>NC_136061.1:1530441162-1531702412 GCF_964261635.1 Lissotriton helveticus
AGACGTGCTCCTGTGCTTATGCTGTATTCTACAAGAATAAACGTCCTTATTCTTGCAAGCCTTTCAAACGTCTCCTGATTTCAACCAGCTTTCTAAGGACATCTAAACTCAAAACTAATCCAGCCAGACACTGCTAGCGAAGTCGAAATGTATGCAATGGAAACCTGACTGTGTTTACCGACTGAATAAAGGTTAGTATTGACAACTGCATTTCTCATGTCGGTAGGGGACAAGTGATAAAGCTGTTTTTGGGTAAGTACTAGGAAAGGCCCAGGATATCAGGGGCAGAGGGAGAGAGAGAGGGAGAGGGAGAGGGAGAGAGAGAGAGAGCGAAAGAGAGAGTTTTGTGATCCACTATTTAGATCAGGAGGCTCTAGAAGGGTGCAGAGAGGGAAGGACAAGTAGTGAGTAGAACCCTAGCAGCACCCTGACTCAATGAATTTGAGAATGAAAGAAATGCAGTAATCTAGCGCCTCGGAGTCTCTGCAAGCTCCAAAAGACTGTTCCCAGGGGTCTACGACTGTAGAAGGGTCAGTGTAAGAGTGTGAAAGACCTCTCCTACTGGCCTCCATGAGAGCAGATGGGAACGAGCTGTTAGACCCTTACCTGATTGACTATTCTACCACACTTATTCCACAAGGCAGACTTATACCTTTGTACCTTGATGATGATATAGTAAGGAAATGGGTCCGAAAAAATCCAATATTAAAAAAAGCGCCAGCAAGAGGGACCCCCACTGAACCGATGCACCACCCGCATGGAAAAGCGTGTGCAGATATATTGAAGTGTTAAGTGCAGTAACCGTGAGGTTAAAAAGTATTTTCCAGAAGAAATTACCTTTGGCGGAGAGCGCTGAATAAGCCTATGAAATGAATGAAGTATAAATCAAGTACCAAACAATGGGCAGCCTCTATACATTAGCATGAGGAAGCCATGAAACATGAACAAAAATCTCAGGTGTGGAGACTGAAAGACACCCATGATAGGCTGAGATACAAAATTAGTCATTTGGGAAAGGAACAGGATCTGTTAGACAGTTGAAATTTCTCTATAGCGGCAGGAGATGCTGGGGATGTACTTTAAAATGCACTTGGGGACAGCGCAGCACCTACCAATGGGCCAGCAGTGGGGCACAGTCGAATGCAGCATCAGTGACCACAGCCATAGTGGCAAGGGTAAGCATGAATGACGCAAGTACCAGACTAGAAATAGACATAATACCCTAATTACTGCCCCTGATGTGATCTCACGGAGTGCCCTATCGTAATGCAGTGACGCATCGGAGCGGGTGGACTCATAGCCCAACTATCACTGGAGACAGTTTAAGATAGATGTTGGCGAAGAGCAAGAGACGTCAAAAGAACTAGACCAATCTACTTCCTTGCGTAGTAGGGGAGACAGTGACGAGCCCAATAATACTAAGAAATGAATTTTAAAAAACTCATTTCCACTTACAGACTATGTTGGAATAGCATGTTAGAATGTGTTTCAACCGCACAGAAATGTTTTTTTAATAGAAAATAACACGTAGATAAAAAGTGCTTGCTTTATAACTTGTAGGAATTCATTAACGCGCATTTCTATTCTGCATAGGGAATGTGTAGTAAATCACATGTAGGGAAAATATGCTTGCTTAAATGTATATGAGAATAATGTTAAGAAACTTTTTTTGTACCAGGCTATCATACTTAAATGTGCCCCTTTACTTTGGCCAAAGCCATTTTCTTTTAACTCTTGCTCATAGGTAAATGAACATTTATTTAGGATATTTTGCCTAGTACCAGGAAGAATTTGCTAGCTTCAAGATTATGTTTCCTTAGGTTCGTAATACAATATTAGATTGTTTCCATATACCAATGAATCTTGCTGTGTATTCATAATGGATAGACTGTTAGAATGAACAATAATTTAAATATACTTTATGTATGCTTAATTAGAACATCATTGATATGTTTGTTTCAGCGCATTTGACTAGCCTTTGTATTCACAATACACACTGAACGTAGATTTAGCTTAGGTAAGAAGGTTTTCATGAGAACTTTCCTCCATGTTTACAGGAATGGCTACAGTGTTTAAATATGTACTGGCATGAATGTTTACGGTGGAAATCGGGAGGAGAAGCAACGGATGTTGACGACACCAACGGACGAGCGATTTCCATAAGAGGAGAGAATCAGACACCTACTCATTTTTGTTACATTAATGTTTGATTTGATATATTATAGTACGTGTTCCTAGGGAGTTAGGAGAGACCCCTTATGGCTCTGCTGCTGGAGAGTCATTTTCTATCCTTGTCCTTTTGTTACTTCAGCTATTGCTAAAGGTGACTGTATTCTGATTTCTCTGATCAATGCTACTGCAACAATCATTCTTCTATCACTGATATTCTAACGGTTGCTACTGCAGCTTGGGGGAACTCAGCTGAGTTTCCAAAGCAACTCTTTATAGGGAGTTCAAGTCTCTAACTATGCTCCAAAATCTTGCTATTTCCTAGGAGGAACTCTTAATGGGTTCTCGGCGTGGGCTAGATCAGGTCCATTAGCTAGTTTAGTGACGATTTCCTTTATGGAACATGCTGTATAGATTTATGCTGTCACTAATCAACCTTTTATTCGATATTTCTGTAAACTAGATTAACCAGAGTAAAGATGACAAACCTTTTAGATAAATAAAGGTTTTGAAAAATTCTTCAACCTCTCATCCTTGACTGAACATTAAGGTATCTGGCAGTTGATGATATATGCATCGCTTGTGTTTTGTTTCCATCTCCATTTGTAATACAGTGGCACGGTCCACATGACCTGTCAAGTGTCATCTGGATTTCCAAACAGGTAAATCTGTAAGTCGGGGTGTTTAGTCTCAAATACCATTTGGCCAATCCTTTAGGTGCTAACATTCTCTACAACCAACATAATACCCTTCTGCCCCTGCACGAATACCCAGGACTTGGATTAGAAGGTCTAGTAACCATCCATGTTCCTTCGGCTACGATTGACCTTTGTAAATCTCAAACGCAAAATCCCTAATATATGGGATAACCGTCAAACGTTTTTTGAAGACCTGCAAACCGTATTTAAATAGATGTGACTTAGTGCCTAGAGCTGCTGAATTGGGAAACTAGGAGCCCACATTTGAATTGTTGCTTTGGCACTTAGTTCAACATAGTGTGGTTCTGGGTAAATCACTTATTCTCCTGTGCCTAAAAAATTTAATGAGTAATTCCCCACTTTTCATACAGAATTTGTAGACCATCTCCTGCAAACCCCCCCCCCCCCCCCAATGTAATATACAGCACTCCCTAAAAAGAGTAATGCTTAGTTTTATGAAGAGGATATCTGTTCATGATTTAAAATAATTGATAAAGGAAAAAATGTAATTCTGTAATAAAGATACATTTAAAATACTGAATTAGTTTGATTTTGGAACTCATTATCTTCTTTCCTGAAAATTTATTTTGTTGTGCTGGGTTAAATTCAATACTTTTGAGGTCTTTCTTCTGGTAGGTGTTTTTTGTGGCAACTCAACTCCTTATTATAAATACATACAAACCTAACTGAGCTAAAGTCAATCAATTGTTGTGCATTATTATAACAAATAAGGTTAAGAATAATTTCTTAGGAAACCTAATTGGCCGCAACAAGAACCCATTGCTGTAGCTGCTCTTATTGCTGTGAGAGATGGATACCATGATCAAAGTATGGCCCATGTTAGAAATGGGTTCTCTAGTTGGCTCTGGCTTGCACCCCGTTCAAGTAGGGACCTATATCTAGTCAGGATAAGTGTAGTACACACTAAGTTTACCCATGTTCACCCTCAGGTAGCTTAGCACAGAGCAGTCAATCTAAACTAAAGAGGCAATGTGTAAAGTATTTGTGCACACACACAGTGACACAGTGAAAACCCGACAAAAGTACTCCTCGCCAGTTTAGAAAAATAGCCAATATTTATGTGAGTAACACAAGACCAGAACTATAAAAATCCTACATACACAAGTCTAGATATGAATCCTTCAATATTCAATGCAGTTATAGCATTTAGAGAGCAATAGTTCCAACTGAGGCTATTTGGTTGCACTTGACCGAGACAAATCCACAAGTTCAGTCCGACCTAGATGGAGCACTGGCCGGCTACAGGAGTGGCACGGACCCCGGTACAGTACTTTGGATGTATCACAAAGTCAATGATGGTGCGATGCGCAGAGGAGGTGAGGAATTGCTAAGGCAGGTGATGTGTTCGTTTCGTACGGCTCTGCAGTGGTTGGCACACTGGTTCTCGGGGAAGATGCGTTGCGCAAAAGAGGTGAGGCATCACTGTAGTAGGGTGACCAGGTGTCCCGGATTTGCCCGGACGGTCCCCGTTTTTCACCTGCTGTCCCAGCAGATTTCAGGAAATGTAGCTTCTGTCCCGGGTTTTAGAGAGGGACGACTGAAAACTGTGGAAGGAGCTTTTTATACTTTACAAAGCAGGGATAGTTAGGAGCTGTTTCAAGAAAGCAATTTAATTAACAGGCAAGCTACTGGGTTTAAACATTGCATTTCACTATACACTGTAGCAAAGTGATGCGTCGGTTCCTGAAGGCTGTGCAGGGTCATTGAGCCTCTAACGCTGGGGGATAATGTGGGGCGCAGGGGAGGTGATGCATGGGTTGCAGGTCAGGTGCAAGACCTCACGTACTGAAGGCAAATAGGTGTCGGTGATGCATCGATGTCACTGCACAGTGAGTCGATTCCATGGTGTCGATGTTGAACCACCAGGCGCCAGGTGCTGCTTTGGAGTTGAAGAGGTGTGTCGTGGACTTCAGTGAAGTGGTGCTTGAGACTCACGCACAAGCGGTACTTCGTGGGTGCTCTGGCACCATTGGGGCATGTGATGTAAGTTGCGTTGCACACTCAGCGAGTGGGGATCACGACTTCTGTGCTGTCAGTGGTGATGCATCGATGTCGCAAGAATGCACCAGTTCCAAAGTGACGCTTGGATTTGATGAGTTGGTTGCAGCACCAGAATCACCTTCAAGGGTCCAGGACTGGGTTTGGCACATAACCTGTTTCTGTAAATTATTTTTCCTCAGCTTTCATATGTTATGTACAATTTTAAAAGTCACGCATTCTCGCTGTTTACTTACACTATGTCACAAGCCTCACAGGGGCCGTTCACTTTTTCACGAGTACCATGTGTGCACTTTTTTGCTGATTACACTTTGTATGAGTAATATTCATATTGCGGTCTGAAATGTATTCCTGTACCCATGATTAAATACAGACCGCAATAATCAACTTTGGTATTTCTTGCTTTTCCCCTTGTTCGCTTGTAATTTATTTTGCTGTGTCATAATTTGCCTTTAGAATACTACTTGTTGAGACATTGTTGTATGCTATTATAATCACCCAGGTTTCAACTGGGTTTACAGGCTACTCCTGTTGTGTGTACTGTAACTTTCTAAAAGTGGCACTTTCAGACCTGCAATTTAAAATCCAACTTTACTAAAAGATGTGCTTTTAAATTAGGGCTCCAGAGACACATAACTCCAATTTTGTATCATCTCCCAATTGGAAGATACCAGTATAAAATGCTCCAGGGCAGCTCTAATGCTAACCTATGGAATAGATAGTCCTGGCTGTAGTGAAAAGCAAAGTTAGCGGCTTGTCACTACCAGGACATGTAAAACTTAAAAGCACATTTCCCACCTTTTAAATACTCAGCACCAGGCCCCTGGGGCTATGTAGGGCCTACCTTAGGGATGCCTTACATGCAGTAAAAGGGAAGGTTTGGGTCCGGCAAGTAGGTGTACTTGTCAGGTCGACATGGCTCTTAAAAACTGTGCACACAGGCTCCGCAGTGGCAGGCCTGAAACGCGTTTGGAGGGCTACTTATGTGGGTGACTCAATCAGTGCTGCAGGCCCACTAGTAGCATTTGGTTTACAGGCCGTGGGCACATGTAGTGCAGTGTACGAGGAACTTACTAGTAAATCAAATATGTTAATCATGGAGAAACCAAAAGCCATTACATTTTAGACACAGCGCACATGCACTTTAGTGCTGCTCAGAAGTGGTGAGGTGCTCAGAGTCCAAACACCAACAAAAACGAAGTCCAGCACACAATCAAAAACCGGAGGCCAGAAGCAAAAAGAAAGAGGAAACCTCGCTAAAGGATGCCAAAAGATGCCAGGTTAACATCCCATGAAACTGATTGGATTAAACTTACAAATTGCAAACAGGACAACGGTGAAACTCTTGTTGATTATAGTTATTGTTTGAAAGATCTGTTTGATTGTTATTGTGGTATTGCAAATGCTGTGGAAACACCTGTAGGTTCAATGTTTATTCCGGGATCGTTGCCCGAAGTGGAAGACTAAAGGTCTCTCTGAGTTGGTTTCCATTGCAAATCGTGTTTCTGTGCAGGAAAGACATTAACTGCCTATCCTAAGGAAATGTCTTAGTAATGCATTCCTTCCAACAAACGGTCAGAGGGAAAGGCAGGAGATTAATAGGAAGGAAGAATGACCATTGTGGGCAGGGAGGAGAAAGGTCCAAACTGAACCAAAGGTGGGGCTTATGAGTATCTGCTCCCCCCTATGGTTCCTCATATTTCATTTGTGGGCATCTGGGGAACTGGAACGCGATTACCCTAATTTGCCTCAAACCTCATATGATCAGCCTGAACAATATGTATGTACCCAGATTTCACATAATGTATACCCTACCTTTTAGAGCAACCTGAGGGGAAATGACTGCTCTGTTAATGCTTTAATTCCTGTAGATCAAAAGGGGAAGTACACGTCATTTACGGAAGCACACCTCACACTATATCGCTAATGGTGCTAGTAGATCAGCATGACCTCTCTTGGGCGAAAATATTGATGTGGGTAGCATTTCTAACTTATATATATATTCCTCACTACGTTACTGATCCTGCATCTGCCTCTTTAGGTGTTACCGCTGACTGACTTGCCTTTCTCTTAAGGTCTAGCCCACTTGAAAACTTCCTAGGGAGGGACCTTTTATTTAAATTAAAACATACTGTGCATTGTACCAGTGATGCTGTATATTTGAACTGAAAATGAGAACACTGTCATGGCCGCCTTGTGAGAAAATAATGATTCATGTGAAACTGAGGGTGTCACACCTTCACCGTAGTCATTGTCTGATGTGCTTGACCAAGTTCCTTCCACTTTATGGTCTGAACATGCTATTGATGTAGGCTGTGTTTTAACTGCTGAACCTGTCAAGATGATGGAAAACCATATGAAGAAGCATAAATGTACTCCACAATGCAATACATTATTATGTCCCAAAGCAGATGCAGAGGTTTGGCCATTCATTGCTGCTGTTCGAAATAGCAGTTTTGATGCCCTTTGTAGGAGTTAATCATACTCCTATTTGACCAATCAAAAGCCTGAGAAGAAAACTTACATTTTGTACAAGATGTAAATGCTACCAATCTGTTGTACAAATCCTGATACTATTCTGTAATTTATGCCAGAAACTGTTACAATGTTCTCTTTTGTACTATTATGCTCTGAGTTCCTCTTCATTCAAATGCACCCTGATTACCAGTATCATTTCACTTTTTCATTCTCTATAGGACAAATCACATGGGCTTGTCTCACCCAGGGATGAACAGAGTCAACTTCCATCTTTTCACAGGCTCTCGGGAAGTAACTTGACACCACCAGCTTCTTGAAAGAATCCATTCTAATTTATATGCTGATGTGTTATTGGCTGTGTCTTTCTCTTTTGTACAGTGCAAGGTTAATCCCCTGTGTCTGCTCACTGAATTAGTTAAGAAGAAGAACAAAGCATGAAAAGGGATAGTACAACTATGATTACCCTATGTTTTTTAGTTAGTGTGAGAAGTTGGCCTGGCATATGATGTCCACTATTCTAGTGGGCATCTTGCACCAGTCCAAACGACCCTTATTGGTGGTACGTTTAGACAACCTTTATAGAAAGCTATCCTACTGGTAGCTGTGGAGAGCAGCCTTCAGGCTAAGTCTTGAAGGAATGTAAAGCAGCTTCTTTTACCAGTCTATAATCTCTTGAATAATCAAATGAAAGTACGTCACACATGGTATGTATCAAATATATATGTATTTATACTAAACACAACCCATCTAGTCTCTTTATGAGGCTAGAGGCAAACGTACAATACAAGAACTTTAATAGCACACAGTAAACTAGCACAGTATATGTTTTGCCCTAGGTGCCTCACAAACCATATACTAAAAAAGTGGTATAAGAACCACGTGAGGGATAGAAGTGAGGCCTAGGGCCTGTAGAACCACTGGGGCAACCAGGTACCACCCAAGGTAGGGACGCAGGAGACCCACCGGGGACGCGTGCAGTGTCTAAACACAGCCGCGAATCACCCTTGACTTCTATGGAGGAAAAGCGAGTTACAATTTTAAAGATTAAGGACACTTGGGAGTGAACTACGATGGAACCCTTTTAGTGTAGGACACTTCGAGAGTCAAGACCCACAGGAGCACTGGAGTACTCATGTTACCTCACCCAGGGAAGCCGGGTGCATTGGTGTCTTTTGGTTTTCACGTTTCATCGTGGATTCCAATGGAGAGCTGCGAAGAAGTGCTGCAGGCGACCAGAGAAAAAGTGTCCGGGTGGATTAAAGGGTGGATCGGAGATCTGAAGAACCTGAAACCAGAGGGGATAGAATCTGGGTCACTAGCCAGTGACCAGGATGGTGACAGGAAGATGCCAGCCGATGTCGGATGCTTTCAAGTGAAATAGGTGAAGCTTGACTATTCAGCCATGAGGACCAGGAGACATGGATGACGACCAGGATCTGGATTCAAGCTGTCCTACGAAAGATGTCGAGTGCTGCAGCGTCAGAATCTGGATTGAACCTAATAAGCCTTGGCAACAGGAACCCACGCAAGATGACAAGATTGGCTTCGGAGCAGCAAAGTCTGAGGCATCACCCTTTGGAGGGGAGCCAGAGCACATCTTGAGCAACCAGGAAAGCTCAAGAAACAAAGGATTGTCCTTCGTGGGGACCCACTAGCCAACGGACGAGAGATCGCGAAGGAGCCTCGAGCTGCAGAGAAGAAAGGGGACTCACGGAACACTGGTGGAGTGCAGGTTTCTCAGCTTCAGTGCAAAAGGTGCTCGGGCAGGGGCCTCAAATACCCCAATGCACAACTTCGGGAAACTTTGGGAAGTAGGTGCAGTTGCAAAATGCAGGATGTCCAGGAGTTCCGGTCCCACGTCTCTCGTGATAGCTACAGGTCTCAGCTCTGCTGGGGACTCGTTTCAGCCTCGGAGATGTCTGGAAGTCCATGTCCTGTGTCGCAGATTCTTCGGGATCCGGTGGGAGCCTCGAAAATGCAGACCGGCCAGATGCGTCTTTGGTGCCTGTTTGAACAGGGGGGGTCACTCCTTGACCCCAAGGGAGATTCTTCAGTCTTTCAGTCGAAATGAAATGTCGAAGGTCCAGGATTTCTTCTTCAGAGTTTCGTCCAGGGTAATCTAAAGTCCTAGGGACTGGGTTCCTATACGTATACTAAGTTTAGGGGATGGACTAACTCTAAGGTCCCACCTATGGGAGGACCTGGGGAGGGGGTGGTTACACCCCTTCCCCTTCGTCCAGTTTTGCGCCAGAGCTGGGGCTGAGTGCCCCAGCAACCGGTTTGAACTGGGAAATGCATGGAGCACCTTGTGTGCCTCAGGCAGTGTCTCAAAACATTCACAGAATGCAACACACCCTGCCCCAATACACTAAAGCCTGCCTGGGGAGGTGCTAGCACCTCCCTGGACAGAAAACCTATTGTCCAGGCCTCCCCTTCTGGAGTTTCATCCAGAAGCAGGAGGTCAGACTAGTGTCTGTGGTAGCAGCATCCATTTTGTGATGCTGAGGCTCGTTTAAACTTTAACCGGGTATACCAATGTGTACATGTCTTCTCCCTCTAGAAGGATAGAATTCTGCCCCTGCCGCCAGAACTGGTGGGAGGGTAGGATTCCAAAGCGTTTGACACCAAACACGACATGTTTTGATAAAGCCAAACCAAAGTTAGCATTAACTGCGAGGATTATAATGCACTTAAGAGTATATGGTATGGCTATATCATCGTACAGCTATAAGGAGGGATTTCCGAAAGCTGCAGAGGGGCTCAGCTCAAGCTAGGGCACCATCTCACTCAAAACCAAGCACTCTGCCTTCAGGATTGTCAAGGCCTGCCATTGGAGTGACTTATAGGTTAATATGTGTCTATATGTATAGGTAGATGTAGGTATATTATATCTAAGTAAGGGGTGTTTACACCACCTTACCCAGGCTGCAAGTGTAGACCTGTGGTGCCATTTTGGAAGGCTAACCAGCGGTGGCACAATACAGGCTTCAGCCCCTGGTAGGCCTCTGGGGGTACCTATGCCCTTGGTACCTAAGGTATCATATACTAGGGGCTCACAAGGTAACTCAGTAACCAATCTGGTATGTACCTAAAGTACATGGTATCAATTTAGAGAGAAAACAGCTAGGCTGTGGACCTGATTAGCAGGGCCACAGCCAGACTAAAATCGAAAAACCAGTGAAACACAGCAAAAAGTGGGGGTAACCATAGGGAGCAGACCCTACTCTCCTACAGTTAGGTCATGATATCTCTACATGTGAGTGACACCTGTCCTCATACTACATTGTAGGCATCCATAAGCTACCCAGAACTGCTACCAACTCCCAGGTAAGCACTCTTCTGGGGATGGCGGAGTGCAGTAGGCAGTGAGTTTTGAGGCAATGCTAACATTATTAAACCATTGCACGAAACAAGCATTGCATCCTGCACCTGGATTGGGATGAAACTTTTTTTCCAAACTATTCACATTGTATTGCCATGAGAGAGAAGGTTTTGCTTTAACTCTTCTAATTCAGGATAACAGTGATAAAACAAACCAACTGCCTATAATTCCTTTGGTCTTAATGCTGTTGCTGCATGAATGCCTCGTTTGCGTGCCATGGCTACTGCTGCCCATTTAATCGAAGCCTCTGAAAATATTGTCCGAGTGTCCCAATTCACTGTTAGTGTACCTCACTCTGTAAACGCTTTGTTATTGATCACCATAACTCGGCACCCCTCCATGTCAGAGGTGCCAAGGTATGGCATACTGTTACTGTCTGTTTCTCATATAACACTAGCATCAGAGATGTTTTAAAGCACGGGCCAAGTGGGCAATTGCCCAGGGCCCCACCTTCCAAGGCCCCCCTGGGACACTGAACTTTCTCTCTTTTTGACCTCTGTTTATTCTATTTCTATCTCTAAACCTCTCTCACTTCCTACTTACCTCTATCTCTGACTCGGTCTCTCTATCCAGTATCCTGGGCAAGACGTATTTCAACTGTTGTTTCGTGACATCATCAACGCTCAATATATAATTTAGTATTGTTTGGCTTCATGGAGGCTTGAATTAGCAGCAAATGGGTAATACAATTCACATTTACTCTATACAGGGGCCCCAAGATATGTCATGCCCAGGGCCCCGTGACTAGGATGCAGTCTCATGTGGAGGACTACGTCTATTCTCCCCACAGCTCTCAAGGGCGAGCCACACGACTGCATTTTGGTAATTGCCATGCCTAACCAATCCCATATCAATCTTACTGAACTGCTGTTGCCTTGAGAATTTGTGCATTATATTGACCGTTCATATCTCAGACATGTAAGGAGAGTCTCACTGCATGCTATACAGTCTGTACTCTACATGATGTTTTTGATAGCGAGTGTCTGCCTTGCGTGCATTCCGCAGAAGTAGGTGAACTCCCTGCTCTTACTCCGGCATGTATTCAAGCATCTCAAAAGACAATAACAATATTCAGTGATTTAAAATATGCCTTTGGGCTCTCCGATGCAGCGCGGATTCCTTACCTCTGATGGAGTCCTTATCAAAAATGGGTCCTTTGTAAAGGTTGTGCCGGATGCTCTTCCATCTAAAATAGCTATTCTTAAATGATCTGCTAATCAGTCTGTGCAAGGTAAGACAGAGTGTCTAGAGGGAATGTCCTCAGTGATCAAACCACAAAAAACACCACTGTCTTTCCATTCTGGTCACGTTGTATGAATCTCAGGTCAAAGAGCCCCTCAGTCCCATCTTGAAAGATCTTGATGTACTACAGGGATCTGCCTGATATTAAAAACAGTGCTACAGCAAGACTAGAAGAAGGATTTGATGGAGGTGTAGAAGGACACGTTGGGGAGGGTGGTTGCTTCATAAGTGCTACCCCTGAACTTTGTGCACAACTGCTAAATGGTATTGCCCACCTAAGCAGAGGCAGCATGACACAAGCCTTAGGCACTGATTAGTTTGCTCTCTTCTGACCTTCCATTGTCCAGCAGTAATATCATTCCTGTGCTAATTCCCAAACCCATAACACTGGGAATGGTATCAAAACCATGCTCCACTGCCCATTCATCTCCATGAGGTTCGTTCGTTCACGCCCCAACTGACTTCATTCAAATGTCTTGATGTTGTTTTCATGTTTATGTTCTGGTTTTAGACTGCATGTTTTCCAGACTGATTGAAGCCTAGCCAGGTCCTCGAGCTGAGGTAATAATTGTAGCCAAGAAACACCTCAGAGGTGTTATTCCTCTTCCGATGGGTACTCACTGTGTGTCATTGGTAGTCCAAACACAATGCCAGTCCTTCGGAATCAAGCAACATTCACTTACCACCCTAAATCTTCATGAAGGGCAGAGAGATTTAATTGTTTTCTGAATAACAAGATAGCGAAGATGTGTAGTGAGAAAGTGCTTAAGTGGGCTGGAGCTCTGCATTTGGCACTTTGGTCAATTCAAGACACTCCTAGCCAAAAACTAAACTCCAGCTTTGCTTGTTATGCTCCTGAATTCTGATGTGATTCTTCAGTTTTGCAAACAAATGATTCATTGCCTCAAACAACCACACTCCCTCAAGACCTGCAGCCTGGCGACTGGTCCCACAAGAAGAGTCATCAGCGAAAGTTGGCAATCTAAACCCATTGGCAACCTCTACTAGATCCTGCTCACCAAGAACTCTGGGACATATGTATCAAATACCGTTATTGCGATTCTCAAATAGCGATTTTTAGAGAATCGCTATTTGAGAATCTCAAAACAGGATGTAATAAACAATTCACAAATGTTTTGCGATTCCTTGGAATTCCTTAATTGCGATTCACAAATTGCAAATCGCAATTAATGAATACCTTCCCATTCATTCGTATGGGCCTAGAGGCCCATAGGAATGAATGAGAAGTCATTCGCAATTTGCGAGTACCCATTAGGTACTCGCAAATTGTGAATGCAATTTCAAGGGTGCAAGGGTGTCATAAGGACACCCTGTTGCACCCCTGAAATGAGCGTGTGTGCACATGTGGCACACATACTTGCCCTAAGGGCATGTATGTGCGCCATATTGAAAATGCCAACAAGTGCATTTTTCACAGAAATTGCAAATTACCACAAACTTGAAGTTGGTGGTAATTTTTCTTAAGGAGAAATCGCACAACTTTGGTGCTTTCTACATTGCATTTAAGGAATCGCAATTTGCTGTTCCTTAAATGCATTCACAAAATATGGAATCACAAATTTTGCGATTCCCTATTTTGTGAAGGCCTTTTCGAATGATACATCCCAAAAGGCTTTTTCCCGTTCGCAAACGGGCCGATTCTGAGAATCGACCCGTTTGCGAATGGGAAATGGGATTGCCTGTTGGGATTCAAACATTACACTGAAAATGGAGCACCAAACCATAGGCTTCCCAACGTACCGAAGAGCTACACCTGCATCTGTTCCTGTCTGCCAAGGGGTCCTGTAAATGCTGTGCAGGCTACTACTAGCACAGCAGAGAACTGCAATGCTAAGGATTCACTGACAACTATATTTCCTTTTGTTATTAAACCCTTTCAGACTTCGATTGGTATGTGCCCAGGTTTTCGTGGACAACACCCTTAAACAGATGTTACATTTGGTCTCCCGCACTGGAAGACCACGCAGAAAGTGTGTATGTAATCACCAAAGTGATTCTTGTTGCTACCATTTTGAACAAGTTGTATCTAATTTATCTCGAATCATCTTTCATATTGGGGTATACGGCAAATACAAAATGCTGTGCCACATTTCTAATGGGCTAATAAACGTGCAGAGGCAGTAGAACTATATTATTCCAGGGGCCATGATAACATGTCTTAGTAGGCAGAGTAGAACAGCAAAGACATACATATGTAGGTTTCCCAGCTTGTCACATATAAGAGTGTGTGCTGGAGAACTATGTTCATTAGAATGCGCATACACAGACACACACATATGAACACATAGAAGCAACACGGTACAAAAGGGGGAGGTGATGGACGGAGCATCTAAACCAATCAAACACTCACACCCAGTCAACAGATCTGGGTTTAATCCATCACCGTTCTTTAGCCAACTCTGCCACCCCAATTCAAACATGGCCATATGCAAATCAGTCTGACCCAGTGCCTCATGGGAACAGTCCAGCCCGAACTGCCAAACCATGCCTTCCCTGGACCGGAATCAAGCTTCCTAGGACCGTTTTCTGGCATTACAGCCGTCTTCAGCCAGGCTTGCTTGAATCCAGTGGCAAAGTGAGCAAGGGACTCAACGTCTGAGCATACCCTGCCAACTTATGGCGAACAAAGCGGTACAAAAGGGGGTGGTGATGGACGGAGCATCTAAATCAATCAAACACTCTCACCCAGTCAACAGATCTGGGTTTAATCCATCACCGTTCTTTAGCCTACTCTGCCACCCCAGTTGAGACATGGCCATATGCAAATCAGTCTGACCCTGTGCCTCATGGGAACAGTCCAGCCTGAACTGCCAAACCATGCCTTCCCTGGACCGGAATCAAGCTTCCTAGGACCGGTTTCTGGCATTACAGCCGTCTTCAGCCAGGCTTGCTTGAATCCATTGAATGCATTTGGATTAAACCCAGATCTGTTCACTGGGTGTGAGTGTTTCATTGGTTCAGATGCTCCGTCCATCACCACCCCCTTTTGTACCACATAGAAGCGACAAACACATGCATAGAAAAGCATGCACACATGTAGGTTTATAAGAAAAGATATGCAAATGTTACATGTGCACACACACATTCCCAAGTATGTAACTGTAAACACATGCATACACAGGCAGAGAGATGCATAGGTTTAGAAACAAACATACAGACAACCCTGCATGCACACAATCACAAATACTTGCAAACATGTCCCTACACTGGCATAGGCACATACAAATGCATATATGTGCAAACATACATGTACATAAGTGCATACACTCACATACCAGAAATGAAGACACCAAGACCTGCAGAGGTATAGTATAAATATATGTCTTATTAGTTATGTACCCAGATGGATCCAGCAGCTACAATTTGCATCTCAATAAAACCTAAATGAACTGCAAAGTATTTACTACGTTGGATGGTTGCCTGTGGCCATCTCAGGTCTGGAGGAGCCAGAGTCGGTGAGCCGGGCCCTATCAGACCCGCCAAGCCCACTGCGAACACTTGATCACTCCGCGCATCTGATACCGGCCAACAAGTGATCTGGGGAAATAAAGCAGCTTTTGGACTAAAGTGCTGAACAGTCATAGTCGGACATCATATCCCGGGCAAAAAGTGTCTGTAGCTGTGCTCTAAAGTGCAGCTGAATGAGGATCCTGCTGTATCCTGCAGGTCTGCCAAGTTGCCCCTGTTTACTACAGCTTCCAAAATGCCCTGTTGTAGGGAGTACAGTCAAATGAAACCTCTGCACACTGCACTGAACCACAAGGCTAATGGATTTTGCAAGTGTACAAGAAGGTCCTATGCATTTTGTGGCTGAACTGGGAGCTCCCCATGTTCTGAATTTGTTTGAGGAAACACCTGAGTAATCAAGATTTATAAGATCCCAGCTATTTGAAGCACTCTTTATACTGTAGCTGCATAAGACTGACCCCGTAAATTACAGCCGTACAAGAAGTCTCAGCTGTGTGTCTTAACTGCTGGCCTGCCCCGCTACAGGGGTGCAACGTTTTCCTACTCTATGCCATAGCTGAGCAAGGAGTCTGCCTCATGCTATAGCTGTATAGAAGCCCTTCATGTAAGCTGCAACTGTACAGGCCGGCACCCTGGTAAGTTTAATTTTACATAAAGGTCTGCTTGTGCTGCAGTTTAACGGGGGTCTGCTGTGTGCTGCAACTATATGAGGATTCTCTGATGTTTGCTGCAGTTGTGTGGCAGAATAACTAATGGACAGATAGAACACAGTAATAGTTGGGCATAAATTACAACAGGCCAGTGGAACAGGAAAGAACAATTATGATAGGATAGAGCTGGCATGAGGGACCCTAGGTGATGACCCCGACATCCATATCTGGGTTCTAACTTCTGTGCATTCCTACTTCTCCATCATTATTTTCAACTCCACCCAACAATTCATTTTTGAGTGCTAACTCCTTCTCGCTTCTTTCGCATAAACCCTTTGGATGAAATTAGAAATAATTGTGTTATTCTCGCAACCACAAAAAACTTAGACTAGCGGTACAATAAGGGAACTATCTTACAATGTTGGTTCCTGCTTCTCATTAACACAATGGGATGTCTACAATGAGCGTGTGACACACACTTTGGTGGAAAGGAAGCAAAAAGGGGAAAGTTGGTTATGTGTGGATTTACTTCTTAACATATATAAATTGTTTCGTGAAAGGTGTTTCCATGGACTTCGCTATAACCTCATTCAGAACCCTACATTACAGCTGAAACTGTATTTTAATGTGAACTGCACCAGATAATTGTCCAATACATATTTATGTATGCTTTTTGTTGATTTTTAAGTGGCTAAATGCAGTCGGTAGGTAACTTCAGGCACAGAATAGCTTCAAGTTGTGCTTAATCTTGTGACAAAAGAACCCTCTTTACTGTAAGCACTGTTTTGTAGAAGAGCAGCCTCAATATACTTATTTTAACCACACTTAAGGGAGAAGCTTTCTGGAACTTCACCCCAGGGGTTAACCAGAATTTAAAATATGGGTCACATAATATTGAAATATTTTCAGTTTACATTCACTCGCTGGAAAAAAATATTCTGTTTGAAAAGTATTTTTTTTTCTAACTGATAGCCTTAAATATGCTGGGCCTGATTCACAAAGGCAAACTTAAACGTTTGTGTGAGTTTACTATTTTTTTGTATTCACAATCTATGAGTTTAATTTTACTAATGTTATGACTGCAGAGACACTTCACTCATGATGGAGACTTCACACATAAAAATAAAGGATTGTTCTATCTTTTTATGTGTGGAATACTCCACCTCGATTGCAGAGTCTTCGCATTGGTAAAATTACTATTAGTAAGATTAAACTTGAGGTTTGTGATTACGAACAAAATAGCTAACTTATACAAAAGTGTAAGTTTACCTTTCTTAATTAGGCCATTGGCTCTTGACCCAGAAATGTGGATAAGCTTTCTAGGACTGCACATTTGAAGATAAAAAACGCATACCTCACCCAGCCACCTGCTGGGAAGGGCATTTGCATGCCAAAAGGTTAAAAAAACAAAAACATTACGGCTCTTAAGCTGTCCATGTTGCATAGCTGAACATCAATGTATTTTACTGATCACTGCCCCTTTCGGGGATTCCACGTGGTCTTATTTATTTCATGGTATAGGGCCATTCCTGTCCAGTTATTATTCTCTCTGTGCCTCACTTTGTTGCACTTCAAGTACTTGCCCTAACCTGATACATTTATTGAGCAGTTTTGTATTTGTAGAGCTTTCTTGTCTTTATGTATTTATGATCTGTGAGGAGCTAGAACAGCCTTCACTGGAGTATTTTATTTCTTCTGAAGGTAAGGAGTCCCCACCATTTTCATCTCTTACTATTGCTTTACTCCATATTCAACACCCCACTCACACCTCCTCCAACCCTCTGACCAGAGGCACACATGGCAGCATTAATTACCCTCGAGCCTCCATGTCCATTTACATTCCTAATAGCAGCCACTTGTCTGCACCACAGTCCCTAGAAATACTTCATTGTAAGCAAACAAGCAAATGCACAAATTATATTGGGGAAGACAGACGGGAATTCTCCCCACAACTAACGGATGCAAGATATACACTCAACTCTGTGGCTGCATCTCAGTAATACTATCCACATGCGATATTCTCTAGAAGACGGGGCAAATTTCAGGAAATGCTTCTGTTGAGTACCTGGAATCAACATCATACACTACCAGCAAAACAGCCTTCAACACAAAGTAAGCCAACTGGTCTTGCAAATCTGGATGAGTCACTTTCAATGCAAGGCCACCATTCCGTTGGCTAGTTAGATGGGCACGTAGTCCTATTGATACTACGTACACTGAAATATGGTCCTCCAGGTTTGTGATTCACGTGGTCAACTGTTTAGTCGATAAGCAAGAGAGACATCTCAGATGGCTTGGGAACAGATCGGAGAATGTGTGAGGAGAAACCACTGGCCCCCAACAGGCACTGCAGCATCACTGCCCAGCTCCAGTTCCATTTAACGGTATCACTATCCACCTAATAACCAAGAACAGCAGATGTCCCAACAAGCCTCTGCACGAGCAGGTGCAGAGATCCCGAAATTCTAGATGCATTCAACAGAGATCTCAGAAGTTCCAATCCTAGCATGAATGATGCATACAATGATTTCTTTTTTCTTAAAAAAGGCAATTTCCAATACACCTTGGCATTACGTATGAGTGGCTTCAAGAAGCAAGTCCCTTCTTTGGTCGGAGGCGGTCTCTCCTCCAGTCTCCAGTTCTTTGGTCCATGGTTTCGAGTAAACATTCCAGCTGGGGGCAACCGTGTCGATTTACGGCTCCATTGCCCTGGTCCCTAAAGCAGAGTCCGCTACTGGCAGTGGGTACTCTACCTCTCAGACTTCACCTTGTAGCGGAGCACCAGGTAGGCTAAAAGCCTCAGGATGATAAAGAAGATGCCTAAGACCAAGAAGTCGAGGTACAGCTTGGCATCTTCCACGTCCAGTTCTTGCAGGATTTTCTCTGGATTCTGGAAGGGACAGAACTCCTCCTTGCATTCAAGCTCTGCGCGATTCATGCCGTATATGGTAAGGATGACACCTTCAAACCCATACCTGTACAAATCAAAAAAGAGTGTTATTAAAAGAAGGGAAGAGGCAGAACAAGCTGTGCAAGCCACCATTAACAAATATTATAGCCTTATAGCCCGTCGTAGAGGGCTATACTGGCTATTAAAGGCCCTCTCCAGCGTTAAAGGCCGAAGGTGAGGGCCTTTAACAAGGGAGAGGGAATTTAATAGCCAGTATAGCCCAGCTACAA
The DNA here is from genome assembly GCF_964261635.1 of Lissotriton helveticus. Lineage (NCBI taxonomy): Eukaryota > Metazoa > Chordata > Amphibia > Caudata > Salamandridae > Lissotriton > Lissotriton helveticus. The sequence continues at coordinate 1,530,460,470 of NC_136061.1, forward strand.
AAGGCTATAAGGCTATTAGAACATTCTTCCACTAGAGGGCAGAATGTTCTAACAAAAAAAAAAGCAACGCCTTATGGGAGCGTGGCTCCCTGAAGCCTTTGTTCAGAGCTGTGAACAAAGAAACATTGGAATGTTGGAGCTCCAGGCATATACCAACCATTATAAGCCTGGAGCACTCCATTGTTTTCAATGGAGCTCCCAACATTCCAATGTTCTAATAAAGGTTATTGTACCTTTAAGGTTGCATCTACTGACCGGCAACACCTGCTTTACTTCAGAAGTTAGAGAACACATACAGCTCAGCCAGTGCACCGCGGATGTGATCTGAAGCCCACTTTGCTGCTCCAGCACCTAGACAACGCCCAGCTCAGCCACTGCCCTGCAAACATGACCGACAGCACCCACACTTCTCTAGTACCAAGACCTGCCACAGTTCAATGAATGCACCACAAACATGACCTGCAGCACACAATGTTCCAGAATCGAGACCACCCACAGCTCTACAATGAATCTCAAACCTGACCAGCAGCACGTCCTGCTACTCCAGGACTGAGACTGCCACTCCGCTTTGGCACTGATGCGTAAACTTAACAGTTGGGCTCTAATTTCACAAGGAAATCCAGACCCAAATTTACATTTAGTTTACTAAGCCACACAAAGCCACTTTCTGTGATTTAATAAATACAAAGTAACGCAAGCAGCGCATATCGCTGCCTTGCGGCATTTTGAATATGGTAGGCTTTCCATTGGTAGAGCATCAGCATTCCCATGGATTTTGATGCAAATCCAGATTTTCAAAGACTCGTAAACTTAGGTTTGCCCCAAAAGGGTGGGCCTACCTTACAGAAGTGTAATGAGGAGAAATATCTTTATTTCTACTTGTTAGTTCCTCTTTCCTTGCATTCTGCATTTCATGTCGACCTCTCTGTAATGCATGCACGCTAAAAAACAAGAGAAACCCTTCACTGGTGGAAAAGGGTAAGTGGATCTTATATGTCCTCGGTACAAAAGAGTCTTCTCACAGGCATCTTCTAGTCTCCTGTGTGCATTTGTGAGTGAACAGAAGAGGAAGCTCTTTCCCTAGGATATATTCCTATGTCTTTGTCTTAAAGTAAAACAATGCTGGGGGGGTCAAAGTAGGTTAACAACAAGGTATAAAACAATTTTCCTTTTACTTAATATGTATTTCATTCATTATAAAGCAGCTTAACTGACTAGAGAAACGTTTCCTCACTGTTGGTCCTCAAGGTTCTACCACACACATAATTAAGTTGATTCCTTGGCTCTTAGCCTACCAGTGCAACTGAGGGACAACATTGTATATTAAATCCGACACACACCTCTGATTTTCAAATAAGATTATTTAATAAATAATTGGAGCTAACACGGTATTTGTAGAATTGTGAACTATGTCTAAATGTTGAGCGTAAAACTACTAAACATCATAACATTATTCGCATTATATTCACTCAAGGAGTCATGTTGAACGACGAACGGTTCTGGTGGGTCTTCTGTGTCCATAGTTGTTATTTCTTCTTGTCTCACTTGTAATGAAGTTACCCTTCTTCAGATCTGCTTTGAGTGTGTCTTTTGTGGCTCACTGTCAATACATTTCTTAAAAGGAGAAGCATTTAGATTGCCTTTTGAGAGGATTCAGCTGAGACCATGGTTTCTTTTACTTGCCTAACTCTGATTAGAGTAATTTGAAATGGCGGTGTTGTCGACAGTTTTATCGAAACACTAACTTTCGTATTTTCATGGTAGGCGACTGAGCTCTCCTTCTCTTGTCAACCTGCACTTTCATCGCTTCTTTGCTTTTCCTCACTAAGCAAAGTCTTTATGTTGTAAAGTCATTAATTCCTCACCTAAGGCAATCCAGATAGACGCTTTTGACCAAACATTAGTTCTGATAGGCAATTTCCTATAGATCATATGTGGTGTTCCGACTGTCTCACCTGTCACAGAGGCAGACACAGCAATATTTGTTTTTTTAACGTTTGTATCCACGAGCAGCGTTGTATTGAATGGATTATATTGAATAATATTGCTTATTGTTTAGTACAATTCACAGCTATATTGGTCTGTTGCATAATGCTACATGAATGCGGGGCAATAATGCCTGTCAATAAGCGCAGGTGAAACGAAATACAGATCTTTAATCGTATCACTTAGTGTCTGCGTTCTGAGGTCAACCCAAACCAAAACAAGAAAACTGTTGGAGCAGTACCATCAGGTAAAAAAACATTTGCCTCCCACAGCATATCGTTGAGACGGGGAGGGCACTTGGTGGTGTCGCCGCCAGTCAGTTACAAGGGTGCTCTGCCATCCCTGGTCATGAAGAGTCATCATTGTTATGCTGTGGTAGCTATAGCAGCCGCGTGCCTTCGCCATCTACAGTTGGCCAACACTCTTATGGCATCCTGCGCATGTACAAAAGCGAGACCGCGCAGTCCCAGTCTCACCTCCCTATGGAGAATCTCACTCTCACAGGTGGGCCAGGTAGTGAGTTCTCTCCTCCACTTTCCCAGATGAGGGCCCAGAGGACTTTTTCAGTTTATAGCTCTGTGGCGCCTAGCTAACGCCAGGGCCAGATCAAGAAATCTGCTTGTCACCAAGTTTGTTTTGGTTCTGGGCAAATGCTCCAGTAGGCACACCATAAGTACAGCAAAATCTGATTGATATTTGCTCTGAGAACCGTGCTTTAGATCATGCCATAAATAGGACATTGGTGTAATTCTTCTGAGATTAATTTTTAAGTACTGAATTAATTTTCTTGAACTATGCATTATTGAAAGGAGGTCTAATTGTCTGACTTAATAATGCAGGCTATACCCCTTACAGAAAATATTTCATGCAGCATTGGCAATACCACAATGTCTTATATAGCTGACACTTCTCTGGCAATCGGAAATCTTGAATTTTAGAATATTAGAATGTTGGGAGTTCCATTGAAAAGAATGGAGTGCTCCCGGCATCTAACAGCCAGTAGAAGCCCGGAGCTCCAATATTCCAATGTTTTTTCACAGCTGTTGCTGCAAAAAAAAGGCCTCACGGAGCCCGGGGGGATTCCAATCCCCTCCGGCTCCGAGAGGCCTTTTTTTTTTTACAAATTAGAACACTCTGTCCTCTAGGGGTGGAATGTTCTAAAAGCCTTAGAGCCCCCATAGCGGGCTCTACCAGTCATTAAAGGACCGCTTCGGCTCGGGCTTTTAACGCTGAAGCGAGCCTTTATTGGCTGGTAGAGCCCGCTACTGCGTGCTCTAATGCTTTATTATAGTTAAAGATTATCAAATAATGCCCGATTTATAGATGAACATACAAATCTGTTGCTATAATTTCCAACATGTGTTCTGAGGATCCTTTACATGATACATTTAGCTGGAATATATGCCTTTCAAATACTTCGGCAGAGGTGACGGGAAGGCATGACATCATCCACCAAAGCATCTGAGGGGCTTATTTCCACTACATCAGTGAAGAGATGTAGTCCGCTGCCCTGGTGGAGGACATGCCACCACATTTAGTGAGCTCCACCAGGCAGGCAGTTCAGCTGACGGCACTGTCGTTTTGCTGTCCAGAGACCATGTTCAATGCATCCACAAAGCAAAGTTTTTTGTTTTTCATAGCAAACTCCAAAATCCAGAATTTGTTATTGAAAAACACAAATAATGGCCCCTTTGCTTTTGGCATTTTTTCCCAGCACACAGGTGGGTCATTGATTCTATTCCTTTTCGGGACCAACCGTCTTTCTATGCAGTCTCAAACAGTGGCAGCTGGCACAATCAGTGGTGGCGGGGTGGGGCGGAAGGCAGGACCAAGGGGTATAGAAAAGATCAAAATAAACGTACCTAATCGCTGTGTCCTCCCACTGAGTCCTGATTGTCGCGTCTCTCCTCTGGCCGGGACACAGAAGAGGAAGTCCTCAGGCTGAGGCTCCCCTGAGCCAATCACAATGCTGCAATACAGTGTTGTGATTGGTCTGTGCACCGTGGTTCGGCACTCAGATGGGCACTGGTGGCCTGGGCACGTTCTCCACCCAGGCTGTAATGCAGCCTGGATGAAGAACATGATAAGAGCGTATGAATGTTTGGCCGGCCCAAGAGGGCCGGCCAAACATTCATGCTCACTTAGGGAGTGAAAACCACTTCTCCCCTCCCCTGCTATGTATGCAGAGCAGCCCCGTCCTACCTGGCAAAACTGCTGTGCTTGCAACAGGAAAAAATAATATGATAATAACTTTAAGTTATTATCATTTTATTTTTCCTTACACTGGTGAAGAGAAGCAGTCACTGGTCTCAGATCTGAAAAATTGATGTCGAAACATCTGTCCTCATTATGCCAAACCATCTAATAACTTTTACTGATTACCTGGTATCCAACGGGCCACCGTTCCATGGTTTATTTATTTATTAAAGTTTTGTATAGCGCTGGCTGGACCCGAGGGTATCAGAGCGCTTCACAGCAAATTACAGGCGTTAGACAGATAATGCGGACAAAAAGCAAGTCAATGAACACAGGAGTGAGTACAGTCTATACAATAGCAGCCAGGCGTGAAACAGGGCGGAGAGTCGTAGGCAAGTCAATCAGCTCTGGGGTGAACGAGAACATGAAACTATAAAGTCTGGGTTTAGTTCTAGTTGGTTCCGGAGCGCTCAAGGAAGAGGACTTTGAGTAGCTTCTTGAATTTCAGGAAGGATGCGGTCATTCTGATGTGTGGGGGGATGGAGTTCCATATCTTGGGAGCATTGCCCGCGAAGGATTTGCTAGATGTTGAGAGTTTCTGGGATTTCAGAGGAATGAGTAGGAGCGTGTTGGAGCTTCTGAGGTTTCTAGACTGCCCGGCCCTTTTGAGCTTGTTGGCCAGGTATTCCGGTTTGCCCGTCTGCAGGGCTTTATGTGTGAGGCAAGCTGTGCGGAAGCTAGCTCGTTGGTCAATAGGGAGCCATTTCAGATCCTTCAGAGCTGGGGTGATATGTTCATATTTCTTTGTTCCCATGATCATTCTTGCAGCGGCATTTAGGGTAGAGGTCAGAGGACGCAGGTGAGATTTGGCTGTTCCAGTCAGAGTGGCAATGCCGTAGTCAATTCTGGAGAGAACCAGAGCCTGCGTGGCCTGTTTCAAGTCTTTTGTGGGGAGAAATGGTTTTAGTTTGTAGATCAATTTCAGGTTCAGGAAGGCACTTTTGGCAGTTTTTGAGATGTGTTCTTTCATATCCAGTTTGGGGTCAAGGGTGATCCCTAGGGATTTTATGGAGTTCGATGGAACAAGCGGCACATTTAGGGCGTTTAAGGCTTTGAGCCAATCAAGAATTTGGGGGTTTTCTTCTTTGTTAGAGATGAGGAGCACTTCAGTTTTTTCCTCATTGAGTTTGAGGTGGTTGGAAGAGAGCCAGAGCTGAACTTCGGTAAGTGTGTGGTTCAGTCTGTGGATGTCCGAGATCGATGTGGTTTCCAGATAGAGTTGCGTGTCGTCCGCATAAAGATGGAAGGGGATGTTAGCTTTCCTTAGAATTAAGGTGAGGGGCTCCATGTAAATGTTGAAGAGTTGAGGAGAGAGTACAGACCCTTGTGGAACTCCTCTGCTGATGGGAAGAATGTCTGATTCGCAGCTTTTAATTTTTATTCTTTGTGTGCGGTTGTTGAGAAAGGAGGAGAACCATTTTAGGACAGTCTTTTCGAGGCCTGCTCTCTCCTTTAGGACATTGATTAGTAGGGCAGGATTGACTGTGTCAAATGCAGCCGATAGGTCTAAGAGGATGAGAAGGCTGCAATGGTTGGAGTCGAGCGACATGTGAAGATCGTCCAGGACGTTAAGTATTGCGGTTTCAGTACTGCAGCCTTTTCTGAACCCTGATTGATGTGGGTCGAGAAGCTTCGTGTTCTCTAAGTGCTGGGAAAGTTGCGACAGCACACATCTTTCCAAGATTTTGGATAATAGTGGAAGGTTCGAGACTGGTCTGAAGTTATTCATATTCTGTATGTCAAGGCCCGTTTTTTTTAGTAGAGGCGTGACTTGACCTATTTTAAGGCAGTCCGGGATGGAGCCCTCGCTCAGAGAGCTGTTAATGATCTTGGCCCAGATAGGGGCTAGAGTGAGCTTCAAGTCTTTGGTCACTCTCGGGGGAAGCTGATCAAGGGAGTGGGTTGAGGGTTTGGCGGAGGCTATGAGATTACTTTTCAATTCAACCTGGATAGGTTGGAAGGAGGACCAGCGAGTGGATGTGATTGTTGGTCTTAAATGGGAAGTTGTAGCGGGGTGGTCTGAGGGCAACGTGCCGAGAGATCGGTCAATTTTCGCGATTTTTTCGTTGAAGAAGCTGGCAAAGTCGTCACATTGGGATTTGGACGCTACCATGTCTCTTGTTACCGGAATGGAGGTTTGGTTCTTGATGATGTTGAAAAGTTCTTTGGGGCGGTTTTTGGCATTATCAAGGGCCGCACAGAAGAAGGACGACTTTTTGTTCTTGATATGGTTGTAGTAGCTTTTGCGGGCTGCCTTGAGCTGGTCCCGGTTGCGTGAGGAGGGGTTGGACCTCCAGGATCTTTCCAAGTATCTTAGGTGTCTTCTTTCATCGTTAATGTCAGTGGAGAACCAGGTTCTGGAGGGGATGTTTCTTTGTTTTTTTAGTTTCCTTGGTGCCAGCTGGTCTAAGACGAGCTCCAAGTTGGAATGGTAGAGCGAGGTGAGTTCTGTGGTTGAAAGGGGTTCTGTCGTGATCGGGAGGAGTGAGCTGAGGCCCTTTTCAAGCTTGTCAAGAGGTACTCTCGATAAGTTTCTGATCCATTTGGGGGAGGTTTGCGTGGGAGGGACGGAAAGCGCCGGGTGATTGATATGAAAGAGGATGGCGTGATGGTCTGACCAGTCTACTGGGATGATGTGGTCAATTGAAATTGTCTTTTTATCTGCGATGATAGCATCCAGGGTTGCTCCTCTGTGGTGGGTTTCCTCTGTGCAGTGCTGGGTCATGTCAAGGTCATGAATAAGGGTGTTGAGGGATTGAATGAGCGGGTTTTTTGATACATTCCATCTTAGGTTGAGGTCGCCCAGAATTATACTGAAATCACTGTTGAGAGCTGTTTGCGTGATCAGATCCGTCAGCTGGGCGCCAAATTCGGAGGTAGTGCCCGGGGGATGGTAGAGGAGAAGGCATTGGAGAGTAGGGTGGTGAGGCGAATTGATGTTGACCGAGAGGGATTCAAAGGAGTTGTAAATGACGGCAGGAGATTCAGAGATGGAGAGGTCGCTTTTATGGATAATAGCTATTCCGCCGCCTTTGTGAATGGGCCTGTCTTTGTGTATAATTGAGAACCCGGGCGGCACCAGCGTGTCCAGGATGGGGCTGGATAGAGTGTTAAGCCATGTTTCAGTGATGAAGGCTACGTCCAGGTCATGTGAGAGGATGGTTTCGGCTATTTCTGTTGCATGTTTGACGGCGGATCTGCAATTGATGAGCATACAGTTTATTTGGGAGTCATCCTGTGAGGTATGATTGACCGAGGTAGCTCTGGGTAAGGAGGAGAGATAGGGTGGTGGTCTGGCAGCTTTACGACGGGACGGGTCCCTTCCCACTCCAGTGATGACTTGAATTGAGGAGAAGGGAGGGTGGTCAGGGGGCATTATTTGAGCTGGCTGCATAGGCGGGGTTTCATAGGAGGTGATGAGGGAGGTCACTTCCTGTGGCGAAAGGGAGGGAGCCGTCCTTCTAGGACTGTCGATTCGAGCCTCAGTCCTGGGATTAGAGAGAAGAGGCTGGGAGCCTGTGGGGGGCTTGAACCCAGTGTGGGTATGAGAGTCAGTCTTGGCGGGAGGCGGCTGGAGGCGCGGAGGAGGGACGTTCAGGGAGGGAGGCTGGAGTTTCTCTAGGGAGGATAGGGTTTCTTTCAGGCGAGGATCAGAGTCGCGATCTGGGCTTCTAGAAAGTCCAGGCGTTGTGTCAGTTTAGGTGCTGGGGAGTAGGTGGGCGAGTGGGTGGAGTTGGGTTTGGTGTGGGAGAGGTCGTGTAGCAGGACGTCGAATGGGGGGGTCTGTGACGGGGGACCGGGTCTAGGTTGGAGTTCGATTGTGGGACCACTAGTGAGGGAGAGCGGGTTTGGGGCGAGATACTGTTAGGAAGTGGGACGGGAGAGGGAGGCACGGAGTTAGCTTTCATGATTTTTTGGTCAAGGGCAGGGTGGTGGGAGGGGCTGCTGTGCGAGTTACTATTAGGGGGAGTAGTCGAGCTGGAGGGATCTGATCGGTGTTTCGAGTTCGGATGGGCGGGGAGTAGGGAAGGAGGGGGGTTGCGGTCTCTTTGGGGGAGGTGGATGTCTTCACTACGGGGGATGGCGTGAGCAGTGGGAGTGAGGGATCGCGCAGGGCGATGTGATTCAAAGACGGCGGGGGGACTGGGAGTTCTAAGGGGAGGGGACTGAGACCCTGTGGGGGTGCGGGAGACGTGGTGAGGGGGGAGGGAGGTCGGAGGTCGGAGGGGTAGGGGGGGGAGTCCTGGAAGTTTGGGAGAAGGGGGAGGACGTTAGGGGATGTAGGTGAGAGGGGGGTGGGGGGGTTCTGGTTGTTTGGGAGAGGGGGGCGGGCGCTTGGGGCTGTGGGATAGAGGGGGGAGGGGCTCGGAGGGACGGGTGGATGTTGACGTGATTAAGGGCGAGGGGAGGGGATTGATGGGGTGGATGAGGCATGCTCTGCGGGATAGAAGTTGGTGAGGGTCACAGGGGGTGGTGAGGCCTGTATGTAGTGGGTAGAGAGCCATGGCCGTCTTAAGAGTGTGAAAGAGGGAGTCGAAGAATTCGAGGTTGTCATCTTTCGCCTGGATTAGAATGGTGCCATTCTTGAAGATGGAGATGGAGATGTCTCTGGTCAGGGACTGTTGGTTCAGGGGGGAGATTGTTAGTTTCCGGTTGTGTTCTGATATGGTGGTTTTGGAGACTGGAAGGAGTGAGTTAAAGGTGGAGACCCAAGCGTCTGGTCGGGTGGTATGGAAAATGAAGTCTGTTTTTCTCAGTCCTCTCGTTGAGCAATGGTAGGTGTCCACGATAAGAGTTTCAGGGTGTTGTCTAATTAAATTCTGTTTGAGGCGTTTTTTTGGCTTTGAAGGAGATACTGTGTGGGAAGGTAATGGCGTAGGTATTCCGTCCAAGAGGAGATAAATGGTTGAGTGCAGGGCTGGGGTGAATGTCTAGGCGCAGGGACGGAGGCATTATGGTGGAGCAAGGGGGGGTGTGGCCGCTAAGGGACTGAGAGCGGCGTTAACAGAGGGGGAGGATTGAGTTTTAGAATCGGAAGGGAGGAAGTTCGGACTGGGGACCACACTGCACCTTCCTAGGTCACGTGTGGCAGCCGAGTTGGCATCCGGCAGCCCTAGCAGGGGTGGAGAGAGCTGGAGCTTACGTGAGTGGCAGAGTTCAGTGCTTCAGCGGATCAGCGTATGTCTCTTCTGTATGTAGCTTCGAGTTGGCATAGCGAGGGCCCAGGTGTGGTAGTAGGTAGGGAGAAGCTCTTTATTAGTCCAGTACCGGAATAAGCGAAGAATAGGCGGAGGATCTGAGGGGTCAGGCCGCTCTAGGTAGGGGCGAGGGAGCTGAACTGTTAAGGGGGGTATGGGATGGTGTACCTGGAGATCTGCGTTTGTCTCCTTGGGTCTAGGCGTCGTGCTTGTGTAATGGAGTGCTTAGAGAAGGGAAACTCATTAATTGGCTAGCAGATTTGTAGTACCCAAGGTAGATGATCAACAGAGAACTAGAATGATAAATGTTGTAAATAGGGTTTCCAGAGTCCTTTCGTTAGGGGAAACTGGTTCCTTTAATAAAAATTAGTTTGCCAAGTTAAATGGGAGGTAGACGCTGTAAATAGGGGCCTCCTTAATTGTCTAGCAGATTTGTAGTTACCCAGAGGTGGGCGATCAACAGAATACTTGGATGATGGATGTTGTAGATAGCAGTTTCCAGGGACCCTTCGCTAGGGGAAATTGGTTCCTTAAATTACTTAATTCGCTTGGTTAACTAGGAGGTAAACGTTGTAAATAGGGGCCTCCTCTGCCCCTTTGCAAGGCATTGCAGTTTTGGATAAGTTGTCTTCACTCGAGTCTGATTTCCTTTTCTATTTGGTGTCCCGCGTGGTGGCCATCTTAGGGTCAGGCGGCCTTTAGCGTGAACAAAGTGGATGTAGATAGTGTGGAGGCATTGGGTGAGGCGTCTTAGTTGGTCGTTGCTGTTGTTTTTATTTTTATTCCCCCGGCTACGATGGCGGGGGGCCTTTATGAGCCAAGTGGGTTCCTCGATTCTGACGAGGTCTCGTTTTTTTTGGAGCTGGCGGCCATCTTGGGACAGGCAGCTCTGGGGGGAAAGGAGCGTCGAGACCGGCGCGGGGCCCCCAGCCCTTTGTGGGCAAGCTAGTCACTCACCGGATCCAACGTCGTGAACAGGCGACCCTCAGCCTCCGCTGCTACCCCGTTCCGCACTGCTCCTGATGATCCGAGCTCTGATGTCCGGCGGCGCCGTCACTGGGAGCCTCGTCGCCTTTCGCTAATCTGGTGAGAGAAAGGGACAGCTCACTGCCGGAGGATTGCTGCTGTGGGTGGGGGAGCGGGGCGAGGTTCCGGTGGACGAGGGTCTATGTCGCCAGGGAGCCTGGTCCTCATTGACGGGAGGGGCAGGTAGAATCTCTCGATCAGATTCTCTCCTTCAGCAGGACGCTCGGTGCCGGTTGATGTCTAGGACCGGGTGGGGGTGGCGGGGGGCATTCGGTGGGGTCGCTCCGGCCGGGATTTACACTGAAAGTGATCCCTAGGTCCGGAGCTAGTCCCAGTCACTCCCTCCTTGCGGCCATGGAGAGCCAGTGCAGGCTCCTCTGTCGGAAGCGAGGCAGATACCCAGACTCTAAATAGAGCAGGGGAATCCTGAATTCGGCAGAAAAAATACCCACAACATTTTTGGCAGAATATCTTGTCCGCCAAACTCTAAATGAAGGCCTAGGTGTGGAAATCATGTCTTTTCTTTTGACAACTTCATATTTTTCACTATTTCACAATGTCCTTAATGAGCAATGACAACTACTATTCTGTGTAACAGATGTGGAATGACATTTTTCACTCCTCTCCACAGTAGACCTTCGGCAGACAGTCAGTTCACTTTCTAGTTGTTTGAAAGCCAATATCACTTATATTTGAACCCCTGGATTAAACCTACTGCTTTGCTTCCATCACTATCTGTGGTGGTAGTTGATTACATGAATAACTTGTTGCAATGCTTCTTCTTCTAAAGTCATTTGTATGCGTTCTGGCTCTAACACTCGCTCTCAAGTTTATTTCCTTATGATGAAGCTGTTGGACGCTTCTGCAACAGATGTTCCGCTATCAGTCACGAGTGGAAGATGCAACATAATCAGCTGGATTGTATTATTTACTTGTTCTATGTACTCATTTTAAATCATAAGACATATACTCCATCATTCAATTCTTGGTGGCATTTTGCTTGGGGATTTCCAAAAATAGTGAGGAGCGCCTGATGATAAGTTCCAATGGTGAATGCTTGCCAAATATAACTATATAATGTTCATATGCCCCTACCTCAGGTATACTTTCCTTATCCATAAGTTCTTGCAACCTCAGTTAAATTCCCACTCCTAGCATAGGGGACAATGTGTCTTGGTGTTTTCCTTCATAGTTTGTGTTGTGCTACCATTGGTCCAAGCACTACGGGACTAAAATCCACTCACTGCAAAGTTCGGCATCCGAGGAAGCTTGGTGCTTTGCATTCTCAAGTTCATTTAAAACGTATTCCATTTTTGGTCAACTCTCACAGTGGTGCGCTGATTATTGCAGATTGTGGAATATAGTGTGCACATAAGCTGGCCATGAACGTACTGCAATAACACACACAGAGCCCTTGAGTCCGACGTAATGAAGTGATAGTCAAGTGGGAACACTACTCAGTACGACTGCATCTAATGTCTGCAGCAGCACTACACCTCATATGATTTTAACCCTAGCACAGGGTAGCAATAATAAATTGTATCAGGCTAACCTTGTAGCTAGCTTTAACCACTAATCCATCAGCACTGCACGCCTCCCATCATACACACTGCTCACATTGGGTTTTAGGAATACCCCTCTTACTTGAAAACATCCCTGAGCTCCTCCCTCATAGCGAGGGGGTTGTAGCCCGCATCATGACCAGGCTTCATGATACGAGGAGGATTCCCAATGATGAGGCATGACACCTCTGGTGTGTGAGGGGAAACCGGCCTTAAAAGGGAAAACCCCCCACTAGAATAGTTGTTCCCACTCCTTGACTATCACTTCGTTACGTCGGACCCGAGGGCTCTGTATGTGTTGTTGAGTCTTCAATTGAGGAGCGTGCCCTCGCTGGTGCACTAAGGGCCAGATGTAGGTAATTCTGATTTACCTACTCTTAAATACCGAATCATACCAATTCGGTATTTAAGAGTAGGTAAATTGGAAATAGGCAGATGTAGGTAATTTTTCTTTTACAATTACCGATTCTGTAAGATTCGGTATTTACCGATTCGGTAAATACCGAATCGGTATTTCCCATTGATTCCTTTGGGCCTTGAAGCCCTTAGGAATCAATGGGAAATACTGATTCGGTATTTACCGAATCGGTAAATACCGAATCTTGGCAGGGGGAATGGGGTGTCACTTTGACACCCTGTAGCACCCCAATTGCAGGCGTGTGTGCCATGTGGCACACATACATGCCCTAAGGGCATGTCTGTGTGTCACATGGCATAGGTGTACATGCACAGATGTGCATGTACACTGGAATTAGATATTTTACCACCCAATAGGATTGGGTGCTAAATACCGACTCCTAAAGGGCCTGTGGCACGCTTTGAAGTGCCACCTACATGTTGATTTGCAGAATCGGTATATTTACCGATTCGGTATTTTACCGATTATGTAAATTTACCGAATCGGTAAATATACCGATTCTGTAAATAAAATGCCCCCTACATCTCCATTTGCAAATACCGGTCGGTAACAGCCGAAATCGGCCGTTACCGACCGGTATTTGCCGACCTACATCTGGCCCTAAATCTCCTCAGGCCCCTCTTGTGTGTATATAGATATGAACCTATTGCTCCTAAAAACATACTTCCAAAATTGCTTGATCATGTTCTTGTTGTGTTTTCCCAAGTATTAGAATGTCATGGTTGTAGTTTACCCAATTTGTTCACTGGTCTAATTGCTTTTCTTATTGCTGCTTGGAAATTTTCAGTTTCAGAAGATATTAAAAATTGAGCCATGTATACCAGACAAAGCCTAGAGAAGCTTAGAAAGTTGTAATATATTGTGATACCTAATATAATCCTAGTAGGTAATATCCCTTATATAAATACAATTTTGAGACGTTGTGGATGCACTAAGGCAACTAATATAAATAACTTCTCTTTCAATAGATGCATTTGTGCTCTAAGGTCTGAACAGGTGCAAACGTATAGCTTTTCTTTTGTGTAACTGCTACAATTAGAGATACCCACAGTGTTCAACCATTTACTGCCTTAATGATGTCCTGGATTCCAAGACAGCAACCTCTTTTACCACTTGGTGTTGCTAATGCACACGTACTTTGTATTGATTTTGAACCACAGGACTGAATACCTTGTAAAAGTGTAATATTCTTTGTAGTAATAGTTATTTAAAAATTTAAACAGAATGTTCTTGTGTTATATTTCTTAGCCATGCTATATTGCGACATAACGTAGGATATATGACACTGACGAAGGCGGCAACGCTGAAACGCGTTTGTCAATTTTCGCTGTAACGGCTTAAATAAAAATAAAAAATTTCGCTTTGAAAAATCTATATGGCTCAGAAGTGCACTCTTTTGAAAAGTTTCTTTTAGAAGTAAGAGATGGGAGTTGTGGAATTAATTGGCGCGTTTCACCGCGCGCAGAGGACGCACCCGCAACAACGAGGAGCGGTGGCTGGTGAATGGTGTATTTGGAGATATATATATATATATATATTCTCACAGCATTAGAATAATAATCCTTCAAAAGAAACTGAAAGCAATTTAAGTTGCATTTTTTAAACTAAGCATTCTATCGGTATGCACTTGGTGTTTGTAAAAGAACTGTAGGTAGAAATGATAGAAATGTAGGTATGATAGGTTTGTCATGATAGCTATAGTTACGATTGTTATGGCCGGTGGATATAGTCAGTTAGGCTATGGTACCTTAAGTATGGCTTTTATTTTTATTTTTTGATTTATCTTAGTGTCTTCATCAAATGCTCTTTGTATGCAAAAAATATAACAGTACAATGCATTAGTGAAAAATGTCAAAAAATGTAGAACAGTGTTCAACAGGTTCAACAGGCTCAACAGGTTTTTCTTTAAGAGTTGCTTGAAACCAAAAAGTGAGGAGCAGAGTGAATAGAAATGGGGAGGTTATTCCAAAGATAAGATCCAGGAAGTGTATAAGAACAGCAGCATGAAGAGGTGCAGGGAGATCGAGGAACTGAGAGAGGAAACTGAATACAAAGCAAGGAGGTGTTTAAGCAGAAATCAGTGAGGAAAGGTAAGGTGGAGCAGGTGAGTGAATACATTTGAAGATAATACAAAGATAACAAAATCCAAGCCGATTAGTAATTGGAAGTAACCGAAGCTGAACCGGGACGGGGAGAAATGTAGTCAAGAGAGAAAAGTAAATGAATACAAGCTTTTTTAATAGACTGGAGCAAAGTATGAAGATGCTGTGGTAGACTAACAAGTAAGGAGTAACATGTGGTACTAGAAAACACCAAATATTGGAATTGCTGTCTGAGAGAAGAGAAAGGAAGAAGGGATTTCATTTTTCGAATGCTAGGTGGAAGTGAGCGTTTGTAACCACATACGAGAGCTGATCAGAGAAGTTCAAGGAAGTGTTGAAGACAATGCCAAGGTTACTAGCTGAGGTGAAGAAAGGAATGGGAATTGAAAAAGAGTGTGTGGGCAGTAGGATAGGTATGGCGGAAAAGCAGGGTAAAAGCAGATATTGGTTCTTGTTAGACTGAGTTGTATATAATAAGGTAAGTCCATACTTTCAGTCTTTCAAACAGGATTTCATCCAGTAAGAGGCACAGAATCTGCCCTCATTGCCATCTGGGGTGCCCTTAAGAACACAGTTGACCAGCATGGGGTTGCTACACTACTTCTCTTGGACCTGTCAGCTACCTTTGACACATTTGACCATGACACTCCAATACACAGAATCTTGAAGCTGGCATAGAGGGGACTGCTCTCGACTGGATCACATCCTACCTTCAATACAGAACTAATGTCATCCATACCCCACACTTTCTCTTGCAAATCATACTTCACAGAAGTAAGGGTCCCTCAAGGCTCTATCATCTCACCCATGCTTTTCAATATCTACATGAGGTCATTACCGGTACTGAATGATGAATTTCACCTCACATGCTATAACTATGCAGATGACACACACATACTCCTTAAACTGGAAACCCCAAAGACATTGGACACTCACAAATTTCAGTTGCCTCAAAGACATTAATCAGGGGATGATATGAGCCATCTCAAACTGAATGCTTCCAAAAGAGAAATACTCACATGTGGTGATTGGAAAAATTATGACCATTTCGCCGCCTGGCCTGATGATTTGGGAGCACCGCGTAAAGTTTCTAAGTAAGTAAGAAACCTCGGAATTACCATGGACTCCAAGCTATCAATTAATGCCCAGGAGGTCAAATTAGCAAGAGCCAGCTTCATTACTATAAACTCTGTGATGCATCATCCCCCACCTGGGATTTCCACAAATAGTCCAGGCAACCATCTCTCTTGTTCTGTCTAAACTCGACAATGCCAATTGCCTCTACCACGGCTTTGAAAAGACTACAACGGATTCAGAGCTCTGCTGCCAGACTACTCTGACATATAAAGCCACAAGTCCACAATTTCCTTGCTTCGAAGGCCTACATTGGTTACCGATTGCAAGAAGATCCACATTCAAGCTGCTTTGTATCACCCACAAAGCGATACATGGAACAGGACCGCCCATCATCATTAACAAATTCACCAAATGCATTCAACAAAGAAACCTTTGCTCTAGCTTGGCACCTTGCCTCAAAATCGCACCATACAAGAAAACCATAGATGGCACATCATTCTCTGTCCAAACAGCCTTACTATGGAACTCTTTACCCCCAAATATAAGATCCATGGATAACTACCTTATCTTCAGGAGACTACTAAAGAGTTGGCTCTTCCCCACATAACCACCATACTCAAACATAACTTTACAGCATATCCCTGTGTATATAAGCAGTTATTTTGATGATATATGTGTACCTAGATATGTGTATTTCTTTGTATGAATGTGTATAATAATTATATTTATAAATATATAGATATTCGTTAGTTCTGCTTAATAAATATACATATTATTTATGGTTATATTATTCTACGTTAAACATGTATATAGGTCACTGCATAAATAAGTAAATATTTCTCTAAAATTGCTTCACTATTGAACTAAAAAAATGATAAAAACAAATAAATTTGCTTAAAGTACAGAAACACTTGATAGTCTGAGTTTATTACCTACAACTTAAATCTAGATATCTTACCTTCCTTATACATTTATACCTTCCATGTACTTATGTATCTTTATATTTCATATTTTACTCCTAATTCAGCATCTCCAATGCACTACCGTGTATCTCGCCCTATACCTCTCAATATATGCTCTACCTCCACTCTCTGACTAATCTCAAAACCCTTTATACTACTATGATCCCCAAAATAACCCTTTCTTGACTCTTCCTTCCTCTACCCCTCCTTCCATCATCTCAAACCTTTCTATTCAAATCTCCCAAATAAGCCATTCTAAACCCTTCCCTCTAACTCTTCCCCCTCCAACTCCCCTCTACCCATCACAACCCCCCTCCTGCAGCTATGATCTCCAAATAAATACTTTGTAGACCCTTCCTTCTTCTATCCCTCCACTATCCTTTTCAATCCAACTAACAGACTCACATGTCCACCGCTCAAATGTATTTCATATTTCCCTATATTAATTCACCACTAATACTGTTTGGCTTCCGGGGTAGTGTACTACTGACCGAAAAGCGCTTTGATACCTCATCAGGGGAGTCGACAAAGTCAATGTCAAACCCTTGCGGCAGCGAAGCTCGGGGTAGGTCGTTCGACAGCCATGCGCTCGACTGTTTGTGGCCTGATGCCAATGGGTGTCCATCTGCTACCAGCTGTTGAGGTGTGGTTATCCCCCCTTATAGTCGGTCTATTAACTCAGGCAGTATACTTTACACTTTTGTGATTATGATGGGGTATGGTTTCTAATACTTTGCACTTTACCAGACCACCCTTTGAGTAGCTAAGCAAATTGGCCCTAATGAATTGCCGTGATCTTTTTTGACATTTGATAGGTAAGAAACATGTTGACCTTCACGTAATCTTTTAGTGCTGGTGTGGACCATAATATCCACTTCTAGTCACTCTTTGTCCTTACTTGTAACAATGGAAACCAGATATTAAATTTGGCTTGGGTTTCCTTTAGTTATTTTCAAATCACTTCACACCAGACTATTCATTCTGTCACGTTAACACTGCACCTCACTCTTCACATTAGCAAAACACTCAAAAGAACTCCGTCAAAGAGCCCCCAGCGGGGCCCGCTTGGAACTGCACTGCCGGCCCCAGAAGGAGCTGCTGATGATGAAGCATGACAGCCATATAAGTGTGTGAGGGAGGGCCCTTGCTCCTGAGAGACGAGATCCTTCCTTCTTTCTACAATGAACTGCATACCTTTTGTTTGACATTTCCTGTTGGGGGAGGGGGTGTATGCTGGACCTTCAATCGCCCTCTGTCCCTCCTTTTTTTAGGCCTCATCAGGGGTACCAAGAGCTTTATAAATGCAAACCCTTCCATCTTCTATCCCACCACTATCCTTTTTAAATGCAAATAACAGACTCACATGTCCACAGCTCAAATTAATTTCATATTTTCCTATATTAATTCACCACTAATCCTTTTTGAGTTCCGGAGTAGCGTGTTACTCACCGAAAAGTGCTTCCACGCCTCATCAAGGGTAGTAAGCGTTATATAAATGTAATTGCAATTACAATCTCTCCTAGTCCAGCAGTGAGAACACATACAACTCTTCAAATGCATCTCTACCTCAACAAGCTCCACAGATCGCAAACAGAAACGATGGGCCGACACAAGTTTAGCCAGCCTGTACCCACATTGCCTTGCAGGCTTCTTCTACCCAGTACTCACCTGACATATGACACATATGAGCTCCATTGCAGGTACGTGGGGATGGTCTTAAAACTGACGAAAAAGCCAGAAAAGAGCAGGACTGGAATGGCAGTCACTGGACCCACAAACGTTGCCACCTGTAAAACAAAAAAAAATAATTGATGGTGATCCACCAAACTGACTGGGATATCAGAAGTGGCTTCATGCAGTGTTTGTGATGACACAGGAATCACCTCTTCAGCAGACTCCTATCTGCAACTGGTGAATTAGGAGAAGGGCAAGAGAAAAAACACTGTTGCTTTGTCTTTTTGCTGCTACCTTCATAGCCCCTGAGACCAGGAGTTAACAAGGGCAGACACTATTTCTAATTGTTGTCTAAGAACACTTGCAGCATGCTGACACTGCACCCCCACATTGTGTACTGTATGCTTTCACGGTGCTCTTTGTATCTACACTGTGCCACACTGTGCCCTGCATCCCTAGACTCTCCTGCATGCGAACAGTGCCCTGCATCCTTACAATGTTTCCTTCCATCCTTCTTAGCGCCTCTTTCCCCACACTATGCTCTGCATTACTACACGGTAACCTGTATCCTTACCCTTTAAACTACATCCCGATTTAGGCGCTATTCGCAAAGGTAAATTTACACTTGTAGATTTACTCAGCTGTAAATGCACTACTGTACCTTGTAGCATCTTTACACCTTTTTGCTCTTAAATATTAATTTATTTAATTACAAAAAATAAATTGGATATACATTTTGAAATCAAAATAATTTACTTTATTTAACATTATTTCCTGTGTGGTGTTCTTTTAAGTCCCTGTCTCCATTATTTTCCGTGGGACTGTATTGCAGTGCCTGTGAGAGGCCATATGTGGTGGGCTTACTCCAGTGCTGTGCTAGACTCCGTCTTTAGTCATTTTTGGCCGTAGTAACTTCGGAAGTGCTGTTTGTGAGTAGCAGTGGGCTTACTCGTTTTATGTTCATGTCCCTCTCTGAACCTGTACTTACCCTTCCCTCAGCCCCTCCTTACTCCTCTATAATCTCCTCCACTTTAATAATACTATTACCTATTCTCCAGCCCCAACCACATTTTCTACTAAAATGTATATCTACATGTTTGCAGACCTCTGCAACCAAAGCGGAGAACCCTGTGTGGAAGACAGGGAAGAGGTGGAGATCTCCACCCATAGGCTTGTGAACAGCATTTGTAGTACATAAGTTACACTATTGTAGCACTACTAAACATACTCCAAAGGGCGGTTTGTGTGTAGGTCCATTGTGCCCTGCAACTTTACACCTTACCTTACATCCCTACACCATGTCCTCCATCCTTGCAAGGTGTCCTGTCTACCTACACTGTGCCTTAAATACGCAAACTGTTCCCGTCATCTTTATAATGCGTCCTGTACAGTGGCGTCACTGGGGTTGGTGTCACCGGGTGCGGGTAACACATGGTGTCACCCCCCTCACGACTTACCGCATGGACCACCTCTGTCGGAAATGTATGGCGTTAGGTACTGTCTTACTCCCTCTAGCTCCCTCTCTCTGTCTAGCTCCCTCTAGCTCCCTCTCTCTGTCTTAGTCCCTCTAGCTCCCTCTGGTTCCCTCTCTCTCTGTCTTACTTCCCCAAGCTCCCTCTGTCTCTGTCTTACTCCCTCTAGCTCCCTCTCCCTCTGTCTTACTCCCTCTAGCTCCCTCTCTCTGTCTTGCTCCCTCTAGCTCCCTCTCTACTCCTTCTAGCTCCCTCTCTCTCTGTCTTACTCCCTCTAGCTCCCTCTCTCTCTGTCTTACTCCCTCTAGCTCCCTGTCTTACTCCCTCTAGCTCCCTCTCTCTGTCTTACTCCCTCTAGCTCCCGCTCTCTCTCTCTTACTCCCTCTAGCTCCCGCTCTCTCTCTTACTCCCTTTAGCTCCCTCTCTCTCTATTACTCCCTCTAGCTCCCTCCCTCTCTCTGTCTTGCTCCCTCTAGCTCCCTCTCTCTGTTTTACTCCCTCTAGCTCCCTCTCTCTCTCTGTCTTGCTTCCTCTAGCTCCCTCTCTCTGTCTTACTCCCTTTAGCTTCCTCTCGCTGTCTTACTCCCTCTAGCCCCCTCTCTCTTATTCCATCTAGCTCTCTCTCTCTTACTCCCTCTAGGCCCCTCTCTCTCTGTCTTGCTCCCTCGAGCTCTCTCTCTCTCTGTCTTACTCCCTCTAGCTCCCTCTCACTCTGTCTTACTCCCTCTAGCTCCCTTTCTCTATGTCTTACTCCCTCTAGCTCCCTCTCTCTGTCTAGCTCCCTCTAGCTCCCTCTCTTTGTCTTACTCCTTCTAGCTCCCTCTGGTTCCCTCTCTCTCTGTCTTACTCCCTCTAGCTCCCTCTCTCTCTTTTACTCCCTCTAGCTCCCTCTCTATGTCTAGCTCCCTTTCTCTCTGTCGTGCTCCCTATAGCTCCCTCTGTCTCCCTCTCTCTATCTTACTCCCTCTAGCTTCCTCTCTCTCTGTCTTACTCCCTCTAGCTCCCTTTCTCTCTGTCTTACTCCCTCTAGCTCCCTCTCTCTGTCTAGCTCCCTCTAGCCCCCTCTCTCTGTCTTACTCCTTCTAGCTCCCTCTGGTTCCCTCTCTCTCTGTCTTACTCCCTCTAGCTCCCTCTCTCTCTGTCTTACTCCCTCTAGCTCCCTCTCTCTGTCTTTCTCCCTCTCTTACTCTTTCTAGCTCCCTCTCTCTCTGTCTTACTCCCTCTAGCTCCCTCTCTCTGTCTAGCTCCCTCTAGCTCCCTCTCTCTGTCTTACTCCTTCTAGCTCCCTCTGGTTCCCTCTCTCTCTGTCTTACTCCCACTAGCTCCCTCTCTCTCTGTCTTACTCCCTCTAGCTCCCTTTCTCTGTCTTGCTCCCTCTAGCTCCCTCTCTACTCCTTCTAGCTCCCTCTCTCTCTGTCTTACTCCTTCTAGCTCCCTCTCTCTCTGTCTTACTCCCTCTAGCTCCCTCTCTCTCTGTCTTACTCCCTCTAGCTCCCTCTCTCTGTCTTACTCCCTCTAGCTCCCGCTCTCTCTCTCTTACTCCCTCTAGCTCCCGCTCTCTCTCTTACTCTCTTTAGCTCCCTCTCTCTCTATTACTCCCTCTAGCTCCCTCCCTCTCTCTGTCTTGCTCCCTCTAGCTCCCTCTGTCTGTTTTACTCCCTCTAGCTCCCTATCTCTCTCTGTCTTGCTTCCTCTAGCTCCCTCTCTCTGTCTTACTCCCTTTAGCTTCCTCTCTCTGTCTTACTCCCTCTAGCCCCCTCTCTCTTACTCCATCTAGCTCTCTCTCTTACTCCCTCTAGGCCCCTCTCTCTCTGTCTTGCTCCCTCGAGCTCTCTCTCTCTCTCTCTGTCTTACTCCCTCTAGCTCCCTCTCACTCTGTCTCGCTCCCTCTAGCTCCCTCTCTCTCTTTTACTCCCTCTAGCTCCCTCTCTCTGTCTAGCTCCCTCTGGTTCCCTCTCTCTCTGTCTTACTCCCTCTAGCTCCCTCTCTCTCTGTCTTACTCCCTCTAGCTCCCTCTCTCTGTCTTGCTCCCTCTCTTACTCCTTCTAGCTCCCTCTCTCTCTGTCTTACTCCCTCTAGCTCCCTCTCTCTGTCTAGCTCCCTCTAGCTCCCTCTCTCTGTCTTACTCCTTCTAGCTCCCTCTGGTTCCCTCTCTCTCTGTCTTACTCCCACTAGCTCCCTCTCTCTCTGTCTTACTCCCTCTAGCTCCCTTTCTCTGTCTTGCTCCCTCTCTTACTCCTTCTAGCTCCCTCTCTCTCTGTCGTACTCCCTCTAGCTCCCTCTCTCTCTGTCTTACTCCCTCTAGCTACCTCTCTCTGTCTTACTCCCTCTAGCTCCCTCTAGCTCCCGCTCTCTCTCTTACTCCCTCTAGCTCCCTCTCTCTCTTACTCCCCCTAGCTCCCTCTCTCTCTGTCTTGCTCCCTCTAGCTCCCTCTCTCTGTTTTACTCCCTCTAGCTCCCTCTCTCTCTGTCTTGCTCCCTCTAACTCCCCCTCTCTGTTTTACTCCCTCTAGCTTCCTCTCTCTCTGTCTTACTCCCTCTAGCCCCCTCTCTCTTACTCCCTCTAGCTCCCTCTCTCTCTGTCTTCCTCCCTCTAGCTCCCTCTCTCTCTCCTACTCCCTCTAGCTCCCTCTCTCTCTGTCTTCCTCCCTCTAGCTCCCTCTCGCTCTATCTTACTCCCTCTAGCTCCCTCTCTCTGTCTAGCTCCCTCTCTCTCTGTCTTGCTCCCTCTAGCTCCCTCTGTCTCCCTCTCTCTCACTCCCTCTAGCTCCGTCTCTCTGTCTAGCTCCCTCTCTCTCTGTCTTGCTCCCTCTAGCTCCCTGTCTCTTATTCTCTCTATCTCCCTCGCTCTCTGTCTTGCTCCCTCTAGCTCCCTCTCTCTGTGTAGCTCCCTCTCTCTCTGTCCTACTCCCTCTAGCTCCCTCTATCTCTGTCTTTCTCACTCTAGCTCTCTCTCTCTCTCTCTCTGTCTTACTCCCTGTAGCTCCCTCTCTCTCTCTGTCTTACTCCCTTTATCTCCCTCTCTCTCTGTCTTACTCTCTCTAGCTCCCTCTCTCCCTTTGTTACTCCCTCTTGCTCCCTCTTTCTCTGCCTTGGTCTCTCTGGCTCCCTCTCTCTGTATTACTCCCTCTAGCTCCCTCTGCCTCTCTCTCTCTCTTACTCCATCTGTCTTCCCTGGCGAGCAACAGGTGGCACTGTAGTGAAGAGCAAGCTGAAATTTGTAACTGGTTCACTGTAAAACTGAAGACTGCAAGATACTGAAAAATAGGAAACCATGCACCCTCAGATGAGCTAGGCTGCTATAGAGTTGCCTTGGGAGCAAAGAAAATTGCAGTCAAGCATTGCAGATCTCATGCGAGACGCCGGCGAGTGTGAACAGCATGAGGAACAAGCTTGCACAGCGAGCGACAGTAAAGGTGAGAGCAGAGGCGAGGCTGCAGTGCAGATTGGTGTCACCCCATGTGTTGGTGTCACCCGGTGCGGGCCGCACCCCCCGCACCCCCCTAGTGACGCCACTGGTCCTGTATACTTTGTACCCCACACACCTACACTGTGCCCTGCTTACCCAGACTGTGCCTCACATCCCTACAATTTGTTCTCTATGTCTACACAGTGTCCTTGATAGCACCACTGTGTCCTATGTCCCTAGATTGTCCTTGCATATCTATACTGTGCTTTGTAACCTGCCTAGAGCCGGGTATCTTTACACTGTGTTCTGATCACTACATGCAATGTGCACCCCCTCAGTATGATCTGCATGCCTATACTTCTCCCTGCTTCTCTATGATGTGGCCTTGCTGTCTAGAATATGGGTTGCATCTAACCCTGGGCGTAGTACTACGCTAGTTTGCGAAGTTTGCGCTACTTCGCACAACGCGATTTGCCAGTAGCACAGTGCAAACACGTGTAGCGTAGCATAGCATAGCGGTCATTTTTTGTTTGCTCGCGGTCCTCAATGTCAAGTTGGCGACCGCGAGCAAGCAAAATGTCACCCTGGCTAAACTTTTTCCTCGTCAGCGATCAGCAACATCAAGTTGCTGATCGCGAGCGTGGAAAATAAACCTCCCGGCAATATTCTCAACGTGGGGAGGTCAGGTTTCTCATTGCGAGTGGTCACGTATGCTCGCGACCGCTCGCGATGAGAAACTACCAGTCCGCATTGAGAAAGCTGCTGCTCGGGTAGAAATCTACTCAAGCGGCAGAAAACGATCGCTTGCACTGTGCAAGATGCGGTTTGCACTGATTGCACAGTGCGGACAAGCATCCGGCACTGTGCAATCAGTGCGAACAGCATTTTGCACAGTGCACTACGCAGTTCGCGTAGCTCGGGTAGTGCGAAGTGCACTTTGCGTAGCGAGGCGTAGCGCTACTACGCGAACTACGCCCAGGGTTACTTGCATCTTTACATTGTGCCTTGCACAGCCATAGAGTACTCATCTTTACACTGCGCCTTTCATGCCTACATTCTGCCCTAAATCCCTCTACTGAGCCTTTACAGATTGCTCTACATCTCTACGCTTTGGCCTGTATTCCTACACTGTGCCCTAACTTCTTTGACTGTACCCTGTATACCTACACTTTACCCTGCATCCCTATCCTGGGGTCTGCATATCTACAGTGTCTACATCCCTGGACTCCACTCTGGATTCCACCACTGTGCCCTATGAATAAACAGTGGTTGTATCTGTGACTGTATCCTGCATCCCTACCCTATGCACTGCATACCTACACTGTGCCCTACATCCCTAGACTGCACCCTGTACTCCACCAACGTGCCCTGTAAGTCAATGGTGGCTGTATCCATGAGCATCCCTACACGGTGCCTAGAGATGGGCCAGCCACTGAAAACTTGAGCCAAGCTCATGCCAGATGCCTCATTCTGGCTCAGCTCTAGGTCTTCTTGGAACCTCGAGCCCAAAACGAGCTGAGCTTTCATAGAGGGGGTGTGGCCTAGTGTCTACACCTGACAACAATGTATCATCACGAACCGGGTTCGAAAACTCATCTAAACTAAACATTCCGGTGAATCCCATCAAATCTCCCTGTACCGTTAAAACCCCATGTAACAGAGTGTAGTGTAGTGCAATTATGCCCTTGGGTAAGGTTTGCGCAATCTCAAGCTGCTCAAAATAAAATATGGATTTGGCTTGTTACCCACACTCGACTCTCATCCTCCAAGTATTAAGGAAAAAGCATTAACCTTTGATATCAGAAAGAGGTACCTATCTAGTTGTGCAGTGTGCAACTGAAAAATATTGTGTCAATCCCAGCTTCCCAACTGGAGCAAATTGTGTGATCCTAGCCAAGTATTGTATGCCACCATGCTTCCTCTTTGTTCATTAATGCATATGAGAGCACCTCAAATACATGACTGCATGAATGTGCGCTGTACTAAAACATGTCTTGTGCTTTATTTAATCACCTATGAAATTGCTCTATCTGTAATAGGAATCTAGGAAACATTTAAGGTATACATGACAACTGACTTGACTCTTATTTAACTAATAGCATTGTCATCAGGGCGGAAACAAGGATGGTTCTGTTCATTTTTTTAAACTCTACTTTTTAATCAATACTTTTCTAATAATCTGATGTACTAAAATGAAACTCTTCCGTGCACAAATGAAATACACTTCTTTGAATTTTGTAGACATCTTATTATACTCTAGCATGATGAGTGTTCTATGTTGTAAATGTGAATAAAATAATTTAGCCATAGGGCCCAGCAGCATACAGTATTGAGTCTCTCTGCGGCAGATAAGCAGTGTGCGGCACGCCCACCAGTACACGTAAAATACTGGGTAAGGTCTTTTTAAAGCAAACTAATTATTCTGAAACAAAATACCATGCAAATTCCCTACTTACCTTTCAAAAGCAAAGACCAACAGAACAGATACTATCAGATTATGATTCCTCTGTTCTGATTGACAGATTCCCTGACCCATGCGAAAGGTGCCCAGATAGAGAATGTGCAATAATGCCATAGTGGTGGCTGGTGCTATACAAATGTGAATGGTATAGCTTAATTGGATCCCACCTTGCTTTACGTGTGTATTGTTTGTTTCTTACATGACTAACAGATGTCTTTCTTTATTCTCATTAATAGTTGTTATTCTTCCATTGGTTCCCCCACATATTGATGACCTTATGCCAGCAGACTGTAAAATGTCTCCACCTTATACGGCATAGTGAGGAGAAGACCAATTTGCCTTACTTGTTGCTTTGCTACACTTGTGCAGATGCTCATTCAGAGCATTGAATTTTGGATAATTTAACACTGTTTCCTAGTGATATGTTCTAGATTGCCCCTTAAATGATGTTCTGAAGTACCCATAGATTTCTTTGCTTTTCGTGGATAACTTTTATACTGTTTCAATTTCTAATCCAGGGATAGCAACTTCTCTTCCTAATCACCTGCCATTGCTCAACGGGGCAAATATACAGATACCAAGCTGTTGGACAAGAAGGATTGGGAGAGACTCAGACTTATCTCATTGAGACAAAATGGAAAGTGTCATGACATTCCACTACTGTCTTAAAATTCATGAATATACAATATTGCCCATATTCTAGCAATAATACAAAGATTTGTCCCATACTGCGCTATTAACTTAGGGCCTGATTACGATCTTGGAGGATGGGATACTCCGTCACAAATCATGGCGAAGTATCCCGTCCACCGTATTATAAGCTCCATAGGATATAATGGAATTATAATTTGGCGGACAGCATAGCTGTCACATTTGTGATAGAGTAACCCTGTCTACCAAGATCGTAACCAGGCGCATAATCACAAATTTCTACCTGGGAGCCCTTGTTTTCATTAGGAATCTTTTTGTAGTGCCGTTACAGCATTTTCTGAATGTCTGTAAAATGCCACAGTAGACATTACTGGAACTCTGAATATCTTATGCTGACAAAATCCCTTATCTACAATTCTCAAGCCAGGCCCTACAGAAGCCTACTACCTGATTGATGACCAGCCAAGGAAGAGCGATTCAATCAATCAGTAGATTTGTAGAGCTCTACTTGTCACCCATGAGGGTATCCGGGCGCTGCTCATGTAAGGCGATTCTCACTCTGTCCCTTATTCTTGTCCCATTGAACTTTCTAGCTTTATGAATTGGTATGTACTCAATTTCTAAAGCACTCTCATACATAGTTCTGCCATCTCAAAAAAAAAAAGAAATGCAATGCGGCTCAAATTCTTCCCATTACGCTGCACTTGGGACACTTTCTCTGCTCCCTGCAAATGCGGGTCTTTGATTGCAAGCTGAAGACTGTACGAGATACAGCAGAAGCACAGCCTGAATAATAACCGAAATTAAGAGGAGATGAGACATCACTGTGAGCCAGACTTTGTGACTCAGAATCTACCTTTCTAAACATAAAACTGGGGAACCCTCCAAGCAACCAAACAGAAGGCAGCTTTTAGTAGGGCATCCTTACATATGAAAGACTTTAGGTAAAAGCGTTCAGTGCACATATAAACAAAATTGACATTGGCTACAAATTATATTCGGTGATGTTTTATTGGTATTCTTATATTTTAGTGTATATATATATATATATATATATATATATATATATATATATATATATATATATATATATATATATTGGGCTGACTGCCAGGAGCAGCTCGACATGGTGCGAGGAGCCGGGAATCCATATGTCCTGACTCGCGGCCCGCCAAGCCTATGCAAGAGAGGTTGGAACGTTAGTGGGGGTCTGAGGGAGTCGTCGGACACCATGCCCACACGGGACAAGCTACCGGTACAGCAATCATCCTCTCTCCCCGAGTAATCTAACATCAAACAGTTACCCCCGTGCACTGCCTTCCAACCCAGGTGAACTGTGGGTGATGTAGTCAGGATTCCAAGACTACAGAAGGTGTGCTCCTAAACAACAGGGGGCGGAGCTCTCCGACCAATGAGGGAGCAGGAGGAGAGACATAAGGCAGAGATGGAATGGCGGCTCGTGTGTGGTGGCATCTGACGAGGCGAAGGGTCGCCGAAATGCATAATGCCCAGTGTCCACATTAAAGACTCCCAAATGGATTCCTCCGTGTGGCCTCTTACCTCTTGTAAATATAGGGGTGTGTTTGGTTGTTTCACACGCCGGCCAGTGGCGTGTTAAGGGGCCCCGTTCCACTTAAGAGGCCGGAGCATTGCTGGCAACAGTTGTGGACTTGACCAAGGTTTTGGTAGCTCTGGCCCGCCCCGGACTGCGGCAGCTTGGAATTGGGCTGATACCAGGAGCAGCTCGACATGGTGCGAGGAGCCGGGAATCCATATGTCCCGACTCGCGGCCCGCCAAGCCTATGCAAGAGAGGCTGGAACGTTAGTGGGGGCCTGAGGGAGTCGTCGGACGCCATGCCCACATGGGACAAGCTACCGGTACAGCAATCATCCTCTCTCCCCGAGTAATCTAACATCAAACAGTTACCCCCGTGCACTGCCTTCCAACCCAGGTGAACTGTGGGTGATGTAGTCAGGATTCCAAGACTACAGAAGGTGTGCTCCTAAACAACAGGGGGCGGAGCTCTCCGACCAATGAGGGAGCAGGAGGAGAGACAAAAAGCAGAGATGGAATGGCGGCTCGTGTGTGGTGGCATCTGACGAGGCGAAGGGTCGCCGAAATGCATAATGCCCAGTGTCCACATTAAAGACTCCCAAATGGATTCTTCCGTGTGGCCTCTTACCTCTTGTAAATATAGGGGTGTGTTTGGCTGTTTCACACGCCGGCCAGTGGAATGTTAAGGGGCCCCATTCCACTTAAGAGGCCGGAGCATTGCTGGCAACAGTTGTGGACTTGACCAAGGTTTTGGTAGCTCCGGCCCACCCCGGACTGCGGCAGCTTGGAATTGGGCTGACTGCCAGGAGCAGCTTGACATGGTGCGAGGAGCCGGGAATCCATATGTCCCGACTCGCGGCCCGCCAAGCCTATGCAAGAGAGGCTGAAACGTTAGTGGGGGCCTGAGGGAGTCGTCGGACACCATGCCCACACGGGACAAGCTACCGGTAGAGCAATCATCCTCTCTCTCCGAGTAATCTAACATCAAACAGTTACCCCCGTACACTACCTTCCAACCCAGGTGAACTGTGGGTGATGTAGTCAGGATTCCATGACTACAGAAGGTGTGCTCCTAAACAACAGGGGGCGGAGCTCTCCGACCAATGAGGGAGCAGGAGGAGAGACATAAGGCAGAGATGGAATGGCGGCTCGTGTGTGGTGGCATCTGACGAGGCGAAGGGTCGCCGAAATGTATAATGCCCAGTGTCCACATTAAAGACTCCCAAATGGATTCCTCCGTGTGGCCTTTTACCTCTTGTAAATATAGGGGTGTGTTTGGCTGTTTCACACGCCGGCCAGTGGCGTGTTAAAGGGGCCCCGTTCCACTTAAGAGGCCGGAGCATTGCTGGCAACAGTTGTGGACTTGACCAAGGTTTTGGTAGCTCCGGCCAGCCCCGGACTGCGGCAGCTTGGAATTGGGCTGACTGCCAGGAGCAGCTCGACATGGTGCGAGGAGCCGGGAATCCATATGTCCCGACTCGCGGCCCGCCAAGCCTATGCAAGAGAGGCTGGAACGTTAGTGGGGGCCTGAGGGAGTCGTCGGACACCATGCCCACACGGGACAAGCTACCGGTACAGCAATCATCCTCTCTCCCCGAGTAATCTAACATCAAACAGCTACCCCCGTGCACTGCCTTCCAACCCAGGTGAACTGTGGGTGATGTAGTCAGGATTCCAAGACTACAGAAGGTGTGCTCCTAAACAACAGGGGGCGGAGCTCTCCGACCAATGAGGAAGCAGAACGAGAGACATAAGGCAGAGATGGAATGGCGGCTCGTATGTGGGGGCATCTGACGAGGCGAAGGGTCGCCGAAATGCATAATGCCCAGTGTCCACATTAAAGACTCCCAAATGGATTCCTCCGTGTGGCCTCTTACCTCTTGTAAATATAGGGGTGTGTTTGGATATATATTTATGTGTGTGTGTGTGTATATATATATATATATATATATGGCCCTGCGTCTTTCATCTGCTGTCACCGTCTGCGGGAATATCTGATCCGAACTGCAGAAGCTTTTTTCCTCTATAGCATCTTATTGAGAGCAACTAATCGCTGTTAGTGACACTGCAGGCTTATTTCTGCTCACATTGTCTGTGAGAGTATGTATTACTTCAGAGTGCAACTGCTGCAGCCATTCTTTTCAATGCCATCTCAGAAAGGACATCTGTATATTCAGAGTGCAACTGTAGCAGCATTTCTTCTGTATATAATTGCAGGCAGTGTTTAATTTGTGAAAGAAAGGATGCCGGTGCTCAAGGCTCTGGTCAGAAGCCGGTGTCTGCTGCAATTAAACATTAGTGTACCGAATACCAAGGCCGGTGGTTTTTAACCCCTTACCAAACATTCTCTGCCCTTTTTTCTAACACTTGCAGGTTCCTGCTTTCTGTAAGTGATAATTTTCTGTCTTTTTCTTCCCTTGTCTTCACTATCTTGCACTCTGTAAATATATTATGCAGTAAAAAAAAAAGTGCTGGATCCCAAAATAAGTGCCAGAGCCACCCACCGGCAACAACCGGCTCAAATGAGGCACAGATCGGAGCAAATGTGTCTAGTTAAGGACACTCTTCCCTTACATTCAAATTTACGTCAATGATGATATTTGTCGCAGTGGAGTAAAACTGCACCAAGCCATCATTCAGAGCTGCTGACGGTGAACTGCAGGCTTACAACTGCATTTTATGTCTGCGGGTATATCTGTTACTTGTGATTGGAACTGCGGCAGACTGTGCTTCAGAGTGCAGCTACAGCAGAATTTCCTCTCCATATATTCTCAGAAAGAGCATTTTGTTATTGACATTGACGCTGCCATCTTACATTTGCATTCTAGTTGTGAGGGTGTTTGTACAGTCCAAGTTGTCCTGCAGCAGACCTTCATATGTATGTAACTGACATGCAGTTGCCGAACGTAAACTGCAGCCCCACATCTGCTTTTAGTGTCAGTGGGGAGATTTGCTACCTGCGAGTGGGCAGGTAACTGTTTTTCTTGTTCATATAAATGCTGTGAGGGCACCTGGCTGCAGAAAGAAGTACTACAGGCTTTTGGGCCTGATTTATATTTCTGTGGATGGGTTACTCGTCACAACGGATATCCCATCTGCCGAAATAGAAATTCCATTATATCATATAGGATTCATATTTCGGTGACGGGATATCTGTCACCATTGTGATGGAGTAACTTGTCGATTGAAATATAAATCCCGTAGGATATTATGGGGTTTATATTGGAATATCAGTCACTGTTGTGATGGAGTAACCCGTCCACCGAAATCTAACTCAGGCCCTTGGTGTCTTTATTTTTTTAATTATAGCTATAATGCCTACACACCTATAATTGGAACGTAAGAGTTTTATTGTTAAAAGGGGGGCACTGATTGGTTGAAAAAGATGCAATAGATGAACAACAAACACAAGACACAGCAGAAGACTAATGGTGAATCCAGGGATATGGAAACATCTTCACTAGGCAGAAGCGGATGTACTGCTGCGATGCAATTAGCAGATTGAGTGCAAATGGGAGCACTTGGGCCACAAACTCAGTGATTGCAGCTGCCGCGCCCCGGATTTCCAGACTGAAGTGCACACACTCTGCCTAATGAACGAACTTTCGAGGAATCCTATTATGTTTTTGCGGCTTCTCTTTATTTATTTATTTTTACTTTATTAGCTTGCATTTTATTTTCAGCTGGTCCCTCTTGCCTTTTTAACCCCTTGTTATGGCAGCTGTGACAGTTTAACCAGTTTTAAGGGTCATAGCATGATACTCTGACCTTGAATTACATACATTTTTATGAATTTCACCCTCTGTTTGGGTAATATCTAGGCACCTGTAATATTGTAATTAATCTTGCAACAATACCAGACTTTACAAAAGACCTGTTCTATTTATATGCAGACTTTGCTGAATTTCAGACATTACCTGACCACCCCCCCCCCGCTATCCTTAGCTCCTCTCATTCCTTCGTGCCTCTTTTTGAAGATCTCGGTGCTTCTCCATACTCTCTGACCCCCCCCCCTCTAAAGATTGTCATTCCACTCACCCTTTGCTTTATAGGGTTGCCTTAGTCCACTCTCTCATCTCTATCTATTCGCTTACCTGAAGTGCAACATCACCCCTATCTATACGCTTACCTGAAGTCTGAAGTGGCCACCCTCACCCCTATCTCAGCACTTACCCAAAGTCCACTCTCCCACCCCATCTTTACACTTACCTAAAATCCTCTCTCGCTCACCCCTATCTATACACTTATCTAAAGTTCACTCTCACCCTAAATCAACACTTACCCAAAGTCCACTCTCCCACCCCATCTATACACCCACCT
This sequence comes from Lissotriton helveticus, assembly GCF_964261635.1. Taxonomy (NCBI): domain Eukaryota; kingdom Metazoa; phylum Chordata; class Amphibia; order Caudata; family Salamandridae; genus Lissotriton; species Lissotriton helveticus. Next base: position 1,530,492,599 of record NC_136061.1, read on the forward strand.
AAAACCCTCTCTCTCTCTCCCCTATCTATACACTTACCTGAAGTCCACTCTCCCACCCTATCTATACACTTACCTAAAGTCCACTCTCCCACCCCCTCTATACACTTACCTAAAGTCCACTCTCACTCCATCTATACACTTCCCTAAATTCCACTCTCCCACCCCATCTAAACACTTACCTAAAGTCCACTCTCCCACCCCCTCTATACACTTACCTAAAGTCCACTCTCCCACCCCCTCTATACACTTACCTAAAGTCCACTCTCCCACCCCCTCTATACACTTACCTAAAGTCCACTCTCCCACCCCCTCTATACACTTCCCTAAAGTCCACTCTCACTCCATCTAAACACTTACCTAAAGTCCACTCTCCCACCCCCTCTATACACTTACCTAAAGTCCACTCTCCCACCCCCTCTATACACTTCCCTAAAGTCCACTCTCACTCCATCTAAACACTTACCTAAAGTCCACTCTCCCACCCCCTCTATACACTTACCTAAAGTCCACTCTCCCACCCCCTCTATACACTTACCTAAAGTCCACTCTCCCACCCCCTCTATACACTTACCTAAAGTCCACTCTCCCACCCCCTCTATACACTTCCCTAAAGTCCACTCTCACTCCATCTAAACACTTACCTAAAGTCCACTCTCCCACCATATCTCAACACTTACCTAAAGTCCACTCTCCCACCCCATCTATACACTTACCTAAAGTCCACTCTCAACCCTATCTTTACACTTATCTAAAGTCCACCATCACCCCTACCTATACACTTACATAAAGCCCACTCCCACCCCATCTAAACACTTACCTAAAGTCCACTCTCACCCTATCTATATACTTACCCTAAAGTCCACTCTCCTCCCATCTATACACTTACCTAAAGTCCACTCTCCTCCCATCTATACACTTACCTAAAGTCCACTCTCCTCCCATCTATACACTTACCTAAAGTCCACTCTCCTCCCATCTATACACCCACCTAAAACCCTCTCTCTCTCTCCCCTATCTATACACTTACCTGAAGTCCACTCTCCCACCCTATCTCTACACTTACCTAAAGTCCACTATCACCCCATCCTTACACTTACCTAAAGCCCACTCTCACCGCTAATCTATACAGTTACCTAAAGTCCAGTCACCCACCCCATCTATACACTTACCTGATGTGCACCCTCACCCCTATCTATACACTTACCTAAAGTCCACTCTTCCACCCTATCTCAACACTTACCCAACGTCCACTCTCCCACCCCATCTATACATTTACCTAAAGTCCACTCTCAACCCTATCTGTACACTTACCTAAAGTCCACTATCACCCTATCTATACACTTACCTAAAATCCTCTCTCTCTCACCCCATCTATACACGTACCTAAAGTCCACTCTCCTCCCATCTATACACTTACCTAAAGTCCACTCTCCTCCCATCTATACACTTAACTTAAGTCCTCTCTCTCTCACCCCATCTATACACTTACCTGAAGTGAACCCTCACCCCCATCGATACACTTACCTAAAGTCCACTCTTAACCCTATCTGTACACTTACCTAAAGTCCACTATCACCCTATCTATACACTTACCTAAAATCCTCTCTCTCTCACCCCATCTATACACTTACCTAAAGTCCACTCTCCTCCCATCTATACACTTACCTAAAGTCCACTCTCCTCCCATCTATACACTTACCTAAAGTCCACTCTCCTCCCATCTATACACTTACCTAAAGTCCACTCTCCTCCCATCTATACACGTACCTAAAGTCCACTCTCCTCCCATCTATACACTTACCTAAAGTCCACTCTCCTCCCATCTATACACGTACCTAAAGTCCACTCTCCTCCCATCTATACACTTACCTAAAGTCCACTCTCACCCCATCTCTACACTTAACTTAAGTCCTCTCTCTCTCACCCCATCTATACACTTACCTGAAGTGAACCCTCACCCCCATCGATACACTTACCTAAAGTCCACTCTTAACCCTATCTATACACTTACCTAAAATCCTCTCTCTCTCACCCCATCTATACACTTACCTAAAGTCCACTCTCCCACGCCATCTATACACTTAACTTAAGTCCTCTCTCTCTCACCCCATCTATACACTTACCTAAAGTCCACTCTCCTCCCATCTATACACTTACCTAAAGTCCACTCTCCTCCCATCTATACACTTACCTAAAGTCCACTCTCACCCTATCTATACACTTACCTAAAATCCTCTCTCTCTCACCCCATCTATACACGTACCTAAAGTCCACTCTCCTCCCATCTATACACTTACCTAAAGTCCACTCTCCTCCCATCTATACACTTACCTAAAGTCCACTCTCCTCCCATCTATACACTTACCTAAAGTCCACTCTCCTCCCATCTATACACTTACCTAAAGTCCACTCTCACCCTATATATACACTTACCTAAAATCCTCTCTCTCTCACCCCATCTATACACTTACCTAAAGTCCACTCTCCTCCCATCTATACACTTACCTAAAGTCCACTCTCCCACGCCATCTATACACTTAACTTAAGTCCTCTCTCTCTCACGCCATCTATACACTTAACTTAAGTCCTCTCTCTCTCACCCCATCTATACACTTACCTAAAGTCCACTCTCCTCCCATCTATACACTTACCTAAAGTCCACTCTCCTCCCATCTATACACTTACCTAAAGTCCACTCTCCTCCCATCTATACACTTACCTAAAGTCCACTCTCACCCCATCTCTACACTTAACTTAAGTCCTCTCTCTCACCCCATCTATACACTTACCTAAAGTCCACTCTCCTCCCATCTATACACTTACCTAAAGTCCACTCTCCTCCCATCTATACACTTACCTAAAGTCCACTCTCACCCCATCTCTACCCTTAACTTAAGTCCTCTCTCTCTCACCCCATCTATACACTTACCTGAAGTGAACCCTCACCCCCATCGATACACTTACCTAAAGTCCACTCTCAACCCTATCTGTGCACTTACCTAAAGTCCACTATCACCCTATCTATACACTTACCTAAAATCCTCTCTCTCTCACCCCATCTATACACGTACCTAAAGTCCACTCTCCTCCCATCTATATACTTACCTAAAGTCCACTCTCCCACGCCATCTATACACTTAACTTAAGTCCTCTCTCTCTCACCCCATCTATACACTTACCTAAAGTCCACTCTCCTCCCATCTATACACTTACCTAAAGTCCACTCTCTCACCCCTATCTATACACTTACCTAAAGTCCACTCTCTCACCCCCATCTATACACTTACCTAAAGTCCACTATCACCCTATCTATACACTTACCTAAAGTCCACTCTCTCACCCCAATCTATACACTTACCTAAAGTCCACTCTCTCACCCCTATCTATACACTTACCTGAAGTGCACCCTCACCCCTATCTATACACTTACCTAAAGTCCACTCTCCGACCATATCTCAACACTTACCCAAAGTCCAATCTCCCACCCCATCTATACACTTACCTAAAGTCCTCTCTCTCACCTAATCTGTACACTTAGCTAAAGTCCACTCTCTCACCCAATCTATACACTTACCTGAAGTCTACTCTCACCCCTATCTATACACTTGCCTAAAGTCCACTCTCACTCCATCTGAACACTTACCCAAAGTCCTCTCTCTCTCACCTAATCAATACACCTAACTAAAGTCCACTCTCTCACCCAATCTATACATTTACCTGAAGTCCACTCTCTCACCCCGTCACATTTTTAACAAAAACATGACGCATTAAGAATCAACACATTTCAGAAGGGAATGGAAACGTGTCCCTCCATGAACTTTTTACATCCTTCTGTTTTTTTTTTTTTTGGTTAGTTTAGTTTTCTGGTGCTGACCAGTTGCCTACTTCAGAGTAGAAAGAAAGTTAATCCTTTATGTGGGTTTGATTCACAAGTACTGCGGATATGATAAAATCCTGCAGTTTTTTGCGAACTCCACAGAAGACGTTTCTGTACCATTCCTCGCCATTGTCTTAAGAAGCCTTTGTGTTTTGAGTAAAATAAGTTATTTAAATTATTCACACTAGACCATTCATTTCATACGTGCAGTTTGAATTGTTTGCCTTTTGCATTGCTCCAAGTAATATTCATGAAAGCCAGCTGTTTAGGTTCCACAGAAAGCGTGTGACTTCCTGTCAATATCTGCCTTTTTTATCAGTTAAAATGATGTCTTTACTGTCCAGTAGAAGCAGATTGTTAAGGTTTATAATTAGAATCTTTTTTGTTCGTTTCACTTGTGAAATTGTTTAGAATTCTGCCGGCAGGTGACCTGGTTTGGGTTGGATTCCTTTTCAAGTACCTCTCTATGTAGCTCTGTAGGCACAACCTTTGTGTGGGATAGTCTCCAGCCTGGAGCACCCACAAAAGAAGTGTGAACTATCTTCACCTGGCTAGGAACAGCCACAAACACTGTGATCAGGAAACAATGGGTGGCTTTACCTAAAAGACCCTTCTGACTCTGAATAAAACTGCAGTCCCCTTCACCCACACCTTCTACCGAGTCGCAGTGCCACAGGAAGGACCCAATCAAATTTCTGTAGAAACCTTGTCCCCTTTGTCCTCACTTCAATGTTTTAGTTTTCTCCCTCCTCGATCCTGGTGCACTTCCACTGTCTGGAAAAACAACATCACCCCCAACTTGTGCCCTCATTTCATAGACCACAACTTCTCTTCTTTTACCCCTTCCGTGCTCATGAGGAGCTCAGCTCGTCATGAGGCAGGTTCGCACTGTGCTCATTACGAGCTGAGCTTGTCATGACATGTGCGGCGCTCACATGCGGAGCTAATTCCCCCACTGTGCTGAGCGTTCTATAGAAACGGGCGTGGTCATGACGAGCTGAGCTCGTCATGAGCACAGCGACAGCGTGCTGCGTGACGATCTGAGCTCGTCACCAGACATAGCCACCATGGCTAAAGAAAGGCAGGCAGTACTCACCACAGTATCTGGCTCCCCGATGTCCCAGGAATCTCCTTGAATGTCCCTCGCCGGCTCGACAGGATGCCCTGTGAGTGGTGGGGACGGGAAGGCGCAGGAGCCATACTTTTGTTTCTCTGCGGCACCCCTGGATGAGTCCGGGCGGTGAGCTAGCGGAATTCAAGACTCTCTCCCCTTGACCTCATGGGCCATTGCACCGTTTGACTACTATCATTGTCTTTGTTGGGACACTGTATGGTATTACGTACTACTCCGCACTGGTTTCTCTTGAGGCGAGGTCGTAGGCAGTGCGCTGATCCATCAGGGGCGTGTTCTGATCCCTACTCAGTACTAGGAACGCGAGTGCAGCATATTGAGCCCATTGTACTACAGGCTATGGCTAAAGAGCTAAAAATACGTAGTCTTAAAGCACAGGGTCTAAATAACCCCATCAAGTGCACAGCAATACTATCCCTATTAGAGAGCCCAAAAGGTGACATATGCTTATTACAGGAAACACATCTCCTTCCTAAAGATACCCCCTGCATGCGCTCCCGTTGGTTCCCCCGCCAACCTTGGTCCTCTGGGTCCGTGAAGAATGGGGTGGTTATCCTGCTCTCACAGAAGTTCAGTGGTAAGATACTAGGCACAATTGCAGAGATTAAAGGGCACCTTTTAGCTATTCGGGTACAATGGGGCTCCCTGAGATTTACCTTAGCTAACATATATGCCCCCAACGAGCGCCAAGAGCCCTTCTTCCTAAATGCGCTTGCCTCAGTACTTGCCTCCCCAGTTTCAGCAGTGCTCATTGGGGAAGATTTCAATCTAGTTATGGACCCCATGCTTGATCGCTCTAGCCAATGCTCCTCCCAAACCAGGGCGTTCACAGTGGCAGGGTTATGGTGGCTTGCGGAGGAGGGACTGTGCGACTCGTGGCGCAGGCTGCACCCCGCCTACACGGACTATACCTTTTACTCAGAGGCACACAAAACATATGCGCAGATCAATCATTTCCTCACAACTCCAAAACGTATGGCCCGAGTGGGAGGGGTGACCATAGAACCACATTCTCTTTGGGACCATGCCATGATCACAATATCCCAGCGGACAGGAAATCTCCAAACCAATGCGGCGCAGTGGAGATTGCGCAACGGGCTTTTGCAATCCTCCACCAGTATTGTAGCAATTTGCAAGGTCCTAAGGATGACCTAAGCGTCAATGATAGGGAAGGTACCCCCCTGGCGCGAGAAACAACAGTAGCTGCAACAGGCAGTTTCTGAGCTATAAAAATATACAAACGTACCAGGGCCCCCTAGGGTATGGAGTAACTTAGAACGAAAGGGGCTACTCTTGAAGTGCCTCACCCCCTTTTCTGAATCGTTTTTGGCCACTATAGGTGTGGCAGGGTATACTCAGACATGAGTCCCTTGCTCACTGCTCCATCAGGATTCAAGCAAGCCGGGCCGACGACGGCTGAAATGCCAGAAACCGGTCCCCGGAAGCTTGTCTCCTTTCTGGTGAAGAATTGGCTTGGTAGTTTGGTCTGCCCTGTTCCCATGATGCACTGGGCCAGGGACAGACTAATTTGCATATAGCCAGGTTCTGAGCTGGGATGGGGCAGTGAGCTAAATAACGGTGATGGATCAAGCCCTGATCTTTGGACTGGGTAAGAGTGGTCTGCTTAATTCAGACACTCTGTTCATCACCACCCCCTTTTCTGAATCGTTTTTGGCCACTATAGGTGTGGCAGGGTATACTCAGACATGAGTCCCTTGCTCACTGCTCCATCAGGATTCAAGCAAGCCGGGCCGACGACGGCTGAAATGCCAGAAACCGGTCCCCGGAAGCTTGTCTCCTTTCTGGTGAAGAATTGGCTTGGTAGTTTGGTCTGCCCTGTTCCCATGATGCACTGGGCCAGGGACAGACTAATTTGCATATAGCCAGGTTCTGAGCTGGGATGGGGCAGTGAGCTAAATAACGGTGATGGATCAAGCCCTGATATTTGGACTGGGTAAGAGTGGTCTGCTTAATTCAGACACTCTGTTCATCACCACCCCCTTTTCAGAATCGTTTTTGGCCACTATAGGTGTGGCAGGGTATACTCAGACATGAGTCCCTTGCTCACTGCTCCATCAGGATTCAAGCAAGCCGGGCCGACGACGGCTGAAATGCCAGAAACCGGTCCCCGGAAGCTTGTCTCCTTTCTGGTGAAGAATTGGCTTGGTAGTTTGGTCTGCCCTGTTCCCATGATGCACTGGGCCAGGGACAGACTAATTTGCATATAGCCAGGTTCTGAGCTGGGATGGGGCAGTGAGCTAAATAACGGTGATGGATCAAGCCCTGATATTTGGACTGGGTAAGAGTGGTCTGCTTAATTCAGACACTCTGTTCATCACCACCCCCTTTTCTGAATCGTTTTTGGCCACTATAGGTGTGGCAGGGTATACTCAGACATGAGTCCCTTGCTCACTGCTCCATCAGGATTCAAGCAAGCCGGGCCGACGACGGCTGAAATGCCAGAAACCGGTCCCCGGAAGCTTGTCTCCTTTCTGGTGAAGAATTGGCTTGGTAGTTTGGTCTGCCCTGTTCCCATGATGCACTGGGCCAGGGACAGACTAATTTGCATATAGCCAGGTTCTGAGCTGGGATGGGGCAGTGAGCTAAATAACGGTGATGGATCAAGCCCTGATCTTTGGACTGGGTAAGAGTGGTCTGCTTAATTCAGACAGACACTCTGTTCATCACCACCCCCTTTTCTGAATCGTTTTTGGCCACTATAGGTGTGGCAGGGTATACTCAGACATGAGTCCCTTGCTCACTGCTCCATCAGGATTCAAGCAAGCCGGGCCGACGACGGCTGAAATGCCAGAAACCGGTCCCCGGAAGCTTGTCTCCTTTCTGGTGAAGAATTGGCTTGGTAGTTTGGTCTGCCCTGTTCCCATGATGCACTGGGCCAGGGACAGACTAATTTGCATATAGCCAGGTTCTGAGCTGGGATGGGGCAGTGAGCTAATTAACGGTGATGGATTAAGCCCTGATCTTTGGACTGGGTAAGAGTGGTCTGCTTAATTCAGACACTCTGTTCATCACCACCCCCTTTTCTGAATCGTGAACCTCGATAGGGCAGAATATACCCTTCTCAGACTCAAACATAAATTCTTTCTCAGCAATGATCACTGCGGCCACATGTTAGTGCACAGACTGCGCGCCAGAATCTTGTCGGGATCCGTTGACTCAGTGACGCGATCCTCGGGCATAGAGGTACACTCTGACAAGGAGATTGCGTCGTCCTTCAAGGACTTCTATCAATCCTTGTACTCTGACTCAGGTGGCTCATGGGGCGACCCAACCCTCTATCTACAGGACTCGTCTGCGACGCCCCTGCCAAGGGAGCTTGCGGCCCAGATGGACGAGCCGATTCAGATAGAGGAAGTTATCGCAGCCATCGTGCAACTGAAACCCGCTAAGGTGCCAGGACCAGATAGCCTCCCGGCAGGCTCGGATTGGGATGGCGGGTAATCGGGCATTGGTCGAGTACCCGCCGCAGGGTCACATGTGGGCCGTTTATTTGGGGCCTCTGTATACTGGCCCAAGAGATTGACTTTCGTTCCCAGTCGCCGGCAGGCTACTTTATTGTGGTTCCAGTATCTTGGTCACTCCCCTTTTGTGCTGTGAACTGAGGCTGGGGGCCAGGTGTTGCTTTAGCATTTGGGGCATTCTCACTTTGGCGCCCTGCCGCGTGTGCTCAGAAGCATTGTTAGACCCTGCCGGGCCATCACTTTTAGGCCATGGCTGGGGCAGGGAGGGTGGGTTATATGCAGTGGCTTTCACAGGGTGGCAGGTTTTATTGGGCCATTCTCACCTACTCTCCACCCTTCCTTGAGCAGCAGCAATGAACTCTTTGACACCTCCCTTGCCAGGTTAATGCCCTGAGGCTGTAATGGGCTGGGGAGGGAGTGAGTAAAAGAAGTGGCCTCCGTAGCAGCCAGGTGTTGTGACCATATCCCCAGTGTCTATTAGGACTTGTTGGGGGAAGAGGAGAGGGTTGCATAAAATTGCGCTATGATCAGAGTTGCAGACGTTGAAACTAGGTTTGAATCCCAGCATCAGCTCAACATCCTGTGATTCTGGGCAAATCACTTAGGGCCATATGTAGGTAATCTACATTAACCGATTCTAAAATGCCGAATTTTACCGATTCGGTACTTCAGAATCGGTAAATGGTATGTAGATAAAAATTAGGTAAATACGGTATTTAGGAATCGGTATTTACCGATTCGGTAATTCCCATTCATTCCTATGGGCCTGGAGGCCCATAGGAATGAATGGGAAGCCATTCACTATTACCGATTCGGTAAATACCGAATCGGTAACAGGGGGAACATTTTCAAGGGTGGCAGGGTGTCACATTGACACCCTGTTGCACCCCTGAATAGTGCATGGGTGCACCTGTGGCACACATAAATGCCCTAAGGGCATGTATGTCTGCCACATGGCACTTTTAAAAAAGCTAATAATTGCTTTTTCAAAGGTATTCGGTATTTACCACCAACTTGTCGTTGGTGGTAAATAACAAATCCTTAAATGGAAAATGCACTCAATTGAGTGCTCCCTACATTAAGGATTCGGTAATTTACCGAATTGGTATTTAAATTACTGTTCGGTAAGTTACCGAATCCTTAAACCTGCCTCCTACATCTCAAACCCTAAATACCGGTCGGTAATGGCCGAAATTTGGTAATTTCGGCCGTTACCGACCGGTATTGGGCTACATACATCTGGCCCTTAATTTCTATATCAAAAATGAATTTGATCTTGTGTAATGTAACTAGTGTTCATGTACATTTCTCCAATGACTGTGGGGTGAGTTCACACTATACAAAACTATAACAAAAGAAAATAGCTAGATTCCAGTGAGACTAAACAGATGGTGATCCATGAAAGGGATGATCAGAGAATGTGGGCCACTTTTTTGAGAGTGCCCGGGCCTAATTGTGATCTCAATCCACCTCTGCTTCTCGGCCCAAATCTACAAATCCTTCTGCCAGGAACTGGCCCCTATCCTCACCTGACTTTTTAACTCCTTTCGTGGGACTAGGACACTGACACGCTCAATGCTAGAGGCATCCGTATCTGTTATTCTGAAATCCGGGAAAGACCCAAAGGAGTGTGGATCTTACAGACCCATCTCCCTCCTTAACATCGATGCCAAGATCTTTGCTAGTGTGTTGGCCTCCTGTTTGAATCCAGTGATGGCGGGTCTGATCGACCCAGATCAATTGGGCTTCATTCCGACAAGACAGGGGGCAGACAACACTAAACGGCTACTGCACCTTTTGGACATTACCATTAGATGACGCAAGGAAGCGCTTTCCCTCTCCATTGATGCTGAGAAAGCATTCAATCGCGTCCACTGGTTGTACTTGTTTCAGGCGCGCCGCTACTTTGGGTTCGGTGGGACATTTCTGAAGTGGATAAGCTGTATCAACAGTGCCCCCAGGGAGGCTATCTGGGTGAATGGAGTATCTTTGGCCCCATTCCCGATCAAGAGCAGCACTCGTTAGGGATGCCCCCTCTCCCCACTCCTATATTTACTGTACATGGAGCCATTAGAGATCACGCACAGATTTCTGGTATTCACTGTCGATCAGCCTTGCGCACGAAGCAGCACTGTGAGCCCGATTCCCTTTGACCTGGGCAGCTGACACCATCCCGTGCCTTGGGCTGCAGCTCACTCCCACAGCTGCTAAGACCATGGGGATCAACTACAGGGAAACACACAAGATGATGGATGGAATGTTGCACATTGGCAAAACATTCACCCCAGTCACAGATCTGGGTATAATCGATCGTTATTTTGCTAACCATGCCACCCAAGTTCAGACATGGCCATATGCAAATCAGACTTGACCCTGTGCCTCATGGGAACAGTCCAGCCCGAGCTGCTAAGCCATGTCTTCCCTGGACCGGAATCAAGCATCCTAGGACCGGTTTCTGGCTATCAGCCGTCATCAGCCAGGATAGCTTGACTCCAGTGGTGTAGTAAGCACGGGACCCACGTCTGGGCATACCCTTCCCACATAGGGCGCACAGCAAAACACACAAGATGATGGACGGAATATTGCACATTGGCAAAACATTCACCCCCAGTCACAGATCTGGGTTTAATCCATTGTTATTTTGCTCACCATGCCACCCCAGTTCAGACATGGCCATATGCAAATCAGACTTGACCCTGTGCCTCATACACGGATACACAAGTGGGACAAAGGACGCTCGGAGCTGGGCTAGAGGGGATATGTACAGATGGGCTCTCTGTTGCATCTCTTATGGCACTGCCCCAAACCTGGTTTTGGGAACAGATGTTAAGTGATATCGATGCCACATTTGACACTTCAATCCCGAGCTTCCCGGCGTGCACTATACTTGTGTTACACCTTTCTGAACCTTCGGCAGTCAAAGAGTATCCCGCCGATCCGACGAGGCAAACTACAAATCCCAGCAGCCTCAAGCCCTAGACCGCAGATGCACAGTGACGACACTGTGAACCGGATGTTAAAATATCTGTTCCAGTGATCGTCACTTGCTGCGTATTCAGTGCTGGTGCGGCTGTGTTCCATACAGTATAATCTTTCTTTCCCGGAGTCAGTGAGAAGACGGTAAGGGTGATGCTATCACCATTCTCTCTTATTTTTCTTTGAAGGGGATATTACTTTCCTCCCTCTGAAACTCTCCCGAAGCCTTAACCCTGCTACTATCATTTGGGAGCCGGAGTGACTAACAATTAGAGGTGGACGCTTCCCCAGAATAACCCCTTGGGTCTGTTTGGAGCAAAACCTATCGAAGGGGCTATGTATCTAAAGGCTCAGGAGTTCATTTTTCATTAAGGCTGTACCAATCACATGTCGTTCTACAGAGAAGCAATATGGCATTATGAGAGCTTCATTTACAGATCGCGATCAGATCAAAGCTGACATTATTCTTGATATTTTTGTATACTTCTTATGGGAGCAATAATCATGTGAGAATCTACTGTTGTGAACCTTATCAACAGTGTCTTGTTCCTACTGATCGACAAAAAAAGACATGTGTATTGTAATGCCTTATACATCGGAATAATCACGATGTGGTGATCCATGTAGAATCATAATATTTCTTTTCTGAGCAGGGGGAACTGGTGTGTGCAATTTCAACTTCCCCTGTGATGCAAGGTCGTTTTATATTTGTGGTGGGTAAGAATCAGCCATGATTATGTGTGAATGGTTATCTGGTTGTATAACTCATAGCATTAAATGTATTTCTCCTTCATAGACAAATGTTTTGAGACAAGAGAGAGCTTTTGGCACTCTCCTACTGGAGTGATAGTGAGATGCTGACAGCTCAGCATTATTTTCTTTTACAGGTATTTAGAGACCTATAACATTGTATATATAGTCTTGTGATATCAATAGTGTAGTGATACTGATTGCCTTTTGTTCATGTTTGTTTATTTTATAGGTCTCCCTCTCCGCAGTCCCCATCCTTCGCTTCCCTCGCTTAAACTCCTCTACTGTCTGTGCTATTATAGCTTCAGAGGGTGAGGTGATTAAGAGGTGGACCCACTTGAGCATTGAACTGATCCTGGGAGTTTGGAATAAAACCTTGACAACACGGTTTGGCCAACCCCCTGATGTTCCACTCCATGTGGGATCGTCAGATGGTCCTGGCACTGAACGCCGCATGCCAGGGTATATTGGCGCATTGGGGCTCAGGGGACGCCCCAGAGCACACCTCTTGACTGCTTAGGCTGTGGTTGACCCGGCAATGGAACGATTATCCTTGTTAGTAGAAATAAAAACCGAGACATATTGCGGACTTGCGGGCCCCGTTTATACGCCTGTTCTCAATAGAATTCAGAGAATTGACATGCCCCAAATATGTACAGATTTTGCATTTGTTACCCCCCAAATGCAGGTGCATCAGAACCCTAGGCAGTGGAGCAGAGCCTACCGGAGGACACATAAGGGACTACAGGCGGTCTGGGAGGAAAATGGTACAGACGGCTTGTGCGGTGGAGAGGGGGATCGAAGGGAGGGTGAAGGGTTTTTAGGTGTGTAGAATGGGTGTTATTTTTTATTTTTATTTTTATTTATTTTTTATTTTTCTTCTTCCTTTTCTCTTGTATGTCAGCGTTGCCATCAGCACCTTCAGGTTACCGATCGCTGCCGTCCTCCAGGTTGTCGGCACACAGCAGTGTATCCCTGTTGCACATAATGTACGCTGCCGACCATTGGTTGTAGGCATAAGCTGTGTTACTGCTGTTACAAGCTGACTTCAATAAACAGAATTGTTCCATAAAACCCAATCCCTGTAATCTAACATTACCTTGCCACACAACATGAGAGCACAGGACAACCCACAATAAGCACTAGATTAGTTGCTAACTATGGGTTCCAGAGTAGAGTGCTACTCACCGTAAAGCAATTTAATGTCTGATCTGGAGTAGTAAACTCTATATAAATCCAATTACAATTACAATGTTTTACATGCTAAATATGTTCTGGACTTGGCTTGTGCATGGGCTCTTAGAGCCAAGCCAAACCCTTGCTCTGCTTCGACACCCCAATTTGTTGGCTCGCTCATCTTCAACTGTGCCCTGCAAACCTACACTGTACCTAGTTATGTGTTGTGCCCTTTATCCATACACCGCACCTTGCATCCCTAAACAACTCCCAGCATAACTTCTTTCATGCTTCCCCTACCAAGAGCCCTCATTTTCTTAACCTGTAAGGAGGTTGAAGCTGCTCCAATCAGGAGGCCGAGAGACTGGGCCACCAATGCTGTGCTCGTGGCGAGGGCGGAGAAAAGCAGAAAGCGGGTGGCCTCTGGAGGTTGCGCTGTCATCCAGTACACAATACTGCAGTAAGTAATGGGACAGATGACCTGCGACAGAGAAGAAATCATATGTGGAGTATTGCAAAAGAGTAAAGAGACAAAAGACCTTCATGAAGAGAACGACATGTCACAACATAATAGAACATGTTACATTGCAGAATAACAAAGAGACAAAAGGGGATATTTACAATACAATGTTGGAGCACAGTGTTACTCCAAAGTTGGTAATGCTGCGCTCCAGTATTTTTTTAACACAGAGATGTACTGTATTTACAAAAATACAGCGAACCCCTGTGTGTCCGCTGGCACTAAAAGAGCTGCCTAGCGCCAGTGCAGGAATCCTTGCTTAATTTGTTGCAAGGGTGCATGTTCCACAGGGGCGATTGTTTATGTGCAGGAAGGGAAACCTTCCTGTAGATAAACAATATTTAGAGGTGATTTGTTGTTTCTATGTGTGCTGCAAAATGCAGCGCAGATAGAAAAAGCAAAATACGAGGAGAAATTAATAATTTCTCCTCGTATTGCCATCCTAAAACCAGGTTTTACCTGGACTTAGTTTTTGGCGCTGACTTATCCTTGTAAATATGGGGCAGCATAAAAAAGCAATGGGTGTTGTGGCGGAACTCCCACTGCAACACGTACTGCATGCCCCTTTCATGCTAAGTGACACGTGAAAAGGAGGCTTATTTACAAGGCGGCATTAAGCCACTTTTAGTGACGCTCTGGTGGCGACATCCCCTTGTAAATGTGCCTCATAGAGTCGGTTAAAAAACACACAAGCGATGAAAGAAAACCTGGAGTAAAACTACAGAAGGAGAGAACAGGTGAAAAACTGCCAACAAAGAACATATATAGGGTGGGAATCTGCACAAAGATCTGGTAAAAAAATCTAGAAAAACAGAAAAAAATTGGAAAAACTACTGAAAAACAGACGGCAAGTAAAAAATCCTGCATAAATATTTACCGGGGGAGGAGGGATGCAGAGAAGCAGCTCTTAAGAGAGAAAAATGTGAGGGAACAAAGATGAGGCAAAAACAACACAGAGGAGTGATGATTAGGTGGAAAACCAGGATGTGAATATTAGGTGGGGAAGTACAGTTATCCAGAGAGCAGATGAAAAAGGGAAACAGCCAAGATCAACTAAAAACATCTGATGAACTTAAATAATGGGGAAGCCAGCAGGAAACATAGCTCAGACGATAACCTGCAGAGAAACATAGGCCTAGTGAAAAGCAGCACAGGAACAAATCAAGACAAGCAAGTTCCAAGAAAAAACAGCAGGTGAAAAATACTGAGATTAGTCCGAAAACAAGAAAGGAAGAGAAGTGAAGTAAAGAACACAAATCTGGCGAAAAATAGCAGAGGAGTACATTAAATGAACACGTGCATAGGAAAAATTGGAGGTTAAACACTACAGAGGAAAAAAAGATAAAATGAAAAAATGCAAACAACCAGGTGCACCAGGGTAACAAAATACTACTTTAAAAAGCAACAGAGCACAAAAGCAACAGTGGAACTGAGATCAGGTGAAAATCTGCAAAGAAAGTGAAATACGTTGAAAGGCAACAAAGCAACAGAATTCTCGTGAAAAAAAAGAGACATGAACAGAATGAGGCCAGACGAGTTGAGAACAGGAGCCGCACCTGAAAAGGCACATCAGCCATGGTCTTTGCCAGGTAGTACGCCTTCAAACTGTACCAGTAGTTGAGGTGTTCTCTTAGGAAGACAGACATTTCCAGTGGGACTGCAGAGAGAGGTGAGAGAAAAAAAAAAACCAGAGAGCAATATATAAGGTGGGCGGTAATGGTGTAGAAGCTTACATATCCCTCCCGCTTAAGGGCTAACAGGAGGCACCTACAGACACCATTCACCAACAATCTACTTCTATGCGACATCTTTAGCAGCTGCGGGTGCACTGTGGATAACACTAGATGTAAACACACACCTTTTGTTTTATTGCAACACGTGGTTGCTTACAAGTCTAAGGGGCCGATTCACAGAACTAATCTGAGATAAAATCCTAAACTTACTACTTTTGGTATTCACAGAAGGCATTTAGTAGTAGTAAAGTTAGGATTTTGTCTTATGTTTGACTTAAGCTTGACTTAAGACCGACTTAGGACAGACTTAAGCCAGACCTAAGTCAGACTTAAGACAAAATCCTAACTTTACTACTACTAAATTCCTTCTGTGAATACCAAAAGTAGTAAGTTTAGGATTCTGTCTCAGATTACTTCTGTGAATCAGTCCCTAAGGGAAGATTAAATCTGTTCAGTTAAGAGGAGAGTGTATGGATGCTGATCAGTCTTTATATCTTCAGTCAAAAAAAACAGCAATTGTTCCGCAAATCAAACATTTGCTATATTGAGAAGAACATTGTGTTTAAAGAGATAAAAATGTTCTCCTCTTGTAAAAGTGAAAGTCAGCCCTCTTCCTTCCTTCATAACAACCATTGTATTTTGTGAACGGTCAGCAGTAGGGAGACAGGATAGGTGACCCATCCACTACCGCCAAGCTGCTTGCCATAAAATTAGTTATTTTGTCATGTAAGTGAAATCTAGCAAGCCAACAAATAGGCACGTGCTGTAGGAAATGGAGCGCAGGCCTGGGAGAAGCTATATACTGTATCGGGTCATTGAGTGGGAAAATGGCCAATCTACTAAGGTGGTCCCCACAGAGTCATCGTGGTCCAAACCAGCTGAGGACCGTGCAGGTAAGAGCGGTGGGGTGGTTGGGCTGGGTGGGGGGGATTTTGATGACGATGGAAAACGTATTATTTATTTTATTTCCCCTCCTCATCGTCTGTCAAAATCTCCCGGGTCCCACTGCTCTTACCTGCACGGGCCACAGCTGGTTTAACCACTAGACTCGCACCAAAATAGCTTGAATGTGGTATAAATGACAAAAATAAATACCAGCAACCTTAGCCTTAATAACTTCGACAGCCCGCGCCTGTCTTGCTTTTTCTCTTGTTGGTCAGTCTATTGGTGACAGGCAAAGCCCATGCATATATGAACTTGGATCGCTCCCACCAGGCATGCTTTCACCAGCGTCTTACATGTGAGGACGGTCGGCATCAGCGCAGCAAACATGAGGAAGAGCATGGAGAAGAAGAGGAAACCCGTGTTGTTGAAGACCTTTCCAGCGTCATTCCCGATGCGCAGGTAGAGCAGGCCAATAAGCACCCCGATACAGATGTGGGACATGAACCGCAGGTGGGTCAGTACCTGAAGGCATTGGGGAGAAGTAAAAGACAAAGATGAGCGCAGGAAGTTACACTTCATTCAAAAAGAGGCAGCCAGCGAGAAGAAGGAATAGTTACTGGCAATATCCAAGATTAGTATTGGGTACCCTTGACCTAGAAGTGCTGGGAAACAGATTTCTCAGATCCCAGACTTCGCAGCAAATAAAATACCCAGAACACTCAGCCCTTTACTTACTTTCATTAGTTTATTTTCTATGTATTTATTTATTTGACTTTTGATATGTCCAGATGAACTGCAATGGACTGTTAGAGAACAGATCGGGGATTATCATTCGAGGAACTCCTGGTTAGACCTTAGAAGTTTGTACGAAGCAGGCAGAGCAGGAGTAGGGACCCAGGCTCAAAGAAATGGAGATAGGGACCCAACAGAGACTTTAATACCTTGCTGGCTTATAAAAACACAATCCTTTCATTCAAAACACTGTTGCTAGGAAGTGATGGAATGTGGGGTCAGTTTTCAGTTTAATTCATTCAGCACTCCTTACTCTGTTCCTGCCACAAAGAGGTACAACTGCTGCTCTCCAGTGTGACATACAGGGTGGCCAAGGATCCTTATAAGAGGCATGCTAAAGGTGTGAACCAATCAATGGTGAAAACATCGCACAACACAAGAAATGCATCAAATGACCACACAGATGCACTAAATAACCAGATAGTTCTCCATCAACACACAACTTGCAACCCTGAAACAAACATATCTGCAAGGCAACACTTCTCACAGCACTGACATTAGCTGAAGCACTTCAACATCCTAATACCGCAAAGATATGTTTAGAAACACGTTCATGAGAATTTGATATTAAGGGGATTACATTTTAAAATCAAGGAGGTGTATCACTACATTCATTATATGAATACTATGGTGAACTTAAAATGTTGTTAGTGCAATAATGACACCCTGAAAATCACCATAGTTTTTAATATGTGTAATTCTCCCAGTTGTCACACTCTGCAGCTAAAGTGGTGCCCATGCATGTTCCCATGCAATTGCAGCTGAAGCAGGTAACTCAGTTTCTAATTTCTTTTATTGTAAACCACATTTTAAGTTTGTAAAGTAGGATCAATGCTAAAAAAAACAGACAACCTAGCTCAAAAATAAAGAAGCATACACCACTACAAGCCAACCATGTCACTGAGCTTAGAGCCTGGTCCATACTAAGCAGTTTCTTGACTTGCAAGACGCACAGTAGAATTCCCCTACACTTCGCAGATTACTTTGCGGTCAGGTAGACAAAAGTATGTGCTCAGCCCCCCCTCAGCCCAAGGCAAAAAAGTACAGGGAGCTCTTTGCATTATAAAACAATTAAATAGTTAAGCTGCAAATGTGCTTTTACCCTCTCTTACGAGCAAATGTCATTAAGACACTTGGACTAAATAGGTTTCCTCACATTTTGACATTTGCGTGTTTACAGTATAATGCAGCACCATCACTGCATTCAAATCGCGGTGTTCAAAATTAAGTGCTAGGGTTCAGCATAAAGCAAACATCAAGACAAAATCCAGAAAAAGGTCTGAAAGCACAATTGAAAGCTTTCAAGGGAAGAAAAGAAAGAAATGTGGCCCAAAAGAGCAAAGAAAGACCCTGGCATTGCAAAAGCTGGCCCTTTCAATGAAGAAGTACTGAGAGAAGCAGGTCTGAGAAGAAAGTGGGTGGGAAACAACTGTCATTTGTCAAAACTGCATATTTTGAGAAAACATTTCAAACTCTTCCCTCCTCTATCCCTCCTTGACTCACTTCAAAACTAATTTTACTACTATGATCCCCAAAATAACATTTCCTAGACTCTTTCCTCCCGTATCCCTCCTCTGACTCATCCCAAACCTCATTTTACGACTATGAACAACCCTTTCTAGTCTCTTCCCTCCTTTAACTCAACCCGAACCTCTCTAACTAATATGATCTCCCAAATAAAACTGTCTAGACTATTCCATCCTCTATCCCTCCTTTATCCTATTCAATCAAACTAACAGACTCACCTGTCCACCGCTCAAACGAATAATTTACATTTCCCTATACTAATCCACCACTAATCCTTTGAGTTCCAGAGTAGCATGCTACTCACTGAAAAGCACTTCAGCTCCTGTCAGGGGTAGCAAGCGCAATATAATTACAATTACAATTGCTAAATGCCTTGCAGCTATGACCAAACACACGAAGCAAGGATTCCACTGACTCCATATACGTCAAATCAATCCCTGCTTGGTGCATTTCAAAAAGACTTTTCTTTGTTTCCGTGGATGTACACAAG
Organism: Lissotriton helveticus; assembly: GCF_964261635.1. Classification (NCBI taxonomy): domain Eukaryota; kingdom Metazoa; phylum Chordata; class Amphibia; order Caudata; family Salamandridae; genus Lissotriton; species Lissotriton helveticus. The sequence continues at coordinate 1,530,511,939 of NC_136061.1, forward strand.
TACTTTCTCTAAAATCCGACAAAAGCGGCCTCTTCCACTCAAATCTAAACATCCATTGTAATGGATTATGATGAAAGGCCTAAACTAAAATATAAAGAGTATGAATGTTTGATTAATTTTGACTCGCGTACCCAAATTACTTAATGAAATTACTTCCTTTGTTCTTCTGCTAACATCCGCCACAAAGCAGCATAGAGTACTTATCTCACTCTGACACTAGAAATATATACAGCAGTTGAGACTTGCAAATCACTTGTATGCCTTCTGACTGCATAAACCTAAAGTATGTCAAATAAGGAATATGCTACTTACCAGTATGCATCTGTTCTTGGCACGTAGGGCTGCTGACATTCATATGTATGCATAGATCGCCGCCTAGTGTTGGGTCCGGATGATTGCACATTGTTGTCCTGGAAGAGTCTTCGAAGTATCACGAGATAGGTGGCTCCTCCCTTGGACTACAGTGCGCATGGGCATCCACTCCATGCTCAGATTGTTTTTCGCCATTGTGGCAGAGATGGAGTGATACAGTAAGTGATGACCATGCATGAGAGTAAGTACGTGAAGTGTGAATGCTACAGCTGCGACAGGCACCGGGGAGGAGGGCGGGCAATATGAATGTCAGCAGCCCTACATGCCAAGAACAGATGCATACTGGTAAGTAGCATATTCCATTCGAGGCATGTGGGCTGCTGAATTCATATCTATGCATAGAATACATAGCAGTACCCTCCCTAGCGGCGGTTGCCCGTGCCAGCTGCAGCAGTCTGAAAAAGTGTTTTGAGAACAGCCTGACCTACAGCAGCTTGCTGTTTTGAGTGTACATCCACGCAGTAGTGTTTGGTGAATGTGTGTATGGTGGTCCATGTGGCTGCTCTACATATGTCCTCTAGAGGAATGTTACCTAGGAAAGCCATGGATGCCCCCAATTTGCGTGTGGAATGCGCTTTGGGGGGGGACTGTTAGCGTGCGTTTAGCCTTTTGATAACAGATTTGGATGCATTTAACAATCCATCTGGCTATGCCTGAATTTGAAATTGGGTTGCCCTTGTGCTGTGGAGAGAAGGCAACAAACAGCTGTTTAGTCTTCCTGAAGTCTTTGGTCCTGTCAATGTAATACAAGAGAGCCCTCTTGACATCCAGTGTGTGCAGCGCCCTGTCTGCCACGGAGTCAGGATTTGGGAAGAAAACAGGCAGTTCAATAGTTTGGTTGATGTGGAACTGTGATACTACCTTGGGCATGAATTTGGGGTTGGTGCGCAGCACAACCCTATTAGCATGTATCTGTATGAAGGGCTCCTGAATAGTGAGCGCTTGCAGTTCGCTAACCCGTCTGAGCGACGTGATAGCCACCAAAAAAGCCACTTTCCATGTGAGAAACTGTATCTCACAAGAGTGAAGAGGCTCAAATGGCGGGCCCATGAGCCTTGTGAGGACTATGTTGAGGTTCCACACAGGCGAAGGCGGGTGTCTTGGAGGGATGACCCTTTTGAGGCCTTCCATAAAGGCTTTGATGGCTGGCACTCTGTAAAGGGACAGGCGCTGTCTATTTTGAAGGTAAGCCGCCATGGCCGCTAAATGTATCGTGATGGAACTGTACGCCAAATTACTTTTGTACAGGTGCAGCAAGTAAGCTATGATGTTTTGCGTGGAAGCATCAAGCGGAGCTATGTTATTATTGGAACAATAGATAACAAAACGCTTCCATTTGGCTGCATAGCAGGCTCTTGTGGTAGGACGCCTAGCCTCCTTTATGATGTCCATACAGGCAGGGGGCAGGTTTAAGTAGCCAAACTCTATGACTTCAGGAGCCATATTGCAAGGCTCAATTGTTGCGGATCTGGGTGCTGAATGTCGCCACGGCTCTGAGTGAGGAGACTGGGCGTGAGTCTGAGGCGTTCGTGGGGCACCACGGAAAGCTCTAGGAACGTGGTGTACCACGCCTGCCTCGCCCACGTTGGAGCAACCAGGATTAGTGTCATGGAGTGTTGCCTCAGTTTGCGTGCCACTAGCGGTATGAGTGGAGCTGGAGGAAAAGCGTACGCAAATTTGTTCGACCAGTCCATCCATATCGCATTGCCCTGAGACTGCGGGTGTGGGAACCTGGCGGCGAAGGCGTGGCATTTTGCGTTTTCGGGTGTGGCGAAGAGGTCTATTTGTGGATGACCCCACCGCTGGAAGTATGGTTGGAGCACTGATGGGTGTAACTCCCACTCGTGCATTTGCTGACTGTGTCTGCTGAGCAGATCTGCCATCTGGTTGTCCCTGCCCGGGAGGTGTTCCGCCATGAGAAAGATGTTCCTCTGAATGGCCCACTTCCACATGCACTGTGCTAGGTGTGACAGTTGTGGAGAGTGTGTCCCCCCCTGTTTCTGAATGTAATACATTGCAGTCATGTTGTCCGTCCGGATCAGCACGACTTTGTTGCAGAGATGCAACCTGAATGCCTTCATCGCTAGAAAGATTGCCATCAGTTCCAGTAGGTTGATGTGCAACCTTTGCTGCTGTGGAGTCCATAGGCCCTGCACTGTGTAATGGAGGACATGCGCTCCCCAACCATGGAGAGATGCGTCCGCTGTTAGCACCAGCTGTGGCACAGGCTCCTGGAACGGTCGTCCCTTGCAAAGGTTGTGTGGGTTCCACCAATGCAGAGAGCTGAAAGCACGACCGGTCACCAACACTAAGGGGCCGATTAGGATGACGGACGGACTTGCGTCCGTCCGCCATCCCAGAGGTGGAGGGACCGTCCGCATGGGCTGCGGCGGTCCCTCCGTGCAAATTAGGATGTGACCGCCACCCTGGCGGTCACATCCTGGATATTTAACATTGCGGCGGGTACTGCTTCAAGCAGCACCCGCCGCAATGTTAAAATTGCATGTTTAACATTTACATGCACAAAGCGGCAGGCACTGCGCGGTGCCTGCCGCTTTGTGCATGTAAATACTGGGGGGTACCATAGGTACCCCCATGTGCACCCCCCACCCGCCTACACCCTGGGGGCCCGCAACGGGCCCCCAAAATCAAAAGTACACATGCTTTTCCACGGCGGAAAAACCGCCGCGGAAAAGCATGTTTACAAATGCATCCTAAATTGGCTGGCGGTGTCTGATAGACACTGCCAGCCAAATGAGAGCTTTTCCGCCGCGGTTGTAATCCGACCGCGGCGGAAAAGCAGCGGACAGAAACCAAGACCCACCAGCCATCGTAATGCGGTGGTGGGTCTTTGGTGACTCCGCAGAGGATTTTCCGCCTCCTCCGGGCCGGAGGTGGCTTCCGCCGGCCCGGAGGAGGCGGAAAATCCTCCATCCTAATCGGCCCCTAGGTCTTTGAGATGTCCATGAGCCTGGTTCCACTGGCGTGCCAAGCATTCCTGAAGCGGACGCATGTGCAGCCTTGCGTGAGGGACTATAAAGATGCAAGAGGCCAACATGCCGATGAGCTGCATAAACACCTGTGCTGGGAGTGAATGTTGCGGCCTGAATCTTTGAATCAGAGTTTGCATACTGGCGACCCTTGCTGAGCTGGGGTGCGCTGTGGAAGTCAGTGTGTTGAACTCTGCGCCTAGGTACTGACGTACGTGGGCAGGCTGCAGATGAGATTTTGGGTAATTCAGGGAAAACCCTAGACTGTGTAGAAGGTGTATTGTACGGGACATGTGGTCGGCACACTGCTGGGCCGACTGCGCCTGGACGAGCCAGTCGTCTAGGTACGGATAGACGTGAACGTTTTGCCTCCGAAGATGCGCGGCCACTGTCGCCAAACACTTTGTGAACACTCTGGGGGCAGTAGTGACCCCGAAAGGCAAGACCTTGAACTGGTAATGCTATTCGTTGATGGTGAACCTGAGATACTTCCTGTGACGTTTGTGAATAGGAATGTGGAAGTATGCATCCTTTAGATCTAAGGTTGCCAGGAAATCTCCTTGCCTGAGCAACGGGAGAACTTGCTGTAATGTGAGCATGTGAAAATGTTCTGAGAGTATATATTGGTTTAGGGGCCTGAGGTCCAAGATGGGCCTGAGGGAGCCGTCTTTTTTTGGTATGAGAAAGTACAGAGAGTACACCCCTGTTCCCTGCTGTTCCACAGGCACGAGTTCTATGGCCCCTTTTTGTAGCATGGAGACGACCTCCTGCTGCAATAAGGGCATGTGCTCTGCGGACATAGGACGGTGTCTTGGGGGTATGTTGGGTGGAGTGGAAATGAGCTCCAAACAATAGCCGTGTTGTATAATTTGTCGCACCCACCTGTCTGTAGTTATGCTTTCCCAGACTGTCTGTAGTTATGCTTTCCCAGACTGCTGGAGCCTTCCCCCGACCGGGGTGGTATGGTCGGGGGGCAGTGACAAGACGTCACTGCTTGGTAGTGGCAGAGGATCTGGCATTATTGTTTCCACGACCTCTGCCCTTTGTGTTGTTTCCACGGTATCCACCTCTATTGTTCTTGGCATAGGTGGATTGTGAGCCCCCTTTGTTGTACTGAGCCTGTTGCGACGCCTGCCCCCTCGAGGCTCCCCTGTTACCGGAGCGACGAAAGGAACCGCCCCTGAACTGCTGAGACTGCAGAACCCCCATGGATTTGGCAGTGTCAGTGTCCTTCTTAATCTTCTCAAGTGTGGTGTCTACTTCTGGACCGAAAAGGAAGTCAGGGTTGACAGGCTGATTGAGCAGGTTTGTCTGGATTTCTGCCTTAAAACCAGAGATGCGCAGCCAGGCATGTCTCCGTAGCATAACGCTAGTGTTAATAGCCCTAGCTGCTGTGTCGGCCGCATCCAACGTGCACTTAATGGACACGTTGGAGATTAACTTTCCCCCTTGTATAAGCATTTCTGCTCCCTCCTTATATGTATCTGGAAGGTGTTGAAGGAGTTGTTCTAAGGTGTCATAATGTGCCCTGTCGTAACGTGCCAGCAGGGCTTGTGTATTGGAGATACTCCAAAGATTGGCCGCTTGAGCAGCCACACGCTTTCCAGAGGCTTCAAATATTTTTGATTCCTTGTCCGGAGGAGGAGCATCACCCGTTGTCTGGGAGTTCGCCCTTTTGCGAGCATTAGCCACCACCAAGGAGTCCAGTGGGAGTTGGCCCTTGATGTACGTGGGATCCACGGGCGCAGGCCGATACTTGCGCTCAATCCTTGGGTTGACCACTCTTGCCTTGGTGGGCTCCTTGAACATGTCACTGGCATGCTTGAGCACACCTTTTAGCATAGGCAGAGTCTTAACTGAACGTTCAGACGTGGAGAATGTATCAAAGAGGAAGTCCTCATCCACTGGGTCAGCGTGCATATCGACGTCGTGGTTATGCGTCGCCCGTTCAATGAGCGCGTTAAACGCGGCAGTGTCCTCAGCAGGGGAAGTCTTGACCGCATATGACTGAGTGTCAGGGGTGGTGTGAGGGTCATCAGGGTCAACAGTGTCAGCCCATGGCTGTGACTCATCCTGATCCTGGTCCACAGGGTAGTTGAACTGCTCCTCATTGTCACCCTCATCGACATCTTCAGTGGCTGCAGTGGGTGAAGAGGGTTTTCTTCTTGAGCGGAATTTTGTATGCCTCCATAGGTGTTTCATTTACAACAAGGGGTGGTGATGGACAGAGTCTCTGAATTAAGCAGAATACTCTCACCCAGTCAAGAGATCAGGGCTAGATCCAACACCGTTTTTTAGCTCATTGCACCATCCCAGTTTCAGAACCTGGCTGTATGCAAATTAGTCTGTCCCTGGCCCAGGGCATCATGGGAACAGGGCAGACCAGACTACAAAAGCCAATTCTTACACTGGGAAGGAAACAAGCTTCTGGGGACCGGTTTCTGGCATTTCAGCCGTCTTCGGCCCGGCTTGCTTGAATCCTGATGGTACAATGAGCAAGGGACTCACATCTGAGTATACCCTTCCACGCTTAGGGTGGACAAAATAATTTACAACAAGGGGTGGTGATGGACAGAGTCTCTGAATTAAGCAGAATACTCTCACCCAGTCAAGAGATCAGGGCTAGATCCAACACCGTTTTTTAGCTCATTGCACCATCCAAGTTTCAGAACCTGGCTGTATGCAAATTAGTCTGTCCCTGGCCCAGGGCATCATGGGAACAGGGCAGACCAGACTACAAAAGCCAATTCTTACACTGGGAAGGAAACAAGCTTCCGGGGACCGGTTTCTGGCATTTCAGCCGTCTTCGGCCCGGCTTGCTTGAATCCTGATGGTGCAATGAGCAAGGGACTGTGGAAAAGTAAATTTTGCCATGTTCTGTGTCCCTACGTGTCCTCCATCTTATGTTATGTGTGCATGATTAAATATGCATATGTATCCCCCATGTTTGATTAAAGACGCAATTACAGTTGTGTCCATCACTAGTATGCCAGTTTCCAGTTCTCGTGAAAGCTACGAGTATCAGGCCTATGTAAAGTTACGTTGCCACGTTTCTCAGTGTGCACGTTATTTTATTGTAAAGTCCCCGTTTCTAGGCCTCAAAAGGGCCCGGACACCAGATTCAGCTCCTGTCTCCTGAGCCTCGCTGAGGAGCGAATACAGCCCCCACCTGTATCCTCGACCCTTCACTTACTTCCTGCCTCACAGTGCCCGGCTCAGCCTGGCTCTGCCTACGAGTCTGCCAAGAGTATGTTATGATCCTAGTTATCAGTCCAGCCCTCCTTCTCTGCATTCCTAAGCTACTGAATCGCATCAATAGTTTCCGTCATTGTCTAGCCTTTACGTCTCCATGTAAGAGAAATACTGCATTTAATGGTCATTTAATATTCTTCATCACGCACTACATGTAGAATAATGCATGCTCCAGTCTTAGAGTCCGTTAGCCTCTCCCCTCCTGACTCTTAGTTTATATCAACATGTTCTCTAAACATCAGATACTAGATACTGTTTAGGTACATGTTGCCCTGACTCTCCAGACTTCAGTCTCTACTCCTAGCACAGAGTTCATAGCCCCCAGCTTCTCCTAGTAACACGTCATTGTCAGTTTGCGCGCACCATTAGGTTAGAGGTCCCGGCTCCTTAGGTAGCCCCCTCCATGTTTCCGCCCCATTTATGACATATTCTGTTACGTTTACATCACATGTCTATGTATACGCCCCTGTTACACCCATTTTCACCCTTATCTTTCGCGACTGCTATTGACCACACCCACTGCTCCGCCTACTGTAATTCATTGTAATGTAACTGTTTTAGTATATATATTTGTGCACTGTTATTAAATGTTGCGCCGATTCTGATCCTGCCCCCGGCAGCGCTGCCATCCTGTTCCCGTGCAGGTTGTCCTGTTCCTGTCCTTTATGCTGTATTAAACCTGCAAACTCCTACTACCTCGAATCTTGACTCTTATTTATTGAGCTATCTGTTATTGCTATGTCCAGTAAAACCTAGATCCGGTATTATTTATTTATATACCACATAATGGCGCCCGAATAGGGACTTGCCCTTTCCCCACGCGCCGGTGAAGCCACGCCGGCCCCCTGACCCTCTGCAGCCGTGACGGAACCATACCGTGCACGTGCAGATATTTCTGCTTCAAGTATCCCTCAGGCCCACGGAGGAGACTGAGGTGGCGGTCCAGCATCCAGACGAGGCGGTGGAGGAACGCGGCGAGTCCCGACCAGAGCCCAAGCCGAGAGTCCAAGGTCCGAGGTATCCGGAGGCCCACCCGTAACAGAAGTTCGAAGTTCGTCCGTCCGGCGTCGAAGCAGTCCAGTCCAGTCCGAGGCCTTCCGTTCTTGCTGCCCGGTGAGTACCATTGCTGGGGTAGTATCTAGACAGGGTCAATCTAATTGACTCTGGTCCGTGGGTTGGTGGTACACAGACCCAAAACGAAGTGTCCACTTCGGTGGATGCGGGTCCTGACGTGTCTCTTTATGAGACCGGTAAGTTTCGTACTGTTTCAGCAGTGCATCTAGTTTCTGTTCTAGTCAGTTCTGTTCTCGAGAAAATTCATGTATTCTGTTTTCAGTATTCCAGGTAGTATTCTGTTCGAACTGTTATTTCAAATGTTCTTCATGTATTTTTAATGTCGTGGTACGAAAGTGGTGTAATTATCGTGTTCATTGTGTATTGTATTGTGTCTAGATTACAGTTCAGTCATGCCCTTATTCTCGAAACTACGTCAGTTGAAAACTAGAAAAGGTCTGCTAGAAGCAGCAGTTCCTGTCCCGCCTAGGGACAGTCCAGGTCATTTTATGTATCAGAAGCATGGCATAAGTGCCATATTATATCTAGATTTATGGGTAGAGTATACCAGAGAGTTAGAGGAAAAGTATAGATGGCCCGTATCAGGTACGTGGGATGCCGAGTGCATCATGAGAGTAGAAGAAGCATTATGGAAAAAGAAAGCCAGACAGTCACAGAAAGATGCCATCGAGTTATGGCGCAAAGAATCTCATAAAAGAACCGAAAAAGAAATCAGAAAGTCAGAACTAAGTAGAGAATCCTTAGAACGAGCCCAAGAAAAGGAATTAATCGAGATAGGTGAACGAGTTAAAACAGAACAGTCAGACAGACAGAGGCATGCCCTTATTAAGGGTATGTATCCTCTTCTTGCCGAGGGCTTGCCAAAAGCGACCCCGGAGGCATCCAGTAATTTTCCGCCACCACTAGTTCCGACTAAGCTACGTCACAAACCGACCGCAGCTGATATTTTCATCTCGTCCTATTTGGACGACACAGTCCCAGAATATGCGAATCCTGTTCCACCAGTCCCTGTAAATAATGTAAATCCTGCTCCTCCAGTCACCGGAGTACCCGCTACGGTACACCCGGTCCAGCCTACATTACAATTTCCCGCCACGCTAGTACGAAGAGTATCAGTCGACGATTCCAGTTTAGGGGCCGCAGGAGGAGGTCCTCCTGGTACCCCGCCACCACACCAACGTAGAACGTTGGCCGAGTTACATGAATGTGCGTTACAGCGTACGCCCACATTTAAGTCCGTTGCAGAAATCCGACGAGCTCTTACTGAATGCCGCTATGATCCAGTTGCAGGTGATGATAGTACAGTAATATATTCCATCCGTGTAAGACGGGTGACCGGGTATTTAGACACCCTACCAGATATGAAAGGAGATCTAGACAGAATATATCGTTTCATCCGTACAGGGGATGATCCAGAAAGTATTGGCGAAGCCATGTCTCAAAGGAAAGCTGAGATCCAGCTCATGATATTAAAGTTTCTGATTAATTGTCTAATAAGAGAACAAGATTACCCGACTAAAGATCCGGCCGAAATGAAAATCCTGACAAGGTGGAGTGATAATATAGCCGAGGGTAAACACAAGACTATCAGTAGTATAGAGAGTATGTACAAGAAAATTCGTAAGGAAATACTAAAGTTACACGAACAACGTAAAGCAGCACAAGTAAGCGAGAAAGAAAATGACTCTACTGAAGAGGTAGAGGACGAGAATCCCACTAGAATAGCGTATGTAGGAAAATCTAGATTTCCAGATCGCCATTTGCGCCTAGAACACAAGTCAGTTTTACATCATCCAGCACCAGAACAAGGTTCTCTAGAACAAGTATTTCAAGCTACCGATCATATTCTGAAATCACGAATCGGTTATAGTGAGTTAAGTACTATGCATGAACAAGAACTAGTCCGATCAGCAGTCCGATGGATTACTGATTCTACCACTTTTCCAGACGAAATAGTGGCACAAATGTTCCTGAAATTGCCCCCAGCCGAGCAGTGACTGGTGGGTATGTATATGATCCAGCACCTCATTACATTGTATGAGGGTCAACATTCTGATCCAGGTCCGTTACACGATGTCCTGAACGAGTTACTCCAGTATAGATGGAAAGGTTTAGGTACCGATTTAATTAGTGTCATTCTAGAACAGCGCCACAAATATAGTATGTTTTTGAACCCGCATTTTGTTCATGTCTCACCTCCAGAAAGTAAACCGTTTTACATAGACAGACAGAATCCGTTACGATAAGTACACCCAGTTAGGACAACAGATGGTGAAATGCAACGAGTGTTTGTTTACACCCCGATTACAAAGATGGAACTCTTAGAGATGAAAAAGTTAATTCCCTGTCATGACAAAGATCCAGCAGGGTTCCACCGAGAATTAAAAGACATGCTCCGTATGGGAGAATACACGTATCCAGATATTATTAAAATGTTAAAGGTCCTGTTGCCCGCAGGGGTATACGAAAAACTCAAGGAAAAAGATTGGGAGGTGGGAGAGAAAAAGATCGATTGGGCAGTTCTAGAAGCCGAAGATAAGATACGAGTACCAGGTACCGGTCTAGGAGAGAAATGTAAAGAATTACCAGAACTGTTAATACAAGTTTTGCCAAGATTATTAGCCACTAAAAAGGAAGACTGGGATGCAATCTCAGCCTGTAAACAGAAACAAGACGAAGACACTAGTGATTTTTATTCTAGATTCGAGAAATGTTTTAGTATAAACAGTGGCCTCAAGACAAGTAGCGAGTCATACCCTCATCTTTTTGTTACTAAATTAGTCGAGAATTCAAGTCCACAAGTTAAGAATCGAGTTTTGAAAGTCGAAAGTACCTGGCAAGCTAATACCCCGTCCCAGATGTTACAGATGCTCCAATACCACCAGAATAGAATCAGAGAAGAACAAGAACACGAGAGAAAACGTATGAAAGACACGAAAATGAAAGTGCTGGTTGCACAATCTATTCCACAAGACAGTCAGAAGAGGGGTCCGAATCAGGCCAGTCATTCTGCAGTTCCCGTTAAAGGGACCTGCAATTATTGTAAACAGCCAGGTCATTTTATAAACGAGTGTGCAGTTCTGAAACACAATATAGCTACCGGTAAAACTAAAGAAAGACCACGTCCGCCTAGACAAGAACAAGTTTCACAGACTTCTCAGCCACAGAAGGCACAACAGACAGTTCCAGCACCGCAGCCTATTGCTGCAACACAGCATGTTACACAGCAGATGTACCAGTATGCACAGTCTGAGTATCCAGAATATCAACCGTATTCATGAAACAGCCTAGAGAGGGAGGTAGGCTTGCCTCTCATCGAGATACCTGTAGATCAAGAGGGTCCCTATGTTCATAGTCAAGTATTAGGGAAAGACAGAAAGTTTTTGATTGATACAGGGGCAAGTAGGACCACCATTAGTCACGCCGAAGTTCCAGGGGCTCCGCTCTCAGGCTCTAGAAATGTTTCCCTTGGATTTTCAGGAAAGCCTATTGTAAACGAGATATCTAAGCCAGTTACTCTAGAAGTAGGTCCATTGTCCCGTACTACTGATCTGTTACTTACGAAGTCATGTCCAGAAAATCTGTTAGGCATTAAGACACTGAAAGAATTAGGTGCAGTTATTTGCTGCTCCCCAGAGGGAATACGATTGTTCCTACGTGACTTCAAGGGTCACTATGTATTACGAGATTTTGATCCGAGATTGTCCAATGTTCCGCAGCATCTATGGGCACAAGGTCCAACTGATGTTGGCTTTATGCAAATCACACCCCATCGTGTGACTCTCAAGCCAGGTGTAGTGTTACCACGAATCAGACAGTACAGATTGCCACCTGAGGCTGTAGCAGCCTTATCCAAAATTATTGACGAGCTCATGGCTCAAGGAGTAGTTGTAGAAACTGACTCCAATGTATGTAATTCTCCGATCATTCCAGTCATGAAACGTACTGATCCAAATGCACCCCCAGTATATCGATTAGTGATTGACCTCCGAGAGCTTAACAAATGTATTATTCCCCAGTACCCAGTTGTCCCAGATATTTCATCCCTATTGACAGCCATTGATTCCGAAGCCTCATTTTTTTCAGTCATAGACCTCAAGAACGCGTTTTTCAGTGTCCCCATTCATCCAGACAGCCAGTTTCTTTTCGGATTTTGTTTAAATGGAAGGAGCTATATGTTCACACGAGCTCCTCAAGGTTTCACAGAAAGTCCAAGTATTTACAGTCAAGCACTTAAGAGACAACTAGACAATATTCACATGCCAACTGACACTGCCCTGCTCCAATATGTCGATGATCTACTGATCACAGCCCGTTCTGAACGTGCTTGCGAGCGAGCATCCCTTACAGTCTTGTATTTCCTTGCCGAGATGGGGCACAAGGTGTCCCCTTCTAAGCTTCAATTCTGTGTCCAGCAAGTGATCTACCTAGGCCACTTGCTGTCCAAGAGGGGTAGGCAGTTGACACCCGACCGTATCCAGTTAATAGCGAGTCTTCCTCAGCCCAAGACCCAGAAGGAGGTACGTGCTTTTATTGGCCTCACTTCTTACTGCAGACAATGGATTCCTCAGTATGCATTTCTAGCTAAACCACTGATACAGTTAACGACACAGGAGGCAGCCGTATCGACTGTCCTCCCTTGGACATCTGAACATACACTTAGTTTTAATGAATTAAAGAAGGCTCTATGCCAAGCTCCAGTTCTAGCAACACCGAACTACAGTAAGCCTTTTACACTTTTTGTCACTGAACGCGAAGGTACAGCATTATCTGTTCTTACACAAGATCAAGCAGGACAATACAAGCCCTGTGCTTATTTTTCGAGCACATTAGATCCTGTAGCCCAGGCTCTGCCTGCGTGCCTCAAGTCAGTTGCAGCCACAGCACTAGCTATCAGACAAAGTGATTCCATAGTATTAGGACATTCCTTGACAGTACAAGTCCCACACTCCGTGGAAGTTCTTTTAAACCGAACACAGACTCAGCACTTGACAATTGCACGTTTAACAGGTTATGAATTGACACTGTTCCAGCCACACATAGAAATCAGACGCTGCAACGTTCTAAATCCTGCAACACTGTTACCGTCAGTTAATTCAAATCCTGCCACACATGACTGTGTGGAAGTAGTTAACATTATGACTAAGCCAAGACAAGATCTGACAGATATTCCATTACCAGATCCAGACCTGACACTTTATGTGGATGGTTCATGTATGAGAACAAGTACAGGAGAACTAGTAGCCGCGTATGCAGTGACTACTGACACTGAAGTTATAGAAACACACCGTATTGACACCCTGTCTGCTCAAGCAGCAGAGCTAGTTGCTCTGACACAAGCCTGCATACACGCCAAGAACCTGAAAGTTAATGTTTACACAGATTCACGTTACGCATTTGGAGTCGTACACGACTTCGGAGTGCTCTGGCAGGAGAGAGGTTTCATGACTTCTCATGGAACCAAGATTCAGCATGGTCTCCTTATTCAAGCTCTGTTAGATGCCATACACTTACCGACATCTATTGCTATCATGAAATGCAAAGCACATACGAAAGTTACTGACACTATTTCCCAAGGTAATGATCTAGCAGATCGCACAGCCAAGCTTACAGCACAGACACCAGACCTTCCAGTTAATAAGACACCGACATCCACTCTAGAACAGACTACATGTATGACAGTTAAGGACCCTACTCAAGATGTCATAGATATCCAGTTACATGCTACTCCCGATGAAATCAAGAAATGGTCCGAACAAGGAGGGGTCCAGACAGATCAGGGATGGGTAACGAAGGGTAAAGCCACATGGTTTCTCCCCGATTCCATGGTTCAAGTCATTATCAATACCGCACATAGTCCAGCACATTTAGGAGAAAAAGCTATGTTAGATAGTATCCAGAACATTTGGTTCAACAAGCATTTACGAGCTGCAGCCAAGCAGAAAGTCCGTACCTGTATGATATGTTGTCAGTTTAATCCAGGTAAAAGTGTTCCGGTGGAACAAGGTGGATTCCAGCCCCCTGACCACCCTTTTGAAGTCCTCCAGATGGATTATATTCAGATGGAGCGATGTTGAGGTTTCAAGTATGTCCTTGTAGTGGTATGCGCTTTGTCCAGGTGGACAGAGGCATATCCAGTCCCAGATTACACAGCCGCGACCACTGCCAAGCAGTTGGTTCGTGAATTCTTCCCCCGCTACGGACTCCCTAGAGTCGTATATTCTGATAACGGCCAGCCATTCTCATCTGAGCTCATGAAACATATTTCCCTGTTGTTAGGATACCAGTGGAAGTTCCATTGTGTCCGCCATCCAGAAGCAGCCGGTCTCGTAGAGAGACATAATCAGACCCTGAAAATCCGAATTGCAAAAGTATGTAAAGAGAAAGGTGTGGACTGGCTAGTAGCTCTGCCAGTTGCCTTATTTTATATGCGCATGGTCGCACATTCCAGATCAGGTCTGTCCCCTTATGAGGTCGTATTCGGCCGCCCCCCTAATATGTGGGGTACACCTAGACCCCGAAGTATTACCGATGTTTCAAGTAATATGCTGACAGATTACCTAACTTCCTTGATGTCTGCCCTCAACTCTTGTCGTTCACAGGTTGCTGCCGCATTTCCAGACAATACCGAGGTGGCACCGCATGAAATCGTTCCCGGATCCATGGTTCTGGTCAGGAATTTTGATCGTTCAAGTCCGCTGGAGCCTCGCTGGAAAGAACCCCGACAGGTCCTCCTGGCCACCCGTACTGCCGTCAAGCTGGAAGGCAGGAAGGGCTGGGTCCATTTGTCACATGTGAAAAGATTTTTTGGATTGAAACCTGTTTCAAAGAACGTTTCCGAGGATTCTAAAGACTGCCAAAGTACTATTCTTAAGGACTGTCCCGCAAAAGACATTGCTACGAACCCTTCCCTGTTAGAGAAAACTCCGCAACAGGAGTATAAGCTTAAACTAAGGTCTAGTAAAATAAGTCAGCCAGTTTGATTGTCTAAGTCCTCCCCTAGGTGAAACGGTTAGACCGGTTTCTGACATGTATATAATAGACCCCCACAGAGAGAGAGTTAGTGAGAACTCTAGAAGTTGCACTATTATTTTATGTTTTCTGCTATATTTTAGCATTATGATTTCCTGCACCAGTTATGCATTTTATTTGTATTTTCCAGTTTCTCATGTAAATAAGTCTGCTAATGTTACAGTAGAGCACACGTTTAGTGATCTGCCTCCCCATGAACTCTCATATCGTCTTGCTATGCGTAATAACTCCTTCATCCGCATGTTACATTATTCACACCAGACCAGCAATGCCACAAATTGTTGGGTGTGTGGTCGACTCCCCCCTTTCCAGACACCGAAGGGAGTTCTGCCACTCTTTCCTTATCCATTTTCACATAATGGTTCGTGTGGAGCATGGTCCACGTTAACGTCATCCTCAACAGATATGTCTTTTCTGAACAGTACATGTTTTCCAGACAAGCAAGGTCTTCCCCACAGAACAGGGTTAGATCTAGAAAATGAAGTTTATAATCTAGGTAATTATTCTTCGAATTTCATGGTCCTGAATGTTCAGTCTGATTCTACTCCAGACTTACCTGCTATTTCAGTACTACCAGTCAAAGGTGAATTATGTGTCCGAAATAATGGTTCCGTACATGTAGGCCATAGTGATTGTACTACTATTGTCAAGTATAGTGACAGTGGGAAATCTATTTTCAAAGCTTCACGTCATTCTTATTTTGTTTGTGGTCAGACCGCATATGTTCGTCTGCCCCTCGATTGGGAGGGTACATGTTACATTGCCTTCCTACTGCCACCAGTTTTCCTAGCCCCACCTGACTATCATAGGAATTCCCACCTAGTACATACTAGACACAAGAGAAATTTCCCGATTGTCGATTATACTGAAACTGCTCTAGAACAATACATAGATATCAATAAAGGTGTCTTCCCCTACTTAGGTACTGTTGTAAATAGTAAACTGATACGTAGATTAACCAGAACACTTGAAGCAGTAGTGATTGAGACTACTTCTGCTCTAGGTAACTTAACCGAAGAACAATCCTTTATGAGAATTGTCGTGCTCCAGAATCGTCTCGTCCTTGACGTCATACTGGCCGATAGGGGCGGGGCATGTAGAGTCATCGGATCTAGTTGCTGCATTTTCATTCCTAATAACGCGCCGTCTGTTTATTCAGCTATAACCAGACTCCATAAAATTGCCCATATGTTACACCAAGATCCAGGCACCTGGACATGGTCCGGTTGGTTCTGGAATATAATTTCCGCCTGGGGATGGAAAGTATTGTCATTTCTGGGTATTGCAGTAGCGATCATATTCAGTTGCTGCCTCTGTTTACAATGTGGCCCTGCGATTTGCGGCATTTGTGCTACATCTTGTATTCCTAGTCCCAAGTCCCGTCCTAAATCCAGTTCCAAGAAAACTCGAGACGAGCAAATGATACTGTATGAAATGATAGATGGTATCATGAATATTGATGTTTCCTGATGGAAACGTAGTGACAAGGAGGGAATGTGGAAAAGTAAATTTTGCCATGTTCTGTGTCCCTACGTGTCCTCCATCTTATGTTATGTGTGCATGATTAAATATGCATATGTATCCCCCATGTTTGATTAAAGACGCAATTACAGTTGTGTCCATCACTAGTATGCCAGTTTCCAGTTCTCGTGAAAGCTACGAGTATCAGGCCTATGTAAAGTTACGTTGCCACGTTTCTCAGTGTGCACGTTATTTTATTGTAAAGTCCCCGTTTCTAGGCCTCAAAAGGGCCCGGACACCAGATTCAGCTCCTGTCTCCTGAGCCTCGCTGAGGAGCGAATACAGCCCCCACCTGTATCCTCGACCCTTCACTTACTTCCTGCCTCACAGTGCCCGGCTCAGCCAGGCTCTGCCTACGAGTCTGCCAAGAGTATGTTATGATCCTAGTTATCAGTCCAGCCCTCCTTCTCTGCATTCCTAAGCTACTGAATCGCATCAATAGTTTCCGTCATTGTCTAGCCTTTACGTCTCCATGTAAGAGAAATACTGCATTTAATGGTCATTTAATATTCTTCATCACGCACTACATGTAGAATAATGCATGCTCCAGTCTTAGAGTCCGTTAGCCTCTCCCCTCCTGACTCTTAGTTTATATCAACATGTTCTCTAAACATCAGATACTAGATACTGTTTAGGTACATGTTGCCCTGACTCTCCAGACTTCAGTCTCTACTCCTAGCACAGAGTTCATAGCCCCCAGCTTCTCCTAGTAACACGTCATTGTCAGTTTGCGCGCACCATTAGGTTAGAGGTCCCGGCTCCTTAGGTAGCCCCCTCCATGTTTCCGCCCCATTTATGACATATTCTGTTACGTTTACATCACATGTCTATGTATACGCCCCTGTTACACCCATTTTCACCCTTATCTTTCGCGACTGCTATTGACCACACCCACTGCTCCGCCTACTGTAATTCATTGTAATGTAACTGTTTTAGTATATATATTTGTGCACTGTTATTAAATGTTGCGCCGATTCTGATCCTGCCCCCGGCAGCGCTGCCATCCTGTTCCCGTGCAGGTTGTCCTGTTCCTGTCCTTTATGCTGTATTAAACCTGCAAACTCCTACTACCTCGAATCTTGACTCTTATTTATTGAGCTATCTGTTATTGCTATGTCCAGTAAAACCTAGATCCGGTATTATTTATTTATATACCACAGGACTCACATCTGAGTATACCCTTCCACGCTTAGGGTGGACAAAATAATTTACAACAAGGGGTGGTGATGGACAGAGTCTCTGAATTAAGCAGAATACTCTCACCCAGTCAAGAGATCAGGGCTAGATCCAACACCGTTTTTTAGCTCATTGCACCATCCCAGTTTCAGAACCTGGCTGTATGAAAATTAGTCTGTCCCTGGCCCAGGGCATCATGGGAACAGGGCAGACCAGACTACAAAAGCCAATTCTTACACTGGGAAGGAAACAAGCTTCCGGGGACCGGTTTCTGGCATTTCAGCCGTCTTCGGCCCTGCTTGCTTGAATCCTGATGGTGCAATGAGCAAGGGACTCACATCTGAGTATACCCTTCCACGCTTAGGGTGGACAAAATAATTTACAACAAGGGGTGGTGATGGACAGAGTCTCTGAATTAAGCAGAATACTCTCACCCAGTCAAGAGATCAGGGCTAGATCCAACACCGTTTTTTAGCTCATTGCACCATCCCAGTTTCAGAACCTGGCTGTATGCAAATTAGTCTGTCCCTGGCCCAGGGCATCATGGGAACAGGGCAGACCAGACTACAAAAGCCAATTCTTACACTGGGAAGGAAACAAGCTTCCGGGGACCGGTTTCTGGCATTTCAGCCGTCTTCGGCCCGGCTTGCTTGAATCCTGATGGTGCAATGAGCAAGGGACTCACATCTGAGTATACCCTTCCACGCTTAGGGTGGACAAAATAATTTACAACAAGGGGTGGTGATGGACAGAGTCTCTGAATTAAGCAGAATACTCTCACCCAGTCAAGAGATCAGGGCTAGATCCAACACCGTTTTTTAGCTCATTGCACCATCCCAGTTTCAGAACCTGGCTGTATGCAAATTAGTCTGTCCCTGGCCCAGGGCATCATGGGAACAGGGCAGACCAGACTACAAAAGCCAATTCTTACACTGGGAAGGAAACAAGCTTCCGGGGACCGGTTTCTGGCATTTCAGCCGTCTTCGGCCCGGCTTGCTTGAATCCTGATGGTGCAATGAGCAAGGGACTCACATCTGAGTATACCCTTCCACGCTTAGGGTGGACAAAATAATTTACAACAAGGGGTGGTGATGGACAGAGTCTCTGAATTAAGCAGAATACTCTCACCCAGTCAAGAGATCAGGGCTAGATCCAACACCGTTTTTTAGCTCATTGCACCATCCCAGTTTCAGAACCTGGCTGTATGCAAATTAGTCTGTCCCTGGCCCAGGGCATCATGGGAACAGGGCAGACCAGACTACAAAAGCCAATTCTTACACTGGGAAGGAAACAAGCTTCCGGGGACCGGTTTCTGGCATTTCAGCCGTCTTTGGCCCGGCTTGCTTGAATCCTGATGGTGCAATGAGCAAGGGACTCACATCTGAGTATACCCTTCCACGCTTAGGGTGGACAAAATAATTTACAACAAGGGGTGGTGATGGACAGAGTCTCTGAATTAAGCAGAATACTCTCACCCAGTCAAGAGATCAGGGCTAGATCCAACACCGTTTTTTAGCTCATTGCACCATCCCAGTTTCAGAACCTGGCTGTATGCAAATTAGTCTGTCCCTGGCCCAGGGCATCATGGGAACAGGGCAGACCAGACTACAAAAGCCAATTCTTACACTGGGAAGGAAACAAGCTTCCGGGGACCGGTTTCTGGCATTTCAGCCGTCTTCGGCCCGGCTTGCTTGAATCCTGATGGTGCAATGAGCAAGGGACTCACATCTGAGTATACCCTTCCACGCTTAGGGTGGACAAAATAATTTACAACAAGGGGTGCTGATGGACAGAGTCTCTGAATTAAGCAGAATACTCTCACCCAGTCAAGAGATCAGGGCTAGATCCAACACCGTTTTTTAGCTCATTGCACCATCCCAGTTTCAGAACCTGGCTGTATGCAAATTAGTCTGTCCCTGGCCCAGGGCATCATGGGAACAGGGCAGACCAGACTACAAAAGCCAATTCTTACACTGGGAAGGAAACAAGCTTCCGGGGACCGGTTTCTGGCATTTCAGCCATCTTCGGCCCGGCTTGCTTGAATCCTGATGGTGCAATGAGCAAGGGACTCACATCTGAGTATACCCTTCCACGCTTAGGGTGGACAAAATAATTTACAACAAGGGGTGGTGATGGACAGAGTCTCTGAATTAAGCAGAATACTCTCACCCAGTCAAGAGATCAGGGCTAGATCCAACACCGTTTTTTAGCTCATTGCACCATCCCAGTTTCAGAACCTGGCTGTATGCAAATTAGTCTGTCCCTGGCCCAGGGCATCATGGGAACAGGGCAGACCAGACTACAAAAGCCAATTCTTACACTGGGAAGGAAACAAGCTTCCGGGGACCGGTTTCTGGCATTTCAGCCGTCTTCGGCCCGGCTGGCTTGAATCCTGATGGTGCAATGAGCAAGGGACTCACATCTGAGTATACCCTTCCACGCTTAGGGTGGACAAAATAATTTACAACAAGGGGTGGTGATGGACAGAGTCTCTGAATTAAGCAGAATACTCTCACCCAGTCAAGAGATCAGGGCTAGATCCAACACCGTTTTTTAGCTCATTGCACCATCCCAGTTTCAGAACCTGGCTGTATGCAAATTAGTCTGTCCCTGGCCAAGGGCATCATGGGAACAGGGCAGACCAGACTACAAAAGCCAATTCTTACACTGGGAAGGAAACAAGCTTCTGGGGACCGGTTTCTGGCATTTCAGCCGTCTTCGGCCCGGCTTGCTTGAATCCTGATGGTGCAATGAGCAAGGGACTCACATCTGAGTATACCCTTCCACGCTTAGGGTGGACAAAATAATTTACAACAAGGGGTGGTGATGGACAGAGTCTCTGAATTAAGCAGAATACTCTCACCCAGTCAAGAGATCAGGGCTAGATCCAACACCGTTTTTTAGCTCATTGCACCATCCCAGTTTCAGAACCTGGCTGTATGCAAATTAGTCTGTCCCTGGCCCAGGGCATCATGGGAACAGGGCAGACCAGACTACAAAAGCCAATTCTTACACTGGGAAGGAAACAAGCTTCCGGGGACCGGTTTCTGGCATTTCAGCCGTCTTTGGCCCGGCTTGCTTGAATCCTGATGGTGCAATGAGCAAGGGACTCACATCTGAGTATACCCTTCCACGCTTAGGGTGGACAAAATAATTTACAACAAGGGGTGGTGATGGACAGAGTCTCTGAATTAAGCAGAATACTCTCACCCAGTCAAGAGATCAGGGCTAGATCCAACACCGTTTTTTAGCTCATTGCACCATCCCAGTTTCAGAACCTGGCTGTATGCAAATTAGTCTGTCCCTGGCCCAGGGCATCATGGGAACAGGGCAGACCAGACTACAAAAGCCAATTCTTACACTGGGAAGGAAACAAGCTTCCGGGGACCGGTTTCTGGCATTTCAGCCGTCTTCGGCCCGGCTTGCTTGAATCCTGATGGTGCAATGAGCAAGGGACTCACATCTGAGTATACCCTTCCACGCTTAGGGTGGACAAAATAATTTACAACAAGGGGTGGTGATGGACAGAGTCTCTGAATTAAGCAGAATACTCTCACCCAGTCAAGAGATCAGGGCTAGATCCAACACCGTTTTTTAGCTCATTGCACCATCCCAGTTTCAGAACCTGGCTGTATGCAAATTAGTCTGTCCCTGGCCCAGGGCATCATGGGAACAGGGCAGACCAGACTACAAAAGCCAATTCTTACACTGGGAAGGAAACAAGCTTCCGGGGACCGGTTTCTGGCATTTCAGCCGTCTTCGGCCCGGCTTGCTTGAATCCTGATGGTGCAATGAGCAAGGGACTCACATCTGAGTATACCCTTCCACGCTTAGGGTGGACAAAATAATTTACAACTAGGGGTGGTGATGGACAGAGTCTCTGAATTAAGCAGAATACTCTCACCCAGTCAAGAGATCAGGGCTAGATCCAACACCGTTTTTTAGCTCATTGCACCATCCCAGTTTCAGAACCTGGCTGTATGCAAATTAGTCTGTCCCTGGCCCAGGGCATCATGGGAACAGGGCAGACCAGACTACAAAAGCCAATTCTTACACTGGGAAGGAAACAAGCTTCCGGGGACCGGTTTCTGGCATTTCAGCCGTCTTCGGCCCGGCTTGCTTGAATCCTGATGGTGCAATGAGCAAGGGACTCACATCTGAGTATACCCTTCCACGCTTAGGGTGGACAAAATAATTTACAACAAGGGGTGGTGATGGACAGAGTCTCTGAATTAAGCAGAATACTCTCACCCAGTCAAGAGATCAGGGCTAGATCCAACACCGTTTTTTAGCTCATTGCACCATCCCAGTTTCAGAACCTGGCTGTATGCAAATTAGTCTGTCCCTGGCCCAGGGCATCATGGGAACAGGGCAGACCAGACTACAAAAGCCAATTCTTACACTGGGAAGGAAACAAGCTTCCGGGGACCGGTTTCTGGCATTTCAGCCGTCTTCGGCCCGGCTTGCTTGAATCCTGATGGTGCAATGAGCAAGGGACTCACATCTGAGTATACCCTTCCACGCTTAGGGTGGACAAAATAATTTACAACAAGGGGTGGTGATGGACAGAGTCTCTGAATTAAGCAGAATACTCTCACCCAGTCAAGAGATCAGGGCTAGATCCAACACCGTTTTTTAGCTCATTGCACCATCCCAGTTTCAGAACCTGGCTGTATGCAAATTAGTCTGTCCCTGGCCCAGGGCATCATGGGAACAGGGCAGACCAGACTACAAAAGCCAATTCTTACACTGGGAAGGAAACAAGCTTCCGGGGACCGGTTTCTGGCATTTCAGCCATCTTCGGCCCGGCTTGCTTGAATCCTGATGGTGCAATGAGCAAGGGACTCACATCTGAGTATACCCTTCCACGCTTAGGGTGGACAAAATAATTTACAACAAGGGGTGGTGATGGACAGAGTCTCTGAATTAAGCAGAATACTCTCACCCAGTCAAGAGATCAGGGCTAGATCCAACACCGTTTTTTAGCTCATTGCACCATCCCAGTTTCAGAACCTGGCTGTATGCAAATTAGTCTGTCCCTGGCCCAGGGCATCATGGGAACAGGGCAGACCAGACTACAAAAGCCAATTCTTACACTGGGAAGGAAACAAGCTTCCGGGGACCGGTTTCTGGCATTTCAGCCGTCTTCGGCCCGGCTTGCTTGAATCCTGATGGTGCAATGAGCAAGGGACTCACATCTGAGTATACCCTTCCACGCTTAGGGTGGACAAAATAATTTACAACAAGGGGTGGTGATGGACAGAGTCTCTGAATTAAGCAGAATACTCTCACCCAGTCAAGAGATCAGGGCTAGATCCAACACCGTTTTTTAGCTCATTGCACCATCCCAGTTTCAGAACCTGGCTGTATGCAAATTAGTCTGTCCCTGGCCAAGGGCATCATGGGAACAGGGCAGACCAGACTACAAAAGCCAATTCTTACACTGGGAAGGAAACAAGCTTCCGGGGACCGGTTTCTGGCATTTCAGCCGTCTTCGGCCCGGCTTGCTTGAATCCTGATGGTGCAATGAGCAAGGGACTCACATCTGAGTATACCCTTCCACGCTTAGGGTGGACAAAATAATTTACAACAAGGGGTGGTGATGGACAGAGTCTCTGAATTAAGCAGAATACTCTCACCCAGTCAAGAGATCAGGGCTAGATCCAACACCGTTTTTTAGCTCATTGCACCATCCCAGTTTCAGAACCTGGCTGTATGCAAATTAGTCTGTCCCTGGCCCAGGGCATCATGGGAACAGGGCAGACCAGACTACAAAAGCCAATTCTTACACTGGGAAGGAAACAAGCTTCCGGGGACCGGTTTCTGGCATTTCAGCCGTCTTTGGCCCGGCTTGCTTGAATCCTGATGGTGCAATGAGCAAGGGACTCACATCTGAGTATACCCTTCCACGCTTAGGGTGGACAAAATAATTTACAACAAGGGGTGGTGATGGACAGAGTCTCTGAATTAAGCAGAATACTCTCACCCAGTCAAGAGATCAGGGCTAGATCCAACACCGTTTTTTTAGCTCATTGCACCATCCCAGTTTCAGAACCTGGCTGTATGCAAATTAGTCTGTCCCTGGCCCAGGGCATCATGGGAACAGGGCAGACCAGACTACAAAAGCCAATTCTTACACTGGGAAGGAAACAAGCTTCCGGGGACCGGTTTCTGGCATTTCAGCCGTCTTCGGCCCGGCTTGCTTGAATCCTGATGGTGCAATGAGCAAGGGACTCACATCTGAGTATACCCTTCCACGCTTAGGGTGGACAAAATAATTTACAACAAGGGGTGGTGATGGACAGAGTCTCTGAATTAAGCAGAATACTCTCACCCAGTCAAGAGATCAGGGCTAGATCCAACACCGTTTTTTAGCTCATTGCACCATCCCAGTTTCAGAACCTGGCTGTATGCAAATTAGTCTGTCCCTGGCCCAGGGCATCATGGGAACAGGGCAGACCAGACTACAAAAGCCAATTCTTACACTGGGAAGGAAACAAGCTTCCGGGGACCGGTTTCTGGCATTTCAGCCATCTTCGGCCCGGCTTGCTTGAATCCTGATGGTGCAATGAGCAAGGGACTCACATCTGAGTATACCCTTCCACGCTTAGGGTGGACAAAATAATTTACAACAAGGGGTGGTGATGGACAGAGTCTCTGAATTAAGCAGAATACTCTCACCCAGTCAAGAGATCAGGGCTAGATCCAACACCGTTTTTTAGCTCATTGCACCATCCCAGTTTCAGAACCTGGCTGTATGCAAATTAGTCTGTCCCTGGCCCAGGGCATCATGGGAACAGGGCAGACCAGACTACAAAAGCCAATTCTTACACTGGGAAGGAAACAAGCTTCCGGGGACCGGTTTCTGGCATTTCAGCCGTCTTCGGCCCGGCTTGCTTGAATCCTGATGGTGCAATGAGCAAGGGACTCACATCTGAGTATACCCTTCCACGCTTAGGGTGGACAAAATAATTTACAACAAGGGGTGGTGATGGACAGAGTCTCTGAATTAAGCAGAATACTCTCACCCAGTCAAGAGATCAGGGCTAGATCCAACACCGTTTTTTAGCTCATTGCACCATCCCAGTTTCAGAACCTGGCTGTATGCAAATTAGTCTGTCCCTGGCCAAGGGCATCATGGGAACAGGGCAGACCAGACTACAAAAGCCAATTCTTACACTGGGAAGGAAACAAGCTTCCGGGGACCGGTTTCTGGCATTTCAGCCGTCTTCGGCCCGGCTTGCTTGAATCCTGATGGTGCAATGAGCAAGGGACTCACATCTGAGTATACCCTTCCACGCTTAGGGTGGACAAAATAATTTACAACAAGGGGTGGTGATGGACAGAGTCTCTGAATTAAGCAGAATACTCTCACCCAGTCAAGAGATCAGGGCTAGATCCAACACCGTTTTTTAGCTCATTGCACCATCCCAGTTTCAGAACCTGGCTGTATGCAAATTAGTCTGTCCCTGGCCCAGGGCATCATGGGAACAGGGCAGACCAGACTACAAAAGCCAATTCTTACACTGGGAAGGAAACAAGCTTCCGGGGACCGGTTTCTGGCATTTCAGCCGTCTTTGGCCCGGCTTGCTTGAATCCTGATGGTGCAATGAGCAAGGGACTCACATCTGAGTATACCCTTCCACGCTTAGGGTGGACAAAATAATTTACAACAAGGGGTGGTGATGGACAGAGTCTCTGAATTAAGCAGAATACTCTCACCCAGTCAAGAGATCAGGGCTAGATCCAACACCGTTTTTTAGCTCATTGCACCATCCCAGTTTCAGAACCTGGCTGTATGCAAATTAGTCTGTCCCTGGCCCAGGGCATCATGGGAACAGGGCAGACCAGACTACAAAAGCCAATTCTTACACTGGGAAGGAAACAAGCTTCCGGGGACCGGTTTCTGGCATTTCAGCCGTCTTCGGCCCGGCTTGCTTGAATCCTGATGGTGCAATGAGCAAGGGACTCACATCTGAGTATACCCTTCCACGCTTAGGGTGGACAAAATAATTTACAACAAGGGGTGATGATGGACAGAGTCTCTGAATTAGGCAGAATACTCTCACCCAGTCAAGAGATCAGGGCTAGATCCAACACCGTTTTTTAGCTCATTGCACCATCCCAGTTTCAGAACCTGGCTGTATGCAAATTAGTCTGTCCCTGGCCCAGGGCATCATGGGAACAGGGCAGACCAGACTACAAAAGCCAATTCTTACACTGGGAAGGAAACAAGCTTCCGGGGACCGGTTTCTGGCATTTCAGCCGTCTTCGGCCCGGCTTGCTTGAATCCTGATGGTGCAATGAGCAAGGGACTCACATCTGAGTATACCCTTCCACGCTTAGGGTGGACAAAATAATTTACAACAAGGGGTGGTGATGGACAGAGTCTCTGAATTAAGCAGAATACTCTCACCCAGTCAAGAGATCAGGGCTAGATCCAACACCGTTTTTTAGCTCATTGCACCATCCCAGTTTCAGAACCTGGCTGTATGCAAATTAGTCTGTCCCTGGCCCAGGGCATCATGGGAACAGGGCAGACCAGACTACAAAAGCCAATTCTTACACTGGGAAGGAAACAAGCTTCCGGGGACCGGTTTCTGGCATTTCAGCCATCTTCGGCCCGGCTTGCTTGAATCCTGATGGTGCAATGAGCAAGGGACTCACATCTGAGTATACCCTTCCACGCTTAGGGTGGACAAAATAATTTACAACAAGGGGTGGTGATGGACAGAGTCTCTGAATTAAGCAGAATACTCTCACCCAGTCAAGAGATCAGGGCTAGATCCAACACCGTTTTTTAGCTCATTGCACCATCCCAGTTTCAGAACCTGGCTGTATGCAAATTAGTCTGTCCCTGGCCCAGGGCATCATGGGAACAGGGCAGACCAGACTACAAAAGCCAATTCTTACACTGGGAAGGAAACAAGCTTCCGGGGACCGGTTTCTGGCATTTCAGCCGTCTTCGGCCCGGCTTGCTCGAATCCTGATGGTGCAATGAGCAAGGGACTCACATCTGAGTATACCCTTCCACGCTTAGGGTGGACAAAATAATTTACAACAAGGGGTGGTGATGGACAGAGTCTCTGAATTAAGCAGAATACTCTCACCCAGTCAAGAGATCAGGGCTAGATCCAACACCGTTTTTTAGCTCATTGCACCATCCCAGTTTCAGAACCTGGCTGTATGCAAATTAGTCTGTCCCTGGCCAAGGGCATCATGGGAACAGGGCAGACCAGACTACAAAAGCCAATTCTTACACTGGGAAGGAAACAAGCTTCCGGGGACCGGTTTCTGGCATTTCAGCCGTCTTCGGCCCGGCTTGCTTGAATCCTGATGGTGCAATGAGCAAGGGACTCACATCTGAGTATACCCTTCCACGCTTAGGGTGGACAAAATAATTTACAACAAGGGGTGGTGATGGACAGAGTCTCTGAATTAAGCAGAATACTCTCACCCAGTCAAGAGATCAGGGCTAGATCCAACACCGTTTTTTAGCTCATTGCACCATCCCAGTTTCAGAACCTGGCTGTATGCAAATTAGTCTGTCCCTGGCCCAGGGCATCATGGGAACAGGGCAGACCAGACTACAAAAGCCAATTCTTACACTGGGAAGGAAACAAGCTTCCGGGGACCGGTTTCTGGCATTTCAGCCATCTTCGGCCCGGCTTGCTTGAATCCTGATGGTGCAATGAGCAAGGGACTCACATCTGAGTATACCCTTCCACGCTTAGGGTGGACAAAATAATTTACAACAAGGGGTGGTGATGGACAGAGTCTCTGAATTAAGCAGAATACTCTCACCCAGTCAAGAGATCAGGGCTAGATCCAACACCGTTTTTTAGCTCATTGCACCATCCCAGTTTCAGAACCTGGCTGTATGCAAATTAGTCTGTCCCTGGCCCAGGGCATCATGGGAACAGGGCAGACCAGACTACAAAAGCCAATTCTTACACTGGGAAGGAAACAAGCTTCCGGGGACCGGTTTCTGGCATTTCAGCCGTCTTCGGCCCGGCTTGCTTGAATCCTGATGGTGCAATGAGCAAGGGACTCACATCTGAGTATACCCTTCCACGCTTAGGGTGGACAAAATAATTTACAACAAGGGGTGGTGATGGACAGAGTCTCTGAATTAAGCAGAATACTCTCACCCAGTCAAGAGATCAGGGCTAGATCCAACACCGTTTTTTAGCTCATTGCACCATCCCAGTTT
This sequence comes from Lissotriton helveticus, assembly GCF_964261635.1. NCBI lineage: Eukaryota > Metazoa > Chordata > Amphibia > Caudata > Salamandridae > Lissotriton > Lissotriton helveticus. The sequence goes on from NC_136061.1 coordinate 1,530,539,569, forward strand.
CAGAACCTGGCTGTATGCAAATTAGTCTGTCCCTGGCCAAGGGCATCATGGGAACAGGGCAGACCAGACTACAAAAGCCAATTCTTACACTGGGAAGGAAACAAGCTTCCGGGGACCGGTTTCTGGCATTTCAGCCGTCTTCGGCCCGGCTTGCTTGAATCCTGATGGTGCAATGAGCAAGGGACTCACATCTGAGTATACCCTTCCACGCTTAGGGTGGACAAAATAATTTACAACAAGGGGTGGTGATGGACAGAGTCTCTGAATTAAGCAGAATACTCTCACCCAGTCAAGAGATCAGGGCTAGATCCAACACCGTTTTTTAGCTCATTGCACCATCCCAGTTTCAGAACCTGGCTGTATGCAAATTAGTCTGTCCCTGGCCCAGGGCATCATGGGAACAGGGCAGACCAGACTACAAAAGCCAATTCTTACACTGGGAAGGAAACAAGCTTCCGGGGACCGGTTTCTGGCATTTCAGCCGTCTTTGGCCCGGCTTGCTTGAATCCTGATGGTGCAATGAGCAAGGGACTCACATCTGAGTATACCCTTCCACGCTTAGGGTGGACAAAATAATTTACAACAAGGGGTGGTGATGGACAGAGTCTCTGAATTAAGCAGAATACTCTCACCCAGTCAAGAGATCAGGGCTAGATCCAACACCGTTTTTTAGCTCATTGCACCATCCCAGTTTCAGAACCTGGCTGTATGCAAATTAGTCTGTCCCTGGCCCAGGGCATCATGGGAACAGGGCAGACCAGACTACAAAAGCCAATTCTTACACTGGGAAGGAAACAAGCTTCCGGGGACCGGTTTCTGGCATTTCAGCCGTCTTCGGCCCGGCTTGCTTGAATCCTGATGGTGCAATGAGCAAGGGACTCACATCTGAGTATACCCTTCCACGCTTAGGGTGGACAAAATAATTTACAACAAGGGGTGATGATGGACAGAGTCTCTGAATTAGGCAGAATACTCTCACCCAGTCAAGAGATCAGGGCTAGATCCAACACCGTTTTTTAGCTCATTGCACCATCCCAGTTTCAGAACCTGGCTGTATGCAAATTAGTCTGTCCCTGGCCCAGGGCATCATGGGAACAGGGCAGACCAGACTACAAAAGCCAATTCTTACACTGGGAAGGAAACAAGCTTCCGGGGACCGGTTTCTGGCATTTCAGCCGTCTTCGGCCCGGCTTGCTTGAATCCTGATGGTGCAATGAGCAAGGGACTCACATCTGAGTATACCCTTCCACGCTTAGGGTGGACAAAATAATTTACAACAAGGGGTGGTGATGGACAGAGTCTCTGAATTAAGCAGAATACTCTCACCCAGTCAAGAGATCAGGGCTAGATCCAACACCGTTTTTTAGCTCATTGCACCATCCCAGTTTCAGAACCTGGCTGTATGCAAATTAGTCTGTCCCTGGCCCAGGGCATCATGGGAACAGGGCAGACCAGACTACAAAAGCCAATTCTTACACTGGGAAGGAAACAAGCTTCCGGGGACCGGTTTCTGGCATTTCAGCCGTCTTCGGCCCGGCTTGCTTGAATCCTGATGGTGCAATGAGCAAGGGACTCACATCTGAGTATACCCTTCCACGCTTAGGGTGGACAAAATAATTTACAACAAGGGGTGGTGATGGACAGAGTCTCTGAATTAAGCAGAATACTCTCACCCAGTCAAGAGATCAGGGCTAGATCCAACACCGTTTTTTAGCTCATTGCACCATCCCAGTTTCAGAACCTGGCTGTATGCAAATTAGTCTGTCCCTGGCCCAGGGCATCATGGGAACAGGGCAGACCAGACTACAAAAGCCAATTCTTACACTGGGAAGGAAACAAGCTTCCGGGGACCGGTTTCTGGCATTTCAGCCGTCTTCGGCCCGGCTTGCTTGAATCCTGATGGTGCAATGAGCAAGGGACTCACATCTGAGTATACCCTTCCACGCTTAGGGTGGACAAAATAATTTACAACAAGGGGTGGTGATGGACAGAGTCTCTGAATTAAGCAGAATACTCTCACCCAGTCAAGAGATCAGGGCTAGATCCAACACCGTTTTTTAGCTCATTGCACATCCCAGTTTCAGAACCTGGCTGTATGCAAATTAGTCTGTCCCTGGCCCAGGGCATCATGGGAACAGGGCAGACCAGACTACAAAAGCCAATTCTTACACTGGGAAGGAAACAAGCTTCCGGGGACCGGTTTCTGGCATTTCAGCCGTCTTCGGCCCGGCTTGCTTGAATCCTGATGGTGCAATGAGCAAGGGACTCACATCTGAGTATACCCTTCCACGCTTAGGGTGGACAAAATAATTTACAACAAGGGGTGGTGATGGACAGAGTCTCTGAATTAAGCAGAATACTCTCACCCAGTCAAGAGATCAGGGCTAGATCCAACACCGTTTTTTAGCTCATTGCACCATCCCAGTTTCAGAACCTGGCTGTATGCAAATTAGTCTGTCCCTGGCCCAGGGCATCATGGGAACAGGGCAGACCAGACTACAAAAGCCAATTCTTACACTGGGAAGGAAACAAGCTTCCGGGGACCGGTTTCTGGCATTTCAGCCGTCTTCGGCCCGGCTTGCTTGAATCCTGATGGTGCAATGGGCCAGGGACAGACTAATTTGCATATAGCCAGGTTCTGAGCTGGGATGGGGCAGTGAGCTAAATAACGGTGATGGATCAAGCCCTGATCTTTGGACTGGGTAAGAGTGGTCTGCTTAATTCAGACACTCTGTTCATCACCACCCCCTTTTCTGAATCGTTTTTGGCCACTATAGGTGTGGCAGGGTATACTCAGACATGAGTCCCTTGCTCACTGCTCCATCAGGATTCAAGCAAGCCGGGCCGAAGAGGCTGAAATGCCAGAAACCGGTCCCCGGTAGCTTGTATCCTTTCTGGTGAAGAATTGGCTTGGTAGTTTGGTCTCCCCTGTTCCCATGATGCACTGGGCCAGGGACAGACTAATTTGCATATAGCCAGGTTCTGAGCTGGGATGGGGCAGTGAGCTAAATAACGGTGATGGATCAAGCCCTGATCTTTGGACTGGGTAAGAGTGGTCTGCTTAATTCAGACACTCTGTTCATCACCACCCCCTTTTCTGAATCGTTTTTGGCCACTATAGGTGTGGCAGGGTATACTCAGACATGAGTCCCTTGCTCACTGCTCCATCAGGATTCAAGCAAGCCGGGCCGAAGAGGCTGAAATGCCAGAAACCGGTCCCCGGTAGCTTGTATCCTTTCTGGTGAAGAATTGGCTTGGTAGTTTGGTCTCCCCTGTTCCCATGATGCACTGGGCCAGGGACAGACTAATTTGCATATAGCCAGGTTCTGAGCTGGGATGGGGCAGTGAGCTAAATAACGGTGATGGATCAAGCCCTGATCTTTGGACTGGGTAAGAGTGGTCTGCTTAATTCAGACACTCTGTTCATCACCACCCCCTTTTCTGGATCCATAGGTGTTTCAGGCCTGATTTTCCGCTTGTAGACGGTGAGCCTGCCTGAATCGGAGTCGATGAAGAACTTAGAATGTTCGTCGTAGCTTGGAGGCTGAAAATGAACAGCATCGGTCCGAGGGAGTTCAGATGTGGCTGCGGGCGTCGACTTGGAAGAGGCAGCAGCCTTAGGCCTTGCAGTAGGGGGGAGGCCGAACTTGATTGGAGCCGAAGACATCGGTGACTGACCAATGGGCATCGAAGACTTAGCTTTGGATCCGACAGACTCCGAGTGGTCCCCTTGTTTGTGCGACTTCGTCGACTCGGGGCGTGGCATCGGAGCGGGGATGTTGGCACCGGTGTCGGAGGTTTGTCCCTTCAAGGCGGTTTGACTCTTCGATTCGAAGGATTTGAGCAGGTGTGACTTTTGTGCCTTCGGCTCGACGGCCTTTTTGGCTTTGAGCGTCTTTGAATGGTCGCCATCTTTGGACGCGGCGTTTGACGTCGACTCCGACGTGAGCGTGACGTGTTTAACAGCAGACACGGTCTTAGCCGCTCCGACATTGGGGTCGACACCCCCTGTCGGCTCCAAGGGGCGGAGCACCTTCACTGACTTGGACGGCCCCGAAGTCATCGATCCGACGGCCGTCTCCGACGGTTTCGGTTTCGATTTCTGCCCACTGGGCTTAGGTTTCGTTTTCTCCACCAATGGCGGTCCGTGGACCAATGGCTCAATGGAACTGTCCTTAGTCCGGCCTTGAAGCGGGACCATAGAACGGGGTTGTAGATCTTGGCTAAGGCCTTCCGGCGATGCCTCGACCTGAGCCGTGTAAGAGTCTGAATGAGGCCCCGCTACTGCGGTTGGGCCGTGTTCCTCGCTGGAGTCGTCGTTGACGGCTCCGAGGGGTAGTGCGTCGTCTCCTACCTCGATGGAGTCTTCATCTTGGACGTCGATCTGTTCGTCGTCCACGTAGTAGCTGGAGTAATGTTCTGATGCGGGGTCCGAAAGGTCCAGGTCGTCTCCCTGCACATCCGCGCTGTCGTCGCCCCCGAAGATGTTCTCGGGTTCCGGCGCTGATTCACGTGCCGATTGTCGGGCAGCGCGTCGAAGGCGGAGAGTTTTCTTCGACCTGAACTTCGAACAGGCCATACAAGTGGCCTCGTCGTGGTCCGGCGAGAGACATTTGTTGCACACCGGGTGCACGTCGATGTGTGGATATTTTGAGTTACAGACGGGGCATCACTTGAACGGGCTCCGTTCCATCTTCAATCTGCGACGGGCCTGTGGCGTCGAAGACGAGAGGTCTTCCGAAGTCGAGATAAAAGCACGGAAAGCTGAGAGCACCGAGCGTAAAGACAATACCGACGCCCCTAAGGCCTTTTGGCCTCGCAGAAAGAGTAACTATAAGAGATTCCGAACAAGAGTTAAGAAGTACATCCGAACCCAATGGCGGGAAAAAACAATCTGAGCATGGAGTGGATGCCCATGCGCACTGTAGTCCAAGGGAGGAGCCACCTATCTCGTGATACTTCGAAGACTCTTCCAGGACAACAATGTGCAATCATCCGGACCCAACACTAGGCGGCAATCTATGCATAGATATGAATTCAGCAGCCCACATGCCTCGAACATTCATATTCCAAGATTTAGTAATGATTGTATTCAAGTAGGCCAAGTGCTCTCCTCCTCTGACTTTCGACATGGTGTGAAAACAATCCCAAAAATTGGACGCTTTAATACAATTAAATTGTAAAGGAGCAGCTGGCATATAGCCAATATCCATGATCTACAGAAGTTTTGGAAACCACTCTTATCAGAGCCCCATGTACAATGTTCGACTTGGCTGAACCAGTAGAAAGAAAAGCTGTGCACGTGTATGGTGTGTGATGGATTCTGAGCACTTACCGTGTCTCTCATGATGGAGAGAAAGGTCCGCTTGAACAGGATGCAGAATTGCGTCATGGTGCTCGTGGCAAAGGTATGGCTCTCCATAGCAACCACTTCCTATGGTGAAAGGGGCAAATGGTTAAGTGAAGTCCAAGTTGGGTTGGGGAACTTGCATTTTGAAACAACAGAGAAGAAGAGGGTGGGCATTGTTCCTGAGGAACCTGATGCACAGAGCATTAAGCAACTAAATCCCACTAATTCAAGTACACAACAGAGGATTGGCCAATAGGAGAATCTAGAGATCCTTGGGCGGCCATTGACTCTTATAAGAGTTTACGGTCAACCTGCCTTCAAACGTATTCAAACTTTATCAGCTCTTCAGAGACACATGGCTCTGAGAGTGAGCCTGGTTCTTTCATTATAACACAGATAAAAGTCATGATCACACTCTTCCCAAAAGATAAAATAACGATTCAACTTTACTTACTGTCAGACAAGTGGAAGGGCTGGGAGTGTCGTCGTTCTTTCTGGGGGGGTTCTTCTTGTCCTCCATGGTGCAGAGGCCATCCTGGACGGCTTGGAAGAGCAATGGGTTCAAGTCCCCATACTCACCTGAGGCTACCTCTATGACTGGGAGAGAAACAAACATAGAACTAGGTCACTCAATGAAGGAAATTCCTCCCCATCGCCCCTTTTTCCCCCGATGTCAGCTGCCCGGCCACTTTCAGTGTAGTAGTATGATAAATGTGCAGAGTGAACTCACACAAAACCACCACATGCTGGGTTCTCCCGCGACATTCATCCCTTCTATTTGCATCCTGGTGATCTATCTGCATGTGTTTTTTCTAATCAACCCATAGAACACTGGAGTAGTGGACAGAAACATTCACTCTAACAGAGGTGATGATGTTTCGGCTCTAGGAAGGCTTAGAAGTAGCTGGGCTTCTTCAGGGTAAACAAGCTTTCTTCAGTTTACCTGCACAGCATGAACCAAGCACAGCAAAATGCCCAGCCTGCCAAGAGCACATGTGCCTTCACTATTCGGCATGTACACTACTATGTTGGAGTCATGTCACATTAAAAAGAGAGAGATATTGACATGCACAGAGACACAGTGCTGGGGGCAGACAGTGTTAGTCTTGGTGAACAGACTTTGTGTATTCTTTATAAAACACTAGGTTGAGGCTCCCAAGCACACAACAAGAGCCAGAAGAGCTGCTTTTAGTTTGTCACTTACTGAAGTCGGCGGGGTTGTGGTAGGTCGGACAGTGGAGGTGCAAGCCTTTCAGGTAAGGGATGAGGTTGGTTACCACGCCTTTATAGATGCACTGGCCCTGGCTCAGGATGTACAGCTGCAACGAGAGGGGAGACTGTGTAAGGGTATAGGAAGCAGAGGGTTCAGAGAATGCAGAGATGACAATTTCAGACACGGAGGATGAAAGAGGGCTGCAAATCGGGAGGGGAGAGAAAGGCATAGGGAGCAGGGTCAGCAAACTTATACACAAAACAGACAGTACAAAGTTCAGATAGAAAGGGGGCGCAGGGTGATGGTGGGAGAGAGAGCTCAATGTGATAGTGAAATCCAGATGAGGATAGACAGTGTTCATCATTAACAGCAATTTAAAAAATAAAAGACAGAACAGCGTTGCAAAGCAAAGTCATAAAAATGGTCTCCTATCACATATGTGTAGGAATCATGAGAAGAGGGGGAGGACACATCCTATGGGTGATGGCAAAGAAGAGGTAACTTACCAGCGTCGTTGGGCAGGGAAGGGACAGTGCCTGAGGGTAGAGAGAAGGGAGAGGACACCCTCCCAGGTCAGGGAGTGGGTGAAGACACCTTCCCAAAGATAGAGAGAAAGGGGAGGATACCTCCCATGCATTGCTTAATTTGAGCTGGTGTTTTAGGGTGCTCTGCACCGGCACTTCATTTTCAGCATTGGCACTTAATTTTCGACACCAGCACTTATGACAGCTGCCACATGGTGGTGCTGTTTATATAATTTAGAGACGAGCAGAACAACAATTGTTAATTAATTCAGTATGCCTTAAAACAATTAGTAACTGCCTCCCAAGCTATTTTTATAGCTTTGAGTGCCTGGAATAGACTGAATTGTCACACTTGTAGCAGTGTGCTGGTTGGTAGTTGTGTAGGTACTGTCATTGGCAACGTTGGCAGTGGCAATGGGTGGTGCAAGCTGCGGAGGCCTCCTGCCTAGAGCCCCAGCACGTATTTTATTTTTTACAAATTAGGCACTGCTCCCAGGGGACTGGTCTTTTCAATGTTATAGGAGAATAGAGAGCATCTTTCCATAGCAGGGAAGTGGAGACAATACCAACCAGGGTCAGGGGAAGGAAGTTAGACACCATTTTACCTGGCTCAGGGGAGGGAAGAGACCCCACTTTCAGAATCAGGGGGGAGAACTCGTTTTTATGGACAGAGGAATGGAAAGTATACATTCCAAGTGTCAAGAAAGGAAGGAACACTTTCCAAGGGACAATAACTGAGGACATCTTCCCAGCAGGGACACCTAAAGGAGTTTTGGGGTCCTGGGCCAAACGTATTTTTGCGGAACAGTTTTGACTATGATACAATTTCACCTCTCCCCTGCAGTGGTCCAAATTCTTAATGTGTTTATGTGTTTACTTCCAATATTCAGGGCTAGTGAAGTGTGCTTTCAATATTGTAACACAGCAGCAGCTCACTAATATTACTGTGACACCCACCCATTTCTCATATGTGAGGTCCTGTTTGGATCTAAACAAAACTTTTTATGGATGTTGCATGAAACATAAGCACAAGAGATTTCTGCAAAATGTCTAAACTGGGCTCTTACACATCACTCACATTAAAAATAAATAAAAGGAAAACTATTTAAAACAATCTGTCTAATAAGTATTCAAGGTCATCAGGGCAAGACTCTCTGCAGAACAGAGCTGGTTCTATCAAGGCCCCCCCCTGGGCCAGAACCCACTTTGCAATGTCTTAAATAGTCTCTGCTTCCCAGGGGAAAGATGTAGTGGAGCGCCTTCCGGTGGGGCAGGTCAGAAAAATGAGAGGACACTTAACAATGTTTAACAGTATAAGGAAGGTAACCTGTACCTTGCTGTGACTTTCTAAGGGACTGGGACACGAAAGTGGTTCCTGTATGATTTTCTTTTTTTGTTTTAAAAAAAAAAAAAAAATTTACATTGCCGCTTCATGTGTATTTGGTACTTTGCTGGAAACCTTTGAGAGGCATCATCACCTCTAAAGCTTACTGTAAGACTAGGATGTATGTACCTTAGAAAAGCCAACAAAAAGAAGTTCAAAAAGAGAAAGGGGAGGGTGCTCAAGTCCAACAACCATGTAAAAGGGGCTGACTGAGCTGTACTTTATTCTTGAGCTATGGCCAGATAATGGTCAGTTTCCACGTGCATTCCTAAAACCCAGCACCTACCCAATGCCTTTCCCCAGTAAAGGCTTAGCTTTACACTGAAACCTGTAAACCCCTCAGAACCATGCACAGGAGAGGGAGAGACTACACAAGACTGCACTATTTGCATCCTGCACTCATTTGTGTCAGGCACTCTGTTAACAATGTACAATCTATGATGTGAGCCTACTTCCGGTTTTCACACAGACATATGTTAAGCACTGCTCTTCTTGTACCATGTGCTCTGATTAGCCAGACATTTTGTAAACAATGAACTCTTGATGCAATCTTAAGGTAGGCAGACACGCAGACTCTACACACAGTTCTTTTTTATATGATGCTTAATGTAAACCTAGAACGAAGGATAGGTCATGCACTTTCCATAGACAAAATGCTGATAACTTCCGGTCACGTGACATAGCACCAATGTCGTGTTTGGACTTCTGAAGACAATAGCACTGAACTTTCTACAAGCACCGACAAGGTCAACAGGTCTCACCTTCAAGGTGTATGATTTGTGTAGTTGCAATTATAATAGAGTGTAATGTGAAATTATGTCAGTGTGTGTTTTTTTAAGCCTGTGTGAGTTTTAAGATCCATTGTTGCAGATCTCATTTGAACCAAAATGACCCTCCATGGCTACGTGCCAGATGTGGAAGTTTCTTCGTTACGAGGGTGGAAAGTGAGTACTGTAGGTTCACTGATACAGATGAGTTGTAAATCATTCCCATTTCTCAAGCGATTTGGGTTAAAAAGATCGGTCAAAATCTTCAGGGGCAGACATCTGGTTTTATCTGGGTATGTTTTGATTCATTTAATAAATTATGGCATCATGTTTTTTTTTTAAACGGTTAATTTTGCATCAAATATAATTACACTGTCACGTGTATTTACAGAGAAATAACGGAGAAGGACGGGAGAGTGGGTGGGGCAAGCAACAACAGAGAGTGGGACGGGAGGGTGGGGGTAAGCAACAAAATGGTGTGAAGCGGTATGCGAGGGTGGAGACAAGCAACAACACCGAGCCGAGTGAGATGGGCCGGTGGATGTGGTCAAGCAACAACACCCAGCAGGATGGAGAGTAGGTGTTAGCAAACAACAACATGAAGTGGGACGGTGGGGGTAAGCAACAACAAGGAGCAGAGTGAGATGGGAGGGTGGGTGAGGCAAGCAACAACACGGAGTGGAAAGGGAGGGTGGGTGATGCAAACATCAGCAAGACGCAGAGCGGGGGAGAGGGTGGTGGCAGCAATAAAACAGAGCTGAAAAGAGGATGGGGTCAAGCAAGAACACAAAGTGGACCAGTAAGGTAAGGAACGCAAAGGCAGAAGCATATGGCAAGAGAGGGAAACATGGAGGTGTGTGGGGAACAAAAGCGTAAAGATAAGAGAGATCAACACAGAGGGGTGGACACATGAGGTAGGCATGTTCTAACATTTGCGCTCGCAGGCAGTGTTTCAAAAAAAGGAAAAAGTAGCTCCTGCAAGGCAAGCAGTGGAAAGACACAAATACTTGGGGCTTGCCCCAGGGGAGGGTCAAACACATGAAGAGGAAGTGAAGCCGCCACCCACAGATGAAAGATAAGCAAGCAAATGAAAGTGACGATGAAGCCAACCAATAGCAAGCAGTGAGTGGCCTCTAAGCCCACTGTAAGCTAACAAAATGTCTCCCAAGCGACAGTGCATGCACTACCCCAGGCGAGACCTAAAAAATCCAAAAGCTCCGTCTAGCCAGGCCTAAAATTGGTTGCAAAGGTGCAGGAGCTATCATTATAACGTGGAACATATCTTTTCCACCCTGTGGTTCTGTGTTATCTTGACAAATTTAGATAGAGCTTAATACTTGTGATGAGGCATGTTTGAGCCAAAGAGTGAAGGGTGTAATTTGGCCCATGTTAGAAATATCTGGCATGGTCAGTTTTTACTCTCCATGTCGGTAAGCTACTTTGATAAATCCATATCTGGAATACTAGGGGGCAAATTAAAGTTTGATTTGCAAAGTCAATGATGTGGCTTTACGATAGGAATTTAGTGGGAACAGCCAGGTGCAAACAACAAACACTGTGATGAAGAATGTTATTGAGAGGGGATGTCAGGATTGCAGCAGAAAATGCATTGTTTTAAACAAAAATTGAGGATCCAGTCACAGTAGAGGGCCAGTGGAGAGCGCCGCCTCCCAATCCCCGACGCAATTCAGTTACAAGACGAGTTACTGACCCTTGAAGGGTCGCGGCGTGAACACTCACCTTATCGAACATCTCAAAGAGCTTGGCACTGGGCTGGTGGATAGTGCAAATAATGGTGCGCCCTCCGAGAGCCAGGGACTTCATCAGGGAAACCACCTGGAAGCAGGAAGCGCTGTCCAGGCCACTGCAGCAGAGAGGGGTAAGAGACACGATAAAGATAGGTCAGCAAGAGACAACTGTTGGCTAGCAGAAGAAACTCCTGTTTATTTTTCATTATGGTTAGTTAGAGAGCTGACCCTAGTTCTTCGCAGCTCATATGGCAACCTCTCTCCAAAGGCACACAGGCGTGAATTCAGCCATGGAGTGCCCAGATAGAACAGACACACACCTAGCTAGAGGAGAGTGGCGCTGGGGCTTATATAGCTAACATAGTGTTTATTCACTTGGAAACATGCTTATGGTCTTTTCTGGTGAATTCCCCCTTAAACCTGTGTCCATCACCCGCAATAAAATGTTGTCATCAAAAAGCAAATGGGAGACACAAGCAGTCAAGTACAGCATTGATGTAGTTAACTTCAAACCTTCAAATGGGATTATTTGATGACCACTGTGGAACCTGCCTCAAAGAATCCCTCAGTTGACCCTTTTCTGGCTGAAAGCCCAAGCTGTACAAGTCATAGTGTTGGCCCCTTCCTACGGGCATTACTAACCAAGCAGCAGCAGCAGAAGGCGGAGAGCTAGGAGACAAGGCATGTCAGAGAGGGGTTCTTGGAATGTACAAGGAAAGACCAGCTTACACCAGGGGAGAAATTCTGTGAGGCAAGAATCCTTATGGCTACGGTGGAGGCCCCAGTTATCAAATAGATTTAGGACCATTTCGAGAGGGTTAGATTTTACATACAATTATGTTAAATGCACGCTACCACATAAGTGACAGTGGTTCTCATGGCTTTCAGAAGGCTCCATCTTGATGCACGACAAACTGCCAAGGTCAACAGTGAGAAAGATAACTATACAAGTACAGAACAAGATTCTGCCAGCTGCTTCTCTGTCAGTCCTAGAAGAAGACACAAACAACCACTATGCTTCGAAGCAGCAAAGCAGAGGGGGAGCATCTGGCACAGCTAGGGAGAGGTAAGTGACGTGGAATGCATTAGACACTGTAAGATGTACTGTGACCACTTCACTCTAGACTGTAATTCTGTACTTTTCACCGATAAATTATTTTTCCGGTGCTATTCTATTTATTCATATGCAAGCAAAACAAGACTACAAGACCCAGAATCCATCAAGTATCCTATGAAAGTCCAGGACTGAAAACAGCGTAAATGATGGCCTGGACAGCAGTGGTCTCGCTAAGGGAATGAGCTAACATGTCAGTCAATGGAAGAGAACTAAATAAGGAGCACTGTAAATGTGTGACACTGTCCAGAAATGGTGGAAGAGAGTGGGCCACTGTACTTCCAGTTATGAAGTTGACACCTCTTTTTTGGTAGATACTCAATGGCCAAAACTGCAAGCGAAGCAAAGATTGGAAAGCCAGGGAGACTGAAGAGTGGCAGTGTTAAGGGGTGCTAGGTCATCAAATGCAGTGGAAGGTGCAAATTCCCTTACCTGGTTGGCTCATCAAAGAACATGACTGGTGGGTTGTTGACCAGCTCCAGAGCGATGGCAAGTCGCTTGCGTTGCCCGCCCGACAGTGAGAGAGTGCGGGTAAATTCACACTCCAGGAGTCCTAGAGCAGTGAGGATCTCATTCACCTGAATAGGGGAGAGAGGTAGGAAGGAGAATTTGTGGGGGTGAAGGAAAGGGGCGTGGGGGACAAGAGGAGGAGAAAAGAATGAAACATTACCCATTACATCTCAAGGGATTGAGAAACATATTCCAACAAAACCCATAGATCCCAGAAGTCACTGTAAATCAATAGCTTCCAACAATTTCAAACAGTTAACATAATCTAATAAAATCAATGGCTCCCAATAAGTGTTATAGGTTGACAGCACAATCACGACAAACAAGCAACATTCACTATACAACAAACATCGTGATCAACCGTACTAAACAAAAAAGACCTAAAAGCCATTATAAGTCGGTGGTCAACAACCATCCACTCTGATCCAGTCATGTAAATGGTACTGAACAGGCACTGTAATTCAGCAAAACCAGAAGCACTCAACTTGCTTCATACTCAACAGCATCAACTGTAACCAACAGTAAATATGCTTTACTATGATAAATGCTATGCAACAAATAGGATATTTCTGCATCATATTCCATCAACCATGCCAAAGGACCCCAGCATGCATCATAATCCAACAGCACCCGCTTTATCAGTAGTACGAAACGCTCCTACTCCAACACCACAAACAGAGACAGAAGTATCCCACAAACATCAAAATTCAAATTCACCAGCACTGCCAAAACAAACACACGTCTTACTCCAACAGCACCAACACTTGCTCTGCTACCCAACATGCATAATAGTCCAAAAACACAACCACATTGCACGTCCCCAGCTTTTGTGTCTCTTTGGCATGAGGCCGGGGAGAACTGTGGGCAATATGGCCAGGACTTCCTGGTTCCTGACTTGTGTGTCAAAGGACAGGAACCAGGAAATGCATAATGCATTTGATGCGTCACTTCCACCCCCATTGTTGCAATGGCTGGGGGCTATTGGGGCAAGCAGCATTTTGCGCTTGCCCTTTTTGAAAAACCAGCATTACATAAGGACAGGATTGAGGCAGGGCTCAGTCTCACCAGCAGCTCTTACATAGCAAGAAGTCAAGTGCTGGTCACCCTCTTGTTTTTGCCTGATGTTATAGTCCTGCTGTATTTTTATAGTCATTTTGCCTTCTCTGTGGGTTAACATCTTATCTCTTTGCCCTCTTCTAGCGGTAATGGCTTTCAAGGTTGTATGGTTGATCAGTCATTGCTTTGTTTGAAACAGCTCTATAAGCCTAAGCCAGCAGTGTTGAGGAAGGTCTTCTTTAGATGGTGCACATTGGGATGTCTTAGGATCACACAGCTGCAAGAGATGGTCAAGCAGTGTCCCAGGCCAAGTAATTTGAGACATATTCCCTGTAAATTAATAAGGGGCAAACACATTTTCAATCACAATAAGGTGAATTTATCCAACACACGGACTGATATCATCATGGACGTCGTCTGAGCTTTTGCTGAAACCCTATTTCTTAGAAGGAAGAGTGAAGGGCCTCACTACACTGGTCGCCCTTATTGTGATATAGCCGCCCTCAACAGTAAATTAATTCCATAAGAGATGTGCTCTCCATCAATTACTTTTTAAGACAGCACTGAGGTGACAGGCAGCAATCCTTATTCTGCAAGTACTTCCGCATCAGGTTGGGGCATAAGCCCACAGTTTGACAATGTAGGGTGTAGAGCTATAGCCCCAGGGTCCCCTTTGGCAGTTTTGTGGGGGGGGGGGGGGGGGGGGGAGGGGTGGTAGGAGTGGTTGCACCATCGAGGTGTCCAACGTTACAGAGATTTAGGACTCTACCTCAGGAACACAGGTTCACCCGTGTGGTCCTAGTGGAATGAAAGGAATTATAGACTTGAGTGTTGTGCCATTTCTAGGGAATGCCTTAATGAAAATAAATGTATATCAATCATGTATATATCAATCATGGGAAGGGGGTGTGGCCTAACGACTAGAGCTATCGACCTGAATCTGGGGAACTGGGTTCGAGTATTTGCAACCACGCTCAACATCCTGTGATTCTGGGCAAATCACTTAATCTCCCCGTGCCTAACACAAAATGAATGTGTCCTTGTGTAAGGCAACTGGTGCTCAAGTAAAGCGTTCTGATACCTGATACCTTTGGGTCGAGTTTGCGATGTATAAAACTCAGAGAAAAAAGAAATCCTCTTAAGACCAATTGCCATTTTGAGAAGTGTACTTTGTTGCCTACTACCCAACAAAACTGTTATACCTATTTTTGCACCATTGTGAGGATTTACAGGTTTAGTGTGTTTTTGTAAATGTTATGTTTATGATGTGTTGCTGGAATAAACATGATCTGTTGATCCACAGCATTCGTTAGCTTGATATATTGTCATTGATTCAGTTGAGTTGGGGGGGGTGGGATCCAGGCGGGGTCACCAGGCGTTATGATACCTAAAGCAACATAATCTAACAGCACCACCACTGCCAATGGACCTCAACAGACGTCACAATGCAACAGTACAAACATTGCCAATGGTGCTAAACACAATGCACACACCAACTGCAGGAATGGTACTGGAAAGGGATCACGATCCAAGGAAACCCACTGTCATCATAATTCAACATCACCAATAGATATCACACAAGAGGCAATTCCTAACAACACCCATGAGACACAACACACAGCAAAATCCAACAACATCAATCAAATTAAACAAGTATTACAATTCAGTAGTACAAATGCAGCTAGGTGAACAACACCAATGCAATCCAACAAACACCTGGACCCTCTCCACAGACTAGCACATTTAACCTTTCATTCTTCAGATGTCCACAAAGCTCAGGTCATTTTTATTGCATAAGATTGACAGTGATAAAACACATAATGAGACACGCCATATTTGAACCAGATCCTTATAACTCTGCCTATGGCCCTCGTTTGGGGTACCATTGAGGATTCAGACATTTTGAGCAGCACACGGGCAACTGAGTGGCGGTCAGTGGTGAGCTGGTGGATGCTGGCACGCAAAGATTTTTTTAAGAGTTTTTACCTGACACAGCCAGAGGCTACTGTGGCACCTAGCTGAGGCCAGTGGTCAGGCATAGGTGTCAACCGAATGGACAGATTGGAATACTCCACCCCTATATATTATCTGTCAGGGCCATTGAAAACACATTACAATACCTCTTAAACCCCCACATCCCCATCTCCAAGACTCACCAGCTCTTTTTTGACTTCCTGTTTCTCGCTTAATTTAAGGTTTGCAGACACCTGAAAAAAACAAAACCGGAAGTAATGAGTTAATCATCCACGCAGGGCGTTGGAAGGTTAGGCCTCCTAGTTAGTGTCCTGATTCTTAGAGATATGGTCTCAGGGTCAGAGAGAGTGTACTAATGATATTTTTAGAAATCAACTACTCATTTTTGGACCCCACTTAATTTGTGGCAACATACATTCAGCAGGAGCTGCAAACTAACTGTATTATAGTATGAAACCTCACCCGAGGCCCAGGGGCTGGTTGAATTTAAATAATGACTACAAACTTTTGTAAACTTTCCAAAATGGTGCCAACCGTTCCTGTAAAACAACTTCCTGCAGACAGATTTTGTACAAAATCTTTTTTTTGCATGAGAATTCTCCATCTTAAAAGTTTTTTGCTGAGATTTCTTTCTGTTAATGCCTACTTTTGCTGAGTTGCTTAATCACAATTTAAACCCAGAAACTTTTGATAAAATTGCTAAAATTGCAAAGCTAGGGAAGTTTTGAAAAAAATGTAATGAATATTGCCTAATAAAAACATTGAAACTTCATACAATATATTGAACCACAGTTGGACTTAGCTTCTGGGTCTGGTCAGAAGCTTAATTCCTATAATCAGGGCCACTGGAATTATGCGATTGTGCAGCCGCAGCAACGTTGCTACCTTATTCACTATCTGCTGCATAATCCACAACTTTTACGAAAAAAAAATAGTTTTTAGCTCAAACGGTTAACAAAAATGCATTGCACGTGTCTCTGCGCAGTGGAATGCCCTTTGCAATGCTGGGTTGATGACATTTCTGTTGCTTAAAGCTATATTTGGTTGTTAAACTGATACTAATGAGGTGCAATCAATACCCATACAGTGTCACCGAGTTTAAAAATGACGAAATTATAAAATAATGAAGTAATATAATTACAAAACGTGCTGCATCATGCCACAAAATTAGCCTTTTCTTACCACATAATTTACTCAACCCTGTCGCATAATTTGGCCCTCTCCTGCCACATAATTCCAGTGGACCTGCTTATAATTCACCCCTAACTCATAGTCAGACCGTGTCCACCTCAGAACATGGGCGCCAGGGGTGCACAGGTCTAAGGCCCAGATGTAGGTAAAAAATATTTACCGATTCTTAATTACCGAATTTTACCGATTCGGTAATTAAGAATCGGTAAATATGAAGGGTGGACATGTAGGTCCATCCAGATGTGTATTTTACCGATTCGCTAAAAATCGGTATTTACCGAATCGGTAAATACCGACCGGTAATGCTCCATTCATTCCTATGGGCTTTGAAGTCCATAGGAATGAATGGGGCATTACCGGTCGGTATTTACCGAATCGGTAAATACCGATTTTGACAAGGGTGCAGGGGGTGTCACTTTGACACCCTCTAGCACCCCCAAAAAAGGGTCGGGCCATATGGCAGGCATACCTGCCCTAAGGGCAGGTCTGCCTGTCATATGGCACAGGTGTGCATGCACACATGTGCATTCACCATCAAATTGAATTTGATGGTAAAATACCGATTTCTTAGGCCTTGTGGGACTCATAAGAGTCCCACCTACATATCAATTTTAACAAATCTGTAAAAATACCGGTCGGTAAATTTACCGACCGGTATATTTACAGATTCGGTAAAATTACCGATCGGTAATTTTACCGATTCTGCCCCCTACATCTCAAAATACTTTTACCGGTCGGTAACGGCCGAATTCGGCCGTTACCGACCGGTAAAACCCTACCTACATCTGGCCCTAAGTGATTAACTATGAAGTGAATGCCTGGAAAGAGTTTGAAAGTTTAAATAAACATTGGCAAAGCCATTAGGTCTGAGCTTGTTAACCATGCAATGTATTGTTATGTTTTCCCAAATGTATTAAATATATTTTTTTTTAAATGAAAAACATGTAACAATATACAGAAAGAAATGCTGTAGCCCAGCACCTCAGACACACCAGCCCTGGTGCTGAAGTGTACTCATTTTCAGAACAGGCGCGCGGAGGAAAAATGTCGTCCCTCACAGTGCACGAGGACCAATGGTTGAATATGGCTGACAAATGCTGTGTGCTGTGTGGGCGGAGAGAAAACGTGAATAACACTTAAACAGACCAGAGGATGAGGGAGGTTGACCGAAAAGCATCTTTATGCATGCAAATATGTGTGAATTTCTCTTGTTGTTTGTGTGTTTTTTTTAAAATTGACATTGAGGTTGGAGAAACAGTTAAATCTGTCCAGAGACCAGATCTAAAAATAGGATTTACATTTATAGGCTAGTGCATCTGATAAGTCTGTGGCAGATTCACTTACATTCATTTAAAACTTCCATTTACTTACATCAACAAAATAAAAGCATCTTAAAGCCTAAGGGCCTGACTCACAAAGGTTAACTTACACTTTCGTGTACGTTTACGATTGTTTGCTATTAACAAAGGTATTTACGACTAGTATTTTTACGAGTGCGGAGTCCGACTCCTCGCACATAACAAGACCTATGTTTTTATGTGTGGGGACTTCGCACTCGTAAATATACTACTCATAATCCCTTTGCGAATAGCAAACAATCATACATTTACCCGAAAGAATTCCTTTGTGAATCACAGGCGCTTAAAATTGAGCTATTTTTAAATTACAAAATTGTTGTCGGTGGTCTACACTTTGGCCGTTAAGTGGCGCTGTTTCACAACCTATTCGAATAATATAAGTAGATGCTTTGCAGGTTTCCGACCTTGTTGTTACTGAGTTTGTACGTTTGCCATTGGTATTATGGTTTTCTTCTTCCGAATATTAGCTGCATTAAAATCCTCTTGCCTGTCTAGTCTGCGCATTCTCTTTCCAGATCTAAAGTAGGTAGCAAAACTAAGACATCGTTCATCGTTGGGCAGTGCCATGGGCACGTTGCTCTGTAAACGCATTGCTTCCGTATGTGTTCCTGTTTCCTATGTATTCGGACAAGGCCCGTTGCCCCTGCTAGGGCTGCCAATGGCACTACCAACACAACTACTCACTATCACAACCCTACAAGTGTGACAATTCATATTATTTCCAGTGGCGGCTGCCACCTACGGAGAGTGGTGAGGCGGGCAAATGGGTGCATGCGTCGCACCATTACATTACCAAAATTGTGACATGCATTACATTATTGTAACTTTAAAACGGTAATCAAACGCATGTCGTCAGCGAATTCGTGCACATTACCACACACACATAAAATACATTTAAAAAATTTAAAAGAAAGGAAACAAAACTCACTTTGCTGCACGTCCTCGCTCCGGTCCAGTGCCCTTCTCTCCGCAGGCGCGGACCCCAGCCAACTCCCCGAACATATCTGGCGCTGCTTTCATGCTGTTAATCAGCATGAGAACATCGCCAGGATTGGATAGAGCGGGCTCTCTTAGTGCTCCCAAGAGCACTGGAGGCCTTTGCTTGCTCTCGACCTAGCTTTTTTAGACAGTTGCGTTGAGATGTTTAAAGTGCGCATGTCTGGCTGGCCGTCTTAAGACAGCCAGCCAAAGAGACAGGCACACTTTTAATATAAAGTGCCCTGCCCATCTCTTCTTTCTGCTGCTGCCAGTCAGCAGCGGCCCTGCTCCTGTCCTCACACGGCTCGGAACGCGCTTATTGAAAAATAAAATGGTATTAAATTAGCTTTATTACCATGTTATTATTAATCTCTGGGGCATGAGCGGCATTTAAATCAGTGGGGTGATGCTCCTATGCCTTAATGGAGGAGCCACCCCTGATTATTTCAGGTCCCCAAAGCTATAAGAATGGCTTGGGCTGCCGTTATTAGTAATTTTTAATGTACATTGAAGTAATAAACAACTGTTGTGGTCATCTCTTAGGAAATTAAATAGTGCTACCATGTGGCAGACTGTCATCAGAGCAGGTGTTGACTATCAAATTCCGGTGCCCAAGCACCGGAAACCACAGGCTCAAATTAAGAACTGTGTATGCCAACTGACAACTGTTAGTTTCCCTGTTTCCTGACTTTCTTTACCAACTGGGCATTTAGGGGGACTGGACAGTGCCAGTTTCATGTACCAGCTTCTATTGCATACCTGGCAATAGAATAGATTCAGAAGGGTGATTCCTGATTCTTTTGAGCCAAAACTGGCTTTATTTTGGCTGTCTCCCACTTGAAATTGCCTCTTTCCCACTCCCACTTTCCTCTGCTAAAATGATGGCATGCATCATGCTATTGGCGTGTTTCTGCATATTCCATGTGCCAGACAGAAGAGTCAGGTCGCACTGCCTCCTTCGCCATCTGAACACTTTCTGTTTCTAATTTCATTCATGTACAGTTGGCAGCTATAAGTTTCCATGCCTTGGAATCTTCGTTTATGGTCAAATATTCTCTTGCTCCAAATTTTTCAGGTTTCAGTCCTGCCCAAAATAGTAATCCCACTGTCTTGGTTTTTCCCTTTACCACTCCTTAGTGTTTCCCCCTTTGATGTGCTTGTTATTATTTTTGCCCAGACATGTTCCTGCCTGCTATGAGGACGTGGAATTTGAGCAGGTGGGATTCCTAGAACAACATTCCAGGAAATGCTTGTGAGCCAGTCATTACTTCAGGACACATTTTTGACCTTACGAAACCACCGAGTCATGTTTTTTATTCCTCTAAAGCGGCAATGAGGTTAGAAGCCAGGAACTATCTTGCCTTTTTTTTTACACAACATATCTGGAATGTTGCTGCAAAATCATCTACCAGCGCCGAAAGACTGAAGGTGCTTTACTTTCTGATGGTGCTAACGTAGCACTCAAAGCTCCTAGTTTGGTTTGTTCCCTACCAGAGATTTCTGCACCTCAATCATTGTTCGTTTCCTGTGACATTCGAGCCCCTGCCTGTGACATTGCCCTGCTTCTCTGCCTAATTTGCTTTGCTCTACAGTGCAAGATTTTAAAGCTTTGCAACCTTAGGTCCAACACTGATCTTTCATCGGATCTTACATAGAGTCACATGCTTGAATCCTTCCCCGTCATCAGGCTGGGACATAAACTTCAACTAATGAGGCGAGGGTACATTAAACCCCACTCCCACCAGAGGCCACCACATCTCATAATCTTTCATTTCTACCAAACATGTGTAAAAGGAGTCCTTCGGAGTTCTGCTCAACAGTCTTTAGTTAAGAGATTGTTCTTGATTATGCCTTGAAGATTTTGATATTTCAACCCTCTGGGAAGTCACATGAATCAGTGGGTTCTCTCAGGAGTGTGGGCAAGGTACATCTTGGGCTTGTGGAACATGTAGAAAGTTGAGGATTCCTGTGGAGCACCTGCACAAAGACTGCATCTGCTGCTTGTACCAATCTCCAAGCGCTAAAGACTGAGAGATATGTACATAACTTTACTCTAAAATGTTAAAGGCCAGGGAAGGTCACCTCCTCCTTTTGTTCCAGAGATCCAAGGTGAAGTATTCCCACTGATCAGGGGGATACATTTCATTGGAGGGCGCATTGGTAGCCAAAAAGAACATTCATAATCTAAATCTTCAGGCAAGGCTACTGCAGTCCCTCTCCTGAATGAATCTCTATGACCAGGAGAGGGAGACAGCCATGACAACGTGGGCTTTACACCGTGCTGCCATTACGATGCTGCCATTACAACGCAAGTCTTTACAACGACTTGCGCTGGATGGCGCTTGAGACTAAGGAATAGTAGATTTACTATTCCAACACCTTCCCTACCGTTGCGTAGGCTGGAGTTGGAATAGTAAATCATACTATTCCAAAATCCAGCGCCTACAGCGCAAGTCGTTGTAACGACTTGCGTTGTAATGGATGCGTCGTAATGGCAGCGCGGTGTAAAAGCCCGCGTTGTCATGACGTACATCCCCAGGAGATTACAATCTAAACGTCAGTAAGTGTGCCGGTTAATGGCTAAATCAGTGACTGCTGCTTTTATTGTGACTGCCTCTGAGAGTCCCCCCATCACTGCTGTTTACAAAAAGAAGCCAGCTCCATCTCTTTCATTGACAGCACGTACACTCCTGAAGGGAGCCCAAACAGGGTCACCCTTTGTCCACTGCTGGCACCCCTAAAACAACAAAGCCGCAAACAGTTCCATGGTTGCCGCTAGCATGGTCGAGAATAGCTCTATTGACAACACCATCAAAGACAACAACATCATCATCATCATGTTGGAGAGGAAATCATATCCAAAACTTTTAAACCGAATTACGGCATATCTTGAGAGAGAAAAAATAAATGTGCACCAACTACATGTTCAAGAAAGTATGGTAAAATAAGAGATATTGAGTTACTGCATCGTAAAGCATGCAGACTAAGATTTTGACTTGATGATAGTCGTGCAAGTAACCTAGACTGTGATTTATTAATTTAGAAAGTACTATTTTTATTAACGCGTGTTAGAAATGTGTAAATGATAAACTCTCATGTTATTGAATTTACCCATATCATTATTATTTTAATTTATGTATATGTGCGACTAATACGATTTTATCAAACATTATGAATTATCCTAATTATGAGGATGAACTTTACTGAAATTTACCATTTATGTATGCAAACATGTGCATGAAATGACATAAAGAAAGTAGGCATTACTCATCCCCAGTTGATGAAGCTTCAGTGAAACTTTCATGGATTGTATTTCGTACATGTACTAACGTTGCGCACATTTGGTGAAGACTTGGAAACGTAATTTTGAATATGTTTGTGCGTTAATACTTGCAATGTACAAATGCATCACACTGACACATATTATTTGTAACCCCACTAAATGATTTCAAGTGCATCAGGATTATACTAGAATCATGATATCCTTAGATTTCCTATGACCTCTTGAACTTGTTCATGTGCTCTACATAAAGGAGCATTGTCCCAACATTTCCATTATTGGATTGCTTAAGGACTGCATAATTGTACCACCTATTTCTCTAAATGTTGTGTCTTCATCATGTCGCCTAACAACCATCCCATACAAACTGACCAATGGACTGAGTGGCCTGACCAACTGTGGCGATTCCAGGAGGTGTCACCCCCAGAACTTTAAGAATATAGAGCCATATGTAGGTAATCTCTATTTACCGATTCTTAAATACCGAATTTTACCGATTCGATATTTAAGAATCGGTAAATAGTATATAGGGGAAAATTCCATACATTTTACCAATTCGGTAATATTCGGTATTACCGATTCGGTATTTACCGATTCGGTAATTCCCATTCATTCCAATAGGCCTGGAGGCCCATAGGAATGAATGGGAAGCCATTCACTATTACCGATTTGGTAAATACTGAATCGGTAATAGGGGGAACATATTCAAGGGTGGCGGGGTGTTACATTGACACCCTGTTGCACCCCTGAATAGTGCATGTGTGCACATGTGGCACACATACATGCCCTAAGGGCATGTATGTCTGCCACATGGCACTTTTAAAAAAGCACATTTATTTTTTAAAGGTTTTCGATATTTACCACCAACTTGTAGTTGGTGGTAAATAACGAATCCTTAAATCAAAAATGCACTCACTTGAGTGCTCCCTACATAGGATTTAAGGATTTGGTAATTTACCGATTTGGTATTTTAAGGATTCGGTAATTTACCGATTCCTTAAATTACCTAACCGGTAAATTACTGAATCCTTAAATCCAGCCACCTACATTGGAAAAAGCTAAATACCGGTCGGTAACTGCAAATTTACCGATTTTCGGCCGTTACCGACCGGTATTAAGCTACCTACATATGGCCCATAATACTGCTTGATGAGAAAGAGAAGAATCTTTTGTGGAAAGACGAACTGACTGGCTGATGAACTGGCGAACACACTGTGAGTGTTGGATGAACTGCCAGTTGATCCCTACTATTGCTGACGGAGGTTTGCGGAACTCCCATTGCATCTTTTACTTGCCTAATGTAGATTCACCTGGCTTCCTTTCCGGACTGACGTATATGCATATGTGTCTGGTGGTCTCTTTCTTTCTGGGAGACTGCTTGAACTGCCCTATTCCATGTCCCTTTCTGAATCCTTGAGCTTTGGTATATCTATTTTGACTCTGGAAATTTGTAGATGCATTTACATTGACTTAACTCTTGATAAACTATACGAAATATCTCCATATTGTCTCAGCTATCCTAATTATTTCTATCCAAATGAATGTGCATTCTTAATCCCCTTAATCAACCGTGGTCGGTGTAGGTAAGCATAGAGGGGGGTGGGTCGGGCCAAGGCGGGGCAACACATTCAACGAGAAATTGTGCTCTACTGGTAGCGCCCTATGGAGGAGTGCTGAAAGACGTAATTTGTAGAAATGCAGAAATGTGTAGAGCGGCAACCTGGCAGAATCAACACACCTTTACGCAGCACCGTTGCCGGGAGGCAGCTGCACAAAGGGACACAGCAGTGGGACAGGCGGTTCATCTTGCTCTCCTTCTATAAAGTGAGCCTCTGGATTTTACTAGGCATCCACTGTTTAGCTGTATTAGCCTATCTGTTATGAACTACTTGTTAAGCAAGCATGTAGAGCTACACAAGATTCAGTGCCGGTAAAGTAACAAGTTACTTTCCTGTAAGTTGAGTTCTTCAGCGTTGATCTCACTCACAGATTGAAAGGCTGCTCAAGCTCCTCCCTAGTCGAGTTTCACCTAACAAATAAATCCCTTTCATACCCCTGCTATAAAGACTGAGGTATATGGGCCTCTGGAGACAGTGATGCTCACTGGGCTCTCACCTCACTGGCTGAACTTTGGATTTTTTCCAATAAGGTGAACATGCTACTAGTGTGATAATGCCTACAGCTTTTTATGTTCTGTTTAGCACTAAACGTCTACTTTGAATTTGATGTGGAATGATTCGAGCATGTAAATCTTTGAAATATACCAACGCTGAAGAAATGTAGTTATGGTTAAATAACTTATTTAGTAGTCTCTGATTGTTTCATTGTGGGTTTTTGGGCAGGCGGCAACCTTCGTAAATATGCCTGAACACGAATGACTTAACCTGGAAAGCTGGCGCAATGGGTTAAGGCTCACTGCTGACATCAGCAGTGATAAGAAAATCATGTCCTCTAAACCTGGCCTCGTGAAGCAAAATCAGCATTCCATCCTTCCGAGGTTAGTGAATGGAGTACAATTACATTTTGTAATAATAACAACTGTTATTTACCATCTTCATCAACATTGTTAGAGCGCTATGAACTGCTATCCATACTCCATACTAATATTATAAAGAGAGAGCCCAAACCTTTGAGGCGGGTAATCTCAGTAACCACAGCACCAATCACAACACCCAATACAGCGTTGGAAAGGGCAGTTGCAGCAGAAAGACATAGGTTATGCAGACGGCCACCATATATTTATATATTTTTTGCAGAGTTCTATATAGCGCAAACTTGACCCAAACTGAATCAGGTATCAGAGCGCTTCACATAGCACCAGTTACGTTACATGAGGACACACATTCATTTTTGTAAGGCACGGGGAGATTAAGTGATTTGCCCAGAATCACAGGATGTTTGGCGTCGTTATCAAGACTCGAACCCAGATCCCCAGGTCCGAGGTCGAGTGCCTTAGCCGTTAGGCCAACTCCTCTATACAGTTAAAAGGTAAAAGAACCGTGCCAGCAAAGTAGTCCCTTGTGGGCGTGTCTGCGTTGTACTGTGGGCGTGTGCTGGGGGCGTGACAAATGCTGGGGGCGTGTGTCCGCCCTTCATGCCATGTGAGTTGTGCATACAAGTGCCAATTACGTTGCTGCGCAGCATCCAGGGGCACGCTGGGGGCGTGACACGCTGGGGGCGTGAGAAACGCTGGGGGCGTGTGTCCGGCCTTCATGCCATGTGAACGCAATTGCGCAGCATCAAGGGGCACACTGGGGGCGTGAGAAACGCTGGGGGCGTGTGCTACGTTCCGACCTTCATGCCATGTTGGTCATACATTAATCAAAAGATCGTCTGCTGTGGCCTTGTGCTGGGGGCGTGACAAACGCGTTCACCTGGAGGCCTGGTAAGTAACGTTACTGCAGCGTCTCCTGCGTGCTGTTACTGAACTCTCTCATTCAACGAAATTACACGCGCCTGCTACCATCAACCAGGGCTGTAGCCGGGCTCAGGCGGCGGATCAGTACACTAATTACACGCGCCTGATAACATCAACCAGGGCTGCAGCTGGGCCTCAAGCGGGTGAACACGCGCCTGTTCACATCAAACAGGCCTACATCTGGGCCTCAAGCGGGGGAACACGCAAATGAGCGTGTCTGTGGGGACAATTACTGCAGCCTCTCCTACTCGCTGTCACTCAACTCTCTCATTAAACGGATGTACCCGCGTCTGATAACTCTGTCATTCAACGACATTACACGCGCCTGCTAACATCAACCAGGGCTGTAGCCGGACTCAGGCGGCGGATCACTACACCAATTACACGCGCCTGCTAACATCAACCTGGGCTGCAGCTGGGCCTTCTCCGTCCCTATTCTAATGAAACAAAAAATGTTGTCTACCGCGAGATTTTAAAATAAATTGCTTTTGCCAAATACACACATTAAACACATTCTATTTCATACCCGGACAACGTCGGGACGGGCTGCTAGTCCATACTAATATTATAAAGAGAGAGCCCAAACCTTTGAGGCGGGTAATCTCAGTAACCACAGCACCAATCACAACACCCAATACAGCGTTGGAAAGGGCAGTTGCAGCAGAAGGACATAGGCTATGCAGACGGCCACAATATACATTTAAAAGGTAAAAGAACCGTGCCAGCAAAGTAGTCCCTTGTGAGCATGTCTGCGTTCTGCTGTGGGCGTGTGCTGGGGGCGTGACAAATGCTGGGGGTGTGTGGTATGTTCCGCCCTTCATGCCATGTGAGTCGTAATTGCGCTGCATCAAGGGGCACGCTGGGGGCGTGACACGCTGGGGCCATGACAAACGCTGTGGGCGTGTGTCCGCGCTGTGGGCATGTGTCCACCCTTCATGCAATGTGAAGCGCCAATTACGCAATTGCGCCGCATCAAGGGGTACGCTGGGGGCGTGTGTTACGTTCCGCACTTCATGCCATCTGGGTCGTACATTAATCAGATCGTCTGCTGTGGCCGTGTGCTGGGGGCGTCACAAAGGAGTTCACCTCGAAGCGTGGTAAGTAACCATTCGCAAGACTCCCTTGGGGGACTGCCCGTTGTCTCACACATACTGGGGTGCCGAATGCAGTGTGTGCCTCGGCCTGGGTGCGTCTGAAAGGGCCGAACGCAGTGTGTGGCTTGGCCTGGGTGCGTCTAAAAAGCACTCGGGCTGAAGAGCGTCGGTGTGGGTCATAAAAAAATAAGAACAGTGGCAAACAAACATTCAAGACACACAATTCAAGTGGGGGCACACACGACTGATCGTGTCTGCGGGGACAATTACTGCAGCCTCTCATGTGCGCTGTTACTGAACTATCACATTAAACCAAATTACACGCGCCTGCTAACATCAGCCAGGGCTGTAGCCGGGCTCAGGCGGCGGATCACTACACTAATTACATGCTCCTGCTAACATGAACCAGGGCTGCATCTGGGCCTCGGGCGGGCGGACACGCGCCTGCTATCAACCAGGGCTGCAGCTGGGCCTCAAGCGGGGGAACACACGAATGACCGTATCTGAATACACACATTCTATTTCATACCCGGACAACGTTGGGACGGGCTGCAAGTATAAAATATAAGCTTCATTATTAAGCTTATTTCCCCACAGAACAGGGAGGGTTCAGAGCGGAATATGCAGTTCGATAGATTAGCAATCAGAAAGAGCGCTACCAAAGGTAAGTAACTTATTTTTATGATGGATACTTCTTACTGTCGATTCTTTACCTTTGAATAGAGACCAAAGCAGTACAGTAACTACTTGAAGGGGCTGTGAAGAAAGCTCTGACCAAAAAGTCTTGCTGTATTAAGCAGATGAAAAGACATTTCCATCCTTTATCCATGGATTGGGCTAGGAGAGGGTGGTACCTGGAAATCCTGGACATTCGCATCTGTCCTCTGATTAAGCTGCCACTTCACCTGAGCAACAAGCCAGAGTTCCCCATCCGAATCTGTGCATTCGACATCTGCAAGGAAGACTTGGGCCTGGTTGTTGACGATCTTCCCCATAGAGGCAGTGGTAGAAAGATTACAGGAGTCCCTTGGACCATTGCTGCCAGAATGCATTGCCCAACAAGCATTCTTGCAGAAATTCCAATGAGCAAAAATTGTTGACTTTGTGGGTTCTTAACGGTGGCAAAAATGTCTAGCTCGGGTTCTCCCCATTGTTAAAAGACACCCTGCACCACCACCTCACGATGCAGATGCCACTAGTGATCTGCAAAACCGCGTCTGCTCAGTTGTTGACTCTGGCATTCAGAGACCGTGTTTGGTGATTTGCAATCAGGAAAAGGCCCTGCGGATCCAACCACCTCCAAATACGCAAAGCATCCTGGCACAGGACCCCATTCCGCCCTGCTTGTTGTAGCATTTCCACTTAGTGGTGGTGTTGTCCATAAGAACCTGCACCAGACTCACCTTTATGTGTGCAGGCAGGGCCTTCAGAGCCAAAGAAATGGCCCACACAGCTCCAGCAGATTGATGTGGATCCGGTTAACACCGGATACCTCTGATCTTCATGCCTCCAGACTAGCGGTAAAGCATACGTTACCACCAATCAGCTGTAGGTGGAAAAGGGCGAAGGGCCTGTCATTGGACTCATAGTGTTTGAGTAACAGCCACAGTAGATCTTGAGCTGCCGCCTATGAGACCTGGGAGGTCACCCTTGAAGCTGGGCCACTGTACCTTCACGTTCCATTGCACACTACACATGTGCCACCTGGCATAGTGGATGAGGAGGCCAGGAAGCCTCAGAGCCATTCTCACCATGATACAATACGAAGCCTGCAACACCAGAGAACATATCTCAAATGTCCTTGGCTCACTGTAATGGAGGAAAAGCCCCGAATTTCACTCTATCCAGGATTGCCCCAATGAATAGACACCTATGTGAAGGAATCAGGTGGGACGTCTGCTGGTGTATCGTGAACCCCAGCGATTTCAAGAGTTTTGTCGTTGTTCAAAGATGGTCCACGACTGACTGCAGTGAGATCGGCTTCAGCAGCCAGCCTTCTAGGTACGGGAATACAGGGACTCCTGACTGACGAACATGGACAGTGATCAACTTCATGAACATCCAAGGAACTGGTGTTGCCGAAGGAGAGCATGGCAAACTGAAAAATGCTTTAGGCCTACCTTGAACCGCAGATAATGGCTGTGGGATTTCAGAATGGTCACAAGAAAGTATGCATCCTGAAAGACCAAGAACAGTAGCGGCCCAGCAGGCAGACTGTGTTCACAGATCGGACGGAAGGAAACATGTGTTTGCTAAAACCATCAATCATCTGGGATTCTCTTTATGGAGTAGTGGTTAGAAGTGAATTTGGATTCACTTTCCTTATCAAATCGCATATGGCGTAACTACCTTGATGTTCTGAAGAAATACCATTAGCTGGTGGTCAGATGTCCTTGGTCCAACACCAACCCCGAAACCTAAGGTTAAAAACCGGAGGATGGTTTGCAACTGTACTCTCTCCTTTGAGAACCACATTTATGTTCTAGCTGGCACCTGCTTTGAGATATTGAAAATGCTTAGAAAGATCCTAGGGTTCCTTCCAAAGGATGCTAGAAAGCAAGTTTCCCAGGCTCTCAGGACATCTAGACTTGATTACTGCACTGTGCTATACCTGGGGGCCACACAGGGTAGACTGAAAATGCTTCAGAGAATCCAAAATAAGGCGGCACGGATAGGTCTTAATATCCCATGGTTCTCTCCTACAGGCTCAGCCCTTGCCATGCGTCACTGGCTGCCTGTCAGGGAAACTGTTTCGTTCAAAGCACTTTGCTTTTGCCACAGGGTTTTTCAACAGAAGGGCCCTCGCCCCCTTCTTTCTCGAATCAATCGGTATCTCCCTAGCAGACGCCTTAGATCTTCTGACTCTGTGCTGGTTGCAGTCCCAAAGATTAACAGAGAACGGTTGGGTGGTCGTCCCTTTAGATAACTGACAGCCAAACCATGGAACGCTCTCCCACTGGAGTTGAGACGGGAAGGTGCAGAGTCCATTTTCTGGTTAAAGCTTAAAACCTGTCTTTTCGGGCGGATTTGAGGAATCAGTGTGGTAGTCAGCAGACCAGTGGTTCTTCTTTGGTATGTTTTAAAAATGGGGGTAAGTGTTCCTGATAAGGCACAGAGGTGTGCCAAGAGAAAAGAGACAGAACTGCTAGGTACATAACCAGATGACAGAGGACAGTAAACAAGACTATTTCTTGTTGCCCTCACACATCCCAGGGGATGTCATGCTTCATCATCAGGCGAGTGCCCCTCGTCGGACCGACACTGCAATGCCCTACTGATCCGCCAAAGGGTCACTTTATCTGAGATCTTTTGATTTTTCTTGCCGTTTGATGAATTTTGTCTTTGGTAGCCTGGAGTAACCATGCACTTTACAAAACTGCTAACATAACATAACACAGTAAAGCTCTCAGGAGTGGGATGATAAAATCCAGATCACCACCCACTGGTCTATAAGGTGTGGCAACCAGCCTATTCACAGGCAAATAGGAACATGGTCTGCTGTGAAAAATCAGTTTTTCCCTATAGGTAGTTTAACCCTCTAATTAGTTTGAAGATTTTTCAAAGAACTGAAATGACACCTTACGGTCGATTCAGTGCTTTGGAACAATGACGTTAATAGAACTGGACAACATAGGTAATTAAAGCTGGGCAAAGGTATTTAGACTCTAACTGGATTTCAAGCACTTAGCAGGCTGAATGAAGCTACGACAATGAGATTAAATGCTGCAGTTCTGTCACTCACCATCATGGCCTCGCGGACGGTCAGGTGAGGCAGAAGCATGTCATCTTGCATGATGTAACAGGACATCTTCCGGAACGTCCGAAGGTCCCGCAGCTTGCCGTTCACGAAAATCTGCCCTTTCATCCCGGTCTCTCTGCACAGCGAAGTAACAGCCGCAAAGACACGAGAACAGCAGTGCCATGGCATGTGTGAAAACAAGAGACGACAGTGAAAACAAGACAAGGACAATGAGAACAAGACAACAGAGTAAACAGTGAAAAATAAAAGGAAAAACAAAAAAAAACAAAAAAAATCAAAGCCTAAAACATAACGTAAAGTCAAACAAAACTACACAGCAGTGAAAAAATATTGATGGCTGTGAAAAAGCAAGGGTACACTGGAGAAAAAGGATGACAGTGGAGGCAAGACTGTGATAGCAAAAATCAGATAACAGCAAAAGTAAGACAACAAAAATCAGTAAGCAGCAATGAAAATAAGACAACAATAGAGAAAACAAACCAAAAACAGTAAAAAACAAAACAAAGGCAGGGAAAGCAAAACCATTGTGAAAACAAGACAATTACCGTTACTGTCTGCTGCCCCTGCCCCTGTGCTGCCTGCTGTCCCTGCACGGTCTGCTGCCACTGCACTGTGTGCTATCCCTACTCCTGCGCTGCCTGCTGCCTCGGTCCCTGCTCTGCCTGCTGTCGCTGTGCTACCTGCTGTCCCTGCCCCTGCAGTGCCTGCTGTCCCAGCCCGCCTGCTGTCCCTGCCCCTGCACTGCCCGCTAGCCCTGCTCGGTGCTGCCTGTTCCAGGTCCTTGCTCAGCGCCCAGGGCCAATTGGACGAGCTACCAGGACCACTAATGAAGGCCGCCACACGGCGATGCAGCACACGCATGCAACGGGCAAACCACCAACACACCACCGGTTGGATATCACTAGCACAAGGACCCCTGGCCCTCCCTCCACCCAATGGTACATCGCCAAGGAACTCCTGTACCTGGACGCAGACACCACAGCTGTGTCTCCTCCTCCCCACGATCCACCAAAGGACCCTTCACCTGCCGACACTGCCACTTCTCCTGCGACACAACCTACGAACATGCCACGTAAATCTCGGACACCATCACCACCCTCTCGACAGACTTTGCCTTCATCACCGATACCTGACTGAACCCCTCCTCGAAGCCCGACATCACCACTATCACTCCTGAAGGCTACAAGATGATTCACTGAGACCGCACCAACAAACAAGGTGGAAGTATCGTCATCATCTTCAAAGAAACCATCAGAAACCATCAGATGAACCATCACCAATGACGACCCCCACACCCGTCATGGAACACCTCAACTTCCTACTACAAACAGACGCAAAGACCACGATAAGAGGCAGCCCCCAACAACCCCAAGCAACATTCTGCGACACTACCCCCAACCTCATTGCCCCCCTAGCAATCGACTCTCACCACTACGTCCTACTTGGCATCCTCAACGTCCACATCAATGACATCAACGACGCCAACTCCATCACCCTGCTAGAGAACCTGAACAACATCGGCCTCGCCCAACTGGTCACTGAACCCATGCACAAAGCTGGATATACACTCAACCCCATTTTCACCTCTAGCGACAGAATCAAATTCAGCCACACCACAGAACTCACCTCGTCTAACCACACCATCGTACACTTCACTATCTGTAACGCCAAGCACACCATCACCAGGTGTCTGATATCCTCCCTTCCCAGCTGGAGCAAGGTCACCAAAACTCAGTGGACACAGGTCCTTAACACTTCCCAACCCAAGTCCTCAACAGACCTTGACCAGGACGTGCAGAACTTTGCCACCTGGTTTCCTGAAAGCGCCAAGAGAGCCGCCCCACTGAAATCCACAAAATCAAACAAGACCATCAATCATGCCAGCTGATACACATCTCCAAACAGCCGCTCAGACGACTCCGGACCATACAGTCCGCTGCAGCCAGACTCATCCTGGACCTCCCCAAATAAGCCCACATCGCCACCCCCACCTGAGAGATAGCCACTGGCTACCTATCCCGAAGAGGTGCCAGTTCAAGATCCTCACGCCCGCCTACAAAGCCCTCCACGACCTAGCCTCAACCATCGATTGAACTTCAACCATTGACTGAACTTCCACCAACCCTCTAGACACATACGCTCCTCTTCACTCACCCTCCCACACACCCCCTCATCTGTCGCAGCTGTGGCCGCTCATTCTCCTACATCGCTGCCAAGACCTGGAACGACCTTTCCCTCCAGCTCTGTACAGCCCCCTCGCTGGCATACCTCAGAAAGAGACTCAAGACCTGGCTCTTTGACAGTGACACAGAGCCCAGATACCCCTAGTGGTAACAGTGCTGCGCTTTACAAATGCCGTTGGATGAGTTAATAACTGGGATAAAAGAGCAGTGCTGAAACTAAAACAGCTTTGAAAGCAAATTGATAGCAAAAACAAAACAGTGAAAAGAAACCAGCAGCAATGGGAACACTGGAAACAAAAGACAACAACAGTGAAAACAAGCTAAGGACAGTGAAAACACCAAAACTAAAGTAAAAGAAAAGGGCCAAGAAAAATGAATAACCAGATAGAATAACAAAGGCTGTACCCAAATAAAGCTCAGATAAAATCCGTTCAGAGAACAATCAAAAGGGTTAGCAAAACAATATCCTTACTTTTTGTACCCACCGAAATAGATCATAGGAATGCACAAAACCATTCACCTTGGCAGCAATCAGGCGAGGTCACCAAAACAACATACAATCACTGCAATACCTACCACAGATTAGGTGGCGGAACACAAGAAGTGATGCATTACTGCAGAACACCCTGCTGGGTTTAAGACTCAAATGGGTTTGGGATGGAAGGTTGCGAGAGCGGTTGCACCTCCCTCAAATAATCACACCGCAAGGAATACACACTGACACACCTACATGGTCTAGGAAAGGTTGTTTGACCTTCCTACCAAAGAAAATCACAACTTGGGGTCAAACGTACAATCATAGACAGCGTTCCGCCCCCGAAACTAAAGCATAGAAAGACCAAGGAATTGTTGAATGTTACTGTCAACAGAAAGGTGATACATAACCTAACAAGGCAACAAAACAGTAGCAAAAATAAAAAGACAAACCAATTGATTCCAAAAAATGTTTGAAAAAAATAAGCCAGTTGGAAAAAAAACCACAAGTGCAAATACAATTTAACAGAAAAACTTCACACTAGCAACAAAAAAAAAGACAAGAATGAAAATAAAACAGTAAGAACAAAAACATAGAAGTGACAGTACAAATAAAACAATGAAAACAAAAGTATGGAAACAAAATGCCCAAAGTGAAAACAGAACAACAGTGAAAGAAAGACAAGATCAGGATATATGTAAGCAAAACATCAAAAGTAAAGGTAAGCCAGGAGCCAAAGTAAATAACTACGTGAAAACAAGGCATCCTGCATGAATAGTAGGTGAACTGTGAAAATAGAGCACTGCACGGATATCAAAGGTGCAGAGAAAAGCAAGCAGGAGCAAAGACAACAGGTCTCATCTTTGAAACCTACTACCCTTGCCAATGGTTTTTGCTGCTTCATGGCAGCCCTAATGCTGTGCAGCATGGCTTAGGAAAAAAAATTTGCGCTGCGGACACATCGATTGTAAAGGAGGGATATACCACACTGAGGGAAGGCAATCAACATTAATCAAGGCAGGGGGAAAGAAGGCAAGCAACCCCACAGGAGGGCTAGCTGGCTAGCAGGCAGGCGGACAAACAACAATGAGGGAGGGTGGGTAGCAGGTTTAAGTAAACAAGGAAGAACCACTATGAGGGCAAAGGGAGAAGTACAGGGGCGAGGGACAGACAAAAGAGTCACGGGGGAGAGAAACACACAAAAGAGACACCTACAAAATACACGCACTACATTGAGTGCTTCAGATCAAAGAAAAAAATAGTTTTCCAAAAGTCAGATGTGGATGGTCTAAAATTCAGCCAATGAGAGAGATAGTAAAGAGGCTATGCTCCAGGGGAGGGACAAACACAAGATTGACAAGCTTCTACATGGAAAGCCATCGAATAAGAAGGAAGCAAATTGAAGTGGCAATAACGCCAACCAATGGTAAGCAATGGGTGGGCTATATGTCCAGGTACGCTCTTGGTAAACTGTGCTGTCTGGTAGGCTCAATCTAAAGATGAGCGCATCAAAAACTGGAAACAAACAAAGGCCAGGAAAACAAAACAGTGGTTGTGAAAGAAAAGACAAAAGTGAAATCAAGAGGACAAAACAAGCTTGCTATTAGAACCAATATAGAAAACAGCAACTAAAACTATAAAAATGGTAGTGAAAACAAAGGAGGCAACGGAAATTAATCAAATGTAGTAAAAACAAGGCAAACGTAAAGGGAGTAAAAACTAAGAACAGTGAAAAGGAGATGGCACCAGTAAGAACAAGTGGTGAACAACCTTTACAACGCAACTTTTACCACGCAGTGCCTTTACGACGCAACTTTTACAATGCAAACCATTACAACGCATTGCGCTGGGGGGCGCTCTAGGATAGGGAATAGGTTTAATGTACTATCCAACACCTTCCCTACTATCCACGGGGACTGGAGTTGGAATAGTAAATTAAACTATTCACTATCCAGCGCCCAAAAGCATTATGCGTTGTAAAGGTATTCGTTGTAAATACCGCGTTGTAAAGGCATGCGATGTAAAAGCATGCGTTGTAATGTCATACATCCAGAACAAGTCAGCAGTGAAGACGAGACAGCAATGCAAACAATGCAACAACAGAGAAAACAAAACAGCAGTGATAAGTTGGTCAATATAAGATTGTGATAGTTTAGACATGATGGTGACCCTAAAGCCAACATGGAAGTGAAGTTAAGACGGTGGCAATGAAGACAAAAGTTAATGATAAGGCAATATTAACAACAAGGTGTGCCAGCATTAACAAGATGGCGGTAAGGAAGCCAAGATGGCAGAAGTGCGGATAAGGTGGAGCAGTGAGTGCAATGTAAGAGCAGTGAAGGCAGCACTGTCCCACTGAAGAGGAAATGGGTCACTTCAAAAGAAGATATGATGCAGCTACTGAAAAATGTGGTCACGCTGTAGAGCCTAGAGGGTCTGAGTGAAGGCTCACCTGTAACCTGCCAGGATATTCATCAGGGTGGACTTTCCAGCCCCAGAGGGTCCCATGATGCCAATCAACTCGCGGCTGCAGAACTTTCCAGACAGGCATTTCAGGAGGGCCTTGAAACCTGAAAAAAAGATAGGTGATCTCAGACAGGAAATAAAGAAAGAAGCTCCAAGTGAGGGCTTGGGAACTCGGTCTCAAGGACAGGGTTAGAAGAGAGATTGCAGCGAAAAACAGCTTAAGCTTAGGAAATCTGGACACTCAGAGACATGACCAAAGAAACGAAAGCTTACCTGAAACAAAGCTACAAGACCCCAGGTATAATGGCAAGCAGGTGAAAGAGAGAAAGAACACGCACTTTGAAAAGAGAGGGTGTCTCCCTTAGTTTTGGCATAAGGCCGGACCCATTGTTAATTTTAGCTGGTTTATGAAGTGCATAAGAACCTTGATTGTGGATCAATTCTACGCCAATTGATGTGTGCCCTAGAATAGCGTGGTACTAAGACCACAACTTTCCATCATCAGTGGTGGCAGTGGATTATTTAGGATCTGAAACTGACAATAATGGCATAGATTGTAGCTCCGCTCAGACCTGTTGTGCCTATAGCCTTCTGGCTTGGCAGTTTGGGCTGGACTGTTCCCATGAGGCACAGGGTCAAGACTGATTTGCCTATGGCTGGGTCTAAACTGGGGTGGCATGGTGAGCAAAAGAACGATGGATTTAACCCAGATCTCTTGACTGGGGGAGAATGTTTGATTTGCTCACCATTCCGTCCATCATCTGTGTGTCTTTTGTAAGCTGTAGAACGTCAATCGTTTGGACCAACAGTTGTGAGCTGCCTCAAGTGGAAACTATGACATGAGTGCAGTTTCCACAACTGTGGCGTTTAATAGCTGTTCAGAGCAAATAAGCCTCTCTGCTGTTCTAGCCTTCCTTTTACACAAGACTTTAGAAGCCAGATCAGAGATCGGAAGACCTTCAGGGAAATCAGGAGATGTGACAGAGCGGAGCAGTGAGTCCCACATCAAGAGAAGGAATCATAAAGGCCAGTAGGACTGGGCAGTATCCATCCCATGTGAAAAGAAGACTTCTACAAGGACAGCGAGGCTAGGCAGGACCATATACATGTAGGTGCATCTAGATTGAGCCCTATACCAACCTCCAAAAGGCACTGCCACTTAGCACGGGCCACAAGGAACTTTGGAGATTTTCTGCTTCCATCTTGGACTGGTTCAAACTTTATCTATACTTTTAGTTAAGTAACTTCAAAGCAGAGAGCCAAATACGTCAATATGCTCAACAGCAGGCTTGCTGAGGGCAACAAAAATAAGTGTAATGGTTTTAGTTATGCTTAATAAAAACCTTTTCATGTTCGCTCATGGGCTCACCAGGGGCGGCTCCTCTGCTAGGGCGGAGGAGGGTCGCCCCACTAAGGATAAAAGGAAAATGATAATAGCGCAACATTAATAACATTGCGTTATTATCATTTTCTTCTTCTGTAAGGAGCGAGCCAGGTTGGGACGGGCTGGGCTTGTCATTGGGAGAGGGAGGAGGAGTGGTTGCTGCTGCATCATAAGTGCGTATGAGGGTTTGGCCGGCTCTCTCAAACAGTCACGCACACTTTGCATATTCCCCGCCAGCTGTGTTGTACAGCCTGGGTGGAGAACATGCACAGTCTCCCAGTCCCCATCTGAGCGTCGAACCACAGTGCACAGGCCAATCACGACAGTGCTGTCAGGGTGAGAACATCGTTGTGATTGGCTTAGGGTAACTTGAGAGCCTGGGTGCTGCCGGGAGCCAGGAGAAGAGCGAGGACGGAGAAAAGGCTCGTTGGCTGATGACCGGCGACGACAAGGTAAGTCTTCTTTTTTTTCTAAACCCCCAATCCCCGCCACCATTCCCTAGAGCCGTCACTGCACATGACAGTGCTTTTGTCATAAACCACTGGTAGTCCACGTCGGGCAGCACCTGCAGCATTTGCTACACCAGTTCAAGGCAGGGCACCTCACAGGCAGGTGCCCCACCAAAATTACAGCAAACTCTAGGTCAAGGATGGGCTCAGGGTGCCAGCACATTGTTTTTTCTTTTCCACTGTATCCACTGCTCGTTCTGGGAAATAATGTCTTTTGATTTTCCCCAAGGGGGGTTATAATGTTACCCCATTAGCAGTGAGATGCTTGCATCTGCATTTGAAAGGCTGCCTCTGCCCTCTTACCTACTGACTTTTTTAACCCCTGATTGCCTGCAAAACAATAAAGGCAGCAAGTCAAGTGCAAAATGTTATTTCTCAGTTCGCAGATTTACCAAGTGCACAATTACATATGCACCATCTTCCATTCCTCGCTTTTCTGACAACAGCATATTGCATTGTGGGACATGTAGTTTTGCTTTTAACACTTTCGTTATGGGCCTAAGGCTCAAGAAATCGAAGGGATGTGGGGAAAAATGCCCGTACTGGCAGAATGCTTGGACATATATCCACGTTTCAGCTATGTTTTAAAATGGTACAAAGCCATCATCTAGTTCATTAAAAAACTGATTGTTTCACATGTAGAGCCAAAACTAAACTGTGTTCACATATTTTGTGAGGGATGACTCTTTCATTCACGTCGTGCATGGAAACAAACATTGGCAATGTGAGTCGTTTTGCATTTTGAGAAGTGGAAAGTTTTATACTGAGCTTCACAACCCAGCACAGGTACAACAAGGACACCAGCCACGCATTCGTCCCTAATGCAAAGAATACATGAAGGGCAGGCAGCAGTACCAGAAGGAACATTATATGAGTCTATCTCCAGTACAGGACACATAGAGCACAGGCAGTGATGCTGGGATAGTTTTCAAAGTAGGGGTGCTGTCCATTAACGTCACCGCAAAAACGGCAGAGGGGTTGTGAAAAATCTAACTGCTACTTAAAGAGTGTCCACCACACATTAATGTAAGTGCGGGGAAGCTGTGGGTATATTAGTGGGTTTTAAATGCATTTTTACAAAGATGTGGCTAAATATGGTGCGGTGTGATAGATGGATGGTACACTGTATTGTATTGTATTGTAATTGCATTTGTATAGCGCTTACTACCCCTGACGAGGTGTTGAAGCGCTTTATCTGCGAGTAGCACGCTACTCCAGGACCCATAGAGGATTAGTGTCGAATTAGTATAGTGAAACATGCAAGTAACTTTTAAGTGGTGGATAGGTTAGTCAGTTATTTAATTCGGAAGGATAGCAGAAGGATAGAAAAAGAAAAAAAAGGTTTGTTTTTATATAGCGCTTGTCACCCCTGATGGGGTGTTGAAGCACGCTACTCTGGAAACCCTTAAAGGATTAGTGGTGAATTAGTATGGTGAAATATGAAAGTAATTTGAGTGGTGGATATTAGTCAGTTATTTGGAGTGAGAAGGATGGTGAAGGGATAGAAGGGAAAGAAAGGTTTGCATTCATATAGCACCTGTTATCCCTGATGGGTGTTGAAGCACTTTTCTGGTGAGTTGCACGCTACTCCGGAACACAAAGGATTAGTGTTTAAAATTAGTATAGTGAAATATGAAGTAATTTGAGTGGTGGATATAGTATTCAGCTATTTGGATAGAGAAGGGTAGGTGGCGGGATAGAACAGGGAAAGAGGTTTGTATTTTTATAGTGCTTGCTACCCCTGATAGGGTTTTGAAGCGCATTTTTGGCAAGTAGCACGCTACTCTGGAACCCATAAGGATTAGTGTTGAATTAGTATTGTGAAACATGAAATTAATTTGAGTGGTGGATATGTTAGTCAGTTATTTGGATTGAGAAGGGTTGGGGGAGGGGTAGAAAAGGGGAAAAAGTTTGCATTTATATAGTGCTTGTTGCCGCATCGACATGACTTCTAACAATTCCCAGAATCAACTATTCAACAGGGCACTCAGGAGACAGCAACTGGGAGACAGTGAGGACTTCCTAAAATGTAGGGTGTCCTGTGGCACACGTGGCAAATCAAATTGAAGGAGCATAGTGCTATGAGCCCTCAACCTCCAAGTAAACAGATTCCAACTCCACCAGTGACGGATTCACTACACATGCGCACTGAGTTACACAGTGTCATCCAGAGTTCTGCAACCAAATATGACCCTGGAGGCGCTCATTGGTTTTCTACTTTTTAGAGTTCAGGAAGGACTGATCTTGTGAAACCTTACTTACTTCAAAAATCGGAAGCCATTTAACCACTGCATTGATGTGTACAGAGGCAACTTTTAACCAGCACTTCAGGACCTATTTATGGTAAAGTAATTCATCAGAGCGAGCCCGCTATGTAAAATTCAGGTGTAAATGTACTGGTCCTAACCTTCTCTCACTTTAGGTCATTTTGATACAAGGCGCAGAGCTCTGACAGCCCTACATAAGAACACCTATAAATATAATCATAATTAATTAAAAAAAAGACATCTGAAATTAACCCTCGCATCTCAGCCACTGGGGCCACCACCACTACTCTCTGAGTAACCCCTTGTCATTAGGGCTGAAGAGTGGTCGGATGACCCATGCAGCCGCCCACTGTACCATTTAACATCTGATACATTTTGGGGGTTGAGGTCTTTGCTTACTTGAACTTAAACCAATTGGGTTAAAGTGCAAACTGACCATAGTTTCTAAAAGTAAAGTCTGGGACTGGACGCCGGCACCCCGGCTGACATGGAGTGCTCTGGGAACCGTGCCTGGCGCTGACCCCCACCAGCCTTCACTTCAAAGGTCGCCATACTCAGACCGAGCACAGAGCGGGACTCAAGGCGCTGTTTGTTTTACCCTTTCTGCCAGAACAGAGGTACAGTATTCTGCTCCCTGACCCTTGACCCCAAACAGTTCATCCATCCCTCTCACCAAAAGGTCAGCGCCTGCCCCCTGCCCCCTGTCCGTTCACACCTTGTTCCCCTTACAACGGTCCCAGTGTTTTGCCCTTTGACCCCGGCAGGTCGCACGTGCGCGGCACTGGGGCCTCGTGTTTGCCCGCAGTGTCCCAGGGGCCCTCTCTTCTCTCGCCAGCTTCCTGTTTGTTGACTGGCTCTTGCACCAGGCATTCATGGGCAGAGCCGAGACAGGGATCTAGCTTGGCTCTAAGAGCCCAAACTCGAGCCGAGCCCAAAAAAAATAATTGCCATCTCAATTTAGGGTATGCCAGTTAATTAGTGTAGCAGGTACAGTGGCACCAGGACCCACGGGTATGAAAGCTCTCTGGAAACTAGTTGTGGCTTCCAAATTGTGGGGGACGCCCAGCTTCCTGGCTTGCAGCCCAGCCCATAGCATGCCTGATATCCCACTGAGTGAATGCCGCAATAAAGCATTCTGCAAATCGCAAAAAAAATTGAACAATGCAAGTCGTGCTGTATTTATATCAAGACTCTTTTAAATGAAAAACATACCTTTTGAATAACTATGTATTTTATTTGTGATCTAATAAAATAACTAACTATGCGTTTCCTATTATTTTGCCTGTTGCGACAGTCAATCCAATGCTTGTAATGCTAAATTCAAATCTACGAGTGCCAGAATGTTCAGTGCTGTTTATCGAAAGCTAGGACAGGCTCAATAGTGTTACAGGACGTGTCCACATGTTAACTTTATTGTGCGCTGGAATTTACATACTGCAATGACTAAAGTAATAAAAAATTTACATCATGTAAAATTCTATTGAAAGCGCACTTTGGCCACATAAAACTGCACAAATAATATATGGAAAATGTAATACTATTTTAGATGTATTTCAGACATGTTCATGTTCAGCTCCACAACACAGTGGTGTGAGGTTCTAATTCTCAGAGTTGTGAGGCATGCATTTTATGGCTTCAAAAAACAGTTTGAAGCACCACCTCTACTTCTAGACAAACAATTAATTAAAACTGCAGGATTTTTTTCAAATTGCTGTAAAAGCTTTTCTTTTGAGACTCCATTTCACTGCAAAACATTTTGCTTCATTAATGGCTGGGTTGACTCCAAATGCCCCCACCCTTGTGTGATCACAGACAATATGAAAGAGACAGACATTAGATGACACCCAGCAGGGCGAGGAGCATGAGAGGGATGGAGCAACAGGGGGTCTGCGGGTGCCCTGCTGAGACCCCTCTGAAAGGGACCAA
The DNA here is from genome assembly GCF_964261635.1 of Lissotriton helveticus. Taxonomy (NCBI): domain Eukaryota; kingdom Metazoa; phylum Chordata; class Amphibia; order Caudata; family Salamandridae; genus Lissotriton; species Lissotriton helveticus. The sequence goes on from NC_136061.1 coordinate 1,530,581,498, forward strand.
AGTGCTCCTGGACGCCCCCTCTCTCAAGGGAGACCAGTACTGAGTAAACACAGAAGAGTCACTCCCAGATTCCATTAAAACGGTTTCTCGTGGCCTGCTGGATCGGGATCAGACTAAAGTCCTTATCAGTCCAGTGCTTTATATGGGCCGGTGCTGTCCGGTACTGAGTACCGGCACTTCTTTCATTTGAAAGGGAGAGTACTGGCACCTCTCAGGGGCAAACAGGTACTCTAAGTAGTGAGTACCTGGACTTCTATATTTTCATTGAAAGCATTATTTATCACCGTTTACCTTACACCACTGTCCCTACACCTCCTCCCCTGAATTATAACAGTAGTTTATTTACAGCTCTTATAGAGAGAAAACAATTGTATTAAGCACCTTTACGCTAGATAGTTGCTTTTCTTTCTTTCTTTTTTTTTCTCTCTCTGGAGGCTTTTGCAGTGCATCCTCTACTGTGTTCAATTTCCTGCTTAACCCTTTCATGCGCACCAATGAAACCCTATAAGTAGGGCTCCGGGTTGTATGGTATTTCTTTTTTTAGCATTTCCGTCTGTATTTAGCCATATTTATTTTTTGCCCACTTTATCTGTATTTATCCATACTTATTTTGTGTTTTGCAGATAAATGAAGTTGTAAAACTGGACATTTCCATATTTATTTAATTGACGCGCACTCATACTTTGATATCTGTCTGTTATATAACAAAACATCCACTGGTAAAAATCAGTATTATACCACAAATGTATTATTTAATGTAATTGCAGTCTGTTTTTTTAATTTCCCTTGCTGTCCATCGGCTTAGCTGTTGGCCTATAATTTATGAAAGCGGTACAAAAGGGGGTGGTGTTGGACGGAGCATCTGAACCAATCAAACACTCACACCCAGTCAACAGATCTGGGTTTAATCCATCACCGTTCTTTAGCCCACTCTGCCACCCCAGTTCAGACATGGCCATATGCAATTCAGTCTGACCCTGTGCCTCATGAGAACAGTCCAGCCCGAACTGCCAAGCCATGCCTTCCCTGGACGGGAAACAAGATTCATGAAAGGCAGCACAGAGTTCCCTTAAAAGAATCCCAATTTTCTGTATTTATCCACTTTTAAAAATAAATGCAGACAAAAAACACGTTGTTTTCTGTTTGTTTTTATCTGTAAAAATTCGTAAAAACGGAACACCGGGAGCCTTACCTATAAGGGACGATCAAGGTATGCAGTTTAAAACTGATACGGCCTCTTAGGGAGATGGCAGTCCCTTCTTTGCTCCAGGCTGGTGCTTATTTTTCACATACAACAAGGTCTGTTCTGCAGAGTCTTGCCCCAGGACCTTTAATCATTCTTAAAAAGACTATTTTAAATACCGTTTTCCCTTAATCTATTTTTAATGTGGGTGATGTGTGTGAGTCTGTTACAGACATTTTGCAGAGAAATGTTGTGTTTATGTTTCATGCAAAATCCATAAAAATACGTTTCTTTTAGATCAAAACATGACCTCATATATATACGAAATGAGAGGGAGTCAAACAGATTATTAGCAATAATATTAGTGAGCTGCTGCTGTGTTACAATATTGAAAACACACATCACTATCCCTGAATATTAGATGCAAACACATTTTTGGATTTGGATGAGTGTTCCTGTGCAGTGTCAGGGACCTGGCCGAAGAGGGCATGAAAGAGCTGAAATTGGATCATAAATTAAAATTGTTCTGAACAGGGCCCTCCAAAATACGTTTCGCCCAGGGTCCCCAAAATCCTAGATGTCCCTGGTGGAATGGGTGAGTGAAACGTCTAAACACGCACAACCTTCCCTCTTGATGGCCAGACATGCCTCAAATGTACAACCTAAAACATGCACATAACCAGTCAGTAGTCATAATCATTTACATAACAAAAACGCACACACAGCCGATCAGATGCTAGGTACAAACACACTACACACATCCAGTGGTGCTGGAACTATTTCCAGAGGGCCTTCTCACTAACTCATAAAGTCGAAAAGCCTATTTGAACTTTTGCAATGTAGCAAGTGTAGAAACAACCAAACTCTTCCAGTGGAAATATGTTGTTCCTCTTTTCACTTACCACAATTCACACAGCATTTTTTTTTAAAATAAGGGTACAGCAGTGTCTTTTGAACTGCATTTCCTCAAAACACGAATGGAACTTTAGAAGGTGGTGAGCTGTGTGACGATGAATCATGGTCGTTTTGGAGCAGGGTCGGACTGGGACAGAAAAACATTTCACCCATAGGATAACAAAAATGTAACAAAGCAAAGACAACACCCTGCCAACCACACACACTACACAGTGTATCTTGCTGCCCATTTAAACAAGCGCTTCACTGTCCCAAATAGGCAGGGCTTTAAGTGGCCGGGTCTTGACAGGGCTGAGCACCGGCGGTTCTTAAAGGCAGGTGCTGAGACAGGTCCCTATCGGGCTCTCCATGTCTGCCCTCACCCTCCGGTTGGAAAAGAAAATCTTCACTCCGCAGCAGTGCCACTGCGCAAAGCCTTTGATGTAACTTCACAGAGACTCGTTTTAATTCTTTCACAGTCTCATCATTTGAGAACTGAAGCATTTTCAATATTATATACAACAAAGCCATAGTCGTTGCTTATTTATTATATGCAACTAACAAACATTGACAAAGCCAATAGCCCTGGCTTGATGTAGGTGTAATGTTGCTTGTTGTATTATATATCTGGATGCAATGACAGAAGCAGAAAAATACCAGTGGGGCAGCACACTATGATAAGCACAGATTTTTAGCTTATGTGTTTCTAAGCGATGCCCTAAATTACATCGGCCACGCCCCTTTGAGAGACCCTCCAGTTTTTTTTATTCCACTTAAAACCCTGCACATTGGGATGGTAAGGGCTATATAATTGCTGCAATACAATACAACATAGTATGGTAAGCTGGTATGGCCAACTACTTTATCAGGAGTTATGTCTCTTTTTAAACTGGCTTTCCAGGAGGAGATGAGGCCTAGGTGGCTAGAGCTTCTGACATTGCACCTGGGGAAGCAGGTTCGAATCCCATCCTTGGCTCAACATCTTTCGAATCTTGGGAAATCATTTAATCTCCCGGTGCCTACAAACATAGCATGACTTTTGGTTCTCTTGTAAAAATTTCTGGTTCTCATGTAATAGCATACAACAATGTCTCAACAGGTAATATAACTGTCTGTGAATATTACCTGTTGAGACATCGTTGTGTACTATAAACACAAATCACCCAGATTTCAACTGGGTCTACAGGTACCCTCCTGTGGCTTTTACTGGGTCTCATGTAAAGCACTCTAATGCCCCTGGGCCAAGTTGACCCTATATAAAGTGCAAATGCTGGCAAATAAGCAGAACTAACCACTGGACAACCATTTCCAAGCCTTAAGGAAATAAGAATACTAAATCTTAATCACTGGTGGAGAAGTGTGGCTCACTGGTTAGAGGAGGCAGACCCGGATGCTGAGATCAGACCCGGGACCAGGGTTCAATTCCCGACGCGGCAGGGTCTTGAGCCCAAAATGTCCACGGACTCGGTAATTCTCGCTTCGGTGCCTACTCAAATCACAGGTTCACACTCTGCAACTCTGGGCAATAGCTTGCTTAATCTCCACTACGGCCCCCCGCGGCAGGATGCCTGGCTTTCACCTTGGGGATACCCAGTAGGGGCTATCTCACAGGGAAAAACCAGGACAGGTTCCCAATGCAAAGCGCTTTGAGACCTGGCGGTGATATTGCGCTATATAAAAACCTATCCACCACCACCACTGCAATTTACAGTTTTCGAGTCTCGAACTAATTTTCCTGAAGGGTGAATGAGTATGTGATCTACCCATTCGAAGGATGAATGGATATTAAATATGATATCTTAATACATTTGCATATCTGAACTTGATCATATGATGTTCTATAACAGTAATTTAGAGCGCCATTCATAATAATATTCATATTCGGAAACAGCTTGACTATGACATACTATTCTAACTCACTCCCACATCCGATTGATAATTAATTGTTATTCAGAGCGCTCATCTTGATCATACACAGCGTCCCTCAAAGTCCTTTTCAAATTCCAAAAATAGATTTTAGGTGTGATCCTAATACAATAGAGTCACCACAGCTCCTTTGCTGAAAATAGCTCAACTCGCCCTTTGATCCTCTCTTGATAAAATGCACACTCCTTCTGGCTTGCTCCTAAAAATTCCCCAAAGTTGTCTGCTTTGGTCATGATATCATGCATGTTTACCGAAACCAATCTCTTGAACCAAAAGGGTCTAAAATATAAAAGAACAACCTGAAAATGACTGTGAGGTTAGGCTAGAGCAGTGTTTCTTAAAAGTTTGACTTCTGACTACGGAATCACTACTGGAAGCCGGGGACCTCGCGTAAGCAATTCAAAAAGATGATGCAATATGATGACTCTAGTCCATCATTTAGTCCTCTTTGCTCTTAATGAATGCTCTGTTTTTGTTGCTGCACATCAGTACTTAAATTGAAGCCCCTGATCATCCATATTAGATTCCCTTTGCTCTCTTTACACAAATCAAGATAAGTATACCAACTTATTTTTTAGCTGCCAGTTTCTAATTCCTCCAGATGTACAGTTTTTTCAAAATTTTCAGTTTTCAATTTTGCTTTAATAGTCTGCTAATATCATTAAATTTATGTAACAGTCACTCTTATTATTTTACAAATTAAGCACTGCACCGTATCATATATATCAATCTGGGCAGATGTCGAATATTTTCACAACAGATGGCCTCAAGGTTTTTCCTATTTTGTGGCTGCTCTAACTTTGTTAGCTTAGCCTGTCCCCTTTCACTTTTAATGGTGTTAATAGTGATGGTTATTCCACAAAGTTCTCACCTAGTAAATATTTCACCAGCATTATAGCGCCTCCACCCCAGGCTGGTGACTGACCAGAGAAGAAGTTCTAAACTGGACCTGACCCTTTACCAAAACACCCACCCAACAAGTATTTATCTAAATCATGTATAGCATCAATTTTACATTATACTGTGTTCTAATTCTAATTCTATAGAATTCGCTACCCCAGGCGAGGCGTGAAGTGACTTATGAAGGGAAAGACGCTGCTCTGGAACCCAAATTTAGTGGTTAATCCAGTGCTTACTGATTATTGTTGGTTATTGGGATTAGTCTGTGCTCTCAAAGGGATCATTCCATTCATCTGCTCCAGTTTCCTTCTGGCGTATTAAATTATAAGAGTTAGATGGGATCATTAGTGGGGGCTATGTGAGTTCATGCAAATGACTGGTGGGATTAACAGATAGGATAAACGAGATTATGCACTGTTAGATTGCAGGGCTATGCTTTCAAAGGGGATGATGTGACCTACGAGATTAAATGAATTGTGGTCATTTTGGAGGAATGTAATAATAGAGATTAAGGGAAGCACGTGAGCAATTTAAGAGTAGGCTGTGCGAGAGGAGGCATGTAAATGACTCTTTCCTTAACCATGGAAAGAGTAATTTAAAAGAAAATAAGTAGGGGCAGCAGTTGGATGTTTTAAATCAGGGTCGGTTTTTAAGCATAATTTAGGAATGTGAAGCAGACTTCTTGAGAAAGCATGCCATTTGAAGATGCAAAACTGTAGGACAAAACAATGGGGCATATTACCAAGGGCCTTATCGCCGCTTTAGCGGGAATTTTTCCCGCTAAAGCGGCGATAATTTAATCGCCCTATTACCTAGCTGTCGCTAACGCCAGTTAGCGACAGCTAATAGGCGATAGCGGGCATTTAGGGGCCCACTTTGCATGTCAGCGATAATTATCGCTAATGACATGCAAAGTGGGCGTGCCAAGATGTTAGCGACTGGAAACAGTCGCTCACATCGCTATCCCCTATTACCAACTTTTGGAAATAATCGCGCTAAGCGCGATTATCTCCAAAAGCTAACACCTGCCCATAGCAGTTCTTAGCCATGTTATCTAATGGGAGGTGGATAACATGGCTAGGAGCATTTGCTCGGTAATGCATGAATATCGCTGACTTTTCAGCAATATTCATGCATTTTGGCCGATTTTTATCGCTTAGAAGATAAACCTTGATAATATCAAGGCTCCTAAGCGTTAAAAATAGGCGAAGCTCGGCGATATTATTTTGGCCCCTAACCAAGCTTAGCGATAATTATCGCTATAGCTTGGTAATATGCCCCAATATTACTTGCATGTGAGATAGTGCTGGGTAGTTTAATTAGTATTAGAAACTGACGAACTGTCTGTCGCTGCCAGGTTATCTCTAGACCATTGGCATTAAATAACATACTGCTCTTAATATTATAGTCTTTCTGGTTCAGCAGTGAAAATTACAGGTGTTACTAATCACTCGTTTAATGGTACTTGATTTATTTATTTCGGAAGGATGAAAGGCTGAATTGGCTTTACTGGGATTTGAACTCATATCATGGAGCTCACAGAAAAGTCAGTGGCAAGTGTTTAACTTCCTGAGCCATACTGCACTTTGTTTGTGAAAGATGGATGTTAATCTGCTTATAATTCCAGGCTTTATTATGAATTAGCTAAATATCAGATTGGAGGCACCCACGTTTTATATTAGTTTGTAACTAGGTATGTGTGAAGCTTGAGAGGCACCTTGCGCCTGATCATATCCATTTCCAGCTGCCTAAATCTGTAATATAAAGAATCCCCTCACCAGCAGGTCGGAAGCAATTACAATTTAAATGGTATGTTTTGTCCTGAAGGTCAAACCTACTGCATACATTTGACAGGGGAAGTATCAAAAGTATTTGAGAAAGCCAGTTCAAATATCAGAACATTGTTTAACATATAGTACATAATGCATAATGTGTGTAATGCTTCAATAGACCTGCTATGACAGGAATACTACAAAATGAACTGACTTTGTGGTCTTTAATGGAGTCGAGTCCTCCTGAAAAAATATGGAAGAAAGAATACAAAGTGCTGTAGCATTCCTATATACTATTGGTTCCTATTCAGTCTATTAACAATATTTGTTGCCATGACAGCACCTATTTGCACTTGTTGGGAGTCTGGTACTTTTAAAATATATTTGTAAATTGCATAATGGAAGAAGGAGGGGTTTCTATCTGTTCGTTTTAGAGACATTTTATTTCATTTTCTTTTGTCACGTTTTGCTTTGCCCCAATCAGTACCATCAGGTTCAAGTTACACAATGTTCACTTTTACTGCAAGAACAACAACAAATGTAAAATAAAAAGATTAGTAGTATTTTGCTAGAAAAATGTTGTTTCAAGTTTGCTGTTAAATTGGGCCTCACAATTTGGAGTCCGGGACATTATTGGACTGGTCTGCAAGCACTCTTGGACTGCCAAACGGGATATCTTGAATGGCCAGTATGTGGGTCGGGTTTTTTGGTCCACTAACGGCCCGGGGGATCAAAAACACTGGCCCTTTCAAACTGATCCACGTGGCAGTGCCAGGGTGTCCAACAAGCCAGTCCAACATTGGCCCAGAGTGCTTGCTTTAAAAGAGAAGCTGAAAAACAAAAATTTCAAGTGACGCCTTCCATTCCATTGTACCGATAATCCTCTATATAGTCTATACCATGGGGGAGTGCAGCAGTACCCCTAGTTCCAGCACCGCTCCACACAGCTGGTTCAACATTAGACCTAGTATTCACACACACGGTCACCATCTCTCTGTGCACACACGCACAGTCACTAATCTCTATATACACACACGGTCACCATCTCACTATGCACACACGGTCACCATCTCTATATACACACACGGTCTCCATCTCTCTGTGCACACACACACAGTCACTAATCTCTATATACACACACGGTCACCATCTCACTATGCACACACGGTCACCATCTCTATATACACACACGGTCTCCATCTCTCTGTGCACACACACACAGTCACTAATCTCTATATACACACACGGTCACCATCTCACTATGCACACACAGGCACCATCTCTCTATGCACACACACACAGTCACCATCTCTCTATGCACACACACACACACAGTCACCATCTCTCTATACACACACACACATTCACCATCTCTCTATGCACACACACAGTCACCATCTCTCTATGCACACGCCCACACACAGGCACCATCTCTCTATGCACACACACCCACACAGGCACCCTTTCTCTATGCACACACAGTCACCATCTCTCTATACACACACACATTCACCATTTCTCTATGCACACACACACACACACACAGGCACCATCTCTCTGTGCACACACACAGTCTCCATCTCACTATGCACACACACAGGCGCCATCTCTCTATGCAGACACACAGTCTCCATCTCTCTATATATACACACGCACACCATCTCTCTATACACACACACATTCACCATCTCTCTATGCACACACACACACACACACACACACACACACAGGCACCATCTATGCACTCACACAGTCTCCATCTCTCTATACACACACACATTCACCATCTTTCTATACACACACACATTCACCATCTCTCTATGCACACACACACACACAGGCACCATCTCTCTATGCACTCACCCAGTCTCCATCTCTCTATACACACACACACCATCTCTCTATGCACACACACAGTCACCATCTCTCTATACACACACAGATTCACCATCTCTCTATACACACACACATTCACCATTTATCTATGCACACATACACACAGGCACCATCGATCTCTCTATGCACTCACACAGTCTCCAGTACTCTATACTCACACACATTCACCATCTCTCTATACACACACACATTCACCATTTCTCTATGCACACACACACACACAGGCACCATCTCTCTGTGCACACACACAGTCTCCATCTCACTATGCACGCACACACAGGCGCCATCTCTCTATGCAGACACACAGTCTCCATCTCTCTATATATACACACACACACCATCTCTCTACATACACACACAGACACCATCTCTCTATGCACGCACACAGGCACCATCTCTCTATACACACACACATTCACCATCTCTCTATGCACACACACACACACACACACACACACAGGCACCATCTCTCTATGCACACACACAGTCTCCATCTCTCTATACACACACACATTCACCATCTCTCTATATACACACACAGACACCATCTCTCGATGCACACACAGGCACCATCTCTCTATACACACACACATTCACCATCTCTCTATGCACACACACACACACACACACACACACAGGCACCATCTCTCTGTGCACACACACAGTCTCCATCTCACTATGCACACACACACAGGCGCCATCTCTCTATGCAGACACACAGTCTCCATCTCTCTATACACACACACACACCATCTCTCTATATACACACACAGACACCATCTCTCTATGCACATACACACAGGCACCATCTCTCTATACACACACACATTCACCATCTCTTTATGCGCACACACACACACAGGCTCCATCTCTCTATGCACACACACAGTCTCCATCTCTCTATACACACACACATTCACCATCTCTCTATATACACACACAGACACCATCTCTCTATGCACACACACAGGCACCATCTCTCTATACACACACACATTCACCATCTCTCTATGCACACACACACACACACACACAGGCACCATATCTCTATGCACACACACAGTCTCCATCTCTCTATACACACACACATTCACCATCTCTCTATATACACACACAGACACCATCTCTCTATGTGCACACACAGGCACCATCTCTCTATACACACACACATTCACCATCTCTCTATGCACACACACACACACACACACAGGCACCATCTCTCTATGCACTCACACAGTCTCCATCTCTCTATACACACACACATTCACCATCTCTGTATGCACATACACAGTCACCATCTCTCTATATACACACACATTCACCATCTCTCTATGCACATACACAGTCACCGTCTCTCTATATACACACACAGACACCATCTCTCTATGCACACACACAGGCACCATCTCTCTATACACACACACATTCACCATCTCTTTATGCGCACACACAGGCACCATCTCTCTATACACACACATTCACCATCTCTCTATGCACACACACACACACACAGGCACCATCTCTCTATGCACTCACACCGTCTCCATCTCTCTATACACACACACACACCATCTCTCTATGCACACACACAGTCACCATCTCTATACACACACATTCACCATCTCTCTATGCACATACACAGTCACCATCTCTCTATATACACACACAGACACCATCTCTCTATGCACACACACAGGCACCATCTCTCTATACACACACACATTCACCATCTCTCTATGCACACACACAGACACCATCTCTCTATACACACACACATTAACCATCTCTCTACACACACACACACTCACCATCTCTTTATGCACATACACAGTCACCATCTCTCTATATACACACACAGACACCATCTCTGTATGCACACACACAGGCACCATCTCTCTATACACACACACACATTCACCATCTCTCTATGCACACACACACACACAGGCACCATCTCTCTATGCACTCACACCGTCTCCACCTCTCTATACACACACACACACCATCTCTCTATGCACACACACAGTCACCATCTCTCTATGCACACACACACACACACACACACACACACACACAGGCACCACCTCTCTATGCACACACACAGGCACCATCTCTCTACACACACACACACACATTCGCCATCTCTCTATGCACACACACACACACACACAGGCACCATCTCGCTATGCACTCACACAGTCACCATCTCTCTATACACACACACATTCACCATCTCTCTATGCACACACACACACACACAGGCACCATCTAACTATGCACTCACACATTCACCATCTCTCTATGCACACACAGTCTCCATCTCTCCAGGAGCTGCTGCTGCTGTCTCCCAGAGGAGGCCCTGCCCTTGAGGTGGATTACTGTCGGCTGAAGGCCGCCTTCTCTTTAATGCGAATAGTGGGATAAAGTGTTTGCACTCACAGTGGGCCGGGAGAAGCTTTAACCATCTGTCGCCTCTTCACAAGAGCATCTCTGGTGTCAGACCTCGCAGGGACGCACTGGCCATTCTGCCACTCTGGCCTTTCCCTGGTTGGTGACAACATGCTTGAGGGGCTACCATGACCCGACTGAGACCCTATGGTTCCAATTTAGTCACAACTTCCTGCAATGTGGTGCTTTTTTTGTTTACACATTTTTGGCAGGGCCTGTTTTGCTTTCCAGTCTGACTCTGGGGCCCTGGACACTAGCCGAGGGCGGCTGAAGAGCTGCCCGAGACCGGTCTCTCTCCTAGGAAGGGGCTTGGAGTAATTTAAGGCAGTACTCAAACCTCTGGTAGCAAGATGGTAGCCCTGTACTCTGCCCACACCTGGGCAGGGATTTACAGACAGGTCCTGGTCCTAAGAAGGCCAAAAAGCAAGCACTGTATGGCATGTCCACATCATGGCGGCAACTCTGGTAAGACGACACGCATTTATCTAGACTGCAGAGACCCTGGATTGCACCTGGACCAGAGACAGCTGCCATATTGGGTAAGGTGGGAAGTCTAACTAGACGAGCAGCCAGATTAATTTTTTTAGAACAAAGAATTGGCTGAATGTTTACAACAATACAATTCTCTCACTGCTGGTACCAACTAATACATTTTTTAAATATTAAAACCAAGAGAGTAGAATGTGAGGTAGGGGGCATAATTAAATCCTCTTAATTTCAGTGTCAGGAATGGGAATGTTTGAGTCTGACATGTAAACTCTGCCAGCAGAAAAGGGCCTCTGGCTGTAATAAACGTTCCTTCTCAGCATCCTTAGAGTTTCTGGCCCCATTGTCTGCCAAGCTGCCAGGATAGTTATAGGAAACTTCAAAGTTTGTCTGCAAGGTGCCTCACACCTCCGCGCAGAGATCTTAACACAAAGCTTGGCAGAGTTGGGTTATTCCCACCCTTCTTGGCCCTTCTCAAGTCAAGGGACATTCTCATGATGCAGTCCTTGCATGTCACCATGCTACTGCACCAGTTATCTGGTTGGACCATTATCTCATTTCTTTCACTTTGGAATCACCTAGACCTATAAAAAAGATCTCTGACCCAATCACCCCGTTTAAGAATTGGGTGTAGTCCCAGATCAAGGAATAGTGATTGAGAAAACCCCACTTAGGGACTTCTTGGTATTCTAGTGAGAGAAACCTTGACTCGCATGCAAAGTCAAAGTCAAAATCTACTTTATTTGGTTTCAATTAGGAGAAAACCATAAAAGTACATACATCATATAATTACAATTATCACAAATGATACAGACATTTTTAAAAAGACAATACTATACCAAGGATAGCTTAAAATTCATGATTCATGTTACAAGTATATACAACAAGCAAGGTTAAAGTGCATCAATCTTCTGTTATAGGTTACTTCTATGACGAATACAACATTTTAGAAATTTAGCAATATTTACTGCTAAGCAATCAGAGTCCATGAGTTGAAGGACCATGAAAGCGGGACGACATTGGCGTAAGCCTAAACTTTTTTAAATTGGAGCTAGCCAACGCTTTCTGGGTTCAATATAGAATTTACAAAAAAGGGTCAGGTGTATTAGAGATTGGGGTGAGACACCATCACAAGGGTAACGGGATAGCAGCTTTGACCAATCGTTGACAGTTGGAAAGGTAACTAATCGATGGAAAATATTAAACCTAAAACGGGTCAACAAAAATCTGTCATAGCTGCTTAAATTCCAGTTTAGATAAGGCTGAATAACCAGTGAGGATTGAATCAGCAGAGAGTGATGTACCGAGGTTTTGTTGACTTCAGAGGCCAGTCGAAGATCCGCTAGATGGTATAGGCACAGGGTTTTTAACCTTTTCCTTGAGAGCTCTGTAATTAGTGGTGGATTATGGTAGTATTTCTCTAAGCCCAGGTCATATAAAAACTTCTTAATATATCAAAGCCAACCAATCTTGGCAGAGTTTTCGTGTACAAGGCAGCCCTTCAAAAGACTTTGGGTGAGAACTAACTTGGTGGATGACCAAAGGCGATGCCATAATAAGATTGGCTGCATCTTTATGGTGTCCGTGATGTAAGGCAAACCTAACTCTAGATGGCAGCCAAAGGTCGAAGTGCCCTGCGGAACAGCAAGGAGAAACATGCAAAATTCTGTCTTTAAGATTAAAAAAATAAGGCTTTATTGTCACAACCAACTACCGCCCAAAAAGCGTGTGGTCAAACCCGTCATGCCACCTGGTGCTCATCTGAACTGAAAGTCAATCCATTAAGCATCGACACTGGAAACTACAGTCTAAATGGCGGGAAAAAGTGCCATCAACTTAAAACTGGATAGCATACCTATATTTAAATAAACAAGAAAACAGCAATTTCTGCTCAACAATTCTGATGAGACTCAGAAATCAGCAGGGAAAGCACCCAGCCTTCCACTCCCTTTAAAACAGTTGTTCCTCTAAGCTAAGTAACACACAGGGTTTCTCTCAAATGAATCACTCTCTGGAATTTTCTGAGAGCTAAACGATTTTGTCATTAATAAAATCAAGAAGATTTGTTAAAAAATGGTTAAGACAGATAGACATTAGATCTTTCAGACTGCCGCTCACCCAGGGACCTGCGCTCTCTAACAATTTAGAGAATTTGCAGTTGTTGAAATTTCTAACTACTTATCTAAGTTCAAGCTAACCGATCCTAAGATCTAGTCCCCGGGTAGCCCTAAAACAACATGCTCCCCTGTGCACCCATGTGTACTGCCACATCATCAATTTATCCTCCACAGGTCCAATTCAGAGCTCTGCAGCAGCTGTGCAGGGTTTGAGAGCAGCACTGTCCTGAATACTTACTGGTAATCTTCATTACTCCTAGTTCTACTCATCCTTGTCAAGGTCATTAGTGATCGCAACTCCATGAGACAAAAAGCTCCCGGAAATGCTAAAAGTCCTTCCCACCCAAAGTGGGTGCCACAAAGTGGCTGACATGCCCAGCATCTTCCTGATATACCAAGACCAGAGGAAGAGCATAGTCTACTAGGTGAGTGGTCGGATTGTAATGACTCGGACAAAGATGATTAGGTCTAGGAGTAATGAATATTACCAATAAGTAATCAAGGCATTACCTGTATGTCCCTTGTCCTCATCCCAGTCAAACTAGGGAAGAATATCAAAGGAACATTGGTCTTTGTCTCATAAAAGGAACACGAAAACAAATGCACCTCAAATGATTTATTAGTATCTCAATTCACATAAATAACTTTTTATGTCCTGGCAGAACTTAAATCATCAAAACCAAAATTCTTCCCATCCACGAATTTCAACCCCTGAAGCTTGATGAGATGCACCAAAGCTGGAGGTGTAGTCCCAGCAGCAGCAGTCCTACAAATCTCTGCGAGGGGAACACTAATATATAGAGAGTACCTTGTAGATCTCGGCACAAGCGTCAACAAATAACAATTGCTAAAAATGTTTAAAAATTCCATTATTTCATAAAACCAAATTATAAGCTGTATATTGCTAAAATCATTAAACATGCATTAAAACAGATACAACCTTATCCCTATTTCACTAAACTAAACATGTTAGTTATATAACCAAATAGAACAAAATCATAAACCTCTAAGACTATATTTCTCTAATTCTCCACAATATACTTGATGTTCCACCCAACACAGAGAAAAACGGTAGAACAAGCCATGTATAATCCTAGCAATCCCAGGTAAAATCAATAGAGCTTTCCGTTATTATTAAATTTGCCAAACAAAGTCCAGATGAACCAGATATAAGAGGCAACTTCATAATAGATCTCCTGCGGATGCGGCCTATAGCAGAATCACAAAACATTAGCTCAGTCCACTATTTCATAGATTTTGAACAAAGGTACAGCCATCACGGGGGACCCCCTAGGGTCTGGTTAGTCCATGAAGTCTCAGTAGACTTTCTAGCCGAGAAGTGTGGCTCACTGGTTAGAGGAGGCAGACCCTGATGCAGAGGTCAGACCCGGGACCAGGGTTCAATTCCCGACGCGGCAGGGTCTTGAGCCCAAATGTCCACGGACTCGATAATTCTCGCCTCGGTGCCTACTCAAATCATGGGTTCACACTCTGCAGCTCTGGGCAATAGCTTGCTTAATCTCCACTACGGCCCCCCGCGGCGGGATGCCTGGTCTTCACCTTGGGGATGCCCAGTAGGGGTAATCTCGCAGGGAAAGCCAGGACGGGTTCCCAAAGCAAGCGCTAAGAGACCTGTCGGTGATTTGGCGCTGTATAAATCGAAATTAACATAACATTATCCAGGAACCTTACTGATAACAAGTCGTTAGAAGATACATGCTCCAGGCCTGGTTAATTATTTTCAGCATTTTCCGCCTGTTGAGAATATCATAATAGCGCCTGGAGGAAAACATTGGTGGAAAAGGAATAGTGTACGATCTAGAAGTGCGGGAAATGTTGGGGGTGCTTAGCATATCTGTGATCCTGCACAGTTTGTCAATGTCATTGTCTTTCTCATTGTCTCTTTCACAATGTAACATCCTGATGTAATTTCTCCAGCCAGTATTTCCATTATTAGGGCTAGTCCTCAAATGAACCAGCTGTTTTTTTGTTTGGCACCAGCAAGGCCCCTTTTGAAGTTTTGTATGTCCTACACCTGATATAATACATCATCCTTTCCTGTTCCAGCATGGGATGCCCCATATTCGTATAGGCTTGTTGTAGATTAGTACCTTGGCATGATGGGTTTTGTTGCTGCATTTATGGCTGATAGTGGGGTGGGGTGATGATGCACCGCTCACTTTCTCTGCCAGTTCTACTGATTCTGAGTAGGGGTGTGTGAATTTTGTGTAGTTTGCTTTCACGTAATTTTACGAAACGGCATCAAAATGATCCAAATTCCACGTAGGTACTTGAAATGCAAATCTGCCATTTGATGATATATTTTCGTCTAAAATGTGTTTTTGCGTCAATTTTTCCTACAAGGAGGCATTTTGCACAAATAGTGTAAAAAAACAAAAGCATAGTGCACAACAGCCACTCGTGTTCCTGTGCATTTGTGGGAATGTTTGATATAATTTGTTTTATCGCAAATGGGTGTAAATATGTAATGTGGTGTAATGGTGCAATTTCACATAACGAGTATAATGCGAAATTCCCAAAATTACACAAATTACATGGTTGTAATTTAAGTTTCAAACAGACCTAATTCTGGTAATTTTTCTTGAAATAATTTGTCTGAACTATCTTAATCTGCTCTGTCTCCTGCGATCTCTAATGTGCTTCCAGTATTTAAAACGTTGTCTCCTTCAATGTAAGTGTAGCCCAGTCCATTATCTGTCCGCAGCTTACTTGGTTTGGATGATTTGCCCCATGGGCCCTTGACATTCAGTGATTAATTTGTAATAAATAAATAAATAAGCTTTGGGCTCAAAGTTTTGTTAAGAAGCCAGCAGCTGGCACTATCAAAGGTCGGGGTCCCGATTACAATGGTTAATAGTCTTTATTCCATCCTCTTGCCTCTTTAATTCATCAACAGACACTCACTCCTGTTTTATCTCACTCTTGCGGATTCTCTGTTTGCCACTGTTTTTCCGCCTTT
This sequence comes from Lissotriton helveticus, assembly GCF_964261635.1. Lineage (NCBI taxonomy): Eukaryota > Metazoa > Chordata > Amphibia > Caudata > Salamandridae > Lissotriton > Lissotriton helveticus. The sequence goes on from NC_136061.1 coordinate 1,530,598,100, forward strand.
CTCTTCCTCCTTCTTTTTCCCTTTCTTGTTTTTCTCTCTCTTATCCTGGATCAAAGTTTGTTGAGGGGAAATATCTGCTGGTCTTCAAAAATGAGTTACGGCTGTCCGCACCTCCAACCACCAGCTCAAATTAAGCCCTGGTGCCCTTCACCCTTCATCCCTGTTGGGCTAGTCACAATTCTCTATATGTGAGAATGCCTCATGCAGGACTTATCATAGAGTAGACCATGACAGGCATTCACAAGAGCCTTGTGGTCCAGTTCCGTGAGCTCGCCCATGCAGGCTTCCTGAGGAACACAAGGCAGTGGTGGTCCATAAGTTCCTCTTAGTGTTTTTAATCCTATTTTCGAATAGCCGCTTTTTGTTGTCTTTAAATTATATTTGACTGATGTAACACTTATGGCTTCTTCGCGATCTGCTTTCATTATTTTGGTGGTAGCCGGTCCTGATCGGCCTAAATTATTCCAATCCTTGAGTTTGGTTCAGGTCGGACACTACGTTCATTTTGATCATATTTATCAATGATTAGCTGACTTGGTGATTTTCGAAGGCGTATCATACCCCTTTTACAGCCTGTTAATATTGATTGAATACTCTGGTACTTCTCCTAGCTTAAAGAGGATTTCTGGCAATGGCAGGATTTGCTCCTAATAGTGCAGTTGTTAAATGTTTTCACCACCACCCCCTGCTACATTGTTCCCATTCATTTATCAATGTCAGAGCTAAAGGAAGCCACATCTTGCATGGCCTCAATTTGCATATCCAAATTCGTTGACTGGGTGGTCAAATCCCTCACTGTTATGTCCAGGGTTCTGAACGTTGTCCTGATTAGGGACAGAACTGGCTGGGCAGGTAGCATTTCAGGTGTTGCATAATGTTGCACATCGGCCAGAGCGGCTGACTCCGCAGCGTGGGGCTCACGGTTCGATCGCCGGCGGCAGCTCAGCTCAGCACCATGTGACTCTGGGCAATAGCTCACGTAATCTCCACAACTGCCCCAGCGCCTTGAAAGCTTAAGGGGTGATATGTTCGCGCTTTACAAATATGGATTATTTTTTATTATTAGTGAGATCGTGCTTACTTTTATTTGTTGCCTTTTAATGTTGCTGGTATTAGCACAGCCATTTAAAGTGCTGTTTGTGATGTCAATAATAGAGGAGTTTTGATAAGCTGTTTCCTGCTTTTGAAGTAGGCCTTTTTTTCCTTTGAACGTGGTACTTGGTTTTAAGTGCAATATCCATGATCTGCCAGGCATAATGTGCTCCCCATTTAGGTGCAGATAGAGATGGCCCTATGTGCGATGGATCCATAGTAGCAGTGCTTAGTTTGAGCCGGTGGTTGCAGTAGTAATCTAATACTGGCTACCGCATCAGCTCAATTTTGTATTTTATTCTTTTTGCCAGCAGCGGCCGGCCCAGGTAAGCGCAGTGGGTCTGTGGAGTGGAGTGGGGTGGAATGGAGCGGGAAGTCGACAGACAATGGAATAGATATAATTAAATAAAAAAATAATACCTAATTTGTCGTCTGTCGACTCCCCCCCTCCCGCGCCCTGCCCCTCCCCACCGCGCTTACCTTTGCCAGCTGCTGCAGCTTTTTGCAATTTGCAGTTTATGACCCAATTAGCTCAAATCTGACTTGGAAGTCTTGACACAAATAAAACCGTTTTGTTATTATCACCGTTTTTAGCAGGAAGCCCTGTAGCACTCAAAGAAGAAGAAGAGAGAAGAAAAAATGCCATTGATGGCAACCGCATGGTATTTCTAATTTTTTGCCCTTAGCTGCACCCTCTGGACAGCACTTTCTCTTATTCAAAATGACTACTTTTGCAACCCTTCCCAAAAATACTTGGAAAATTTATAATTTTCCCCCAAATATTCCATATATATATATATATATATATATATATATATATATATATATATATATATATATAGAATGTTAAATAAGCCTCCTGGGATATTTGGGGGAAAAGTTGCTCTAATCCCCAAATATTTTAGGACTGGAGTTAGAATAATAAATGTGACCTTCCAGTTTCCACCACAGCCCCTGCTGCCCTGAGTGCCGCATGCAGGGCTGAAGCACACATTGATATGAATTTTCTCCTTTACTTACATTGCTCTACTTCTTTCCTAGGGAAGAAAAGAAGGGATACTTTTATAGGTGAGTTATTACCTTTACTTTCTGCCTCCACCACTTGGGTACCATTGGCTTCCATCTGTATCAATGCTATCTGTCCTTCCTTCAGATAGCTAAGCTATATTCATTTTGTTCATTGTCAGACCCCACTCACGGTCGGCTTCGAAGTCTGATTTCAGTCAGTGATCCTGGCACGCATTGTCTGCAATGTAGCCCTGGCCTCCAGCCAGCCACTTTTTAGACTACACCAGCAATGAGGCCGAAAGCTCACCAAGTTCCTCAAAGCCTAGGCACAAGTCGGGGCAGTGGCGTAACAAAGGCCCCGCAGCCCCTGCAGTGCGGGGTGGCTGAGCTCCAGGGGGCCCCCTCAGCACAGTACCCTGGCCTGAGAGCTCCTGAGGGAGTCCGGAGGGGGGCCCTCTGTGTACTTTGCAGGGGACCCCCTCAAGTTTCATTACACCACTGGTCGGGGGTACACGTGGGTACACAGCGTCCATCCACTATTTTCATAAGGTGTGAAGAATTTGGGTCCCACAGAAATATGCTGAACTTGTCCTGATATAATTTACAGACATGGGCTACATTCAGCAGCAACTGCACGTTGTCTGCTTGCCATTTCCAAGAGCTACGTGCAGGCAGTGAGGGGTGCTTTTTAGGTTTTGCCTGGCGAAAAGATGCGCTCTGCGCATCTTTTTCGCGCAGGCGAAATCCTGATGAGTTCTGTAGTGTGGCTTTGGGTCGGCCCTCGTCATTCATTGGCTGGCTCCATAAATGGAGCCTAGCCATTGGACGAGGGGCCTGTCCGTCAATGCCGGACCAGATTCGGGGGCGTTCCCGACATTCTTTGGCTTTTGTCGACGTCACGCGAAAGCCGGGAACGCCCCCGGATCTGGTCCGGCATTGCCGGCACTTCTGCGTCTCTCCACCCCCCTTTCCCGCCCCCTCCCGCTTGTTGCCTGATGCTGGCCTCGCAATGGCGCTGCGTCTCTCCTCCCCCTTTCCCGCCCCCTCCCGCTTGTTTCCTGATGCCCGCCTTCCTGCTCCGGCCGTCGTGTGCACAGCCGTTTTGCCCGTGAAAATCACCGCCGCAGCCCCGGGGCCGCGGAGAAGCCGAGGGAACAACCGCTGACGTCACCCGGGAGCCGCGCTGCCATTGGTTCAGGCTGCGGGAGGCTCGCCGGGCGACCTGCGCGGTGATTGGCTGCCTTTTTTCCCTCGGTTTGCGGTGAGTGCTGTGCTCGGGGGTCTGCTTGCGGGTGTTCTGAGATGGCGGGAGGAGACGAGGAGCGGAGGTTTTTTGGGACATTGGGAGGGAGAGCGGGCCGGGTGGTGTAGACGGGTGCGTTTTCTAAAGAGCCGCTCGAGGGTTGAGGCTGCGCAATCGATACCGACTTTAACGGACGGTGCCGAGTGAGAGGGTTCGATGGGCGGCCGGTAAGATGGCGGCGGCTGGTGTCCTCCGGAGTGTAAGGGTCTTCGGGGTCGGCTGGAGGACCGCAGGGCTGCGGAGTTAGCCGTGGCAGGCTGGGTCGTTCTGTGCGTCATCGGGGTGATCGCTCGCGTGGGCCTCGGCGGGAGTGGGGGCGGGGGGCAATCTTGTATAATGTCGACAGCTCCACTTTGGTTCTTAACTGAAAAGCCCGGGGTGTGCCCTTATAGTCTCCTCGGGTCAATTCGTGTGAGTGACTGTCGGGTACGTGGCGGAGGGTCGCGGTACTGTGACATGGGAGTCGGGCGGCGGTGACGGGAGGCCGTGTGACGGGCGTGTTTCTGAGGCGGGTATGATGGATAGTTGAATGGTGGCTTCGCGGTGACGGAAGGCCGTGCGACGGGCGGCTCCGTGGTATATGGCGGTACGGAGTATCGTGTGACCGGGGCTGGACCGGAGGGTGGTACGATTGGCGGGTACGGAGGGTAGTGTGACGGGGGTAGGGCTGGAACGGAGTGTAACCGGGTACTGCCGGCCGTGTGACTGGCTGCTCCGAGGTGTAGGGCATGTCATGTGGCTGGAGGTTCCCGGGTATTGCGTCGGGTACGGGGTCGTGTGACTGGCTGCTCCGGGGTAGGGCTGGAACGGAGTGTGACCGGGGGTAGGCTTGGAACGGAGGGTGGTGTGACCGGGGTAGGGCGGGTACGAGGGTCGTGTGGCTGGAGGTTCCGGGGTATTGCGTCGGGTACGGGGGTGGTGTGACCGGGGTAGGGCGTGTGACTGACTGTTCCGGGGTATTGCGGTGGGTCGTGTGACTGGCGGGTCCGTGTGGTCATGATCTGGGCGGGCGGTGTTGTAAGATGTGCAGCCCTGGCTGGCAGGGAAGTGACTGGTACACCAGGGAATGTAGGGGGGGGGGAGGGGGCTCCAAGCCGAGCACGCACCCTCCGACCCACTTCCGCCCTGCACCGGCGGACAAACACGGACCCCGCAGCTGCAGACTGGACCCTGCTCAAGAGCCTCGAAGGCCACGGTCGCTGATGCGTGGACTCACAGGCTGCAGCCTTGGCCCGTGTGACTAATCAATCTGATGGAGATGGACATGTTCATGGAGGCCGCCCTGGGGTATTGTGGCAGTGTGCTGATTCCCTCTCATTCCGCCATCAGACACTGAAGGGGGGAGGGGTGGGAATCGCTTTTCAAGAAAGATATTCACCTAACATTTGCCGTTTGCAGGACTCTTAACGTGATCAGGCAATGTTGGGAGACTGACTGCATCATCGATCACAGTGGTGAATCCCGGACTAGCTACTAAAAAGGACCAATAAAAACATGGACGTGTGTTCGTTGCCTTCAGAGTCAGGACCCCATAAAACACTTGAACAAGTTAAGTTCTCTTGTGTAGGTTTCAGCACCCACCAAGCATGCATCTTTTCGAAAAATGCAATGTTTAGACTCAGTGTCTCGCTTTGTTTGCCCTTGCTATGTAACAGGTTGCCTGTTTCCCATCTTCTACCTGCTTCCACATTTCCCCAGATCCCTTCACCCTAATCATCCTTCATAAATATCCTGACAATCTCGTTGGTCCACCCGTTTGGCTGTCTAAGGCGATTAAAGGGAATAGAAACAGAACGGATATGACTAAAGGGTACTCGATCTGCCATGTTTGTTGTTCAAAATGTGCACACGCCTTTACTAATGCTCATGTTTTCAGGACTGAAACGGCTTCTTTGACAATAAAGAAATAAAAATAAATTGAATTTTTAGCTATTCCAGGTTTGTGTGTATTATGTACTTGAATGTGGCTGGCAATGCCAGTTGATATTAACAGTTTTTTTTTCTTTCTTGGTTCCAGCAGCTCTGGTATTTCAGGTCTGCAGAAAAGCAGCGTGTAAAGGGTCAGGTTAAACGCCATTTGAATCCAGTTGTGCACATAGGGGCAGGGGATTCTTCTGGGAGTATTTTCCACATGGATTATTAAAGGTAAAGCACTCTGCTTTCTCGCCCACTCCATCTCATTAGCACCGTCTCAAGTGTTAATTGCAACTTTTTTCTTTTTTGGTTCAATTAGTTGGAATGTATCGCTCCTCCATGAGTCGGTGCACAGGTGTGCCGTCATTAAACTACCACTCTAGTAATCTCGTTGAATAATTTAGTACAAGTTGTCGAGTGCTATTGGAGGCATCTTCCATGATTAACGAACCGAGACAGGTAAAAATAAATCCTCTTTGACCATTCATACTACTGTACACTTACTTGGAAGCTGCTGCAAGCTTTCACTTTTCCCCCCACTCAGTTTTTAGGCTTCAGTTCTTAGCAACATGTAAGGTAAGCACACCCTTCAAAGGCTACATTTACCTGTAAATTAAATGAGATGCCCCCCCGCCCACCTCTCATGCGTCTGTGCCGTTCCGCCCCCTCCCCGTGTATCCGTTCCGCTTTCCCCCTTCTCTCAGGTTCAGCATGCCCACCCCGTCATGTTGTCTGTGCCGTTCCGCCCCCTCCCCGTGTGTCCGTTCCGCTTTCCCCCTTCTCTCAGGTTCAGCATGCCCACCCCGTCGTGTCCTTTTATTTGTAGATCATCGTTGTGCCCAATTGTTAGCATCTCCTCACCCCTCCCTCTAAGCTTGATACCGCTATTCACGCCCCACACTTTGTTTGTCACCCCACATCTTCGTCTCTCTCAGAGGTTGTAAACTGCCCCTTTTCTCAGCCTGCCATGCTCTAATTACCGTTTCTCAGGGCCATCCGCACTCCCAGCATGGAATCTCTCCCCCGCTCTCAGCCCGTCGCACCTTGCACCCTAATTCTCGTCATATAAATAATCTCACCCCGCTTTCAGGGATTCACCCATTAATTTCAGATAGTACCCTCTACTCCCTGTATTATTTATTCCTGCTTCAAGTGAACCCCCACCCTCCGTCTACAGCACCCCTATCAGCCTTCTTCTCTTTCTGACCGAGTCCACTTTTAACACCATCTGCCTGTTGTCTTAACATGTCACCCCTTTCTCCCACCAGTCTCCCACTCTCCTTTGCCCCTTCCATCTGTTTTATACGCCCCACATTTTCAGTCTGTCTTCTGCTTTGCACCCTCCCCCTCCGCCCCCCCTCCCCCTTTCCCACGTTAGTTCCTTCGTGGCTATAACGCCTGGGCGGCACCCCACGACCTAGCACTCACAGGGAGCAGCGTGACGTGTCACAGTGCTGCTTTACTCGATCATTTGTGTTCGTGGTGCGGGAGGACAGGCGTGTACACACAACAAAGTGTCCTGTTACCTGATACTTGCCTTGAGTGCTAACTCGTGAGCAACCTGCTGTCGGGAAGCTCTGCTTGACTCGTGGCCAGCAGAGGTGGCCGGGATTATCTGCCACGATATATTACACCTCTTGCGACAGTAGTATACTGCATTGTGCGTCCCTCAGACCTGGGTAGCCCGTAGCAGTGGGGGCAGGGGGGAGGCGTGCCACCATTATTGTTACATCACCTAAATCATAGGGATTTGGAAAATCCAAGTGTAGCAAAGCCAAGGAAAGCGTTTTCCTTTAGAGCCACGGTCCCTGGTTCGATCCGGGGCATTTGCTAACAGATAACACCTCCGTGGCATCTTTCTGGAAGGGGGGGGGGGAGTTGGTGTTGTTTACTCATTGCACAGGCCCTATGCATTTTACTCTCTAGGGGCTCGCAGTGTGTGGATGGGGGCTCGCAGTGTGTGGATGGGGGCTCGCAGCGCGTGGATGGGGACTCGCAGTGTGTGGGGGGGCTCGCAGTGTGAGGGGGTGCTCTGTGTGTGGGAGGGGCTCGCAGTGTGTGGGGGGGCCCTGTGGGTGTGTGTGTGGGGGGCTCTGTGGGTGTGTGTGGGGGGGCTCTGTGTGGGTGTGTGTGGGGGGGCTCTGTGTGGGTGTGTGTGGGGGGGCTCTGTGTGGGTGTGTGTGGGGGGGGCCCTGTGTGTGTGTGTGTGGGGGGCCCTGTGTGTGTGTGTGTGTGGGGAGGCTCTGTGTGGAGGGGCTCTGTGTGGGGGGCTCTCTGTGGGTGTGTGTGTGTGGCATTTGCGAGAGATTAGGCTATTGCCATTGTAAATGACAATGCCATTTATTTATCTGTTTTCAAAAGGAACAAATAAATAAAAAATTTGTCATTTACAATGCCAATAGCTCTAACTTTTACAAAGGCAAAACCGTTGCATTGTAAATGCTTGTTTAAATTGCCACCTCCAGCAGGGCCAAATTTAAGGGGCTACAGGGCCGCCCTTTAATTGAGTACCCTGACTGGACGCAGCCTTGAACCTCATACTTTAAATGCAAATGCGGGGAAAGAAAAGGCTCACAGCCTGTTTGTTATCTTTTCACAAGTAATTAACCCCTTCACTGCGGCGGCTATCGCAGTGCTAAGGGGGCGGGGCGGCCGAATGCTGGTGACGGAACCGCTCCGTCACCAGCCGCGGTTGAGCTGTGCTCATGACGGAGCGGTTCCGTCACGGCCCCGCCCGCTCAATAGAACGCGCCGCGCAGGCACCGAATTCGTGCCGCGCAGGTGTGCCGAGCGGGCCGTGACGGAACCGCTCCGTCATCAGCACAGCGCGACCGCAGTTGATGACGGAGTAGTTCCGTCACCAGCAGGGGAGGGGTTAAGAGAGGCATGCTTTGACTTTGTCCAGTTCCTGTATATAAGTGCATGCTCTGTAAGAATGTGAGATGTGTGTGTCTGTGTCAGTATTTACACAGATAACAATTTAAATAGCACTGTTTTTATTTCTTTTATAGCACTACTCATCCCAATACAGGGTGTCAAAGTGCTTTATGTAACGTTATACATTGACAATAAATCATGTACTTGTGTAAATAAATGTACAAGATATGGTACATAAGAAAGTGAAGGTTACAATATGTAGAAGTCACTTGTCCTTCATAGCTTACTGTGCTATATTAGAAGGATTACAAACTATGAACTGCAAGTAACAAAAGAATTTCTTTGTTCAAAGCAGTAACCCACTTATCTATCTACATAAAATAAAAATCTGTCATCTGCATGTTACATAATATGCTTTGCAGGAGAAACATTAACCTTCTATACTACTTTGATTCAAATTTGGGACTACACAAAACACAGATCTCTCCACCAAATGTGTTATACTTCAGAGCTATCTCACCATTATTATTCCCAGAGATTTACGGTCTTAATTCATTAAAATGTTTTAAAATGCAGACTTTACAACCAGTTAAGCAGAACCTATCTACTACCATGCTTCTCCTTGTTGCCAAATTCTTTGTGACCGGGTTTAAAAAAAACATAAAGGTATTAATTGAGGCCCAAATTTTGTGTCAGAGTGGTACCACTTTTTTGGCACAACCCGACACAAAATCTCATTTAAGTCTCATAATGTGCTTACATGTACTCATAATGTACCTGATACACATATGTGTGAGGTCTTAATATCTGAGGTCTCTTCTTGTGATGTCACTTCTAGTGTGGTCACTTTCTGTGATGTCACGTGTGATGTCACGCGACATGACTTCACGCGCTGTGATGGCACACGCCATGATGTCACTTGCAAACTGCCTAACTTGGTTAGTCCCCCCACCTCTTTTTTAGGTTGAGGACCGTCGCACTGCGTAGCAGTGGGCGGAGTCCGAAGAATTTATGTTTTTGAGTTAGGGGGGCTTCAACCCGCCCCTCTTCTCCATTGGCTGGCTTCCTAAACGGAGGCCAGCCATTGGAGGAGAGGGGCGTCACTCGGTTGAAGCCCCGTCTTTTTCGGATTCGGGGGCGTGTTTTTTGCGTTCTTTCGACCTGTGACATCATCCGTCACTCAGAACGCAAAAAACACGCCCCCGATTCCAAAAATTTCGGACGTTTGCGGCCGCCATTGTTGCCCGGAACAGCCTTGCTGCCACTCCAGGTAAGTTTTCTTCTGCCCCTGATTGTGCTGTTTTTCTTGTTTCTGTCGTCTCCTTGTTCTTGTTTTTGGTGGTGGAGAGTGATTAATGTGAATACACATGGCCCTGGTCACAAGGATATTTTGAAGTTAGGGTAGGTTCTCTTCGAACCCAGCGCAAAGTTAAATTTAAGCTTTTGTTTTGTGTTCTCCTTTAAGGGCTAAATTACCCACACACACCGTGATGACGTCCGCACTTACTGCATACCACAACTCCACACATGCTGCGGTTCTGCAGCATAGGGTTGACGCTTGTGTGTGTTGGACCCGGCCTCATGGCGTGGTCCTACCCCTCCCGCATGGCGGGCCCAGGACGACATCGGCCCTCCACCCAGCATCGGGCAGCCCTTTTGCCCGACACTGCACGCCCCAACATTGCTGGTCCGGCCACCATCCCGGACCCCCACTACCGACCTGGCTCCATCGTGGGCCCCTCACGACCTAAGCACGAGGCCGCGCCCGACTCCATCTTGGGCCCAGCACGTCACGACCACGTGGCCTCGGCCCCGGCCCAGGCCCCAGCGAAGCCCAGACATCAAGGCACCAGGATCCACCCAGGTGGTCGAGTGGCCACTCGACAGATCCCGGAGAAAAGGATGTTTCGATGGGCCTCCAGCCGTCCCCGGACGCCTGGTTTCGATCGCCCTCCGGCCTCCCTGGGCGCTGGCTCCACCCCCCTGCTGGGTGTCTGGACACCATCATCCCGGCCCCTCTGACCCCCAGGCGCGAGGGTCCGGACATCAAAGGACTCCAGTCCTATATCTGGGCCAGCCCTGGATTAGGACGTCAGTTGTATCCTGGACTGGAAGCCCTGCTGACGCTGTCACGGCCGACACCAGAAGAACTCCTTGCCTGTAACCTGAAGAGACCCTGAGAGCCTGCTGACGCTGCCGCGGCCCACCTTTGCTGCACCATCTTGAGAGCCTGCTGGCGCTGCCGCGGCTGAACCATCTTGAGAGCCTGCTGGCGCTGCCGCGGCTGAACCATCTTGAGAGCCTGCTGGCGCTGCCGCGGCTGAACCATCTTGAGAGCCTGCTGGCGCTGCCGTGGCTGAACCATCTTGAGAGCCTGCTGGTGCTGCCGCGGCTGAACCATCTTGGGAGCCTGCTGGCGCTGCCGCGCCTGAACCATCTTGAGAGCCTGCTGGCGCTGCCGCGGCTGAACCATCTTGAGAGCCTGCTGGCGCTGCCGCGGCCTCCTCTCCGTTAAGACCACCTGTCGAGTCCTGCTGGCGCTGCCGCGGCTCGACCTCTCGGAACCCCCGGCTCGAGGATTGAGAGCTGTGCGCAGGGTATCCCTTCCTGTATCCATACCGAGACTGTCCTGCTACCCTATCCCTTTTACGAGACTCTACAGATCCCTCGATCTGCCTGTATATACCGCTGAGACCCAGCAACCTTTATTCTTGATAAAGCCTAAGAACTTAACCTCTTGTGTGGTGTCCGTTTGTAGTGTTGTGGTTACCCTGCTGTACGATCCTAGGAGAGGACCCTCACCCAGGAGGCCTCTCGATAACGCTCGGCTACTTCTCGAAGAGGGGTGGACCTAGGGGTGGTCAGTCAGACATCTTCTGCCTCCCCCGGGGTCGCCTTTCTAACATTGGTGGCAAGCGACGGGATCCGAGCCGACGCAGATCGTACAGAGAGTGATTCACTCACTACCGAGAAAAACACACCACGACCATGACTACGCAAGAGACAAGACCGACTACGGAATTCCAGAAAAAGAAAATGGAAGATTACAGTCACAAAGAATTAAAACAATTCTGCAAAGATCTGGGCATCGCTACCACTGGGCTAAGCACCAAGGAAGACTTTAAATCAGCCCTACAAGCATGGGTGGACACCGATGACACACCACCCCGGAATGAAGACAACCCGGGCCCGAGCGGACGCCCGGAGACCGACACGACCCCAGCGGGGGAGAGACCCGCCAATCCAGGCACGAGCCCCCACGAAGACGCCCGAGAGCGAGAGAGGAACCGGCTCCACGAGTTGGAGCTCGCCCGACTCCGGTTGGATGGAGAACTACAGCTGGAGGAAAGGAAAATCGCACTCGAGCAACGACGGCTAGAAGGAGACCTGGAAGAGAAGAGAAGACAAAGAGACCTCGATGAAAAGAGGCTCATGCTCGAGCATGAGCGCGGCCTAAAAGAACTGGAACTCAAAGCCAAAACGAATGATGACAACGCCTCCGGGGGCAAGACTTCGCCCCCGCCCTTGGACACAAAGGTGCACATACCCAAGGATGTCGTCAAGGAATATTACAAGAACGACGACATCCAACAGTGGTTCAAAGCCTACGAGGTCGCCATGACCGCCCATCGAGTACCCCTCAAGGACTGGGGCGCCGGCCTGTGGGGGAAGTTCGTCAATGAGGGGAGAGACGCCCTGCTAGAGCTCCCCGACGCCGAGATGACCTCGTACGAGCACATGAAAACCGCTCTCCTCACTCGCTATGGACTAACCCCCGAGATGTACCGGCAGCGATTCCGAGACTGTAAAAAAATACCCGGTACCACTTGGGTGGAATACGTGAACTTTTACAGCAGAGCCTTCGAGGGGTGGATCAAAGGCAGCAAGGTCACCACCTACCAGCAGTTGGTCGACCTCATTATATGGGAACATTTGTCCAACAACTGCTTCATCGAACTCCGGCAGCACCTCCTCGACAGCAAACTAACTGAGCCCCGAAAACTCGCTGTCGAGGCGGATAGATGGGTGAGCACCCGAGTCCCCCGGAGTCTGATGGGAGACTACGGCCGGGGATCCCCGGGGATCCACCGACCACGGGGTGGCGGAGGAGGCCCGAGCAGGGGACGAGACACCCCCACGGGGTCCTCCCCTACCTCCACTTCACCAGCCCTGGGCCGAAGGGGGGTTCCCCTAGCCCGACCCAGGCCCCGCCCGAATGTGACGTGCCACAGATGCCAGCGACAGGGTCACTACGCGAATGACCCCCTCTGCCCGATGAACCAGCGACCCGGCACCACCGGTCCTCCCAACCGCCAGATCGCGGCCGCCGCCCTGGGGGAAGAAAGAGGCGAGGACGACGACAACGACCACGAACAGGCCGAGTGGGAGCCCGCCGCCATGATCTTGGCATGCCTGGCTGATCGAGACATGGTCCCCCGAGACCCAATTCCAGGCAACACCCAGAAATATCGTCAATGGGTCACCATCAACAACCGCCGGGCAGAAGCCCTCCGAGACACTGGAGCCAGCGTAACAGCGGTCCGACGGCACTTGGTGACCCCAGAGCAAGTTCTCCCCAATATCATGTGCCCGGTGCGGACGGCGGACAACTCCGAGAGTTTGTGCCAGATGGCCCGCATCCCCTTCGAATGGGGAGGGGTGTCGGGTATACTGAAGGTGACCGTCCGGGACGATGCCCCCGTGGACTGCCTCCTGGGGAACGACCAGGAAAGTTCCCCCTGGGCCAGCGTCGAGCGGAGAGAGCATCTGGGGATGCTAGGCCTTCCAGAGTGGGTCTGTGCGACCACCCGCTCCATGTCCGCCCGAGCCTTCGCCCCACCGGAGGATGCTCCGACCGAGGAACCAGAGTGGCCCGCACCGCCACCGCCCGCCGTCCCCGAGGACGCCGACCTTGAACCTGGTCCTCGGGGGCCCAACCATGAAGACCTCACCGAGCTCGGCCACCTTCCAGAACTAGCTCAATGGCGCCAAGAAGGTGGCCCCACCCGCGAACAATTCCGGCAGGAACAGAAAGCCTGTCCCTCCCTCGAGGGAATCCGACAGCAAGCTGCCACTCAAGCCGCTGGAGGCCCCTCGGGGTCCCACTGGGTCTATTGGGACCACGACCTTCTCTACAGCGAGCAGAAAGTTGCCGAACTAGGGGCCAGCCGAGTACTGGTCGTTCCCCTCCGTTTCAGAGACTTCCTCTTGAACTTGGCACACGACGTGCCCCTCGCCGGGCACCTGGGGAAGGATAAAACTTACAGCCGCCTGGTGACCCATTTCTACTGGCCAAAGATGCGCAACGATGTGCACAACCACTGCCGATCCTGTCCGACGTGTCAAGCCAGCGGGAAGAGCGGGGGAAAAGTCAAGGCCCCACTCCAGCCCTTTCCTGTGGTCACCACCCCCTTCGAGAGAGTGGGGATCGACATTGTGGGGCCCTTGGACCCCCGCACCTCTCAAGGGCACCGCTTCATCCTCGTTCTGGTGGACCATGCCACCCGCTATCCTGAGGCCATCCCCCTCCGGACCATCACGGCCCCAGTAGTAGGCCGAGCGCTGATGGGGATCTTCTCCAGAGTCGGCTTCCCCCGGGAAGTCGTGAGTGATCGGGGTACAAACTTTATCTCCAAGCATATGCGATCCCTGTGGCAACAGTGCGGGGTCACATATAAGTTCACCACCCCGTATCACCCCCAAGGAAATGGACTTGTAGAACGGTTTAACCGAACACTGAAGGGAATGATCAAAGGCTTAGACGAGCCCCTACGACGCAGATGGGACGTCCTGCTGCCCTGCCTCCTGTTTGCGTATCGAGAGGTACCCCAGAAGTCCCTGGGGTTCAGCCCCTTCGAACTATTGTATGGGCACCCGGTCCGAGGCCCCCTCAGCCTGGTCAAAGAAGGCTGGGAGACGGCTGTCCGAGGTGCCCCACCAGATGTCTACCAGTACCTCCTGACACTCCGCAACCAGACTCGGAAGTTCCGGGAACTTGCCGAGGCCAACCTCGAGGCCAGTCAGGAGGAGATGAAACGCTGGTATGACCAGAACGCCTCATCCATCGAATTCGAGCCAGGCCAGCAAGTCTGGGTCATGTCCCCCGTTGAACCTTGCGCCCTCCAGGACAAATGGACGGGGCCCTTCAAAGTGGTGGAGCGCACGAGCCCCGTCACTTACCTGGTGGATCTGGAATCCCCCCGGAACCCCCTCCGGGTTCTGCACGCTAACCGGCTCAAGCCACACTTCGCCCACACGGAACTGAGTCTGCTGCTAGCGACCGATGACGGAGCTGAAGACGACTCCGAACCCGTACCAGATCTCATGAGCATCACCGAGAAAGACGGCTCCGTCGAAGGGGTCACACTCTCCTCTACCCTGACCCCAGAACAGCACCAAGACTGCCGGGAGCTGCTGGGGCAATTTGCAGACCTGTTTTCCCTCACCCCTGGAGTCACCCGGTGGTGTGTCCACCATGTGGACACCGGAGACAACCCGCCTGTAAGACACCGAGCTTTCCGAGTGCCCGACCGAGTTCGGGCCTGCATTCAATCCGAAGTGGCCAAGATGCTAGCTCTGGGGGTAGTCGAACCCTCCGACAGTCCCTGGGCCAGTCCGGTTGTCCTGGTCCCCAAAACCACCGTCGCTGGCACACCCCCGGAGCTCCGGTTCTGTGTTGACTACCGGGGGCTGAATGCAGTCACCCGGACCGACGCCCATCCCATCCCCCGGGCGGATGAACTGATCGATCGCCTGGGAGCCGCCAAATATCTCTGCATCTTCGACCTCACGGCGGGGTATTGGCAGATCGGCCTCACCCCTGGAGCACAAGAGCGATCGGCCTTCTCGACCCCTGATGGCCACTACCACTTCAAAGTGATGCCCTTCGGCATGAAAAACGCCCCGGCCACCTTCCAGAGACTCGTGAACCGGGTACTGGCCGGACTCGAAGAATTCAGTGCCGCCTATCTCGACGACATTGCGGTGTACAGCCGCCACTGGGGTGAGCACCTGACCCACCTCCGGGAGGTCCTGTCGGCCCTCCGACAGGCCGGACTAACAATAAAGGCCAGCAAGTGCCAGATCGGCCAAGGGTCCGTGACGTATCTGGGACACCAAGTGGGGAGCGGCCTGGTGGCTCCCCTCCAGCCAAAGATTGACGCCATCTGGGCCTGGGAGCCCCCCGTCACCCAGACCGCCGTCCGAGCCTTCTTGGGGCTCACTGGATACTATCGGCGCTTCATAAAAGACTATGGAAGCATTGTGGGGCCCCTCACAGAACTGACCTCCAAGAGGCTACCCCAAAAGGTGCGCTGGACCCCAGAGTGCCAAACAGCCTTCGAGGCTCTAAAGACTGCCATTTGCACCGCCCCTGTGCTCCAGGCCCCCGACTACAGCCGAAAGTTTGTGGTCCAAACCGACGCCTCGGAACACGGCATTGGGGCGGTCCTCTCACAAGTGAACCCTGAGGGAATCGACCTTCCCGTTGCCTTCATAAGCCGGCGGCTGCTGGCCAGAGAACATCGCTGGAGCACCATCGAGAGGGAAGCCTTCGCCGTCGTGTGGGCACTAAAGAAGCTCGGACCCTACCTCTTCGGCACCCACTTCCGGGTCCAGACCGACCACCGACCCCTGCGGTGGTTGATGCAGATGCGGGAAGAAAACCCGAAACTGTTGAGATGGTCCATCTCCCTGCAAGGGATGGACTTCACTGTGGAGCATCGCCCCGGCAACGACCACGCCAATGCTGACGGCCTGTCCCGATTCTTCCGCCTAGGCGAGGAGAATCCCCAAGAAGATGGGTGACTCTCTGTGATCGTGGGCGGTCAGCGGACTGGTAAAGCAGGCGAGGAGGCCGGATATAGTGGGCGATAGCGGTTTATTGGGGTTTGTTTGTACAAGGTTTTTCGGGGACAGTAGGAGAGTCCGGTCCAAATCCCGGGAAGAGGTGTACGTCTTCTTCTTTCTTGTCTGGGCGGGATGAGGGTCCAAGGAAAGGCTGGGTCTTTGGTGTAGCTGCCTCGTTGTGGTCGGAGAATACCTCGGAGGGCAAACAAGAGAAAAGAGGGAGCCGTTAGCTGTGCTTGGACTCGAGATCCGGTACCTTCACCGTTAACCCGGGAGTGTGTGGATACGAAGGGGAAGTGAGGGCGGTACGGGTATGGATCAAGGAAAGGAAAGGAATGGAAGTGCTCAGGGATGTGGGGAGAGGGGTGCTCTTTATACAGTGTGAAGTGCGTATTTACAACCTGCTTAGTGCTTACTTGTGACGTGCCTAGGATAGCGGGAACAATTTACACTGGGAGGGGTTTCTAACTATATACACGGGCACCTAGCGTGCTCAAGGGAGTAACTGGTACTCACGCGCTCCGCCGTAACTCTCCTCCGAGTTACGGCCGCTCTCCAGCCACCTCCGTGGGACTCCACCACTCTTCGGACCACTCCTCGCGTTCTCCGTTCCCGTCTTCTCCGTCCGTCACCGGTCCAGCCGAAATCTCCTGCCACAATCCTTCGACCCCGCTCGTGTCTTCTCTTCCGGCTTTTCTGTATCCGACAGTCGGTGGAAAGGCGGGACTTCCGGGGTCACGGTGTATCCCTTCCGGTCCTTCGGCACCTCTGATTGGTTCCTGCACAGGAGAGAGGGGCGGGATGCCTGTCGTCAGGGACGCTGTTGTTGGGGGCTCTACGCGACTGCCTGGACGGGCTATGGTGCGAGGCGGTACTAGAGGGGATAGATAGTCTCGGATATGGGGATCTCGGGATCCGAGATCACACTCTCCCCTGCCTTCAGCTGGGGGGGACGCGTGTTGGACCCGGCCTCATGGCGTGGTCCTACCCCTCCCGCATGGCGGGCCCAGGACGACATCGGCCCTCCACCCAGCATCGGGCAGCCCTTTTGCCCGACACTGCACGCCCCAACATTGCTGGTCCGGCCACCATCCCGGACCCCCACTACCGACCTGGCTCCATCGTGGGCCCCTCACGACCTAAGCACGAGGCCGCGCCCGACTCCATCTTGGGCCCACCACGTCACGACCACGTGGCCTCGGCCTCGGCCCAGGCCCCAGCGAAGCCCAGACATCGAGGCACCAGGATCCACCCAGGTGGTCGAGTGGCCACTCGACAGATCCCGGAGAAAAGGGTGTTTCGATGGGCCTCCAGCCGTCCCCGGACGCCTGGTTTCGATCGCCCTCCGGCCTCCCTGGGCGCTGGCTCCACCCCCCTGCTGGGTGTCTGGACACCATCATCCCGGCCCCTCTGACCCCCAGGCGCGAGGGTCCGGACATCAAAGGACTCCAGTCCTATATCTGGGCCAGCCCTGGATTAGGACGTCAGTTGTATCCTGGACTGGAAGCCCTGCTGATGCTGTCACGGCCGACACCAGAAGAACTCCTTGCCTGTAACCTGAAGAGACCCTGAGAGCCTGCTGGCGCTGCCGCGGCCCACCTTTGCTGCACCATCTTGAGAGCCTGCTGGCGCTGCCGCGGCTGAACCATCTTGAGAGCCTGCTGGCGCTGCCGCGGCTGAACCATCTTGAGAGCCTGCTGGCGCTGTCGCGGCTGAACCATCTTGGGAGCCTGCTGGCGCTGCCGCGGCTGAACCATCTTGAGAGCCTGCTGGCGCTGCCGCGGCTGAACCATCTTGAGAGCCTGCTGGCGCTGCCGCGGCCTCCTCTCCGTTAAGACCACCTGTCGAGTCCTGCTGGCGCTGCCGCGGCTCGACCTCTCGGAACCCCCGGCTCGAGGATTGAGAGCTGTGCGCAGGGTATCCCTTCCTGTATCCATACCGAGACTGTCCCGCTACCCTATCCCTTTTACGAGACTCTACAGATCCCTCGATCTGCCTGTATATACCGCTGAGACCCAGCAACCTTTATTCTTGATAAAGCCTAAGAACTTAACCTCTTGTGTGGTGTCCGTTTGTAGTGTTGTGGTTACCCTGCTGTACGATCCTAGGAGAGGACCCTCACCCAGGAGGCCTCTCGATAACGCTCGGCTACTTCGACGGAGGGGTGGACCTAGGGGTGGTCAGTCAGACATCTTCTGCCTCCCCCGGGGTCGCCTTTCTAACAGTGTGTATTTATTTGTGGTGCGCGGTGTCAGGTGAGCGAATTACCTCTGCATACGCTGTGGGCTCGTAAGAGGGCGACAGAACGCTGGCTTCTGATTTAGCTTCCGTGCACGCGCTGAAAATATTTTATTTAAAACATGGGGTCGCCGCGTTCTTGGTCTGGCGTCGGGGTTACTGTGAGTGTTGGGCACCGTAGCCAGGGTCTCTCCCTTTCGGTCTGCGGGAGTCGGGTCGCCTGGCTGTGGGGTGGGGGCCGTGGATGCCCGCGAGACCGTTGGCCTGGGATGTGTGGCAGAAGAAGCAGCTTGGTATTGTGCGGCGTGTTGGTGACTGTTTAAAACGCCCGTGTCCCCAGCAGCGCTTTTGTGGCATTTGGTCCTGCCCCAAACGTTGTAGTGGCTCGCCGGGGCTAGTGAGGAGTGGTATGGGGACCCTCGTGTAGCATGCAGTTTTATCGGTATAGCGTTCCAATATTTTTGGTGCTTTATAAACCTAGACCTGGCCGCAACGTGGTTCGGTGTGTAATTGGTGTAGTGGCCGAACGGTTGTGGTCTGGACGGGGGAGCATCGCATGCCCGGTCACGGGGGCACACAGGAATGGTGGTTGGTACCGGCGGCGCTATTCGCAATATTTCAAGCCGAGGGTTAGGTCGCAGTTGCGGTCATCCTGTATCTGGGAGAGACTGCTGCAGATCTATCTTGGCTCTCCTGGCCGGCTGCTCACTGTGATTAAGGAGGGGGTGTGTACATGGATTTAGGGTATATATTTTGAGTGGTCATATCATTGAGGCGATTTTGTTCTGGATTGGTGCCAGCCTTGTGATGTCTTACTAACCTCTAGATTCAGGACGCTTCGGGAGTTTCGGTTAGCATGGGGGGTGGCAGCCATTTTCTAGGGGCTCCTCTACACGTTAGAGGTATTTATTTATTTATGCGTTTTCATTAGCGCGGACTTTACCCGATGTTGTCAGAGCGCTTGACAATAGGACAGAACTGAAACATGAGAACATTACAACATTACCGGTGAACAAATTTGGTTCGGTGTGTAATTGGTGTAGTGGCCGTAATGTTGTGGTCTGGACGGGGGAGCATCGCATGCCCGGTCACGGGGGCACACAGGAATGGCAGTTGGTACCGGCGGCGCTATTCGCAATATTTCAAGCGCGGACTTTACCCGATGGTGTCAGCGCGCTTCACAATAGGACAGAACTGAAACATGAGAACAATACAACATTACTGGTGAACAAATTACAAAAGCAAATGTTACATTACATGAGGCAAAAGTGACAATCGTGAGCAAACGGTGCATTACAGGAGGATAAAGTGGCGAGTGTGCAGGTTACAAAAGCGAACAAAGTACACGTAGAGGTATAATACTGCAATAAATGGAGGACACTCAAACGCAAGAACAAACATTACGTAGGCAATGGTGGCACTTGTGCAAGTATCGAAAGCAAACAAAATGTAAGAGGTAGCAAACAGTGTGTTACAAGTTGTCGTTGTGCTGGCACACGTAGGTCTAGTGTCGCAACAATCGAGGGATGGGTGAGACCGCATCTCGTGGGTTGCCGCATCTCGTGGGTAGCAACAACTAATATGTCCCACTGAGCCATTTTCAAGAGATTACTTTTATAACATAACCGATCGGGCTATATTACATGTCACTTCTTGCAACCATAGAACCGATTTAACAGTAGTAGTGGGGGCAATTATGCATTCCCTGTGACAAAAACAACTGTTGTATCTGGGCATATCAGGCATCCCCATGTGCAATAAGGGAATGTGTTCTGTGTGTGTGGCTCTGTGTGTGTGGCTGTGTGTGTGTGTGTGTGTGTGTGTGTGTGGCTCTGTGTGGATAGCTTTTTTTGTAGGTGACTCTATGTGTGGGTAGCTCTGTCTGTGTGAGGGTGGCTCTGTGTAGGGGTGTAGCTATTGGCATTATAAATGACAATGCCATTTATTTAACGATTAAGCTATTGGCAATGTAAATGACAATGCCATTTATTTATGATTTAAAAAAAAAAAGAAATGTCATGAGCAATGCCAATAGCTCTACCTGTAATGATTGCGAGACCATTGCATTGTAAATGCTTGTTTAGGACTTGTGCCCTGCTCACAGCAGGGCTCCAACCAGCTCAAAGCTGCTATCCGTCAGAGGGGGCAGAAGCTGCCATCCACTGGCTTCCTGCTGCGTGGGTGCAGACAGGAGGAAATTAGATAGGGAGAGCGGGGAGGGCAGGAGCACACCCGGCCGCTTCCGCCATGGACTAGTAACTGGCAATGTCTGGCCTCTCTCATCAATCATGCCTGAACGGGGTGTGGAGAAAGAAGGCAGTGGCTAAAACAGCTGTACTCCTACAGTCAGACCAATAGAAGCCTCCAAAGGAAAGGTTGTTAGTGAGGAGAGCATTGCTTGGGGCGTGCAGAAGCAGGCAACAGTAACATGCCTGACCTGTGCTGTGAGAGATGGTGTGTAGTCATGAACATCAATTCACCGAAAGGTCAGAGATAGCGGAAGTGACTTCACACCCCATTTGACTTGTACATTCACTCACACACAGATGCTGACACATTAACACACAATCACATATTCACACACTCTCACACTCAGGGTTATATTCTAACTAAATTGTACTCCATTTCTTAATAACCTAATAGTGAATATTTTACTGTTATTCACTATTAATTGAATTAAAAAATGACAAAAAAGCAAGGAGATTGGATCCCCAATTGATTTACATAGGGACGAGGTGCCCCTGTGTTTCTGGTACTGATTGTATCACCTCTCAGTCCAGGAGTTACAAATGCAGTGCCAGGGGTTGTAAGGGGCAAGCTAGGGGTCACAACTGCGACCCCGAAATGACGTCCGTGGACCGTGTGTGCAGTGGTGGGAGGCACACTCAGCAATGTTTAAGAGAAGAGGCATTCCTGCAGTGAGGTGAAGTGGAAGTCTACACTGGTGATGGTTCTATTACAGTGTGCTGTATGTTTGGTGAACAGTGGTAGGCAATATGGTGCTGCGCTGCAGTGCACTCTGGGGGATGCACTGGTGGGCAGCTGACTCAATGGTGGTTCAGAGCAGTTGTGATCCTGCAGTGAAGTAAAGCGGAAGCCCACACAGCAGATATTGCTGGTGCAGTGAACCACATGTAGCGTGTACAGTGACCCGCCTGCAGCGTGCCGCGTGTAGCATGCAGGGGTGAACAGCAGGGTCTGCAGTAGATAAAAGTAAGGTACTTGTTGTAGATAATTTAAGTAGGCAGCAAGACATGTCTTCAGGTTATTAAGATGGATTTATTAAGTTACATAGAATAAGACAGCAGAGCAGTAAACCTCACAGCTGACCAGACCATCAACTGCCAAGGCTGGAATCTCACACACAAGATAGAACACTCTTAGGTATAATGGTAGGTAGAGAAGGTAGAGACACTAAGAAAGGACTACAGACACCAAGTAGTCATATTGAATGAAGTATACACATACAACAGTACTCATGCAGTAAGGTGAAGTGCAGGCCCTCTCAGGAGATGTTGCTAGTGTCAAATACTTTGTATGGGATATGCACTGGCAGGCAGCAGCGGTGCGCCTGTGCGGTGGCAAGCAGTGGTGGACACAACGCTCACCAGTGACTCAGATCAGAGGTGCTTCTGCAGTCAGGTAAAGTGGAAGCCCTCAGAGGCCATGTTGCCCAGCACAGAGAGCCCAGTGATGTCATTGGCAGAGGAGACAGCACTCTCTGGCTCTAGCCCAGGGCGGATAAAGAGCTGGAGAACGGGCTCCCGGGGGGCTCGTGAATGGGCCAGAGACTCCTGCACCAACTCTAATGCTCAGGGTTTCGATTTTTAATTATGAAACATAAGAAGCACCTCTCGCAGACACCCAGGAGTGGGAGAGAGCCATTAAAGTGCTGCCAGCACTGCTGAGACAGCGGGATGCCGAGGAGAACTGAGCCGGGCAAAGCATGGTCTGGCCCAAGCAGAAAAAGTTCACCGCACGAACATAAAGTACGAATCCTGTAATGCACGGCTATTCTACGTTCCTTACCTTCAAGGGATTCTGGGTCACTTCAGGCTTCCACTGGGGTTAGCTTTGAAACGGGATTTTATTATTAAATATTGTGCATTAAATCTACGCTAACATCAAATCTTGCTATGTTTTATTAATCTTTAGACTGACCATGGCCAATGTAGGTCTTTATTTAAAAAAAGGATAATGCTATATGTTATGTTATGTTATACTGAATTTGTAGCGCGCACTGTTACTCAAGAGTGTCCTGGCATGATGGAGGGCTGGGATAGAGGCGAGAGTCAGATTAGTTGGACCTGCAGAAAAGGATTCATCCTGGACTCTTCCCTCACAATGACCAAGCAATCAACGCCGTCTCGTCATCTTGCTTCAACACCCTGCGCATGCTCCGTAAGATCTTTCGGTGGATCCCCACCGAAACCAGAAAGACCGTCACCCAGGCCCTCGTCACCAGCCGACTGGACTACGGAAATGCCCTATGTGCAGGAACCACAGCCAAACTTCAGAAACGACTCCAGCGCATAGAGAACGCCTCCGCACGACTCATCCTCAACATCCCGCACCACAGCCACATATCCGCCCACCTGAGAAACCTGTACTGGCTCCCCGTCAGCAAGAGGATCACGTTCAGGCTCCTCACCCATGCACACAAAGCACTCCACGGCAATGGCCCGAATACCTCAACAACCGCCTCTCGTTCTACACCCCCACCCGCCAGCTACGCTCTGCCAGCCTCGCCCTCACCACCGTCCCACGGATCCGCAGAACCACCACCGGAAGATTGTTCTCCTACCTGGCAGCTAAAACATGGAACTCCCTCCCCGCACACCTATGACTGACCGAGGACCATCTCACCTTCAGGAAACACCTCAAGGCCTGGCTTTTCGAGCAGTAGCGACACCCCCCCCCCCCTCCCTCCAGCGCCTTGAGACCCTCACGGGTGAGTAGCGCGCTCTATAAATGTACTGATTGATTGATTGATTAATTAGTTTTTAATTGCTTTTTAAAAAGTTGGAACTCATAAATAAGTTGAAGAGCAGAGGGGAGCGCATTCCAAGCTTCCGCAGCTTTGACCACCAGCGACTGGCCACCCAAACGCACTCTGCGAAAGCGGGGAATAATCATCCGGCGGTGAGATGCCGAAGGCAAGAGGGGATTTGGCACAAAAAAGTGAAACGCTTCCTCAGATAGGTGGGGCCCAGCCCATGAAGGGATCAGTGTGCCAGAGTGATAGCTTTGAACTGCACCCGCTGAGCCACCGGCAGCCAGTGCAGCTCCCGTAAGTATTGGCGCGTGCTAGATCTCCTAGAGGCATTAAAGAGGAGCCTGGCTGCAGCATTCTGAATGATTTGGAGCCTGTGCAGCAGATAGTCAGGCAGGCCAGTAAACAGAGCGTTGGCGTAGTCCAGCCAGGACAAGATCAGGGCACGGGTAATCGTCTCTTTGGCTACTCTCGGGAGAAAAGGGACAATTTTACTAAGTGTTTTAAGGGTACCAAAACAGACTCCCGTCAGTTTCTTTACATGATCACTAAATCGAAGGTCTTCACTGAACCAGACCCCCAGATTTTTTGCCAGCCCGCCCTCAGACTGTGGCCTAGGGTGGTTGGGAGGCCACAGGCGGTGTCTAAAATCTGCAGGGAACTGGCCAAAAAGGAGGATTTCCGATTTGTCTTCATTACATTTAAGAGAGGCATGGGCCATCCAGTGAAAAACTGAGGTGAGGCACGTCTGGGCAGTGAGCGTATTCAGGACCGCGCTCCCCCAAGTAAAAAGCAGCTCTGTATCATCAGCATAAGCCATTACTTTCGCGCTGAGTTCCTCAGCGAGATAAATCAGTGGTGTTAAATAGATATTAAATAGCAGAGGACTCAGGGTGGAGCCCTGCGGAACCCCATTGGTCAGGCTTCTGACAGTGGAGCCACAGGACGCCATGCTGACCTGCTGCGGGCGGGAATCCAAAAAGGATTTAGCCCAGTCCCAGACCAAGCCCGAGATTCCAATTGCAGATAGCCTGGCCATGAGCCGCTGGTGGGCAAGCGTATCGAAGGCGGCAGAGAGGTCAAGTAGCACCAGGGCCGCCCTGCTGCCCCCATCAAGACACTCTCTGATCGCCTCTGACACCTCCACCAGAGCAGTCTCAGTGCTGTAGGCAGCTCTGAAACCTGACTGAGCTGGGTGTAGTGCCCTGGACGTTTCCATGAACGACTCCAGTTGCCTGAAGACCATCTTCTCACAGACTTAGGCCAGTGCTGGAAGAAGTGAGATAGGCCGATAATTGGCCAGAAGCATAGGGTCCAGTGAGGGTTTTTTCAGGAGGGGTAGTAGTTTAGCCCGCTTCCATTGGGCGGGTACATAGACGGTCAGAAGGGAAGAATTGACCATGTCCACAACTGCTGGGCAGATTACCTCTGCTACACCTGCTAAGACTCGTGCCGGGCAGGGGTCAGCAGGAGAGCCAGACTTAAGAGACCCCAGGATGGCTAAAATATCTGTCTCAGTGGTGGGCCGAAATGAGGTGAACTGGGCGGAGGCCACAGGCTGATTCGGGGAGTACCCCGGGGAAGGGGACTCCCCAGATCCGGAGGGTGGGCCAATATTCTACTGGATCTTGAGAATCTTGTCAGCAAAAAAGGTAGATAGCTCCTCACACCATTCATATGATACAGGTAGCGCACTTTGTTCCGCACAAGGAGATAGAAAGCTCCGGACAATAGCAAAGATCTCCTTGCTGTTGTTCCTGGCCAGCGCAATCCTCCTGGCGAAATAGTCGCTCTTAGCCGTTTTAATAGCCATGTAGTACTCCCTCTGTGCTGATCGTAAGGCAGCCTTAGCTGTCATGCAATAGTTTTGGTGCCAGCAGAGCTCCAACATCTTGCACCCTCGTTTCAGGTCCCTGAGCTTGGGGGAATACCAAGGCTGTGAGGGAACAGAGTGCCGAGAGCAGCCCTTATTGGCTTTGGAGCTAGCCCTAACCCCCTGACTAATCCAATGGTCAAAATTGGCCCCTGCCTCCTCCAAATCTGTGGCCGAAGGCGGGTGAGACTGGCTTAGAAATATTGAGAGTGCTGGGAGATTAATCTTATTAGGTTGTGTCGCGGGGGAAGGGACAAGAGTTCTGCCAGACCTATCGTCTGACCAGGAGAACCTAATCAAGAAGTGGTCGGACCACGTTACCGGCTCCAGATCAATGACTCGGATAGGGAAATTAGAACAGACCAAGTCAATTAGGTGGCCACCCTCATGACACGGAAGCGTCACGTATTGAGTCATCTGGGCGAGGCCTAGCGAATCCAGGAGAGCCCTTGACTCAGGAGCAGAAGGGGTATCCAGATGGATATTGAAGTCTCCTAACAGGAGAAATTTGGGATAACGAAGAGCACGCGGGATGATAGTGTCATCCAGGGCCTTAAGGAAAGCTCCGGGGGAGCCAGGCGGACGATAGACCAATGTCCCGCCTAGAGTAAAATGTGGGGAGATGGTAAGGGCAAAATCAAGAGCTTCCCCCTCTGGCCAGTCCCTGATGGCATCGCTAGTAAAAGACCACGAGTCCCTGAACACTACCGCTAGTCCCCCTCCTCTCCCAGCCTCCCGATCAGCCCTGACAATTTTGTAGCCTCTTGGAATGGAGAGCTCCACCACAGGAGGACAAGACTCGTTGAGCCAAGTCTCCGTAATGAAAAGAGCATCCAACACACCATCAGAAAGCAACTCAAAAATGTCCGGCGCATGCTTAACCATAGAGCGTGCATTAATTAATGCTGCCTGAATCCTAGGTTTGCCCGAAACCAAGGGAGAGGAATGGAACGTCTGGTTCAACAAACAGAAATTACAAACCGGGCATTTCCTAGAAAGGTTGTCCAGTACAGCTCCCCACCGGCCCGCGTCACAACTGGAGCCCCTTACTTTGAGCAGCGCTTCACAAGAGTAGATGAGCTTCCTGGTGGTAGGGCCGGGCACGATTTGACCAGAGTGGCTGGCCCTGGGCGCTGCCGGGGCGCAGACGGGCTTGCCTTTGGCGCGCCTTCAGCGTGCCGGCGGTGCGCCCGCTGCGCGTCCGGACAGTCATGAGCATTAAATAGCCCCCCCCCCCACCCCCAGCTAGACCGCGTCGAAGGGTCCCACCGGGATCCGGGGGACTCACCAAAGATGGCGCCCTGCCCTCCACTCAAACGGCACAGCAGCCGCAGTGGACCAGGCAGGGGCAGCACACCTCCACACCGGTGAGTGATAGTAATACACAGGCTATTTCCGACAAACAAGTTTAAAAATATTGCAGGACAAGAATTAAAATTGATGGCAAAGGTAACAAGCATTAGGAATGCATTAGGGCTCGGTTTATTTGAGTTTGAGATAATGGCATTGTATATGGTAATGTGCACTGACAGCTGCTGATGATTGTGCCAATTGAAAGAGTGGCTGGTGTACTGTCAGCTGTTGGTGTGTGTGTGTGTGTTTAGTGAAAGTTGCACTGACATTGTTTATTGTGTGTGTGGGTGTTTAGCGGCACGGATGCATGGTGGAGTTTATTTTTGGTGAAAGCGTACATTGGTGGTTGTTGGTGTTTGTGCATGGTGAAAGCATTCATTGACGGCTGGGGGTGTGGTGTTGTGTGTGTTGTTTTCTGTGTACTGGTGAGTGTGTGGTGGTGAGTCTGTGGGGGTGAGCCTGGGGATAAAGTGTGGTGGTGAGTGTGTTGTGGTGAGTGGTGACGAGTGTGTGGCGTTGAGAGAGTGAGGTGTGTGGTTTGTGTGTGTGCTATTTGTGTGTGGTGTATGTGTGTGTGGTGTGTGTATGGCATGTGTGTGTGGTGTATGTGTGTGTAGTGTTTTCTGCACACTCACACACTGCCCCTACACATTCACACACTGCTCACCCACACACTCCCAATGTCACCCTGCATAGTCACACACTGTTTATACTGCACACTCGTTCTGCACACTCACACAATGTGCACCCTGCACCCTTACACACGGTCTCTGCAGTCACTCTGCACTCACTGTCACTCTACACGCACTCTGCATTCATTCACTCTGAATTCTGCACCCTGCACTCTGAATTCTGCACTCACTGAACTCTGAATCTGCACTCTGAATCTGCACTCTGAAACTGCACTCTGAAACTGCACTCTGAAACTGCACTCTGAAACTGCACTCTGAATCTGCACTCTGCATTCTCAATCTGCACTCTGCACTCTGAATCTGCACTCTGAATCTGCACTCTGAATCTGCACTCTGATTCTGCACTCTGATTCTGCACTCTGATTCTGCACTCTGATTCAGCACTCTGATTCAGCACTCTGATTCAGCACTCTGATTCTGCACTCTGATTCTGCACTCTGATTCTGCACTCTGATTCTGCACTCTGATTCTGCACTCTGATTCTGCACTCTGATTCTGCACTCTGATTCTGCACTCCGATTCTCCACTCTCAATCTGCACTCTCAATCTGCATTCTCAATCTGCACTCTGCACTCTGAAGCTGCACTCTGAATCTGCACTCTGCATTCTCAATCTGCACTCTGCACTCTCAATCTGCACTCTGCACTCTGAATCTGCACTCTGAATCTGCACTCTCCACTCTGCACTCACAATCTGCACTATGAATCTGCACTCTGCACTCACAATCTGCACTATGAATCTGCACTCTGCACTCACAATCTGCACTCTGAATCTGCACTCTGCACTCTGCACTCTGCATCTGCACTCACAATCTGCACTATGAATCTGCACTATGAATCTGCACTCTGCATTCTCAATCTGCACTCTGCACTCTGATTCTGCACTCTGCACTCTGATTCTGCACTCTGATTCTGCACTCTGATTCAGCACTCTGCATTCTCAATCTGCACTCTGCACTCTGAATCTGCACTCTGAATCTGCACTCTGCATTCTCAATCTGCACTCTGCACTCGCACTCTGCACTCTGAAACTGCACTCTGAATCTGCACTCTCCACTCTGCACTCTGCATCTGCACTCACAATCTGCACTCTGCACTCACAAACTGCACTCTGAATCTGCACTCTGAATCTGCACTCTGCATTCTCAATCTGCACTCTCAATCTGCACTCTGCACTCGCACTCTGCACTCTGAAACTGCACTCTGCACTCTGCACTCTGAATCTGCACTCACGATCTGCACTCTGCACTCACAATCTGCACTCTGAATCTGCACTCTGCACTCTGCACTCTGAATCTGCACTCTCCACTCTGCACTCTGAATCTGCACTCTGAATCTGCACTCTGCATTCTCAATCTGCACTCTGCACTCTCAATCTGCACTCTGCACTCTCAATCTGCACTCTGCACTCGCACTCTGCACTCTGATTCTGCACTCTGAATCTGCACTCTCCACTCTGAATCTGCACTCACAATCTGCACTCTGCACTCACAATCTGCACTCTGAATCTGCAATCACAATCTGGAATTAAAGCCTCCTGCTATACATATTCATGAAGGGGAGGGGAGGGCGGACATCTGCACGCTGTGTCCCATCATAGAGGAATGTACCATGTAACGTGGGCCGTACCAATGCAAGGGGGAGCTCCCTGGCTACCAGATCTGCACTTACATTGAGCTAATTAGCCCCATAGTAGTTACTATCGTGACACCCAGTTCCTTTTCTTTCGACCATGTCCGCGCGGAAGTCGCAATTGCGTCCTCAACAGTTGACATAAAGTCTGGAAAACTGCATTGTGGGAGCTGTAGTCTAGTTGCACTTTCATTAGACTGATTCCGCGGAAGGCAATGATCTGTAGTGGAAAATCCCCGGCCTAGACACGCTGCTCCCAAATCCTGTCTAACAAACTTGCCACAGCAGAGCGCCTCGATACGGTTTAGTGTAGGCGCTTGACAAACACATTTAACTCTACATTGGAGTGGCTGTGCCAGATTCTTTTGTACTGATAGGGAGTTTGCAGAGAGGCAGCCCACTCATCCCAGGTTAGCAGAGGGCACAACAAGGTCTTCAGTCCTTGCTAGGGCATGTGGAAATGTTTATTTTATTCGCGTTTGCTGATTGGAAGAGAAGAACGCGCGCACACAATGGGCACATGACGACTTTGTGGTGGTTGGTGACACACGGCCGGGTGGCTAGAAGCGCTGTTAGCTGCATGTGCCGCTTTACACAGACAACGGGATACACACTAACTAGTGCTTGTTTGGGAGAGTGCCAACAGCAGCACATGGTGGCTGCTATATTGCGCGTGACATTTCCTTGCACACCCCGAAAATATTCGCGGGGTGTTCTGTACCTAGCGTTCCCATCGAGTGCAGAAGGGAGGCGTCTGGGCTGAATTTGTATGAAACATCCGACAATGTTAGTGAGAAGTCCGGGGCTGCTTGAAATGACACTTCGCTGAGAGCTTCCACTGGCCCTTCTTTTCTATTTTATTTTAAATGCACGGTGTTGTGTAAATAAAGTTGACCGTGTGTCTCCATCGCTGGACACGTAATTTACAGATGGGCGTTTCTTACAGAGGTAATTTTTAACTAA
The DNA here is from genome assembly GCF_964261635.1 of Lissotriton helveticus. Lineage (NCBI taxonomy): Eukaryota > Metazoa > Chordata > Amphibia > Caudata > Salamandridae > Lissotriton > Lissotriton helveticus. Next base: position 1,530,627,885 of record NC_136061.1, read on the forward strand.
AATGCACATTTCTGCCGAGTGACCGCAAAGTCCAGATGTCCTTCATATGCCCTTGTAAAAGCTTCACTTTAATCAACTTGTAAATGTCCACGGATAAATAAAAAAATAGAAGAATAAAGAAACATTTACGTTTATAAACACCATATTTGCTGGTTTCTCGCACGCACCCGCAAAACTCACTGCTGAGTGGTGAACGCGCCCCGGCCATCTGGATTCACTTACCGAGGCACCCTGACAGCTCCTAATTGATATTTATGGACTGCCGCGCTCGTAACCGCAGACAAAATGCAGGAAATGCCCAACTGGAAATATATATGGCCTATTGTGTTAAGGGTATTACAAACACGGCACCGCGAGGACCAATCACCATAAAGATGGTAACATAAAGCACTGAAAATGCTCGCGCACTGAGGAATTTTTCAAGCTCGATCCAGAAACCCCTTAACAATACGGCTCGCAGCTCCGCCCCACTTCTGACGAAGTGGTGACGTCGCCGAGCCCTAAAAAATGAGTGGCAATGCAAAAAGGGAAACAGAAGAGTCAACACACCAAAATCACTCGCAGTCTGCCCCCAGCGCTCAAGCGGGTCCCGTAGCAGCTGCCACCACCGACGAACTAATGTTGGTTGCCATCTTGCTTTGTGACACGTTTGCATTTTATTTCTAGAAGAAGCTGGAGTGTACATGTTGGTCATACACTATCTCATCTCATTACAGATAATGTAAAGTGGTTGGACACTGAGAGAAGCTGTATTGTGAGTTTCCTGAGAAGCTAACGAATAAACAATTGTATCACTTCAGTTTAACCTGATTGAATAGTTTCATGAGAGCTGTGTGCAGGTGTAGCAGATGTTAGAATTAAGTAATGTTGAGTAGATTAAAAGGCAGTATTGTTTTCGATGCAGTTTACAGAAAATTAGGGCACTTAGGGAAAGCCTTTCCTTTGAGGCAACTCTATGCTAGTTCATCCTCCTTCTTATATGACCTTGATTTGAACTCTATATTAGTTAATGCATTTATATATTGATTATTGATTGATACTAAAGTGCTGATTTCACTTTCTGTAAAACCTTAAACTTTAATACAACTTTATGGGGTGAAAACGTAATCATTTTGTCTTCCTTGTGAAGCCTAATGTGCTTCATGTTATGTGAATGCATTGATTTGTTGCGCAGCCTCACTTGTGAACTTCAATTCATCAAACAGCACTTTATGAGCCCCATAATTTGCAGAAGAAAATCCCTAACAGTACCACGATCAAAAATATTTCAAAAATAAATCTGGGGGAGAGTGCGTAGTTAAAGGAAACAATAGCATTCTTGAAAAGCAACTCTTCTGCCATGTATGAGGCATGTGCAAAAAGACATGGAACGGGGGAGCGTGGGCACATGCATTGTGGGACAGGAACCATGGTTAGGTTCCTTAGTAAAGAGGAACTCAGAATGGTGCAATATGAGGAGACCCCAAAGGCGCAGCTACACTCTGGGATAGCCTTTGGAATTCACAGTCAACCTCAGGCTGAGGGGCTTGTTCTTGTAGATGGAAAACAGAGGACCAAGGATTGACACTGAAAAAAGCAGGAGCGCCAACCAAAACAAGCACTGGCGTTGCCAATAGGTTTCGCATTCGGAAAGTTGGAGCTATTGGTTTTGTAAATTACATTTTATATTTATATATCGTTATTGGCATTGTCAATAACAATATATAAATATAAAATGTCATTTACAAAACCAATAGCTCCAACTTTCCAAATGCGAAACCTATTGGCAACTCCAGTGCTTGTTTAGGGGGTGGGGGTACGTACTGTGCCAACCTCTTACTACTCAGTGGCTACACATCTCACAGTCGAAAAGAAAAATGCCATCTGTGTGTTTAAGAACTGTCGCTTTCTGAGAAGGCTGTGGCCTGCCTCTGTCATCTGCAAATACTATAGAGGCAAGAAGCGGTTTTAGTTGTAAAACTGCTTTGCAAGACAGGTGAGGCCCACAGACGCCTGGGTGTGAAATGCAAGTTTAAAAGTGTCGCACTAAAGCGGGGTACACACAGCCACCTTGGCACACAATAGACTTGGTATTGTACTGCTCTGGGACGCTGGTTAGTGTGACGACGTAAAATGGTAGATTGGGGTGTCTGATTCGACTGTCTCTGGACGATGATTAGTGTGACGATATAAGATTGAAGTTTGGGGGTGTCTGACCCGCCTGTCTCTGGGACGCTGGCTACTGTGACAACATAAGCTGGGAGTTTGGGGGCGACGTAAGATGGCATATGGGGGTGTCTGAGCTGCTTGGGGAATGCGAGCGAGAGCGTTTGAACTCTGCACAGCCGCACCGCTTCACATTTCTTGCAGCGCTTTGTAGTGCTTTACTTCGTGCAAACCCGAGGTTCATAAAGCGCTGGCTGATGAATCGAAACCCACCACTGAGGCGAGTGTTGGAGCCAAAGAAGTAGCAGATTTCAGTTTATGTATCTGCACAGCCGCACCTCTTCACATTTCTTGCAGCGCTTTGTAGTGCTTTACTTCGTGCAAACCCGAGGCTCATAAAGCGCTGGCTGATTAATCGAAACCCACCACTGAGGCGAGTGTTGGAGCCAAATAAGTAGCAGATTTCAGTTTATGTATCGCCTTATGTGTTTACTGGAATAAATAAACTCACAGGTAGAACAGGAGTCTAGTAAACATTTTCTAATGCTCCATGATACCAATGACCAATGGAGAGCCTGGTGGGGGGGCGGGAATGCGAGCGAGGGGAGGAGAAGTGTGGCAGGCGGATTAGAGAGATGCGCGGAGGGAAGCCGGATGGGGGCGGGAGAGCCTGGTGGGGGGGCGGGAATGCGAGCGAGGGGAGGAGAAGTGTGGCAGGCGGATTAGGGAGATGCGCGTGCTTGTGTGGTCACGTGACCCGCTTTTGTGGTCACGTGACTCACATGCACTGTGCAAAAACCGCAGTGGTTTGACGAGTCGATCGAGCCCTTGAATTTTCGCCTATTACATTCGCAAGCGAATGATAATAGGCGAAACCTAAAAAGCACTTTTCCAATGGGATTGTGGGTGAGATACTGGACCTTGTGAGCAAGAAACATGCCACCCACACCCAATCGGTAATGAGGGGAGGGTCTTAGTCAGCAACGGGGAGCTAAACATACATGGCCATACATTTATCAAGTCTTAGGTAAGGGAACTCGTTTTGGGGCTACTTTGGCCTTCTCCTGTACATTTTCCCCAAGGTAAAAAGACTCCTATAGTTGGAATAAGTGTTTTGGACCTCACACATCCGAGGAATGCCTTATGAGCATGCAACGAGTTTATACGTCCATTCGGACCCTGGCCAATGGCCTTTGTCTCCGCTTTTTTTTTTGCTGATTTATATAGCGTGAACTCGACCTAGAGGTATTGGAGCGCTTTACATGAGCATCAGTTACGGTACACAAGGACACATTTGTTTTTTTTGGTAGGCAGGGGGAGATTAAGTGATTTGCCCAGAATCAAAGGATGTGGAGTCAACCCCGAGGGTCGAACCTTGGTTTCCCAGCTCCATAGTCGGCAGTCTAGCCGTGAGACCACATCCTCTCCTCGCTCTTCCTCCTTTGTGTACTGCTGCCCATCCAAAATTGGTCAGGATGGTTCTGATGTTGGTTTGGAGTTAGCTTGAAGAGAAGGGCGGCCTCCTGGTGGGGGGTTTACTTCTAGCTGTATGCTAGTGTTCCTCATATCGTTTGCCTGGAGAGTTATATTAGAGTTCGGTCATGGGTGGCCCTTTCTGGTTATTTAGCGTCAGTGGTTAAACGCCTGGATATACTGCAGAGTAAAGATTTAACATCATAGTACACATGATGTTTATCAGTGGTCAATGATGTTGCTAATTAAACTACATCAAGCTGTCTAAGATATTACCATCATACAATTTTGTCAACGATGGCCCCTCTGTCATACGTCAAATTGTAGGCACTGGTATAACCTAAGTTATCACACTCAAATTAGTATACCACCTGATACATTTCAGGTTTATTGCTTGATGCAAAAAAAAATAAGACACAGCCACTTTAGACCTGAACAGTGGCATGTGTGTGAATAGCCAGAGCATGCTCACTATGGAATGGTCCAATGTGAACCTACTCAAAAGAAATGCCTTGTGGGGCAGTTGCCATGGAAATGTACCTTCTAATAAAAAGGGAAATGATGCATTGCAGTCATAGGCACTAGAAATTAATACCATGGGACGGACAATATGGACTAGACTGGATCACTTTGTTAGAGAAAGGATGGAGTAGAGTATTGCACGTGTTGACTGGAGTAGGGCATTGTGGACTAAGCCTGAGGTACCGAAGGACAGAGCGGGGCCTCATTACCTGAGCGAGCGCCAGGAGAGGTGAGGTCTGATCCCAAGATCTTTCTGGGAAACGTTCTATCTTTCAGAGACACCATTTTCCAGCATCTGGAACTCCGCAAAATGGTAGGGTTTCTCTGAGTATTTATTATTATTTTTCACACTTTTTGCAGTAGTGTTTCAATATTGGTCCTGAAGAAAGCCACTGGGCTACCTACCGTCCGTGATTGGCTGAAACATGTCGACCTATTTAAACATCACAGGATAGTTACCATCTATTTATACTATCCCAACACTATCTTTTAACCGTGACATTATGATGACCCCTTAATAAATTTGTTCTTTGGCATCATAATAGTTAATTTTAGCTTCACATTTATTTTCTCACTACCTCTACACTGCAATTTATTTCTCAGCACCACCGTTTTTTCATCTTTGGCCGTGTTACATCACTGGTGGATCCTTCCTAGGATGTCTCACGATAACAACTAGTGAGACACCTGGATGAGGTACCAGTTTTCTTTTACAAAATCCCAGATGACGATGCTCCGCCATTGGGTGGGCTGATGGGTTTTCTGTACACTGTAGTGTCACATACACAAGACATAGCCTATGCCACTTTTGTTTCTCTCTTAGCCACATATCATTTGACCACTAGTGTCCCATTTTGTTGTTAGCATTGTGGGGGAGGCAGGCACCAGAGAAAGGTGACTTGTAATTAAAAAGACCATAGTGATGTATTGTGGAAAGAAATGGTGAGGAGAAAGAAATGTGGTAGGATTCATTGTGGGTAGAGGCAAAAGCGGATTGGTTGTGGCGCTACAGACATGTTCCTCGTGTAATGAGGAGCACAGAATGATGCATTGTGGGGAGTGGCAATAAACACTGACACGCTGGGCAGAGGCCCATTTGTAAATGGAGTCAAAGAATTGTGCATTTTGGGACAATGAATGTACCTCAAACATTTACTTCTACTTTGTTTAACTTCTCATTATCTACGTATATATTTTTCTTTATTTTCCTTTTCGATTTTTTTCTCTTCCCAATATGTATTTTGTTTTATTTATTAATGTACTGTGTTAGTTGTGTGTTTTTTCTTGCCCCCTTGTGTTTTTTTGAGTATGAAGTTTCTGAGCAAACTATAACTTTCAAGGTGTTAAACTTCAAGATGCCCACTTCGCAGTGCTGAAGTAATACCAGGAAAACACCAAACGCAAATTGTGGAAGAGTTTTATGGACAGTGAAGGCGGGTAGATGCATTGTGGGATTGAAACCACAGATCAGTGCTTTGTGAGTCAGTGGGCGGAGAATTATCAGCCATTATTATTTGAGCTAATCGTCCCCAGGTACTTCATAAAAAGAAGAGCAGAACAGTGCATTATGGAAAAAGACTGGAGGCATAATGTGAGAAACAAACCATGCTCTGGGACATTGTGTAAAGTCAAATTTAGAAAAATCGTTGTGGCAACAGACAAGACGAGCCAGTGGGACGTAAACAATGGACTGAGGCTTTGTGTAAATTGAAGCAAAGAGTAATGTATTGTGGGAAACAAAACCTATACTGGGATTTTGCATGAATTGAAATTCAGACTGATGTATTGTAAGAAATTAATCTTGCTCTGGGTATATGTGCAAAGGGGAGCATACAGTAATAAACGCGGTAAACAATCAAACGATGCCTTGGGGCGTCGTGCAAAGTGAAATTCAGACTGAGTCGAGGGGAAATCTTAGAAGGGGGGCTTAGGCAAACAAGCATTGGCTTGTGCAGGAAAAGGAGAGTAAAGTGATGCTTCGTGTGTCGTGAACCCTGGCTAGATGCCTCTTGTAAAGAGAAGTGCGAACAGGTACATTTTTGGAAAGGAGGGAGGGCATGGTGGTTTCACCTGAGGGCCGGCGACGTGGACAGGTGAGGTGAGAGAAGACATTAGCAGAGCCTCAAGCAACCTGGAACTAAGGCCTGGAGATTTGTGGTAGGAGGAAGTGGGGTTATTAGTAAAAGGAAACAGGAATGGAGAGCTGTGGACCCTGGACAGTTGCATTATGGGTAGGGATCACTGCAATGTTGCCTTGTGGAAATAGGAGATTTTGGGAACAGGATGGGGATTTGGGTACAGGCCTAATACCTACCTTTCTCACCCATGATTTCCATGAATGATACATGCCTCAGGTACAAAGCTTTAAACCTCCAGGTGCCCACATTTCTTTCACAGATGTTAGCCCTATCTGCAGGTCAGAAAATATATCTACAATTCCCTTTCCCAGAAAAAGACAACCGTTTACAGCTCCATCTCTGACAAAGCTCCAAGAATCTTGAATGCTCTCTCGCTTTATAACAACAATGCTCCTTCTTTTTAAAAGTTTAAACTACTCCTATCTGCATTTGGAATCCTAAACATGCAATCTCTGCAGAATCTGTTCGTGCAGGCCCCTCGCCTGCTATTCTCTCACAGTCTGTCATCCTGTCTGTTAGGTTTTAATGACACCATCACCCCTGTCTGGATCATCAAATCACCAAAGGTAGGTCTCTTCGAAGTTTAAAAAAAGCCATTTTCACATACATCAGAGTATATCGCTAAAGTGAGTCCTTTATTAAAAGCATGTGTTTTTACTCATTAATTTAGAAGCATACCTGCCCTGCTCACCCGCCTTGACGACAATGCCATCCGGGCAAGCGGGCAACCCCCCAGGAGCCTGGAGCCCCAGGAGGCCAGTTTTGACACTTGGAAGTCGGTTTCAGCCTCCAGGAGCGGTGGTGCACATTACGCAATCCCAGCAGCAACTTGAAAGAGATCAGCCTTATTCATCAACGGGTCGTTTTGCGAGCCCCTAATAGCGATTCATAGCGAATCGCTATTAAGGACTCGCAAAACGGTATTCATGTAGGAATTGCTAAATAAATAGCGATTCCTACACATTCCTTATTTGCGAGTAGCAAATTGCTAATTGCAAATAAGGAATAACTCCCCATTCATTCCTATGGGCCAAAAGGCCCATAGGAATGAATGGGGAGTATTCCTTATTTGCGATTAGCAATTAGCTAATCGCAAATAAGATAGCGATTTAAAGGGTGCCAGGGGTGTCCAAAGGACACCCTGTAGCACCCCTTAAATGCAAATTGAAACAGGTGTTGCGCACACACATGTCCAAAGGACATGTGTGTGTGCAACATGCAACTTAGAAAAATGCTTTTAAAAGCATTTTTCTACATTTTTGCCATTTACCGAGAGGTCTGACCTCTCGGTAAATAGCGGCCCAAAATTGCATTTTCGCAATTTTAAAATGCTTCATGAATTGCATTTAAGGAATCTCAAATAGAGATTCCTTAAATTCAATTCATCGCAAATGTGCGAATTCTTAAATAGCGAATTTTGCATTTGGGATGATGAATCCCAAATGCAAAAATTGCACTCGCAAAAAGCAAGATTCTGAGAATCTTGCCCTTTGCGAGTGCAATTTAGCTTGATGAATCAGGCGGTTAATCTAGTTTACACGCACGTTAGCACGTCTGCACATGAGGGTTGAATTTATCATTTTTGCCAGGACTGTTTTAAGTTCCCAGTCCAGCCTTGGGCATTTGTGAGCTAATAGTTGTCATGTGTTCCCTTATGTTTGGCATAGATTATTTGTATACATTGAGCAACATTATAGCCTATTAAATATAACAAAAGAAATGTTTGTGCAGAGCAAATCCTGAATTACGTATTTGAAGGGGACTCATATGTGATCATGAAGAAAAGGGGACTAAGGGAAATAAATGAGTTGACTAAGAAAACACAAATTGATTAATAGAGCAAGCTAAGATTGATCCCCGTATTTCTGCTTTCAGATTGTGCAATTAATATACTAGAAAGCTATCTCTTGCTCTCTCATTTTTTACATAAAGGCTAATGCTTTGTCTTTAGTCTTGGTGCATGATGTTAGGACGCGCGTGGCAGGCAAAAGCCGCATGAAAGGTATGCTTGTTTTAGGCACAAAGGCCCAAGAGGACCTCGAGCTAGACATGTCTCGAGCCTGGATTGAGCTTTCATTGGATCGCCAATTCTATAAGCCACACACTACAAATGTCTTTTTTTGTGCTTTCTGTTACCCGCCATTCCAATCTTTTGCACACTTGTGCACTACTCATGCCTTAGCTACCCTGTTCATCACTACTGTCAATGGCTCACCTATTTTTGAGGTGAGCCATTGGGTGTCATACTATGTATGTCAACTTAGTGCTAATGTTACTGTTTACCACTTGCATGGTTAACTGCTTCACTGTTTACTAACCACTTAAGGTGTCTGCAACTTTGTTTCATTACCTGTCCTAACTTCTTAGTGGCTTCTACCTCGTCACGCGCCCACCTGTGACCTATTATCAGGAGCATAACTTCAGGGGGCAGTTTGGGGTGTTCCCCCCCCCCCCCTAATAAATCTATGGTCTAGTAAACAGTAGGGTACAAGTGTTTTCAGTTGGGTATGGTGAGTCGGATTTCAGAAGGAATATGTGCATTTACATAATTACAGATAAGGACGCACACTCACTCTCTCCCTCTCTGCATTGAAAGTCTTCAAAAAATGTTTACAAAATATTCTGTTTTCTCTCACTTAGTACCCCACCAACCTGCATTCATCTCCCTCTCCACTGCCCCAATTCTCTTGCTTGCTGCAGCTGCTTTGTGAATACATGTTGCTTTATAAATCCCTACACTGATTGCACAGCACTCTGAATCCTGTTTAGGTGTAGTTTGTGCAAAATTAGGCAATCATAAATACACAAATATGAAATAAAGAGACAGTTGTACATTGTGGCCAACCTAAGCACCCGCCTTATGACATCCTCCCAAATGGCCACAAAAGGGCTCTAAACTGTAACAAAAGGTCTCAAAGAGCCAGGGTACTAGGGATGGGTTAGCACCAAAGCGGTCACAAGTCCTGCATGAAGGCTCTAAAATATATCCTTGATAGAGATATGTCCAGCCCTTCCCCCACCGCCACACCACCCCATTGCATCTTTCGGACATAATTCTCTCCTCTAGACACACCAGTCATCTATCTGAAGCCAGCCCTCTCACCAGTCTACCACCACTAGCCATTCCTCAATTTCACCCACTGCACTATTTAACAAGATTACCACACGCAGCATGTTTCCCTAAATTTGAGTGAGTCTCCCTAGTGGGCCAAGAAGCGCAGGGATCCCTCCAATGCGCTACATCTCGAACAAAGGGGCAGAACAGGCCTTTGCACAGGGGCAGATGTCCATAAGCAGATATGGTTGTCATCTTTGAATTTGTCCCATGCACTAGGAAATTCTGGATTGAGTGTACCATGTAAATGGCGTACCGTGGCTCCCACACCACCGCCTGGCAGCAAATATTCTCCCACACATGGCCAGTTCCGAGTTTGAGAGCTGATTTCTGAGGTGCCATTACAAAAAGTGCCGGCTGCCACCATGCCAGGCCCTTGGAGAAGCAGGCGGGACGGGATCGTTGTCAGTCACTTATGGAGCCCTGCTCTATGGAGTCATATCTGCAAATTCCCATAGTGTATCACCGACAATTATTTGCATAAAACAATTTCTCTCGCCAGTAGTACATTTTTAAGAATAATATGACTTTAGAACTTTCATGGAATATCTTACTATATGCATATTCTGATATCAAAATATCGGTCGCCCGAGTAGACAACAAGGTGTTAGGGATCCCTCAAGCAGTGCTAAATTTGTAAAAAAAATAAAATAATAAGTGCCAGGGCTCTCGTGAGGAGGCCACTGCAGCTTGCAAAACACATTCCCCCTGCCAGCACTGCCAATTATAGTAACAGCACAACTATTAACCATCACACTCCTACAAGTGTGGCAATTCAGACTATTTCAGGCCTCCAAAGCTATGAAAATGGCTTGGGCGGAAGGTAGTAGTAATTTTTAAGGTAAATTGAATTAATAATTCCCTGTTGGTGTGGTCATTTCTAAATTACTCAGACAGCACCACCTTGTGGCAGCCTGTCGCAAGCGCCGCTGTTGAGCATTAAGTGCCGGTGCCAAGCACCGGAAACCACCAGCTCAAATTAAGCACTACCCTCAAGGTATCGGTCTTCAGTCTAGTATTGATAAGCAAACTAATGGTGACTTGCATTATCGTGTTTATGCGCCGGTGGGGGTAGTTTTAGCTACATAATGGAAATCTGAGAGGTATGAACAGCAGCAATTACTTTCCATTTGAATGGAAGAGAATGGGAAGAAAGGATGCTGCCAGTGGAATCTGCAGTCATCAGGGTAGGGTGGAAGTGCAAGCATGGGGGTGGTGTGCGGGATGTATGCTAGGGTTGTCTGCGAAGGCAGTGGGCTAGCTTCCTGCTGGAAAGAGTCTGGATAAGGCCAAGCACCAGTGTTCACTACAAAGGTCATACATGGCCCCAACTCTACAGAAACCCCAACATATTTCCACCTCAGCCAACAAATATCAAATGGTTCACCCCAGTCTTAGCCCACATCCACTGTCTGCCCCATCACACCAGCATGCAGAGAACAGACTACTCTGCCATCTGGCTACTGGACACTCCTTCTTCCCCTTTCAACTTCAGCAACTGGCCCCAGGTTAGGAAGTGATATTAGGGCTAAAAGGTCTATTTCGTAGTATGCATTTGCACAGAAGAGACATCCACTGTCTATCTACAGGAGTTTTTTCATCTCATGGTTAAGTCAGTTTCAGAAACTCTGATCAATAAAGTTCCTATAGACTAGACTTTGCCACACCACCCCACTCTGAGGCCCATTTCATCATATCCTACTACCAAACCAAAACAGCCAGAGCACAATGCCCAGCTCAACAGATTTTCAAGAGCTACTTGATTAACAACATAAATACGAAAGCAGGAAAGAAAAAAATGTTATGCAATAAACCTGTGAGCTATCTTTCTGGAATTAAAATCTGTCACCTGCAATTTAAGACCTCTGTTGCAGGTGCATGTACCCCCTGTGTTATCTTGCTGATATTGGCGCTTCAAAAAATCACATTAAACACCTCTGCAGGAGGTGCATTAACCCACAAAACAACCATACTAGTATTGAAGCGCCAAGTTTGCAAGTTGAATAGATCTGGCATAATTTCCGACTCAACAGCGTCACTGAGATCAGGTCTTGTGACTTGAATGATACATACACATCTCAGCAATAACCCTCTGAGCTGTTTTGCTAGGACAAGAACCTGTAACCTGCAGATTATATGCAGCTCTCTCTATCTGGTGCATTAACACACTGTGTTGCTTTAGTGGGATTAACACGTCTAACACCCATTTCGCACAACAACCTTTAAAGCATGTGCATTAACAAAGGGGCAGAACAGAGGCAGCCGCATTATGGCTGAGAGATTTGCATCGCTGGACGCTGGCAGAAATGGATGCCATTTGTGCAATCAAGGGACTGATGCAAAATTGGATGATCTCACGCCTTAGAGAGCAAATTACAAATGTTCTGCTGATTCACCCCTGCATGATGCCAGGCAAACTTTCAGAGATGGGGCCACAGTCACACAAAAGTAGTTGAACAATGGCTTCCCAGAGGTCATAAAAATCCTTAAAATGACTCTACGCAAAAGAGAGACAGAGTCAGAATGAGCAGTAGGCAGATATAAAGAGAGTCGTTGAGCTATAGTAATAGACAGAGGTGATATGGAAAGTTATTTTTCAAGGGAGGCTCTTTTGAGATGGGGGCCTGGGCAATAACCCACACCTTAAAATGTCTCTGTCACTGATAGGTTCAATTGGGATCAGAATTTGCGAGTTGCTAGTTACACACACCTGCCACCCCTGCATTAACCACCTCACCACCTCTTGTAAACTACACTCTATCCGCTTTTCTTGAATCCAACGATGCTCTCCACCCCTCCCAGACGGGCTTCCGCCCCGGTCAAGGGTCAGAGACCGCAATACTATCAGTGGTGGAAGAAACAAGGAAACTACTGGACGCAGGAGGAGTAGCAGCAATAATCCTCCTCGACCTGAGTGCGGCTTTTGACACGGTTAATCACCGTGTCCTGATTCACCGCCTCAGGAAAGCTGGAGTGACGGGAATAGCCCTATTATGGCTGCAGTCCTACTTAGAGGGGAGATCCTTTCAGGCCTTCGAGGGTAACACCAACTCACGGCCCTTGCCCTTACAGTGCGGAGTCCCACAGGGCTCCTCACTGAGTCCCACTCTTTTTAATACCTACATGGCCCCATTGGCTGAAGTGGTGTCCCCTTTTGGGATCCATATGGTAACACACGCCGACGACACACAGTTGGTTGTAGCTCTTAGCCATCCTAACCAACAGACCAATGGTCTCCCTTCCTGCTTGTAGGAAGTAGTAAAATGGATGATTCTCTCCCACCTGAAACTCAATGGGGAGAAAACATAGCTCATGATCCTTGGTAACTCATTAAGTGCATTCTCAAAAACTCTGTGGCCATCCTCCATGGGCCCAGCACCAATCCCCAAAACAGAGATCAAAAGCCTTTAAATATGGCTTGACCAGAATCTTACCTTTAAAGCACAGGCGAGGAAGAAGGCCGCTTTATGCTACGGACTATTGAGAATTATCTGTAAAATCCTCCCCCTCCAACCCCCGATAGCAAAAAGATTAGTCATTCATGCCCTGATTTTGTCCAGATTGTATTATGGAAACGCTTTTTTTTTAGGTGCCCCAAAGGAGGTGATTCTAAAACTGCAGGTCATACAAAATTGCGCAGCGAGGATGCTTACCAACACACCTAACCGGTGCTCAGCTAGACCTGCTCTACACTCTCTCCACTGGCTTCCAATACAAGAGAGAATACATTTCAAGTCTCTCTGCACAGCCCACAAGTAGCTGAATGGAGGCGGTCCCGTAATCACAAATGCTATGATCCGACCCTACAGGGCAAACAGGAAACTCCGCTCAAACTAACTCCACCTTCCTATGGTCCCCAGGATCAAGAAGGCGAGAAGTGGCGGAAGGCTTTTCTCACTCAACACCTCCAAACTCTGGAATGCCCTTCCATTACATCTACGGAGCGAACCGAACCACGTAAAGTTCCGAAAACAACTAAAGACCTGGCTCTTTCCTTAAGAGATCAGCTCCCAAGCGACGTCCACAGCGCTGGGATGCCTCCAGGTAGCCATACAATACAATACCTCTTGATAGGCCCGTAGCCTGCATTTATTTATGGCTTTTTGATTCAACTGCATTTGAGCTGTCTTGCTGAGATTGAAACCTACCTTGCATGATACATAGGGTTATGCAACAGGCGCTCAATAAACTGAGACGCAGGTATCATGTAACCCACTGTTTTTGATTCGCGTAAAAAAAAACATGAAGAGAATTAGGAGGTCCATTGTACAGTGATGACGAAAGAAAGTTTTGTGTTTAGCCACCAACTGCTCCTTGATCAAATATCCCCTTTGATATGTTATATAATATCATTGTATCACAGAGTCTCCATAATGTTGTTTTGTCTAGTCCTTGTTTGTGTACCTTGCTCTTAGAATGTGGTTGAATTAAGTGTGATTTGAGTATGTGTGTGAATTGATATTATTTTTTTGTATTGTATGGATTTTAATAATATATTGGAATAAATACTTTTGTACCCGATTTTCACATTTGTTGCCCTTCTATATTTGTGTAATTCTTACTATGTTGAAAATTAATAAATATGAGTTTCCCTAGGTTCTGTACATTTTTTTTTTTTTATCTTTATTTCGGCATAGTTGCCATAAAAGAGTCACTACACATTCATTACAATAAAAAAACATTTGACATAAAAAACAGTCGGCTAAAATACATTTCATAATAAAAGTAAATCAGAGCACAATCATCAATGAGATACTGAGAAAGGAAAAGGTCCCCCACTAGTTACTATATTATTCCTGTTTTCATGGATAAGCTTTATTTACAACTGTTGACCCTTTTTTTTCCTTAGGAAAAAGATTGAATATAAGAATCTACTAACGCTAAATATTATTGTTTGGTTTGTGTTAGTTGTAAGAATTCTCAATGCCTGTGAACATGATCTCACGCCCAACAATAAGCATATTGGTTTTATCCATCTTTTCCTGGCCAATACGTAAGCAGGACAAAAGAAAAAAATATGAGACTCATTTTCAATCTGGTGGCAATCACACATGGAGCAAATTTCATCAGTCACTAAGGATGGGACATTAGGCCTCTTTGCCCAACGTGCCAAAGTTGTTTTTAGTAAGATATTCCCATACCTTAATTTTAAGAATAAAGTTTTAGCAAGAGGGGACTCTATCTCGTCCATAAAGGTCTCAAACAATGGTACATTCTTAAAGCTAAGAAAGTTTGTTACTATGGTCCCAGCAGTTAGGGCACTTGTTGTCCTATTAATAATACAGCTCCAGAAAGCCCTTTTTAAAATTAATTTCGAATCGGGCAGTAATTGCTCAGGGTTCTCCCAAAAGTGTTTTAGACCTATTATACTGAACCAATTTTTAACGTGCTTTAACCATGGGATGGTTTTTAAATTATCTAACTCCATGATTTCTTTTAGCCCGTCCCTATAGTCGTGTAATTCTGGCACCCGCCATAGTCTGACCCATAACATCAGTGGCCGAATTATAGTATAGTGATCGGTTCTTTTGATGTTTAGGTCTAATTGAAGGGGCACTAAAGGAGTGCCTCTTGGGACCCTTACCAGGCTTCTCATAAATGTATTGTCCAGGACACTGAAAGTATCCTTAGACCCTGGTCCCCATATTTCTGCGCCGTATAGCACTGCTGGCTGTACCTTAAATTTAAAAAGTTCAATCGCCGGAGACACAGCTTTACTAGTGCTCAAACTTTGCTCCCTAAGGATTGGCTTTGCATTCTGAGCGAATGCCACTTTACTTTTTTCCATTTGTGCTCTCCATGAAAATTTGGAATCTAATGTGACCCCTAAGTATGTGAATTGGGAGACCGATTCTAGTCTTACTCCTTCCAAAAATAAACAGCCTTTATCGGTTTTTGTTGGATTTAGGGCCATACATTTAGTCTTTTTCCCATTTATCTCCAGTCCTTTCTTACTACAGTATTCGCTAAAGGAATTCAGTAGTGCCTGGAGTCCTTTCTTAGTTTGGGAAATCAGAATAGTGTCATCAGCAAATAGTAGAGATGTTACCCTTTCTCCATTCAGTTTTGGAGAGTCATTTTTGCATCCCTCCAGATGCGACGGGATGTCATTCACGAAAAGGGAAAAGAGCGTGGGGGCCAGTACACAACCTTGGCGTACACCACGCTCGATAGGGATTTTTTGGGTTAGTTCCCCACTTGGGCCCCATCGAATTTTCGCAAAATTCCCTTCGTGTAACTCTTTTATCTGAACTAATAAACTAGTTGGCATCCCTACTACACTCAACATTTTCCATAAGAGGTTGCGTGGCACTAAATCAAATGCTGCCCTCAAATCAACAAAAGCAACATATAAATGACCCTTTTTGATTAAAACGTATTTCCAATAAAGGCAACAAAATCTAAATATCTGATCAATTGTGCTTACTTTACATCGGAAACCAGCTTGGAATTTAGTTAAAATTGCATTTCCCTCCATCCAATCACTGACACGAGCTAAAATGTGTCGTGAGTAAATTTTCTGGAGGATATCCATCAGGCTGATTGGCCGATAATTAGAGGGATCCATCCTATCCCCTTTTTTAAAAATTAGAACAATTTCAGCTCCCCTCCAACTTTCGGGGAAATCTAAAGTGAGGGATAACTTATTGCACAAAAGGTTAATGTATGGTGCCCATACTTTTAAATCATGCTTATATAGATCCCCTGGGATCTTATCTAGACCTGGTGCTTTGCCAGACTTGATTTGGTTAATTGCCAGCTCGGTTTCGCCTAAAGTGAAACCCAGGCAATCTATGGGATGATCGTAGCGTGGGACATCCAAATCCATGTGGGCATCATCATATTTTTTATAAAGACTAGTAAAGTGGTTAGTCCATGTTAGCTCATCCAGGTAGATGTCCTTGGCCACTCTCCCTATGTGGTTTCCGTTGGCTACTAGCCTCCAGAAGCCTACGTTATCTCTTGTTTTAGCAGCCATCAACATATCAGCCCATTTTTCTTCCTCCCAGGCTATTTTGGATGCCTTTTGTACTACCTTATAGTTATTCCTTGCTGTTTTTATGTCCAAGAGGGACTTAGATTTAATTGCTGATAAAAGAGCCCTTTTAGATTCTCTACAGGATCTGCCATACCAAGGTTTACTATGGGACAGATTCTGTGTCTTTTGTTGGTTCTTCTTGGGCATTTTTTTTATTTCATTAAAAAAGTTATTGTGTAGTGACATAACATGAATTGGGTTTACCTCCTCTATCGTAAGACCTATGTATAAACCAAAGGTCTCTGCAAAGAGAGTGTATATTTCTGCGAGGATCTCACCATGGTCTAGTATAAATGGCCATTTAAGTGCTCGTCTGTTATTGCTAATGTGGATCTCAACATTGTCAATATTACTACCATCTGCTAAGGGAGAGGAAATTACTCCTTCAAACAAGGAGGCTTCCATTAAAAGACTTACAGGAAAGTGGTCGCTTTCCAGCCTATCCTTTACCTCAAAGTCTAGAATATTCGGCCAGATGGATATAGAAGCGATCACAAAATCCAAATTGCTTCTGCAATTATTCCTACTAAAGGTTGGTCTTTTCAAGCTATCAGACGGAAGTCGTCCATTGCAAGCCCTGAGGCAATACTCTGTACACAATTTTGTTATTTGGAGTGCCAAAACCGAGCATTTTACAGGTTTCACATTCTCCAGAGCAGGGATTTTATTGGCTTGATCTTCCTCTTTGAAGATATCACATAGACCCAAGATAGGTTCATAGTTACAATTTAGATCACCTGCCAAGATAACATGATCCTCCCTTCTATCTAATGTACTTAAAAAGCAATATAATTTGGTTAATGTTGTTGAGTCTCTTGATGAGGGTGTTGGTCTGTTATAGACATTTATTAGGAAGAATTTTTTCCCTTCGTATGTAGTTATTTTTAAAGCTAAAATGTCAAGAGAATTTGCATCCAACACCTCAATTTGTACCCTTAGGTTTACTTTCACCCAAATTAATAGCCCGCCCGAAGGCCTTCCAATTCTAGATTGAATAGCACCTATTCCAAAAGACTTATATCCAACTCTATGTGGTGTGACTACTGCCCAAGTTTCCTGTAGCAAACAAAAGTCAAAAACATCAATAAAACTTGCCCATTCTGGGTCCCTTAAATTTTTTGCGACTCCGGCTATATTCCAAGAGACTAATTTTACAGGCTCTCTTGTTCTAGCTAGGATCTCTGGGGCTAAGTTAGATAACTCCCTTTTTCTGGCTGGGATCTCAAGTTGGGTCACCAAGGGTGCTTCCCCAGTTGTTAACATTCTACGGCCCTCCCCCTGAATGATTCCATCCCTCGCAACCAAATTAAACAAAGGTGAAGACCCAGTATTCCCCAACACTTCAACTCCATTGACAACACCCTTTGCACTAGGGGTGTGTATACCACTTTCCTCAACCCCCAAACTCAAAAAACATCAATCACAATCATCTAGGCCACTGAATATATCAAATCTATTTATGGTCTCTAGAGGTGTGAATGGTTTTAGATGATCCATTCTCCTATTATTTACATTATTGTGTCTGGCTGGTACATAATTCCACCCATAGGGATCTGGGGTTGACATAGGATAAGACACATATTGGGGGTTCCTGGCACTCTGTGCAATCAGGGGATAGGTGTTCAAATGCGTTTGTGTTGTTATGTGATTGGGTGGTTGGTGCTGGGTTGGAAACACCACTGATCTTGGATAGAAGTATGTCAATGGTCTGGGAATTATACGGTTGTTACTGTTGCCGGGTGGCCAGTTTAATATAAATTGTACAGCATTTGGGTCCCTAAAGTTTACTACCACCACGTCACCCCTCAGGTGTCCTTGGGTCTGCCCCCCAACCACTGAAGACGGCGAACGTGAACAATTTTGCCACTGATGTTATTTATTATTGGCCTAAATAAACTCAGCCAATGCATAATCTTGTTCTTCAGTTGTGCAAAACCCTCCCGCTTATTTGGTTCCAACACAGGCACCCCTGAAAGAACTACAACAAAAGGCACTGCCTCCGGCGGGAGTTCTGGGAGTGGAGCCCGTTTGGGTCTCCCCCAGTTGTGCCTAGTACCATCCGCCTCCCTTGTTGGTCTCCCCAATGGTAAACTCGCCGTACCCTCATATGATTTACTGGCTGGTTTATCGGGTTTATCCTGTGGCAGCTTGGGAGGTAGGTTGTGATGTTTGGTGATCTTATTTTCAGGGTGCTTCAAGGTAGATGGATTCGTGTTTGGAACAGAGATTGGGGTAGTTACGGTAGGTTGGATTGGCAATGTAGTGGTTTGTAATACATTACTTACAGCTGACTTGATAGCAACTCCCTTGCTTCCCAATTCCCGTTCAATTTTCCCTAATCTATCCTCCACTTTGTTCAGTCTCTCTAAAATTGCGACTGAATAGCTTCTGATTAAGCTCTCTATACTATGCAATGTAATGAGTTCCTGAACTGCTTTGGGCACGTTATCAGCCACACTAATATCTGGGCTGGCCTCCTTATCTATCAGCATGTTCGGTAGGGTTGAAGGTAGAGTATTAATTCCTTCTGTTGTGGCTATTAAGGTCTTAGCACTTTCAGCAGAAGTCTTTGACTTTTTTCCAAAATCAGAGTAGCTCAACTTTGTTTGTTGTGATTCCCCCATTTTACGCCGTTTTTTAAACGGGGGTGGGCCATATATTCTAGGCGTAGGCATTATTTTTTTAACCCTATATCGTGTTGTTTTGCCTAGAATAGGGGCAGGGGCACTCGATGGCTTCGTTGTATTCGGAGTGCTAGTATGATTAATAGACAGGGAGCCATTCATAATCAATGTGGGGCAAGTATTGTGTATGAGCGTGGTATCTTTCAATACTATTGGCTGGCTTTCCAGCGAAGGTACACTATCATTAACATTCTGGCTGCCCTCAACAGTAGAAGTAGCAGGTAAAGATGGAACAATCACTGGCCTGTTCTTCATGCTTTCTACAGAACGGCGGCGTTCCGATCGTCGCTCTTCTAGGGTAATTCCCTCAGTGAGGTTAACAGCGGGCTTTGTGAAATAATTGTCCAAAGTTCTATTTAACAAACCCCCTTGCTTATCTGGCATAGCTGAGTCAGAGCTTAACGGAGAAAATGACATTTAGCAAAGAAATGACAGTTGTTAATAATCAGGAGCAGTGGACCCTATTACAATGGCACAGGAATGGCTATGGGCCAGGGGGTTGTGCCCAGACCAGTCTCTTCAGGCCTCTGAGGGCCACAGAGGGCCCGCCCTTTGCCCGGGCTTAGCCCCGGGCGCTCCCGCGCAGCAGTATCCTCAATCAGTTATGTAGACCTAGGGCGGTGGGCGTAACCGGCAGGGAGAGCAGCCTCAGGTGTGGCGAGCGGGGACTCCTGGGAAGTTGAGTCCCTGCTATACTACTCGCAGCCCTGCCGGTACCTGGAACGCAGTTGATGTAGATCCTGCAAGTCCCACAGCCACACAGTTTCAAAGCGCGCTGCGGGACCCGCGAAGCGGGTCCGGCAAGTCGTAGGGCAAATCCTGGTCACAATCAGCGACGGTCCAATGGCAGCAAGACTCTCCTTGCAGAAGAAAAGAGTGTCCCGCAGTCAGCTTGCACCAGCGGGATTTTATCAGGGCGGTGGGCGTAACCGGCAGGGAGAGCAGCCTCAGGTGTGGCGAGCAGGGACTCCTGGGAAGTTGAGTCCCTGCTATACTACTCGCAGCCCTGCCGGTACCTGGAAGGCAGTTGATGTAGATCCTGCAAGTCCCACAGCCACACGATTTCAAAGCGCGCTGCGGGACCCGCGAAGCGGGTCCGGCAAGTTGTAGGGCAAATCCTGGTCACAATCAGCGACGGTCCAATGGCAGCAAGACGCTCCCGCACGCTGTAATCCTCTCTGCGGCGTACTGCAAAAACCTAGGTTCTGTACATTTACAATGTTTCCCTGACTAGAAGAACTCCCCACTTGTTGCAGGGGGGCCTTTGTTTTTACACTGTCCATTGTACAGACCCTCCAGGATTTCGCAATTTCACAAAATCGGCAGTTTTGTTTTTAAAGCATGCATGCCCTTCTGGGCCCACCATGTGCTATATGGGCGGCGGCCCCAAAGCTTGATACAAGTTAATTTCCTCCAGGTGCCCCGTGGGCGGGTAATCCATGGGGGCATTCATTTGTATTGTTTTGGGCCCATTGGGCATGTGGCGGGCCCAGGGAGCATTCATTTTTTTAAATGATTAGGGCCCGCCACCCATGGGGGCATCTATTTTTATCAAGTTCCCCAAAACTTGATAAAAATGCATGCCCCCTGGCCACACCACGTACCCTGTAGGCGGCAGGCCCAAAACTTGATAAAAGTCATTGGCCCCCAGGTGTCCTGTGGGTGGCGTGCCCAGAGGGCATTAATTTCTATCACATTTTGGACCTACGGGGCAGGAGCGGCCCGTGCAGGTAAGAGCAGTCGGGTGGGGGGGGCGGTGGAGTCGACAGACGACGATGAGGGAAAATTAATTTTCCCTCGCTGTCTGTCGACTCCCGCCACACCACCCTTACCTGCATGGGCCGCTTCCTGGGGCACGTGGCGTGCCCAGGGGCCATTTATGTTTATCAATTTCCACAAAACTTGCTAAAAATACATGCAAATAGCAAAATAAAGTCACACAAAAATGCCGCAAAACTTCTGTATTTCTGTTGGGGTCTGATTGTAGAGACTTATGTGGTCAACGCCCTCAGTGTGGCAGGTCAGCACGGCCACGCCAGCTTCCAAAGGTGATAAACGCGAGGACCATTAGCTGGGCAACAGAAACACTGTCGAGTAATAGGGTCGATTGGACTCAGTAGTTTGATATATCAATGCATTGCGTATTTAAAAATAGTATGTCTGCCATTTTTATTAAGCATGTATTTGAGCTCAAAGGTCATACCAATGGCAGAAACATCCTGTACAAATACCAAGAAGCATAACATAACACGTCTGCCCCCTAGCTGGGGCTGGGGGCTGGAATCCCTACAGCTCGGGACCCCGGCACCTTAGGCTACAAAGCCTTGAAAGCTAATTAATAACCTGCGCTTCCCCTTTGCCTCGCCCCCTCCGCCTCGCCGCAGCGCCTTGCCTTCCCCACAGCTGACGCTCGCGCGCGCTCGGACTGCGCCTGCGCGGGGTTACTGGCGTCCGATGACTGCGAGTAACCCCGGCGCTGCGGCACTGCGCAAGGCGCGCGCCCGGCTCGAACGCCGCGGCCGCACGCCCTGACGCACGTGCGACGCTGCTGGACGGTTGGCAGGAGCGCAGGCACTTTAGGCCACACTGAAGACACTGCGTACCTCAGAGTATGCAGCGCGAGAGAGGAATCAAAATACTGACGTGTAAGCATTGGGCCAGTACTTAGTGCAGGAAAGATTCGAGGTGATGAGGAAAGGCGGCGGGTGTGTGTATGGCAAAGTTAGAAACTATGGTAGACAGTGAGAGACTGTGAAGGACCCGAGACTGCTGCTAGACTTGTCTGCCACTCCAGCCCTATCAATTTGTCTATTTATTGACACATGGTGTACAGCGCTACACAATAGTACCCACATAAAGAAGGGTCTTTACTGTAAACTATACCTACTCAGCGCTTTGTAAAAACAAATATTTTATTTGAGTCTTAGGTAATTACGTATACAGAAACTGAAATAGAGAGTTCTGTGCATCGAGGCAATAAAATGAAACTTTGAGAACACGACTAGGAATGATGATAAAAACGTAGAATAATGACTATGATGCGTACCACAGCTAACAATAACACGAGAGTTACACAATTTAGCATGTGTATACAATATAGAGCTATTTGCAAAAGCTCGTAGTTTTAATGCGCTGTGAGTAGCAGATGATGCGGTTGGCCGGTCAGTGGTACTCATTTCTCCTCTCTTGGAAGGATGGAAGGTGGATTTGGAAAATGTGACTTTCAGTTTAAACATAGATCTCTGCATGCCAGCGCCAAATTCCGTGGGGCACGGAGTCTTTTCAGCTGAGGGGCTGTGTTTTGTCAGGTGGTAGAGGAGACTGGTGAAGCGGACCGTGACACACCTGCAGCACATGTATCATCATGTCACACAAGTGCTGCGTGTGAGGCAAGTGAAAGCGCACCAAAGCTTGGCTCTGGAACAGAAGTGCCAGCAGAGGTTTTCTTGTCATAGGAACTGTTAAAATCAGTACAACATAATGCTTTTTTAACGTGAAGTCAATGGACACCAACAGGGGCGGATTGCGAAGGCGGGCATTGGGAGATGGGCCGGTGCCTCAAGGGAAGAGTTTCTGCCTCTTTTGCCTATCACCCACAGAAAAACGGTGGTCCAAGCCAGGCCCGGACTAGCCGTTGCGGGCACCGGGCAATCCCCGGTGCGCCGCAAGGGTGGGGGCTGGTATTGGGCCCTGGGGGCTGTTTTTGTTACAGGGCCGTTTTTGCAGCTTAGCTGCAAAAACGGCACTGTATCAAAATCGGCCGAAAAACCGTCCCGGCAAAGAGCTCAATCGAACTCCCAGGGGGCCGGCCGAGCACTTTGCCAGGGTCGGTTTTGGTTCTCAGTCCGGCCCTGGTCCAAGCTTTGATAATCTCCAGGTTAGACTACCTGAATGTACTTTACCTAGGGCTACCAGAGTATTTACTGTCTAGACTGCAGGTGTCCCAGAACCCAGCAGTCAGAGTAATATTTATGCTAGGCCCTAGAGTCCGCATGTTGACACAATTGAAATCCTTGCATTGGCTCCCAGTCCACAAGAGTATACAATTTAAGGCCTTGGTTCTTGCTTTCAAGGCTCTCTATGGCAGTGGTGCTGGGTACATTGCGAAGAGAGTTAAATTCTATCACCCTCACCGCACACTTACGTCTTCAGCACTTCAACTGGCACGAACCCCCAGATATCTTCAAGCTTTAATTGGGGGACGTTCCTTCCAAGTGCAAGCAGAGAAACTATGGAATAATCTGCCGGTGGAGTTAAGGATGATGCCTGATCTTCTGGCATTTAGGAAATCATTGAAAACTTGGCTGTTTCAGCTTCAATGCCTAGTTTAGCGGTCACTGTGGCACGGTAATTTCAGTTATCACGTACAGTGCCGGGACACTCAACTGAGTAGCTGCACGCTTTATGAAACCCATTTAACATAACTATCTTCCCCAGTCCCTGCCACACCACTGTGATACGTCACCAGTATCATGGGCCCTCCCTTGCCATGCTGTCAAACTGAGGCTGGGGGGGGCAGGTGCTGTTCTAACCTCGGCCCCATCCTGTGGCCAGCCCCGCCCAGAAGCAGTGCCATTCCCTCATTGGGTCATCACTTCCAGGCTACGGTGGGCATGGGGAGAGTGAGAGAATGCAGGGGCCTTGGAGAGGGGCCATTCTCACCTAAACCCCCCTGGACTAGCAGCAGTGTGCTTTTCTTGACCCCTTCCCATGCTAGATCATACCCTGAGGCTATAGTGAGGTGGGCAGGGGGTGAATAAGAGATGTGGCCTTGCTAGGGGCCAGGTGTTTTCACCTCAGTTCCAGTGTCTTTTAGGCCTTGGTGGAGGGAAACATAGAATGTAACGTTATGGTCTCAGAGCTGCTAGTGTTGCAACTGGGGAAGTATGTTCGAGTTCTGGCGTCAGCTCAACATCTAGTGCTTCTGGGCAACTCACATAGGGCCTGATTACGAGGTTGATGGCCTCACCACCGGCCCGCGGCAGGCCAGTCAATGCTGCCAAGCCTACAGCATCCCGTTCGCAGTATTAAGATGTTTAAGCTGTGTTTGCGGTCTTGCTGTGGCGGTTTTTCGACAGAGGTGAGCCGTCTCTCTTGGAACCTCATTATTTGTAGGTAGTGTTTCACAATACAAATACACATGTGTGTATATACATGAAGCATGTCTGAAAATACCCACATATGTAATACAGCTTTGGAACACATACCATGTCCAACAACACAGGTCCACAGCCATTGTAACAGTAAAGAAATGTACGAGCTGCTTACCCTTAGGAGTTGACACCAACAGTGTGTATTTTCTTCGTGGGCAAGTGTCTGCAGCAAAGGAAGGACCTGGACAAGGGTCTCCGTGACGGGAAGAGGAGTGGAAACTGAGTATAAGGTAAGTTCTCACCTAATATCTTGTGTTCCCACCAGGTCTAGTGTGGAGGTCTTCCCGCCACAGTCGGCTTGGCGGTGAGCCTCATTGTAATCTCGCCTGTGGGAACAGGGGGGCTGGCCTCCAGCCGTCAGCCACTGTAGCCTGTGACCGCCGTCAATGCGGGAAGGAAAGACAAGCGAAGTTTGCTGGGCTCGGGTGGGCTTTCATCAATGTGACCGCCAACATCGTAATTCAGCTGGCGGACAGCCTAGTCGGCTGTCGGCGAATCTGCCGGGACAGCGGTACCAAGACCTCCAAAGCCATAATCAGGCCCTAAATCTCCCTACCTGATATAAAAATGAATTTGATCTCATGCAATGTAGCTGGTGTTAACGGTAATTGCTCCAATGTCTTTGGGTGGAGTTCACGCTATAGAAAACTACAACCCCAAAAAATACTAACGATTTAGGAATGTGGGCCACTTTTTGGGAAGTGCCTGGGCCAAATTGTTATTCCAATCTGACCCTGGACACCAAGTTATGTCCCTGTACTGTGCACCATGCCATCCCAGCAGACAGTGCTGTTAGTGTTCAGAGGGGGCATGAAGCAGAGAGGAGAAGTGTGTGAGCTGAAGGAGCAGAGAGAGCAGGTATTGGTAAGAAGCTCCAGAAAACAAAGAGGACAATGTGTGTGTGTGTGTGTGGGCAGGAGCAGAGATTTGGCAATGAAATTAGTGGTATACTCCAATTTTAAAATTAATCAAATTGCACACATATATCACAATTGGATACATCTGACATACTCCCTCTCACTTGCAATGCTTTCTAATTTATATTCAAAATTGGTCTTGTGACCGAGGCCTTTCCAATCTGTCTCCCATGTCTCTGCAATGCAAACATTAAACCAATTAGCGATATTTACTGTGCATGGAAACAGTGACCTACACTGCGTGTCCTTACCGACACTCTCTCATGTCTAAATCGGATGCTTTAACAACTGAATTATCTTCATGCATTTTTTGTAGGTTATAGAGCATTTTCATACCACCACCAGAGGAAAGGAAATGGGGAAAAAAACACAGAGCACAATCTTCCATAAATATACAAAACTGAAGAGTGATAGTGGTCTAAAGTCGTGCAGGGTACATCCGGCTATGGCATAATTATTTTATTTGTATGCCTGTAAACAAAGTTCAGTTAGAAGTACGATTTTTTTACTTAGCATTTTCTACAGTACAAACAACAACCTACCAAGCACTTCTGCTGTAACTAGAAGCGGTGACCTGCAGGCTGCACAACAGTTTGATCAGCAGTCCCTATGACCCCCCCTGAGATTCGCTATGCTTCCTCACAGTGTCGGATTGGGGCAGAAAATAGGCCCGGGCACCAAAATAAAAGTGGCCCCCATTAGTGAATCAGATAGCTACAAAATGGCCCACATTTGCAAATCAGGGACGTTTTCAATTTGTAAAGACCCTTTGTATAGGTGTTGCACAGGGTTTAGGGGACTGCCTACATTTGTGCTTGCTACAGGCCATGTTTGTGGTAATATCAGGGAAATCAACATTAAAAACCAGCCCACGAGACGATTAAATGGCCCTACAAACAGACAATAAGCTAGCCCACAAACGGACTTGTCAGACCGGCCTGTCGAGCACTGCCTGACTGCCCTATAGGCCAGTCCAACCCTGCTTCCTTGTCCATTTTAGTAACTAAAAGCATTCCCAAGTTCTCCACATTTATGGCCCTAACACCTTTCACCTGCTGTCCATGTGCCCCATCGAGTTACCACACATAGTGATTAATTAGTGTGTGTATAGTAAGAATGGACTGGTGACGTTGTCAGTGTTTGCAGTAAGTGCAGGTCGGTGACCTCATCAGACTGAGCTTTAACAGACATCATAACATTTCTTTTAAAGAACCCCTCTTTCACAGGTATCAAGCCTCTGTAACGGAGACATCTGCAGCGCAGGGGCCCCCACACCTTGTTCACCTTAACGGGGGTCGGTCCCCTTGAGCTGGCCAGCTTCAAACAAATAAAACACTCAGAAGCAGCAGGGCAGTTAAGGAATAGTTAATGGGGACCTCCTCATCTTACTTGGGGCCCAGAGGTTTTGTTATGCCACTGCCACAACTGACATGCACCCTAGATTTAATGTTATACAGCTCCCCGCCCTCAAAGTTTTATTGGGGATTCCCTGGTCTCACTTTATTGAAAGAGGAGAAGTTAAATAATTATAGTTAGAGTCGCATTTCGAGCACAGTCATTTCGCCCCTTCCACCACTAACCACTTCCTGCTGTTGAAACTGCTGTGCACTGGCAGGCACAGTTAAACTTGAATAACCTGCAGCACTCTCATCAGACAACCCTCACCCCCAAATAACAGGAACTGGCTGGGGCACGAATGTGTAGTTCTAGTTTCACTCAGAATAGAACCCCCATGTTTCCCTTCCCTTTAAAATGTGCTACGGAAACCTAAAGGTCAGAGTGCGCTTGTTTCACGTCCAAGAGGAAGGAAGTGCTGCGGGGGAGTAATGCCAGCAGGGTTCAAGTCAACATCATATCTCTCAAGATTCCCTTCCCCACTCTCATCGTGTGAAGTGTCCATACAGCATTTTACACCTATTTTTTGTGAAAATGACTATTTTCGTACTGCAGCTCTCTTTAATAACCCTCAATTTCCCTTCATTTCAATGAAGTAGAACTAATATTTTGAATGATAGCAAATTTTTTTAAAGAGTTTTATATAACGCAAACAAGACCCGGGGATATCCGGTATCTGAACGCTTTACATGAGCACCAGTTTCGTTACAGATGAACACATTCATTTTTGTTAGGCACGGGGAGATTACGTGATTTTCCCAGAATCACAGGATGTTGAGCGTCGTTGCTGAGACTCGAACCCGGTTCCCCAGCTTCAAGGTCGACCGCTCTAGCGGTGAGGCTACATTCTCTCCCCTATTTGAAATAGGAGTACATGTGTGGCATTACATTTAGGATCAATGTTCTTTTTGAGAGGCATCGTCAGATGTGAAAAGGGGGCTCTTTAACTCGTCGCGTGCGTCGGACGACCCCTGGCTGACCGACGTCACAGTGGGCGTGTGCGGAGGACCGTCCGAAACACGCCCACTCATTAATTCCCTAGCACCGCAGCGGAATTTGCGCCACGGTCAAGGGGTTAAAGAGATTGTTATTTATCTGTAACTAGAGCCAGCAATCGAAGTGTGTAAAAAGTGTGGGAACTGGGATGCTGATCAGAAAGAGGGAGGGCCGATACACAGCTAAAAACAATAAGATATTCTGTACTGTTTGGTAAGCCTTTCACTTGCAGGTAACTGCATCTAAAATATAACACATACACCTTAAATAAATAAAAAAAATGCTAGTTAAACTACTCTATGGGAAGTTTATTGTTCTGATAGGAAAGCTTAACTGGTTAATGTAATCACTTTAGATCCTAGCTGGTGCACTGGGGAACAATGGCATGCATTCTAGTGCTATGAGATGCCAGACTTCGACAGAAAGCACTGTGAATATGTAAGTCATTTATTTAATAAGTGTATTACACACAAAACAAGATAAGTTGCTATAAATGGGCAAAAAGAACAGTGTTTAAGTGCTCTCAGTGCTTTCAAAGGTTACATTTTTAGTAATACACAAGCAGTGTGTACCTTTTGCAAAACATTGTTATGAGTTTCCAGTTAAAGGACATGTTCCAGGTAATAGCCTTACGGTATATCCCAAAAACAATTCTTTGGGGTCAAATGATTCAGTCAATTAAAGCCTACACTGGCTCCCAAGCATCTCTTTATCCTTCTGTCCCTGCACAATACAGGAGACCCACTTCTTCCCTTTAACCCTAAGGAAACACAAGGTAGACATTTACCATGCTGCAACAGTTTTTACAAAAAGTATTGGAACGGTAATATTAAAAAGGCTTGGAAATGTTGATCCCAGTTGGCCCTGCTCACTTCCACCTCTAGCCTTGGCCGACTCTCAACTGGTCTACGTTTTGGAAACAGGATATTTTCCTCAACAACGTCCTGCCACCACCAAGCAGTACCATTGCCGGGGCCAAACTGGGAACCCAAAGCAGCCATGGCAAATTTTGTCAGACCAGCCCCTATTACAGTACATAGCGAGCGAGCGAGCCTGACCACCACAAGGAGGGTTTAGGGGGATCTCACCCAAGCAAATTTTGGGAAAAAATGGTTCATTCTACAACACCCTTTGCATTATATATTCAATTGTATTTGCTTTTAAAGCATATTAAATGATGACCTTACAGTGCCCCCGGCAACAGCATTCTTTACTGGGGCTCTTCAATAAGTTCCTCACTATCATCCTCTAACAGTGCCTCTCATCTCTCCATAGCCCAACTCTTACGTGTATTTAATTTGTTTTATAGCACCTCTTAAACCATTGTACTGTGCCTGAGCATTTTACATCACATACAGTGCCAATGAATCATACGTGTGTATAACATGTAACATACCGACAGAGGGGACTACAAGGAGTAGGATTCACATGTCATTCATACTGGTCAGCATTTTTTAAGAGTCCTTGGTCTGGGGAAGCACAAACTCAGGATTCAGAACGTAACACAGTGGTTAGGATTGATTTTACTACAAAGAATGTATTTCTACCTAAACAAATCATTTTAAAGCAAAATTAGGAGAATGAAAGACTGGGGAAAAAAACAACTTTCTAACCAAGATTATGAGTCTAATTTATGAACTGCAGAGTAACAAAAGAATCTCTGTGACAAAAGCAGTAACCCACTGATCAATGCACATAAAATACAGTTCTGTGATCTGCATTGTACACACTCTCTGCAGCAGGCATATTAACCCTCTGTGCTACCTTAGATAAGTCAAAACTGCCATTAGACAAACTCCCATCTCTCTCCAGCAGGTACATTAATCACCAGTTATCTTTCCACTTTTATTGTTGCCTGAAAACTGTTCCATGTACATAGAAATCTGCAGTGCTTTTAAAATTGCTGCACTCCTACAAATCCGGCCTTCGGTAACAAAAGAGCTTCCCCACCCTTGCAGCCTCCCGGGGAAATGCCCGATGCACGGTACGGCCAGTCCAGCCATGACCATTGCTCGCCTCAAATTCTACCTCGCAACCACAATCGTAGCTAGTCACAGGAATGTAGGCCAAGCAGGGCTTTTACCTGCTTCGTGAAGCTTCAGGTGATGCTGCAACCTCTTTTTACCAAATGCTACCATCTATTAGACACTCAGGACTTTTTAGGAAACAGGTTGATGATGCCAATATGTTTTTTTAATCCCCAGGCTGATGTTAATGACCTGCACTTACTGCTCAGAATGATGTCATTAGTCCATGCTTACTACACATACTGATTGGTCACTATTTCTTCCCAGTGTTTAAGTTAATTCCTATCTGAGCAGGATGAAGACACAGATTGTGTAAAGAGTTAAAGGTCGTGTACAACTAGTGTAAGGTATTTACAGAAAATTTGCGGACAGCGTGAGGTGCCAGTAGGAACAGTGTGACCAGACTGAACACCTTGTGAGGAGGTGAAAGATGTTTTGAGACAATATACTGGCACTGTGAGAAGCATGGTGCACATGGACAAAGAGGTGAGCTCAGTACCTGTGCACAGGCAATCAGAGGAACGTGTATATAAAAAGCCAGAGGAATCTGGTGCCCAAAAGTAGACGTGTGAGGTGCTTGAGGGACTAGTAAGACATTGGAACCCGTGTTTGTAAATGGAAAGGATTTAGGGGACATGGGGAGGTAGTGCAAGGAGACATGACACTTGTGCAGAGAGTGTGTTGAGCTTGGAGTTTGTGCACTGTGTGGAGCATTAAACCCATGCATGAGGCGACTGGGGCACTTACAGGGAGGAGATCGAGGCACATGGTTTGGACTGCAGTTGTAAGGAGTGTGGGCTGTAAAAGTGGAGCACTCGAGGACACCACTAATTACAAATATGGCCTATGTAAACTGTGGTTCACTAACAATATGCAACGTACAACTGCATAGAAACACAGGAACACGACTTTATTAACACTTTTATTTCTATTTCTCGGACTGAAATAAACAGTATAAAACTTTTACTATGTTATACACAGGGCTCGAGTCGGGGGTACCACGCGGGTGGACGGGTGCCCCCCCACTTATTTTACCGGGAGCTCGAAAACGAGCAAATGGAGCCACACATTCACTCTTTGGCCTCTCTGGGGCGAGATCGGAGCCCATTCAGAACGCTGCTCACGCGTTGGCTTCTCTGATGCAATCGCATCTAAGGGGTGAGCGAGGGGAAGCAATGAGTCTGATGGTGTGAGCCACCTTTCGTGACGTCACTTCCTGTTGTGACATCAGCGTCCCCCCACTTCTTTTTTTTAGGACTTGTGCCCTGGTTATACACAGCAGAACAAACACCCATTGCACACACTACTTGTAATAAATTGTGTTACCCTTTTATTCATTACACCAAAGCAATGTTTTAAAACTGTATTACCAGAGAATTGTGTCAGCTTATTCTGGCTTCACGTCATGGGTCTAGGGTGAGTACAAGTTCCAACAAGAAACATCTGAAGAACAACATTGAATATCTATTTATAATGTGAACTTCTCACTAGGAAGTACTTTACACTTGTAGACATTGGACTTTCAAAAGATGTGCAAAGTGTTCAAGATTCTTTTGACTTCTTGAAATATCAGCTTGTTTGAAGTCCTCACGAAATAAACAAGAACTGACACTAACAGCAGAACAAAACATCTTCAAGACCAAGAATAAATAATTCTTTCCGCCATGTTTGAAATATATATTTCTAGTTTTGGTTCCCATTGTTGACAAAGGACTTGTCCCAATCTTTAAATGAGTTGGAGTACATTATAGAAATATACTCCCTCAAGGCGAAATTCTTACCTATTTTAGCACTTGAATAAAGCAGTAGGTAAGAGGAAGATGACAAACAGACTTTAACAAAGTAGCAGGAGCTACCCTGCATTCTATATTCTGCATTTTTTGTAACTTAAGTTGTGTTAAAGCCAGTACATAGGCAGGCCTCAATCACTAATCGCCCAGTCCTGGAAGGCAAACACAGTAGCCACGAAAGTGAAGGGGGATGTAGCACTTGTGAATAAAGTTCACCAAGGGAGCAAGAGATGTTAATAAGAGGGCGGAATAGATCAGGCCCCTGGGAAAAGCCACACAGAACTCTGTAAACAAACAAACTAAGTTTGCAACACGTAGTTGACATAAAGAAGGAGGATAAGGAAGCACAGCTGGAGAAGAGCCAACAAGAAGGTGGGAAACGTTCAACAGAAAAAGAAGGCAGAGCAGAACCCTGGGAAACGCCTCAGAGTTGAGTGGACTAACTCTCCGAGCTTGGAACGGTCAGTTAGCACACACATAGAGTTTCGGCCACTGGTGCTTTGGAGGCACCTAAATGAGTGGGACCCACAAAAGATTGAGTAAGAGCCCTGGATGACAACACAAGCAACATGCAGACTTCTGGCTCCAGAAGTTCCTAGCCAGGTGCGCAAGAGAGGAGGCTGATGCTTTGCCTTTACATAAGAGTCAATGCTTTAACAACAAAGATATGAAAGACTGAAGACATGGTGTAACCGTGGGTGAAAACACATGGAGCATAGACCCACCATCTTGTCCCATTCTTCTAGATTGACTCAAATTATATGTAAAATTCCCCACCAGCAGCAAAACTAATGATGACGGGCAGTGTTGTGGAAATTGTTGTGGGAAATTATGTCAAAGGAGGTTAAAAAAGATAAAGTGGCAGCACTTCTGGACTTTACAGTCTGCCTAAGCTGCTGCATCATCACAGGTGGAAGTGACAGTCAGGGCAGTGGCAGCCAGAGACGTTCAAGTCGATAAATCGACCATCCAAGGAATTCAATCCAGGATAGAAGCCAACCAGAGGAGGTGATGTTAAGGAAGTTACAGTCAGGATGGAGGCCTTCCAGTGCGGTTTCATCACTTCACATGGGTCCTGGGGTGAGTGCTCACCACTCAAATTTAGGAAGAACATGAACACAACGATCACAAGAGTATAGAGTTGGAAATCACAGAGACAGATTTGAGCAGAAGAGAAGCGCAGAGCTCAGGGTCCATTACCTTCGGGAGATGAGCAACATGTCACTTTCGCTGATGGAGGTAAGGGTTCTCTCTCCGATGTCTCTGTTGGTGCTGAGATGTCTGTCCACGATGTATCTGTGGGAGGTGAGAAGTCAGTCCCTGATTTCATTGGAGAAGTCACAGGTATTGTGACAATGACAAACTCGAAGCAAGCTGATCAGAAAGTACAGAGGCCATTGTACAAGAGTTAGGCCAAAGCACAGAGACAGAGTTGCACAGCACCTTTCTTCCATATCTATAAAGTATGACCTTAGTGAAGGAGACTTAAATAAGGGGAAAGAATGATACAGAAAGAGCCTTGAACACGGCTGAATTTAAAGAAAGAAGGTAGAATCAGTTGAGACAGGATCCACCTGTAAAGAGGAGAGGAACCCATTGTAATTCAACCAATGAAGGTTGCTCCCAACGAAGATACAACCGCTGTCAGCCAAGTAACATGTATGCCTTTATCCGAAAACCTACTCCCACCACGAAGTAATAAGAGCCAGAGGTAGGACATTCTCACAGTCAAGATCTCAAGCTACCTCACGCGATAAGTGTCTTTAATTTAATTTAATTAAAACATCAACATAAAACAAAGAAAGGCGGTATCTTACATATGATTTCACCCGCCTGCTCCACACTTGACATTATTGCAATGGTACAACTTTTCATAGTAGTAAGCAGATTTGTTTCTGCGGCCATTTCCCAGACAATTTAAAACACGTAGCCAGTTGCCACTTTATTTATCTTCCAGAGCAGATATTGCTTCAAAACCACAGACATATACTGCAGTATACTCCAAGGATTTTGGAGCTCTTTTGATCCCGAAATTTGTTTTTAAAAACTGTTTTCATCTGTTTGGTCCACAGAAAGTATTTCTTGTGAGAGTCGGAGATTATATGTAGTGCAAATAACTATTTCAACCTTTCCGTGGTAAATTCTGTGTGTCCATTCATCCCTGTAAATAATAACAGACCCATAATGCTCGGTACAAAACTAGTTACTTGCCCTGCCTCCATTCGATGGAAGATAGACAACTAGTCTCTCCATTATTGATTTGTAATAGGTGAGAGTTGAAAGTATCTCCATTAAGTTCCTGGTGACACAGGGGTCAGTTCCTGGTTTCTCAATAGGAGGTCAATCCTATGCATCTGTTGGAGGTGAAAGGACTGTCTTATATTCATATCTGCTAAGAGGCGAGGTGGGTTAGACCTCAATTTTTCTATTACCTAAGCTGCCTGTTCTTGACTTCTCGGTGGAAGGTGAATGTTCTGCTCAAGCTTTCTTTGTGTGGGGTAAGCAGGATTTCCCTGATTTCACAGTGAAAATGTTGGTTCTGTCGCATATTTAATTTTCTGGGTTGAAGGCCAGGTTCCTGATGTCTATCTAAAAGTTCTGTTTCTTATTTTTCCAAGTTTCTGAATGGTGAGGGCTCTGCCTATGGTTTCTCTGTGTAGGATCAGATGGCGTATGTTCCTAAGTTTTCAGCTGAAGTGACTGGTCTGACTGACAGCCGTAGGACTAGGAGGCCTGTGACAGAGTCCTCCAAGAGATGGGGGCTCTGTCATGGTTATCTCTGTGAGTGTATGTCAGGCGGTCTCTGTATCCAATTTCCATGAGAAGGACAACATGTCGGACAGTGGTTCCTCTTTCAGTTGCTCTGTTCCCCTGAGAGCACTTTTGTAATGTTGCAGTGTATTACAGTCATTTTGGATGATTCTTTGTCACTCTAGAACCTAAATTATGAAGACATAATTACTCCCCCCAAAGCTGTGTGGCGCGATCTGGAACTCTACTTGGACCTGAGGTGTGCTATGTAAATCAGCAGTTAAGTAAATAAATGTGGAGCATCTCCTACCTCTCTTCTTCCACCAGGAGCCCTCTCGGATGGAATAGGAGAGCTCCATGAACTCAATGTCCACGGCCGAGCGCTTGGGCAGGTGGGAGAAGCGCTGCGCCTCCATGATGGTGTTCTCTACCTTCTTCAGATGTGTGGTGAGGAGAGGGGCCTCCTGGGAGCTGCCATTGCACACAGAGTCTTCCAGGACGATGGAAACAACGGAGGAATCCATGCCCTTCTCGGCCATTACACGCACCTGCAGAGGAAAGGATGGAAATAGATGGTCACTCCAACAGATCATGGAGGATCGCATTGTTCAATCACTCAAACAGGCCACGAAATTCAACAGTGTTCAGTCAGTGCAGTAGACTGCAAAATACCACAATTTCACTCCAACAGATCATGAAGGACCACACAGCTCAACATCTTCCTCAGACCATGGGGAACCACACCGTTCAATCAAACCAACAGGCTATGTATTACTGCTTGTGTCATTAACTACAAAACGCCACAAAGCACCACACTGGCTAATGGCTCCAAGAAGCAATCAATGAATAAATCAATAAGGCCAACTCACCATGAAGACCCACACCTGTCAATAGCTCCAGCAAACATTAATGACTCCAGTGGACCACGAACCACTACACCAATCAGTCCTTCCAGCAAGCCGTGAGTGACCACGGGCATCAGAACTGATCCACACGCAGCAGTCCCACACTACTCACTACAACAGGCGATCCTTCTGCCCTCCGGCCAGCTGTTACAAGACTTTGTTCAGCACACTACATGAACCACAAGGCCTGGCATTTCAACAAGGAGACCACAAGCACGTCAAAGTCATGTGCGATAGCCGCCAGCTGTCCCAAAACCCCTCACCATGGACATTTTACTGCAGCGTGGAACTGAAACTCCGTGTGCTGTTCCTTCCGACGGCTGTGAGTGGGCGATAGTTGTGTGACTCATGGATAGTGCTCAGACAGCCTCTTGGCCAGTAAGTAAATTAGTTGGCTTTCGCAAGCAGCAGAGCGCAGCTCAAGCCCCTTGTGCTGGCCGTCTAACGATCCATCCATGGTCTAGCCCCTTCTTACCTGGTTGATACTCTTTCACATTACTAACCTTCCCCACCTCCATGTTCTGCCAACCTTCACATCCGCACTGTTCACAAATCCCCGGCCCCAATCTTGCTGTGGCACATTCCAGCCTCGTGACACACTCCACTGGAGTGCCCCCTTCGATCTCAGATCTGTAGCCTCAACATCTGCTT
The DNA here is from genome assembly GCF_964261635.1 of Lissotriton helveticus. Taxonomy (NCBI): domain Eukaryota; kingdom Metazoa; phylum Chordata; class Amphibia; order Caudata; family Salamandridae; genus Lissotriton; species Lissotriton helveticus. The sequence goes on from NC_136061.1 coordinate 1,530,663,586, forward strand.
TTAAAACTTCCCTCAGAATTCATTCCCTGCAGCACTGAACTAACATTCCTAACTCATTAGAAGTGTTCTTGCTTCTCCTTCACTGCCCTCCCACTCCAAAGACATCATAACAGTCTGCGGTGCAGCCACCATGTGCCATGCTGCTCCTGGCGTCATCATTCTCCTAGACAAGTTCTGACACATATGTACCAAGGAAGCTGAGAGGCATTCGAAAGGGGATTCGGATACTCTCCCTGAGCACAGCAAGTTTCACCACGGCTCTATGTTCTTCCCTGCTTCAAACTGAGCAGGTAGCCAGTATGTGTTTTACCATTTGATGCACGCGAGCACAGGTAATGTCAGAGTGATCCAAGGGCTCATCTGTTTGTGGTGGAGCAGGCCTACGACTATGGAGGGGGGAGCTAATGCACCCCACTTCTATCAGTCTGTTAATCGCCAACTAGCAGTAAGGGGCGCAATTTATCCTTGCTTGCAATAGGGCCATGGAAACCTTGATACGGCAAAGGAAAGGTCAAGATGGGTCCTCTAAACCTTCTCAAGAAGGCTATTTAAATCCTATTACTAGTGCCCCCTAATGTTCTCTTCTTTAGGTCTGGAGTTAGGCATGAGCTTTTTTGTTTACACATGCTTCCTCATAGGGGCTTTTAATCAGCCTTCTTGATCCATTGGTCTCCTGTAGAGTCATTCAAGTTTTGCCTCAGACCACCACTGCATAAACAATGCTTTTACAAACGTGAATAGTGAATATATATATATATATATATATATATATATATATATATATATAATTTTAGACAATGCTTGTTTTCATAATAGGTTAATCGATAATAAGTAAAAAAAATGTACAGGTGATGCAGCTACAATCTTTGTACAATTACCTTTCGAAAAAACGTATGCCAAGAGTAGTTAAGCATGTTTAAAATAACGAATGTGCTTGTTAGTTGATAGTTGATAGTTGATAGTTGTTAGTTAGTTGATTACATCATTGTAAATATTCACCACTCTAAGATGGTGCTGGTTTTAGCTAGCCAGCCGTTAGTCCTTCCTCTACCCTAAAGTGTGTTTATAAACGTGACGATGTCTCGGGGTCACCGACATTGAGAAAGGCTGAATGCCGAAACGCGAGGGCGTCTGTCTTGTCTAAATAAAAGCAACCTTTTTGAAAATATACCCCTGGAGTGCGGATAATTCTTTGTCTGAGACTGGAAGAATTTGAGCAGCAATATATATATATATATATATATATATATATATATATATATATATATATATATATATATATATATATATATATATATATATATATATATATAATTTTAGACAATGCTTGTTTTCATACAATGTGTGGCTTTAAATTTAAAAAGCATTCAGAAAGCTGACAGGTCATCCATGGTTATGCCAATGCTTGACTAAGAGCCATTAAATAGAAGGGAGACAACAGCGCCGATCCTTATATCATGCAGGAAGTGGTTGCAGGATTACGGATACATCCACTACACTACTTGTTACCCTTTTGACCTTGGGTATCCGTTGGTTTACTATGTACAGCATTTCTTGGAGAAATTACATTGCTTCACAATAGATTCTAAGTTACAGTAACTAGTAAGGGCCGGGCCTGTCTGGAAGGATGCCTCTTTCAACTGGTCTTGCTGAAGACGGGTCATTCCCCAACTAAACGTCATGGACAGACATCCTGATGCACTAGCTTTAACCCCTTGGCCGCGGCGCTAATTCCGCTGCGGCGCTAGGGGGGAGGGGGGCCGCGCGGCGCCGCCATGCTCGTGACGGAACCACTCTGTCACGAGCCGCGGTGGCGCTGTGCTTGTGACGGAATGGTTCCGTCACTGCCCCGCCCACCTGATAGAACGCTCAGCGCAGGCGCGTAATCAGCGCCGCGCAGGCGCGGCGGCCAGGCCGTGACGGAATAGTTCCGTCACGAGCATGCAAGGGGTTAAAAAGCAAGAACAAAAATAAATAAATACCTATCCTCCTCTGCATGCCCCTCCCCCTATTTTACTCCTCAGACTGTATTCCCTATTTCAAGCCCTTTACAAAGCTCTGGCTTATTTTCCACACCTACTTTTGTGAATTGTCCACATCTCGACCCAAAGCCCATACCTGGTTTTCTTTAACTACTAATAATCATCGGATGCTCTCTGTCAATAATCTAATCATTAACCACTAACCATTAGTCTTAGACTAGCACGTTAATGCTTCCTCTGGCGTAGTAAGCACTATGAATATAAATGAAATGACAATGGCGCACAAAAGGCTTCCGATTCTACGTGGCTATTCAGGGCTTTAAACCTGTATAGCCACTGCAAGCCTTCTGCCACGCATAACACCTTCAGATAGCTCTGAATGTTTAGCCAACAAAGATTCTTGAACTTGTTTCGCTTTTAACATTTTACACTCAAAATTCCCAGCATGAGGTTTGTTATTGGCTTAACAGTCAGGACTGTCTGCCAGTGAGACATGACAATGGAGGTATTGATGTAGAGTTAAGGCCTCTGTGGGCTTCAGTGCTGCTCGCCAAATATCACATTCACTTGAGAAACGAAGTTTCTTATTATTAAAAAGATTTGTGGTCCTCGCCGGCAAAATGCCCATTGCCCCCTGATGCCCTGAAACCTCTGTAGGATGCTGCATGGTTGGGCATAACAGGCCTGTTTTGTCCTGCTAACAGTCTAGGAAGTGGTTGTTTGCGATGCACATTTTCTGAGGCACCTGGGGATTTCAAGGATCGGTGCATCTCCCAGGAAGAGTCCCGGGGGGTCCATAGGGTCAGAGGAATATTGAGGAAAGGATTAAAGACCACTGGAGACCTGGAAAGGCTGCTAAATCTTCTCTAGTCTAAACACCTTTTTTTCAGACTGGTCGTGTTTCCTACAAATAAGACCTGGGAACATAGCCTGCCCCCATGTCCTTGCGACGGGACATCTACTCAATCGAACATCCATGTGATCATGTTCTGTAAATACCATCCTCACAGAAAAATTTGGATCCTCCCGATATGCAAGAGGTGGGGTCTGAGACAGTGCCGACCGGCTTTCTATCGCCTGCAATCACTAGAGTCCGAGGAACTTTGCTATTTAGTCACAAATTTTCTAAAGTCCATCATGAACCATAGGAAAAACCTGTAGCTTTATCCACAAACAAAAACAATGACCTTTTAATGTATGCATATTTGTATTAACCGTACTCTTTCTTTTCTGAAAATTCTTGTTTTTTACGGGTAACTGTATTTTATAATTGCTGAAATTGTTGTCTTTTATGGTTATCTTCGTGATTAACCGAATAAAGAATTTATTATTATTATTAACTGGGGTAGGCCAATGGGTCTCACCTTTGGAAGTGTTTTGGGGGTTCCAATGTAAGTGAAGGCACTGAAATCCTGCAAAGTTTTCAGTCAGTTGGTCTGGCACTTGAATGAATGAATGAAATAGTTGTGTAAAGCGTGCAATACCCGAGGGTGTCTTAGCGCTAAGCGAATCAAGACCTAGAGGGCCAAAAGCCAAGTGGGTATCTAAGATGTCGCAACGTGCTGTGGGTGCTTCAAGATGTGTTGGAAGTCAGGCCATATTGACATTCATGGTGGGTGAGTTAAGGGCCCTGTATCCTCTGGGGAGGGCCAAAGTTATAAACTGTGCAAGGGTTTATATCCTATGATACTACTCCTGGTTGCTCATCTGTATTTTCGTAGCCCTGGGGTTTGGTGTTGTCTTACTTGGCTCTATAGTGACTGTTCCTTATTCGAACACTTCCATGATCTTTGGAGCCAGACTGTTGGTCATGGGTGGTCTGAAGTCCTCCATTCGCTGGGGGCCTGCCAATGCACAGACAGGCTTCAGGCAAGCACTTTGTCAGGGTCCACGGCAGACCTTCAACTTCTAGCTTTGTCTCATCTGTACAGAAACAGGCAGGTGACCACTTCAGTATCCTATACCCACACTTTTGGGTCGATTCACAAAGGGCCTTATGTGCAGTAAAGTTACTAGTGCTCACTACGCCACTGGAGTCAAGCTATCCTGGTTGATGAAGGCTGATAGCCAGAAACCGTCTCTATGATGCTTGGTTCCGATCCAGGGAAGACATGGCTTGGCAGTTCGGTCTGGACTGTTCCCATGAGGCACAGGGTCAAGACTGATTTGCATATGGCCATGTCTGAACTTGGGTGGCTTGGTGAGCAAAATAACGATGGATTAAACCCAGATCTGTGACTGGGGGTGAATGTTTTGCCATTGTGAAACATTCCGACCATCATCTTGTGTGTTTTGCTGTTCACCCTATGTGGGAAGGGTATACCCAGACGTGGGTCCTGTGCTCACTACGCCACTGGAGTCAAGCTATCCTGGCTGATGAAGGCTGATAGCCAGAAACCGGCTCTATGATGCTTGGTTCCGATCCAGGGAAGACATGGCTTGGCAGTTCGGTCTGGACTGTTCCCATGAGGCACAGGGTCAAGACTGATTTGCATATGGCCATGTCTGAACTTGGGTGGCTTGGTAAACAAAATAACGATGGATTAAACCCAGATCTGTGACTGGGGGTGAATATTTTGCCATTGTGCAACATTCCATCCATCATCTTGTGTGTTTTGCTGTTCACCCTATGTGGGAAGGGTATACCCAGGCGTGGGTCCCGTGCTCACTACGCCACTGGAGTCAAGCTATCCTGGCGGATGAAGGCTGATAGCCAGAAACCGGTCCTAGGATGTTTGATTCCGGTCCAGGGAAGACATGGCTTGGCAGTTCGGTCTGGACTGTTCCCATGAGGCACAGGGTCAAGACTGATTTGCATATGGCCATGTCTGAACTGGGGTGGCTTGGTGAGCAAAATAACGATGGATTAAATCCAGATCTGTGACTGGGGGTGAATGTTTTGCCATTGTGCAACATTCCGACCATCATCTTGTGTGTTTTGCTGTTCACCCTATGTGGGAAGGGTATACCCAGACGTGGGTCCCGTTCTCACTACGCCACTGGAGTCAAGCTATCCTGGCTGATGAAGGCTGATAGCCAGAAAACGGTCCTAGGATGCTTGATTCCGGTCCAGGGAAGTCTTGGCTTGGCAGTTCTGTCTGGACTGTTCCTATGAGGCACAGGGTCAAGACTGATTTGCATATGGCCATGTCTGAACTTGGGTGGCTTGGTGAGCAAAATAACGACGGATTAAATCCAGATCTGTGACTGGGGGTGAATGTTTTGCCATTGTGCAACATTCTGACCATCATCTTGTGTGTTTTGCTGTTCACCCTATGTGGGAAGGGTATACCCAGACGTGGGTCCCGTGCTCAGTACGCCTCTGGAGTCAAGCTATCCTGGCTGATGAAGGCTGATAGCCAGAAACCGGCTCTATGATGCTTGGTTCCGATCCAGGGAAGACATGGCTTGGCAGTTCGGTCTGGACTGTTCCCATGAGGCACAGGGTCAAGACTGATTTGCATATGGCCATGTCTGAACTTGGGTGGCTTGGTAAGCAAAATAACGATGGATTAAACCCAGATCTGTGACTGGGGGTGAATATTTTGCCATTGTGCAACATTCCATCCATCATCTTGTGTGTTTTGCTGTTCACCCTATGTGGGAAGGGTATACCCAGGCGTGGGTCCCGTGCTCACTACGCCACTGGAGTCAAGCTATCCTGGCTGATGAAGGCTGATAGCCAGGAACCGGTCCTAGGATGTTTGATTCCGGTCCAGGGAAGACATGGCTTGGCAGTTCGGTCTGGACTGTTCCCATGAGGCACAGGGTCAAGACTGATTTGCATATGGCCATGTCTGAACTGGGGTGGCTTGGTGATCAAAATAACAATGGATTAAATCCAGATCTGTGACTGGGGGTGAATGTTTTGCCATTGTGCAACATTCCGACCATCATCTTGTGTGTTTTGCTGTTCACCCTATGTGGGAAGGGTATACCCAGACGTGGGTCCCGTTCTCACTACGCCACTGGAGTCAAGCTATCCTGGCAGATGAAGGCTGATAGCCAGAAAACGGTCCTAGGATGCTTGATTCCGATCCAGGGAAGTCTTGGCTTGGCAGTTCTGTCTGGACTGTTACTATGAGGCACAGGGTCAAGACTGATTTGCATATGGCCATGTCTGAACTTGGGTGGCTTGGTGAGCAAAATAACGACGGATTAAATCCAGATCTGTGACTGGGGGTGAATGTTTTGCCATTGTGCAACATTCTGACCATCATCTTGTGTGTTTTGCTGTTCACCCTATGTGGGAAGGGTATACCCAGACGTGGGTCCCGTGCTCACTACGCCTCTGGAGTCTAGCTATCCTGGCTGATGAAGGCTGATAGCCAGAAAACGGTCCTAGGATGCTTGATTCCGGTCCAGGGAAGACTTGGCTTGGCAGTTCGGTCTGGACTGTTCCCATGAGGCACAGGGTCAAGACTGATTTGCATATGGCCATGTCTGAACTGGGGTGGCTTGGTGGGCAAAATAACGATGGATTAAACCCAGATCTGTGACTGGGGGTGAATATTTTGCCATTGTGCAACATTTCATCCATCATCTTGTGTGTTTTGCTGTTCACCCTATGTGGGAAGGGTATACCCAGGCGTGGGTCCCGTGCTCACTACGCCACTGGAGTCAAGCTATCCTGGCTGATGAAGGCTGATAGCCAGAAAACGGTCCTAGGATGCTTGATTCCGGTCCAGGGAAGACTTGGCTTGGCAGTTCAGTCTGGACTGTTCCCATGAGGCACAGGGTCAAGACTGATTTGCATATGGCCATGTCTGAACTTGGGTGGCTTGGTGAGCAAAATAACGATGTATTAAACCCAGATCTGTGACTGGGGGTGAATATTTTGCCATTGTGCAACATTCCATCCATCATCTTGTGTGTTTTGCTGTTCACCCTATGTGGAAAGAGTATACCCAGACGTGGGTCCCGTGCTCACTACGCCACTGGAGTCAAGCTATCCTGGCTGTTGAAGGCTGATAGCCAGAAACCGGTCCTAGGATGTTTGATTCCGGTCCAGGGAAGACATGGCTTGGCAGTTCAGTCTGGACTGTTCCCATGAGGCACAGGGTCAAGACTGATTTGCACATGGCCATGTCTGAACTGGGGTGGCTTGGTGAGCAAAATAATGATGGATTAAATCCAGACCTGTGACTGGGGGTGAATGTTTTGCCATTGTGCAACATTATGTCCATCATCTTGTGTGTTTTACTTGTGCGGAGTATCCCAACTCAGAAGGAATCTCAGTACGGCACACTCCCTGCAGTGTACTGTGCGGAGATATCGCCCGGAGTGCGGAGATTCCACCAAGAGTGCAGAGAGTCCGCAATCGTAACTTTAGTACACGTATGTCCCTTTTGAATCGGGCCCTTTATTCCCACAAAGGTTCTTCAAGGTGTTCGCCTTTAGAGTACAGTCAGTTGAGGCACAAGACATACTCGTCCAGGGGAGGTGGAAAAGTGCCTAGCTTCCAGTAATGACAGTGGGATGGGGAACTTTTCATGGGTTCCCTTTTCAGGCAAACCGAGGAAAACTGGTAAAATGTGTCTTCAAGCATTAAGCCAGACATTTCCATATATGGTCACGCAGGATTTTGGCAGTGGCTCCAAAATGAAGAGTTAGGCCCAGCCACGGCCCGTGCAGGTAAGAGCAGTGGGGCCGGGTGGGGAGGGGATTTCGTCAGACGACGAGGGAAAATTATTTATTTAATTAATTCTTCCTCATGGTGGTCTGTCGAAGTCATACCCCCCCAAACTGGCACCCCCCACCCCCCGTTCTTACCTGCACAGGCTGCTCCTGGTTAGGTCCTAAGGGCTGGCCCACTCGTAGGGAGTCACTGAGACCCCTTTAGTCGGAGTCTCGGCCATTCATTATCTCACTCTTCCCACCCACACTGAGAGGTGAAGTAATAAGCCCAGTTTTGTGTGACCATGAGAACGGTACGCAGATAAATCTGGAGACCTCACTCGAAGGCTACAGTAAAACGCTGTATCTCAGAATCTGATCATATGTCAACAACCATGCAGCCTTCCCTTAGCCAAGCAAAGACATTTACTCCCCTCAGGTCAATGTTGGGGGACACTATGGGTGTTGCTATCAAGAGGATAGCTCGGCTGACATGCACATAAGTGTCACACAGAAGTTACTGAAAAACAAAAGTGTGCAGGCAGCTTTAAAAAGGAGAAAGCGTCCAAAATTAGCAATGCGAGACAGCTGCAATAAATGACTCTGGATGTTTATTATTACCAGAGTATAAGCGCTAAACGAGAGGAGTGCACAAGGCGGGTGGATTTCACAGAGACACACTTTTTGCTCTTATCAGAATCGTTCATCCTTCATTAAAACTTCCATATGCTGCAATGTATGAAGGTACAAAGGGTTAGAGAAAGCTCCCTTTCTGGCAGAGCATACCTGGGTCACATGCTGAAGTAAAATAAACGCAAAAACAACAGTTGATGGACAGAATGCCGAACAATGTCATACATTCACCCCAGTACAGAGATCAGGGCCTAAATCCGTCGTTTTTTTGCTCAGCATGCCATTCAGTTTGAACCCAGCCATATGCAAATCAGTCTTGACCCTGTGCCCCATGGGAACAGTCCAGCCCGAATTGCCAAGCCAGGTCCTCCCTGGATTGGAAACAAGCATCCTAGGACCGGTTTTGGGCTTTCAGCCCTCATCAGCCAGGGTAACTTGATTCCAGTGGCATGAAGACCACGGGACTCACATCTGAGCATACCCGTCCCACTCGGGGTGACAAATGCAAAAACAACTCTTGATGAACAGAATGCAGAACAATGTCATACATTCACCCCACTACAGAAATCTGGGCCTAAATCCATTGTTTTTTTGCTCACCATGCCATTCCAGTTTGAACTCAGCCATATGCAAATCAGTCTTGACCCTGTGCCCCATGGGAACAGTCCAGGCCGAACTGCCAAGACAGGTCCTCCCTGGACTGGAAACAAGCATCCTAGGACTGGTTTCGGGCTTTCAGCCCTCATCAGCCAGGATAGCTGGATTCCAGTGGCATGGAGAGCAAGGGACTCACGTCTGAGCATACCCATCCCACTCGGGGTGACAAATTCAATAACAACAGTTGATGGACAGAATGCAGAACAATGTCATACATTCACCCCAGTACAGAGATCTGGGCCTTATTAGCCAGAAACCGGTCCCAGATGCTTGTTTCCGGTCCAGGGAAGACATGGCTTGGCAGTTCGGGCTGGACTGTTCCCATGAGGCACAGGGTCAGACTGATTTGCATACGGCCATGTCTGAACTGGGGTGGCGGAGTGAGCTAAAGAATGATGATGGATTAAACCCAGATCAGTTGACTGGGGGTGAGTGCTTGCAATGTTCAACACTCGGTCCATCATGCCCTTTGTAACACTGTTACAAGTAAGTTGCAGGGCTGTTACAGGGAAGTTGCAGGGCTGTTACAGGGAAGTTGCAGGGGCTTATACAGGGGAGTTGTCGGTTAAAGCAGGGAGCATGGACAGAGTATGCTCAGTTATACATACATAGTAACCAGTATCTGCCACCAACCAAACCCACAAGTAACCAAGATGGAAACACTACTTTCCAGAGCGATGAGGTATAATTTACACCGTAGGCAGTAGCACTTAAAAGACAGTGGCTACACACTTAGTTACAAAAAACACACACCATGCTGTGGGTTACGGTGGGATCATTCAACTGTTAACCAATCAATAGAAATCAAAAGAGTTTCCAGAGTACTCAGCTCCCCTGTTTTGCTTTTCGAATGGCCAGAGAAGTGTGACTTTGCCCCTGGTCGCAGGCACTCTCCTCTTCTAGGCCAACCCTTGACACCCAATTGCTACTCACTCCCAGACAGACCACATCCTCTTGGATTCCTGACACTTGAATCCCTCCCACCTGTCCCGACTTATCTCACTTCACTCTGTGACCCCTGTCATCTCCCCACCCCCTCAACATACCCTACCTACCCTGGGCCCACAAATACCCCACCTGTCTTGGTGGCCAGTGAATATTCTTTCCCCTAGCCCCAGACACTCCTCTTTTGTAGAGTCCTATAGACATTCCCTACTCACTGCCCTGTCCCTGAACCTGTCGGGTCCTTTGTCTGCCTTTATGCACATACTGTCACTAGGCCTCCCCAACACTCAATTACTCATTCTGCTTTGTCCTGTAGTGGTTGCACTTTATTCCATTAACACTTCAGTTTGAAAGAAAATCTGCAACTCTCTTACAACTGAATGACCTATCTGTGATAGTCTTATGAGAAACAAAATCATAAAGTGGAGGTTATTAAGTTGGCTCATTTTTCAAGCAGCACAGTTACTTGTTTTATTTTACAAAACATGTTCATGGTTGCTGGGAGAGTAATATATATATATATATATATAAATAAATAAATATATATGAGAATGCAAGACTTCCACCCCTTCGGCAGAGAATCACGAGCCAGTCCAATTGCAGTAAGACAATATTCTTTTGATAAGACAGCATATATATGTATATATATGCTGCGGAGGCTTGAATCTAGATACATCATAGATTTGTCGACCAAATATCCCAGAGGCTTGAACAGCGGTGAGGAGATGGCAGTACACTTAGGGAAGTGAATAAATAAAACTGAATGGTATATTGTACGGTTTGCTGCTATATGACTCTGCTATGTGAAATATTGATTTTTATTCTTTATTTTAGGAGTTCTGATATAGTGATTGATCTGATTAATTAGATTAATTAATTAATTTTTTGAGATTGGCTGAACACTGTTGATTCTGATGCGTAGGAATGAATTAGATTAATTATTACCAGTTTTGCTGTGATTGATATAGTCAACATTCATGTGGATGAATTTTCGAGGGACACTAGCCGATCCACGGCAAGACTGTATGGTATGTTCCATTTTAATGTTCTTATACCCTCTGCATTTGAAAACGAACCGATTCACGGTTTAACAACTTTAATGTGAATGTATAGGGTGTAAGATACTCCAAGATGGCATTTCATTATATGCAGAGGGGTTAGTCCCTTGTCTATTGCCACTAAGTTGTAAAACTTTATCAACAGTTCACGAGTCAAGTGTCATCGACACTGATGAAGGCTAAACGCCGAAACGCGTTTGTTTGTTACCTGATTAAAGACTGTTGAATTCGCCCCCTCCGGAGTGCTGTTTTTTCTGCAGACACAGAGAAAATCCGAGCGAGAATATAGTCATTGGTGATGTCATCAGTGATCAATGATATCATTTAATATGCCATGAGTATGGTAACGCAGTATGTGAGGAAATAGGACGTATAAGAAGTGCATGGTGGGAGAGCAAGTTAATGTTAGCTCAGTAAACTATAACTTGTTAATTGCAGGTTTTTTTGTTTTAAATCTATAGTGTTTATATTATTTCAAGGCCTAACTATAAAATCTTAGTACCTTACCGAACTATAACATCATGTTACCTTTGTTTTTTGGTGAATTTCTGAGTTTCTTTAACATAAAGTAAGTTATTATTAACAGACCTAACAATAATATCACTGTAAACTTTTTTTCTAGTGAATTTCTAGTTTTTTTAACGTATAGTAAGATCTTATTAACATATCTAACTATAACTTCACTTTAACCTTTGTTTTTTTCACAGTGAATTTCTTTTTTTTTTAATCATATTCAACTAAGTCCCTCACTGATCATAGTTTTTGACAGTGTGCAATAGAGGATGGCTGCAGGCAGGGGCCAACACTCTGTTGCTGACAAAAATCCCCCCAATGGAAACCCATCCAACTTTTATTTTTTTTCCCACTGTATCACAGTATTCCCACGGTACTGTTGCACATGCGCCACTCCAAGGTTCCACTGGACAGTGCAAGATTCACTTTTTGACGCTGATACAATACTGTGGGACTGCACAAAGTGGGTCATGCTAGGTCCTGAGGGAGTTCAGGAGGAATCCTCACGGGGTGTCTCGCTGGATTCCACAGGAGTACTGCGAGACCCGTGGCATAGATTTTTTTTTGGGGGGGGAGGTTGCAAGGGCCCCCCACTGCAACGAGGGCCAGGGGTTCAGGGTATCCCTACTCTTATCACAGTAGTCCAACAGTCCCGATATTACTATATTTTGAAGCATAGTTTTTGGGAAAAGGCTGAACAAATGTATACGAAATCACAAAAAGCATGCTTTTTGAGAATAGGACAAGCTTTCTGCCACATTTGGTGTAATTTTGTTCAGCCGAATTTTCTGTATCACTTCCCAAACTTCATGTGGGAAATTGCACGAGAAAAATGTATTTTGGGACCCCCTTTTATTCGTCCCCTGCTTGACTTGAGTTGGCCTAGGCAGTGTTCATGAGCTGGAGTTCACATCAGATGTCTGAGGTGAGCATTAACTCACTGAAACCATTCTGTCAGATGGAAGGAGTTTTGCTTTATGAGAAGACAGGGTAGTGCTTTCTCTATGATAAAAATGTGTGGTGAAATTTACCATTACTTTCCAGAATGTTGACATGCAGGTTTGCATTGAGTGAGAGATCAGAAATCAGAAGAGAAGCAAAATGTAACCTGGCCTGTCAGCTAGGGTCATCCAGTGGCAAGGGCCCGGCTTTAGCGCTGTTGGCGCCCGGTGCAGCAACTAATGTTTGTGCCTCCTCCCCACGACCACCTCCACCACGACTCCTTCATTACCATCCTTTAACAGAGCCCCTCAAGTCTCCAAAATCACCTCTCTCAGGTGCATTTGATTCATTTTATAGCGTTGCCCATGACAGTGTGGGGTGTCAGAGCACATTACAGCACACACATATTACACAGAGACAATGAATCATAAGTGTATAAATCAGTTTATAGGAAATGTTACATAAGACAGGACTACAAGGTGTAGTAATCACATTTCATCCCTACTGGTAGGCAGGATAGTTTACGAGTGCTTGATCTGGAGAAGAATAAACTCAGAATTTAAAACGTAACACCATGGTTGGTGGTTCACTAAAATATTGAGAATTGATTTCTACCCAAATGAACTGTTTTTGCAACATTATGATAATCAAAGGCTGGGGAAAAAATCATAACCCTCTAATCTATGCCTTGAAGTGTGTATGCAGCTCTTTGATGACGGTTAATAGCTCACTGTTCTACATTCGAATTTTAACTTAGAAACTGCAAATAACAAAAGAATCTCTTTGACAAAAGCAGCAATCCACTGCCCTATTTACATTGTATGCACTTTGTGATTTGATTGGTACACGTTCTTTGCAGCTGGCATGATAACCCTCTGCACTACTTTATGATGAATCAAAGCTTCCACAAGACAAAACTCTGATCTCCTTCCAGGAAGAACATTAATCACCCTAGAGTTATCTTGACATTTTTATTGTTGCCTGAAAATTGCTGGAGGCAAGAACGGGGTAGCAGGTGCTTTTATAACCATAATAGACTTGCAAATAGAGTGAACCCCGCCCCTCCGCAACACAAGTCTGAGCTAGAGCCGGCCCTGCCATCCCTTTGGTGAGAGGAACATACACCTGTGCCAGAAAAGAGAGCTGAGGGATTCAGAGAAAGAGGAAAGAGTGCTGGTGATTTAGTGCCAACAAAGATACCACAGAGCCGAAGAAGAGAATGACAAATACATTTAAAGAGACATCGAGGAGGGGGGGAGAGTAAACATTGCAGAATGTGACAGGGGAGAGCGCGATAGAGACGGATATGGAAGAGTGGGAGTGTCACGGTGGAAAAAGAGAGACGGGGAGAACAGAGACCAACACATACTGTAAAAATAAAGCGTCAAGAAACGGGTGACGTGGTGAATGGAAGTGAGAGGGGCACCGGCCTAGCTTCCATTAGTGCAACTGGTGCAGTAGTGACAACGCCCAGGGTACTGAGAGGCCCACGGTACCCTGATTATTGCCGCATTTCATCATTCAAACATCAGCCTGGAGACCCATTACTTTTCTTGCAGCAGATAGTAGCTCTGCAAAGCCCTTTCCTATACAGATGAAAGGACGCGCCATGTATCAGCACAGTTTGTTTTGGGGTCGGGTGTACACATGTGGGCAGCATTTGTCCCTGAAATAAAGAGGGGACCCCCAAACGTCATTCTGAACGGTGCCTTCTTATCCCTGCTCGAACCTTGCTGCTGTAACAAAGGGTCCCTGCTCACCGGCACCGACCCATGCCTTCCTCCGCCAAGGTATCCTCGAAGATGCCCAATACACGCCCGCGCCCCTGGCATGCACTATCCAACCATTCCTTCGTGCAGTACCCAACTGCACTCTTCCTTCTCCTAGCCTGCCTCTTCGGATGCCCTCGACAGGCCCCGCTCTGAGCTGCCCCTGACCCGTTCTCCTAGGCTGCCTCTCAGAAACTCGCTTCATGCTGCCCCCAGTGCCCCTCCCCCGCCCTGCGCTGCCAATGACAACAAACAAGTTGCCCTTGCCGTGCCCTCTACGGGCTGGTCCTGACTGGCGTTCGCGCCCCCGGGAGGTCTCTGGCACCCACTCCACTTGGCTGCCGCATATATCTGTCCAGGCGGGCTCTGACACATTTCAGGGTGTCTTTCACACCCCAGGTAACCCTCTGTCGAGGCTGCCACTAGCAGGCACTCATAAATGAAGTGTCTTTGCACTACTTTCCCCTGCACCGCCCGACTGACTCCCCTACGGACTGAGACCCCAGCACCTCTTGATATCTCCTTTCGAGGTCACCCCAGCACCCCTTTGCTAGACTACTCCTTGTCAAGCCGCCCATAAGCAGCCCCTGATATCCCCCAAGCCCTGCCTGACACCCTTTCGCCTAGGCGGCCCTGGACACCCCTTCTCTGCACCACCTCACTCAGCCCTTCCCCTACGCTACGACACCCCTATTTCTAGGCCGGCATGGTGCGGTCCGACCAGAGCACTTCTTCCCCACTCGCGCACTTCCCCTTGTTTCCATGCAGAAGGCCGGCCCCGGAGCAGCACAAAGGAAGCCGCCGCTATAAATAGCTGCACCTCAGAGAGACTTCATTGGCTGCGAGTGAGCGAGAGGAGGCACAGGCAGCCCCCTCACCTGCAGCTTGTGTCTGACACTGAACCACCTGCACTGCTGCCCACTACGCCACCTAAAGCGTCACTGCCTCCACCCTGTCCTCACTGAACCGCGCGCCTTCCTCTGCGTGACCCGCAACATTACTGTCTCACCCTCCTTCACCTGCACTATCACTGCACTACCTTCAAAGCCACTGCCTCCCAGTGTGCCACAGACAGGCTCACTGCACCCCTCGCGCTGTACACATAGAACACTCACCGCCTCACACTGCACTGCATGGTACATCTACTTCCCAATGAACCGCCTTCAACCTCAAACCTTCCCAGTGCACAACCTGTGGCCCTACTGATTCCATGACGCCACTGGAATCTAGCTGTCTCACACTGCACCACTGCTTCACACCCTAATAGTGCCAAGAAAGCTGTCTCATATGCAGCAACTACACGACATGCAGCTCCAATGCCTCTCGATGCACACCCTGCAGTCTCACTGCATCCTATACCACCACTGTCTGGCAACCTCACTCTCACCCTGCGCCACTGGAAATATAATAGCCTAACACAGAACCATCTGCAGCCTCACTGCCCCAGTGCCTGACATGCAGTCTCGCAGCTTCTCACTGCATACTCTGCCGCCCTTGTCTCTCTCTGAAATACCAGCTCCCTCTCTACCTCCAGAACACGAACTGTAGTCTCACTGCTTTACACTGCATCACCTGCAGTGCCACCACCTCCCGCTGCACGACCTGCTGTCTCATTACTTCATAGTGCCCCACTGTCACCCTCACTCCCACACACACTACTGCTGCCCTTCCTGGACCACCAGTAGTCACAAACTGCCCCAGTGGCAATCTCACACCACACCCTCTGCAGTTTTAGTGCCTCTTACAACCAGGAACTGCACGTCTCGCAATATCATTGCGTCATTCTGCACACCTGTAACTTCACACTACACCTCCTGCACCATCACTGTATCACAGTATACAGGGAACAGCCTGCCCTCGTGCAGTCACACACTGCACTCCTTTCAACATGCAACATGAGGGTCTCACACCATCCCACCAGCCTCCGTGACCGCCTCTCTGGCTTACACCACAGCACCTGCACCCATCGCTGCCTCAAACCACACCACTGCCAAGCTCACTGCTCCGCACTGCACCACTCTGACCTTTCTATCTCCTGCTAATCCTTGGTTCATACACACAAAGTGGACAGTTGGGTATAGAACACTAAAGCAGCACCAGTTTAGAAAAATGTACCAATGTGTTTGCAACAATTATATAAATCTGTGTGGATGTTCCGAGAGCACCCCCTGCCCAAGGGCGCCACCTTAAAACAGGTAAACAATCAAAACAACAATAAATCAGAACCACACCACCTTCCTTGGCATAAATGCAAGAAATCTTAAGTGTCCATGAAAATCGAGTTGAACCAATTAGTGCGAGAGAAGTTGATTGTCCCAACAGATCATTTATAATTTCTTTTATTTTCAATCAAAAAAGCCTTCAGCCAACGCGTTTCATCCTAATCTACTAGGACTTCTTCAGGGCAATTGTATTTTCCTTGTAGTATCAGAATAAAGTGAGAGCGACCATCCGATGTTAAGTAACCAACAATATCATATGACCAATATTTCTCAGCAATTTCATATGCCAGCATATTTGGTTTCACCCATAGTTAGTGTCAAGGGTGGCTTCATTCCAGTCCCCAAAACGATGATCCGATATGGTGGCCAGCAACAACAAAAGTATGCAGCGTGTGCCAGAAAAATGTTTTAGCATGCGTGTTGGTGAGTATTCTCCACCCAAACAAAGGGTCCTACAGCCGTTGCACACCGCAACGTCACTTAATTGACCAAAATTCGACTTTGCTATCTCCTGCTACTCCTTGATTCATACCAGTCCTATCCTTACTCACACAACGCTTCAAGGAAGTCTGGATTTTTACACAGCCTCAATTAGTGTCAGTGGCATAACAGGAAATAATAGAGCCCCCACTCCCGAATGTGTAGTGGGGGCCTTGAGTCTCCTGTCTCTCTCTCATTGGCTTTGGGCTGATTGGGGGCCCAGAGGGTTAGGGACTGCAGGTGCCTGCTGTGTTACACCCCTACTTGGAGTGTTACTCATGCTCAGAATCACTCTCATCAGCAACACAGTCTCCCACAGTCTCCACTTGTCACTTACCTCAAATGTATGCAGGGCCGGACTGGCCGTAGTGGGCACTGGGCAATCCCCTGGTGCGCCGCACGAGTGGTGGCCGATTTTGTTACAGGGCCTTTTTTGCATCGGCCCTGTAACAAAATCGGCCGAAAATCGGCCCTGGCAAGGAGCTCGGCGGCACCCACAACCCCCCGGGGGGAGTTTGGCGACCGAGCACTTTGCCAGGGACGGTTTTGGTTCCCAGTCCGGCCCTGAATGTATGCTGTGCTGCCGCGGTCACGAACGATCTTACACAACACTGCAATAAACAAACCCACAATAAGGGCTCTTCCCTTGACACTATCCTCTCTAAGCATAACACCTTATCTCCCCACTATGTCCTACCCACTGACTGAGCTGATCACCACCTAATTCTTTTCGATCTCAGTGGCATCCAACTAAAGGCCCACCCCAAACTAGCTGTCCCAGGCACTGGTTGAGGAACAAACATCGAACCCCCCAGGCAGAACTAGAAGCATTAGTCAGTTTCCAAATTCTACCTCTGCCAGACCTCACCTCCGCCGATGACCTCACCGCCCACTACAACACAAAAATGTCAGAACTCGTGGAAGCAGTCACCCTTCTGAAAAGCAAGAAATCAAGAAGTCTCCCCTCCATATCCTGGCTCAATAAAGACCTTAGCAAAAAAAGAGACAAATCCGATTAGCCGAAAGAAATTGGAGACAACATCCCTCATTAACCAATCTCTTGATCCTCCGAGCTGAACGCCTAAAATGCAAAAAACATCTTCAGAGAAAATTCCTCCTCTTCCGAGCCCAACTTGCCTGGTCTAGGAAGATCTAAACACCTTTTCAACAACATCAAACTGCAAACCTTCTCTTTCCCTCACCACTCAATCAATGACTCTACTAAGCGCTATGAATTATTTGCAACTTTCTTCTCTGACATCAAACTCTCTCTTGAACCACCCACCTCCCCACCATGCACCAAGGTTGTCCCACCTAGCAAAGAGGGTCTACCCAAAGTCTTACCTCCAGCTAATGGGTGTCTCCCAATTCTCCCTCAGCACTAACCTCAACCCCTCGCAATTGAAAAATGATGCAATTTGGACTAAATTCAACTATATCCTGAAGAAGAAGTCCTCAAATTACTCGCTTGAACAAAGTCAACATCTCACATCTTAGGCCCCTCCCTGCTGCACTTGTCAAAACTCAACAACCACACTGAGAAATGCAACCTGCACGACACCTTCCTATCTGGGTTCAGCAAAGACTGAAGTACATAGACTGCAGTACTGAATATCGCAGGCGACCTACATAGACCTCTAGATGATGGCCAGGCCTGCTTCCTAGTCCTCCTGAAACTCTTGGCTGCCTTTGATACTGTCAAGCATGACATCCTCCTAAACACCCTCTTTCAGCATACAGGCATCAGTGGAACTGTCCTTCAGTGGTTTGCTTCTTTCCTGAACCAAATCTCACAGCTAATCAAACTAATCTGGATATCGAAAGCAACACCAGCCTCACAAGGAGTTCCTCAAGGGCTAATCCTGTGTCCTGCCCTATTCAACCTCTATATCCCCTTGCAATGATCCTGACACAAGTCAGAATTGAATTGCCTATCATCTCTATGCAGATGACACCCAACTCTGCATTAAAATCTCGTCAGTTAAAGACATTCAGCACCTAAATAACACTCTCTCCATGGTTCAGTCCTGGCTGACCAGCAACCTTCTTAAGCTCAACCCCATCAAAACCGAATCTCCTCTTCATCCAACCAAAAGATATGTCCTTTCTTGTAGATATCTGGCTGGACAACTTCTCTGCATCAAACTGCAAACTATCCATCTCCAACTCTGTCAAATCTCTGGGGATTACTCTTGACAGTCACCGGGACATAAAGGAACATATTCATGCCTCAGCTAAAAGTGCCTTCTACACATTGAAACACCTTAAAGTCAAACCCTTCATTCCAATCAAAGACCCAAAGACTGTGATGCAATCCTTAGTCCTCCCCAAGCTGGACTACGGTAACGCAAAGATCAAAGCCACCCTTAAAGATACACCTTTGAAAGCTACACTCCAAGCAGATCACTATCACTCTCAAGAAACTCAACTGGCTACCGATAGAGGCAAGATCTATTTTCAAAACTGCTTGCACATAACACACAAAGCTCTGTACACAGAAAAGCCAGTCTACCTCTCAAATAAACTATCAAGAGCCAGTCAGAAGAGACCTCGTAGAAGCTCTAACAGTCTACTCCTGATTCCTCCCAAATTCAAGAGAAAAAAAAACTCCACCTGTTCCAGAATCTGGAACTCGCTGCCTAAGGTTCTACATTACAATCATTCCCTCATTTCAGGAAGAAACTGAAACTTCTTCTCCTCAACAAATATCTACACCCCTCCCTCTTAAACCATCTTACTGGCCTGTCGCTCCCACCTCACACTCTCCAAATAAATCTGAACATCATTAACTCAGGGACAAACTATGCCTCTACTCTCCCCACCTGCGCAATCACCATACTGTATCTACCTGAGATCTATGTCGTCCATTTATCCTACTGCCCATCATAGATCTCTTTATATACTGTTGCTATGTATTTATTTTACTCCATATGTAACTCTTGTAATTGCTGTTGTGCCAAATCAGTAAAACGCTATACATAGATCTACCGTAACTACCTCTAATCTATATCGTCCACATATCTTACTGTCTATTGTACACTTCTTATAAATACTGTTACTATGTATTTTTTATTACTCCATATGTAACTCGTGTAATTACTACTGTACCAACTCTGTAAAGTGCTCTGATACCTTCGGGTCAAGTTTGCGCTATATAAAACTCGATAAATAAATAAGAATACTTACTGTCAGGCACCCATGCACTGCTCCACTTGTCACAGTAAACTCACACCCGTCTCACAACCATGCACAATCTGCCTCTGTTGCCACAAACAACATAAACACCACCCGCCTGCAGTAGAGATTGCTCACTCCAGGCAATGAAGCATCTGGTTCAGCGTTGGTAGCGGAAGGGGGGCAGAAGGACCCACTCTGTACCCCAAGGCTGTGCCATTACAGTGTATATCACTTCAAACAGTGTGCCCAGCTAACCACATTGCAACGAATAACATCCCTCTGATCCCTTGGCGAGGGCAGACTGTCTCCCAACACCACCCCAATGCATCCTGTACCCGGCGAGCATCCGCGGAGGGGCCCATGTATGTAACCCAGAGAGCAGCAGCTAACCATGTGAATTTACAAAGACCTCCTCTGAAACTGCAGCTTGTCAACATAAGGGGGTCTTCTCAGAAGGAGGAAAGACATGGTGTCCACATGCCTGCCACAGAGGAGTATACATACTAGTGACCTGCGGCCTACCCCTGACAGGCCTGTCTCAGCAGCCGCTCCTTTCTCTACCATTCAAAGACGATCTTAGCAGTCAGCACTGGGAGCCAATGGGAAGATGACTCCTGTGACTGATGGGGTTCATTGAGATCCCCAAAATTAACGATTTTTTCTTTTGCACGTGTTTTTTCATACTGTCTGGATACATCTTGCACGCCCGCTTCAGCTTCATGTTTATTAAATAATCTACTTTGATCTTTTCTGAAGAAACATTAATTGTTTGATCCAATGCTATATTATGTTAATAACACTTGTATAGTACACAAATACCACGGTCTCTTGGCGCATATCTAAGCGTTGTGTTACCATGCTGCAACGGGTATTAATAAAATGAGAAATTCAGTCTCTTCCAAAAGCTTGTCCAAATAAAATCGTTTTCAGTCTCTTCCGAAATGGGAGAAGAGCGGTTTCGCTCCTCAAACCTTCTGGCAATTCATTCCAGATCTGTGGGCTCAGAACTGAAAAAGCCTGTCTGCCAAGGTAGTTTTATTAAAGCTGGGCAGGTCAGCAAGATTGCCTCAGAGGAGCGGAGACAGCGTCCAGGAACACACAGTGCCTCAGCCGGTCTTCAATACAGGCTGGTACCGTGCCATACAACGTCTTGTGCGCAATGCACAGGCCCTTAAACTTGGCCCTCTGTTTGACTGGCAGCCAATGCAGTTGTTGCAGCAGTGGCGTAGCATGCAACCTTCTTTGTAGCTCGAACAATAATCTTGCAGCATCATTCATAACCACTTGAAGCTTACCCAGCAGCTTATTGGCGAGACCGATGTACAAGGCATTGCCATAGTCCAACCGTGACATGATCAAGGTTCTCACAGGATCCACACACTTTTTTCTGGAAAGTGCTGTTTTACTTGAGTAGTTGAATGCAGGCCTGCTCTAATAAAGTGTGCCCAACGAATGTCAAAATATTAAATGTAAATTAGGGTTTTATGAACATTATCTGATTAAGGTTGTACATACAACATATATTTCCTCAAGAGGAGCAACTGCTCCTCACCATGGACTTAAATGCACCCAACGCACCTAGCAATTTCAAGGCATGCATGACCACTGTGTTCCAATGGATGCACAACAGCTGCCTTCAATGCAACACCAGCAAGACAGAAATCGTGCTCTTTGGGATTCTACCGCCCAGTTGGGACAATGGCTATTGGTCAAATGATGTTCCGCCGCCACCTGCCCTGGCGGCACGTAATCTGGAGGTGAAATTCGATAACACGGCTTTGTTTGCCTCCCAGGTGGTGGGGGTAGTAGGTACCTGTTTTGGTCTGCTAAAGATGGCAAAAAAGCCCCTTTATACTTCTCCCCCTTCCGCAGCAAAAAACATTGTCCTAGCCCTGATCAGTACAAGGTTGGACTATGTCGACTCTGTATACTGGGTCTACCTGCCTGCCTCCTGAAAAGATTACAGCTGGTGCAGAACACCACCACCAGGCTTTTGCTGCATCTCCCTAGGAGAGGTCACATCCAACCTTTCCTAAAAGAACTGCACTGGCTGCCTATCAAGGCACGTGTGAGGTTCAAAGGTTTGGTTCTGACACACAGAGCTTTCTACCTCAAAGGCCTTCTGTGAATGTCCAACAGATTTACCCTTTACCAGCCGGCCAGGTCACTCTGGTCTTCCAGCTCCTTGCTGGTTGTAATTCCTCGATTCAGAAGGATAAATTGGGGCAGCAGCTCTTCTATTTGGCTGCTAGGGAATGGAATGCCCTCCCACAACAGCTCCGCGCCACCATGGACATCCAGAACTTTAAGCGACTCCTCAAGACCTGGCTCTTCGGGTCTGCTTTCTAGCACCCCTTGTTACAATGGGATAAGACTTTTCTGTCAAGTGACTGGCACACTCACCGAGTCTCTGCTGCACTCTACAAATCCCAATAATAATAAAGAGACGGTTTATGTATGCAAGTATTCAAGAAACTGGCCGCATCAAAATAAAGCTTCGCTTTTAGTTTTCTAACATTACAAATTGAAGACAAGAGACATTAAATACAATAATTCAAATAAAACCTTCTATCCAATCGAAAGAGACTTATTATCCACATGCTGTAGTTGTTGCTCATAAACATCTTCAGTAGGAAAAGGTGCTAGACTTTGAATCCTGCACTTTCCTTCAATAAAGGTCCTGATGCTGAGATGACCAACTGTGCAAGTACCCAGCATGATTGTGCAAACAGACACATAAGACACTGTCGCACAATAGCATTAATCAATACGTTTTTTTGCCAAAATAAGTAAATACACAGTAAATTAACTACAACATTTCCATCGTGCTGAGCTCCAAGTATAGTATACTCTTGAGCAGTGTCTCTCTGCTCATTTACAAACAAGAGACCGCACACAATGGAGGATTCCAGCACCTTAGAGCCATCTTTTGGCAAGATATTTACATAAACCACTCATTGACATGATTCATGAATCAATAAATTGATTAATTAATGAAAGGAACTTGTAAAGCACACAGCAACTCCATCAGGAGTTTCCCGGTGCGGGGGGTTCACAGGACTGTACCCGAGGACGACTTAACTTTTAAAAAGCCATGTTTTCAGCTGTCTCTTAAAGGAAGTCAGATCAGTGGTTGCTCTCAGGGTTTGTTCCATGCTTGAGCACCCAGAAGGCTGAAGGATTTACTACCCCTGCGCGCCAAGCGTACCTTAGGGACGCAGGCAAAGTCAGCAGAGGAGGATCTGAGTGATCTAATAGGTGCATAGGGACTGCCACACCTTCTGAGATATCCGGCGCCCTTACCATGGAGGGCTTTAACCCCTTCCATGCTCATGACGAGCTCAGCTCGTCATGCAGTACACTGCTCGTGTGCTCATGACGAGCTGAACTCGCCATGAACAATGGCAAACCTGGAGTAACAGCACTCAGGGGAAATTGTCTTAGCACTAATGTGGTTAAAGAAAATTACCATGGCCTTGAATTTTATCCGATCTTTCACTGGAAGCCAGTGTAAGGTCTATAGGTGAGTGGCCATAAGAGACCTGAGTTTCAGTCTGAGAATTGCTCTAGCCGCTGCGTTTGGCACCACCTGGAGAGGCTGAAGGAGGTGATCGGTAGGCCCACGTAAAGGACATTGGCATAGTCTAATCTAGAAGTAACCAGCGCCTGAACCACTATCTTGCTAGAGTCATGATTTTCAGTTCCAGCTCACCGGATTCTCACCAGAGAGGTCCAGCAGGCACCTATTCAGGAAAAGAACTCCCCCATCGCCTGCAGTCCCTGGTTGTTTCTGCTGTCTACAATAGGCCCTCTGGTGGAATTGCTACTTACAACTGTCCTGACCAAGGAATTATGGAAGGAGCGCATTACTTGCCACAGACTTTTCTGGATTCAAAGGCAGGCGTTCCAGTCTATAAACTGACCAGGTCCCTCTACAGTGTTGTAGCCGGGTAAAGAAACTCCTTGGAAGAACACTGGAACATTTGGAGTCTAGGCCCAAATTTCAAGCATTACAGTGCTAAAGTGAATCATGTGTTCAGAAGGGAACTGTTGACAGTCTAGAACAAGCAACCACAGCGTCCTCCCTGCCAACACCTTGTAGAAACGATGGGATGGTCTAGTACATTGGCACCTCTGTAGGAGCCCTACAGTTTCCTTTACCTCCCTAAGAAAGGCTGATGAGAGAAGTTGCATGGACAACTCATTACAAAATTCTTTCAGGGTCTAAAAACAGCCTTACTTTCCAGGGTTGTCCTTGTAAGCGGTGAAGGCTCCAGCCGGTTATAGCAAAAACATAGGCATCAGAGGGGTGCGGGGTTCTAGACCACAGGCAGAAGCAGTAAGAAAGAAAATCACACACTTTACATACCCAGGTAATTCATATCCAGGTAAGAAAAGTGTACCACTGTGAAGAATGTTTGGCAATTGTTTGTGCACTGAAGAAATGTCTTCTGTTGCTCAATCCACAGTCCCAACTCATCAAACCTCCATGAAATGCAATAACAAGTGAGGTAGGCAAGAAGGAAGCTCTTGCGATTGGCTGGTTTCCTGTGAGCTTGACAGGACTGTCTCAGGAAGAAGGACAGAGATAACTCTAATGCTGACAGCCTCTCTTGGCAGGATGCAGGCTTCTGGGATCCATCTGTGTGTATGTATTTATTTTCTACAGCGCCTGCCTGTCACTTCATAGCCTCTACTATGGAAGTAGGTGCGTGCCGCCAAGACTTGGGATTCTCTTTCACCAAAATGTCATGATGTTTGGAGATAAGAAAAGGGTCTACCTACAGGCCAGCTCCTGCTGTGCGGGGGGATGGGGGTGGCGGGGGGGGGGGGGGTAGCAAGGGGCACGGAGAAGCATCCTTCATGGGCACCCCCTTCAGCACAAGGCCTGAGTATCTGTGAGATATGGGAGTCTAGGCAGGCCCTCAACACATTCTGGTGGGGGACTGGGAGATCTGGAGCCGAGGGCATCATTTTGTGTTACACTACCGCGGGAACTGATGTCAAAAGTTCACAAAAAGGATTGACAGGAAGGAAGGGTCAACATACTGCATAACCAGCAGATTTTAACAACAAAAATTGTTTCTAGCTCAAACGGTTCAAAAGTTACTAAATTGCTGCACAGTGGAATGCCATTCCTAAAGATTGACTGGTCACCTTTCGGTTTCTTATTGCTATATTTGCATGTTAAACAGGTATTAATGATGTGCAACCAATGCCCAGAAAGTGTTAACAAGTGTAAAAATTCTGAATGAGGAAGTAATACGATCATAAGATTTGCTGCTTTACACCACATAATTTGCCTTTTCTTGACGCATAATTTACTAAATGCTGTCATATAATTCCAGTGGCCCTGCTTACAGGTATCTTTCGTCCATTTTGTTATTGTCACACTCATTATCAATTAGGTGCCTGTCACCTCACAACAGGAAATAAAGCAGGGGCTCCAAAAGAAAGCTAGCCTCACCCACCCTAACTGGGTGCCATAAAGGAGGCTGGCACTCCTGAGTCCTTCTGCATTTATTGAAGAACTGAAAAAGGAGGGTGGGTGGGATGTAATGACTGTGACAAGAGATTGACTAAGTATAATGATGAATACTGGTAAGTAAATGGGACATTACCCCTACATCCCTTGTCCCAGTCCTTACTAATGCGGTATACCAAAGCTGAAGTCAAACAAATATCAAAAGAAAACAACTATTACAATGGATCAAATATGCAACACCCTATTTTAATTGTACAGAACAGAAAAAAAACAATTGCAAATTCCAAACTCATTTACAGAATGACAACCTGAAACAGAAGTTAGATGATAATGTCTGACAAAGGTATGCTCTGATGACCAAATGGCTGCTCTATAAATATCCCTGACAGATGAATCCTGGAACTCTGCCCAGAAGGCAGCTATGCCCCTTAGGATGTTCCCTGAACTGGAAGTTAACCTAAACTGTCTTGTCCTGCAGTCAAAATGGTTGATTTAATCCACTTGTTTAGAGTCATCAATGTTGCTTTCTTACCCTTTCCAGACAGACAGAGGTTACAACCTAATGATCATTCTTTCTGTAGTATTGAGCCTTGTTACTATTAAACAATAGTCCTTTTAACATCAAGAGTACCCAACAAAATGATTAATTCTTGAAATCAGTGAAAGATAAATGTAACCTTTAGAATAAAGGTAGGGTCAGGACTAAAAACTGCTCCGTCGTTCATGAACCAGATAAAACGAAGATAAGATCTTGAATCCCCTAGTTCACCCAATCTACAGGCCGAAGTAATAGTGACCAAGAAGAAGTCGTTTAAAGACAGAAACTTTAAATCCACCAGCTCTTGCGGTTCAAAGGGGGTAACGCTAAAGCCTTCAACACAGTAGGAATATCCCAAGCAGGAGATAAGAGAAGACGAAGGAGGTCTAGAGACTGCAAAACTCTTAAATAAACTGGAAAATAAAGATTCCATCTTTCACCATAGTTCAGAAAACTCTCTGTAGGCTTTAATGGCAAACCACGGAGATCGTAATGTAGAATAGATTAAGATGAAAACCATCCAGAAGAAAATGCAAGACTGCCAAAAATTCACAAGAAGGAGCAGAAAATGTTATGAGAAGAACCCCACGTGTCAAAAGATTTCCAGTGTTAAGAGTAAGATTTAAGGGTGAAAGATCTTCTCAAATTTTGAATAACCCCCATCAAAGAAGGAGAAGGGCCCCTCTCTAAAAGATTGGTCTTCTCTACTACCAAACTGACATAGTGAGTTTGAGAGGAAGGGGCAGAGTTGAGAGTTGTAGAAGAGATGGAAATTGCGTAAGTACCCTAGGCAGAAAATGTTCCAAGGTTTTGAGCAGAGGAAACCAGAAACTGCTTGGCCAATAGAGGACCACCAAGATGAGTTCCCCCTTCTCATTCAGAAATTTCAGGAGAACCTTCTGTATCAGAGGGAATGGAGGAAAGGCATAGAGCAGTTGTTTTGGCCATCTCACCACCACAGCGTCCACTCACCAGGCGTTCTCCTAAAGCAGAACCTTGGAAGACATGCATTGTCCTTCATTGCAAAGAGATCCAGAAACGGGACCCCACGCCTTTTGCAAATTTTCCTGCAAGTCACTGTGGGAAAAGTGTGATCCTATGATGAAGGAAACCTCCTGCTCTGATCTGCAATCACGCTGTTGGTCCCCTTGATGTGCACAGCTGACAGGTTCAACAAGTTCTGTTCTGCCCAGATGCTCAATCGAACTGCTACTGCATCGAGACTTTTCGACCAAGTACTTTCCTCATGGTTTATGTGGGGGGCAATGACAGTGTTGCCCATCTTCACTAACACATTCTTTTGAAACAGGAGAGCTTGAAATAATTTCAGGGCCTGAAATACTGCCATCAACTTTCTCCAAATCGAAGATCTCTAACTCTTCAGAAATGACCACTTGGACTGGCAAGACCTGTAAAATATTGTTGCTCACCATCCCAACTCACTATCACCCGTTATGAGAATCAGCAGAGGGTCTTGATGCATGCCCACCCCTTTCATCAGATTCTAGATGTCCAACCACCAGTCTAGGGATTCTTTCACCTATGATGACAGTGGCATTCGTTTATCCAAATGATGTAGGGTTGAAGACCAGTGGCTGTTGAGATGCCATAAGAGAGGATGTAAGTGTAATCTTGCCCACTGAACTATGTGCACTGTTGCTGGTGTGTGTACCTAGACATCTAACCATAGAATGACTGGAGCCTCCGGGTGGATACTAGTGGGTGAATTGTAGAATGAAGGTGTAAGATTCTCTTTTCGGGAGAAACACTCTTCCCAGCTCCATCCTGAATCAAGCACTAATGAACACTAGATCCTTGGATGGAGATAGTTGGCATTTCTTTATGTTAAGAAGAAGTCCGAGATGAGATATGATCATATAAGTTTGATACCACATGAGCCTGGTCTGCTCTATTTTTGGGGCTTGAAATAACCATGAGTTATAGGTATGGGAAGACCGGAATCCCCCGCAGATGAAGATAAGCCACCAGTGGAGCCATCATTTTTGTAAAGAACTTCTGCACTAATTTCAGCACAAAAGGAAGGACTTTGAACTGCAAATGTTGGTTGTTCACCTATCGGCGGTTCCTCCGTTAAAGGCGGAGGAGCGTCTCCCCGCTCTCTCAGCAGTGAAACATGGAAAATAAAATGATAATAAAACAGCTTATTATCATTTTATTTTCCTTGCTGTGCTGAGTCTAGAGCGGGCAGGGCCATCCTAATGGGCAGCAGCAGGGAGGAGGAGTGGTGGACACTGCTGCAAGTGTGCATGTCGGTTTGGCAGGTCGTCTTAAGATGCCAAACCAACATGCACACTTAGATCTCTGCACCCGAGCTGTGAGGCATAGCTGGGTGGAAAACAGACACAGGCTCCCTGGGCCTGACTGAGCATCAAACCAGACTGCTCAGACCAATCCCGGCACTTCTCTTGTGCTGGGTATTACCTGTGTGCGTCTGGATCTGGATTGGTGTAGGGAGTCAGGGAGCCTGTGCATGGAGTACCAAGAGTCGAAAAGAGCAGAGTAACAGAAGAGCACTGAAGCAGCAGTCGCCAGGTAAGTGGTATTCTATTTTGTTTCTTCTTTTTCTCCCCCACACTATTCCCCCAATTGTATTTAACAGCAGCCGCCACTGTGTTCACCGCGAACCTCAGAAACTTTTAATGGTGATTGCCAATTGGAATATGGAGATACGCATCCATAAGATCTAATGATATAAGTAAATAGTTGAACGAAATCAATGGAATAATCCTCTGGAAGGTTTATATCTCGAATGTGATATTGCAAATAAGAGTGTTGAGGTTCTTCAAATCGATCACAAGCCGAAACTCTGCTAAAGATTTTAGAACCAGAAAGACACTGGAGGGCCCTCCCAGTCCCTTCTTCTCTGGTACTGGAATAATAGCTCCCATCTCCTGAAGAGCAGCCATTGCCCTGAGAGCTTCTCTCTTGATCTGGTCTCAGGGGAGCAGAGTATGAATGGTCCCCGTTGCCACTGGATGAGACAGAAATTATTTTGAGAAGCCTCTGCTGACTACCTGGAGAACCTAATGATCTATTTTGATGTTCTTCCTCATGAAATGGAACTGCTTCAATTCGACCTCCGACCTTTCACCGAGAACTTTCTATCCTGGCATAGTCAATGTGGTGACCTGACGTATAGGGACCGAGGACACTAGGACCCTGTGGGTCATGAGGGAGGTGACCAGGTCACCAGACACCACATCCGGTCAGGGGACAGGAAGAGGACAGTCTGGACTGAAACGAGCAAGGGGACGGACGTGTGTTACCAGCGTCATGATAAGGAAAGAATAAAGAATCGTATTTACACCCACCTTGTGTCCAGCGTGTAATTGCAATATATGGTGCCTGCAGCAGGGACGTGACAACTGGCGACGAAGGTAGAAGAACTGCCACGCGTGTAGGACATCGACGGGCGTGATCGAGGCCGGCCATAAAGACGCAAGGAGCTACACGGGAGCCCACCCCGAGAGCGTCCAACGGAGCCACAGCAGAACGCGATAAGAAGCGTTCGAGGCACAGCGCGAGTGCCAGAAATCAAAGCGCAAGGTCCTCGCGTTCGAAATAGGCGAGCGAGATCTCGCGAGAGCAAGAACACATCTCGGCGGCCATCGGACAGTCAGGCGGGGAGAGCCAATGAGAAGACAGAAG
Organism: Lissotriton helveticus; assembly: GCF_964261635.1. Classification (NCBI taxonomy): domain Eukaryota; kingdom Metazoa; phylum Chordata; class Amphibia; order Caudata; family Salamandridae; genus Lissotriton; species Lissotriton helveticus. The sequence continues at coordinate 1,530,693,272 of NC_136061.1, forward strand.
AAACGAAGGTGCTAATCTCAGGGTCAGGCGAGCGAGATTTCAATAGTGAAATCTCGCGAGAAGAGAGCGGCCATTTTGAAAAACAGGACAATAGGAAAAGGCCATAGGAATAAACAGAGCGGCCATTACAGAGTCAGGCGAAAAAGAAAAAGAAGCAGAAAAGGAAAGAAAAGGACAAGGAAAGCCCAGAAAAGGCTAAAAGAGACAAGGAAAGCCTAGAAAAGGCTAAAAGAGACAAGGAAAGGACAAGGACAGCCTAGAAAAGGCTAAAAGAAAAGGAGAACAACAACAACAAAAAAAAAAAGGAAGAAGAAGAAGCAAAGACAAGAAAAGGACAAGGAAAAAAGGACACCAAAGGGACACAAGAGGAAAGGACAAGGACAGACTAGAAAAGGCTAAAAGAGACAAGGAGAATAACAGAAGATGAAGAAGAATAAAAGACAAGAAAAGGACAGAGAAAGCCTAGAAAAGGCTAAAAGAGACAAGGAAAGCCTAGAAAAGGGAAAGAATGGCAGACTCAAAGCCCAGCGCACAATACAGGAGCCCATTACCGTTCAACTTATCGGAGCCACAGGCCGGAATAAGGTGGGAGAAGTGGATCAGACGGTTTGAAAGATACGTAGAAGATACAGATGTAGCAGACGGAAAGAAACGAGGGCTACTGCTGAACTTAGCAGGGGATGACGTCGAAGAACTTCTGGTGACACTGCCTACTGAAGAAACAAAAACATATGACCAACTAAAAAAATGCCTAACAGCCAAATTCGACCCACAACGAAACATTGACTTCGAACGATACACATTCACGGTTGCGTGTCAACGAGCAGACGAAACACTAGATGACTTCGCGACAAGATTGAGAAAATTGGTGACACATTGTGAGTTCGACAAATTCGATAACGAGCAGGCAATAAGACTGAGACTCATAGAAGGCTGTCGCGACACAGGATTCAGGTCAAGAATACTCAAGGAGCCAACGTCGTTGGAGAACATCCTGTCACTAGCAAGAGCAGAGGCGAGAGCAACGGAGCATGCCAAGGAAATGGAAAGAGGGAAGAGCGTTGAAATAGAAAACGCACACTTCACGACAAACAGAGATCGCACAGGCCGAGGGAAGAATGACTGGAGGGAACAAAAGGAAAAGAGATCACGCGAAGGAACATGTTTCCAGTGCGGAATGGGATTTCCTCACAGAGGCGCATGCCCAGCGTTTGGCCAGACGTGCAGAAGATGTGGTGGAAGAAATCATTACGCCAGTATGTGCCATAGTGCACAAGTAAGTGGCGACAAGGAAAGAACAGGAAGACAACAGGAGTCGACAACAAGACACGTCAGGTACATCGACAACGAAAGGAGAAGTATGTCACGAGGATCAAGCGAAGAAGAGGAAGAAGAGAAAGTGCAAAGACTATACAACATGTCGGAAGTACACACAGAGCCAGCAGACAAAAGCAGCCGAGGGAAGACAGACAATGCAAAGATAAGAGTAGGAGCGCACGAAGCAGACTTTATTTTGGACAGTGGTGCGACATGCAACGTCATATGTGTATCAGAGTACGAGAAAATGGAAGTGAAGCCGACACTGAGAGCGTCCAAGGTAAAAGTGTTCACCTGGGGGGCAAAGAAAGAGGTAACGAATTTGGGAAAAATCACAGAGGAACTGAGGTACGAGGACAAAACAAAGAAGGAGGACATTCGTGTTCTAAAAGGCGAGGCCCCTGGACCATGCCTGATGAGCAACAGCACCGCCAAAACGATGGGCCTGATAACGATGACATATAAAAAAGAAAAAGGACATGCCGATAGCAAGCGAAGAGAAGAAAGAAAAATGAGAAGAAAAAAAAAGCACAGCAAAGGGCGGCCGTAGAAAGAGAGGAGCAAGAAGCAAAGTGGAGGGCAGAGAACAACGATCAACACGAAGAGAAGCTGACAGAAAGAGAGCAGACGGAGGACGACTGAAAAGCAGAAGAAAGGATGATGGCAGGAAACGACGACAAAGGAAGGGGTACAAAGGAACAATGAGAATACGTAGAAAAAAGTAGGAACCAGAGACTGGGGAGAAGGGTCGACGAGACTGACTCTCTCTCTCTCTCTCTCGGTCTCTCTTTTTCTTTCTCACGACGACAATGAGCAGGAGAATAGCACCATGAACATTTGTTTGCAACAAGGGGGGAGATGTGGTGACCTGGCGTATAGGGACCGAGGACACTAGGACCCTGTGGGTCATGAGGGAGGTGACCAGGTCACCAGACACCACATCCGGTCAGGGGACAGGAAGAGGACAGTCTGGACTGAAACGAGCAAGGGGACGGACGTGTGTTACCAGCGTCATGATAAGGAAAGAATAAAGAATCGTATTTACACCCACCTTGTGTCCAGCGTGTAATTGCAATATATGGTGCCTGCAGCAGGGACGTGACAGTCAAGAGCCCTGACTCTTGGTGCTATTGACCTGCTTTTGCTTCATATAAGATCTGAAAGAAATTGACTTCCCCTGAAACATAGAGGAGTGATTTTGTGACTGTTGTCTTCTTGATGGTTTCCGAAAGGAAGATTTTGACTTAAAATAATTTGGTTGTTTCATGGATTGACACTAAAAGGAAGAAGAATATATCCTTTCTTTACAGATGCGATGAAGCTTGCCCTCAAGTTCAGCACCTGAACCCTTGAATGGCATTTTTAAGGCTGTTGCCCTTTGAGAAGTTTCAGTATTGCAATCCATAGGGTATAGGTTTCTTGTGGCTGCAATAGAAGCACCCCCAGCCAAAGCGGCCGACCTGGAAACATCAAATGAAATGTCTGGTAGAAATTCTATCTGGTGTTCATTGCCTTCTAATAAAGGCAGACAATCCAATTCCTCCTGAATGATCCAAAATAAAGCCTTAATATCCAAAATCAAGGATTGTGGCCCCGTGTATTTTGCCCTGAAAGCCACAGGGGATCCTGTGAAGACATTTTTCAGTGCAGAGTCTACTTTCTTATCTGCTGGATCATTCAATATGTTCTCTTCTGCCATTGAAGACCGACCAACCAAACTGGCCACCACATAGTCCACGTGAATATTGTCCAGCAATACTCTATCCATATCCTTCAAAGGAAAAAGTTTAACCATGAATATAGGAAGGATGATCTTATCTGGATCCTTCCACTCCTGTCTGACTATATCCAACACAAATTGGTGAATGGGCAAACCCATATTAGGGGGTTTCTGGAACTGTCTGAGAAGAGAGTCATCCGAAGTTCCTGTTCTTACAACAGGAGGAAAGCTCATGTTACTCTTGATGTGGGCCTGGAAATCTGGTACGGTATCTTTCGAAACATTTACCTTTCTGACTGGCCACTCTTCGGCACTATCAGAGTCCACAGAGTCCGAGGGAACCACAAGCTTTTTATTAATAAATGTCTACTCCCCTCCCCTTAAGAACTGAGAGTCTGTAATACAACCCTACACATTCTCTGCTTTTCCTCCTCTCTCCCTATATCTAGAGCACTTGTAAGAGGGAGACTGACCAGGGAACTAAGGTGTTGAAGATGATGAAGAAGGAGAAACATGCCTCAAATTACTGGAATGTTTGCTCATCGTGAAAATAAATGAATGCAAATATAAAGTTAGCCCAGAACAATGACCAGGCAGCAAAATTGCTCACAGACAAAGAGAAATCGCTTACCAGGCGTGTTTTTATGCCTCCTGTGTACGAAATGAGAGGATGCTCAGTTGGAAGAGGCTCTACCGTGCATGCGTAAACCAAAGACAGAACGCATACGCGCAAAGAATGAACATTTCTCTGCTCCCTTGTCACCACAAAAAGCACGGAAAAGGGAGAAATCTTGCTGGCAAACATCCCCATCTAGAACAAGGGAAGAATGAAAACCGCCAAAGTACTGAATAAACACCACAACCCATCTCTTGTACACTGTTGTCCCACAAAGGAGGCCCGTCCACTCCCAGGCACACCAAGGGAGGTAACAACGCCCCAGCCAAGGTTTACAGCCCAGCAGAGACCTCCTGTGTTCATCGTCCTGGTGACAGGACAACAAAACTGGAGGAGCCAGGAATGCCACCCTCCTTTATGGCACCCAGGAAGTGAGTTGGGCTAGCTCTCTGTTGACTAATCCTGCTTTGTTAGCCTGTTGTGAGGTGACTGTCACATCATTAGTAATGACTGGGACCAGAGGAATAGGGGTAATGGTTAGGTATCTACAGGATAGGTATGCTCAATTTTCATAGGCGGTGTTGCTTCATGCATCCTCAGCTAATGGAGGGAGCGACCAGAAACGTAACCCCATTGAAGGAGTGCCTTCTGGAACCGGACGTGACGAAAAATTGCACATGATAGACCCAAACAGGCTGGATGCGTTCTGGCGGGAATGGGGGGTGTTACGCCACATACCCCGTGGTTCTGCCCCAAAACCCAATTTTACCAGGTTTTCAAAGCGATTGAAAGTATAACAAGGTCAGCTGTAGCTAAGTGTCCAGGGGGTACTTCGTCTGAGAAAAACAATCAGTCGCTATATATACCCACAGCATGGGGGGAGGAAGACCACAATAATATTGCGACTGTTGCTAGCAGCTAAACAAACTATTTTGCAATACTGGAATGCTCAACAAGCATGAAAAAAGGATGTGCATTTTCACGGGGCATGGGAGGGCATATTGATAGTAAAAGTACCCTAGATGGCGCAGGGGAAGGAGAAAGATTTTCAGAAATGGTAAGTGCAAGTCAAGTCAGCCCGACTGGAAGGGGAGCGTAACTGAGGGTGTAGCGTCGGGAAGGGTGGGCAAGCCAGAGATTGATCACTGAGTTCAATGTTTTAATCAGAGAATAAGGACGGTAAAAGGACTATGTAAATGTAAATGTATACGTGTAAAGCGCTCTGTTATTCCATCACGCAGTGTACTGGCGCTGTATACCGCTGGGGAACCCATCCTGACTTTCCCTGTGAGATGGTCCCTCCCTGGCACCCCAGGGTGAAGCCAGGCATCCCCGGCACTGATAGGGCCGTTGTGGAGATTAAGCAAGCTATTGCCCAGAGTTGCAGAGTGGGACCCATGGTTAGCTTAGGCACCTAGGCGAGAATTATCGAGTCCGTGGACATTGACCTAAGACCCTGCCGTGACGGGAATTGAACCCTAGTCCCGGGCCGACCTCTGCTTCAAGGTCTGCCGCTTCTAACCAGTGAGCCACACTTCTCCACTATAAGGGTGGTACTTGAGAGGATCATGATACAATATCACATAGGAGGAGGAGACGTGGTCTAGTGTCTAGAGTGTCAACTTTGGAAGTGTGAATCACTTTCGAATCCTTGCCTTGGCTCAACATCCTGTGATTCTGGGCAAATCATAGAATCTTCCTGTGCCAAAAAAAGCGTCATGTAATTTTGTTTGCTCCAGAACCCGTAGGCCATTTTCACGCTATAAAAACAAATCAGACAACAGCAGTATTGTTCGTTTAGGATCAGGACAGTCTACCGAGTGATTAACATTTAACATTTATAGAACGGTATGGGACAGAGTTGCACTTTTCTCAATATGGTGAAATCGGAGCTAGATTTTTTTTCTTGATCTCTCAAATTTAAATGTTTTTAAGAGCAGTGCTTTAAATGGGTAAGTACTGTCATGTATTGTGTATCTGCACTTCTTAAAAGTTTAAAGGAAGTACACAAGCACTTCTCAGTAGAGGTGCACAGGACTGGAAAAACTATACCTGGAGGTCTACTGACTTAATCTACTTGACCTAATTATAATGCTCTTGGGCCATAAACTGGTTTCAAATTATGTGATCCTGGAGAATTATTTTAATTCACTGAGCCGCCATTTTCTTCTTTATCACTTATGAGAACACCTTCAAATACGCCGGTACAGCATGTCTGCTTACGAAAAACACTTTTGTTTGCTTTAATAGACCAAACTTTTGCTACATATATAATGCAAATCTAGCCACATATAGGATACACACGACCGCTGACTTGCCTCTTAGTTCATTTACCCGAATTGTCATCAAGGCGGGGCAGGAATGTCTCTCAAATCATTTTTAAAAACGATCACATTTAATAAATTCATACCTGAAGCATGAAGTTGTAGCACTTTTGTTTTCATCATGCTTCTGAATTACAAACAAAAATGTTCTTTCGGAATTCCTGATATATTTTGAAATACTTGTACTATTCTTTAATTAATGTACAAGCTGTTTATTGGGAAATAAAAACTGACATCTTGCAGCCTTTTGTTTCACAATGATTGCCAAACAGTTCACTCAACAGATAGGCAATGATTACTAAAAAGGCAAACTGTCATTTAACCTCCGTCCTTGAACAGACAGAAAATGTCTCAAGATAAAAACAATATTTAAAGGTGTCTTTATTGCTCATTCACTTTGTGAATGAACAGCACACCTGTTCCCTTCCAGCTTAAATTCGCTCATGGGCGAGTAGGCGCTAAAAATAGCTTGACCTGATAAAATCTAACTCGCCATAGCGCGTGAGCGAGAAGAGTTTTTGAGGCCTGATGCAGTATCTATAATGGGAGAGTACCGACACTTCTCAGCAGCAAACAGGTATTCAGCAGCAAACAGGTACTCTGGGATCCTGTGCACTTCAATATTCCCATTTCAAAAACTATTTTGGAGTAACAAAGTACACAGTGCTAAGGGTAATTCACTGCCTTTAAAGATATTTGAAATGTTATGAAATTAATTAAACATAAAGACTTCACAGGGTAGTCTGTAAGTTCATATTTTGTGCACTCTGGTATCAGATACCAAATGGTTTATCCATGAAGGTCAATTCAGCAAAATGCCAGGAGTAACAAGTGACATCACATACCATTTGACCTTTACCTTCACTCATACACACATGCTTACACATACACAGACTCTGTCACATAAACAGACTTTCACCTGCAAGCATGCACACAACATACAGGGCATACTAAACAGAGAAAATTCCTCATCCCAGCCTGCACTAAAATAAATGTCCTCTTTTTAAAATGAAAAGGTGGTTTAAGTAGGAGTTTGGGAAAAAAAAGCCTTACTTGGACTGAGAAGAGCCAACAGCACAGCTGTAAGAATGTGAGTGAGAGAATACTCCTGTTGAATGAGGAGCATCGGCCACGTAGCATTTTCTTGGTTGCCTGCAGGCTAGGGGCTGCTTTCAATTGTAGTAGAGTGCCCAGGCGTCCCATATTTGCCGGGACAGTCCTGGTTTTTTACCAGCTATCCCACAAGATTTCAGCAAATTTGTCTAACATCATGGTTTTTAGAGCAGGTTGATGGGAAACAGTTAAAGGCACTTTTTAGGTGTTCCAAAGCAGGGCTAGTTAGTAGCTGTTATAAGTAAGCAATTTAGTTTACAGGTTTGATGCTGGTTTTAAAAATTACAAATTTATTTATTTTCTTAGTGTCTCTTCTGTGTTTCTATGTTGGTGAGGACTGTCACTCTTTGCTGCTGCTCCTTTGATTGTAAACATGTAGTCCTTCTTCTATGTTTGCTAAATGTCCCAGTGTTTGGTTCTCAAGATGTGCGAACACCAAAATGAAGCTGTTCCCCCTATGTGTACTGTGATGATGGAAGGGGTGACAGGCCCTGCCCTGATCGACACGGGCCATCCATTAAAATCATGGATATATGACAGTTCGAGGATTCGCAACCTCCACCCTCCCCGTCTCCCTCCCTCCGGCGCAGACTGCTAAAACCAAGATATTTGCTTATGGCAGTAGGTGTCCACTGCCTTTGGCTGGAGTCATTGATGTGGTAGTGGCAAACGGCAGCCGCAGGGTGTGGGCCTAATTCCTAGTCATGAAGGAGGGGACAGGCACCCTCCTTGGATGTCCCACTGCAGAGGACCTCGGGCTGGTGTTGTTAACCCAGCACGTCCACACCAAGCAAGTGGAGGCAGTCATGAATGACTTTCCAGAGCTGTTCCAGGGCCTCAGCTGCTTGAAGGATACATAGGTCAGACTGCACATTACCGGCCGCATGACTGTTGCCTCTGCGCCACCAGCGAGTCCCCTTCCATCTGCGGCCCTTGGTGGAGGGAGAACTATGAAAGCTAGAGCAGCTGGCCATAATTGAGGAAGTGACTGGACCAACCCTGTGGGTCTCCCTATTGGTTGTGGTACCCAAACCCAGACAGCTAGTAGCCCTCCGCCCCGGTGTGGGCATGCTTCTCCTGAAAATGTCGATCTGCTGAGAGGATCATCTCATGCCAACAATGGATGACATAATCTTGCACCCCAACGCTGTGCACTCATTCTCCAAGCTGGACCTCAACAAGGGGTACCACCAGCTCGACCTGGACCCTGTCTGCATCTACATCACAACTTCCTCTATGCATCCTCGAGGAAGGCGATACAAATGCCTGAACTTTGGCATCTCCTTAACTGGCGAGGTCTTCCAGAACACAATTTGGGAGGAGCTAACCAGACTGGCAGGGGTTCTTAATATCAGTGATGATATTCTAAGATACTCCAACATGCTGGAAGAGCACCACAGACAACTGAGCAACAGTAGCTAGCCTTGCAGACTGTGGCCTCATGCGAAATCAACAAAAATGCACATTCCTCGAGCAGACTATTGAGTTCTTCTGACTCATTTTCTAAAAGGACGGCCTACAGGTGAACCAAAGGGAAGCAGAGGCAATCCGAAAGGCACTGGTGCCCTAAAATTTGTCAGCGGTTCAGAGCTTTCTGGACATGACCAACTACTGTGGGTGGTCAGGGCCGGACTGGGAACCAAAACCGGCCCTGGCAAAGTGCTCAGCCGGCCCCCCCTCCTCCCCCTTAGGGAGGGGGGGGGGGGGGGATGCCACCAAGCTCTTTACCAGGGCCGCTTTTCCGCCGAATTTGTTACAGGGCCGATTTTGCAGCTTTGCTGCAAAAACGGCCCTGTCACAAAAACGGCCCCCAGGGGCCCAAAAACGGCCCCGACCCTTGCGGCCGACCGGGGAATTGCCCGGTGCCCGCAACGGTCAGTCCGGGCCTGTGGGTGGTACATATCAAATCTGGCCCCATCTCAGAACCCCTGAGGGACCTCTTAAAGGCCAACACAACATGGCAGTGGCTTGCCAAAGTGGATGTAGCATTCCGGAACGTGAGAGACGCTTTGCTAAAGGATGCAACTATGGAGTACTACTTCCCTTACCGTAACACAGAGCTGGAGGTGGATGCCTTCTTCGTTGGGCTGGGAGCAATGCTGCTGCAAGAAAAGAGTCATGGAATTGGGTCCCCATGGCCTACGCCAGTCAGGCCTTGACAGGTACCAAGTCCCAGTACACCCAAATAGAAAGTGAGGCGTTGGCAATTCAGAGGAGCTGTTGCCGATTCCATCTCTACATTTGTAGGAGACTGTTTTGGGTCATCACCAAACCGAAGCCGCTGGTCCTACGATTCGTGGTAACCTCACGTAACCCACCACTGAAAATTGAGTGATGGGCTATCAAGCTACAGATCTACAACTCTGAAGTCACACACTGGCCAGGGGCCACCACCCAGCCGACTTCTTATCGCGACACCGACAAGTCGGTGAGGTTGCGGCATGGGATGAGGACGAGTACTTCGTCCCCATGGTTGTGCAAGGCACATACTTCTTGGCGAGGACATTGTAAAAGATTGAGATAGCCACCTGCTCAAATGCATGCCTGAAGAAGGCGAAGGAAGTGCTATGTCTCAAAGCATGGAAAGACTTTATGGATGGTACCAAGGGATGGAACCACCCAAAAAAGCTAATCATAACGCCGCTGTGCAGCACTTGCACTATGAGCTAAGCCACGCCACCGATGGACTCCTGCTGTGGGGGCACCGCATTATCCCGAGAGCCCAGTGGAACATGGAGGTTGATTTGGCACACCATGGTCTCCAAGGAATGGCCAAGGCCAAAGGTGACTTAGGAGAAAGGTTTGGTTTCCTAGAATGGATGTCATGGTTGATGACGCTGTGTGTCGATGCCACCCTTGCCAGCTCACCGGAGAGCAGAGAAAGCAGGCACCTGTTATCACAGAAGAATTCCACCACCACATGTATGCTCACCTGAGCATGGACTTCATGAGTTTCCAAACAGGAGAGCCACAGTTGTTTTCATCAATGCCACTCTAAGTACCCAGTGGCTAAAGTGGTTGAACTGTGTTCAGGAAGAGAAAGCCTCTGATGGAGAAAACGTTCATCCTGTTCCACTTTCCAGAAGAAGGCAAGACCGACCATGGTCCAACATTCCAAGGCCAGGACTTTGGCAGATAATTCAAGAACCTGGGTGCACGGCTTAGGAAAATCATGCTGCAGTGGACCCTCAATAAAGCACTGAGTGAGGATAGGGGTCAAACAAGTAGATGACCTCAAAGAATGCCTCCATCCATTTCTGAGGGCCTACTGGCAAACGCTGTGCAGCACCCATCAGGAGATCTACCCCGGTGGATCTCATGCTAAGGCCGCCTACAGCAGATAGCATCCCCACCAGTCTTCGATGGCAATCGCTCACGATGGCAACCGCTCACGATGGTCCCCAAGTCGGTACAAAGGAAGCAGAAGGCCATCAATGATCAGGCCAACGGGGCCTGTGGAACCTCTGCCCCAAACCTTCATGTTGGAGATGTGGTTTTCATCAAAGATTGCCCCCCTGGCAACAAGTTCCGAACACCATTTGAGAGGAAACCATGGCAAGTCGCCAAGATCCAGGGGATCATGGTCACCGCTGCCCGAAGGCGCAGGTCCCTGAGAGTCCTGAACCGGGAGGCCCAACAACAACCCGAAGGACCCGGGGAGGAGGTCTCCTCCGACCCTGAGCAGCAGCAGGAAGGCGTTCCTGAAGGACGAGAGAGAGAGAGAGAGGAAGGGATGAAGGGAGAGAGAGGGGAAGGAAGGAAGAGAGAGGAAGGAAGGGAGAGAGAGAGAGGGGTAAAGGTCGGGAGAGGGAGGAAGGAAGGAAGAGAGAGGAAGGAAGAGAGAGGAAGGAAGGAAGAGAGAGGAAGGAAGAGAGAGAGAGGAAGGAAGAGAGAGGAAGGAAGGAAGAGAGAGGAAGGAAGGAAGAGAGAGGAAGGAAGGAAGAGAGAGGAAGGAAGAGAGAGGAAGGAAGGAAGAGAGAGGAAGGAAGGAAGAGAGAGGAAGGAAGGAAGAGAGAGGAAGGAAGGAAGAGAGAGGAAGGAATGAAGGACGAGAGGAAGGAAGGAAGGAAGGAAGAGAGAGGAAGGAAGGAAGAGAGAGGAAGGAAGGAAGAGAGGGAGGAAGGAAGGAAGAGAGGAAGGAAGGAAGAGAGGAAGGAAGAGAGAGGAAGAAAGGGGGAGAGCGAGAGGGATGAAAGGGGGAGAGAGAGAAATGGAGAGAGATACAGATTGAGAGGGAGGGGGAGGGGGCGAGAGCGAGGGAGCAGGAGAGTGAAAGGGAGGAGAGAGAGGGGTGGAGAGAGAAAGGGTGAAATTGAGGGAGGAAGAGAGAGAGAAAGGGATGGAGGGAGAAAGGGAGGGAGCGAGAGGAAAGGGGAGAGCGAGAACAGTTCAGCAGGGCAGTCTGAGCAGGGGGAGTGCAATAACCAAAACCCAAGGCGCGAGTTCGCGCTATTTAAAAACAACAGTAACAAAAAATGTTAATACATGGTAAGCAAATAAACTGAGGGAGGGAGGGATGGAGAGTGCCACCGGGCCTCTACCTCTATGTGACGTGCATCCACGTCTCGCGCACTCCGGGGCGGGGAAGATAAATAAACGGGATGTGGACTGTTCCAAGGCCACTCCCAGATAGTAAATGACCTGTCCACTAATTGCATATATGGTGCTCTAGGGGCCTCGTCACCACAGTCCCGTCACATGCCCAGTCCGGGTTACCATAGGTTAACACGGACCAGCGCCACTTCCTCATTCTGCACTTTCTGAGCACTTTGTCGTCTTATAGGCAGTAAAGACTGCTCTAGAACCTACGGGCACTGCGCCGCTCTAGCAAGTGAGCCGGGGACACCGAGAAACAGGAAGTACCCCTGCCCGTCACGTGCCACGTCCTTTTAAAGAGCCCGGCGTGCCCCGTGCCTTCCCTCGAGGCAAGGTTGTGCTTCCTGGGAGCACATTCAGCTCCTGTCCTTGGGAGGAAGGACAGACCGGGGAGGGGGAGCCAGACAGATGGGCGGGCAGAGATCGGCCACGGTAAGACTGAAGGGGAGGCAGGTAAAAAGAGAGAGAACAAAAACAGGGAGACCAGGAAAGAAAGGAGGCGGAGAGGGGTGGGGGGTCGTGTGAGGGGGCAGCCAGCGCACAGCTGTGAGGAATGGTGGAACGAGGGGCAAAATTGAGGAGGGGGTGTTGGGGGAGCTTGATGTGGGGGGTAGGGATGCTTATGGGAGATAGATGGGACCTAAGCGGAAGAAGCAGCAGCCAGAGCAGAAATAGGAGCTGCCAGGGGGAGAGAGAGGGAGGAGGTGGGCGACAGACAGGTACAGGGGAGGGATGACGGGCCCGGAAGGGGAATAGACAGCACTGGAGGTGGGGGGAGAGCACCGCCTGCACAAGAGTAGAAAAGGCGGGGTGTGGGGACCGACAGGGAAACAGGCACGGGACAAACATGGAAGAGAATGAGGCCAAGCGGCAGGGAGGGAGTACACGGGGCGGGGATAGGTAGAGATGGGTAGAATGATGGCGGGCAGATAGGCGGGATACCAGTAGCATTGAAGCGAGAGAGGACAGCGGACACGAAGGGAGATGGACAGGTGCGAGGACAGTCTGGAGGGGGAGGGGGAAGGACTGGTGGGGGCAGCAGAGGATAGACAGGTGCCAGGCGGGAGTGGAGAGGGCGGACAGTGGTCCCAGGAGAGATAAACACAATGGAGGGTGCCTAGAAAGGGGCACAGGGAGGGAGGTAGGGCGGGAAGAAGGGTAAGGTGAAAAGCGGGCAACACACAGAGTGGTGAGAGTCAGATTGAGGGCGAGAGAAGGGGGGTGCTCCCTCGAGCTTCTCAAGGGCCGTGTGGGATGCTGGAACCAGAGAGTGCGACTCCTCGTCAGAGGACGGAAGAACCCGACTTTATAAGAAAACAACTACAAGTACCAGCATGCAACAAGAAATCAGCACGAGATGACCTGCTGCTCACGTCTGATGCTGGACAGCTTCAGACCGCCGACTTCTAGATCACCAGTGCCAATAAAAGCTGCTCTTCCCGCAGTGACCAGCCAGTGGGCAAAAAGAACCGCACACTGCCCTCCGACGCTGCACTGTCACTTACCCCCAGCCCTGTGCCAACACTCCCTTCTGAGAGTGATAGCACTCATCGCTGACACTGTTTGCCTTGCCAAATGGACGCTAAAGTGACACTGCCCTCTAACACTGCCAGCACTCACCTCTGGCACTACACTAACCCTCACTGTTGACACACCACTGGCACTCGCCGCTGGCAAGTTACTCGCACTCAGTGTCATCTTAAGGACTTATGGGGCTGTGGGCAAGATATATTTTGTGGTCCATTTCTCGGAACAACTTTTAATTGTATAACCTAATTTGTACAAATTCAAGCCTGCCTGATGCTAGACAATATTGAATTATACTTAAACGTTCATTAAAATAACCTACAATATTTCTTGCCCAGGGGCAGCAAATTCTTAAAACGACACAGGCTAGTCTGAGACTGAAATAGGCAAAGAAAGGTTCTGACAAAAGTGATAGGGTGAGAAAAAGATTCCCTGTGTGGGGGAGGCATGGCTCAGGGCAATTGTCCACTTTGCCAATGCCTTCAAATGTGTGCACTAACTTTCGATCCTTTGCCAACAATAACTCTGAGACTGTGCAAGCCGCCACCACTGGCAGCCCTCTGGCACTAACCTCTGACCCGGCACCAAATAACAAAATCTATAGTGGGACTGACTATGCACTAGCACTCACCTCCAACAGCAATCTCATCTCTCCTCGCCTTTCACACTCCACAAACTCTCACCAATGACACTAAACAAGCAGTGGCTCCAGACACTGCCCTACCAGTCACACCTGTACCCACCTCAGGCTCACAAGCAGCATTCATGTTTGATCCTGGCTAGAACTCGCCAAAAGGCACCTATCCAGCACTCACTTCTAACACTGTGGGAACGCTCACAAGCCAGCACTGAGCACACCGCACTACCACTAATCTCGGATGGTGCACCGGCACACATGTAACTCCAGATTAGCATGTACGACCGGCACTCGCCTCGGACACCACTCACCACCGACCCCCCATCATTACTGACCTCTGAGACTACACTGGCACTCACTCATGACACTACACAAGAGCTCGGCTCTGTCGAGAATCATCAGAGACGCTTCAATAAAACACCCCATCGAGACTCCACCGTAACTCACCCCCTAGAGCAAAGGGAGGTACCACCTTCCGGCCGCTCTATGAACTTTGAAATGCTGCAATAACCCGAGTTCAGTGGGCCCGGTGCCACTGCACCTACTGCACCAGTGAAAACTACCCCCCACGTCCACAAGCCTTCATATCCAACCATACACTATCATTCTACACTCCACCGGTACTCACCTCCTACTCACCCTCCACTGTCCGTTCATACTCCGCTAGCGCACACCCCCCCCCCCCTCACCCGGCTCCACTAACATTCAGTGTTCACCCAACACCCCCTCCCCTCTTCCAGCACAGCGCCAACATTCACCCAGGAGCTACCCCGGTAATGCTGGCGCACTCACCTCAATGCTTAGCGGCTGTCAGCTCCTAGACTCCAGACTCGAGCAGCTGGGATGAAGGTCGGTCGCACTGTTCAGACACCTCTTTGCTTGGAGTCGCCAGTCTGAGCCCCCCTATTCCACCCTCCGCACTCCGAACCCCAAGTCTGGGTCCCAAGGGGGCTGAGTAACACCAACCTGCGCCCCCTCCCCTGACACCCGCGTCGAGAGCCCCTGGTCCAGCCCCCCTATATCCTAGTCAGAGCCCCTCAAAGTCTGGTCATCTATGAATCAGACCTCCTAGCCTGGGGTCTAGTGCCCCCGTTCGAGCCCCAGCACCCCAAGTCCTATCCGTCAAGTCCCAGGACGTCCAGTCAGACCCCCTCAGTTCCAGAACCGCGCCCTCAGCCCCCTAATCGTAGCATCCGCCAGTCCTGGCTGCTGGTACCCCGCGCCACTTATTCTCTGTATCCTTTGTAGCAACTCTACACACTGCGCGCTGCCGACCCAAACACAGGCGTGACCTCTAACCCTGGCTCCAACCCAGCCCGAGCCCTTGTCCGATGCCCAATCCCCCGGGTCCAACTCCTGTCAGGCGAGTGCCGCCCTCTGAAGACAGATGGCCGCCCCGAGTCTGACAGACACTATGCCCATGGGCGACCTTCACTTCCACCGACTCTGCCCTTCACAGACCCTCCTCGCTAGGCTTGGCTCCGGAGGGTTAGGCGCCTCTTTGTCCACTCAGACGCCTCCCGAGAGCGATGTCACGCGTGTCCAGTGCGATGTCACGCTTATGTCTGGGAAGCGCCTAGAGTCCGTGCGTGACTGTGTCCGGCGGTGCCACCCTGAGCGGCAGGGGCCCTTTCCGGTTCCCGGGCCCCCTCCGTGCCGCCTCGATCACCAGCCCACCTCCGACCCGGCTCCATCTATGCCGGCTCAGCATCCTCTGATGGTCCGGAGGGGAGGAGCGCAAACACCGCAGCATCCTCTTAAAGGGGCTGCGTCACCGGCGGCCGAGGGCGCAGCTGGTTAATGCACCTGCTGCGGAGGACAGTGCTGGAACTGCAGCTTCAACAGCTGTAACTGCCTGGGGGTTGTTATTACACCTACCGCCAGCCAGGAGGACAGCGTCTCACCTGCCGGTTCCAAAAACGGTAACAAAAACGGTAACATGATCCAAGAGCTAATGAACTTCCAGCTGATTGCAGGGGCTGACCTGCAGGTTCTAACCACGGTTAGATAGCTCAGAGGATTAATGCACCTCCAACCGGCTACCGTCACTGCCTGCAGAGTCCATCCACTGGAAGATGGGGGTAGGAGGTGGCATGTAGTCATCTGTTGTGGTTGAGCACGGTGCCTCACCTGCAGGTTCCCACCACGGCAGCAATTACTGAGACAGAGGTGGGGCGTGTCTTGCTTCTGCTGCGGAGGAGGAACGTGCCTGCAAGGCGGGTTACGACCCTTGAGAGATAGCAAAGGAGGATAACGCATCTGCTGCGGAGAACAGTGTCTCACCCGCAAGTTTTATGTAGCGCGAATTGGACCCGAAAGTGTTGGAGCGCTTTACTTGAACACCAATTACATTACACAAGGCAGGGTTGGATTGGGATCAATAATCGGCCTGGGCACACCAAAAAACAGTGGTCCACATAATCTGTAGCTGTCAGTGCGGTGGTGAGAGTGCTGCCGGGCAGTGACGTGGGGAGAGGGAGGGGCACGGTGGGGCGTGGTAAACTATGAAATACAGGTAAGTAAACATATAAATAAATAAATAAAAAGAATTTCGTTGTGCGCACTGCATCGAATTTAGCGATGCAGCGCGCGCAACATTTGCGTATTGCCTTTTGTAAAACACTGCTTCAGCGAAGTTTTATGAAATTAAAGTGGGTGGGGGGGCATGTTTTATTAACTTCACTTAGATAAAAAAAACAATGCACAGATTAGTTCACACTGCTGAGCCACACATGAATGCAAGTGGGGCCACCTCTGCACACGCCCCTCCCCCGCTCAATCAGCATATATTAATGGGCCGGCCCAGCGAGAGAAAGGGGGTGATGCCTCTGCCCATCTGCCTCTAGAAAGGCCACTCAGGCACCCACTGGGCCGCTGGTGGAAATAACCACACAATTAACTGTGGACGATTTTCCCAGCACATCATTTTAATCTATGTTCCAAGTGACCACATAATAAATTATTTTTTGGTTACACTTAGAACTTTTTATACCCCTCACCACCATTTAATTTATCTTCACTACACGCCCTAAAACTCACAAATCCCGCTCCGCAGTAATTCTGGCGTCGCAGCACACTTCTGCCTCTTTAGCGGGGCCCAATGATGAAGCATGTCACCACTAGGTGGTGAGTGAGGGCCTTCCTAACCTACCTAATTGTGGCCGGTTACCCTCTTCTTTTGCTCCTACGTATGGTCCTACATAACCATACAACACTCTTTTGTTGTTTGATCGGCATCACAACAGCACAGACAGCCCCAGGCTGCCCAAAAAAAGCAGCCCACACCTAGAAATCAGCTACCGGCCCTTCGGCCATTTCCCCTGTGCCCGCGTTACCAATCCGCCCCTGACACAAGGACACAATATGCAGGACACATACCTGCCAACTTGCAGAGCAATCTAACCTTGTGAGGTGGGGGCAGGGCCTTGAAGGAGATGGGGCCTCGTGCCAAAAAAGTAACTACCAGAAACTTTTGAACCCCACCCGCCCCAAGCCCCCACCCCAAAAAAAGGGAAAACAATCTTATGGCTGTCGCCCATGCCCTGGGGTGTTTTGCACACCCCTTAATGGACATTGGCAGTTCAGTGTCTTGGAAAACCACTATTTACAGTGGTTTTCTGCTTGTTTTCCCTGCCATGGTGTGATATCGGCTCCTTACCAGGACACCGTGTGAGGGGAGCCGATATTGTGTGTCACAGGGAGGCACTGTGTGAGTTGGCAGATATGCATTCATATTTTGGTAGGCATGGGGAGATTAAGTGATTTGTCCAGACTCGAAGCTGGTTCCCCAGGTTCAAGACCAACAGCTCTGGCCCTTAGAACACATCCTCTCCCTACCAGAGTAAGAATTTGTGCTCTTCTGACAGAGGACAATTTCTGTCCTGCATGTCACACCATCCCATAAAATGAATACAAAACCTGCTGATGAGAAAAGCCACTCTTATGCTGGATCAGACCCACAGATGTAGCCCAGGGGCTGAAGCACCTGGAGATTAAGACAGTGCCTTACCTGCAGTTTATAATCATGTAAGATAAACCACCGGGCTAATGCACAGACAGCGGTGGAGGACAACACCTGAGCTCCCTTTTCAAATCCTTGTAGCACAGTCGCAGAATTAATGTGCATCCTGCTGTTAAACAGTGGTACAGTCAGGGTTTTAAGTGGAATGAAAAATGTGAAGGGGTCTCTAAAAAGGGCTTGGCCTATATAATTTAAGACGTGGCTACAACATTTAAACTAACTTTCTGTGATTTCCATAGAGTGCCACGCCACCCAAACGGTATTTTAGGGTGTCTCTGAGGTTTCTGTTATTACATTCAGATATAAAACACAACTACGGATATACACCTAAAACCAGCCAAGACTATTGGCTTTTTCAATGATTGTCAGCTATTTAGGATAAAGTGCTACATAAGAATAAAATACTGCATGGAAAAAAATAATACAAAAAAGACATCCTGGAAATAGCTAACAGTCGCAAAATTAAGTAAAACGTATAAAATAGAAACAGGAGATAGCTAGCAGTCGCAAAATAAAGTAAAACGTATAAAATATAAACAGGAGCTAAATCGCGTACATGGATTATTAATTTAACGTTTTTTACATGAATTGGTCAGAAATCTATCAGTGTTTTTACCAGTAAGGCTAAAAAGACGATGATATATGGTTCAAGAGGGACCCTCTGCAATGTCCATTTTTTTCAATACTGGTGGGCCGGGCCCACTGAAAGCTCTGAGTATAGTATCCCAAAGGGTTAACACACTTCCGGCTGCAGAGATAGTATGTTAATTTATTTGTACAGCTCAGCTGTCGACAAATACTTGACCTCTTTGCGCTTTGTTTCTTCCTGCATGTTGGACAGGCCGCATGGTCGGGCTGCCCCCCTCCCCGCAATGGGACCTGGACCCTGGCTCCCCCTGCATCCCCAGCCAGAGTCCCCGACAACCACCCGAAGTACACTGCAATCCCTCACCCACAAGACACCAGCTCCGGACCCAGCTGGCCCGGGTCACCATCCACACCACGGCCTCGGCCCAGCCGCCATCTTGGGGCACTACAGCACGAGGCCGCATGGCCTCAACTCGACCCTCACCCTGGGCCCGGCCGGGCCCGACATCGAGGCACCAACCTCCCCCCAGGAGGCAGAGTGACCACTTGGCGAGTCAATGGGAGAAGGAATCGCCAACGGCTCTCCTCCTCCCGGTGTCGATCACCCCAGGCCGCCCTGGGCGCTGGCTCCACCCCCCTGCTGGGTGTCTGGACTCCCTCATCCCGGACCTCCCGGCCCCCCAGGCGCGAGGGTCCGGACATCAAAGGGGACCAGACCTATAACTGGGGCAGGGCCAGACCAGGAAGCCAGTTGTATCCTGGAGTCGAGAGACCCGAGAAGAACTCATCTGTGACTGGCCTGCTGGCGCTGCCGCGGCCCTCTGCCTCGTGAAACCATCGTCTTGGCCTGCTGGCGCTGCCGCGGCCCTCTGCCTCGTGAAACCATCGTCTTGGCCTGCTGGCGCTGCCGCGGCCCTCTGCCTCGTGAAACCATCGTCTTGGCCTGCTGGCGCTGCCGCGGCCCTCTGCCTCGTGAAACCATCGTCTTGGCCTGCTGGCGCTGCCGCGGCCCTCTGCCTCGTGAAACCATCGTCTTGGCCTGCTGGCGCTGCCGCGGCCCTCTGCCTCGTGAAACCATCGACTCGGCCTGCTGGCGCTGCCGCGGCCCTCTGCCTTGTGAGACTATCATCTTGGCCTGCTGGCGCTGCCGCGGCCCGATCCACAGACACTCCAGCTCGAGGATTGTGAGCTCGCCTCTTACCACTACCTGTACCGATCCGGTGCCAAGACTGTCCCGCTACCCCCTTTCCCTACAAAGACTAGAAGTGAGAGGACCCCCGGGTCCGAGATATCCTGTATCGCTGATATCCTTGCCTTACGAACCTTATATAAAGTATTGAACACGACTTGGTGTGGTGCCTGTTTGTGGGGAGGGAGGTAACTTGTCTGTACGATCGCCGGAGACGGTCCCCCTCGGGGATCTCTCCCTCAGTCCCCGGCCGACCCTCTGGGTCCCCGTCTAACATTGGTGGCCAGCGACGGGATCCGAACCTACGCATAATCGTACAGAAAGTCACTCGACCCACGGCACACGACCACCATGACAACAGAGAGCGGAACGACGGAGAAATTCCAGATGGAAAAATTAGAAGACTACAACCACCGAGAACTGAAGCAATATTGCATAGAACTTGGTCTCCCAACCACAGGTCTGAGCACGAAGGAAGACTTCAAACGAGCCCTAGAAGCTTGGGCGGAAACAGGTACGGCCGTACCCCGAACACAAACAACCGAAGAAAGAAGAGCGGGTCTCTCCCTGGAAGAGATCCGAGAAAGAGAAAAAAGCAGACTCCACGAGTTAGAACTAGCCCGACTTCGCTTGGATGGGGAACTCAAGCTGGCGGAACAAAAAATAACTCTGGAACACTTACGACTCCGAGAGGAGCGAGAAGAGAAGCAAAAACAGAGAGAGCTAGAGGAAAAGAAACTAGCGTACGAACATGAGCGCAATCTCAAAGAACTGGAGATCCAGAAACAGAATAAAGACCTCGGGCTCCCCGAACGACCGACCCTGCCTGCCTCTACCGAGCCCAAGGTTCACATCCCCAAAGATGTCATCCGGGAATACCACAAGAACGATGATATACAGCAGTGGTTTAAAGCCTATGAGGTGGCAATGACCTCCCACCGGATTCCCCGAAGCGACTGGGGAGCCGGATTATGGGGGAGGTTTGTCAACGAAGGGCGGGACGCCCTGCTGCAACTCCCGGACCAGCTGATGACATCCTACGACCACATGAAGGCCGCCCTCCTCACTCGATACGGGCTCACACCCGAGATGTACCGCCAACGGTTCCGCGACTGCAAACGGATTCCGGGTACAACCTGGGTGGAGTACGTGAACTTCTTTAGCCGAGCCTTCGAGGGGTGGATCAAGGGCAACAAAGTGACCACCTACGAACAACTCTTTGACCTTATCGTATGGGAACACCTGTCGAACAACTGCTTCGTGGAGCTCCGCCAACACCTCTTGGACAGTAAGCTAACCGAACCTCGACAACTCGCCGCCGAAGCCGACCGGTGGGAAAGCACCCGAGTTGGCCGGAACGGACCCAGCGAATCATCCAGACCGTACCCAGGGCCCCATCGCCCCCGAGGAGGAGGAGGAGGCCAGAGTCGGGGGAGAGACCCCGGCCCCTCGTCACCCCCCAGGAGCCCCTCGACCCCGGTCGGCCGAGGAAGCCCTGCCATCCGGGCCAGTTTTCGGGCCCACGTTATGTGCCACAGACGCCTGCGACCCGGCCACTACGCCAGTGATCCCAACTGCCCAAAGAATCCGAACACTACCCCCCGCCAGGTCGCAGCGGCCGCCCTAGGGGAAGAACTAGTCCCGGAAGACCAAGAAGAGTACGAGACCGACCCCTCTGAATGGGCTCCCGCCGCCATGGCACTGGCCTGCTTAGGGGAGAGAGAGATGATTCCGCGGGCCCCCCTTCCCGCCAACACGCAGAAGTACAGTCAATGGGTCAACATTAATGGCCGCCGGGCGGGAGCCCTCCGCGACACCGGGGCCAGTGTAACGGCGGTCCGACGCCATCTCGTCACTCCAGACCAAATCCTGCCGAACATTCTCTGCCCTGTCCGCTCAGCAGACAATTCCGAAAGCCTGTGCCACATGGCCTGCGTCCCCTTCGAGTGGGGGGGAGTAACGGGGATGTTAAAGGTGACTGTCCGCGATGATGCCCCCGTGGATTGCCTCCTAGGAAACGACCTCGAAAGCTCTCCCTGGGCAGCTGTCGAACGGAGGGAACACCTGGGGATGCTCGGCCTCCCCGAATGGGTCTGCGTCACGACCCGGTCCATGACCGCCCGCGCGGTCCCCAGTCTAGAAGAGCCCGAGTGGCCGGAACCTCCTCCCGCGCTCATCCCAGAGGAGGCCGCCCCAGAAGCCAGTCCCTCGACCCAAACAGAAGAAGGATCCGACCAGCTTCGGGACGTCCCTGACCTGGCACAATGGCGTCAGGAGGGAGGCCCCACTCAGGAACAATTCCGGGCCGAACAGAAAACATGTCCCTCTCTCGAAGGACTCCGGCAGCAAGCCCTGGCCCAGAGCACAGGGGATACCTCGGGGGCCCACTGGATCTACTGGGACCAAGACCTGCTCTACAGCGAGCAGAAAATTGCAGAACTAGGAGCCAGTCGGGTGCTGGTGGTGCCCCTTCGCTTCCGAGACTTCCTCCTGAACTTAGCCCACGATGTCCCCCTTGCCGGACACCTGGGACAGGATAAAACCTACGACCGCCTGGTGACCCATTTTTTCTGGCCCCAAATGCGAAAGGATGTCACCAACCACTGCAAGGCCTGCCCCACCTGCCAGGCCAGCGGAAAAAGTGGCCGAAAAATCAAAGCACCTTTACAACCCTTTCCGGTCGTCACCACCCCGTTTGAACGAGTGGGAATAGACATTGTGGGGCCCCTCGACCCTCGAACAGCCCAAGGACACCGGTTCATCCTGGTCCTAGTAGACCACGCCACCCGCTACCCCGAGGCCATCCCTCTTCGGACTGTGACGGCCCCCGTGGTGGGCCGAGCTCTGATGGGGATCTTCTCCTGGGTGGGGTTCCCCCGGGAGGTCGTCAGTGACAGGGGCACGAACTTTATCTCCAAATATATGAAGTCTCTCTGGCAACAATGCGGGGTCACCTACAAATTCACGACCCCCTATCACCCGCAAGGAAACGGACTGGTTGAGAGGTTCAACCGCACCCTCAAAGGAATGATTATGGGCCTAGAAGAACCCCTTCGACGCCAGTGGGACGTGCTACTTCCATGCCTCCTGTTTGCCTATCGGGAGGTCCCGCAGAAATCCCTCGGTTTCAGCCCATTTGAACTCCTGTACGGGCACCCCGTCCGGGGCCCCCTCAGCCTAGTCAAGGAAGGTTGGGAGCAGCCCCCCCAGAAAACTCCCCCGGACATCTACAGGTACCTCCTGGCTCTCCGCAACCAGACCCGGCGGTTCCGAGACACCGCCAAAGCCAATCTCGAGGCCAGTCAGGAGGACATGAAGAGGTGGTACGATCAGCACACGTCCTCCATTGAGTTCGAACCAGGACAACAGGTCTGGGTGATGTCCCCGGTTGAACCCTGTGCACTCCAAGACAGATGGTCCGGGCCCTTCAAGGTGATCGAACGCAAGGGGCCCGTCACCTATTTAATCGACATGGAGACTGCCCGGAACCCCCTACGGGTCCTCCATGCCAACAGGCTCAAACCCCATTTTGTGCGATCCGAACTCAGCCTCCTGATGGCTACCGATAATGGGACAGAAGAAGACTCCGAACCCCTTCCGGACTTACTGAGGGTCCTCGAACGGGATGGCTCAGTGGAAGGGGTCCAGCTCTCCGAGGCCCTGTCCCCGGAGCAACGCCAAGACTGCCAAACGCTCCTGAGGCGGTTCGCCTCCCTGTTCTCCCTCACCCCCGGAGTCACCCCCTGGTGCCTTCACGATGTGGACACCGGGGACAGCCCTCCTATTCGACACCGGGCGTACCGCGTACCCGATCGGGTGCGCAACTGCATCCAGACCGAGGTGTCCAAAATGCTGACCCTGGGAGTGATCGAACCCTCAGCCAGCCCCTGGGCGAGCCCAGTCGTCCTGGTTCCCAAAGCAGCCGCCCCGGGCGTTGCCCCTGAGCTCCGGTTCTGCGTGGACTATCGGGGGCTGAATGCAGTTACCAGGACCGACGCTCATCCCATCCCCCGGGCAGATGAGCTAATTGACCGGATGGGGGCCGCCCGCTACCTGAGCATCTTCGACCTAACAGCGGGCTACTGGCAGATCGCCCTCACCCCTAGGGCCCAAGAACGTTCCGCCTTCTCTACCCCGGACGGGCACTACCACTTTAAAGTAATGCCCTTCGGCATGAAAAACGCCCCGGCAACGTTCCAACGGCTGGTAAACCAGGTACTGGCGGGCCTGGAAGACTTCAGCGCCGCCTACCTGGACGACATTGCTGTGTACAGCCACCAGTGGACCGACCACCTCCGCCACCTGCGGGAGGTTCTACACGCCCTCCAGCAAGCCGGGCTCACCATCAAGGCCAGCAAGTGCCAGGTTGGCCAAGGGTCCGTGACCTACCTGGGACACCAAGTGGGAAGCGGGCTGGTGGCCCCTCTCCAACTCAAGATTGCTGCCATCCAGGCCTGGCGACCCCCTACGACCCAAACGGAGGTCCGGGCCTTCCTGGGGCTCACCGGATACTACCGGCGGTTCGTGAAGGACTATGGCAGCATCATGGGGCCCCTCACAGAGCTCACCTCCAAGAAGGGCCCCAAAACCGTCAACTGGACCCCGGACTGCCAATCGGCCTTCGAGAGACTGAAGGCCGCCATGTGCACGGCCCCCGTGCTCCAGGCTCCCGACTACAGCCGGGAATTCATTGTGCAGACGGACGCCTCCGATCATGGTGTGGGGGCCGTCCTCTCCCAACTCAACGCCGAAGGGGTCGACCAACCAGTGGCCTACATCAGCAGACGCCTGCTGCCCCGAGAACAGCGCTGGAGCACCATTGAGAGGGAGGCCTTCGCCGTAGTCTGGGCACTCAAGAAGCTCCGGCCCTACCTCTTCGGCACCCACTTCCGGGTGCAAACAGACCACCGACCCCTGCAATGGCTGATGCAAATGCGGGGGGAGAACCCGAAGCTGTTGCGCTGGTCCATCTCCCTGCAGGGGATGGACTTCACGGTAGAACATCGTCCAGGCCAGGACCACGCCAACGCCGACGGCCTGTCACGCTTTTTCCGCCTCAGCGAGGAGATTCCCCAGGAAGATGGCTGACTCTCCCCGCCTTCAGCTGGGGGGGACGCATGTTGGACAGGCCGCATGGTCGGGCTGCCCCCCTCCCCGCAATGGGACCTGGACCCTGGCTCCCCCTGCATCCCCAGCCAGAGTCCCCGACAACCACCCGAAGTACACTGCAATCCCTCACCCACAAGACACCAGCTCCGGACCCAGCTGGCCCGGGTCACCATCCACACCACGGCCTCGGCCCAGCCGCCATCTTGGGGCACTACAGCACGAGGCCGCATGGCCTCAACTCGACCCTCACCCTGGGCCCGGCCGGGCCCGACATCGAGGCACCAACCTCCCCCCAGGAGGCAGAGTGACCACTTGGCGAGTCAATGGGAGAAGGAATCGCCAACGGCTCTCCTCCGCCCGGTGTCGATCACCCCAGGCCGCCCTGGGCGCTGGCTCCACCCCCCTGCTGGGTGTCTGGACTCCCTCATCCCGGACCTCCCGGCCCCCCAGGCGCGAGGGTCCGGACATCAAAGGGGACCAGACCTATAACTGGGGCAGGGCCAGACCAGGAAGCCAGTTGTATCCTGGAGTCGAGAGACCCGAGAAGAACTCATCTGTGACTGGCCTGCTGGCGCTGCCGCGGCCCTCTGCCTCGTGAAACCATCGTCTTGGCCTGCTGGCGCTGCCGCGGCCCTCTGCCTCGTGAAACCATCGTCTTGGCCTGCTGGCGCTGCCGCGGCCCTCTGCCTCGTGAAACCATCGTCTTGGCCTGCTGGCGCTGCCGCGGCCCTCTGCCTCGTGAAACCATCGTCTTGGCCTGCTGGCGCTGCCGCGGCCCTCTGCCTCGTGAAACCATCGTCTTGGCCTGCTGGCGCTGCCGCGGCCCTCTGCCTCGTGAAACCATCGACTCGGCCTGCTGGCGCTGCCGCGGCCCTCTGCCTTGTGAGACTATCATCTTGGCCTGCTGGCGCTGCCGCGGCCCGATCCACAGACACTCCAGCTCGAGGATTGTGAGCTCGCCTCTTACCACTACCTGTACCGATCCGGTGCCAAGACTGTCCCGCTACCCCCTTTCCCTACAAAGACTAGAAGTGAGAGGACCCCCGGGTCCGAGATATCCTGTATCGCTGATATCCTTGCCTTACGAACCTTATATAAAGTATTGAACTCGACTTGGTGTGGTGCCTGTTTGTGGGGAGGGAGGTAACTTGTCTGTACGATCGCCGGAGACGGTCCCCCTCGGGGATCTCTCCCTCAGTCCCCGGCCGACCCTCTGGGTCCCCGTCTAACACTGCAGTTCCGGAGGTAGTTCTCAACCAGGGGTTACACCCCCCTAATATATGTATTCTGTAGTAAATAGTTGGGTATAAGCGCCTTTAAGTCGGGTATGGTGCGCTGTTGGATTTCACCTGGGATTTTTACATACACATGCAGACAAAAACCCACACACTCTTGTCGCTATTTAAAAGGTCTTAAAACAATTATTTTCCAAACTATTAAAGTTATACGTACCTCCTCACAATCGGTACTCCCCATCCTTCCTACTGCTCCTTCAGGATCCCCCCTTCTGCCCTTATTCTCCTGTAATGTATTTTAACCTGTGTGATTGTTGGAAAATCTGAACCTTACCACCCCTCCTCCCAATCTTACTGAGATAACCCCCCCCTGTTCTCAACAGGGTTTCAATCTCAAGCATCATTTATGAGGGTGGGTGAGTTATAAGGCATGGACGCTATCCTGATGTAGGTGTTCATTACAGGGAAGAGGGTCGTTTTGTGACCGCCCACACTCACCCCTGTGAAGGTCAAGTGACTTCTGGGTTGCCTCTGTGTAGTCATTCGCAGCGTGGGTGGGGATTGGGGATTTTGGTTGTCGAGGCCCTGCAGCCATGGCAGGGCTGTTGGGAGTTTTACCACCAAACCGGTCCCAGGATGCCTGTTTCTGTTCCAGGGAGGACCCGGCTTGGCAGTTTGGTCTGGACTGTTCCCATAAGGAAAAGGGTCAAGACTGATTTGCATATGGCCGGGTCCACACTGGGGTGGCATAGTGAGCAAAAGAACAATGAATTTAAGCCAGATCTCTTGACTGGGGTTGAATGTTTGATTCATTCAGCATTCCGTCCATCAATTGTTGCTGCAGCACTTTTCGCCCTAAGTCAGATGGTTATGGCCGGATGTGGGTCCCTTGCTTGCTGTGCTACTGGGTTCAAGCTAGCCTGGCTGATGAGGGGTGTTACCCCTAAACCCGCTTGTTTCTGGTCCAGGGAGGGTTCGGCTTGACAGTTCAGGCTGGACTGTTCCCATGAGGCACAGGGTCAAGCCTGGTTTGCATATGGTTGGGTCCAAACTAGGTGGGCATAGTGAGCAAAAGAACAATGGATTTAACCCAGATCTCTTGACTAGGGGTGAGTGTTTGATTCATTCACTTGACTGGGGGTGAGTGTTTGTTTCATTCAGCATTCCGTCCATCATTTGTTACTGCAGCATGCAGTCCCCTTCCAGGCGCCCTGGCCCATGTTATTTCCTGTCAGAGATTTCTAGTGCAGTGTTGGGGAATCTTTTCGTTGTGGGTTGCATTGTCGCTACCTTTCACCGCCTTCTTATGATTTTGCGTTTGATGATTTGCTGCCCAGTGCCATTGTGAAGGTCCTTTTCCTTGTCCCACAAGAGTAGTCTCTACAGTCACAGGTTTATTGCGGCCTGTTCTATGTCTTCCTGTACCTCAAGACTCTAATGCTTAGGACTTCTCTATGCCTGGCTTTAGGCTCTGATTCTTGTAAGGTACCACTGAGTGCCAACATACCTGCAGTGACAGTGGGGATGCTTTGCGTATGTAAGAAAGCCCAGGGTGCAAATGCACTTGCAGCTGTGGCAAACCATTTCTGACCTGCAGGTAGGGTGACCACCAATATCCATGTCATTACGAACACATTTTCTTGCCCTGGGACTTGTATGTGTCAGCCTAATGAATTCTGGGTGCTGTAGTCTTGGCCTGCTTTCCTCAAACTAATTAGACTGGCCACCTCAAAACAATGAGTTGTGGGTAAATGTATAAGCCCAGAAGGATAACTTGTGGGCTTATGCACTTGCTGAGGAGACCTATGTGTAAGGAGTAGGTTCCGTCCACACAAGATAGCTAAGGGAGTTAACACACAGGCAGTGCTCGAGTCGGGGTCCCACGCGGGTGGACGGCATCCCCCCACTTATTTTACTGGGTTTTTACAGGGTGGACGCCGTCCCCCCTGCCCAAAAGCTGGACTTTCAATTATGGCGTTACTTGCCCGCACGGCCGCCCCGTCGATCTCCCTTTACCCAGTGACTCGAGAGATCCGAGCAATTGGATTTTTAACTGCATTATTACTATTATAATATTATGCATAACGCAAAGCAAGGAGAGTTGTAAAACCAGGACTGGCTGACATCGCCCACATGACAGTGGAAAACTTGAGAGCTCAATAACTGAAGCAAATGGAGCCACACATTCACTCTTTGGCCTCTCTGGGGCGAGATCGGAGCTCATTCAGAACGCTACTCACGCCCTGACTTCTCTGATGCAATCGCATCTAAGGGGTGAGCGAGGGGAGGCAATGAGTCTGATGGTGCAAGCCACCTTTCATGATGTCACTTCCTGTCATGACATCACTTCCAGTGACACCACCTAACTTGGAGCATCCCCCCACTTCTTTTTTTAGGACTTGTGCCCTTTAGGTGCTGGGTATCAAGGTGCAACCACCTATCTTCCCCTCTTAGTAAGGGTGATCCGTGCATTTGAGTCAGAGTTCGCATGTAACATGTAGATC
The DNA here is from genome assembly GCF_964261635.1 of Lissotriton helveticus. Classification (NCBI taxonomy): domain Eukaryota; kingdom Metazoa; phylum Chordata; class Amphibia; order Caudata; family Salamandridae; genus Lissotriton; species Lissotriton helveticus. The sequence goes on from NC_136061.1 coordinate 1,530,721,768, forward strand.
AACAGTTTCAATCAGAGTTTAAATTCAAGTGTGATGTCTTGGTGGGTTCAGTGCCAGCTGCATGCTGCATTTGTGAGAAATAACCAGGTTACACGTTTCATTATTGGAAGAGCTTAATTAACTTTTCACCCACCCCAGGCTGGCGAAATGACCACCATGGAGTCCAAGGCCACACCAATGGGGTTGTTTAAAGTCCAAGAGGCCATTAGTTTGTGCAGCATTGAGTGTAAAATGGCCCCTATGTCATACCCGTATAGTAGGGAAGAAGGGCTCATGCTCTGATAATGGATTACAGTGAAATAAGTGCCAGGGTTCTCGTAAGGAGGCTAAGGCAGCTTCCACCACCCATTGCCCCTACCAGCGCTGCTTGTGACAGTATGAAAACAACTACCTACAAGGCCCCCGAAGCTATAAGAATGGGTTGATGGCAGGTATGACTAATTTTAATGTATATTGAATTAATAAATTACTGTTGTTTTTTTCCCCCGAAGTTTTATGTAGTACGAACTTGACCCAAAATCGGGTATCAGAGCGCTTTACATGAGCACCAGTTGCTTTACTTGAGGACACGTTCATTTTTATTAGGCACAGGAAGATTAATTGATTTGCCCAGAATCACAGGATGTTGAGCGTCCTTGCCGAGACTCGAACCCGGTTCCCCAGATTTGAAGTCCACCGCCCTAGCCGTTAGGCTACATTCTCTCCCCCTTGTTGTGCTGCTCTCTAAATTAGACAAACAGCGCCACCATGTGGCGGATTATTATAAGTGACTGTGTTGACAATTAAGAGCCAGTGCCGAGCACCAGAAACCACTGGCTTAAATTAAGGACTGCTACACTACCTTTCCATGCGGACTAGAGCTATGTGAATATATATGGGATAGAGACCGTATGCATCCAAGGGCTCCTTGCGAGGTTTGACAAACTCCTACTGAGGCCAGGGCACCTATAGGAGTCCGATGTGAGGGTCAATCAGTGATGACCCCTCTCATCTTGGATCTGCGTGGGTTTGTACATATGGGGTGCTGTGGTCAACCCTAAATGAGAGAGAGAGAGAGCTTCAATACCACTGAGCTTGGTAAACCTGCCCATAGTGACCAGGAAGTGTAATCATTGAAGGTTGGCTGGTCTGCACCCAGGGACTGAGGAATGGAGCTCGGATGCTGTAGGACACTTCACCTTTGGTGGCTCAAACCAACATGCGTAAATTGAAACAGTCATGCATGACGAGCTATGGTCGGTCCACGAGAAGCCTGGTTACCACAAGCTTCCAACAGCACTGAAAGCCCTGGTCACCCACCAGTATCTGCCCCGCCATAATGAGCTGGCCAGATGTCCACGGATGGGACATTGTATCCCAAAACCCTCTCACTCAGAAAACTGCTCTATCTCTAGTAGCAATGATGTCTTGATGAACTACTACAACAGCTTCTACACTGGCCTTCCAAATAATCCACTTTAATTGCTCCAAAGGGTCCACAAAGAGGCTGCGGGCCTCCTTCTAGGCAGTAACGCCATGATCTCTACACCATATGAAAATAGAAATGATTGCCTATGCCTCCAAATTAATTAAAGTACAAACTGACTTCCGGTACGAGTAAACCACAACATGTTAGTTTACACAAAACATTTTATGTTTGTCAATTGAATACTCAGTTTACAAAAAGAGAGAATCACAATAAGCAGAACTCAGATCACTATCGACCTCATGGTTGAGTCATATATACATTCACAAAAAAATCAATACAGAAGTGCAATACCCAAAAAATGGTGAACAATTACAAAAACATTAACTTATTCACAAATGCCAACATCACATTGAATACATGGACCATAAAAAACTTTTTACGTTTGTGAAGCTAGGGCTCTTTGTAAATGTCTAGAAACCCAGGGAGAAAGTAAGAAACATCATTTGAAACAGTTGTTATGCTCCCAGAGCCTGAATAGGAACTAATCAAATGGATTTCAGGAACCAAAAGCAGTTTCCGCAATAAATGGCAATTTAGAAAAAACGACTGCCGACGCGTTTCGAATCCTGATTCGCAGCTTGCAGGATTCTCATCAGGGCAGATTATATCTAGTCCATGGGCACTATTTAAAATAAAAACAAAAGCAAAATTTTACTATCTAGCGCGACTTCTAGCCATCAGTCTCCGGACAGTGCGGTAACAAAAACAGTTTGTACCTTGTGTAATTCCTGCCCACAGTCAATCATGGATTAGAAGGAATGTCGTCTGTGCTTGGTGGCCTGCACTGCAACAGAGTAATAGAATCAATGAGCGTTGGCCGAATGCGCAGGAAGGGAAGGTTTGAAAACCATCGGTTACTCAGTTACCTGCGTTTATGTGGAAGCCGAGCCACATCTATGCCGCTAATGGTGAAGTTCTTTTAGTTTTCTGAAAAGAAGGCGCTAGCTCGAATCAATGTCTGCAGGGGAATGGGAGGGGGACACATTACCGCATTGACATGTCAATACATGACCAATATCAAATGGACAGTTTTAGGGAACGGCTGCTTCCATGCTTACCACAGTGTGTCAATTCCGATCAAGCGTACTTGCTCCACAGCGGTGTCACAGAGATGTGAATGTCCCTGGGCGTCGCCGGTCAGGTAGCCAAACCATCAAACTTGTGGCGGGCCAATCAGGCGGAAGACCTAGTAATGGTGCATGCTGGGACCTGTAGTGTGAAAGATAAATTCAGATTTTGGCTAACCATTAAGGTGCATTATGGGACCTGACCGGCTGATTCGAGCTAGCGCTTGGTGAAGAACTCGTAACAGAACCCCCATTGAGGGTACCGCGATTTTTTGTCCAAGTAAGTGGCTCAGTAGTAAGAATTTCTTAATTTAAACGCGACTAGCGCTTGAAATTGAATCAAATAGCAGCGCGGTAACATGGTGCCCTCCGCTTATCCCAACAGAGGTACAACTGTCTCTCTGCATGGTGGAACAGGGGCCACATAACAGAACCCACCTTGAGGTTTTTGCGGACCAACGTCCAAGTAAGTGTTTTTCTGAATACCAAGGGGCTCATGCGATTATTGAATCGGTGAATAAATAGTGTACTAAGACGCACTTTACCGCCTTCTTTTCAGAAAACTAAAAGAACTTCACCATTAGCGGCATAGATGTGGCTCGGCTTCCACATAAACGCAGGTAACTGAGTAACCGATGGTTTTCAAACCTTCCCTTCCTGCGCATTCGGCCAACGCTCATTGATTCTATTACTCTGTTGCAGTGCAGGCCACCAAGCACAGACGACATTCCTTCTAATCCATGATTGACTGTGGGCAGGAATTACACAAGGTACAAACTGTTTTTGTTACCGCACTGTCCGGAGACTGATGGCTAGAAGTCGCGCTAGATAGTAAAATTTTGCTTTTGTTTTTATTTTAAATAGTGCCCATGGACTAGATATAATCTGCCCTGATGAGAATCCTGCAAGCTGCGAATCAGGATTCGAAACGCGTCGGCAGTCGTTTTTTCTAAATTGCCATTTATTGCGGAAACTGCTTTTGGTTCCTGAAATCCATTTGATTAGTTCCTATTCAGGCTCTGGGAGCATAACAACTGTTTCAAATGATGTTTCTTACTTTCTCCCTGGGTTTCTAGACATTTACAAAGAGCCCTAGCTTCACAAACGTAAAAAGTTTTTTATGGTCCATGTATTCAATGTGATGTTGGCATTTGTGAATAAGTTAATGTTTTTGTAATTGTTCACCATTTTTTGGGTATTGCACTTCTGTATTGATTTTTTTGTGAATGTATATATGACTCAACCATGAGGTCGATAGTGATCTGAGTTCTGCTTATTGTGATTCTCTCTTTTTGTAAACTGAGTATTCAATTGACAAACATAAAATGTTTTGTGTAAACTAACATGTTGTGGTTTACTCGTACCGGAAGTCAGTTTGTACTTTAATTAATTTGGAGGCATAGGCAATCATTTCTATTTTCATATTGTGAGGCCCTGCCTACCCTCCTTCCCATTGGGCCCAGCCACACTTGTGTGTTCTATGATCTCTACACCAGCATTGAATACCTCCATTGATTCCCTATAAAAGAAGGGTGAACATTTTTCAAGTATTCACCTCAAGAATTTTCAGTTCTATTAAGGACACAGAGGTGAGGATTATGCTTCCCTGTCTTACTGCACAACTTACATCTGCCAATAAAAACACAGTAAACACAAACTACATTTCCCAAAAGTCCATCAACCAATCAGGGATAACCCACTCCTGGATTACCGACAACCCACGAGAACTTATCTTCTTTCTTTGTAAGTCACAAGTTTGTACAGCTTAACCATGAATCTGAACAGTTGAACAAGTCCAATATAGCTGTTTATCCTCTAGCCCTTAGAACATGTGCTGAAAATTTGAAGGCAACTGAAGAAATCTTGAAAACACCGAAAAAAAGACACCAACATCGGAACTTGAAACTTTGGACTTTCAGCCCCGAATGTGCTCAACTCTGCTCTTGGGCAAAACTTGTCAAGGAAAAAGAGAGAAGTAGCCTATGCCATGTACCACAAATTAATTATATCGGACGGGAACAAAATCCTCAGCAACGCAATCTCATACAATGATAAATTAATCAATTGTGCTGGTGGGATAATCCTTGCCTGCATGCCCTTAAAAGAATTGAAAATTCTTGATGCAAATGCTTGAAAAATGTTCATTCTATGTCAGGAATAGAGGCTCAGATTATGCTTGTTTAAAGCTTATCCATCACCACAGATGCAACATTTACAATATGTTTATAATAAAAGTGTTTAAAATTAGAGTCTGACGACCAATCTGCAGCTCTCATAATGTCCTCTAAACCCCAATAAAAGGGACTTTGATGCCATACCTCCTCTTATTGAATGCGCACCAAACACAGACACGTCCGCACCTGCTTCCGCCAGTAACCATTTGACCCAGCGTGCCAACGTGGCAGAGGCCACCAGACCAAAGGGTTTCTGCATAGCAAACAACAATTGCCCAGATGGATCACATCTAATTGATTGGGTTACCAGCTCGTAAGCTTTAAGGCATTGAATGACACACAACTGTGGATTGTCAGGAAAGGTGGGATGGGAAATACATTTAGTCAATGTTTTTGTGTGCCTGAAAAGCTGGAAAGAAACTCCTTCTGGAGTAAACACTCTACCTGCAATGTCAAGAGCTTTGACGTCTGACACAATGCGGCAGGAGATGAGAGGAAGAAGGATAATCAGTTTGGCCACAACCTGTATACATGATAGAAGGATGTTCTCTGGCCAGTCTTGTGTGAACCTAAGCACCAGATTTATTTCCCAAAGCAGAGAATAGCGAGGCCTCTGAGGCTTCGAGACTCAGATGTCAGGCATGACCTTGCAAACCAAAGGATGCTCGCTGATGGGTATACCGTCCAGGTAATTATGGCCGGTGGAAATGGCTGAATGAAAATTGTTTACAAATCGATAAGCCATAGCATCCTCTGTGAGAGTAGACAGGAAATTCATTACCTGGGATAAGTCTGCCCCCACGTGATCAAGACCTTGCGGATCACACCAATCGACCCATTGACGCCATGCCAAAGCATATCGCTCATGGGTGCTGGAAGACCAAGACTGGGTGACAAACATTTCAGCTTGCAGCAAAAGCCCCAGCAGGTTCCAGTATCCCCTGAAAGACGTTGTGCCATGAGACAAAGCACCCCTTGCAGAACCAGGGGGTGCAGGTTCCCTGAGGGGGCCCATCAGAAGCTCCCACATTAGAGGAAGTTGCCCTGGAAGATTGCATGAAAGATCCATCAGAGTGGGGAACAAGTATTGAGATCTCCAGAGAGGGGTCACAAGGACCAGAATTGCTCTCTGACGTCTCACCTGAGCTGCCACTTGAGGTATCATTAGGAACCGGGGAAAGGCTAACTCGCGACTCCAGTCTTCAAGGAAGGCATCGGTCACCAAGGCCACAGGTTCTGGCCTCCAACTGAAGAAAGGGTGAGTGTTCAGACGCGACGCAAATAAGTCTATCTGGCAAGGACCCCATAGACTTTGAAGCCACTGAAAGATCTACAATCAGGTTGGAGCGACCCGGCAGATGTTCCGTAATAACCAAGTTCCATTCTTAGAGGGGATCGAACCCGAGAACTTCTGAGGAGATAGCGCCCTGATGGCAAACAAACACGCTAGGAGTTCCAGACAATTGATAAGGAGCTGAAACTCTTCCTACGATTAACAACCCTCTGTGGAGACCAAACAGTAGCAGGCTCCCCAGCCCCACCTGCTCACATCTGACTCTATGATGATGTCCGGTTAAGAATCGAAAAGCGCCCTGCCAATCCAGGCCTAGATGTGACTCAGACAACACCAAGTCCGAATAGGACAGGCCCTTTCTGAGGTGATGAATTTTGAGCCGCTGGAGAGCTCATAATGCAGGGGACCCAGAAAAATGGCTTGAATGGAGGATGCAAGGAACCCCACGATTCGAGTCACCTGTCTCGCAGATACCACCTCATTGGATACAAGTGACTTTGATTGCCTCCTGCAGTCCATGACCTTTTTGAGGGGGCAATATTAACTGCACCATCACTGAATCTGTGGGGAAGCCCAGGAATTATGTTGATTGCAAAGGAATCAAACAGGACCTCCAAATTCAGAAGGAAACCCAACTGTTGAGGAAGAGGTATGTCATGTTCAAGTGTGACAGGAGGATATCATTCTCCTGGGCCAGAATATGGAGGTGGTCCAGGTGAATTATGAGACGCACCCTTCAAGCTTGTAGGAATTCCACTACAGGTTTCATGAACATGGTTAAAGACCAAAGGGCTGGAGATAGACTGAAAGACAATGCAGAATACTTAAAAGAGGAGTTCTGCCATTGAAACTGGAGATATTGGTGATGAGGAGGAAAAATCGGGACTGTGAGGTAGGCATCCTTCGGGTCAAGCGAAACCATCATGTCGCCTTCTATGAGGAGGTCTCTAAGTAGGGAACCGTTGGGATGGCATTCCCATAAAACTCTACCTGGTATCCCTGGACAGAGGACCCAGGCGTCCTCTGTCCCACTTGTGAAAAATAACATTAATCTGACCTCCAGTGATGCCTGAGATGAAGAAATCAGGATCACCTGTAATTGACAGCTGTGTCCCTCCATACATTCCAAATCGTATGCCGTCCCTCCCTTGCCTGGCTCTGCGGGAGGGTTAGAAGGTGTTACCACTGCCGTAATTCTGCCAGGAGGTGCTCCGGCAATTACCAAACCCACGTCGGAGGGCTCTTAGAAAGGCACAGCCAGGCAAGCGACCACAGACACGCCCGGCCTGGCAAAAGTGTTGGAGTGGAAAACTTTATTGTGGAGGATTGGGCCTTGTCTAGGGCTGTGAAAGTACTGATGAATTAGCCCAGATTCTTGATGAGGTTTGCCAAAAAGGAGACTGTTAGCGACAGGTCCAGCTTCCGTGGAGGCTAATTCTGAAAGTTTTGGGGCTATGCGCATAAGCATTGACTTCCTGAGCTCAAAAAATGTAGTACAGTTAGCATTGCCCACATGGTAAATGGTGCACCGGGCCCAACCTGCCAATATTGCAGGATCAATGGTATTTCCCATTTCCATAGCATCAACCCCTATCTCAAGGATCTTTGCCAGAAGTCCAGTGACATCCAGCAAGCGATCCTGGCAAGACCGCCAGACTCTATCAATGCCCTTTTTATTGTCTTACCGCCTCAGCACAGCACCATCTTAGTATCAGCACAGCAATACCTCCTCATCAGTGTACCACCACCAGTGCAGCACAAACTCAGCATCGATGCAGCACCAGCACAGCACCACCTCAGCATCAGCGCAGCACCACCTCAACATCAGCACTGCACCATCTCAGCACAGCACTACCTCCACATCAGCGCGCCACCACCAGCGCAGCCCTAACTCTGCAGCAATTAAGCACTAACACAGCTCCTTCAACATCAGCACAGCACCACATCAGCGCAGCATCACCTCAGCACTAAACCAACTCAGCATCACTCAGAATCCCGTGAGCACCATCGCAGCACCACCACCTCAGCATCACTGAACACCACCTCAGCATCACTCGGCACCACCTCAGTCTGCCCTCAGAATCTGGCACCTGTTGATTCTCCCCTAGTGTCTGTCCACTGCTGTTGTTGTAATTCAGGTACTATTTTCCAACCTCCACCTCCTGTTGTTTATATCACCCCCATAACAAAAAAATATATAACAAACAAGCATTAGAACAGGCAAGAAGAAGTTGGCAGCATTGCAAGGACAAAAAAACTAGAAGACATTGTATATGTTATTTTTTTTTAATATGGTCGTACAGTTGTGCATAATGTCTTCTTGTTTATATATAAGGTAACAAAAATGCTTATAACGCTTTTTTATGATACATTTTCAACATGCTGCACAGCACCCACACTGCTCTACTGAAGGAAGTGGCCCGATTAGGGTCACGCGGGTCACTCGCGACCACCTTGCAGCCTTCCATACAAATGAAGAGTCGGTCAGACAGTAGAGAATTCAAACCAAGTATTTATTCAGATACACTCGAGCGGAGCCCGGTCTGCCAAGTCTCTTGGGGTGCTGCAGAGAGGACTGACTCCAGCAAGCATGACGATATATAAGGTACAATTCAGAACCAATACATTTCCAGTTGGCAGCTGGTGAACAAAGGAGATACAGAAGGATGAGTTTCAATCCTGAGACAGGGTACATGCTATCTCAGCACCAAGGTCACTCTGCCTGTACCCTCTGCTTTAATGGTGGGAGCAGGCCTATCTAATGGGAAAGGTATGTACTGACAAAACAATGTATTCATTAGAACATCGAAGCTCAACCTTGGAGAAACAAAAACTATTGCAGCTGCTTTCAGCTGGGGCAGAGAGAGAGAGAGATAGAGAGACAGAAGTTAGATTCAATCATGGCTCAAAATGGCGACTGAATATAAAATGGTGCAGCAAAAGCTAACTTAAGACATACAATGCATGGAAAACTCAGCTCAAACATTTTTATTCCAACAGACCCTCCTTTTAGCTGTCGCTAAACCATTTTATTACGACCTAGAAACAGATAACATGTTGCAGTAAATAAGAGCTAGCACTACAAGCTGATATATGCATAGTCAATATTCAAAGATACCTTCATTAATCAACATAATGTTGTTTATATCTTTCATCATCATTATTGTGGCGTTAGTGTCATGGACTGATATCTTTGGCATATGCGTCAGAGTATTTACACAATAAGCGCAACAAGCAGAGAGGCAATGTATGTTGAGACAACATGTAAAGATGATACCTGCAATTGCAACCAGAAAGATAACAATCTTCCAACCCTAGGATGTGAACATACCCCAAAACCATCCAGAGAGAGTCCAAGTACAATATTCTTGGTGTATGTCAGATGAAAGCCTATGCAACTACTGTATGGCAGCATATACATTGGGGGCGTGGTCTGGGATGTACACACAGCAGCTACTGCCAATAACGTAACAGGCTCCTCCCCGATCAGCAAGGATGACATCTAACACCACCCTGTTTTGTAAGCTAACGAGCTGGAGCTGGAGCTCAGCAGAGACATTGGCCAGTATCCCTGCTGAAGTATTAATAACCCCTTCTACAACTCTTGTGAACCAACGAATGCTAAGGCTATTGGACATGGGGCCCCAAAAGGGTACAATACCCTTCAAGGGATCTTCAAACTGTTGCAAAGTGGTATCTGTCTGATCTATATCTTCCGTGTCAATAACCCTTCTGACTCGGAGCAAGTGTACACTCCGACGCGGCAAACGATGGTCTTTGTGGTAATTTGATGGAGCTATATACACTGGGGGAAGGAAAAAAGAGAGATAACACCTGGCCAACCATCCCTCTGGGAGCCAGACATAGGCCTGGGATTCACAAACAAAATAGACATTAGGGGGTGGTATTAAGGGCGGACTATCAGTCGTTCTCCACTTATATGTGGAATTGCATCTGCTCTCTCCCACTTTCATCCGCCCAGTCCCCTGGACACAGAAACTAGCTGTTGTGTTGACCACTGACACTGGTATTGGCTTGTCCTCAGTAACATTACGAGCCTGGAAAGACTGGAAATACTCTGAAGTGTTACACCCTTGGAAATCAGCTATTTCTGTTTGAGACCATGTCCTGTTCTTTACTCTTTTGTGTGAGTTCATACAGGACCTCAAAAACAATCTACCAAACTGTTCTTGACCTGTCGAACTGCCGGGGGGGGGGGGGGGGGGCGCCCTGCGATGGAAATGTACATTCTGTACCAAAGTGCGAGAATCAGAAGGTGTCCTATCCAGAGTATCGAATTGGGAATGGGGGCTCACCATACTGAGCAATGTCAACCAGCCCTCGCAACTACTTATGTATGGAAGTGGCATGGACAACAAGTTATCACTTTTATGGGTCACTGAGGGAAGTAATACACAAACCCAACAATTAGTTGTGTTCGACACCTCATGAGCCTGATGCAACATTTGTATGAATACATTATCCTTGTAAGACTTTCTGTGCTCTCTTTTGTGAGGGACCAAAGTGATAAACATGTGTTCGGGAGGAATAAGTGTTGTACCAACCAAGGATTGCACAGGATACTTCTCTTCCAGGAAATAGGATATCCCTAATGCAATGATAGTTGATGCAATAACTATTTTACTTTTTATGGACCAACCCCGCTCTGGACGCGGAGGTGGAAATGGCGGTTCTTCCTCGGTAATGGGCCAACCAAACAGACAAACAGATATATTGTGGAACCAGATAAAAGCAATGCAATGAAAGCAATGACAAAGGCAAGTGTTCCTAATGTCCATCAGAGCCTCACTAGTAGACTCTATTGTTCATCAACGTTGGCACTCTTGAGCACTGGCAGTCGAGCAGTCCAGTCCTAGCTCGCGATTAATCCCATGTCATCCAGGATAATGTACCCCCCTTCAAGGGAGAAAATTCGATCTATCCTGTCCAATGTCCGAACAGTGCACCAATCTTGCCTCGCCCTTAACTAACACTGTTGGTACTATTGACAAAGTACACCCTGACTTGCGCAGTCCATCCCTGGCTAATCTGACTTCTCCTTTAGTGCACTGTTCCTCCGTCGGGGCGCAAATTGTACCTAGTGACTCCGAGCACAGAAGGATCGGTAAAAAAGGGACTCAGACACAAAGGGGCCAGTGGAAACAGGCTCCTTAATGGCCCTGATCTCTGGGGGCACTGCCGCATTTAGCACCTCAATATTTTCGGCATCCGTTTGAGTCCACGAGAGCTTGGCATCAGAAAAGGGGACGAATCGTGGTACTTGTTCCCACTTTGAGACCCCAATGCCCTCCTTCACCCACTGGTCGTAGGGTAAGGGCAGAGGCACTCTGCGGCAGTGATGCGTATGAATCCAGTTCTTTTGCCTGGCGATCTTCTCGGCTGTAGGGGTGGCGAGGAGGACCTCCAATTTTTTTTCCCACTGGAAGTTCTTCACCAGAACATAATCACCAGGCCGAATATAATTTCCGGGCCCCTCCGGTACAGGTGGTAGACACTCCTGCATCTGTTGGTGAATAGAATGGAGACTTTTAGTTAACTCACATAGGTAATCCGTCAATAAAGGATACTCAATTTCTGAAAATGTACGCGGTCCCGGGACGCCCCCGACATTGGCCGGGCATCCAACACGACCTTGTAAGGTGACAATCCTTTCCTAGAATGTGCTGTTGTTCTCGTGGACAACATGGCTAAAGGTAAAGCATCTGGTCTCTGCAACCCTGTGGTCTCCTAAATCTTTGCCAATTTCAGTTTGAGAGTACCATTGTACTTCTCAACCAAACCTGCTGACTGGAGGTGATTCGCAACTTGGAACTTCAGTCTGATGTGTAGTCCCTCGCAAACTAGCTGGATAACCTTGGCATTGAAATGACTTACGTTATCACCCCAGATCAAACAGGGAAGCGAAGCGATGAAAGAACTCCTTCAGGAGTATCTTTGCAGTCGCAATGGCTGTATTTTCCTTAACCTCAACCCATTTACTGAATCCACAGACGACCACTAACACATACTTCAAATTATTGACCCTGTCCATCTCGATAAAATCAATCTAGAGGACCTCAAATGGGAAAGTGGGGGTGCAAAATTACTTGGTAGTGAAGGGGTACCCCTGCCAGGATTATGCATCATGCACACCATGCAGTATTTTGCCAAATGGGCAGCTGTCTGGAAATATTATCATTCTGCCATACGGGATCTAGCAACTTGCAAATACCCTTAGCGCTGATGTGAGCTGGGCCAAGAGCCACTGTCACTACAGGAAGAACATATGGATCTGGCAACATCCCTCTCTGCTTCCCTGACGTATCGATCCAACATCCCTCATTATTCAAATTTGCTGTACTCTCTTGCCACACTGTTAACTCCTCCCTCGTGGCCTCACTCTGGATTTCCTTAACATTCTCAAGTGTACCCTCAAGCATGGAGAACTCGGGTACCCATCTGGCTGGCCCTGCTACAAACATTTGTTTCATCTTAATGCGGGTTGTCTCCGTAGCTGTCTGGTCTGCAAAAGCGTTCCCCTCACCCACCTTGTCAGTAACCTTCTTATGAGCGCTGCACTTCACAATTGCCACTTTCTTACGGCGCATCAGGGTGGACAGAAGCCTATATATGAGAGGACCATACTGAATGCGAGTCCCATGGGAAGCAAGTAATTCTCTCTCTGCCCAGAGCCGCCTTAAATTATGGGCGACCCCAAAGGTGTACTGGCTGTCAGTATAAATATTAACAACAAGTCCCTCGCTCAACTCACAGGCTTGAATAAAGGTGACTAGCTCAGCTGCCTGGGCTGACTGATTGGGAACTCCTGAGGTCCCAACTACTATGTGCAGCATAGTAATTGTAAATGCTTCTGTGGTAGTGCCATTTGGTAATTTAAAACAAGAGCCATCGACATATAGTTCCCCTTGTGGTTCAGATAAGGGAACATTAGTCAGGTCTACCCGTCCCTTCATCTCTTCCTTCGTCTAAAAAATGCAATCATGTATATTAATCTCTTCATTCTCAGAAGGGAGGGGTAGTAACATGGTAGGATTCAGAGTAGCACAGCGTTTGATCGTAATGTGCTTTTGAAAGAGCATCAAAAGTGCACTGGTGAGGTGCTGAATCTTCGTCTTATTCAAAAGTGTATCCACAGCATGGGGTACCATAACTGTGAGGTCAGTATCAAGTAAGAGTCCAGCTGATTGTCTTATCGAGACAGCTACAGCCGCAATCTCTCTTAGACAGCTCGGGCGACAGGGTCAAGCACAGCAGAGAAATAAGCGCACGGTCGTTGCTTATCCCCGAATTTTTGTGTTAAAACAGAAAGTGCACAAATACCCAGCTCATGGACATACAACACGAAGCATTTTGCATAGTTCAGAGTACCAAGCACTGGAGCCGAGCAAAGCACAGTTTTCAATTGCTCAAAAGACTGCTGACATTCAGGCGTCCAAGGCAGGGACTCATGCACATCTTTTAGTGTTAGGGCAAGCAGAGGCTTAATAAGCAGTGATTAGCCAGGTATCCACTGCCTGCAATAGGAAGTGATACCTATGAAAGCACACATGTCTTTCTGAGTTTACGGGACAGACAATTTAACAATGGTACTGATGCGCTCAGGGGTCAGTCTTTTACCCTCCTTCGATAGTAGGTGACCTAAGTAGGTGACCTCCTGTCAACAATACTAAAATTTGGAAAGGATACCTTATGACCATGGTCAGCTAAGTGGAGCAACAGTTCAACCATACTGTTTCTGCAACCCTGTTCTGTGTCCAAGGCAATGAGCAGGTCATCAACATATTGGATTTGAACTGTGGGAAGCAACAAAGAATCCAACTGACTTTTCAATGCTTGACTATAGATACTCGGACTCTCTCAATAGCCTTGAAGAGTGCGACAGAATCTAAAGCTCCTACCAGCTAGGGTGAACCCAAGCAGATACCTGCTATTAGGATGAATTGGGATGCTGAAAAAAGCATTTTTCAAGTCAACAACAGAAAAGAACTTAGCTGAGGAAGGAATCATCGTCATTAGAGTCCTAATGTCAGGGACCACTGGAAACTGGGAAATCACTATTTTGTTAACTTCACGCAAATCATTCACAAAGCGATAAACATCTTTGTGATGTTCAGAGGGACCCAAAAGTGTCAATTTGAGATTGGGAAGAATAGGACTATTACAAACATTAGCAGTCATCTCCTGAACCACTCCGTTCTCAATCAAATCGTGCACTATTGTAATCCAGGCTTGCTCACCTGCCTGCGGTATCTTATACTGAGGAATACGGGGTAAAATAGCACCTTCCTTGACACAAATTGAATCGGGCGATATCTGTAACAAACCCACTTCTATGTCGCCCGTTGCCCACAGTCTGGGTGGCACATCTTTAAATTCAACAGGGAGAGGTGCATCTTTAGACAGGCACTGCATAGCACACACAACATTCGGACCCACTGTCATGTAGACACCCTCCGGGAAGCAATAAATTGTGGCATTCAATTTCTTCAATAGATCCAAACCCATCAAATTCTCTCCACAATTGGACGTCACCAAGAATGGCGAATCCACAGTGAAAGGACCAAGAGTCAACGCAAGAGGTTTGGAAATGGGGCTCACAAACGGTAAACCAGAAAAACCTACCGAAACATTATTATGGCCAGACAGAGCCAGCCCAGGGACCTAGGAACAGGTAATAGAGCTGTTTGTTGCACCTGTATCCACCAAAAACTCCTTAGTTGAACCATGCACATCCGCACTAACGTACAGACCACGTTGATCCACAGGTATCGGAACTGGCCCTCACTCTGTCCCTGGCTGCCCTAACTGTAAGACATCCTGTCGCCTCATCTGTATCATAATCATCATGACAATACTGTTTGCCCCGAGGGTCGTCAAAATAATTTTGATCAGCTCGGCCCTCCGATGTCTCAGCTGTCTGAGCTTTGTCCTGGCCACCATCTCCACGACCCCGTCCACGAGACCCTCATCCTCTTGGCACCGCCACCTTCTGCAAAAGCACAGGACACTTGCTGCACCAGTACGCATACTGGTTCGATACTACAGGTGTAGTATTCCTGCCAGTACGAGGAATCTGTCGGACCATGCCATCACATCCTCTACCATTCCCTCGAGAAGCCTGTTGCAACAACACCCTCTTCTTAATTTCTTTATGCTTTTTCTTCACCTTCTCCTTCTCCTCATGTTCCCCGTGCTCATAATACTGCGCCATATTCAAGATAACAGAAGGAGAAGCTGTGGACCAGGTACTCTCGGAAGCCTGTAATCGTGTTGCAATCTCGGGGAGCAAATTTTAAATAAAACTACTAACAAACAAATGCACACCACCTTCAATCGACAAGTCCTGTCCACTATAATCCAGAAATGCACTTTCGAACTGGGTGTAAAAATCAGACACACTCTCATCTTTCTTCTGGCGACAAGCCGATAGCTTGTCCCAATCAATCTTTCGGGGTGAAATAAGGGAATGCATGAACGTGGTAATTCGGTCAGGCAAAGCAAGTATCTCTGCCTTAGACTTCTCACCAGGCTTCCTCTCCTGGCCCCATGCTTTATTCTAATCCAAGGTACCACCCAATTTCACGACGTGGTCATGTATGTGTACCTGTCTCCAAATGTCAACGGGCATCAACAAACCAAAGAACATTTCAATATCCGCAAGCGTCATCACTGTCGATGAAGCAGCCTCAGTCAATTCTTTATAATATGCATTAGGATTTTTCCTAGGGTCTGGTAACTGAGTCTCATGGGACAAAACCCCACTCCTTTTCCATGGGGTATAAATCCACTGTTCTTGGAAACGGGCCGCTACCCCTGGGGGTGGACTTCCCTCATTGGAAACTGAGACACCATCTTCTCAAGCAGCCTACTCCGATAAGCAACCAACGTTGCAACATTACCAAAAACCTGACCAGGCGTCATATCAGCTACGTAGACATGATCCTTAATATCATAGATAACCTGTGGTGCTGCCCCATTAAAACAGTGCTCCCAAAGCCCAATCAAAGTAGCCAACATGTATTTAAGGACATGCTGCTGCACAAAAGGCTCATAATCTTTCATCATGTTCCACACATCTTCCACACCATAAATGGGATTCCGGGCCCACTGTGCAGCCTGATTAGCTACTACCTGTCTTTCAGCCTCCCCCACGTCAGATCATATCAACGTTCGCCCTAATCGGTCCTTGAGTTTTGTCCAATCTCTATCCTCAGAGACATGCACTGGTGTCACAGTGTTCGGCAATGTCGGGGAATGGAGGAAGACAGTGGGAGTTATAACAGGGGTAGTGGGCATTAACGTCGCTGCCGGCTGGGTTGTGGGTGTAAGAGCTGTTGAAAGGGATGCCAAAGCAATAGGTGTTGCTGGAATGCTGACAGTCGTAGTTGCCACAGATGGTGAAGACAAAGGAAGGACAAGAGGTGCCGTGGCCTAGGCAGACTGAGCAACAGTAGCAGAAACAGAGACAGCAGAGGCAGAAGATCCAGGCAGCTGGGTCTGTGGAGGGAGAACAGGATATACCCTTTTCTGGGCAAACTGAAATGGGGGTCGATCATCTAGCAATTCTTTGACTAAAGCATCATTTTCCTCCCGGGCTACATTTATCAATATTCAGTCAAAACCTCCTATCGTCACGTTCAATCCCTTTCTCCAGCTTCGGTTTTCTGAGTCAACTTCTGCATTCTCCCTTTCCGGACCTCTTTCTCTGCGTTAATTCGCCTCTGTTTAGCCTCCTTCTGCCATGTTCTGAGGTTATCAAACATTGGCTGCCTACTCCTTTTCGCAAACAATTTCTCCTGTAAAAAATTTATTTTTTTTGTTCATCAAAAGAGCCCGTCAACAGCCACTGCAACTCAGCATTGTCCCTCGTATATTTGTGCCATATCGTACTAAACATAATAGGGCCAATGCCATGCTTAACATAAATTCAGAGTACCTTCTGGAGTTACTGGCTGACTTTATTCCTATCGAGCATCAGCTGAACAATGACAGCTCAAACAAAACATTTTACGAAAGCAAGGCATTCGCAAAAGGAAACAAGTCACCTACTTATGCCTAATAAAGTATTTGCAAGTACCGGTACCAAAGTCGATTCTTAGACCCCATCAAATACAAATCAAAGTGGTACCATGTTCATAAAGAACTCGAACAAATTCAAGCGCTTGTCCAAAGGCAGTCCTCAGACTGTGTCAAATACAAACCAAAATGCCGCCATATCCACAAAGAACCGGAGCAAACTCACCTGGTGCACACAGGTCAAACTAATTTATTCTCCACTGCTGACTCTTCGGACCAAACAGTCAAATCCAAGGGTTTCGGCGTTCCAGACCCCAGTCGGGATGACCGGTGGGCAAGGCATCACCCAGTCAGACAGACGGGGCAGCTGTGAGTTCAAAATTCTCTTGTGCAGGGATCCCTGGTCCGCCCCGATGATGGCCCGACCTCCTCACCCGTCTACGGGCGAGGATAGGTCACCCGATGAAGTCCCTGTTCGGGCACCAACTGAAGGAAGTGGACCAATTAGGGTCACTCGGGTCACTCGCGACCACCTCTCAGTCTTCCATACAAATGAAGAGTCGGTCAGACAGTAGAGAATACAAACCAAGTATTTATTCAAATACACTCGAGCAGAAACCCCATCTGCCCAGTCTCTTGGGGTGCTGCAGAGAGGACTGACTTCAGCAAGCATGGTGATACATAATGTACAATTCAGAACCAATAAAGTTACACCCAAACTGGAAATTTCCAGTTGGTAGCTGATGAACAAAGGCGATATAGAAGGATGGATTTCAATTCTGAGACCGGGTACATGCTATCTCAGTGCCAAGGTCACTCTGCCTGTGCCCGCCGCTCTAAGGGTGGGAGCAGGCCTATCTAATGGGAAAGGTATGTACTGACAAAACAGTGTATTCATTAGCACAGTGAAGCTCAAGCTTGGAGAAACAAAAACTATTGCAGCTGCTTTCAGCTGGGGTAGAGAGAGAGAGAGACAGAAGTTAGTTTCGATCATTGCTCAAAATGGCAGCTGAATATAAAATGGTGCCGCAAATGCTAACTTACAACATACAATGCATGGAAAACTCAGCTAAAACATTTTTATCCCAACACTACAATATAGCATAAAGACATTGGCAAAGCCAAAAGCTCTGGCTAAACACTTATATGTTCCCAAAGGCGAGACCTATTGGCTGTGCCAATGCTAGTCTCTTATCTACCACCAAGAAGTCTACAGTCTGCTATTAGAAATCTGCTTCCTTTGCGTTTGACAGGCTGCAGTGTAGAAGATGCCTGCATGTCCATTGCTTCTCCCTGAGAATCCTGTAGTGTCCCAGGCCCACGTGTCTGGAAGGACACTACATAAGCCGCTCCGTAAATAGCTCAGAACAGAACAGAACCATCTTAATTTCTGAAAGTCCCTTAACATACTTCTTTAGCGTGGCCTGTGGGAAATCCAGAGTTGCTATTTTTACTCAAAGGGCCCACCTCCTCTTGACCCGATAGCCCTGTCTCGATCTAGTCTAGAACCGATCTGAACAGGGCCCCTCTCCCTGTAGAACCAGAGGTGTCTGCCATAGTTGCCGCCCACGGGAGCGGAAAGGTGTGCTAAGAGGGGGGGGCTGTCACTCCTCAGGAAACAGGTAGGACAGAAGTGGCACCCAGCCCAGGAGGGGCGGGCCGAGCAGAGGCTGGCAAGCTCTCTGCCAAGGTGGGGGTGGCCTGATGCTGAACAGGAAGGCAGAACATGGCGCCCCCTACCAGTAATGGAACATTGCCCCGGGCCAGCAGACAGGAAGCCGACACTTACAGGCTTCTGCCAGGGAGGAGGCATCCCCAGTGGGGAGAAGGTAGACAGGCGGAGCGCTGCGCGTTGTGCTCCCTGGCAGCGAGTGCTCATCTGCAGGGAGGGGGCATTCCCTAAGGGTGGGCAGGGAGCGCTGCTCATTTCCAGACTAGGAAAGCTGAAGTCAGCAGAAAGATGAGCCGCGCGCATCCGGGGCGAGGGGTTCTGTGCGCCAGCGAGCCTGCGTATGCCCCCTCCTCTCTGTGTCCTGGACACCTGCGTGTGTGTATGTGTGTGAAGGGCTGACACACTGTGTGCGCGTGTGTGTGTGTGTCCGACACACTGTGTGCGCGTGTGTGTTTGGTAGGACACACACGAGTCAGTTAAGCCTTCCTTACACACCTCTGTGTTTTGTGTGTGAAAGATGGACTGTGTGTCAGCGAGAGACTTGCACGAGTCTGTAACTGTGTGTCTTCGACGAGAGACGACTGTCTTACAAGCACGAGGCCTTTATGTGCAAGGTACCCGTATCCATTGGGGAGGGCGACGTTTGTGTACAGTGCACTTACATATCACTGAGGCCTTGCGTGCACAGCACACGTGTTCACCAGTCATGCATTTGTGAATAGTACACGCGCGTGTACCCAAGAGGGTCTGCCTTGGGTGTCAACGAGGAGCTTATAACCCTGGGTGTGTGAAGGAGTGTTTGCCTGCACGCCTGCTTGTGAGTAAGCAGTTACCTTGCTAGAAGATGGCAAGCCAACAAATGAACTTGGAGAAACGTCAGCTCTAAGAGCCTTCCAAGAGGCGAACCTTGATTGTATTTATAGAGCGCTTTCTACCCCTGACGAGGCGTTGAGGCGCTTTACAGCAGGTATCATGCTACTCTGGAAGCCAAGGTTAGTGGTTAATCTAGTGGTTACTGTTGGTTATTGCGATCAGTCATGTGTTTGTAAGAAAAAATTGGATGCATGTTCTCTAGTTACTCTGTGATGTATTCTATTAGTGCCAGGTAGGTGTGATCAGTATTGGAAGCTTTGTTGTGTCAGGTGAATGGTTGGTGAGGCAGGTTTGTGGAGATTAGGTAAGGGTAGTTTACAGGGATAGGGTTGTAAAGAGGAGAGGTCGTGATCTATGAAAACTAGGTATCAGCTAATTTCAGAATTACAATAAAATAGATCAAGGCATACATGAGACTAAGAGAAGGTTAAATACCGAAATAGAAGACATGCTGAGGATACAAGGCAAAAAGAGGGTCACTGAAGAAGGAAAGGAGAGGAATCAGGTGGAAGCATGTCAAGGTCAATTTTACATGCAGGGTTTTAGGAGTATTGTTAGCATCCTGGATATGGTTTCCCACCTAACCTTTTGCCTTTTAATCCTTCTTTTTGCTGACTTCGTGTTTGCTGGCTTAAGGACTCTGCACACTTTACCACTGCTAACCAGTGCTAAAGTGCTTGTGCTATCTTCTTAAAACATGGTAGAATTGGATTATCTGCAAATTTGGCATGTAAATCATGTACCAAACACCTCGTTAGAGTATGATAAGGTGTTTTTTTGTGAAAAAGGTGTTTATTTCGTTAAAACGTTGGCCCTTTCACGAGAGTACGTTAGCTTAAATCAGTGCACTGAGAGGTATTTATTAAAATTGATTGTTTTTAAACATGGACTAAGAATCGTTCCTTCTTCCACCCTGATGACAATGTTTTAGTGAACTTAGGCAAGTTAGTTGTTTTGTGCACCTATATAAGGCCTAGATTCTTCTTATAGATGGAGCAGTATTATAGGCTTATTAAGTCAAACAAAAAATAAGTGTTTGTACAGTGTACAGCCTGAACTCCGGTATTTGAGGTTGCTCGCATTTGTAACATAATATAAAAGAAGTGAGCAACCCAATATACCCTTGAGGGTTTGGGCAAAAGTTATGGAAGGGTAAAGGTACCTTCAAGGGATTTTGTTGATATATTTTATAGCATTAATACTAATTTAGGACCCAAATGAATGTTGGTCTACTGTGCAATAAAGCAACAATGATTATCAATTGAATTTACAATAGTCACACAGTGATCCAAACACAAAGAACAGAGCAAGAAGGGTGTATATATAAAAGTTTGTGTATTTAATACGGCTAAAGAATCAAAAGAGGGTACAGAAAATATATGTCAACAATGTTACAAGAAGCATAAGTTATCGAAAATCAAATCAAAAACACTTCATTGGAACAATTGTGTACGCTTTTCTTCCTTAATACAATCGATGAAATGATTTTAGTGAAGAAAAAGCGTAGGTCGACGTTTCGGTCTCTTAAAAGCTGATTGTTGAGACCATCCTCAGGACAATAACAATATATCTGAAGACCCTTTAGTTAGTACTGATCGATTCACCACAGAGGTTTTGGTTATTGTGTCGAGTAGACACCTCAGGTGAAGACAACAGAGGGTATTCGATTTTCCTTGAGTTCCGAGATAGGGTCCACCGTTACAATTTGTTTGAATCAGCTCTTCACACAAGTCCTAGCTGTTCATATAGGGGAATGGCCTCAAATGAGTGGAATCAAAAGTCGTCACAAGTATCAAACGGATTCAGGGGACTTTAAGCCTTGTGTAATGAAAGTAGCGGGATCACTAGAGATCATCAGCTCGAAAAATAGTTGCTACTTTTTGATAATCATTGTTGCTTCATTGCACTGTAGACCAACATTCATTTGAGTCCTAAATTAGTATTAATGGTATAAAATATATCAACAAAATCCCTTGAAGGTACCTTTACCCTTCCACGCATTTGTAACAAGCATTGAAAATGCAATAGGTCTCGCCTTTGATTAAGTTAAAGCTATTTGCTTTGCTAATGGTATTCTATAGCAAAGCAAATAGTTTTAACTTAATCAAAGGCGAGACTTATTGCATTTTAATGCTTGTTTCCTGTTTATATCTCTTCCTTGAGTGACTTTACGCCTTGTATATTTGCAATTCTTTTCGGTTTGTTTCTCTTATGTAACTCATGTAATCAAAAGCCCAGAGGTAGGGGGCGTGGCTAGCAGCCAGAGGACACGGCCACTCTCTAACGCGGCTCCCAGCCCTCGCCTGTCTATCCGCCCAATTTATCCGCTATTAGACCTGGGACCCCTCTAAACTCGAGAGGTCCCGAACAGCAACCTCTGGTGCACATCACAGAATTAGCCTCGACCTTCGGGGAGCCATAAAGAAGGAGATTGCAGCGCTCGAAGTATGCTCCCCGCCGCGCGCACGATGGCGCCCACTCCGATGCTTCGACGCTAAAGGGCTCGGTCCACCAGCACCCGTGACAGACCCGACCAACGGAGATCAACGTGCCCCGAGCCACAGACCGGAGGGAGGCAGAAACCCTTCGCGACCGACGACAACCTGCAGGGGCGCTGCAGATATCGCAGAGACCACACTACAAGGACGCCTTGCTGCCGCCCACTGCCCTGAAGCACCACCTACGCAACGCCCCGGCTTTCGGGCCTAGGCGCTCCGGAGGCGCCGGACCCGGCTCCCTGCCCTACACACTCGGCAACTGCGACTAATCAGCGGAGGGGAACTCGACTCATCGGGACGAGTCAGATCCAGCCCTCGATGCGGTAGGCCGACTGCACAGCAGATCCTGGCTTGGCTCCACACCCCGCAGACACGCCCCGGATCTCTTCAGGTGGCAGCACCCAGCAGGCAAACTTGTGAGTACTGGCCCCCCCAACAGATAGCCTTGCACTTGGCTAGAGGAGTAACGGCTGCCTCCCGTACCACCGCGTATAGCACCGGGGGCCTAGACGACTTATACCCCAGGCGGGGTTTATATCGGCGAGCTCTGATGCGCCCGGACTCCTCCAATCCCAGCCTGATCTAGACGGGCTTTCACACCCACGCGCTTCTATCGTGCTGGAGTCTAGGAATCTTGCTCGACGCTTTAGCTTGAACCCAGGCAATACACAAAGACACTTAGTAGTGGCTGAACTGACGGGCCGCCCTTTCAAATCTAGAATACTTGCTCCCATCGCAATCAGTTGCGCACTGCTCCAGCCTACCGACGCTGGGACTCCAAAATGGCGTCAGGCAAAGGGACCAGGAATACACACCAGAGACAGATAACCAAACTTTCCTGGGGATCCAAAAATGATAACAAGGATGCGACCCCACCTGGGGACCCGAAACCCACGTCCCCCTCATCGGGAGGTAAATCACTCACATTAGAAGATGTCATGGAGGCAATTGCGGGGGTCCGGTCCTCCCTTGAGTCTCGTATCGACTCAGTTAATATAGAGGTGACTCTTCTGAGAGCAGATCTTCGCAAAATGGACTCAAAAGTCAAAGATGTTGAGATCAAAACCGCTGCCCTCATGGGTGATACTTCTACCCTCCAGCAACAAGTCACCCAACTTCAGAAACAGATGGGGACCTTCTAGATGATTACGGAGGGAGGGCGAGACGAAACAACATCCGTATCCTTGGGGTTCCGGAGAAAATGGAGTTGCTAGCACCGGACCTCTTTGTTGAAGACTTAGTTACAAAACACCTCCAGCCGAAAAACCTTTCCAACTACTTTTCAATTGAACGGGCACACAGAGTCCCAGGAGGGAGGCCAAAACCAGGAGCCCTCCCCGCCCCATTGTCGCAAGGGTCTTCAACTTCAGAGACCGGGATACTATCCTCCAAACGGCTCGCTCGGGCCACCTTTGCTCCTAGACAATGCACGTATCTCGATCTTCCCGGACTTCACGATGAGGGTGCAAGCACAACGACGCAGCTTTCTGAAAGTTAAGAAGGCCCTCCGGGACCGACAAATTAAATACTCAATGCTCTTTCCTGCAAAACTACGCGTAGAGAAGAACGGCAAGGCCTGGTTCTTTCTGTCGCCGGACGAGGTTTGGGAGTGGTTGGAGGGCTGGCACCGAGTTGTAAGAACTCGGAAGAAACGCGACTCCCCAGAGGATCGTCCAAACGACAACATTCCACCAGAGAGCCAAGAACTAGTCACTGGAACCAACGATGGAGGGGAATGACGATCATCTCCTGCAGAAGATCTAGAGGGACTCCTTGTCTGAACTTCACATGTCTGAACTACATCCACTAAGCAGGACCTTCATGAGGTTTCGCGTTATGATTCCTTGCCTTCTTCTTCCCCCAGAGGGCTTATGGCCCTGAACGATAGGCTCTGGACTAATGAACCGCACAGGACTTTTATACCATGAAAAAAGCACCACGTTATAAACTTTGCTCTGCCAGATTTTGATGTGATTTTATCAGGCGAGAGGCTCCACCGGCTCACCAGGTACCCCTGATATGGTTGGGAGGGCGACAGGCACTCTGACTCCGACCCTAGGCTGCGAGTCTCTTAAGGAACTGGGCCCTCGACTACTAAACCTGCCTACGGGTACACTTCGCATAGGGGGAGACTTTAATATGACGATGGACGACGACCTAGATCGTCATCCTAAACGCCCCTCACATAGACATACTACTGACTTACTGGACTTCACCCAGGCACTAGGACTTGAGGATATTTGGAGACACCACCACCCTGCAACACCATATTTCACACACTACTCTAATGCACACAGAAGCATGTCTTGCATCGATTATTTTTTCTGTCCCGCAACAGACCTAGAATATTTCACCAATCCAAAGGGCCTTCCCCGAGGTATCTCTGACCACTCTCCTATTACTGTAGAACTAACATACCACCGCCCCTCACCCGAGGCCCTTTAATCATTAACCCCTGGCTTCTCCAAATCCCAGACATCAAGGATACCCTGTTAGAACGGACAGGACAATACTTTGAAGAAAATGTCGGTTCAGTGAAATCCGCAGTCACAATCTGGGAGGCATACATAGCAGTAATCAAGGGTGAAACGTTGGCAATGAAAATAGGGCATCTTCGCAAACACGAGGAACAGATTTCTCGAGCGGAGTCTGACCTTCTTGATCTTGAAGCTTTACATAATACAGCCCCTTCAGCCGAGTCAGCGAGCCGCCTCACTACTCAACAACAAGTATATAAATCCTTAACTCAAGAAAGAGCGCAGGCCCGCTTGCTCCACACCCGACATCGCATTTACGAACACGGAGACTCTGCAGGAAAGATGCTGGCATGGCTTGAGAGACGGGAACAGGGGTCCAGATGGGTCTCCTCCATAGTGAAGCCAGACGGCTCTAGGGTCGCGGATCCACAGGCCATCGCGGACGCCTTTGCTGACCACTTAGAAGCGGTTTACACAGCGAGAGCGTACTATTCCTCGGAGAACTCCAGGCAACTGTTGGAGGAAATGCGCTTGCCCACCATTTCAGAATTTGACAAAGAGGCTCTGAATGCAGACATCTCAATAGATGAGCTTACCACAGCAGTCTTCGCTGTAAACTCTGGCAAGGCGATGGGCCCCAATGGTATCCCCGCTGAGTTTTTGAATGCTATGGCTCTAGAGACGGTTCCCCATCTCAAAAATATGTATGAGGAGAGTCGGGAAAAAGGTATCTTACCTCCCACTCAAAGGCTGGCCTCCATAGCAGTTATCCTCAAACCTAATAAACCACCCTCAGACTGCGGCTCCTACAGACCGATCTCTCTTATAAATACAGAGGCCAAAATTCTGGCCAAATTACTGGCGACTCGCCTGCTCCTAGTACTCCCCTCACTAATCCACAAGGACCAATCGGGTTTCCTTCCGGGCCGAAATATGGCCCTTAATCTACGACGAGTCAACAACGTCTTAAGTCGGCAATCTACCATACAACAAGATGCCGCTATTTTGTCCTTAGACGCCACGATGGCGTTCGACTCAATCGAATGGTCCTATCTTTTTGAGGTTCTCCGTCGATTTGGCTTCGGACCTAAATTTATCCAATGGGTGCGTCTTCTATATACTGACCTATCAGGTCAGGTACGAGTCAACAATCTTACATCTTGTCAATTCCAGCTTCATAGAGGGACACGGCAGGGTTGCCCCTTGTCGCCGTTATTATTTGCCCTTACCCTGGAACCCTTGGCCCACTGGGTCCGCACAGACATGTCTACCCGAGGCCTCCAGTGGAATGACGAAACTCTGGACAAAATTTCTCTATACGCCGATGACATACTGATATATGTAGCCTCTCCCCGATCTTCAATTAACAGCCTTTTCCACGTCCTCACCAACTTTGGGAAATACTCAGGGTACTCAATTAATTGGTCCAAATCCACCCTCTATATGTTGCATGGTCCCCCACCCAGGCTCCCTAAAGGGTTTACCATCACGGTAGCTCCAGATGGTTTCAGATACCTCGGTATATACATCACGCCCGACCCGACCGTGTTCCTAGACCAAAATCTAATGGGCCCCCCTGCGACGGCTATACAGAGACGTAAAGCATTGACGCTCTCTTCCACTATCCCTTCCTGGTAGAGCTGCATAGTTCAAGATGCTGGCACTCCCGTGCTTCCTATATGCCTTGCAGAACTGTTCATTCCTAATTCCAGACTCATACTTTAATGCCGTAGAAAGTGACATACGCCAACTTTTATGGGACGGAGGAACAGCCCGTATAGCTCTTCATAAGCTCACTCAGAGCTGGTACGACGGTGGTATAGCCTTGCCTAACCTGCGTCTCTATTACTGGTCGACGCAACTGGTGGCAATTAACCACTGGATTCACGGTTCCCCCTCAAATCTGGCCTACCTCTTTGACAAGATCCGGACCGGGCGAGAGGGATATCTAAGAGCCCTCCATAGTAAACAGACCAGAAGTCGATATATGGGACCCATGGCGCATACGATAATGATATGGCACAAAACTAACAAGTGTTTGGGATGGTCGCATAAAATCACTGGAGCGACCCCTCTATGGTCGACGCAACAATTAGGTTCGCTCTGCTTCTCCAAAGGTTTTGATAAATGGGACATGTAATGGATATCCACGGTGGGCGACTTAGTACACAGAGGCAAAATACTGACTTTTACAGACCTACAATCCAAATATTCCCTAGCACCGACGGAACACTTCCGATATCTCCAAATCAAACATGCACTCCTCCATGCCATTCCCGACCTTATTTCCTTACCTGAGAGTTCCCCCATGGAAGACAGGCTACTATCGGAACCTCTCCCCGGAAAAGCTGTATCCCTCACTTATCGTAAATTATGCAACAATCTGCCTGACACTTTTCGACCCCTACGCAATAAGTGGGAAGGAGACCTGGGGCTGTTGGAGGAAGAGGAATGGCGGGCGGCTTTAATGTCTCCAAGGGAGTCGGCCATGAACCACAGATTCAAGCTGATCCAATTGAAGATCTTGCATCGGGTATACATGTCCGCTCTTACACTACCTAAATTGGCAGGCGCACGGACACGGATTGCCTTAGAGGGTGTAGACAATCGGGCACCTTCTACCACATCCTGTGGGATTGCCCGATAGTGCAACAATTTTGGGAAACAGTCCTGAAAAAAATGAAGGACTCTGTGGGTAAACCGATTCCACTGTCCCCGAAAGAATGTGTCCTCAACATATGGGGAGCTACAGACCTGTCTGAGCTGGAACTGCAGTGGGCAGCGCTTGCCCTGCTACTAGCCAAACGCTCCATTGCCATGAAGTGGGGTTCTCCAGAGAGGCCGATGGTGGTGGGTTGGGTGGCTGAGATGGATCGATGTATGCTAGCCGAAAAGACTGTATACAAGATAAGGGGCTGCCCCACGAAATGGGACGCAAAATGGAGGCACTGGAACAAGTTTCTAGGTGAATTGTGCGACTCTCCTTCGCTTGAACTGGCAATGTCCCGAACCGGATCCAATTCTTGAATTATTGCTTTTGCAACCACTGTGACTATGATACAACTTAATTCCGATATATGCTTTCATGTGTAATGGATGTATGACTTTGCTGTTTTTTTTAATAAAACTATTATGTTAAAAAAAAAAAAGCCCAGAGGTAATGCAACGGGTCCTTTTGTAAAGCGATCTGACACCTTTGGGTAATGTTCGCGCTATATAAAATCGCATTAAATAAATAAATAAAAAAGTAACATGCGTGTGAAGACAGAAACATTGCTGCTTGTCACAGGAAAGTAATTCTAGACGTTGGGGGTGGGGCGCTGAAGGAGGGGAGGTTTGTGGGTTGAATGAAGAAAGACACCGGACATCGGACCTGACATTGCACAAAACATATGATATTTGTGTCCACTAGCTGCCAGATGAACAATGTGAGCCACACTTTATTGGTGCCATATATGTAAACAATTTAAACAGTTGCAGTCAGTTTGAATCCTATGAAGATAACCTGCAGAAGCTGTTACCTGCTGCAACCAGGGGCATGTTATGATGTGCACTCGAGCACACAATGCGGTTGATGACAGAAAATTTTTTGCACACGCCATAGAAGAAAATGTAGGTATGCTAGAAAAAAAATAGAAGCGGATAGCATATAGCCAAACAGGGCCCCTGGTGATGAAGCACAGGCAGAAGAGGAGAGAATGTGGGATGAACACTAGCGGTCCGAAGCACCCAGGTAGCAGTACTGTAGGCTCCAGTGCACTCATTATCACACGCTCTTTCTAATGCATACGGCAATACGGCTGGTTCGAGAGTGCTTTATATCTTGTGCTCTCAAGTACACATATGGCACCACTGCCGGTTGCAGAGCACTAGCATTCTTGCACACTCTCTGTGAAACATACAGCAATATGGCAGGTTCTAGAGTCCTTCAGACCAGGCTACGAGTGAATCTACTGTAATTTCGTTACAAGGACTCACGTGACTGGAACGTAGTGCTTCCAGGCGCAAGGTTTAAACCTATGCAATCTCCCATTTTAACCCATGGGCAGTGAAAGAAGTAAACACCTCCCAAAATAAGAATACACATGAAACGAGGTGTCCCGGCATAGTAGAACAAGTCGGCCTGGAGCGCGCCTTGGAAGAGACGTGGGAGGGCAGGAGCGTGCACGTTGGCGTTCCCTGCGGCTCGCGCGTTCACAGACCGGTGTCTGCTCGTGCACCGGTCTGTACCACTTGGGGAGGCAACACAACGACAATAAGGCTCCCTAGCGGCAGCGCTTCACGCTGCAACGCCAGGCGAGCCCTAAAAATGAAGAAAAAGGAAGCTTGCCGTAATTAAGCATTTGCCTCCAATCACATGATGTGGTCAAGCAGGGAAGCCAAGACTGATCCCAGATTTACCAGTTGCACACTAAAATTCAGCCACTCGATGGTATCACTTTCTGACATCAAAGTTTAACGATTTCTCCTTAATTCTTGGAGAATTCAATTATAGCGTGTGCGAAGGGTGCAAACACTTTTTGCAGTATTACATAGGGGGAACTTTGCACCAGGATGTATAGGCTTTGATGATTCTGGGATTCACTGGTTGCTGAGCCATTGCCAGAATGCCAACCTGGTGCCACATGTTACATGGTGGGCAGCTGTAGAAACTAGGCACCTCCATCTCCGTGAAAGATCAGTTTATTTTGGACTCCAGATTCCAATAGGACCTCGGGCTCATCAGAGGCAGGCATCTGGCTCGATGTTCAGTGGTTGGCCACCTCTACACCTCTCACACACGTGTTGGAGGTGCCATGGGGCTGTTATGTATGTGTATGTGTGCCAGACTGTTTACATGTGTGTGGCCTTGAGTGTTAGTAGACATGTGCATTATTACTGAGGCCCTTGTTTGTACAGTACGTATGGTTTCAAAAGTGAGGCCTTTGTCGAGAATATACACGTGTGTACGAACCAGGGGCAGTCTGATGTGTGCCAAAGAGGGACTTTCTCACGTGTGCGTGTGTACGTGTGAATAAATGAGGGTCTGTCCTATGCAGGTGCGTATGAACAAGAGGCTGTCTTGGACAAATACATTGTCGGACTGGCCTGTGGAGCAATCTGGTAGAGCCCGAAGGGCTGGTCTGACAGGTCAGAGTATGGGCTGTTTTTGGTTGTTTGTGGGCTTGTTTAATTGGCTGTGGGCAGATTTTTACTGTAAATTTCTCTGCTATTACCACAAGCATTGCTTGCAACAAGCACACATGCATGCAGTCTCTCATACCTTGCAGTACACCTATGCAGCCTGTTTTTAAAAATTCAATACTGCTCTGAATTGCAAACATGAGACTTTTTTTAGCTTACTGATTCGCTAATCATGGGCACTTTTAATTCCGTGCCAGGCCTATTTTCTGTCCCAGTCCACCCTGCGCAAACACACTTCTTTATATGTCACTGTCTAAATTTCTGCTAAGTGTGAGCCCTTTGTGTGTAAAGTCCACTTGTGGAATAGAGAGAGTTTGGATGTACAGTATACGTACATGTTCGTCTGTTAGCCCCTGATGTGTACAGTACACAAACTTGCATCTGTGCGGCCTTTGTGTGTACTGAGTACACAACAGTGTGCCTCAATGAGCACACTTACGGTGACTTACCACACATGCACGCACGACAGGAGTACTCCTGTGTCGGTGTGCCATGCCTCCTGATCTGAGATCACATGGCGGTCAGAGTGTATTCCGGGTATTACTCAGCCTCGGCCCGTGCAGGTACCAGCGGTGGGCCGGTTTGGGGGGATTTCGACAGACGATGAGGGAACATTAATTATTTACTTAATTTTCACTCGTGGCCGTCTGTCGAATCAACCCACCCCCCTCCACTTCCCCAACGCCAATCCTATCTCAGTGCTTTTACCTGCAAGGGCCGCGGTTGGTATTCATTCGTTGGTTGGGCTAGCCTATTGTTTTGTTGCGCCCGGTGTGGCTGCGCGGCCTAGTAGCGTCACTCCCTCGCCTCCTCTTTCCCTCCATTTGTGCTTCACGGGTATTTCAGGAGCAGGAAACATAGGACAGCAGGTGTGCGGGAGCTTGCCTCGCCGACCGTCGTCCTCCCCCCTCCCCTGCCCCGCACCATGATCCACCCGTCTCCCGGGGAAGCTGAATTATCGATCCGCCATCGCTTGGAGCCAGGCCTCTGCCAGGAAACACCTGCCCATCCGATTCAGCGCGGATTACTGACAGGGGTCTGTTTGAGAGACCGAAGGGGGGGGGGGAGGGGCTGTCTCATGACAGCTCAGGTGCGTGCTCGGTCTCTCAGCTCCGGGCCCGCCCCAGTCCACAGCTGGGGCCCGCTCTCAAACACAGCCTGTCTCAATCGTTACCACTGCTCGGGGGGTATCTCGGCTTTCTCACGACAACCTGGGAGCTGTCTCAACCACAGTTCATGGGTAGACCCTCAACCCCACAACTCGTTGGGCCATCTCGGAATCGAATCGAGGACTGTCTCGCACCACAGCTCGAGATCTTCTCTGAATCACATAGTTAGGGGTCTGTCTCAATCTGACAGGTCGTGGGCCGTCTCAGATTCACAACTTAACTCGACGACTTTATTTGTTCCACAATTTCGTGGGGGGTGGGGGGGGGGAGTGGTGGCTCTCCCCCACTGATCAAGGCGGTCCCAGCAGTACCATTGTTTGAGCGGTCTCAGAGCCACATCTGAGGGGGGGACTGGTCTCAGTCCCACAACAGTGTGGGCCACCTGAGGTTCTCTCCCCTTAGTGCTGCGCCACTGGACTGCGGGGGAGGAGGACAGAATTATGCAACATGAGCACATTTTAAGAAAGTATTATTTTTTTGTCATTTTTACATCTGGTAACAATGTGTCTGAGAAAATAATTCGCCCTAATTAGTACCAATGTAACTCCCAAATACAACAGTTAGCAACTAAAAGCTGACCAGTCAACCTTTCCAAAAAGCCTTCTGGGGCGCAGGACCCCGAGTTGCAACGTTTGAGATAGAAAAAAAGCCCCTTGCGCCACTGGTGCATCACTTTTAACATAGGAAAAAGTGACCCACAGGCGGCGCAAGAGGCTTGAAAAAAATCCCCAAAGTTTTTTGTTGTTGTTAAAATCTGTAGATTATGCTGCAAATAATCGATTATGTGGCAAATGCAGCAACTTCATATTAATGCAAAAATCGCTGCGACCACAGAATCGCTTAATTCCAGTAGCCGTGCCTTGGAGGCATTTCGCACCCACACCTCGGGGTTTATCCCAGTTCACAAGTTATGCACTCTTTAATAGAGATGGATGCCCGTGGCCCTGTTCTCCCACTCCAAGGTGCCCCACCACTTTGCATGGGGCGGGCCTTATTCTGTGGTTAATTTTGCAGGTATACGTGGGCCTACAAATAGCTGCAGGAAGCACCCTATAGTCTTTGTATTTTGATGCATGCACGTCAGAAGCTTTTGTTGGTCTCAGTACAACTTCACGCGGGCCCCATTCCTTGTCCTAAGTAGAACAAATATGTCCTCTGAAGGTTAAAGACAGCTTTCCTTCACCAGGCAGCTCCAGCGTCTGGCGGGAGCTAGTGGCAGGCGCCATTGACTGCCTCGGTATAAATTAGCCGGCTAGGCAATCACCTTACGATTGCTTGATGTCCAGACGTGGGTTTCGTGCTCACTGTGCCACCGGGGATGGGCCCTGACCGTCATCGAAAGAGGCAAAAAGCCGGAGGAGGTATGGACTCAGCTGACTCTGGAATAGGCGATAGAAAGCGAGCGGCAAGCCATCAGGGCCTGGCGTCTTCCCCAAATGTAGGTCTTTAATAGCCGCGGTTACCTCATCGAACGTTATCGGTTCCTCCAACTGTTCTGCCTCACCGGGGTGTAGCTGCGTCCCGCTATAGTGTTCCAGAACCTCTCCCGACTGGGCGGGGGTCGGTGGGGCTGCCGCGTACAGTGAGGCGTAATAGTCCCGAAACGCTCCCAATTTGTCCCCGGCCGCCGTTGCCCGAGACCTGTCGGGAAGCAACACATTCGCTATGTGGGATCTGGCCGCCTTGACCCGCAACCTTCTCGCCAAGAGTTTCCCCACTTTATCCCCTCCGTCAAAATGCAAGTGCTTCAGAGCCATGAGGGAGCTGTCCGCTCTGTTCGCCCGCAGCAGTCGCAACTGACCTCGTAAGTTGGCTAGGTGTCGTCGTGTCCTTAAAGTGGATCCCTCCTGGTTCTGCGCCTCTGCCTCCCGGAGGTCCTTTACCAAGCCATCCTCTACTGCCCTCTTCTCCCGTGCCCTCGCAATCGTGAGGGACGTAATATGGCCCCGTATCGTGGCCTTAAAAGCGTCCCATACCACCGGAAAAGGCGTCTCCGGCAGGTCGTTGAACTCAAAATAGGAGGTAATGGCCTTGCGAATGTCCTCGACCGACTCTGCATCCCGTAAGAGGTGCGGGGGTAAATGCCATTTCCGTTCTCTGGGAGGGCCGTCCCGCGGGTCCCTGAGAAGCAGCTCCACATGCGCATGATCCGAGATGGAGATGTCCGACATCCCAGCGTCCACCACATCATGAAGCAAGTCGTGGGATATGAAGACATGATCAATGCGAGAATAAGAGCGGTGAGCACTCGAGTAAAAAGAATATTCTCTTTTCTCCGGAGAGAAGTATCGCCAAGCGTCGAATAAGCCCAAGTCGCCGATCAGCTTGCAAAGCGCCAGAGACATCGCCCCCGCCCCATGAAAGGAGCCCGCACTCCGGTCCATCGTAGGGCACCACACCAGGTTAAAGTCTCCCCCGAGAACAATTGAGGGCCCACCCCGAAGGACCTGGTCACGCAAAAGGTCTCGAAGGAAGCGATCCTGCGCCAGATTAGGGGCATACACATTGCACAGTGTAAGACTGCGAGGACCCACCCCAACCGTCACCTTGAGAAAACGGCCATCACCACCTCGGAAGAGCCTATCAGTACCTCGCCTGATGCCAGCTTTGCACAAAATTGCCACCCCTGCCGTTTTCGTGTCCGCTGCCGCCCAGTATTGGAGGGGGTACCTAGGATGTGCCATGCGCCCAATATCTGCCTGAAGAAGGTGGGTCTCTTGTATGAAAATGATATCCGGGTCATGTCGCAGGAAATAATGCCATATCTGCTTGCGCTTGTTGGGCGAATTGAGGCCCTTAACGTTGAGGGATAAAATCTTAAGGGGTCTAGTCACAGTACTCGCCATGGCTGGGAGCCCTAGGATACGCAAGCAAAGCCATTCTCATCAAATCACACACCAGCCCCATGCACCACTCAGAGGACCTACCCCTCCCGACCCTAACCAGCACCACCCCCACCCTCCCCGGTCCCCCACCGAAAGCAAAGGAAGGAAGAAAAGAGAGAAAGAGGGGAAGAGAAGAAGTTAAGTACAAAAACCAAACATTCGGCAGCCGGTGAGGCTGAAGGCGTGAATCGTACAATTGCGGCCAACAGGGCCAAAGTTCACTGTCCCCAGAATAGGGCATCCTACACCCTCGGGTTCGAATGTCCATCGGGATGTCACTCCCCAGGGGACAGTTCCGTAGGGACATGGCTGGCCGGAAGCACTAGGAGGTATGGAGCCCCCACCCACCCAGGCCCAGCACAAAGGGATCAGGAGCCCAACCGACCCACCCCATCTTCTGACAGCCCCTCGCCCACTGGGGGAGTGCAAGGGAACAGTACCTCAAAAGGAATGCAGCAAGTGCGTCATCATCCTCACGGCGTAAGAGGACGCCCCTCAGGGGAGCGCTCCTCAGGGTCGGTCCCTGCTTCCTCCAGAGCCCTAATGTGGGCTATGACGTCTTGCCGAGCTTGGCTAGTCGTGGGTGCGTCAGCAGGGGGCGTGCGCCGTCATCGCGGTACCGTGGTCCAGTCCAGTCGGCGTTCTCTTGCGGGAAGGATGTCTAGAGGGACTCTCCGGGGGAGAGCCCGCGATGCTGAGGAGCCGCGCCGCCTCGTTGTAGGACCGCAAGGCTTTGCGCCTACCCTCCCATTGAAAAATCAGCGCAAAGGGATGGCCCCATTGGTACGGGATGCTCAAGCTCCGCAACTTCTCCGTCACTGGGCGGAAAGCACGTCGTCGCTTCAAAGTGTTGGGCGCCAAGTCATGGAAAATTTGGATCTTATGTCCCTTGTATTGTAGATCTGGCTTGTCTCGTGCACGCTTCCAGATCTCTTCCTTCTCTACAAAGAAATGCACCCGTGTGAGAATGTCCGGGAGAAGGCCCGACCACCCTGCAGGGGCCGCCACCCGGTGCGCCCGGTCGAGAGTGGGAGGCGACACGTCCTCATCACCCCTCACCTCGTGGAGGAGTTGCGCCACGAAGTCCATCACGTCCTTCCCTTCTTCACCGAGTGGCACGCCGCGAATACGGAGGTTGTTGCGCCGACCCCGATTCTCTAAGTCTTCCTGCTTGATCTGGAGCTCAATGTTTTGTTCCTCAAGGGCCGTCAGGCGCTGCCAGAGGTGTTCTTGGTCTTCGGTGCGCGTGTCCACGGTCCTCTCCAAGCTATCCACGCGGTCCCCAAGCTCCGTGACCTCCCTCTTGAGCTCCGTGACGCATGAATGTACCTCCGTTCTCAGGGAGCCAACTAGGAGGCACTTTTGCATTCCACCCTGCCCCGAAGCCCACTCCTCCCAAAAGAAAGAAGAAAAAAAAGCTTGCTGGGGCCAATGTCCTGGGTGTACTCCCACCCCATAGTGGACTTCCTCAGTCCTAGCTGGAAAACCACTATTCACTGTTGTTTTCAGCTCGTTTTCCATACCACCCAGTGATTTTGGCTCCTCAACGGGAGACCGTGTGATGGGAGCCGATATTGTGCGTCACACTGTGGCACCTAGTGAGTTGGCAGGGATGCCTTTTGTACGTTTGATTCATTGAGTGCAAGCATTTCTGTTGTATGATATCTGAGCCGTGTTACACATCCACCTCTTCTGGCTGAGCCCTGACTGCTCACCAGGAGTACGAGATCCACTGATGAGCCCTGGACTCCGAAACAAGCTTTTTAAATTATACAAGTACTATTGCCTATGCCCAGGGCAGTGAGAAAGGACAGTGCTAAAACTGCTGTTAACCAGCAGCCCACATGTTGCAAGAAACTGGATTAAAGGCCACACAGTGAGCCTTGAGACAGGCCCATAGTTCCTGAGCCTCTTGAGAATTCAGGGTTTCTCTCCAAATAATGGCATTGCAGTTTCTAGCTTCAGGCAGTTTCAAAAAATGCATTTCGGGAGGGAAGAAGTTGTCTGTCCAACATTATAAGGTTGGGGAGGGGCAAAAGTAAACCAATAAGCCTGTATAGTGGCGGCCCTCTTGCAGCCTGTGCTGCACCTCTTCAAACAAGGCACTTCACAGTAGTGTTGTTCTCGCACCGCCTAAATTCCACCACGTTCTAAGCCGAGGACAAGTTCAGGATGAGTGAAGATAGGATATTACACGTCCTTTCTGAGTGTCTTTAGACACATCTAACTGTTGCTGCTCACATTGTTCTGGTAGATGATGACCTCTGCATGTTTTCTGAGGAGTGTTAATGTTGGCCAATTTACTGGGAGCTGCTTGCAATTTCATCTGAAAGGCATCTCTGGCAGTAAGACAGAGGATCCATTATGTCATGTTAAGCAGTTTTTAAAGCGCTCGATTACCCAAGGGTGTCTTGGCGCTAGCAGAAAGAACACAACTGAATGAACCCTATGTTGAATTTAGGTATTAAAGCCTTAACCGCAGCAGTTTTTCCGCCGCGGTGCAGGCGTTCTAAAGGGTGGGCGGGACTGTGTCGGCCGTTGGTCGTGTGCAGCACTGGGGAGGGAGTGCCCGCGACGGCCAAGGGCCGACGGCAGCATGCAAAGGGATAAAAATCCAGGTTTTTACCTGCTTTCTAAAAGCAAGCAGTGTAGGGGCAGCCTTAATATGGGGTGGAGGCAGGTTCCAGCATCTAGTAGCTCGAAGGATGAAGCTGCTTCCACCCCACTTGGACTTCTTAAATCTATTAACTACCACATGTTCTTCTCCCTGAGATCGTAGGATTCTGCTGGGCTAATAACATTTGAAGGATTGTCTTAGGAAAAGAGGGTCTGTGCCATAAAGTACCTTGTAGACAGGCAGAGTGCCTTAAATTTTATACGGTTTCTAACCGTTAACCAGTGAAGATCTTTAATGGCCTGAGAGACGGATTGAAACTTGGGAATGCCCAGGAAGAGCCTAGCATCAGCATTCTGCAAAGTCTGTAATTTGTTCAAATATTGCTTTTGCAAACTCAGATACATACCGTTGCAGTAATCAATTTTTGACAACACTAAAGTGGCAATGACTGTTTTTTTGCACTACTGGGCTTGGTGGACTGTTTTCTAGGCTCCGCGGACTGTTTTTATAACCCTGAACGAATTGCCAAGATCCCAAAAATTCAGTTGAAAAGGGACCTTTTATCTTTTTTAAAGTCGAACAGTTAGCACCTGGAGACTGGGAAAAAGAGAGTCTTGGAATATTTGCCTTTAGTACACTCACCAAGTGTTGAGCCCTATCTCTCTTTTTACTTTTGTCAAGCACAAATGTTTTATCTTCTCAGATTTAGGTTTGGCATCGCACACCTCATGGTTTCTTATCCTCGTAAAGTTTATTGTGATGCCAAACTTGAATCATGCCCATGTGACTCTAAATCAACCCAGAACATGCTGCACTTCCTGTTTTTTTGTTGACTTTAAACTAAACCGAGGAGGGATTTTTAAAGATCAGGAAATGTAGGCCAGCCTTATATCATCTCCAGCTTTTAAATGAGGAATATACATTTGTAATGGTCTCTAGCTATATATCCACAGCAGTCCGCTTAAGGAATCTGGGGTCATCACTATACCATGCTCTGGTCACATGCCTCATTTTTTTTGCTTTTTCTGACTCTTAATGAATTGTCTTTTGAATATCATGGTTCTTGGGGACATAGTGATGTTATTAAGATTTATATTTGTATTGTCTGTGTGCTAATTTATGGTTGTTGCTTCAAAATTTTAATCGTTGCCCCACTTGGTAATTAGTGATGTGCTGCTATCGATTAAATGTTGTTTTAGACAAACAAGGGAACCCAATAGGTATCCAAGGACCTTGGGTATCAATTAATGTTGAGAACAGTGGTCCTTAGGTAAACTATGCAAAGAACAGATAACATATAGACCTTAATGGGTACTATAGTTTTCCAATGTCCAGCCGGACAAGGAGTTTTAATCGGCAATGCGAAAAGGAAATTTATACATAAAAAGCAACATGTAATGAACGGGACACAATCCTGCATCCAACATGGGAAAATAGTTACAGGAAAAACATACAATGCAAACAACATAGAGGGGGTTTCAGGCAACAGATAGATCCTTGGCTGCTTGGTGTGGTCATAGAGGTATGCAAGCTAACCATCAACAGTTACCACAACTTCTTATAAAATTCAAACAGAAGTGGTACTGATTTTTGTCGACGACGTTTCGATCCCAAGCTCTCATAATACAAGGATCATCATCAGGACTATATAGAATAAAGTGCCTGGAGCATAAACCAATGCCTCAAGAGACCAAGGTTGGTAATGGAGGCTTCACGGAGTGAACGGCTGATGCTGATCAATGCGTTGTGGGTCTAAACCATGGTGCGATTCTGTCAACGGTAGAGACAACGACTTTGACTCCAAATTGGATAACGGTAGCAGTACGTGCGTGTGAAGGCAACTTGCTCCGTTGGCTAAAATTAGCCTTATGCCGGATCACGTGTGGTTCTCTTGCACAGTGGCAGGAACGCGATTAAATATCATCTTATATTTTAGATCTACATTGCTGAGGATGAATTGTATTGGTAAGAATTTTATTACACATTGTCTGTTTCTTGTTTTAAACCTTGATGTTCTCTTTTATGGTTGCAAAAAAAGAGAATAAAGAATATTTGACTGACTGCACTAATGGGAATGAGATGCAGTATTTTCTTGATCAATTTTATAGTTTTGAAAGAAGATGAAATGACTGACTTTATTTGGCTGGAGTAATTCAATTGGTCATCAATTAGGACTCCCATATTTTTTGCCTTTTTGACTGGATCAAGTAGCGCACCCATCTCCTGTGATCAGCAGGAAGGTGTTTAAAACTGTGGATTGTTCCGAAACAAAATGACCTCGGTCTTACCGGAGTTTAGTTTTAAGCAACGACTGCTCATTCAGCAGTTGAATGCACCATGCAATCATGAAAGTTAGCTCCGATAATATGGGTGTTTGTGTGTCAGCATAAGATGTGAGGGAAAAACAAAGGACATGATCTGAGATGCTAGTTCTGTTACATAGAGATTGAATAGCATAGGCCTGAGCTAGGACCCTTGTGGGACCCCGCAGGGAAGAGTGAAAGGTTTTGATACAGAGGAATCAACGGGCACCATTTGTTCTCTTCCTTCAAGAAATGATTTAAATAAGGCCAATGCCTTATTTCTTACACTAATAGTTTCTAGCCGTCCAATCAATACAGAGTGGTTGACCGCATTGAATGCAGCCGATAAGTCGTGGAGAACAACAGTCGCAGTTCCTCAACTATACAGCACAGCCCTTGTCTCCTGGGTGGGTTTGATTAGTTTCAGTACTATGGCCTGGTGTGAACCTAAATTGTTTTGGGTCCAGAAGATGGTTATTTTGAATAAAATACATCAGATGTTGGTTCCATCATTATTATTTTTTCAGCCAATAGCATGTTGCATTGTGGGCCTTGAAGTTTAGCTTTTAGCAGTTGCATCATGGTCTGAAAACCCTGGCATAGAAAGTGCCACTGGCCACAATTCCGCAATTGGCCACTAATCAGCTACGTTTTTACAAATACTACCAAGTCATCAGGTATATTTTAAAATTTACAAAGTCGACTGCTAAATTAAACAAGCATTTGCAATGCAATAGGTCTCGCATTTGCGAGTTTGAGCTATTTTTATTGTAATTGACAATGCCTTTTATTTATGAAACATAAATAAAAGCCAGTGTCATTTACAATGCCAATAGGTCAAACTTGCATAAATGCGAGACCTATTGCATTGCAAATGCTTGTTTAAACAGGTCTTTGCATTGTTCATTAAGAAAAGCCAGGTTGCCAGTCCGGCCCTGCTTGTGATGATCATCTTCAGCTGAAGGTCTGTCTGAACAGCACGTGCTCCAGGAGCCTTTGCAAGAGGCCATGGTTAGGATCCCTGGCTCATGGAGCTCAGACACCCTCCTGCCAGGCTTCTGCAGCATTTGTTTTGGATGGCAGATCATGAGTACTTTGCTGACCATGTAACTCTGGTCAATAGTGTGGTCAAGCTCCTGGGGATGCAAGGGCCTGTGATCCACCGGGCCGTATGCACTGCACAGAGAACTGTGAATGGAATTCTCCATTTAAGTGGAAGAAAATTGAGAACTAGCAAGGTGGGTCTCATATGCACAACCGGATCATTTCATTTCACATTTGCAGCAGCATGTCTATGAGTTTTATGGGCTGGCCGATGTGGATAATAATGGAATAATGAAGACGACTATGAACCTACTTCTAGCCATTTCCATCTGGTAGTTGGTTGCAGGAGTTACAAGAACTTGCAGAGCTGGAGAGTTGAAAGCTAGCATCCTTGAGCACTTTATCTGTTTGCAGCATAAATGTGATTACAGAGTCTAAAGTAATGCTTGGATTCTTTGCCTTCTTTGCTGGGACAGGATTAAGGGTAATGGAAATGGGATGGATTCTCCTTAGTACCGCCTAGAAGCATGATCTCAGTTTTGTCACCATTCAAGCAGAAATGACTGTCCTTCATCCAGAAGTGGAGATTGTGGACACATTGTTTGGGATTCGGACAATATTATGGATTTAGGGTTTTAGTCTAAAACATTTAGACTAAAATTTGCTAGCATGGATTAAAAGGGTTAGATTCACAAAATGAGTAAACTTTTATAATAAATTCCAGGTTTACCAATAAGGTGTTAAATATAGGTTTAGGGAATTGAGTCGCACAAGTTTTGGTTTAGGGAGTAACCTTAACCTGGATGTTTAAGTAGTAACAAATGGTTTAGATTTAGACACAGCTGCTGTGAATGGGGCTGAGGAATTTAAATGTGGGTTTATGGAAATAGGCTTAGATTCATGAGGTTAAACCAAGTATAAAGAGTTTAAGGTTTAGGAGCCTGGTATTAACCTAGAGGTTTAGAAATATGCAGGTGGATTGCCTTAGGTATCAGATTTAGAGGTTTAGGCTGATCAGTTTCAGACTTGCTGTTTATGTTTAAAATTCAGTGCTTAGGTTCGAGTGTTTAGGCATCTTTTTTAGGCCTATCCTATATGTATGAATGTAGGAGTTTGTGCTTGGACGTGTATCCTAAGGTTTACTCTGTGATACTTAGCATTCATTTTGGAGTTGTAGCACTTAGAGACTAAGATTGCATTTAGAGTTAGAGACTTTGTTTTAGGTTAAGGGTCACAGCTGGTTACATTTTGATGTTTAGAGACATGAAAAAAATTATTTGGTTTAGGTTCATTGGGGTTTAGCCTTAGCAATTAGGATTACTATTCGGATTAGGCAGGGGCATTTGGAGTTAAACGTAGCTTTAGAACTTTAAGTCAGACAGACACTTGAGTTAAACTTGCATGCTGGGGATGGAAGTTGTGTCTGTTCAGTTTTAGGAAGAACAAGTACAAGTCTATGGGGACGAGGTCCTTGTAAATGATTATTCCGGGCAAGGACAGACTTTTCAGGCGCTACACGCTGTACTCCTTCCCTCAAGGCGCTGTTAATCTGGATCGGCGCTCCTCTCATATTTTGGGTGAGGGCATTTCAAGCCAAGATACATTTCCACTTCTCTGTCACCCATAGACTTGAACACTTTACTAGCGTCTGGTGACGAGTCGCTTTTTTTTGTTGACCTTCATATAAAAACACTCATACGGCAAGCGGCAAACCCAAAGTGTAACATTAAAAAGATACGCCAGGGTCTTCGTTTTCAATCAGCAGCCACCGCAGTGACACGGTCCGCAGACACCGCTCCCGTCACAAGGATACCTCACTTTTCACCATCACCACTGTCAAACACCACCATCCAAGCAAAGCATTTGGACCGGACCCGGGTCCGCAAACACCTGTGCGTCCAAGTCCAATGTGTAGTAGTCACTACTCTCAAGACTACACTCACAC
Source organism: Lissotriton helveticus (assembly GCF_964261635.1). NCBI lineage: Eukaryota > Metazoa > Chordata > Amphibia > Caudata > Salamandridae > Lissotriton > Lissotriton helveticus. The sequence continues at coordinate 1,530,763,475 of NC_136061.1, forward strand.
TCCGCCTGCTCTCGGACCCTACGCAACCCCTGGTGCGCATCCTGCATGCCACCGGGGTCAGGTCTGCAATCCCTTATGCCCGTCCTGCGTGAGCTGCAGCCACCCCATGACCAAAGGCCAACTCAATGGCGACGAGTCACGTCTGCCCTCCTCATACTCCACCCTACTGAAGCCCTCCTACCCTCAGATGCCTGCGCAATCCAACGACTGCCTAGAACCTACGAGCCCCCAACCCACACAATCACTGTGGGACTCAACATCGAGGCCGGGGCACATACCGCAAGGATGCCACACCGGCAGGCGAGCATGAACCCAGCCCAGGCATCGGGCTGCCAGCTGGGCCCAAGATCTACACCTCCAAACAGTCGTGTGCATAAAACAACACACTACACACGTAAATGAAGACACGTGACATACAACGCCACCTAACATCAGGCCCAACAAGCCCCCTGTCCGCGAATCCCAGAACCATGTATCAATGTTTAAATTACAAAGAGAATGCTGTGCGGCAAACAATACAGACTGCCAACAAACAGCAGCAAAACACCAGACTAGCAGCAGGCGAGTGCCACACAACTACCAAATCTTTCTGCTCATCATCACGCACAACACAAAAACATGCCCTAAATAGCCAAACAATAAACACATACACTTCCAAAAAGCACATACTCCATAGTATAGCGCTATCTGTCCTCCAAAGGATCGTCTGCGCCTTCTGAGGTCATGAAGCGCTCTAATGGCTAAATGCAACTTCGATGCAAGCAAGGGCGCAATATAATTTAACAAGACCGTGGAGCTGAAATTATAAGCCCTTGAGCAAACACATCCTTTGTAGTCAAGACACTCCTTTCATCCGACGTGATTTTTCGCACTGGGGAATCACTTTCAGGTGTTGGCACAGGAAGGTATTTTTACGGTACGTGTGGCATTTCTTTGCTAGACAAAAATTAGCAAAAGCAGGTTCTAAGGTTATGAAAACATTTCTCTTGCCTAATCTCAAAGTGAGAAATATTTTGGCAGCCAAGTCACTCATAAAGCTGTGCTGTCACACTGTATCGTGTTCTTGAAAGAATTACCACTTGACATCTCGCAGCACAATTTCCCCCCCTTCAACTTACTTAAGTGGGTGGTATTAACCTGTTATCTTCCCAAAAGAATTTTGACACGATGTATCCGTATTTCAGCAACCTGCCTTCTCAGAAGAGGGAGCGGCTGAAATAAATTTCGCTGACATTCTGTGTATACACACACACACACACACACACAAAACATGCACACACTGGGTGTGATCTTATGCAAACCACGGTGAAACATCTTGCTAAGTTTAAATGAGTGACACTTCTCAAAGTTTGGGCAACTTGACTATGGGACGACTGACAACTGTACGCTGCTCGGGTGGTCCTGTTTGCTGAAATCCGTTTTGAGTTATATCTTTACATCGAATAAGAGGCCTTGTGCCAAACAGCACCTACTAGATATAGCCGGCTCACGCGGGTCCTGCACGATCATGCACTTACCTCTGCCTCGCTATGCCACTGCCCTGCGAGAATTAACCTGGGACCCCATGTCCAGTGGTAATGAGAGTCTGCCTCCTGCGAGAGGCTGGGCGCGGGTTCTATCGTGTCCTTCTTCCACGCCTTTATATGTAAATAGAAGTGCAGGTACTCCATATAGTACATTTATGCATACCCCCTCAGTTCGAACTGGGCTATCAGGCAGGTCCCGAAGGGCTGGTCTGATAGTTTTATGGCCAAGCGGGTCGGGTTGAACTGTTCATTTCCCTGATATTACTCCTTATTCGCTAATAAGGACCTTTGTTATTTTGGTGTCTGGGCCTAATTTTTGTCCCAGTCCGACCCTGCTGATCCGTGCTGGTACACTCCCATTAATTGTATTGCAGCAGTGCTGAGAAGTGCAGGCACTCAGTACGGACAGCACCTGCCCTTTAAATAAAGTTCTAGGCTTCCTCCTCATAGAATACATAGGTGGGGAATCGTTGTTCACCTGCCGGAAGTCAGCTTTCGCCTCACAAATGTGTTCCTTTCCTGTGTCAGCACCGTTCCAGTGAAAGTGCTGCAGCCCTGCTGCACGGCCTGTATCAAAGTGCGGCTACCCATGTGTCTGACAGAAGCAACCCGTCGAAAGCGCCGTTTTGTTCTTCATGGAATACAAATGTTCACAGATGAAAGTTACAGGCTTCTGGAAATGTCTTGAAAAATCTCCGTTTGGTACAAAACCTAAAATCCAATGAAAACAAGCAGCAGCACATTGGCTGGACACAGGGTTGTAGCAAGGGGGCTGTGGGTTCCTAATTCAAGGGAATCATACTCTTGTTTGGTAGGGAAAAAAGCTATAACGGGGTGTAGTGATCTACTCAGAACCCTGATTCTAGTGTCACTGTACCTGCTGCACTATTCACAAATACACTCTCTAGGTAGACAGCGGTATCCACAGCTGAGTAAAAAGACCTGGACCGGCAGAAAGCATCTTAAAGGCGCGCGCACTAAATGCCCTGGCACTGGATCCGGTGAGAGTGCACGTGAAGGGTCGGGTGGAGTACGTCCCCTCTATAGTGCAGTGAACACACGAGCAGTGCACGTGCAAATCAAAGACAACTCGAATGCTAACATAAGGTGCCAGAGAACTGTGTAGTTGGACAAGAATCCAGAGCACACTTAGTGTATCAAATCTAATTTCAATCTTCAAATGGTCAAAATGGTTGAAGCGATGGGATAGATCAAACACGCATAAGTATTTCAAAACGGTTTTATTGTTCAACAGTGTTCTTTCCTCAGAATCACTGTGCTTATCACTCTAGCCTACACGTGTTTCATCACAGCATGTGGCTGTGAATCTTCAGGGCTGATCTGAATGATCAAGGCGCGTTATCGGGAGACCGGTGATAATTCCGTCCCGGTCCTAATCGGGATGTTTATGTTTGTAGGAGAACGGTACCGAAAGTAATCGGTTGCCGTTTCGTCAAAATGGGGATCGTGTGTAACAGTTCACACAGCGTCGGTGCTATTCGGGCTGTTTGCCCGTGGGTTGAGCCGAGTGCAGCTCCTGTTTCCGAATGCGGGAACCAGAGAACTGTGTAGTTGATTAAGGGGCCACACACCATTATGCGTTAGGCCACTGGTGCCAGGGAAAGCAGTTTTCACCATAAAAACAGCACAATGAATATCTGCCAGACAGGCGTACATCAGACTCTGTTATGACAAGGTGGATACCGTCAAACAGTGTGACAGGAGCAGTCACTATTTCTAATTCAGAGCTGACGAAGTTCCGAAGCCTGCCCCAGTGTCTACCCACTGCAGGCGCGGGGTGATACCCACTGTAGCATCCTGCTACAAAGAACCACAGACACAGGTTCTTATATCTCAGAGCTTTATTTAATACAACTTGTCTCGACCCTGTCCCTACTCTAACTGCCCTCATCCTGTTCTGACCCCTCCTCTTCCCCTCAGCCCATCTAGCTCCGCCCATCCCAGCTACTAGACTGTCAACTATATTACATCTCCCCCTTTCTTAACAAAATGAGTTTAATGTCTTCAGTGTTCGCAATTCTTCAATCCACCACACGGGTCGGTGGACGGCCTGTTTTTCAAACTCCAGTAGTGTCGAATCAGTGGTGGGCTTGGCTTTGGTCAATCTTTCTGTTGTCTTGATCAAGGCATTCTTGACCACGTTGCGTGTGAACTGTTTACTCTCACGGTCCGCAGTCCTCATGTTTCCTTCCGGTGGTGTGACTACGGTTGGTTCAGATGCTCGATCTCTTTCACGAGTGGATAATGTTCCGGTCCTCTTCCGAGCACCCACATCTACTTTTGCTTCCTTTTGTCTTGTCCGGCCGAGGGCAACACTGCCCTCAAATTCAGAGTCATGTATACCAGACAGTACGGTGTTACCTGATGAGACTGTCTTGGTTTGGTTCGGTAACTCATTCGCCGCATCTACCCTTACTTCCTTTTGGCTAGCCCGGTCGAGAGCAACACTGCCCACCAATTCAGGGTCATGTATGCCAGACAGTACGGTGCTACCTGATGAGACGGTCTTGGTTTGGTTCAATAACTCATTCACGGCCTCGGGTTGTCTGGCGAGCTCGTGAGCTATCGGTGCATAGGCATGTTTCTCTCTCATCTGATGATCTCTCTCTCCTGACACGTCCGGCTTTCCTTGCGGAGTGACTGGCTGGTCCCTTCCCGTCCGGTTACTAAGGTCCACTGTCTCTGTTTTCCTTTTGTAGGTCCTGTGAGTCAGCCTCGCGGACCCCTTCAGGGGTGACGGTGTCTGATCTGTGTCTGGATATACTTGTGACTGACATGACAGGTTGTCAGGTGGAGTGACTGAGTATTCAGAGGCCTTAGTGTGTGACATGTTGCTCTTGACGGGAAGGATGTCCTTCGGTTCCATGGTGTGTTCGGGTGGTTGACGCCATGTCTGTTGTCAGGACCATGACTTGGTCGACTCACGGGATTGGACAGACATGTTCTCTGGGTCAGAGAAGTCTCTTGTCGACTTCCAGGATCGGGCAGATGCGCTCTCTGAATCAGAGGAGGTCCGGGCCATACCCCTTTTAAAGGATCGGACAGACGCGCTCTCTGAACCAGAGGAGTTCCTGGCCATAGACGTGCTTTCTGGGTCAGAGAAGTCTTTTGTCAACTTCCAGGATTGGATGGATGTGCGCTCCGCGTCAGAGAGAGCCTTCTTCCCATTCCTTCTCAAATGTTTCTTTGAAACTGTCTTGTGTAATGGATTTTTGAATTCCGTAGTCCGTGACAAATTGCTCTTTCCCTTTGAATTGTCTTTGGGATGTTTCTCCGTGTGCCTTTGTTGGAGCATCTTCAATGCTGTCTCATTTGGGGGGTTGTTTGATGACCCCACGCTTGTTCCTTGTGCTTGATCCCAAGCTTTTGCCTCTTTGTCCTTCTCGCCTGAAGTTAACGATTTCCTCTCCGTTTCTTCGTTGTCGCGGGAGCCAAAGATGCATGGATCTTTTCTGATTCGTTGCTGTGGAGGATCAGTCCGTCTTGTGCGACCTGTTTCTCCTTCACACTTGTTTGATGCTCTAACACCTCTGATCTGGGGCTGATGTGGTCTCCTGCCAGATGTTTCCTTGGACTCGTCTTCACTGCTTGACGACTGATGTTCCTGCGCCGACTTCAGGTGTTGACCAGTGCGACCCCTTCTTCTAGGGTTTGTCTTTCTCTCCCACTTGTTGTGCAGGATGCCCTCTTGTCCAGGCGTGCGATCTGTCCCACTTGACGCTCTTTCCTCATCAGAGTACTGTGTGTCATACTTTGAATGACTCCTTGAGGAACTCTTGAGGGGTGAATAACTCTTTGGAATTGTCTTTTGGATGGTTGACTCTGAGTCATCTGACTCTGAGTAATCCTTGGTTGACTTTGAGTAGTCGGACGCTGAGGGGTCTGACTCTGAGTAATCCTTGTCACTTTCTTTGTCGCTGTATCTTTCCTGTTGTCTTTTTGAATGACTCCTTGAGGAACTCCTGGGGGGCGAATATCTCCTTGGAATTGTCTTTTGGATGGTTGACTCTGAGTCATCTGATTCTGAGTAGTCCTTGTCACTTTCTTTGTCACTGTATCTTTCCCGTTGTCTTTTTGCTGGTCTGCCTTCCCTCTCTCTCCTTTCAGTTTTGTTTGTTTTCTGAGTCCTATCTTCCCAGGTATCTTGATGGTTTGCTCTCAGGTGCACGTCCTTGAATCCGTCTCTTGCTTTTATCTGCCTTCCAATTTCGGCCTTCTTGATGATTTCCTTTAACGACCAATGCCCTTGCAGGATCTTGCGCTTGGTGTCAGGGTTTGTGCAACCTTCAACTATCCGAAGTCGAACCGCATCCTCATTTGTAAAAGTGTTGAAGTGGCAGCCTCGTACCAGACTTTGTAACCGAGTGATGAAGTTTGGCAACGGTTCGCCTGGTTCCTGCCGTGCTGTATTGAAAACCATGCGGTTATGATCCACATCTGTCTGTGCGTTGAGATGGGCACAGAGCTCCCTTTGGAGTCTTTTATAGATATCTGTATCCTCTTTGGAAAATGTCCTGATTGGGCATCGGCCCTCAGAACCCACCAGATGGAGGAGTAGTATCAGACATTTTCTCTCTCTTTGCTCACCATTGGCTTTTAAGAAATCTTCCAAAGCTTCGAGCCACCAGTGTCGTTTGAGATCCGAGATCCAATCATCAGTCTGCACCGCTGGGGGCGGTACTTCAATGTCTGGAGTGACCCGCTGTGCTACGTCTCTTCCCGCCATGAGAGAGGGAGATTCTGGTCAAGGTCTTTGGTCTGGTCGTTTGCTTGTGCGTCTTTTATTTTGCAGACACGTGTTACTTCATTACATTCGCCACTGCGCATTCGCTTGCGTTTCTCAATGTTCGAGTTTCCACCGTGCTGACGTTTTTTTTTTGTTTTTTTTCAATGTATGTTTGTTAAGTCACTCTTGTGGTTGCTCGTGCTTATTCTGTTTTGGTTGCCAAGACTTGTTCATCGTTGTTCACGCGCCGTTATCCACGCTTATTCATTTGCCTTACCAATGCCTGTTTCTTGGCATTTACCAGTGCTTGTTTATCTGCACATACCAAGGCTTGCCGACGTGCAAGTACCAATGTTTGTTTATTTGCATGCACCAATGCTTGTTTATTTGCATGTATCAATGCTTGCTTGCTTGTCTTTGCCGATATTTGTTTGGTCTTCGCCAATGCTTGTTTCATTTGCATATACCAATGTTTGTTTCTTTGCATGTACCAATGCTTGTTTATTTGCATGTATCAATGCTTGCTTGCTTGTCGTTGCCAATGTTTGTTTGGTCTTCGCTAATGCTTGTTTTATTTGCATATACCAATGTTTGTTTATTTGCACTCACCAATGCTTGTTTGCTTTTGCTAATGTCTGTTTGGTCTCCGCCAATGCTTGTTTCTTTGCTCTCGTCAATGCTTGTTTATTTGTTCTTGCCAGTGCTTGTTTATCTCCATTCGCCAATGCTTGTTTATCTTTTCTTGCCAATGCTTGTTTGTTTGCTTCAACCAATGCTTGCTTATCGCCTCTTGCCTGACTTCAAAATGGCCGCCTACAGTTCACACAGGGATGGTGTCCCAAGAGTTGCCTGACTCAAAGATGGCCGCCGTGGTTATCTGCAGGCACTACTTTCTCTCTCTTCATTCGACCTGATTCTTCACACAGGACTCACCAGCAGTTGCTTCCAGGGTCAGCATACTCCAGATTTGGCTCCCTCTGGTCACTGCTACAATCAGGTGAGGTTGGGGTGGGCTCCCGCCTTACTTTGCAGGGTCCTCGGCGGTGACTTGCCAAGTCTCACGCATCGGGGGTGAGGTGCCAAAGCTCACGCATCGGGGGTGAGGTTTTCCGACGTCGGACCTCACCCGGGCTCAAATTTCAGCGCGCTCAGCAGCGCTTAGCAGTAGACCTTCGTGGGGCGATCCACCCCAGGATTCACTCTTCTCTGGCCACTACAGTCTTCAGGTTGGGTTGGGGTAGGCTCCCAACTCACTTTCGGAGTTCCCGCTCTCCGGTGCCGACAGCGTGCCAAAGCTCACGCATCAGGCGGAGCTCGCGTTTTCGGCGCGAAGGCTTCTTCTTTTCTCAAGCGCTTCAGCGCTCGTGGTAGCGGCTCCCTCTGGGCTCCCACAATGACAGGAGGGGCAGGGTCACCTACTATTTATCTCTCCTTTGGCTGGCAGCATCACCTACAGCAGCAGACTTTCTCTTTTCGACGCTGCAGGGGACAGGGTGTCTTCTTGGGGTTCTGCACGCAGTGGGCTTGCTTATCCCACCCTCGTCGCCAGTTGTAGCATCCTGCTACAAAGAACCACAGACACAGGTTCTTATATCTCAGAGCTTTATTTAATACAACTTGTCTCGACCCTGTCCCTACTCTAACTGCCCTCATCCTGTTCTGACCCCTCCTCTTCCCCTCAGCCCATCTAGCTCCGCCCATCCCAGCTACTAGACTGTCAACTATATTACACCCACTGTGTCTATCGATTGCTCGCCTACCTGCAGTACAGACACCGAACCCCGCCGAAACAGAAGTGATGGATCAACAGAACATACAGATAGCCACCGGGCAGCGCAGCGGGTAAAGCGCCTGCGGTGTATAGCCTGCAGCTTCCAATGATACTTGTAGAGTTGACTGTATTTCATCCATCGAGGCTCGCCGCTGAGTGCACTGGGATAGTAATATAACTTTATAGCGAAGGGCTGAGAGAGTGATTCTTTCGTGGTGGGCGCTACACATGTATCTACGAATCTCACTCAGTGTCTGTGACTCTGATTCCAAATTAACACAAGGCAACGTCTGAAGAAGCAGCTGAATACCGAGATGTAGAACTGGAGTCTTACTGAGGTGTGCCCCCATCTTCACAAGCCCAACCTCGGTCTCAGAATTTTTTTCTTTTAAACACACCTCACACTGTCACTGCTTATCTCAACTCCCTTACGACACTATTACTTGTATTATTTAACATCTGTGCATAACTCAATAGGATCAAAACTCATTTGGGGGCTTTGTGAGTAACTCAGCATCGAAGACTCAGAACTACGAATTATTGTGCAAAACTAGAAAATCGTAACCAAGATAGCGCTTGAAGATTAGTCTGAGATTTTACAACGGAGCCATATCCAATCAAAATACCAGTAAAGAGAACAGATAAGTTGTCGAGCTTTGTTGAAGTAGTATACGATACCATACCATCTATTTTCTTCATATACAGCCTCCCACACCTCCGCCGTTAACAGGCACCCTGCTTTCAAACCCCACTCACACAAACAGGAGTCGTTGTCACCGATCGAAACCTCGAACACGGACCCTCAATACTGTGCGAATAGACCGAGCCCGCCCATATGACACATCAATTGGTTTCGCTCTTGGAACAACTCTCTGATTGGTTGGTGGCCATGCTCATCATATGTGTTAATCGAGTGTTTCCGCTCAGTTTACACACCCAACAGGGAAATGTAGTTTCTTGCTTTGAGCAAGCACTCGTGCCAGGCGGGGCGCAGGAACCTTACAATAGTAAACAAGCAAAACAAGTGACGTCAGGCGGGCGCGTGCACTTCCGTGCAGGCGCAGAGTGTTCTTGGTCGCTTCTCCGGCACCCGCCCGCCCATCCATCGGGAGCCGGGCAGAAGGAGCCCACATGAAAACAGGACAAGAAGAGAAGTGAGGTGAGGTAAGGGGGGGAGCGTGTGTGTATGCAGTGTGTGTGTGTATGCGACGGCGGGGGTGGGTTCTCTGTATGCGTGCGTGTGTGTATGTGCGCTCGTGTGTGTGTCTCTGGTGAGGTAAGGGGGGAGCGTGTGTGTATGCAGTGTGTGTGCGCGCATGTGTGTGTATGCGACGGCGGGGGTGGGTTCTCTGTATGTATGGGTGCGTGCATGGGTGCTCGTGTGTGTGTGTGTGTGTGTGTGTCTCTGGGTATGCGCATGCGTGTTGGTGCTTCCGAGGCAGGAGAGGGGCACTGCGCCGTGCGCGCCCACGAGGTGCAATCTGCGCTCGTGCACCCTCTCTTGTCCACATTCCCAAATACGGGCCACAATAGATGTCTTCGCAGACTAAGCAATGCTTTGCATTGCTTACGTCTAGCTCGACCTAAAAAACTGCTTGTTTCACGTGTCTATTCAAATGTAAACTCTGCTCACCTATTTTGTGAGGCTTCACTCTTTTACTCACATTCATTCATTAAAACCAGCATTGGTAATATGGATTGTTTTTTTTGCTTGTGTAGCTTCTCAACACAATAAAAGAACAACATGGATGGCAGCAGCACAACCTTCTCTAACGTGTATAATAAGTTAAGGACACGAGGCAGTAGCAGAAGGAACATAACATGATTCTCTCACACATACAGGACTGGCATAACACAGGTATCTAAAACACTAAAGAGGGAATGAGAGACGTAAAAGGACTGTTGTACAATTTCCACAAACATACAAGAACTATAAAACATCTGGAAGAAACAGACAAACCTCTTATGGATTAAAATGCATTAATATCCTCATATAGGTCGAATAACACTCACCAACCTAGTGTGATAATCTCCATCAGTGGTTTCCATATCTTTCACTGGGAAGCATTCACAAGTATTATCGTTCACTGTTTGCACAGTCTCATAGCTATGGGCTCCTTAGTTTGAGTGTGGGTATGTCTCTTATGTCGTAGACATATTACATTTGTATACGGGTGAGCTAAAATGTTGCTTACTGGTGTCTCCTTACCACAAGAATAAAAACAGGAGGACAGAGCAACAGACTTTACTTTATTTTTTCCATTAACATGTTACAGTCTTTGAATTTTGCCCGTACAGGGCCAGGCGTTGAGCAGAGCCAAGATGACGGACGTGTTCTGAAGAGGCTCCGCACACCTTCCCAATTATCTGGACACTACCCTGGTTTAAAGTTGCCATTTGATGTCCTGACCCGCTTCATCAGCCAACCAAAGCAGTGCCTCATCGGTACATCCCGCCATTATGCTGTTCTCCCTCTGTGGGCTTCCTCTCTGCCGTAGAGTCTGATTGCCGCTTACACCCCCATGGCGGCGATTTGATGGGAGCCGTGAAGACTGGTGGTCCTGGTGCTGCTGCGGTGACCCAGTCAGCATTCCCGTCGCCTCCTGCCAATCTGATGGTGAGCCCACAGGAGCGACTGAGTGTCAGAGCGGCTGGTCACTGAGGCTGGTTGAGCGGGAGTGGCATGCTGATCGACTTGGTCCTGGAGCGGAGGAGAGCGTGGGTAAGGATGCTGCGGGGAGAGCGCTACTGCCTGAGGGAACCCTGCGGTGAATGTGAGACCGAGAGCTGCAGGGACGTCATTCTCCTGCCCTTTCCCCCATTAGGGAAGTGTCTGGAGGTCGTGTCAGGCCTAGGCATAGCCACGGGTGGTGGAGTCGACATCTTAATGTCGCATCTCTGCCCTTGCCCTTACTTCACTGCCTGCTGCCTCCCCAGCGCTGCTGGCTGGGATCCCACGCCCTCTGGATCTGACCCACCACCCTTGAACTATCGGGGCTCCTGCTTTTGCACCTAAAGGCAGGGACACAAGGGTTGGATCAGCCCCGGGCCTCCACCTTTGCGGGGGCTCTTACTTGCCCTCTCTTCTATACCTCCTCCCTAGCCTTCACCACTTCCAAGGACCTGGGGGCCTTGTAGGACCTAGGCTTAGCGGCTGGGAGGCGAAGCGGACAACAATGCATGGCGCTTGAGCCTTGAGCAGGGGCCCCCATCATGTACCGTCTCCCCCTGGAATCCCGGTGGGGGCCCGGGGACAGCAGTTCACACGTGCTCCCTCAGGACATGGGAGGGGCCGCCATTGGTATTCGAGACAGGGGCAAAGGGGTCGGTTCAGGCTCAGGCTCTCAAAGCGAGCGGTTGGATGACCTCACACACAGCATTGCAATTAAACTGCACTCCTGGGTCTCTTTGATGTATCATCCTGGTGCTAGCGCCTAGTGGGGCATGACTGAGGAGCAAATTGGGCTTGGTTCCTGCTGCCACCTCCTGGCCCTCTGAGGGGCCACTCGTTGCTTCCCTGAGCCTGGGAGCCACTTTGGATTGCCTTGCTGTATAGCCCATAACTGTTACAGCCAATACATGATGGGGTGGAGTGGCCTGGCTTCCTGAGTAGTGGATTAGGATTGGCGGCTGGCTGCGGCTTTATTTAGCCCATCCACACCCCTGTTACCGTGTAGTGCCTTTCTGTCTCTGGGGGCCCTGACTGACCCCACTGCTTCATCTCAACATCTCCATGGACCCCCCTGTATTGACACGATAATAGTGTTTAGGGCCACATGCGTAGTGCAGACTCCAGGGCTGCCTTCATTTCCGCCACCTTTATCGCATTACTGGGCCATCCTGATTGCTCTTGAACCTAGATCCTGTGGGAATGTGTCTGACACTGTCCTACCGAGCTACTGGATTCCCAGACCCATGTGTGTGCCAACAATGGACCGCCTCCGCTCAGCTGCCCAGGACACCCCGTTGCACCCGATGATGACAGCGTCCATGCTTGCCAAAGATGCCTCAATTTCGGAGCCCTATGACCACCCTGCTTCACTGGAAGACAAACTGGACACTGTTTGAGCGGCCATTGACCCGGCCATTGAACGCTTTCTCACACATCATTGGAGGCTAAAATAGACACCGTGGCTACGGGCCTCACACTACTATATGCCAATCATTGTAAACTTGTGAACAGAGTGGACTCGGTGAAGCACACCCTTGCTGACCTACAAACGAAAACACAACACATGCACTCTTTTGTGCAGACGCTGCTGGAGCGAGTCAGTGTCCTGGAACGGAGAGCTGAAGATGCTGAGGGAAGACTGAGGAGAAATAATATTCGTATTGTGGGTCTCCCCGAGGGGGCAGAGGGCCAAGACGCTGTGCAATATGTGGAGCAGTGGTTGCGAGAATTGCTCCCCCACGCACCTTCTCACACAACTTCACTAATGAAGATGGTGGGGAGGGCAATGGGGCAACTTTCCTTAGGCCTCACTCCTTGAGGAGGCCTCACAATGTGCTACTGGCAAGGCTCCCAGAACCTGCAGCATGCTTCACAGAATGAGTCATTATAATCGTAGCCTACACTATAAAACAGGCCATGCCCACTGTAAGAAATTGGCTTACTGTTTGAGGGGGGTGAAATCCTTGTCAAGCAGCAACTACAATTCTTCTCTGAGTTAAGTCACAAGCAAACCCTAAATTAACCTGTGCTCAACCCTTGAGTAGCTTGGCACAAAGCAATTAGGCTTAACTCGTAGGAAATGTGTAAAGTATTTGTGCAACTCTTTATTCAGTAATACAGTGAAAACACACTACGAAAGGGGCCCACAGCAGAATTAGAACAATAGAGTAATGTTTAATAAGTGAAATAAGGCCAAAAAGGCAAAAATCCAACAAGTAGAAGTGGAGATAGTGAATTTTAAAGTTTTTAGTGAAAATAGTGCCAAAAGGCATAACATGCCAACTGTGGAAACGATTGGAAAAGCCTGCCTGGCCCAAATTCTGGCAGCAAGGATGTTGGCTTTACACATTAAAGACTTCAACACTAACTGGCCAATGCTTTCCAAGATAGTCAGGTGTAGACATTGTGGCTGCAAAACCGAAACCTTTTTACATCTACTCTGCAGTTGCCCGACGTTGCTCGTGCCCCAGCGAACATTATTAAATCAGCTCTTTTTAACCCATGGTATAAGAACATGCAATAACGCAATGAACTGGATTTTTAGTACCATGGTTCCCCTTGAACTGGCAAAAATAGGCACATTTTTCAAAGCTGTGCAGGACCTTCTTAAAAACACACAATTAAGCAAAGAGATGTTAGTGGATTGACATATTTTAGCTTTGGCACTTTGGACATTAAGCATAGTAATGTTTGACCTCCTTGCACTTGAGCCTTAACATCTGTCATGCCTTTACTTTACTTTACGGTTGATTTAAAAAAATTATATCAATTTTTTTTATTCCTTGTTTAAATAATTGAAACTAGCTTTCTTATCATAGTTTTTAAATACTCAAATATCTTAAATTTAAACCGTCTCATACCTTGAATGTTACATTTGGGCACCACGGGCCAGCCACTGCACGGACCCATCATTCTTTTTTTTCTTAGCCTAATATGCCTTTTTAATGTTTTATATTGTTTTGGTTTTAAGTAATCTACACAATAAACTTTGTACTGACTGACTGACTGTGGATATCTGGTTACACTCAAACGGGACAAGTTCAGGTCAAATTCAATGGAGTGCCGGCCGGCTACAGGAACCTACTTAGGTCTACTGAACAAAGTACCTTCGTTCCCTGTTTGCAGAGCATTTCGTCGATCCGCGTAGAAGATGCTTTGCACAGCTGAAACAATTCATCAGTTCTGAGATGCAGCAAGGCTGCTATGCCAGAACCGGCGTCATCGTGGAGGTTCCCATGGATGGGGCTTGCGATGCAAAGTTTGGCCTCGAGGTTGTGGTGCACAGTCTAGGCAATGCGTCGGTCCTGATGAGCTGCAAGACTGCGATGCGGAGTCCATCATCGAGGCTGCCGTCTACGAGGGATGAAAGGGTCTGCACCAAAGATGCACACAAAGTCAGTTCCAAAGAGCAGTAATGCAAAGCAGGTCTTTAAGACGGGTCCAATCCATGCAGCAGCGGAGACACATTTGTTCTGCTCCGGGTTGTGCTGCGCAGCAGAAGAGATGTGTCTGTTCCGCTGGATCACAGAGGCTGGACAAGCCCCTTAAGCCCACTTCTAAGGGTCCAGGAATGGCGTTACACCACCTGGCAGGGTAGACTCACAGATGGGAGCGTCCAAGCACAAGTTGTTGGAAGATTGTTATGTCCTAGAGGCTTCAGATCAGGAGGCCAGCCAATTAACCCTTAGAGTCACTCTGGGTTCTGGGTTCAAAGCGATGCAGGTTCAGTTCTTCTCACCTAGGGAGGGTGGCAGCAGGTCAACATAGTAGGGAAGCAATCTTTTCAGAGCAGCAATCCATAGTGGCAGAGTATCCACAGGTCCAGAAGTGTCCTGACTTTGTGGTGTCTGAGATCCAGTAATTATACACAGTGTACCTTTGAATGGGGAGCTTCTACAGACATGCCTTTAACCCCTTGTGCACTGCGATAATTCTTCCGCTATGCAGGAGAATTATTGAGCAGGTGGGGTATGGACGGCTCACGGCCGTCGTCCGCACATGCCCACCGTGACGTATGACGGCCGGGGGCTGTCCTAAGCACCAAAAGGTTAAAGTGCACAGCTACCCAGACTCTCCTGCCCTGGCTCCAGACTAACTACGGGGGGGTATGCAGCCCTTTGTGTGGAGACAGGACACAGTCTATTCAAGTGTAAGTAGGGCTGGGTCCAGCAATGCCTACCACCCTGCCAGTGAGGCCCAGCTAGTCACACTTAAATCCCCCATTGAGTGTGGCTGTCTAAGAGGAATACACAAAACCCAACTGTTACCCACACCAAGTCATGTGACCCAGAGACAGGCTAAAGACATCAAATGGCTAAGGAAAAAAAAGGCCAACTTTCTCAAAATGGCATTTTCAGAATTGCAAGTTAAAATCCAACTTCACCAGAAGTTAGGTTTTTAAATTGTGATTCCAGAGGCACAAAACATGAAGGGGTTACCTATTTCAAATTGGAAATTACGCCTATAAATGCAATACGGTAATTACAATGTTATCGCCTTCCTCAACTTTAAACTACTCAACAAAATAAAACCCTTCATCCCTCCTAGTGACCTCAAACAAGCAACACAATCCCTGGTTCTGTCCAGACTGGACTACAGGATTGCAACCCTCACTGGAGCAGCAAAATCCCATCTTGCTCCACTCAGATCAACTCTGAACGCACCAGCCAGATGGTCACCGGAGTAAAGAAATATGATCACATCTCACCTGCACTCAAAGAGCTTAAATGGTTCCCTGTTGAAATGCGTGCCAGCTTCAGAACCGCCTGCTTAACGCACAAAGTGTTGCACACAGGGAAACCTGCCTATCTGGCTGCTAAACTCCAGAAGGCCGGTCAGTCAAGAACCCTAAGGAGTACAAACACTCTACTCCTTATCCCACAAAATCTCGCAGACAAAAAAACGCATCTCGATCCTTCGCAGGAAGTGCTCCGAAAATATGGAACTCCCTTCCAGTCCATATCAGGACTAACCCCACCTACATAAAATTCAAAAGGCAACTCAAGGACTTCCTCCTCAACCCATCTCTCCCAAATGGATAGCTACAAGCCAGTCGCCGAAGACAAACCATAGTAGCATACAGACACTTTGTCATCAATGACCTCTACTTCAATCTCCTCATGCCTACCTCCCTCCCCCCACTTACCGGTCTAACCCCTCCGTGAGTCATTGGGTTCTCTACTACTACCTCAGTGGGGCGTCATATGTTCCCTGTACATTCTACCGTGATAACTGTCATATGTTCCCTGTACATTCTACTGCGATATCTTACTTTACGAGTGACATTTTGGATTCCATGTCGACATTATGCGATGTGTTTTGGGACATTGTATATGCTAAATTGCTTCATGTATCCTACAAGTGATTCTTGTTGAAAAGCGCTCCGATACCTTCGGGTCTGGTTAGCGCTATATAAAACTCATAATAAATAAATAAATCCTACGGGAGAGGTAGGCCATGCAGTAGGAAAATGCGCATTTAAGAGTTTTTAATACCAGGACATGTAAAACTCAAAAGTACATATCCAACCTTTTAAATACACTGTACACGTCGTTTGGGGCTGTCCAGGGCTTACCTTAGGAGTGACTTATATGTGTTTAAATGGAAGGTGTAGACCTGGCAAATGGTTTACTTAGCCAAGTCGAAATGGCAGTTTAAATCTGCAGTTCTAGACGCAAAGTGCATGCTTGTGCCTGAAGGCTGCAGTGTAAACAATATAAATGAGTTCCGCGCCAAATGTAAACAATGAAAAGTTACAACATAAACACATCATCAAAAAGTAAATGAATAAGGAGTAAAGAGGAAATTTTCTTCCAGGCTTGTGTTTTTCTTTATATCACAATTTTGTTCATAAATGTTGTATGATCACATTCATGGTGTCTAAAAACAAAGGCAAAGTATTTTTTTTCTTCTTGATTAAAACAACACCCAATGCGTTTCGGGTCAGAAGACCCTTTTTCAGGGGTCACTGTCAAAATGAACATTCAATGGGTCTCACCGGCACAATTCAGTCCTGGAGGAAGGGTCGCATCCTTACGTTTCTCAGTCGGGCATATCCTTTTGACGGTGACCCCTGAAGAATGGTCTTCTGACCCAAAATGCATTGGGTGTTGTTTTAATCAAGAAGAAAACAAGATACTTTGCATTTGTTTCTGGGCGCCATGAATGTGATGATACAACATTTATGTACGATCTTGTGCCATAAAGAAAAACACAAGTCTGGAAGAAAATGTTGTCTTTACTGCTTATTCATTGTTCATTTACTTTTTGATGAAGTGTTTATGTTTTAACATTCCATTGTTTACACTTGGCACTGAACTCATTTATATTGTTTACACCACAGCCTTTGGGCACCAATGTGCACTTAGCGCCTAGAACAGTAGTTCTGGTTTCTTTGCCATACATATGTCAGGGCTTAGGGGAAACCCCTGCTCGCTATGTGCACATGAAATATGTTTAAGTCCTAACAAGTTTACAATCTTAGAGCATTCTATTTATTTCAGTTGGTTTTCTAGTGTGCATCACTACCAACTCTTCATTCAGTTTAAAACTGCACAGGCTCTGCAGTGACAGGCCTAAGACATGTTTACCAAGCTACTGAGGGGCGTACATAAATAGTGAAGCAGGCCTACTAGTAGCATTTAATTGACAGGCCCTGAGCAAAGGTATTGCAACTGTATTAGGGACATAAAAGTAAATTAAATATGACAATTGGGTACAAGCCATTTCTACTGTGTTTTAAAGGAGAGCACAAGCACTTTAGTACTGGTTAGCAGTGGTAAAGTGCACAGAGTCCTTGTTAGAAATGGGTGTCTCTAGTTGGCAAGGGTTTGCGCCTTTGTCCAAATAGGGACCCATCTTCTTAGTCAGGGTAAGGGAGTTACACTCCTAAAATGACCCCTGCTCACCCCCTTGGTAGCTTGGCATGAGCAATCAGGCTTATCTCAGAGGCATTGTGTAAAGCATTTGCACATAACCAACAGTAATACAGTGAAACACTACAAAAGGACACCAAACAAGTTTAGAAAAATATCCAATATTTTTATATATCCAAAACAAGAACAAAAACGATAAGAATCCAACATACAGTATTAAAAAATATATTTACTTTGCATGATATCCTTAACATTTCAGAAATACCTCAAAAACACAGTTCGTACGAGTAGGTGGCTCCGTCCGGGGCTACCTCGATGCTGAAAACAACAGAGACTAACAGATTCAGCTGACCGCATGGGTAAGGGCCAGCAAAATTGTGGACAGACTCAGTAACAGTACCTTTCTCGTTACGACTGGCACGTTGGTGCCAGCTGGTTGTGGCAACTGTTGCGGTTGCATTGCAAAATGAAAGCGGTGCAGGGTGCAGTGTCCTCTCGATGCAGTGCAGGCAGGGGCTCGCTGACAATCGTCCAGATGGCATCGGTGAGACCAAGGCTTACAGTGCAGGGGAAGTCGGTGTTCGATGCTGTGCTGGCAGGTTGTGGTGCAAGCAACTGAGCTGGTTAGTGGGGGCTAGCGTTGGTCGGCCCAGACTGCTATGTGGAACAAGGCAGTGCGTCATGAAAATTACAAGCGGTACCCCCAGCCACAATGCGGTCACGGGTGTCGAAGTCAGCAGCAACAACTGCATCGGTGAGACCAGGATGGCGCAGTGAAGCAGTGCGGATTGTGGTGCCCACAGGTCACTGTGAAAGCAGCGGCTCGGTGGCGGTGATCATCGTTGTCGATGAGACCAGGGTTGCTGTGAGGGATGTGGACTGTGCCGTCTGCGGTTCCATCAGGACACAGGGTCAGTGACGGAGTCGAAGTCGGTTACATTTACCTTCTCTGTGGCAACTGAAACAGCGGCACCCAGAGGTTGGTGAAGTCTTTGCAGTCCCTGAGACTTCAGAACAAGAGGCAAGCTCTACTTCAAGCCCTTGGAGATATTCAGCACAAGTAAAAGAAAGTTCAGTCTCTTCCTTTTCACTGCCCAAGGCAGACACAGCAACTGCAGGCAAATCCAACAAAGCAACATCACAGCAAAGGGGCAGTACTCCTCTTGGCAGCTCTTCCAGCTGTTCTTCTTGGCAGGTTCCTTTATTCCAGCGGGTTCTAAAATTCTGGGGTCTTGGCCCCAATATTTATATTCAAAATCCCTTTGTTCTCTCAGGCAGAGATTGTCTGTGCTGAATCCAAACCAGTTTGGTCCTCACTGACCCAGCTTCCTGGCAGGAGGTGGAGACAGAATTGTTCAAGGCAGACCAGGACCATTAAGGTGCAAGGAAATCTCCTCCCACTACTCTAAATGCAGCCCAGGTCTATCCAGCCCAGCCCTGACTCATCCAGACTCTCTGGAGCCACTGCACATCCCCAGCCCCTGTCACTCCAAAGCCAGACAGTCAATCCACAAACCCAGCAGAGGCATGCAGGATGGCTAAGCAAGAAAAGACCTACTTTCTAAAAGTGGTATTTTCAAACACAAAAATCATCTTTACTAAAAAAATGTATTTTTACATTCTGAGTCCAGGCATACTAAACTCCATTTCCCTATCTTGTCCCTTTGGGAAGTTATGCTTATAAGATGTTATAATTAAAATTCCCATTCTTTCCTATGGACAGATAGCCTTGCAGTGGTGAAAAAGGAAATACACTGTAATTCACCACCAGGACGTTACACACAGTAGTACATGTGCTACCTTTAACTTATCTAACATAAAGAGTATGCTGTTCCCCAAGGATAATGTATACAAAGTGTTAAAGAGGCAGAAGCAGGGGAATCCTCCTTTTCGGAACTAGAGTCCTCACACACCCAGCAAGCTAGGTGTCATGCTTCATCATATGGACTTGCTCCTCGTCAGGTCGGCGCCTCAGTACCCGACGGGCACCCATAAAGGGGCTCTTTGGTGGAGATCTTTTGTTCCTTGCCGTATGGTGCTGTGGGTGTGAGTGGGTGGTGTTAAAAAAGAAGGTTGGATAATCTGACTAAACTTTTTATTAGGGTGGTTATCCACCTTATTGAAAGAGAAATGGAGTTGCTGCTCTCTGGCTTAATGGTCCAGTGGAGCGACGCTCAACTCGTACAATGTGGTCAACATGTTTCATGCTTTACGGCCAATACTGATCCATAGCATTTCATCAGGACCTAAGTGCAAAACTATCTACACATGGTGGTGGATGGAAGGGTTCCTACCTACCACTCTTCACAGGTGCGAGCACGCTGTCCCGCCAATCCTAGTAGTAACCTAAAAGTGGGGTGACATGGAAAGCAGTGTATAGTTACCAGATAAAAATATCCAATAAACAGGTCATGTCATCCCACAAGCCTAATAAAACGTGTCCATCCAGTGAGTGCACAGGGGACATGTTATGCACCCCTGTTTATAAAAACATATAGTGAAAGACAGGGTGACTGAATTAAAACAGCGGCTGATTAGGAGAGAGAGGGACTATTAATATATATAAGAATGGTCCCCAGATAGGGAGCAGTAGCCAACAGTCCAACTCACCTATCTGGAGGGTAAAACGCACTCCAACGGTCTTGTCAGCTCCAGATACCAAAGTTGTGGTGTCCTGCAGTGTATGGGGTAAAATAAACAAAATATTGCCTTCAATAACTATTCAAAGTTTCTATGGAGCCAGGCTCGGATATGTGTCCCTATGTCATAGGTCTTCAAACTGTGGGGCGCGCCCCCCTGGGGGGGCGCAGCATCCCCTCAGGGGGGGGCGCGCTCTCCACCCCACCATTTAACCTTCATTTGTTGCTTCAAGGGCTATTAATTAGGCATCGTGTCTCTCAGCCGGAGCTGCTGCTGCATTTCGGGCTGCTGGAGACTCGTCTGGGCAGTGTCTGGAGTCTTATCTCCGGCACGCCCAAGTTTTTCACAGGTCTTTAAAGACCTGTGCAACCCATGTATATCTTGAAAATAGAGCACAAAGAGCGAAACAAGAGCTCAAAGCGAGCACAAAAGAGCACTAACTAGTACAGAAAGCTCAAAGAAGATACAGATAACACAAAAGGGCACAAAAAGCAGAAAATAGCAATAAGGAAAAAGAAAGGAGCTCAAAATGCACAGCCCGAGTGCGACCCATTTTATGCTGCCTCGATAGGGAATTTCAGAATGGTTAATGGCTGCTAAACTGGTCAGTTTTTTTTAAATATGCTTGGGGGTAGTCTGAACTGAAAACTGACCTATTGATAGCGAACCATTTAAACTTTCCTGTTACATTTGAATGACATTCATAACTTCCTAAGCTCTGGTCATAAAAGGCATGATTGTAGGCTTAACAGAATAGGAATCCCTTTATAGAAAACTGAAAAGAATGTCACTTTTTCTTTTTATGTAGTGTTTTTTGTTCAGGCTTTTGTTTGACCTTTACTACTGATTCAATGTCGCAGGTAAAGGGGCAGGGTTACATGTTTAGCACTTTACCCAGGCTCCACTTATATCACATGTGTATGATGTAAATGCCCCCTAGGTCTTCTTGGAAAACTGTGGCTGGGCTCCTACTGGCACAGCAACACCTGGCCATACTCCACATAACCACAGATTTTTGAATTGTGTCAGAAGGCATGTTTTGTGGAACCCCCTTTTCTGATATCTTGTATTAGGGCAAGGATGTGGCGCAACAGCCATAGCTGAAGACTGTGGAGCTGGTGAGCCATGTTGAATTCTTGGTGTCTGCTCAACATCCTGTGATTCTGGGCAAATCACTTAATCTCCCTGTGCTTACAAATAATGTGTGCTTGTGTAATGTAAAAGATGCACCTGTAAGGCGCTCCAATACCTTTGAGTCATGTTTGCACTATATAAAACGATACAAAAGGGGATGATGGACAGAGCATTTGAGCAAATCAAACACTCACCCCCAGTCAACTGATCTGGGTTTAATCCATCACCATTCTTTAGCCCACTCAGCCGCCCCATTTCAGACATGGCCATATGCAAATCAGTCTGACCCTGTGCCTCATGGGAACAGTCCAGCCCGAACTGCCAAGCCATGTCTTCCACGCACTATATAAAACAGCAAAAAATATATTACAAAATGTTGTGAGCACTCCCGTTTCCGGGTACTGCTCAAGACTGGAAGTGAGGCACAACCTAAGGATGGCAGAAGCAAGAATCCATCCACACATTGACTGTCTCTGTGGAGAAAAACAAGCACACCCCTCACCTGTGTTTTGGAAGTGTTTTTTACTAATCTATCCTAAATTTTGTTTTATGTAAAAAAAAAAAATTTTGATTGAACTCATGCTCTTTACACCTAGACTTCACCGGTCACTAAAGTAAATGCTCACTTTGCATGACAACTACACTTTACTTATACCACATATTTATGAAGTATTGCCCCTGTATTGACAACGTGTGGTAATTACGGCAATTCTTTTGATTCCAATAGAAGCAAAGCCTTGCTTCTTAATTTACTTGACATGAAGGGTCCATACATTTTTTAATAGTTCCAAAAATGGATGTATATTTTGTTTGGTAACATCGATTGGGTAGCAGTAAGATGATATCTTGATTTTTGAGTACAGACTTGAATTGCTTAATCTGAGACTTGGAACAGTGTTGTCCATTTTACTGGAAAAGGTAAAAACTTTACAGCTATTTACGGCCTAACGGCTAGGGTGGTCGACCTCGAATCTGGGGAACTGGGCTCAAGTCTCGGCAATGACGCTGCACATCCTGTGATTCTGGGCAAATCATTTAATCTCCCCGTGCCTAACAAAAAAAATAATGTGTCCTCATGTAATGCAACTGGTGCTATGTAAAGCGCTCTGATACCCGATTCGGGTCAAGTTTGTGCTATATAAAACTCTGTAAAATAAAATAAATAAATAAAATAAAGCACCAATGTAATTTTTTGGGGCTAATGTTTTCTTGGAGACTTTTCATTTGAACTGTATAATAAGCACAAGCACTACAAAAATGTCAATTTACTAAGCACTCTTACTTTATTTAATATTATTTGCCCTACATGACGTGGGCTCTGCAGGAGGGAATGGCCATCAATGATGCAGAGTACCAGCTTCCAGAACTTTTTTGTCAGGTGGTGGTGGTGGGGGGGCTCGACGTGTAAAAAGGTTTAGAAGGGGGGGCTCAGCCGACAAAAGTTTGAAGACCTCTGCCCTATGTAGTGGGCAACAGGCAACCCCACTGGACACTGTCCTCACAGGCTCGGAAGTTGTGGGGCCATAGGGCCCCCCGTGGGGCAGAGGCAGACTGTGGTACCACCGGTGGAGCCATCCCATGCCCTGAGGTGGGGCAGCGCATCCGGGTCCCCCACCATCCACTGGTGTGCCCCCAGGAAGAACCCTCACCCGGGCCACACATATATCCCGGCCCAGGGTCTGTGCGGTGTAAAGGTTGTAAATCCGCCCGCCACAAGAGGACCTGGGACCGATGCCGACTGAGTACGGCCACTGCAATTACCAAAGCACTCACCTGTCCAAATGTGGACGTCTGCCGGAAACCTACCCAGCACTGAGCCGAACAGCCGGATAATCCCAGGGCTGCCACTCATGCAGTGCTTTGTAGTCCTGCGCGTCTCCCGCGGCACGGTGCGCGACTGGGCCGGCGTTCCCCTTACGTCGCGTCACGTGGTGCATCGAGCGTCTTGGCAGACTGAGCTGAATCCGCTGGCAGAACATGGCGGGCATCTTAGAGTGTAGGGACTGGTCATGAGGAGTCAATGGTAAAGACCAAGACTGAGTTGTGCATTTTACACCCGAAATACCCCTTGTCAACAATTCAAAAGTCGGGGTTATACACAACATTCCGCGGACCTCAGTGCGGATGTGTAGTCCAGTGTATTGTGTAGGCCGAGTTATGGCTGCCCATGTTTTATTATAATCACGCAACCGAAGTACCCCTTGTCAACGACTCATAAGTCGGGGGACCATACCCAACATTCCGCAGACCTCAGTGCGGATTTGTAGTCTAGTGTAGTACAGTGACGGCCTCCCATCTGTAGTAATGAGTTGCGTGGGGTCAGGACACCAGGGGCTATTCGTGTTCAAGATTCTGAATACTATTCTTGAGTTAGGGTTATGTGGTAATAGTGAATCCTACCTCACATATGGCATCCAATCAGCTCATGCACCCAAATATTCATATGGTGTCCAATGTGAATAGAAATGGAGGGTTCCCTAGATAGAGGAATGGATGTAATCACGGTGCCCACAGGTATCTAAACAGAGTGGTCCACACACAGGTGACGGGGATGGAGCATATGATTGTTGCTGGAAATACTATCCATACTGAGTCATGGGGTTGTTGTTGCGTGTGAGGCCAGTGGTGGGTGTGTGTTTACCTCCCTGCCAGCGCGGCCCAAGGTATATCATCATTAAGGCCGATCGTGTTGGAGGACAGGCGGTGCACCCACCTCTGTTCAATTCTGAAGAGGGCATGTTGTGTAATCCTCGGGTGTGCCTCAAGTACCACCCATTTCAAAGTCTCTGCAGTGTGCTTAAGATCCTTACAGTGAGTGTACATTTTGGTGGTTGATCTCATACACCACACATTGCTCTTGTGCTCGGTGATGCATATCTTGACAGGTCTCATCATCATCCCTACATATTTCCTCTTGCAATGACATGTAATCATGTATATACACTTCGGTGTGTTGCAGTTACTGTGTTGCTTGAGCTTCCATAGGAATGTGTCAGTCAGTCCGATCTCTCTTACGGAGCTGGTCTGCTCGCAGACCGAGCACAACCCACTGGGGTGGTGCCCCATTACCGGTGGTAGGTCCCAGAGGGTCCTCTGGATCCCCAGCTCCTTGATTTTAGGCCTGGTGTGTATTAAGATGTCCTTCATGTTTTGAGTACGCTTGAAAGAAAACCTAGGTCTTTGGAGATTAAGGTCACCTGTGTTCACTATTCCCCAATGCTTTTTGATGGCCCTCTTGATCAGTGTAGAGTGCGGTGTGTAGGAGGTGACACATGTTATGGTTTCAACCTGATCTTTGGTGGTGGCCTGGAGAAGTGATTCACGTGGATTATTCATAGCCCTCTTGTAAGAGTTCCTGACCTGGTGTGCCGGGTAACCTCTTTCCCTAAGATTATGAGATTATGTGTAGGTCCTGGGCCTCTGATTTGTAGTCAGTCAGGGTGCTACAGTTCCTTCTGATGCGGAGGAACTGCCCAAACGGCAAATTGTTCCTGAGAGCCGTGGGATGGTGGCTATTATACAGAAGGAGACTGTTTCTGTCTGTAGCCTTTTTATAAAGTGTCGTGCTCAATCCCTCATCGGTGAGCCATATCCTTAAGTCCAGGAAGGGGATACTTGTGTCTGAAATGGTGTTGGAAAATTTAAGGTACGTATTTTGTGTTTTGACCCATTGGCAAAACTCCTCGCAAGTTGTTCGGTCACCCCTCCAAAAAATAAGGATATCATCAATGAACAAAACTTTTCCACAGAGTCAAATTCGCTCTGTATGGGTTGTTAGGGTTAATAATGATTTCCTCCTCAAATGTGGCCATGTACAGGCAGGCTACACTGGGGGCGAACATGCTCCCCATGGAAGACCCCTGGGTCTGATGGAAAAGCTGTTGCTCATACTCAAAAAAGTTTTCTGTGAGTGCCAGTGTAGCGCATCCCATAATGAAGAAGACCGGAGTGGGGGAGTCCCATTCTTCCTTCAATAGACTGGCCTCCACGGCTTCCAATGTTGCCTGTTGTGGAATATTCGTGTACAAAGCCTCCACGTCCAATGTCACTAGGAGGTCAAACCCATTAAGGCTCTCAATGTTGTCAACATACACAGCACACTGCCCACAGGGGTACCTTGGGCCTACCTTAGGGGTGACTTATATGTAAGAAAAGGGAAGGTTGGGGCCTGGCAAGTGGGTGCACTTGCCAGGTCGACATGGCAGTTACAAACTGCGTGCAGACCCTGCAGTGGCAGGTCTGAGATACCCATTCAGGTCTACTCATGTGGGTTGCACAATCAGTGCTGCAGGCCCACTAGTAGCATTTGATTTACAAGCCCTGGTAAATCAAATATGCCAATCATGGAAACACCAATCCATAATAACAATTTACAACAGGAGCACTTGCACTTGAACACTGAACATCAGTGAGAAAGTGTGCAGAGTCACTAAACCAGCAAAAACAGAGTCAAAACCGGGAGGTCAGAAAGCAAAAACATAGGGGAAACATGCCAAAAGATGCCAAGTCTAACAATCCTAAAACCAACAAAAATGAATGAATTCAGAAACAAATAGGAGGAAGAAGGCAAAAAAAGTCTTGGGATGACCCTGCATGAAGGGCCAAGTCCATCACCCACTCTGCCAAGCCACACTTGCAGCTAATTGGATATGGGAAGTGGGAGTGCACGGGCCTTGAGATTGTGAACTACATGTCCAACACCAAAGCATTTCCTCCCTTGCCACCTGTATCACTAGGGGAGTGGTAGTGAGGCAGTGACGGCCATGTCCCATAATTGTGAGTACCCTCATCTATGCTGCATTCTGTATGGAAAAGCAGCACAGTGGATGCTGAGAAGAGCAGCCTTTTAGCTCATCATGGACTTCATACCCTGCTGCAAGTGTCGCTGACTGCCTCTTTATTTATAGCTAAGTTGTGAATTTTTACATTAAAATGTGGATTTTGGATGGTTTCATTTTAGCACCTTAAATAAAGCATTGCACTGCGTGGCCTGTAGTAGAATTATCAAGCCACACCCTTTCTGCCATGACAGTTTAATTAAAGACTTAAGAGGCAAGGGTCACACTGTTTGGTCAAGTTTGGAAGCCAGAATTGAAACAAGGTTTCTTAATTAGACATTGTGTAGTTCCAAACCTGGATGGTTATCACATTCTTTCCCCTTCTGCCTTAATGACAATTTTATTAGTGAATTCATTACATTTTGTTACGTGCACAGATACTTTTGAAAGAAATGTCCCAGCGCTGGAAGCAAAGGTAGGATAACCCCAGAGGCAAGTCGGTTGTCTAGTGCCACCTTTACAAGGCCTTTAGGGCCAGATGTAGGTAGCCAAATACCGGTCGGAAACGGCCGAATTCGGCCGTTACCGACCGGTATCTGGAGATCGGCATGTAGGTGACAGAAAATAGGCCGAATCGGTAAATTTCCCGAATCGGTAAAGTTACCGATCGGTAAAGTTACCGATCGGTAAAGTTACCGATCGGTAACGTTACCGATCGGTAAAATACCGAATCGGTAATTAAGAATAGGTAAAATTGAAGTGTGAGATGTAGGGAGGCTCTGAAATACCGATTTTGGGCCAAAATCGGTATTTAAGAGTCGGTATTTACCATGGATTCAAATCAGGTGTTAACCAGGTACAGCCTATAAAAAAGGACCCAAAATGCAATTCTGTTTGCAAAATGGCTGCATTCTATGTAATTGCAAGACGGCTACGGCTACAGGAGGAAGGAGAGAGGGAATGGCTGAGACAGGAGCAGGTCTACAGGCAGAGGGTGACCCTGTTCATGCTCACAGAGGAAGAGATTGTGCAAAGGTACAGGTTGGCTCCAGACACCATCATGGAGCTCATCAGGGACCTCAAACCCCTGTTGGAGCACCCCACCCCAAGGGCACATGCAATACCAGCACATGTACAGGTGCTGTGCAGCATCCACCTGCTGGCGTCAGGGAGCTACCAGAGCGTGGTTGCTGTGGCGGGAGGGGTGACCCAGAGCAGCCTCTCAAGGTTTTTTCACAGATTCCTTGACGCCATGTTGCACAGGATGGACCATTACATTTCTTTTCCATCCACCCATGCAGAACTGGTTCAAACCAAATCGGACTTCTACCAGATGGCAGGATTTCCCCATATCATCGGATGCATTGATGGCACACACATCCCCATTTGTCCCCCTGCTGCCACAGAATACATTTACCGCAATAGGAAATCAACCCACACCATCAACGTGCAGGTGATTTGTAATGCTAAGCACTACATCACAGACCTCGTAGCTAAATTCCCGGGAAGTACCCATGATTCATATATATTTCAGAACAGTGGCATCTATGAACGGCTGACTGCAGGGGAATTTGGTGAAGGCTACCTCCTAGGTAAGACACAGTGTGCAACACCTATTAGACCTATTGCAATTAGCAGTACATGTATGCATGTGAGTAAATTATTCCCTTTTCTTTCCAGGAGACAGTGCATATGCCCTTCGCTCATTCATACTAACCCCCTACCTCAACCCCTCAACACCCAGCCAAAGGAGGTACAACCGGGCACACAAGCGCACACGCAATGTTGTTGAGAGAACATTTGGAATATGGAAGAGCAGGTTTAGATGCCTGCACAAGAGTGGAGGTGCAAGGCAGTATACCCCCATCACATGCTGTAAGATCATTGCTGCCTGTGCCATGTTGCACAATCTGGCTGTTAAGAAGGGGACTGAGGTGGAGTTAAGTGACTATGTGGATCACGACGACGACAATGCTGTGCCTGAAAGACATCCTGCAGGAGTGTCAACACCAAGTGATGGCAGATTAAGACGTGAGGAGATTACACGCAACTATTTCTGAGTAAGTGAAGACACTGAGCTATAGTCAAAGCACAAGCTTCTGTTTATTTAGGTTTCATAAACAGATGGTAAAGTAAAAAAGAGCATCAGTAAGCATTTGACATCAATGCTCACAGTGAGCAAACACACTCAGACAGGTCTCGAACCCACCCACCATAGTTGCATATTGTCACTAGGCTTGTTTAAATGGCACAAATGTGCAAATTTAACTTTAACAACTAAAGAAACAAATGTCCACAGGCAGTAGGCCATAGTAAAAAATGTTCATTTTCGGCCACGCTTTGCACTGCCAGGTGTTTGTGGCTCAGCCTGTACACTGGGCGTTTGGCCTGTAGCCTCACCCTGTCGCCTGCTGCTCCTCCTTGGCTCAACACCATGTGGGCTAGCTGTGCTGCTCCTACTGGTGCTAGGTTCACTGTCCGGCACGTCAAGAGCAGAACTTCGTGCACTTTGTGCATTGAGTAGGGCCTCCAGCGCACCAGTCATTCCAGCTATGCCCCTTGTTAACTGGTTGGTATTATTAGTCAGGACTTCCTGGCTATTGATGCTACGCCTGCATAGCAGGGATGTGGCTGTTGCCAGGCGGTGTAAGGATTTCTCTGCTCTCTGTGCCCGCTGCTTGTCCCTGTGCCTTGCAGCAATTTCAGAGTCAAGTTTAGTGCACAGTTGCTGTATGCCTGTTGCCATGCACTTGTTCACCTCCACAAGCTCTTGTATGCCCTTGCCAATGTCCTGAATGTTAATGTTCATGTTTTTCATTTGTCTCTGACAGGCCATGATGCCCTTGCCCTGCATCCTCTGGATCCTGACCATCGATCCCTCCAGGCCTTGGAAGACACTGGACCCCTCCCCACGTGCACCTGCACCCCTTCCTTGGACTGTGCGCCTTCTAGTGGTAGGTGGTACAGGCTCTGTGCCGGGCTGCAGTGTGGCAGTGATGTCAGCCTCAGACAAATCATGTGACTCTACACCCACCATTTCCTCAGCACCTATCTCCATTTGCAGCAGTGGGGAAACAACATGCCTCCTGCTAGGGTGTGCAACAGGTGTTACCAATTCAAGGGATGCAGGCATTTCTGGTGATGACACCAATAGTGGTGACTGTGAGGGAATTGGGGATCCATGCATTTCCTCACTGATGTCTGTTGCTTGGGAGGGTGGCTGCCCACTCGGAACCCCTGTGTCCTGGGATGCACTGGGCCCTGGATCCTGACTGTCATCCCTCTGGGGTGCCGTGCCTTCTGCCTCCTCGGACTGCCTTCTGGATGTGTGACCTGTGGACATATGGGCACATATCAGCTAGGTGCTAATGTGTCACAGCCACTACAATTAAACATATCAATTTGCACTTTGAACATGCTGCCTGCCCTTCATTTTGTCTGCAAACATTTAAATTACTTGTTGGTTACAGTGCTATGTCACATGTTCTTTCAAAGACTGACTACATGTACCATGATGCTTTGCTACAGTTTTGCACACACACCATGGGACTGGGGTAACTGAGCTGCAAGGGGTGAGGGATGGATGGGGGTGGGAGGGGGATTGCTGTGCATGCATCTTACCTTTTGTTTTTGCAGATTTAGCAGAGCTGTCCACTTCTCCCAGTCCATGGACACTTTCAGTCTCAAGGGTTGTGGCTACCAGCTCCTCAAGCTCGGTGAGTGGGGGTGCTGTGTTCTTTCCTCCACCTGTTTTCTGTGACTGTTTGTGGCGATCAGCCAATTTTTTCTTTGTGAGGCTCCTTAGGTCATAGAACCTCTTCTTTAAGTCTTCTGTCACTCTGGTGGTCACTCCCACAGCATTCACTTTATCTAGGATGTCCAGCCATATTTTCCTTTTTGTGGATTCTGGCACAGTGAGGGACAGTTTTCCAAAAAGTCTGTGGTGTACCTTGACCACCTCCTCAACAAGCACCTGTAATTCAGTACTACTGAACTTCAGTTTCCTTTTCCTTTCTGCTTGCTCACTTTCCCTGCTGCTTTCCATTTTAAAGTGTTCTCAATTCACAAGCTCTGCCTGCTGCTGCTGCTGCTCCCAGTCTCTCTGCTCCAACTGCCTTTCCAGAACCTTCTAATTAGTTGCAGCTGCCTGTGTGCACACTTCCTGCCAGGAAGGGGGAGGGTGGTTGCACCTGATTGGCTGTTTGTGTTGAGTTTCACTTTTGGTTGCTGGCCGACGCGGGAAATACCGATCGGTATTTACCGATCGGTAATTACCGATCGGTATTTACCGATCGGTAATTACCGATCGGTATTTCCAATGCTTTCCTATGGGACTTTTGCCCCATAGGAATGCATTGGCCATACCGATCGGTAAATACCGATCGGTAATTACAGATTCTATATTTACCGATTCTTATTTACCGATTCTTACCGAATCGGTAATTGGAACATCTGGATGTTCCTACATACCCCCCCTTCTTATTCACCGATTCTTATTTACCGATTCGGTAAAAATCGGTAATTAAGGATCGGTAAATATTTTTTACCTACATCTGGCCCTTAGTGTTGATATTAATGGAACAACATTATTATATATTATACCTAGGGCTCCCAGTTTTATGGTATTTTTTTTTTACTTTTGCGTCTGTGTTTGTCCATATTTATTTTTTGCCCATTTTATTGGTATTTATCCATATGTATTTTGTTTTTTGTGAACAGATGATGTGATAACTCATATATTTCCACATTTATTTAACAGATCAACATGCACTCATACTTTGATGCCTGTCACGTTTTAGCAAATTACACAGCCAAAAATGAAATAATACACACATCAAACAATTGGCATAATCGCTCAAATACATGTTGAGATGTGCAGCAATTAATTTAAGCAAATCTCAGTGAGCTTTATAACTCCCTATGCTGCCAATATGTATAGCTATTGACCATGTTGCCAATATGTACAGCTACTGGCCTGAAAGTCAATAATCTCAGCTTAGAGAGTCACCCAAAAGAAGCCACCTATCTGCATTTTTCCACTTTTAAAAATAAATACAGACAGGAAATACAATGTTTTCTGACTGTATTTTTCTGTAAAAATCTATAAAAACGGAAAACAAGGGAGCCCTAATTATACCATATGCGATAGAGGTTTGTGTACTGTGCACATCCTGAATTGAATTATTTCAGGGTGCTCTCAGATGTGAGGATCACGGAAAAGGAGGCAGAGGGAACAAAAGAAATTGCCCAGCGTCACGCAGGGACAAGCTGTGATTGAAAATGGACTTCTGGGCAGGGTTCCACAATAAATGTGTTTGCACTGGATCCAATCAATGCTTCTTTTTTTTATAATATTTTTATTGGCATTTACATGATACAGAGAACAAAGTTACATACAACAAAAAAACATGTTTTCGGGCATTCACCTCGGACAATCTGGCTTTTGGTGGTAATATTGTTCGAGTCAGGTTCGTTGGTTGGTTTTACGGTCTTCACGTGACTGCCCCTCCTTCTTTCGCACATATAACATTAAACATTTAAGTTATCGCTGATGGTTGCTTGTATAGATGATACATAAAACGTACACAGAACATAAAGTTGGTGGATGGTTGTGTAGTGACAGGTCGTTAGGTGGCCCTGGAATTGTGTATAGCTGATTGGGTTCAGGATTTTTGTTCTTCATGGTGGTTTGTATGGGCTTAGGAATGTGTCTAGTTTTGACCACATTGCTCTGTTGGGGTTTTTCCATGGTGTGTGTCTGAGAGCAGTGTTGTCCGCTCCTCTGAGAAATGTCACCCAGTTCAGCCACCCTTTGAATGTGACTTTGGAGGTATCTTTCCATTTTGCTATAACAGTTTTGACTGCCGTAGTTAATAGGAAGTCCAGGAGGTATCTGTCCTTTTGTTTTGCTACGTCAGTTGTAAAATGGGCAGTGGTAGTTGTGGCGAATGTTCAGTCTAGAGTGCAGTCTACAGTTTTGTTGATGAAGTTGAGCACCTTCCCCCAGAATTTGCTGACCTTACTGCAGTGATAGATGAGGTGTGCGAGGTCACCTTTTTCTGTGTCACAGTTCCATCATCTGTCATTATCTCTCAGACCTATCGATGCTAGACGCGCTGGTTTCCAGTATGCTTGGTGTAGTAGCCAGAATTTCGTTTGTGCCACGACCGGCGATATCATGTTTTCCGACGGGGCTGCCCAAAAGAATTGTAGTTCTTGTTCAGTGAGTTTGGTACCTAGCTGTGTTTCCCAGTAGTTGGTGTTTTTGGCGTTGAGTCTGGTGGATATAGGGCGGAGGAGTTTGTACAGTTGTGAGACCTGGTGGCCCGAATTGTTTATAGTTTCCATGTAATGGAAGATTGAGGGTTCGTGCTTGGTTAGCTTTGACTTGGATAGGGCTGTTTTGATTGCCAG
The DNA here is from genome assembly GCF_964261635.1 of Lissotriton helveticus. Lineage (NCBI taxonomy): Eukaryota > Metazoa > Chordata > Amphibia > Caudata > Salamandridae > Lissotriton > Lissotriton helveticus. Next base: position 1,530,796,031 of record NC_136061.1, read on the forward strand.
GAAATTGTATAGTTCTATGTCTGGAAGTTCATGTTGTGCTTTCAGGTAGTTGAAAATGTGGAGAGACCTACTGCTTCCCACTGCGCTGGATAAGAGAAACCTAGTCTTCTCCATGACTTTATGTCCAGGGACTTGCCTCTGTATTTGATCTTGGGGTTTACCCAGAGTGTTTCCCATTGCAAGTTTCTGATGCTGTGCTCAAGCTTCTGATCTACTTTGAGCAGCGCTTGTCTTGTGATTCTAAAGATAGGGTTGTTTTTTTGTGCCTTCTTGTTGGCAGTGAGGAGAGTTAAGGGGTCAGTGTTAATTTGAATGGCTCTCTCAATATAGAGCCATGTTGGTGTGTATGGCTGGTTTGGGAGAACCCAGTGCATTCCTTGTCTGGCTATAAAGGCTGTCTGGAAGGTTCTCAGGTCTAAGTTTTTGGAGGCCTATTCTAGGTTTCTTATTTCTCCATGTGAATTTGTTTAACATTTGGTCTATCTTTCTGTGGAATTCATCTGTGAAAGCCATGGAGAGCATTCCTGCAAGATAGTTTACAATGGGCGTGATCATCATCTTCACTGTATCTATCCTTCCCCACCAGGTGATGAACTTGGGTGACCAGGATTCTAGTAGACCTTTGATCTTATCTAGTGTTGCCTTCTCATTTTGCTCCAGGGTGATTCTCAGGCTTTTCCCGAATTGGCTGCCGAGATATTTGACAAAGCCGGGTTGCCAGGTCAGCCCTGAGGTTCCTAATATCTCTTTGGTCGTGTGGATGTTTAGGGGCATGCATTCTGATTTATCTCTATTGAGCTTATATCCTGAGTGTTTAGCGTATGTTTCAATGGTGTGCATGAGTGCTGGTATGGATTGGGTGGGGTTTTCCGTTATTATGAGTAGGTCATCCACGTAGGCTGCAATTTTGGCAGTAGTATTGTTAATGGTTATGCCCGCTATACTTCTGTTTGCTAGAATGTCCCTAATCAGGGGTTTGAGTGCTAAAAGGAACAGCAGCGGGGTAGCGGGCAACTCTGTCTCGTTCCCCTTTAGAGGTTAAATTGTGCCGATGTTGTACCATTTATAACTATCTGTGCTTTGGGGCACTTATACAGTGCCATGACTTTCTTTGTGAAGCTATCTCCTAGGTTGAATGCACGCATGCTCTTTTCTAGAAACTGCCAGGATACCCTGTCAAAAGCCTTTTCTGCGTCTAGTGTAATTGCTACCGCCGACTTATATGAATTGGAGGAGTGCTCTATTATCTGGCAGAGGAGCCTCTTGTTGTTGTGCGACATGCGTGTTTTCAGGTGTCCTACCTGAGTGCTGCCAATCAGCTGAGGGAGCACTTTGTTAAGTCTTGTGGCTAGGATTTTGGCGTATAATTTGCAATCTAAGTTTATCAGTGATATGGGTTGGTAGTTTTTGGCCATTGAGCGTCTTTGCCTTCTTTGGGTATTACAATTATGTTGGCTTGTGACATTGATTCGGCTACTACCCCTTCTGTGCCACAGTGGTTGAAAACTTTCGTCAAGACCGGCAGTAGCTGGTCTTGGAACGTTTTGTAAAGGGCGCTGTGTATCCATCTGGTCCTGGGGCTTTGTTGTCTTTTAGTGCCCTAATGACTGTGGTGATCTCTGCCATTTTTATGTCTTGACCTAGTGTCTTAGCTTCCTCTATCGTTATCGTGGGTAGGTTCATACTGTCTAGATAGGCTGGGCAGCCGTCCTGGTCAAGGTTGTCGCCTTTTTTGTATAGCTCTTTATAGAATTCCATGAACGTGTGTAGGATATCTCCGTGTCGGATGTGTGTTTTGTTGCGTGCGTCTGTGATTGTGGAAATACAGTGTTGCCTTTGTTTGTGTTTGAGATATGATGCTAGGATTTCCCCCACCTTGTTTGCTTCGCAGAGGTTGATTTGTTTGTATTTTCTTATCCATAGACCGGCTCGTTCGCTTAGAATTCTGCTGAATTCGTACTTTTCCCTGTGAGTTCTGCAAGGGCGGCTTTGTCCGAGGTATCTCTGATGTGTTTAGTTTCTAGTTGTTTGATGTCGCTTTCTAGCTGGTCTAACTGTGCTTTTGTTTCTCTGTCTCTTCTGGATTTGATTTCTATTAATGTGCCCCCTGATGGTCGCCTTAAGGGCGTCCCACAGACTTTTTGGATCTATGTCTGGTGTGTCATTCTCTTTGATATGGTCTTTGATGGCTTTTTCAATTCTATTTTTGTCTTCCTGTTTCGCCATGGTGATGTTGTTGAGGCGCCACCTGTGGGTGATGTTCTCATTGTGTTGGCCCGTCAGATGTAGGCTAATTCAGGAGTGGTCTGAGATTGTCCTTGCCGCTATATCTGTGTGTTCTATCAGGTGAGCGTGAGAGTCTGAGTTGAGGATGTAGTCTATTCTACTGTAGGAGTTGTGTGGGTTGGAATAGAATGTGTAATCTCTGGTGTCTGGGTGGCGCCATGGGTCTTTAAGGTTGAATCTGGTGCATATGTTCTTTAGGTTGTTGTGGGAAGTGGGAAGTTGAGTCTGGGAGCCTGATTGTCTATATAGGGTGTGGTCCAGTACAAGGTTGAAGTCACTTTGCCATGACGATCATTTGGTTCGATTGGTGTGCCTCTAGTTCTTTTTTACCCCCTCCCAGAATGTTGAGTTGTCTGTGTTTGGTGCGTATATGTTTGCTACCAGACTGGATTCTACACCTCTTTTTAGCTGTGTGATCAGTAGTCTGCCCTCTTTGTCAAACTGTTCTTTCTTGATGGTAATGTTGGATTTGCTGTTAATCAGGGTGATTACACCTCTTTTTTTGCCCCCTGCTGGTGAGCAGGCTGTCTGGCCTATCCATCTTGCCCTAAGTTTACTTGCGTCATCCATGGAGAGTTTTGTTTCCTGTAGTAGGATGGTATCGCTTTTAGTCTTTGCAAGATAGTCTAGTACTTTCTTTCTCTTAATCTGGTGGTTTAGACCTTTGACATTAAGGGATACAATTTTCAGGTCGGTCTGTAATGCGTTCTTTTTATTCACGGTCTTGTGTCACTGATCGCAGGCCAATTTGGGTTTCTAAATGGGTTTACTGTACTGCTAGTAATGGGCCCTTGTGGACTGCCTACGTGTGACAGAGTGGTTACTTGTGGTGGATGGTTTGACCCAGTCGGCCTGTCGGCAAGTTTGGTTTGGACATGGACAGAGACGTGGATGAGACATACTAGGAGAACAGGACAAATGTAACAAACATAACGGACGGGACACCCTCTCCCTTCCCTCTCCTCCTCCCTTCCCTCCCTTACCCCCCCTGCTCGTGTTTCGTACTGTAGACGTGCGACAGCAAGGTCCCTCCCGCCCGCTACACTCTCAGGATAGTCTATCGCGCTGTTCTAGTTTGCTTATTCTAAGCACGTCCCCTTACAAGGCTAGACCTGTCTATCGCAAATGCCTGATCATTGTTCGTTCATGCCTAGAAGTTAAAGGATATAGTCAGTTTTTTGGTGAGCTGGTGAACTGGTTGACTTGTTCTCTGGCCACTCGTCTGGGATTTGCTTTGGCTTGATTTGAGGTAGGTTTTGTTGTAAAGTGCTTGCAGTCTTTGTAGGCATATGTGGTAGAGTGCGTTACTGTTAATGCCTCGAGATATTGTATAGTGTGAATTCTCTCTGTAAGCTCCTTGGGGTCTTGCCTATTCATTTGAGAGTTCCTGTGAGGCGCTTCTTTTGCTTGACATAATTGTTGTCTCCATTTCCTGTGGGGCCGGGCCAGATAAGTATCGTGACAGTTCCGCTGGGTCTTCGAACGTTAACGAGATTCCTTTGTTGTTTACCCTGAATCTGGGTGGTCCAGCGAACGAAAAGGTGATGTTTTCTTTTCTTAACTTGTCTCTTTGGGCCAGAAAGCCTTTCCTAATGTCCACTGTGTTCGAGTAGTCCTGGGTGAGGATAATCTTGTGTCCTTTTGGGGTTCTTTCTTGCGTACCCAAAGATGGCGTCGGTCTGGTGAGAACGTAGTGGTTTGCAAATTATCGGTCTTGGGCTTGCTCTGTTGGTTTGTCTAAAAGCCGGGACCCTGTAGGCCTTGTCTAGTTTGAAGGGGTTTTCAAATTTGAGGTTAGTTAGTTTGGGTATGAGCTCTTGTATCATTGCCACACAGGATAACACTTTCTCCTCCGCTCCCTCTGGCACGCCCAGGATTCTGATGTTCCCTTTTCTTTGTCGGTCCTCGAACTCAGCAGCCTGTTTGTGGAGATCTGTGGTTGCTTTGGTGATGGTGCCCATTGTTTTGCCTGTGAGCTGCGCTCTGTCTTCAATATCGCTGACTCTTTGTTCTAGTGTTGAGAGTCTGTTGTTTGTCGAATGGATGTCTGCTCTGACTGCTGCCAGTTCCAGTTGTATGGCGTCTGTGGTCTTCTTTGTAGATTTGGCTAAGTCATGGTCTTCCGACAGCTTTTTAAGTATGCTGACCAGAGTGCTGCTGATGTCCGCCTTTTGTTTGAAGGGGGAATCTGGTTGGCCTTCCGGTTTGGTTTTCTTCGCTATTGGCACCACCTTGCTTTCGTTACCGGCCGTTTTGTTTTTCCCTAGTCCTCTTTTCTTCCGCAGGAGTTCGTATCTTTTGTCACTGCTCTGTGGTGTGGGATGGGATGTCTGTACTTGTTGGCCACTGTCGTTCGCGCGTGGTTTTGGAGAGGTGCTCAGGTTTGGGCTCTCTTGCTTTGTGCTACCTGTGACTCTTGGTCTGCTTTCTCTTTTGTTAGTTTGGGACCTTAGAGCCTTTTTTTCTGCCACATTTGGGGTCCTTATATTTGGAGTGTGCAGTGCGTTTTCTGAGGTTGGTCTGCTGGGATGTAGGGCAGTCGCTTGGGCGGGGGTTGGGGCCTTGGGGGTACTGACACTGACCTTGTCTGTGAGAGTGGGCTTGTGGATTATCTTTGCCACGCCGTAGAAGGGTGTCTCTCAACTTGCAGTCGCCATCTTGCCGGCCGGAGTCAATTCTTTCGTTCCTACAATCTTGCTTGTTTACGATGTACAGCTGGTAATCGCGCTGTCGTCGGTATCACCATTCGGGGCGGTGCAGTTTCCGATTGCTGCCTTGATCTTTGTTTCTTCGTTTCTCCGCCTGTGTCACGTTAAAATCTTGTTTTGCATCCTGAGGTGTAGCGGAGCTCTGGACTCAGGCAACTCTTCCCATTGCCGTCCAAGCCACGCCCCCCCCAATCAATGCTTCTAACTGGCCGGGGCATGTAATGTATCCTTTGTATCGTTATAAGATAGAGCAGCAGCATTGGAAACGCCCCTCTTCATAGAAAAGGTGCACCTTGGCAGCAACAGTGCAAGCTTCCTAACTGCAGAAGAAAGGTACGGCAGGGGTAGCAACAGCACAGACCTTTCTGATCACAGAACAGGTACAAATCGGGCAGCAGCAGCGCAAGCTTTACTTTCTCACAGAACAGGGACAGTACAGCAGTAACAAAGCAAGCTTCCCTCTCTCACAGAACATAAACAGATACGGCATGAGTTACATGTAGGTTACATATCGCTCTGGAGTGGTTGCTTAAATTACTGTGATGAATTTATAGGTGGATGAACTGGTGAACATGCGATTTCTGACACCATTCTTGTCCCGGTGCTATTCCAAGTCAGCCTCCCAAAAGTCCTGCTTCTGCCACATGGAGGCCTGCCGTTTGTGTTGATTCTTTGGTGTTCTATGTATTGAGAAGCATGGCTGGACTGCCTATACTGGACATTGGGCGTTTCCCCGGGAGGCTGGAATGGTGGGGGGCTGGTTTTGTAGCAGTGCAGAAGTTTTGAAAGCACCCGCTGCAGAGCTCCTTGTATAGCCAGTAGTTTTCAGGCAACAATAAAAATGATAAGATGACTCCGGTGATTAATATATATAGTACGAGGGCCGGGCTGAAAAAATGTACCGTGGCTGCGTTGGGGTCCCAGTCCGGCCCTGTTGTCAAATAGCTGTTAAATCATAGATCAATATCATTTGGAGCAGTCCAGTGACAGCCTAAGTAACTATACTCTAGACAGGCACACAGGAAGCAACCGCTTTAAAAGGTTTTTGAATGCGTGCGCCCACCAGGCGCTGTGCAATCCGTTGCTTGGTGCTGCACCTGTGCAAAATGTTGAGGGACGCCAGTTGTGCCACAACTGGTGAGAATCAGAGCCCGGTGGGGTTATTTCTCATTTGCAACCAGCACCACAATTTACGCCTGTAAGTATCTCAGTCTGTAATTACTGAGTACCCAGGGCAACAGGCACCGCCTTCAAACGCCACAGACCACATCCTCGGACTGGGGAGTAACGCAAAATGAAGCACAATGTGACGAGGCGCAACCGAGCCTCCCCTATCTCAAGGATATTCTTTGATGTTGGGCTGAATGGGGGTAGAGTTACCAGATTTTGAGGAGCAAAAATCAGGCAAGGTCAGACATAAAAGAAGGACTAAAGTCTTCAATCTCAATTTTATATCTGTCCTGTTCCGTTTTTTTGCGTAGCCTTGTAAATGTGTGACTCTACTTGTGTGTTTGTGTGTATATACATATATACATATATATATGTATATACAAACGCACATTTACAAGACTACAGATACATAACATTAGCTATGGCTTGACCTCCACCCTGCACTGCCCCCCCCTCCACTCTGTCTCTTTGCTGGGAGCAGACAGCGGACTGTGTTGTCTGGCAAGGTCGCAGAAACAGATAAATTACTTCAATGATTTCAGACTTTGTAGGTGCCTGTGAAAGGAGAAAACACCTTTCACATTTGCTTGGCTAGAAGATCTGACCCTTGTCCCAAAAACTGGGACATTTATTTCAGGGAAGATCTTCTATCCCGCCACCTACACTTCTCTACCCAAATAACTGAATAACATATCCACTACTCAAATTACTTCATATTTTACTATACAAATTTTCAACACTAATCCTTTATGAGTTCCGGAGTACTGTGCTACTCGCCAGAAAAGCGCTTCAACACCCATCAGGGGTAACAAGTGCTATATGAATGCAAACCTTTCTTCCCCTCTATCCCTTCACTATACTTCTCACTCCAAATAACTGACTAATATCCACCACTCAAATTACTTTCATATTTCACCATTCTAATTCACCACTAATTCTTTATGGGTTTCTGGAGTAGCATGCCTCAACACCCCATATGGGGTAACAAGCGCTATATAAATACAAGCCTTTTTTCCTTTTTATCCTTCAGAATCTAAATAACTGTCTAACCTATCCACCACTTAAAATGTAATTCATGTTTCACTATACTAATTCAACACTAATCCTCTATGGGTCCCGGAGTAGCGTGCTACTCGCCGAAAAAGCACTTTAACGCCTTGTCAGGGGTAGTAAGCGCTATATAAATGCAATTACAATACAATACAATACAATACAATATGCATGTGCTGTAAGAATGTCAGATGCATTGGCCTTTCCCTGTATTTATACATAATAAATGTAATTTATATGGTGCTTACTACCCCTGAGGAGGCGTTGAAATAATTTAAGTATCACTATTTTTTTTTGTAAAGCACTATGGGTAGAGGATGTTTGCGCTGACAATAGGCAACACTGTTTTATGCATAGCTTTCAAAAATGTGAATCCTCTGCCTCAATCAGGAGGGTTTGCGTGTATACTCGAAATGTGCTCCAATGTACTCATGATAGACCTACTAAACATATATGTGAGGGTTCAAGATCTGATGTCACTTTTTATGATGCCACTTCCTGTGATGGCACGCGCCGTGATGTCACGCGCCCTGATGTCACATGCAGCGAGGTCACACACTGTGATGTCACTCGCTGTGATGCCACTTGAATACTGGATTATTCCCCCCACTTCTTTTTAGGTCTCGACTATTTTATCCGGTTAGGGATAAATAGGCGAGATTCTAGTAAGCGGTTTAAAAAGTCTACCAAACTACTGCGGATCGTGTACAGTTCATGTGAGGCAGGCGTGTGAGACAGGCGCGTGCACATCAAGCACCATCGGCCTTGGCACAGACTTCAAAGGAAGCCGCTCGCACACCACCATTTGTCTGAGCCTCGGCATCAGACTTCAAAGGAAACTGCTCCCAAGCCGCTACCCCTCGCCTCCCCCCATCAGACATCAAAGAAATGCGCTCCCGCTCCCATGCACCCCGCCACAGCAATGCAGAGAGCTTGTTTCCTATAGGCGTTGAATGCTTTCTGCCGTGGTTTTGTTTTGCATTTCGGATGGCGTGTCTTTCCAATTTGGTGGGTGTGGGAGAGCCGATGCCAGGTCCCCTTCCGCAGTTCCAAGAACGGTGCTCTAGATGTTGCCACATCGCCTCGCCTCACTGGAACAGTCGCCATCGTTTTGTTTTGGTCTTCTTTTGTTTCTTTGGCACACCCCATGTGTGCACACATACTGGCGGTCTGCTTGAGTATGGTTGCAGGTGGAAGATATTTCAACGGTTTACAGAAGGCTGCATTCATCTTGTGTAAGCACACAAAGGTCGCATTTGAGACACAGGATATTGAGCCAGCCTGCACAAGCGTGGTCCGCTTTGGCCACTCTTGTTTATTTATTTATTTACTTAGTTGCACAAGCGGGGCGCCTTCACTCTCTTGTCTCTTTCCTGCTCTCTCTCTCTTTCGTGGTTCTGTTTACTATCCGTCTCCTTAAGTCTTGCTCCCCCCTCACCTTCTCGCTTCTTTATGTCTGTCTGGCAGTCTTGCTGTTCTCTCTCTCTCTCTCGCTGTTCTCTCTCTCTCTCTCTTGCTCTCCTCTCTCTTTCATTCTCGCTCTTTTCTCTCTTTCATTCTCGCTCTTCCCTCTCTATCATTCTCGCTCTTCTCTCTCTCTTTTATTCTCGATTTTCTATATTTCATTCTTGCTTTTCTCTTTCATTCGCGATTTCCTCTCTTTCATTCTCTCTTTTCTTTCTTTCATTCTTGCTCTTCTCTCTCTCGCGCTCTTTTCTCTATCTCCGGCGAGAGAGGGGGGGGCGTGCCCCAGCATGCTGTAACCACCAGTGCCTCCACCGAGTGGCCCCACCTCTTTAGTAGCTTATATCGTCCACGGCCGATGTGATGACTGGTTCATGCTGGCTTGTATTTTACAAAAGCTGAAAATCAGCACAGTGACGTAATGAGTGAAACATTGAAGTGCATTTGTTTTCAAGTTTAGCCCCTTTTACACTGAGGCAGATCGCCCGAGGGTTGCTCATTCAATCACAATTCCTCATGTGTTCCAGAGCGAGCCCAGCACACAGGCAGCTGTTATGTTTGCTGCAAACAACCCTTTTTAAGCTGTGGACACCTCCGGGTATAGTGGGATTTATACATTCTTTTCATTCCATTTCATTCACGTCAAATCATTTGGAGATCTGGAAAGGAGGGCTTTGGGTTTTGTGCTGCTGTGTGGAGTTGCAGCTTTTGTGACTGGAGCAGCAGTTGATGTACATACACGCTAATCAGAAGCGTAGGGTAACTGTTCCAAAATTCAAATGTACAATCTTCTACAGGGTCTCCTCCTTTCATTGGTGGCATAGGTTAAAAAAACCAAACACTAGCTTCAGGTAAAGCAGTCCGACGCTAAGCATTTGCCTCTGTGTTTATCACCGCATTGCTTGTTTACAAAGCAAGCGCACTATGGGTTAAAGTATGGGTTAAAGGCTCACGCGGTCTTTGATGGTGCGAAGGATGATCGTACTGCAAAATCCGTGATTTACTTCTCTCTACTCATACCAGTCCTCTCAAGCCTTCTGCCACATCCCTTGTGCACCAGCTGGCTGTATACATCATACCTGTTCCCTTCCCACGCGGCATCTACACCTTGTCACAGCACCCCTTCCCGTGCGCTCGGTCTTTGTACCTCCATACCTGCTCCCTGGCCGCCTCAGCATCACGTCACTCTGCCCTCTTCCTAGCGCTGTTGCCCTGTGTCTATCACACAAGTGAAGTGACCCCTTTCCTGACCATCTCTGCTACTCGCCACACGTCTCTCCTTGTACTCTCTCATGTACAATCCGTCTCTTTAGGATTCTCTTGACCCCACTGAAAAACGTGTCCGAAGTTTCTGATTAACTGTGTGCACACTACGTAGGGCCTCTATAAGCAGAGCAAAAAGACCTACACCACAGAGTTTTTTGTGTATATTACATATCAATTATATACGTGTTTCTCCACGAGGCTCTTACTGATTAAAACTATAGGACTTTACAAAGGAATACAACATGTTTGGCACTCAATCTTCCTAACCTGAGTGCCATGAGAAAATAACTGGTGTTTTGAGAACACTGGGTTGTAAACATACGTTGGCATGAATGATGAAACGAACAGTTTCCGCAAATCTTTCTTTCCCATTGGATTTGCACTAACGGTTGTAGTTTGTTGCTGTGAAGCAAAGCTCCAGACCATCAGTTTCCCCCAACACATTTTAAAGTGAGACAATATTAAGGTAATCACATTTATTTTCCTAGGGTGTGTCCACAATGCTTCTTCTAGACAGGTCCCTTTCCCGGAGGTTATTGCAGGTGTTAACTTAGAGATAGTCTCTTGGCCTTAATTATTGCACGTTCCTTTGGGCGTCCTGTTTGTTGTTAACCAACCGTGCATTTCCTTCACTCATTTAAAAACAGAATGATATTGTTTTTCCCTACAAAGGGAGGGCCTCCTTTACTTTGTAAAGAATATATGTGTCGTCTTGTAAGCAGGTATCTAAACAAAAGTGGGTGCTACTCTCGGAGATACAATACTTTCAAAATCGCATGTACAAATTGCATGACCTTTAGATACAGAGCTCAGTGTGAACGATGTGGCTTGTACACACACAACCATACACACACACACAACCACAGACACAACCACACACACACACACAACCAGACACACAAATACACACAACCAACCACACACCCACAACCACAAGCACACACACAACCGCATACACACACAACCACACACACACACAACCACACACACAACTGCATACACACACAACCACACACACACACAACCACACACACAACCACACACACAATCACACACAACCACACACACAGCCACACACACACAACCACACACACACACAGCCACACACACACACAGCCACACACACAACCACAAACACACACAACCACACACACAAACACACACACACAACCACAAACACACACAACCACTTGAGTGCCATGAGAAAATAACTGGTGCTTTGAGATCACTGGGTTGTAAACATACGTTGTCATGAATGATAAAACTAACAGTTTCCGCAAATCTTTTTTTCCCATTGGATTTGCACTTACGGTTGTAGTTTATTGCTGTGAAGCAAAGCTCCAGACCATCAGTTTCCTCCAACACATTTTAAAGTGAGACAATATTAAGGTAATCACATTTATTTTCCTAGGGTGTGTCCACAATGCTTCTTCTAGTCAGGTCCCTTTCTCGAAGGTTATTGCAGGTGTTAACTTAGAGATAGTCTCTTGGCCTTAATTATTGCACGTTCCTTTGGGCGTCCTGTTTGTTGTTAACCAATCGTGCATTTCCTTCACTCATTTAAAAACAGAATGATATTGTTTTTCCCTACAAAGGGAGGGCCTCCTTTACTTTGTAAAGAATATATGTGTCGTCTTGTAAGCAGGTATCTAAACAAAAGTGGGTGCTACTCTCGGAGATACAATACTTTCAAAATCTCATGTACAAATTGCATGACCTTTAGATACAGAGCTCAGTGTGAACGATGTGGCTTGTACACACACAACCATACACACACACACAACCACAGACACAACCACACACACACACACAACCAGACACACAAATACACACAACCAACCACACACACACAACCACAAGCACACACACAACCGCATACACACACAACCACACACACACACAACCACACACACAACCGCATACACACACAACCACACACACACACAACCACACACACAACCACACACACACAATCACACACAACCACACACACAACCACACACACAGCCACACACACACACACACAGCCACACACACACAACCACACACACACACAGCCACACACACACAGCCACACACACACAGCCACACACACAACCACAAACACACACAACCACACACACAAACACACACACACAACCACAAACACACACACACACACCCACAAACACACACAACCAACCACTTGAGTGCCATGAGAAAATAACTGGTGCTTTGAGATCACTGGGTTGTAAACATACGTTGTCATGAATGATAAAACTAACAGTTTCCGCAAATCTTTTTTTCCCATTGGATTTCCACTTACGGTTGTAGTTTATTGCTGTGAAGCAAAGCTCCAGACCATCAGTTTCCCCCAACACATATTAAAGTGAGACAATATTAAAGTAATCACATTTATTTTCCATGGGTGTGTACACAATGCTTCTTCTAGACAAGTCCCTTTCTCGGAGGTTATTACGGGTGTTAACTTAGAGACAGTCTCTTGGCCTTAATTATTGCACGTTCCTTTGGGCGCCCTGTTTGTTGTTAACCAATCGTGCATTTCCTTCACTCATTTAAAAACAGAATGATATTGTTTTTCCCTACAAAGGGAGGGCCTCCCTTACTTTGTAAAGAATATGTGTGTCGTCTTGTAAGTAGGTATCTAAAAAAAAAGTGGGTGCTGCTCTCGGAGGTACAATACTTTCCAAATCGCATGTACAAATTGCATGACCTTTAGATACAGAGCTCAGTGTGAACGATGTGGCTTGTGCACACACAACCACACACACACACACAACCTCACAACCACACACACACACAAACACACACAACCAGCCACACACACACAACCACAAACACACACACAACCACAAATATAATAATAATAATAATAATCCACATTTGTAAAGCGCACAATCACCCGTTAGGGTCTCTAGGCGCTGGGGGCCGTCGGGAAGATTAAGCAAGCTATTGCCCAGAGTCACATGTTGCTGGGCTAACCTGCCACCGGCGCTGGGGATCGAACCGTGATCCCCAGATTCCAGCGTCAGTCGCCCTGGCCGAGGCGCCACACCTCTCCCTACACACACAACCACACACACACACAACCACACACACACACACAACCACACACACACACACAACCACACACACACAACCACACACACACAGCCACACACAACCACAAACACACACAACCACACACACACAACCACACACAACCACACACACAACCACACACACAACCACATACACACAGCCACACACAACCACACACACAGCCACACATACAACAACACACACACACAACCACACACACACACCACCAGCCATCAGTGCACACATCAATTGTTAACACATCCACAATTAACTATTGTAGCAATCGCAGTATGGCGCACTTTACTTTTAAACATATTCATCTAAAGCGCAGCATGCCACCATTGCTACAAAAATAAATACACTTTTTTGGCCTATAATTTATAGACTTTTGTTGCAATTGGTGTTGCAATTTTTAGCAGTGCCAATAGCTCAAACGTAATTAATGCGAGACCTATTGCATTGCAAAGGCTTGTTTTTTAGGTTTTGCCTAGCGAAAGCTGCGCTCTGCGCAGCTTTTCGCGCAGGCGAAATCCTGTTGAGAACTGTAGGGTGCTTTGGGTCGGCCCTCGTCATTGATTGGCTGGCTCCGTAAACGGAGCCTTGCCATTGGACGAGGGGCCTGTCCGTCAATGCCGGACCAGACACGGAGGCGTTCCTGACATTCTTTGCCTTTTGCCGACGTCACGCGACGCCGGGAACGCCCCCGAGTCTGTTCCGGCATTGCCGGCACCTCCCTTGCTCTACTGTCATCACCACAACACTGCGCCCATTTTATCCCAAGCTAAACACTCGGAGAGGCGCAGTGACCGGGTCTTTGAAGGCCGCTCTCCCAATGAAAACAAGTTTTCTCTCCGAGTCAGCACGAGCAGGAAGACGAGCAGCGCGCCTCCCAGCTGGCCTCTCGCATCAGCATCCAGAGCTGCCCTGCGCGGTGTGTAGCTTCAGTGGAGCTTCAGAGTGCAGAGTGGAGCTTCAGAGTGGAGCTTCAGAGTGGAGCTTCAGAGTGGAGCTTCAGAGTGGAGCTTCAGAGTGCAGAGTGGAGCTTCAGAGTGGAGCTTCAGAGTGCAGAGTGGAGCTTCAGAGTGGAGCTTCAGAGTGCAGAGTGGAGCTTCAGAGTGGAGCTTCAGAGTGGAGCTTCAGAGTGGAGCTTCAGAGTGGAGCTTCAGAGTGGAGCTTCAGAGTGCAGAGTGGAGCTTCAGAGTGGAGCTTCAGAGTGCAGAGTGGAGCTTCAGAGTGGAGCTTCAGAGTGCAGAGTGGAGCTTCAGAGTGGAGCTTCAGAGTGCAGAGTGGAGCTTCAGAGTGGAGCTTCAGAGTGGAGCTTCAGAGTGGAGCTTCAGAGTGGAGCTTCAGAGTGGAGCTTCAGAGTGGAGCTTCAGAGTGCAGAGTGGAGCTTCAGAGTGGAGCTTCAGAGTGCAGAGTGGAGCTTCAGAGTGGAGCTTCAGAGTGCAGAGTGGAGCTTCAGAGTGGAGCTTCAGAGTGGAGCTTCAGAGTGGAGCTTCAGAGTGGAGCTTCAGAGTGGAGCTTCAGAGTGGAGCTTCAGAGTGCAGAGTGGAGCTTCAGAGTGGAGCTTCAGAGTGCAGAGTGGAGCTTCAGAGTGCAGATTCAGAGTGGAGCTTCAGAGTGCAGAGTGGAGCTTCAGAGTGCAGATTCAGAGTGGAGCTTCAGAGTGCAGAGTGGAGCTTCAGAGTGGAGCTTCAGAGTGGAGCTTCAGAGTGGAGCTTCAGAGTGGAGCTTCAGAGTGGAGCTTCAGAGTGCAGCTTCAGAGTGGAGCTTCAGAGTGCAGAGTGGAGCTTCAGAGTGGAGCTTCAGAGTGCAGCTTCAGAGTGGAGCTTCAGAGTGCAGAGTGGAGCTTCAGAGTGCAGATTCAGAGTGGAGCTTCAGAGTGCAGAGTGGAGCTTCAGAGTGCAGATTCAGAGTGGAGCTTCAGAGTGCAGAGTGGAGCTTCAGAGTGCAGAGTGGAGCTTCAGAGTGCAGAGTGGAGCTTCAGAGTGGAGCTTCAGAGTGCAGAGTGGAGCTTCAGAGTGCAGAGTGGAGCTTCAGAGTGGAGCTTCAGAGTGCAGAGTGGAGCTTCAGAGTGCAGAGTGGAGCTTCAGAGTGGAGCTTCAGAGTGCAGAGTGGAGCTTCAGAGTGGAGCTTCAGAGTGCAGAGTGGAGCTTCAGAGTGGAGCTTCAGAGTGCAGAGTGGAGCTTCAGAGTGGAGCTTCAGAGTGGAGCTTCAGAGTGGAGCTTCAGAGTGGAGCTTCAGAGTGGAGCTTCAGAGTGGAGCTTCAGATTGGAGCTTCAGAGTGGAGCTTCAGAGTGCAGAGTGGAGCTTCAGAGTGGAGCTTCAGAGTGGAGCTTCAGAGTGGAGCTTCAGAGTGGAGCTTCAGAGTGGAGCTTCAGAGTGGAGCTTCAGAGTGGAGCTTCAGAGTGGAGCTTCAGAGTGGAGCTTCAGAGTGGAGCTTCAGAGTGCAGAGTGGAGCTTCAGAGTGCAGAGTGGAGCTTCAGAGTGCAGATTCAGAGTGCAGAGTGGAGCTTCAGAGTGCAGATTCAGAGTGGAGCTTCAGAGTGCAGAGTGGAGCTTCAGAGTGGAGCTTCAGAGTGCAGAGTGGAGCTTCAGAGTGCAGATTCAGAGTGGAGCTTCAGAGTGCAGAGTGGAGCTTCAGAGTGGAGCTTCAGAGTGCAGAGTGGAGCTTCAGAGTGGAGCTTCAGAGTGGAGCGTGGAGCTTCAGAGTGGAGCTTCAGAGTGGAGCTTCAGAGTGGAGCTTCAGAGTGGAGCTTCAGAGTGGAGCTTCAGAGTGGAGCTTCAGAGTGGAGCTTCAGAGTGGAGCTTCAGAGTGCAGAGTGGAGCTTCAGAGTGCAGAGTGGAGCTTCAGAGTGGAGCTTCAGAGTGCAGAGTGGAGCTTCAGAGTGCAGAGTGGAGCTTCAGAGTGCAGATTCAGAGTGGAGCTTCAGAGTGCAGAGTGGAGCTTCAGAGTGGAGCTTCAGAGTGGAGCTTCAGAGTGGAGCTTCAGAGTGGAGCTTCAGAGTGGAGCTTCAGAGTGGAGCTTCAGAGTGGAGCTTCAGAGTGGAGCTTCAGAGTGCAGAGTGGAGCTTCAGAGTGGAGCTTCAGAGTGGAGCTTCAGAGTGGAGCTTCAGAGTGGAGCTTCAGAGTGGAGCTTCAGAGTGGAGCTTCAGAGTGGAGCTTCAGAGTGGAGCTTCAGAGTGCAGATTCAGAGTGGAGCTTCAGAGTGCAGATTCAGAGTGGAGCTTCAGAGTGCAGAGTGGAGCTTCAGAGTGCAGATTCAGAGTGGAGCTTCAGAGTGCAGAGTGGAGCTTCAGAGTGGAGCTTCAGAGTGCAGAGTGGAGCTTCAGAGTGGAGCTTCAGAGTGCAGAGTGGAGCTTCAGAGTGCAGAGTGGAGCTTCAGAGTGCAGATTCAGAGTGGAGCTTCAGAGTGCAGAGTGGAGCTTCAGAGTGCAGAGTGGAGCTTCAGAGTGCAGATTCAGAGTGGAGCTTCAGAGTGCAGAGTGGAGCTTCAGAGTGCAGAGTGGAGCTTCAGAGTGCAGATTCAGAGTGCAGAGTGGAGCTTCAGAGTGGAGCTTCAGAGTGGAGCTTCAGAGTGGAGCTTCAGAGTGGAGCTTCAGAGTGGAGCTTCAGAGTGGAGCTTCAGAGTGCAGATTCAGAGTGGAGCTTCAGAGTGGAGCTTCAGAGTGGAGCTTCAGAGTGGAGCTTCAGAGTGGAGCTTCAGAGTGGAGAGTGGAGCTTCAGAGTGGAGCTTCAGAGTGGAGCTTCAGAGTGGAGCTTCAGAGTGGAGCTTCAGAGTGGAGCTTCAGAGTGGAGCTTCAGAGTGGAGCTTCAGAGTGCAGAGTGGAGCTTCAGAGTGCAGAGTGGAGCTTCAGAGTGCAGATTCAGAGTGGAGCTTCAGAGTGCAGAGTGGAGCTTCAGAGTGCAGATTCAGAGTGGAGCTTCAGAGTGCAGAGTGGAGCTTCAGAGTGGAGCTTCAGAGTGCAGAGTGGAGCTTCAGAGTGGAGCTTCAGAGTGGAGCTTCAGAGTGGAGCTTCAGAGTGGAGCTTCAGAGTGGAGCTTCAGAGTGGAGCTTCAGAGTGGAGCTTCAGAGTGGAGCTTCAGAGTGGAGCTTCAGAGTGCAGAGTGGAGCTTCAGAGTGGAGCTTCAGAGTGCAGAGTGGAGCTTCAGAGTGGAGCTTCAGAGTGGAGCTTCAGAGTGGAGCTTCAGAGTGCAGAGTGGAGCTTCAGAGTGCAGAGTGGAGCTTCAGAGTGGAGCTTCAGAGTGGAGCTTCAGAGTGGAGCTTCAGAGTGCAGAGTGGAGCTTCAGAGTGCAGAGTGGAGCTTCAGAGTGGAGCTTCAGAGTGCAGAGTGGAGCTTCAGAGTGCAGAGTGGAGCTTCAGAGTGCAGATTCAGAGTGGAGCTTCAGAGTGCAGAGTGGAGCTTCAGAGTGGAGCTTCAGAGTGGAGCTTCAGAGTGGAGCTTCAGAGTGGAGCTTCAGAGTGGAGCTTCAGAGTGGAGCTTCAGAGTGGAGCTTCAGAGTGGAGCTTCAGAGTGGAGCTTCAGAGTGCAGAGTGGAGCTTCAGAGTGGAGCTTCAGAGTGGAGCTTCAGAGTGGAGCTTCAGAGTGGAGCTTCAGAGTGGAGCTTCAGAGTGGAGCTTCAGAGTGGAGCTTCAGAGTGCAGATTCAGAGTGGAGCTTCAGAGTGCAGAGTGGAGCTTCAGAGTGCAGATTCAGAGTGGAGCTTCAGAGTGCAGAGTGGAGCTTCAGAGTGGAGCTTCAGAGTGCAGAGTGGAGCTTCAGAGTGGAGCTTCAGAGTGCAGAGTGGAGCTTCAGAGTGCAGAGTGGAGCTTCAGAGTGCAGATTCAGAGTGGAGCTTCAGAGTGCAGAGTGGAGCTTCAGAGTGCAGAGTGGAGCTTCAGAGTGCAGATTCAGAGTGGAGCTTCAGAGTGCAGAGTGGAGCTTCAGAGTGCAGAGTGGAGCTTCAGAGTGCAGATTCAGAGTGCAGAGTGGAGCTTCAGAGTGGAGCTTCAGAGTGGAGCTTCAGAGTGGAGCTTCAGAGTGGAGCTTCAGAGTGGAGCTTCAGAGTGGAGCTTCAGAGTGGAGCTTCAGAGTGGAGCTTCAGAGTGGAGCTTCAGAGTGCAGATTCAGAGTGCAGATTCAGAGTGGAGCTTCAGAGTGCAGAGTGGAGCTTCAGAGTGGAGCTTCAGAGTGCAGATTCAGAGTGGAGCTTCAGAGTGCAGATTCAGAGTGGAGCTTCAGAGTGCAGATTCAGAGTGGAGCTTCAGAGTGGAGCTTCAGAGTGGAGCTTCAGAGTGCAGAGTGGAGCTTCAGAGTGCAGAGTGGAGCTTCAGAGTGCAGAGTGGAGCTTCAGAGTGCAGAGTGGAGCTTCAGAGTGGAGCTTCAGAGTGCAGAGTGGAGCTTCAGAGTGCAGAGTGGAGCTTCAGAGTGGAGCTTCAGAGTGGAGCTTCAGAGTGGAGCTTCAGAGTGGAGCTTCAGAGTGGAGCTTCAGAGTGGAGCTTCAGAGTGCAGAGTGGAGCTTCAGAGTGGAGCTTCAGAGTGGAGCTTCAGAGTGGAGCTTCAGAGTGGAGCTTCAGAGTGGAGCTTCAGAGTGGAGAGTGGAGCTTCAGAGTGGAGCTTCAGAGTGGAGCTTCAGAGTGGAGCTTCAGAGTGGAGCTTCAGAGTGGAGCTTCAGAGTGGAGCTTCAGAGTGGAGCTTCAGAGTGGAGCTTCAGAGTGGAGCTTCAGAGTGGAGCTTCAGAGTGCAGAGTGGAGCTTCAGAGTGCAGATTCAGAGTGGAGCTTCAGAGTGCAGAGTGGAGCTTCAGAGTGGAGCTTCAGAGTGCAGAGTGGAGCTTCAGAGTGGAGCTTCAGAGTGGAGCTTCAGAGTGGAGCTTCAGAGTGGAGCTTCAGAGTGGAGCTTCAGAGTGGAGCTTCAGAGTGGAGCTTCAGAGTGGAGCTTCAGAGTGCAGAGTGGAGCTTCAGAGTGGAGCTTCAGAGTGCAGAGTGGAGCTTCAGAGTGGAGCTTCAGAGTGCAGAGTGGAGCTTCAGAGTGGAGCTTCAGAGTGGAGCTTCAGAGTGGAGCTTCAGAGTGGAGCTTCAGAGTGGAGCTTCAGAGTGGAGCTTCAGAGTGCAGAGTGGAGCTTCAGAGTGCAGAGTGGAGCTTCAGAGTGGAGCTTCAGAGTGGAGCTTCAGAGTGGAGCTTCAGAGTGCAGAGTGGAGCTTCAGAGTGCAGAGTGGAGCTTCAGAGTGGAGCTTCAGAGTGCAGAGTGGAGCTTCAGAGTGCAGAGTGGAGCTTCAGAGTGGAGCTTCAGAGTGGAGCTTCAGAGTGGAGCTTCAGAGTGGAGCTTCAGAGTGGAGCTTCAGAGTGGAGCTTCAGAGTGCAGCTTCAGAGTGGAGCTTCAGAGTGCAGAGTGGAGCTTCAGAGTGGAGCTTCAGAGTGGAGCTTCAGAGTGGAGCTTCAGAGTGGAGCTTCAGAGTGGAGCTTCAGAGTGGAGCTTCAGAGTGGAGCTTCAGAGTGGAGCTTCAGAGTGGAGCTTCAGAGTGGAGCTTCAGAGTGGAGAGTGGAGCTTCAGAGTGGAGCTTCAGAGTGGAGCTTCAGAGTGGAGCTTCAGAGTGCAGAGTGGAGCTTCAGAGTGGAGCTTCAGAGTGGAGCTTCAGAGTGGAGCTTCAGAGTGGAGCTTCAGAGTGCAGAGTGGAGCTTCAGAGTGGAGCTTCAGAGTGGAGCTTCAGAGTGGAGCTTCAGAGTGGAGCTTCAGAGTGGAGCTTCAGAGTGGAGCTTCAGAGTGGAGCTTCAGAGTGGAGCTTCAGAGTGCAGAGTGGAGCTTCAGAGTGCAGAGTGGAGCTTCAGAGTGCAGATTCAGAGTGGAGCTTCAGAGTGCAGAGTGGAGCTTCAGAGTGCAGAGTGGAGCTTCAGAGTGCAGATTCAGAGTGGAGCTTCAGAGTGCAGAGTGGAGCTTCAGAGTGGAGCTTCAGAGTGCAGAGTGGAGCTTCAGAGTGGAGCTTCAGAGTGCAGAGTGGAGCTTCAGAGTGGAGCTTCAGAGTGGAGCTTCAGAGTGGAGCTTCAGAGTGGAGCTTCAGAGTGGAGCTTCAGAGTGGAGCTTCAGAGTGGAGCTTCAGAGTGCAGAGTGGAGCTTCAGAGTGCAGAGTGGAGCTTCAGAGTGGAGCTTCAGAGTGGAGCTTCAGAGTGCAGAGTGGAGCTTCAGAGTGCAGAGTGGATCTTCAGAGTGCAGAGTGGAGCTTCAGAGTGGAGCTTCAGAGTGCAGAGTGGAGCTTCAGAGTGCAGAGTGGAGCTTCAGAGTGCAGATTCAGAGTGGAGCTTCAGAGTGCAGAGTGGAGCTTCAGAGTGGAGCTTCAGAGTGGAGCTTCAGAGTGGAGCTTCAGAGTGGAGCTTCAGAGTGGAGCTTCAGAGTGGAGCTTCAGAGTGGAGCTTCAGAGTGGAGCTTCAGAGTGGAGCTTCAGAGTGGAGCTTCAGAGTGCAGAGTGGAGCTTCAGAGTGGAGCTTCAGAGTGGAGCTTCAGAGTGGAGCTTCAGAGTGGAGCTTCAGAGTGGAGCTTCAGAGTGGAGCTTCAGAGTGGAGCTTCAGAGTGCAGAGTGGAGCTTCAGAGTGGAGCTTCAGAGTGGAGCTTCAGAGTGGAGCTTCAGAGTGGAGCTTCAGAGTGGAGCTTCAGAGTGGAGCTTCAGAGTGGAGCTTCAGAGTGCAGAGTGGAGCTTCAGAGTGCAGAGTGGAGCTTCAGAGTGCAGATTCAGAGTGCAGAGTGGAGCTTCAGAGTGCAGATTCAGAGTGGAGCTTCAGAGTGCAGAGTGGAGCTTCAGAGTGGAGCTTCAGAGTGCAGAGTGGAGCTTCAGAGTGCAGATTCAGAGTGGAGCTTCAGAGTGCAGAGTGGAGCTTCAGAGTGGAGCTTCAGAGTGCAGAGTGGAGCTTCAGAGTGGAGCTTCAGAGTGGAGCGTGGAGCTTCAGAGTGGAGCTTCAGAGTGGAGCTTCAGAGTGGAGCTTCAGAGTGGAGCTTCAGAGTGGAGCTTCAGAGTGGAGCTTCAGAGTGGAGCTTCAGAGTGGAGCTTCAGAGTGCAGAGTGGAGCTTCAGAGTGCAGAGTGGAGCTTCAGAGTGGAGCTTCAGAGTGCAGAGTGGAGCTTCAGAGTGCAGAGTGGAGCTTCAGAGTGCAGATTCAGAGTGGAGCTTCAGAGTGCAGAGTGGAGCTTCAGAGTGGAGCTTCAGAGTGGAGCTTCAGAGTGGAGCTTCAGAGTGGAGCTTCAGAGTGGAGCTTCAGAGTGGAGCTTCAGAGTGGAGCTTCAGAGTGGAGCTTCAGAGTGCAGAGTGGAGCTTCAGAGTGGAGCTTCAGAGTGGAGCTTCAGAGTGGAGCTTCAGAGTGGAGCTTCAGAGTGGAGCTTCAGAGTGGAGCTTCAGAGTGGAGCTTCAGAGTGGAGCTTCAGAGTGCAGATTCAGAGTGGAGCTTCAGAGTGCAGATTCAGAGTGGAGCTTCAGAGTGCAGAGTGGAGCTTCAGAGTGCAGATTCAGAGTGGAGCTTCAGAGTGCAGAGTGGAGCTTCAGAGTGGAGCTTCAGAGTGCAGAGTGGAGCTTCAGAGTGGAGCTTCAGAGTGCAGAGTGGAGCTTCAGAGTGCAGAGTGGAGCTTCAGAGTGCAGATTCAGAGTGGAGCTTCAGAGTGCAGAGTGGAGCTTCAGAGTGCAGAGTGGAGCTTCAGAGTGCAGATTCAGAGTGGAGCTTCAGAGTGCAGAGTGGAGCTTCAGAGTGCAGAGTGGAGCTTCAGAGTGCAGATTCAGAGTGCAGAGTGGAGCTTCAGAGTGGAGCTTCAGAGTGGAGCTTCAGAGTGGAGCTTCAGAGTGGAGCTTCAGAGTGGAGCTTCAGAGTGGAGCTTCAGAGTGCAGATTCAGAGTGGAGCTTCAGAGTGGAGCTTCAGAGTGGAGCTTCAGAGTGGAGCTTCAGAGTGGAGCTTCAGAGTGGAGCTTCAGAGTGGAGCTTCAGAGTGGAGAGTGGAGCTTCAGAGTGGAGCTTCAGAGTGGAGCTTCAGAGTGGAGCTTCAGAGTGGAGCTTCAGAGTGGAGCTTCAGAGTGGAGCTTCAGAGTGGAGCTTCAGAGTGCAGAGTGGAGCTTCAGAGTGCAGAGTGGAGCTTCAGAGTGCAGATTCAGAGTGGAGCTTCAGAGTGCAGAGTGGAGCTTCAGAGTGCAGATTCAGAGTGGAGCTTCAGAGTGCAGAGTGGAGCTTCAGAGTGGAGCTTCAGAGTGCAGAGTGGAGCTTCAGAGTGGAGCTTCAGAGTGGAGCTTCAGAGTGGAGCTTCAGAGTGGAGCTTCAGAGTGGAGCTTCAGAGTGGAGCTTCAGAGTGGAGCTTCAGAGTGGAGCTTCAGAGTGGAGCTTCAGAGTGCAGAGTGGAGCTTCAGAGTGGAGCTTCAGAGTGCAGAGTGGAGCTTCAGAGTGGAGCTTCAGAGTGGAGCTTCAGAGTGGAGCTTCAGAGTGCAGAGTGGAGCTTCAGAGTGCAGAGTGGAGCTTCAGAGTGGAGCTTCAGAGTGGAGCTTCAGAGTGGAGCTTCAGAGTGCAGAGTGGAGCTTCAGAGTGCAGAGTGGAGCTTCAGAGTGGAGCTTCAGAGTGCAGAGTGGAGCTTCAGAGTGCAGAGTGGAGCTTCAGAGTGCAGATTCAGAGTGGAGCTTCAGAGTGCAGAGTGGAGCTTCAGAGTGGAGCTTCAGAGTGGAGCTTCAGAGTGGAGCTTCAGAGTGGAGCTTCAGAGTGGAGCTTCAGAGTGGAGCTTCAGAGTGGAGCTTCAGAGTGGAGCTTCAGAGTGGAGCTTCAGAGTGCAGAGTGGAGCTTCAGAGTGGAGCTTCAGAGTGGAGCTTCAGAGTGGAGCTTCAGAGTGGAGCTTCAGAGTGGAGCTTCAGAGTGGAGCTTCAGAGTGGAGCTTCAGAGTGCAGATTCAGAGTGGAGCTTCAGAGTGCAGAGTGGAGCTTCAGAGTGCAGATTCAGAGTGGAGCTTCAGAGTGCAGAGTGGAGCTTCAGAGTGGAGCTTCAGAGTGCAGAGTGGAGCTTCAGAGTGGAGCTTCAGAGTGCAGAGTGGAGCTTCAGAGTGCAGAGTGGAGCTTCAGAGTGCAGATTCAGAGTGGAGCTTCAGAGTGCAGAGTGGAGCTTCAGAGTGCAGAGTGGAGCTTCAGAGTGCAGATTCAGAGTGGAGCTTCAGAGTGCAGAGTGGAGCTTCAGAGTGCAGAGTGGAGCTTCAGAGTGCAGATTCAGAGTGCAGAGTGGAGCTTCAGAGTGGAGCTTCAGAGTGGAGCTTCAGAGTGGAGCTTCAGAGTGGAGCTTCAGAGTGGAGCTTCAGAGTGGAGCTTCAGAGTGGAGCTTCAGAGTGGAGCTTCAGAGTGGAGCTTCAGAGTGCAGATTCAGAGTGCAGATTCAGAGTGGAGCTTCAGAGTGCAGAGTGGAGCTTCAGAGTGGAGCTTCAGAGTGCAGATTCAGAGTGGAGCTTCAGAGTGCAGATTCAGAGTGGAGCTTCAGAGTGCAGATTCAGAGTGGAGCTTCAGAGTGGAGCTTCAGAGTGGAGCTTCAGAGTGCAGAGTGGAGCTTCAGAGTGCAGAGTGGAGCTTCAGAGTGCAGAGTGGAGCTTCAGAGTGCAGAGTGGAGCTTCAGAGTGGAGCTTCAGAGTGCAGAGTGGAGCTTCAGAGTGCAGAGTGGAGCTTCAGAGTGGAGCTTCAGAGTGGAGCTTCAGAGTGGAGCTTCAGAGTGGAGCTTCAGAGTGGAGCTTCAGAGTGGAGCTTCAGAGTGGAGCTTCAGAGTGGAGCTTCAGAGTGGAGCTTCAGAGTGGAGCTTCAGAGTGGAGCTTCAGAGTGGAGAGTGGAGCTTCAGAGTGGAGCTTCAGAGTGGAGCTTCAGAGTGGAGCTTCAGAGTGGAGCTTCAGAGTGGAGCTTCAGAGTGGAGCTTCAGAGTGGAGCTTCAGAGTGGAGCTTCAGAGTGGAGCTTCAGAGTGGAGCTTCAGAGTGGAGCTTCAGAGTGCAGAGTGGAGCTTCAGAGTGCAGATTCAGAGTGGAGCTTCAGAGTGCAGAGTGGAGCTTCAGAGTGGAGCTTCAGAGTGCAGAGTGGAGCTTCAGAGTGGAGCTTCAGAGTGGAGCTTCAGAGTGGAGCTTCAGAGTGGAGCTTCAGAGTGGAGCTTCAGAGTGGAGCTTCAGAGTGGAGCTTCAGAGTGGAGCTTCAGAGTGCAGAGTGGAGCTTCAGAGTGGAGCTTCAGAGTGCAGAGTGGAGCTTCAGAGTGGAGCTTCAGAGTGCAGAGTGGAGCTTCAGAGTGGAGCTTCAGAGTGGAGCTTCAGAGTGGAGCTTCAGAGTGGAGCTTCAGAGTGGAGCTTCAGAGTGGAGCTTCAGAGTGCAGAGTGGAGCTTCAGAGTGCAGAGTGGAGCTTCAGAGTGGAGCTTCAGAGTGGAGCTTCAGAGTGGAGCTTCAGAGTGCAGAGTGGAGCTTCAGAGTGCAGAGTGGAGCTTCAGAGTGGAGCTTCAGAGTGCAGAGTGGAGCTTCAGAGTGCAGAGTGGAGCTTCAGAGTGGAGCTTCAGAGTGGAGCTTCAGAGTGGAGCTTCAGAGTGGAGCTTCAGAGTGGAGCTTCAGAGTGGAGCTTCAGAGTGCAGCTTCAGAGTGGAGCTTCAGAGTGCAGAGTGGAGCTTCAGAGTGGAGCTTCAGAGTGGAGCTTCAGAGTGGAGCTTCAGAGTGGAGCTTCAGAGTGGAGCTTCAGAGTGGAGCTTCAGAGTGGAGCTTCAGAGTGGAGCTTCAGAGTGGAGCTTCAGAGTGGAGCTTCAGAGTGGAGCTTCAGAGTGGAGCTTCAGAGTGGAGAGTGGAGCTTCAGAGTGGAGCTTCAGAGTGGAGCTTCAGAGTGGAGCTTCAGAGTGCAGAGTGGAGCTTCAGAGTGGAGCTTCAGAGTGGAGCTTCAGAGTGGAGCTTCAGAGTGGAGCTTCAGAGTGCAGAGTGGAGCTTCAGAGTGGAGCTTCAGAGTGGAGCTTCAGAGTGGAGCTTCAGAGTGGAGCTTCAGAGTGGAGCTTCAGAGTGGAGCTTCAGAGTGGAGCTTCAGAGTGGAGCTTCAGAGTGGAGCTTCAGAGTGCAGAGTGGAGCTTCAGAGTGCAGAGTGGAGCTTCAGAGTGCAGATTCAGAGTGGAGCTTCAGAGTGCAGAGTGGAGCTTCAGAGTGCAGAGTGGAGCTTCAGAGTGCAGATTCAGAGTGGAGCTTCAGAGTGCAGAGTGGAGCTTCAGAGTGGAGCTTCAGAGTGCAGAGTGGAGCTTCAGAGTGGAGCTTCAGAGTGCAGAGTGGAGCTTCAGAGTGGAGCTTCAGAGTGGAGCTTCAGAGTGGAGCTTCAGAGTGGAGCTTCAGAGTGGAGCTTCAGAGTGGAGCTTCAGAGTGCAGAGTGGAGCTTCAGAGTGCAGAGTGGAGCTTCAGAGTGGAGCTTCAGAGTGGAGCTTCAGAGTGCAGAGTGGAGCTTCAGAGTGCAGAGTGGATCTTCAGAGTGCAGAGTGGAGCTTCAGAGTGGAGCTTCAGAGTGCAGAGTGGAGCTTCAGAGTGCAGAGTGGAGCTTCAGAGTGCAGATTCAGAGTGGAGCTTCAGAGTGCAGAGTGGAGCTTCAGAGTGGAGCTTCAGAGTGGAGCTTCAGAGTGGAGCTTCAGAGTGGAGCTTCAGAGTGGAGCTTCAGAGTGGAGCTTCAGAGTGGAGCTTCAGAGTGGAGCTTCAGAGTGGAGCTTCAGAGTGGAGCTTCAGAGTGCAGATTCAGAGTGGAGCTTCAGAGTGCAGATTCAGAGTGGAGCTTCAGAGTGCAGAGTGGAGCTTCAGAGTGCAGATTCAGAGTGGAGCTTCAGAGTGCAGAGTGGAGCTTCAGAGTGGAGCTTCAGAGTGCAGAGTGGAGCTTCAGAGTGGAGCTTCAGAGTGCAGAGTGGAGCTTCAGAGTGGAGCTTCAGAGTGCAGAGTGGAGCTTCAGAGTGGAGCTTCAGAGTGCAGAGTGGAGCTTCAGAGTGGAGCTTCAGAGTGCAGAGTGGAGCTTCAGAGTGGAGCTTCAGAGTGGAGCTTCAGAGTGGAGCTTCAGAGTGGAGCTTCAGAGTGGAGCTTCAGAGTGGAGCTTCAGAGTGGAGCTTCAGAGTGGAGCTTCAGAGTGGAGCTTCAGAGTGGAGCTTCAGAGTGGAGCTTCAGAGTGCAGAGTGGAGCTTCAGAGTGGAGCTTCAGAGTGCAGAGTGGAGCTTCAGAGTGGAGCTTCAGAGTGCAGAGTGGAGCTTCAGAGTGGAGCTTCAGAGTGCAGAGTGGAGCTTCAGAGTGGAGCTTCAGAGTGGAGCTTCAGAGTGCAGAGTGGAGCTTCAGAGTGCAGATTCAGAGTGGAGCTTCAGAGTGCAGAGTGGAGCTTCAGAGTGCAGAGTGGAGCTTCAGAGTGCAGAGTGGAGCTTCAGAGTGCAGAGTGGAGCTTCAGAGTGCAGAGTGGAGCTTCAGAGTGCAGAGTGGAGCTTCAGAGTGGAGCTTCAGAGTGTCAAGAGCAATGCCAATAGCTCTAACTTTAACAAAGGCAAAACCATTGCATTGTAAATGCTTGTTAGGACTTGTGCCCTGATTTATTTAAAATTAAGAAAAGCGTAGGGACACCGGGACAGTCCTCTGAAAAACGGGGAAATCCGGGACGTCTGGTCACCCTAAATTAGGCAAGTGAAGGGTTAGGCGCCTGTGTCACACCCCTGGCCATGGATGTATGTGCCACTTATTGACACGGGGAGGCACTCCAGAAGTAAAATCTCTCATGTTCGTGGCTTCGTCTGGCAACGCACAGGGCTCTCATCGGCTTGTTTGTGAAAGGAATAAAGAATCCGGAGGCGGAAGGGGCAGAAAAAACCGTGACACATTTGGGGCAACAAAAGAATTGCAGCAGGTTTCTGCCTTGGGGGCGGGGTATAATTAAATATAGCTTTGATTGAAGAGGAAGCGGTGAGACCCAGCACGTTTACGTCAAGGGAAGGAGGGGGTGAGCAATCGACTGCATCTTCTCCTCCCCTAGGGGATGCACATTCCAGGGCCTCCAAGGTGTGCTTTGTTTTTACCCCAACACATGCCTCTCACCTGAGCTTTGTCACGACATGTTCTTTGGCTGGATCTCTCAGCCGCTGCCCCCTTTCACCACATACCACCAGCCTGGCTGAATCTGACCCAGCCCTGCCAGTATTTCAGACACTGACTTCACATCTGTAATTATAAATGCATTTAGCCTTATAGGGGAACTGGCCCGATATTTACCTGACTCCTCAAAGAGGTGGGCCTGAATATGACTGATCCCAGCCTATCCCCTCAGAAGCACTGGCTAAGTGCTTAATTTTCACACCAAAATCGTGTACCAGGGCCCTTCTCAGAAGGCCATTGCAACTTGCACCACCTATTGTACTTGCCCGCGCTACCATTGACAGTACCTACACTAAACAACTACTGTTCATCACACCCATACAAGTGTGTCACTCCAAATTATTCCAGGCTCCCAAACCTATAAGAAAGTCTTAGGCGGCAGGTAGGAGTCATTTTAAATGCATATTGAATAATAAACTATTGTATTCATCTCTAAATCAGACAAATAGCGCCACCATGTGGAAGATGATGGTAGTGCCCGTGCTGACAATTAAGTGCATTGCTGAACATTGGAAACCACCTGCTGAAATTAAGCACAGGACCTACTCCACCCGGATTTTTAGGGCTCGCCTGCTGATGCGCTTCAGCGCATAGCTGGCGAAGCTCTATAGGGGCTTATCCAGTGTTTATCCACTGGCGATTCCACTGGCGATTCCTTCAAGTGCATGTGCTTTTTAGGTCATTGCGCTTGCGCAAGCCCTAAAAAGCGCGTGCACAATGCCACCAGCCGCCTGCCTGCCTGCCTCGCATTACCACATCAAAGGCAGCCCTCCGAGCGCATTTCTCACCCCCTAATTATTCACGGCCGGCCGGCAGGCACATCAAAGGCTGCTGCTGCCGTGACTCGCATTTCTCCTCCCTCCTCCCCTATCACTGCCCAGGCCGGCCGTACTTTCTCTTTACAAGGGCGCCCATTCCTGAATCACTTGAAATCTCTCCACATTATTTGCATTTTGTTAATTAAAAAAATTAACTTCAACACAGCGTTGCACATTTTTCTCGACTTCGGAAGGATGAGTCGCAATCTCATTTGTACAAAGTGTTGTAATGGGATTATTGGAGAGTTAGAGAAACGTGCTCACAAGTTACATTTTTATGCAAATCATCTGAGTAAATAAACAATAGCATGGTGCCGTTTGCGTCCTTGACTTGATCTGGTTTTTATTTTTATTTTGCTATTATTCTCACAAAGGCTAAGAAGGTCTGCCTACTTTAGTATTAAGTGCTATACGTCGCATAAGCAACAGCTAACCATTCACTCACCCACGCAACGCCACTCACCCATGCAACGCCACTCACCCACGCAACGCCACTCACCCACGCAACGCCACTCACCCACGCAACGCCACTCACCCACGCAACACCACTCACACACGCAACGCCACTCACACACGCAACGCCACTCACACACGCAACGCCACTCACACACGCAACGCCACACACGCAACGCCACACACACGCAACGCCACACACACATGCAACGCCACACACACATGCAACGCCACTCACACATGCAACGCCACTCACACATGCAACACCACTCACACATGCAACGCCACTCAACCACGCAACGCCACTCACACACGCAACGCCACTCAACCACGCAACGCCACTCACCCACGCAACGCCACTCAGCCACGCAACGCCACTCAGCCACGCAACGCCACTCAGCCACGCAACGCCACTCACACACGCAACGCCACTCACACACGCAACGCCACTCACACACGCAACGCCACTCACACACGCAACGCCACACACACACGCAACGCCACACACACACGCAACGCCACACACACACGCAACGCCACACACATGCAACGCCACTCACACATGCAACGCCACTCACACATGCAACGCCACTCACACATGCAACGCCACTCACACATGCAACGCCACTCACACATGCAACGCCACTCACACACGCAACGCCACTCAACCACGCAACGCCACTCACCCACGCAACGCCACTCACCCACGCAACGCCACTCACCCACGCAACGCCACTCACCCACGCAACGCCACTCACCCACGCAACGCCACACACACACGCAACGCCACACACACACGCAACGCCACACACACACGCAACGCCACACACACATGCAACGCCACTCACACATGCAACGCCACTCACACACGCAACGCCACTCACACACGCAACGCCACTCACACACGCAACGCCACTCACACACGCAACGCCACTCACCCACGCAACGCCACTCACCCACGCAACGCCACTCACCCACGCAACGCCACTCACCCACGCAACGCCACTCACCCACGCAACGCCACTCACCCACGCAACGCCACTCACCCACGCAACGCCACTCACCCACGCAACGCCACACACACACGCAACGCCACACACACACGCAACGCCACACACACACGCAACGCCACACACACACGCAACGCCACACACACACGCAACGCCACTCACCCACGCAACGCCACTCACCCACGCAACGCCACTCACCCACGCAACGCCACTCACCCACGCAACGCCACTCACCCACGCAACGCCACTCACCCACGCAACGCCACTCACCCACGCAACGCCACTCAGCCACGCAACGCCGCTCAGCCACGCAACGCCGCTCAGCCACGCAACGCCGCTCATCCACGCAACGCCGCTCACCCACGCAACGCCACTCACCCACGCAACGCCACTCACCCACGCAACGCCACTCACCCACGCAACGCCACTCATCCACGCAACGCCACTCATCCACGCAACGCCACTCATCTATATGCAAAACGAAAAATGTCAAACTCTTCTATTGCGAGACCTATTGCATTTTCAATGCTTGTTAGAGTGTGTTGCCTGACAATGGCAGTACCTGGTGGGGGCATGGGCAGAGCCATTCCCCCCGCCTCCACCATTCCCCTGGCTTTTCTGTCACATGAGTTGGGGTGAGGGGAGGAAGAGGATAGGATAGACAGCACGCGCGCTTCGCTGCTGTACTGTAGGCTGCAGCGCTTGTATTTTAAAATAATTAGCGTTTTTATGTTACATTATTTTTTTCGTTTTTCCTAGCTTGTTTTTAAATTTCACCAGTAGTGCCCACATACCTCCATTTAAAAAGTGCCCCGCACCGCTCTTTGAGCGGATTTACCATCTGTGTGCCAGCGTTTCTGGCGCGAGGCCGCCATCTTGGGGGGGGCTTGTGGCGAGTGGGTCACTGGTGGAGCGCTCTAGCGCTTCTCTCCATCTTCTGCTGGACCCTACTTAAGGTGAGCACTTTCTAGGCTCGCCCCGGACAAGGAAGACAGCACGCGCGCTTCGCTGCTGTACTGTAGGCTGCAGCGCTTGTATTTTAAAATAATTAGCGTTTTTATGTTACATTATTTTTTTCGTTTTTCCTAGCTTGTTTTTAAATTTCACCAGTAGTGCCCACATACCTCCATTTAAAAAGTGCCCCGCACCGCTCTTTGAGCGGATTTACCATCTGTGTGCCAGCGTTTCTGGCGCGAGGCCGCCATCTTGGGGGGGGCTTGTGGCGAGTGGGTCACTGGTGGAGCGCTCTAGCGCTTCCCTCCATCTTCTGCTGGACCCTACTTAATGCTCGCGGGAATCGCGCAGCGGTGACGCGCAGCGGTAGCGCCTGGTCGGCGCCTGAGTCAAGCCAGAGTCCTGCCCGTCTGCGCCCGTCAGCGACCCGGAGGCGCGCGGGGCGTAGCGGCGGACTCGGCTCTGCGCTATGTGCCGAGCAGGTTTCTGTGTGCGGCGCTACACGGCTGGGGAGCTTCGTGCTTTCCTCCCGGCCACAAGTGGTTGCTGCACTGTCTTCCCGGGGCGTCACCGCGGTAAGTCCATCTGCCCTGGTTGTGGTTGGCGTCCCTCGCGTACTCTGTCACTGCCTCCTGGTAATACCGGTACCAGTGTACGATATCTCTGCATGCTATTAAATACTAGATCGGCATGCAGACATGCTCAAGATATCTTTGAGCTTCTGGACACGGCTAAGCCTCTGTGTCTCATGCTTACGGAGACATGGTGGGGAGACGCGTCGAATCCAGATGTCGCTACGGCAATACCACCTGACTACAATGTATTTAGGAAGGACAGAGTTGGGGGAAGGGGCGGTGGAGTGGCACTTGTGGTGAGGAAGGACATTGTATGTTCGATCCTGCCAGTGGAGGATATTCGTGGCTCGGAGGTCCTTGCTTTTACTATTTCTTTAGCTCCACACCAATCTGTGAAGGGGTTATTAGTTTATAGACCGCCCGGCCCTCCCGGAACGTTTTTTGAAGATCTAGACTCCACCCTTCTGAGACTGGCCTTGAAAGCAGAACACTGCATTATGGCCGGGGATTTCAACTTCCGGATGGACGATCCTCTGGATGCAGCCGCAATTAAAATCTTTGAGGCTACGGCTCCATTGGGTTTGCTTCCTTATTTACATGAGCCGACGCATAATAGGGGGCACACCCTAGATCAGGTTTTCTCGACCTCTCTTTTAGAGGCGGTAGAGACTGTCCCGGTTATATGGTCTGACCACTCGCTGATTAAATTTTTGATCAAAGGCACAGCTAAATCGGCTGCTGCTGTCTCTCAGCGACATGGTCAACCCTATAGGGCGTACCATCGAGTGACCCCTGAGATGCTGGCTCAGGCTGCTCTGGATCACCCCTGCCCTCTTGCTGGTGATCTGACGAAGGATGTGGAGTCCTTGCAGGCGTGGTTGGTTGATAGGCTTAATGACCTGGCCCCGGAACTAGCCCCCCATCGTACCTCCAAGCGAGTCTCCGCCCCTTGGTTTACCGTTGCACTGTCGGCTAAGCGGCAGCAGTGCAAGGTAGCTGAAAGAACTTGGCGATCAAAATACGATGTGGAGGCAAAGGAGGCCTTTAAGAACTTGGTCAAGGAGTATCACCGAGATATTCGACTAGGTAAGAAAATCTACCTGGCAGGTAGGATTGATGCTGCCTCCAACTCCTGCAAGGAGATCTTCTCTATAGTGAGGGAGTTTACATCGCCCCGGATAAACACTACCGAGGAGAGGCCCTCTGACGTGTGGGCGGCAGATCTTGCTGTCTTTTTTACCAGCAAGATCCAATTGCTACAGGCCTCTTTCCCGGGGACCATTCCCGAGGAGCGGACTGTTAGTAAGGCCATTCGTTCGCCCCCGGCGTTGCCGGGCCCCACACTGGGCGCATTTCCATCTATTTCGGCGCCCGTTTCCTTAGCACTTCTGAGCAACTTGAAGTCCGGCTCGCCCCTGGATCCTTGCCCTGCTAAGATTCTGGCGAAACTGGCTGAGGTTATTAATCCTTTGGTTAATCCGCTGCTGAATCTGTCGTTGAGCCAGGGAGTGGTTCCGCAGGCTTGGAAGCAGGCGATGGTCATCCCGCTGCTTAAGAAGCCTGGTCTGGACCCTAAGGCCCCGGTCAACTATAGGCCTATCTCTCTGCTGCCGGCTCTGACGAAGGTTGTTGAGAAGCACGTGCAGACGGTGCTCTCCAACTTTTTAGAGTCGAACGAGATTCTGCATGCTACCCAGTCAGGTTTTCGCCCGGGTCTTAGTACGGAGACCGCGCTCCTCGAGGTCTCCGAAACAATCAAGGAGTCGTTGGATGCAGGGGGTAAAGCCATGCTGGTGATGTTGGACTTGTCGGCGGCTTTTGACACCGTTCCCCATGATGGTCTTCTCACAAGACTTTGTGAGATAGGACTTCGGGGAACGGTGCTCAGCTGGTTTTCTTCCTTTCTAGCCGGCCGCCGGCAAACGGTCTGGGCCGCTCCAGATTCCGCCGTGATGCCGCCTCTGGGAGTCGGGGTCCCTCAGGGCTCTATTTTGAGCCCGACCCTCTTTAATATCTTTATGACCCCTTTGGCGGCTTTGGCGGAGTCTTTCGGGGCCCGGATCGTATCGTACGCCGACGATACCCAGCTCCTCTTCTCTTGTAAGAGAGGAGTGGACTTTGAGGGGGAAAGTATCCGGGATTGCCTTGAGGCTGTGTTTCAATGGTTCCATCTACACAGCCTCAAGTGCAACCCCGATAAGTCTGAGGTACTTTTCTTCGGGTGTGATGTGGAACCAGAGTGGCAGGCCTGGTGGCCTATTAACATGGCCCCCCCTTCGTGCTCATCCCAATGGGCTAAGAACCTGGGAGTGAAGATGGACACGGGGCTAACAATGAAGGCCCAGATCCTCGGAGTGTCGGGTATGTGTTTCGGCCTCCTGAAGATGCTACGGAGGTTTCTTCCCCTACTATCGGAGGAGCACAGGAGGCTGACTGTGCAGGCCCTGATAGGGTCCAGGTTGGATTATTCCAACGTTCTATACCTGGGCCTGCCAGAATACCTGCTACAGCGGCTGCAAGTTGTGCAGAACGCTGCGGCGCGTGCAATTTATGGATTGAACAGACGGGCCAGTGCTACGGTTCTGTTACAGACCTTGCACTGGCTGCCAATCCGTAAGCGGATCGCCTTTAAGACCTTGACTCTGACGTACAAAGCGCTCCATGCGACGGGGGCTAAGTACCTCCAGAGGAGACTCACCTTTTATCAACCGGCGCGCTCCCTGAGGTCAGAATCGTTACTCTTGGCGACCGTTCCTCGAGTAAAGCGTGCACGCCTGGGAGGTCGCTCATTTAGTTTACTGGCGCCCCAATTGTGGAACTCTTTGCCCCTGTCTCTTCGGGGAGCATCTAGTTTATTAGCCTTCAGAAAGGACCTTAAAACGTGGCTATTCTCCCAGTAGGCCCTCGGTGTTTTATTTTTTTCTGTTGTTGATTGTGTAGCTGTTACTCTCTTTTTAATGTGTTATGTTAGTTTTACTGCAGCCTGTTAATTAAAAGCGCCGGGACACTCTTTTTGAGTAGCCGTGCGCTCTATAAAAGCCACTATAACATAACATAACATAACATAGTGGCAATAAAGGGTGGTACGAGGTGATAGGGATATTTAGAGACAGGTAGGTTAGGAGTTCAGGCTTCTTACTGACTCCATAATCACGTGGGCAGACAGGGACAGGTCATAATTTTATTGTACTTGTATATGATTGATTTTGTTTTTTGTGCTAATAAAGGTTTGTGGTATGGTGTTTTATTGCACGAGTTCTACTCTACACTCGAATATTCTGGCCTGATTGTGACTTCTATTCCAGCCCCAGCTTTCAGGCAATCTTTTATCAGACATGTGAAAGCTTCTGAGGGTTTTCAGAGGCAATGCCGTGACAATGGCCATATGGCAACTATAAACCCAGCATTTTATAGGATTTTTTTTTAAATGCAGATTTACATAGCGCGAACTCGACCCTAAGCGAACTCGACCCGAAGGTATTGGAGCGCTTTACCTGAGCACCGGTTACGGTACACAAGGACACATTCAGGCAGGATGTGGCGTAAAGGTCGGAGCTACCGACGTTGAATCTGGAGAACCGGGTTCAGTCTCCTTTCAACATCCTGTGATTCTGGGCAAATCACAATCACCCGTGCCTACCAAAAATGAACGTGTCCTTGTGTGACGTAACGGATGCTCATGTAAGGCGCTCCAATACCTTCGGGTCGAGTTCCCGCCATATAAAACTGCAAAAAAAAAAAAAAAAACTGGCCTGGCATTTGTGATCCACCCCTAGCCGTAGGCACACGTCCATCCATAGCCCTTCAAATGCAAAGTCGGGCGACCGACCCCGTACCGGCGTTTCAGCTGCGATAACGTGTGTGATTGGCCATCACTCCCCGACACATTTTTAGGTGCTGACACGTGACTGACTTGTCCCAACCGGTCCATAAATCAGTCAGGTGTAGGAGAAGAGATAATCTTAAAGAGCGGGTACCATCTGCTTCTGTGCTGCTGCGTCGGATATCTAAACTCCTCCCCCGGCTGCTGCAGTGGGGTTACTGCCGGTCACGGCTCAGCGCGCCAGCCTGCCAGAGAATCACTTAAACTGTCAATCAGCTGTAAACACTGCACGGACGCGCGACACCAAGCGCAAAACATCAAAGTAGAAACGTGCACTCGTGCAACTTGCAAACAATGTGCAAATGTGTCCCGCCATAATATGCAAACCAAAATGTGCACTGATAGAACTGTATGCAAACGTGCGACACAATAACGTGCAAACAAGCAAGCCAGCAAAATGCAGATATAATGCAAATAAACGCAAAATGCAGATATAATGCAAATAAACACAATCTTTGCTCCAGCAATGTTGGCTAATTGGAACTGGCCGAGTCTCCACATCCTGTGATTCTGGGAAAATCTCTTAATCTCCCCGAGCTAACAAAAAAAAAAGTGTGTCCGTCTGTAATGCAACTGGTGCTCATGTAAAACGCTCCTATACCTTCGGGTCGAGTTAGCGCTATATAAAACTGCATACAAAAATAATAAATACATACATAAAGAGTTCTGGAAGATCCTTGACATATGGTAACCAATAGCTGCCATGCTTTCTGATCGTGTCGACTGTGTTTTTGGGATGCGCATGCAAGACTTTATAAAAGCCAGCAGGATCCGCGAAACTGTGTACATAACACTCTTTCTGACTCATCGAAAACCTAACGTCACAGTGTTTTTCCGCAGTCTCTTGGAGCATTGGCCAGGAATCGCGTGGACTTGGCTGCCTGTGGCGGCTGGAACAGGGCTGACTCTCCAATTCTATGGCCCAGGCGCCAAAGGTAAGAAGAGCGAGAATTCTCTGTAGCAGGACCTGAGAGAGACGCCTGGTCTTCGGAACATCGAGTTAGACATCCGCATACTACATTTTGAATGAGTCTTTTTACTATATAAAACATTCTTTTTTTGATCAGTTAATAGCGGAGAAGAGGATGTGGAATAAAGGCCAGAGCTGCCGACTCTGGAACAGGGGAACCAGGTTCGAATCCCGGTGCCTGCCTCCAATACCTTCAGGTCGAGCTCGCAAGACTGCAAAATAAAAAAGATAGCAGTAGGAAATCCTCGTATTGGAGGTGATGGTTGGTAGGTAGGGTGGAGTCCAGAGCAATCGATTGACGAGGCTTAACATACCTGGAGAAGTCTGAGAAAGGTTGATGGCCAAGGCCACCTGTCCACAGCAGACCCCCAGAGAGAATGCCACCTTAACCACTGTTAGGGATGCACTGCTGGATGTAATAACACAGGAGTCTTCTACCAAAACTGATTGGACAAAAATACATACATGCAACCAAAACAAAGCTGAATCACCTATTGATTATCAAGATTGATTAAAGGATATTTTGTGACTATCATTCCAACATGGTGAATCCTGCTTAGACTTCTCAGAAGGCAGTAGGGCAGCCTTTATTTAGGCGAACCGCCAATGGTACAAGAAAAATTGAGACTGGTCGTCTTGGGTTCGTAAAAAAGAAATTGTTTGCATTGGTTTTATTAGCTATCTGTTGTGTGGTCCTTCAGGAAAGCAAGAAAGAATCCACCGAAACAAAAGGAATGCCATTGTAAATACCACCTTTCCAATAGATGGTCAGGGGGAGGGGCAGGGTTGGACAAGCTGATGGGGGAGCTGGGAGGGACCATTGGAGGAGTCAGGGAGAGTGAAAATTTTTCTAGCTAACGCGACAAAGAATTTTCAATTCTATTAAGGACACGGAGGCGAGAATTATGCTTCTCAATCTTTACTGAACAAACAGCAGCACAGGGTTAAACTTTAAACAGCATACCCCGGAAGGACAACCCCCTCCAGGTCTGCACCAATCAGTACACAGTATCAGAAATAAATGTCTATAAAGTTGTCGTCACTTCCTCTTTCTTTGCAATGTCTATAAACTGTAACAGGACGGAACCCAAACTTGACGTCGAACTGCATCAGCGACCATCCTCTTAGAAACGTAGAAGGCTGGTCCAAAGCCTCGGCAGAACAGCTCACACTTCAGGATTGTTTTTCTTGGTCGCCTGAAACAAGAAACACAGCCATACCACCCATGTCAGACTGAAAGTAACAGTCACAAGTAGAGAAATCGGGTGTGAAAAATAAGAAGTCAAACATTAGCATCGAAATATGCAATCAAATATCAGTATAACAATTACAAAAACATGTAATATATAAAATAATTCATCCTGGGTGGGATAATTCTCGCCTCTGTGTCCTTAATAAAATTGAAAATTCTTTGTCGCGTTAGCTAGAAAATTTTTAATTCTATGTCAGTCCACGGAGGCTCAAATTATGCTAGTTTAAAGTTGCTCCACAACAACAGACGCAATGTCCACAATAGGTTTGTGGTAAAAGGTCTTAAAAGTGGACTCAGAGGACCAGTCCGCCGCAGTCATAATATCTTGTAACCTGGACCCCATGACAAGGGCTGTCGAGGCCATGGACCCTCTCACAGAATGAGCACCAAAAATGGAGGAATCAATTCCCGCTTGCGTCAACAACCAGGTAATCCACCTGGCCAGAGTAGCGGAAGAGACTGGGCGGAAAGGTCTCTGAAGCGATATCAACAGTTGACCTGCCACATCATTTCTGAACTCTCTGGTACAATCCTCATAGACCTTCAAGCATTGCACAACACACAGTTTGCTATGGTGAGGAAAAGCAGGATAAGTAATGCATTTAGAATTAGTCTTAGTATGACGGGAAAGTGTGAAAGAAACTCCAGACGGAGTAAACACTCTACCTGCTAAATCCAGAGCACGTACGTCCGACACACGTCTGCATGAAATAGGGCATAATAAAAGAGTCAATTTGGCAGACAATTGTTTGCGCGACAGTCCTTCATTAGCTGGCCATGTTTTCAAGTATCGCAGAACTATGGAAACATCCCGTAACGTCTGATATCTAGGTTGAAGTGGATTTACCAACCTGATACCGCGCAATACCTTACAGACCAGGGGGTGTTCCCCTACAGGTCTACCATCCATGTGAGGATGTCCCGCTGAAATGGCCGATCAAAAATTGTTTACCGTCCTATAGGCCATGCCAGATTTTGCCAATTCGGACAAAAAATTCACAATCACAGAGATACCTGATCCCAAGGGATCACTCTGCCGTTCACCACACCAACGCACCCATCGACGCCAAGCGGACTCGTATCGTTTGTGCGTGGAAGGTGCCCAAGACTGGGAGAGAAAAAAGAGAGTGTCTTGTGAAACTCCCGGCACTTGCCAGCGTCGCCGGAAAGTCTCCACGCCATGAGAGGTAATTGACCTTGCAGGACTAAGAGATGAAGAAGGCCCACTGGATCCGTCAACAACTCTGGGAATGACCTGATCCGAACCGGAGGGGCACAAGATAAGCTCATTGCCACCGGAAACCACACTTGGGCTTTCCAACATGGGGATACAAGGATTATTTCCGCCCCCTGCCTGCGTGTCTGAGCTAACAACCTCAGAATCATGACGAAGGGTGGAAAGGCATATAGAATGCCCGTCGTCCACGATTGAAGGAATGCGTCCGAGCTGATCGCTAACGGATCCGGACGCCAACTGTAAAACAGGGGAAGTTGTCTGTTGAGTCGGGACGCAAACAGATCTAGTGCACACAGTCCCCATTTGGAGTTCAATGCTTGAAACACACTGGGATGAAGTCTCCAATCGCTGGAATCCCTCAGAAATCTGGAATTCTAATCTGCCACCACATTCGACGAACCTGGAATGTATTCCACCGTCACTGAAATATGGTGATCCAGGCAATAGTGCCAAAAATCCTTGCCAATTTCCGCTAGAAGTCGGGATCTGGTACCGCCCAGGCGACTGATATAACGTACTGCGGACACATTGTCCAGACGCAGAAGAATACAACAACTCGCTCGCTGAGGAGACAGAGTTCGAATCGCAAAAGACCCTGCCAATAGTTCCAGGCAGTTGATATGGAGTCGCAACTCCTCTTGGGACCACCGACCCCCGGTCTCCAGTGTACCACAACGAGCACCCAGCCCCACCGGCTGGCGTCGGACTCTATTATGGCATCAGGAGTCTCCGCAAAGATAGCCTTGCCATTCCAAGCGTCCATGTGCTCTAACCACCAATTCATTTCTAGGCGAGCTTCCCGTGAGATCGCAATCTGCTCTGCATAATGTAAGCCCCTGCGGAGATGCAGAATCTTCATTCTCTGTAAGGCCCTGTAGTGTAAGGGACCGGGAAAAATCGCCTGAATGGACGCCGCCAACAAACCTCGAGGCAAGCTAACGTCCTCAATGATATTGTCGGAGAGGCAAGCGCTCTCCTCATCTCTTTCTTGATCGCAGTTCTCTTCTTGAGAGGTAAAAGCAGCTGAGAGGTCAAGGAATTTACCTGAAAACCTAAAAAGTCGATTACTTGCGACGGTACCAGAAGAGATTTGGGAACATTGAGGAGAAATCCTAACTCCTGGAGGAGCTGAATAGTCCAAGACAGATGGAGTTGCACCACCTCGACTGACTGACCCATGATCAGAATATCGTCCAGATAGATTATGAGTCTGACTCCTCTCTCCTTTAACCACTGAACAACCGGTCTCATGAGTTTCGCGAAACACCATGGAGCGGACGAGAGACCGAAGGGCATAGCCAAAAACTCGAACCACTGACTGCGCCATTGAAATTGGAGGAAGCGCCTGTGAGGCGGAAAAATGGCGACAGCTAGATATGCATCTTTTAGATCCAACCGAACCATCCAATCCTGGCTTAACAACATGTCTCGCAAGAGATGAATACCCTCCATTTTGAAATGACGGTACACTACTCCCACATTGAACTCCTTCAAGTTCAGAACCAGACGAAAACCGAGATCTTTCTTGGGCACCAAGAAGATCGTACTCACAAAACCGTGCGGATGAGGATTCATCTGCACTATAGCCCCTTTGTTCAGTAACTACTGAACTTCCTTGTCGATGAAACTCATCTCTACAGGGGAAAAACGTAGGGGTCTGGGAGTCACCAATTGCATGGGGGTCGTATAAAACTCGATATGAAAACCCCGAACCGTCTGACGTATCCATGGGTCGGGAGACAGGGCCTCCCACCTGGGAAGGAACTGCGCAAGACGACCTCCCACCATATGATCCCCGCAATGTAAAATGGGTACCTTCTGTCCAGATTTGCTCCACGGAATCCGGTTGATGCTTATAAGGGTCCACCTCCAAACGTCACAAACCCTCTTGTACCAACACACAGAGGATTTGAGCCATTAGGTGAGGGATAAAAAGAACCGGGAAGGGGAAGGGAAGGGTCAGCGGGGAAGGGACATACCTGAAACGACAAAACACATGCTTAGAATCACTCCAATGAAAACAAGCTACTCTCATATGGTCTCACTAAAAACACCCAAGTACCTTAAAACATGAAAGCAACCGGCCCTGGCGATAGGTCTCCTCAATCACCTCCTGTCACTTTACAAAACCTAGTGGGATATAAACACAGGTCAGGAAACAAGCACTCTCTCATGAACACACAGGTCACAAGAAACACTCCCCTGTAGTTTGGCATACCATGACAAAAGGCAAGAGACACAATCACTGGATTCTGTTTAGATACACAGCACCTTGCTGGAAATGGCCAACGAAAGAAAGGTTCTCTGGGATTGAAGTATAATCACAGCTTCATTCTCCTTAGAAACGGCAGTGCGTGGGAAGCAAGAACCACTACACTCCGCTCTAATCTACATAAGAACATGAACTGTTAACTGCATAAATCCCCAGAAATAGTAAGTCACAACATAACCTCCATGGCTAGGTCTACAACATCAATGAAAGCCTCTCCGCTCTCCATGCAGTCACAATAGCGAAGATGGGAAAATAGGCAGCCCACGGTAGCGTGTAGATTCGACCTCCACAACGATCCGCGAACTTTAACCAGGTCCAAACATAAATCCTTATTCCAGGATGAAAGCAAAAGGGTAACCAAACCCCTCAATCCTCGTACAGAAATTGAAAATCACTTCATAGAAAGGAGAAACGGTAATGCGTGGCTGTTAACCACCGCGCTCCGCTCTACAGAAATTGGGATCCAAAAATACGGCAAGCTGAAACAAGCGCCCGCCTAGTAGCGAGCAAACTCCCCGCAAACCTGATCCTACCTGGGACTCGGGTCACGAAGAAACCAAATCTGGAGTTGAGTGTCCAGACAGCCGAACAACACGACTGACAGCATCTCCCCTGCACTCCGGGGGGAAACCGGAACCAAAACGAATTACACGCAACAGGAAGCGTGTACGCACTGCTCTAGTAGTCCCCCTCGCTGGGGACTCTGGGAGTTGTAGTCTTTTACTCCCGTTCTGATCTTCGTATCATTTTCCCTAGCGCATGTGCACAATGTACCTCGCAATGCAGGCGCAACCTGGGGATTCCTGACACCTGCATATGAGGTATCTCCAGACTGGAACTGCTGGCCTCTGTAGCCTCCACGTTGTCCGCGACCCCTGTCGCCTCTGTTTCCGGTCGGATAGAACTTAGATCTTTGTGAACCTCCTCTGCCCCGTTGTTCTGCACCTCTAGAGGTCTGATTACCACCTCGGCCGGACCCTCGACCTCTGAAACGGCCGGCCCTATTAAAAACACCGGATTGAAAAACACGCTTGATGTTGGCCTGTGCCTTATCCAAGGCAGAAAAAGTTGCCACATATTTGCCCATCTTTTTGACAAAGTCATCGCCAAACAACATGCCATTGGCCATGGAACCCGGTTCCGTAGTAGCCATCTCAGCCAGCTGGGGGTCTATTCGCATGAGAAAGGATCTTCTTCTCTCTGTGAATAACGCCACATTGGCATTGCCTAGAAAACACATGGCGCGTTGCGCCCATTCCATAATGTCTGAGGAATCCAGAGGGACACCTTTGTCCTTTGCCGTGACAGCGGCATCTAAAAATGTTGTCAGCGGACCAGATATATCTAACTACTTGTCCTGGCACCCTTTCCAGGCCCTATCCAAACCTTTTTTAGGATCTTTGGCGAATTTACGCATGAATGTCGCCATATTAGGGTCTAAATCCGGCGTATCTGCCACCTTACCCAACAAAGACAGTCGGGGTCATTCAGAACGCAAGGTGGCCCTGACCTGGTTCTCAAAACCTTGTCGCAAATTATTTTGCACATATTGGCCACTTCCACACAGGGAACCCATTCAGTAGACCTAGGGTGAATTAAGTTCTGAGGATTAAAAAGCAGATTCTTTGGTTGCACATCCTCCTGAGAATCGTACAACATATGTTTGGTCTTCTTGACCTTCTTCCTGGGCTGCACAGATTCATCATCCGAATCTGATGTATCCAGGGTAGCTGGAGAAGACTCTCCTTGCGTATCCCTGCCTGCCATGGAGCCGTGGTCCATGAGAACACTCTTCGCCACATTTAACAGGACTTCAGCCGAAGCCTGTGAGTTAGAAGTGTTCTTACCAGAGGACCTAGACTTTCTTTTGCCAGAAGATTTTAGGGTCTTTGCTAAGGGTGTCAAGACCTTGAGAAGCGCCTTATTCATTAAACCCCAGACGTGGGTATCCGGGGCTTCCACAGGTTGCTCCTCCAATTCCTCTTCATAAGGCTCCCGATATTCTTCATATTCATTGTACTCAACCCACTTGTCATCCTCCTCGGCGTAATATGCCATA
Organism: Lissotriton helveticus; assembly: GCF_964261635.1. Taxonomy (NCBI): domain Eukaryota; kingdom Metazoa; phylum Chordata; class Amphibia; order Caudata; family Salamandridae; genus Lissotriton; species Lissotriton helveticus. Next base: position 1,530,838,614 of record NC_136061.1, read on the forward strand.
ATATAGTATAGGATATCTGAAGTTGTTTCTAGGGGGGGAGGAACCCAAGGGCAAAAGACCTCTAAAAAGTATTACTGACTACAGAAAAATACTTGGGTCCCAGTAATGTACAGGAAAAAGAATGGAAAAAGAATGGAAAAGAATGCAAAGGTAATAGTATAAAGGTGGCAGGAGCATGCCCTTATAAACTCCCCTAATGCCAAACACTCGTCTGGAAAGCGCTCCAGTCAGCGTTCACTGTGAGCTGGGGATTTGACAGGCGAAAATTGCAACATGCGCGAAGAGCCGGAGCTTCGTTTTCTGTCACCGGCTCTCCGCGAATGCGCACAAAGAAGAAGGCGGGGCTGAAACACTGCCTGCTCCCCTCGCCCACCGAAGTGCATAGCTCTGCTCCCTCGCCACAGCCCCAAAGAAAAGACCACGACGGAGGGGCACCAAAGCCTCAACTTCCACGGTAGGACAGGAAAGAACAGTGTAGCGCGCCCGAAAGCAATACCAAAGAAATAATGAAATGTGTATATCGCATAACGGGAAGAAGCAAGCCGCTACTCCCGACAAAAACAACCGTGCAAGCTCGCGCACGTTAAAGGCAGCGCAGCGCGCTATACTCCATACAGATATTATCAGCAAAAAATCATGAAAATACCATAAAAAAGCCACAAAAACAAATATATGCACAAGAAATTAAAAGTCGGTTGGGGGGCGTGGCTAGAAGCCGAACATGGCGGCTGTATAGAGAAGGAGCTCCGTGAGTGAGGCGGCCCCACTCCGACAATCCGCACATTAATCCGCTATAAGCTAACCTCGGAAGGCGAAACCCAGGGTCCGGGACCGGGCGGCACCGACTGGTGTAAATCCATTGGAAAATCGAGACCGGGAAGTAGCAAAGCCGCATGACAACCGGCAGCGGCCTAAACATCGACCGTCAGCACCGGCCTGTGGTGCCCCTCTAAAGCCGAGCGGAAGTGAGGGCGAGACGGGCGTGAAGAACCGGAAGGTCTGCCCTGCTGCCAATAAACAAGGAGATCGCCGCACAAATCAAACGCCCAGATTACGGTGGGGGCGAGGGCATGCTGGAGACCCAGAGCACGGGTGAAGCAACCGGAGCTCCCGAACACCGCAGAGGAACCTGTCCGGGGCGGAAACGAATACCGTGACTCAACGTACCAGGCATAGCCATCGGAACGAGATTTGGGGTGCCGCTTCGAGCTAAAACCCCTAAAACCAACACACGCGGATTCCCCACCTCCCACGGAAGAGCGAACGAAGACGAGTGCCACGGTAGACTCACCCATTAGCGTGCGCACGAGAGCAGCTTCCAGGAGGAAGGAGAGGGGTGCGGTCGGACAACAGCGGCGAAGGGGCTGAACCAACTCCCCGCCGCCAGAACAGAAAGGAGGTGCGAGACGCACGGACAGCTCACAGGTTGGTGACGCGGCTAGAGGCCTGCTCCAGAGAAGGCTAGTGAAGCACACTGGAGCACACAAACACCTGCAGCATGGCACAAACCTAACCCCGGGGAGCATTATAACACACTGACGCGGTCAGCCAAAGTAAAGTCTATGGACACGCTGTCACCAGGGAATGCAGTAGCTAGGGGAACACATCTTCTCAAAATAGGCCCATAAAAACTAAGTCTTGCAGCATCACAGCAAGACCAGCCCCGGGAACCTTGATTAAACTAACAATACAAATTACAAGTACGCACCATTATTCTACACACTCGCATAGTGCAAAGACCAAGGACACGCCGGTCTGACCAGCTACAGTAGGACCCGGGCAATAGGAGCCATGGCGGGCAGAGGTTCGAAGAATAACACGACACAGGCTAGACTGGACAAGTACGCCTACGACAAAAACAACCCACCGCAAGCAGAGACACGCACACCCACAGGAAAAGCACCAGAAGGGGACGGGACTAAAAAAGTAACGCTAGAGGACATAATGAAAGCACTCGCAAATGTACAGACCACGGTGGGGACGATCTCCACAGATGTCACTCTGCTGCGAGCAGACTTCCACAAAATGACTGAGTGCATCAAAGAAGTCGAGGTGATCACGAAATCCTTAGTGGAAGACGTCTCGGAACTACAAATAGCGATGGAGCGAATGGAGGCCGAAAACAAACTACTTAAAGAGAAGCTGGACGATCAGGAGGGGCGCTCGAGAAGAAATAATGTAAGAATTCTTGGGGTTCCAGAGACAGAAGGCACCAGAGCGATGGATCTATATGTGGAGGAGTTGATTAAGACCAGGCTGCAACCCAAGGGGTTATCACACTTCTTCTCAGTGGAAAGAGCGCACAGAGTTCCTGGCGGAAAACCAAAACCGGGTGCAGCCCAGATTATTCAACTTCAGGGATAGGGATGCAATCTTCCAGGCGGCAAGAGTTTCACCACCAATCAGAGTACACAACTCCACGATCGCCTTCTTTCCAGACTACACAGCTGACGTCTCCCGCCGCAGGAAAACCTTCATGGAAGTTAAAAAAGCATTGAGAGCGCAATAAATGCCTTACTCGATGTTGTTTCCGGCCAGACTGAGAGTGGTAGCCGATAACAAGACATGGTTTTTTGATACACCAGAAGCAGCACATGATTGGTTGGAAGGGTGGAGACAAGTAGGAGCACCTCGCCGCGCGAACAGAAATCATCGGAACCAACAGGAAGAGGATCGCGCCGGATCACAGGCATCGGGACGGTAAAACCCGGACCGCTCACCAGGAACAGGGTCACTGGAAAACGAACACAGGCCGGGATCCTGAACACCTGGTTCCCACAAAAGTAGCAGCTGCCACGAACATTGGAGGTCGGGCTGTCATTGGACACTGGACTGGGAGAAGCCAAAGAGGGCAGGAGGAGCCGCTTCCTCCATGGGACCTTTTACCCCAGCAAGCAAGTACAATGGTTTGGGGTTGGGACAAGCACTCTGCTAAGTTGGGAGGGAAGGCGGTTCAATGTCCATTAAGCAGGGTAGCAGGGTGGGGGGGAAGGGAAGGTATAGTTCATGTTTTTCGAGTTACACACGTAGCGGCAGGATACGACAGAATACACACACGAGCTACACAATCACGAGGCAGGCAGAGAACGCCGGAGGAATGGACACAACCACACAGATTTGGACACATCTACCATGGCACACAACTCACAACCCACCACCCATGATGGGGAGACGCAGAAAACCCCGGTAACACCCCTACGAATACTAACTTGGAATGTGAGAGGACTAGGGGACAAAATCAAGAGGGGATTGGTACTACAGGCTATAAAACGACAAGGACCACCACTGGTCCTATTACAGGAAACACATCTCATAGGGAGGGCGCACCAGGCATTAGACAGACGAGGCTACAAGATGGCAGTGCATTCTGAATTCACGTCAGGCTCGAGAGGGACAGGCATCCTAGTGAAGAAGACTTCCCCGTTCGTCATCCTGCAGAACAGGGTGGATGGACAGGGATGTTTTGCAGCGATCCAAGGGCAGTGGGAAGGTAGGCTCATAAATGTAGTGTCCGTTTATATACCTCCAGCGCTCCACTCGGCTGCACTGCCAGCACTGGGAGACTTTCTCCTAAAGCTACCAGCAGGAGATATCATTATAGGGGGAGACTTCAACACAACGATAGATGCAGCAGTAGATAGATTCCCGGCTCGGACCCAATCGCCCGGACCCTCCCGCTTCCAGGGCTTCCTGGAGGCGATGGGACTGATAGATGTTTGGAGGCATATGCACCCCACCGCGAATCAGTACACTTACCACTCCACAGTGCACAATAGTCTATCGCGAATAGACTATTTCCTGATGTTAGGAAATGGACTACATAGTATCGACAACGTAGATATACAACTCAGGGGGATATCAGACCACTCCCCAATACTATTAACTCTTTCCAGCCAGGAGAAGTCATGTAAGAGAATATATCCCATTTATGCAACTTACCTCAAGATTCCCAAAATTAAGAAAGACCTCAAGAAAATGACAAAACACTACTTGAAGAAAACACGGCGTCGGTAGCCTCTCCCTTCATTCTTTGGGAAGCATACAAGATAGTACTTCGGGGACAGGCAATAGCATCCATCACCGGGCACAAACGAGCACGACAGCAAGAACTGTCAGAGTTAGAACTAGCACTACACGCAGCGAATGTAACACATATGGCAGACCCCACACCAGATAATGCTCATACCCTGCAATTACACCAACAGCACTACAGGGACCATCTAAAACAAAGACAATTGACAGTATTACGGCAATCACGCATAGAATCTACGATGTGGGAGACAAGGCAGGGAAAATGCTAGCTTGGTTGGATAAGAAAGGGGGAAGTACTAAAGGAATACAGCAGTTATACACGAAGGAAGGAATACCTCTGACACGCCCGGAAGAGATAGTACACACACTAGCAGACTACTTTGAAACAGTCTATACCCCAGACAGAGAAGTTACGGAGGAAGCGGCACTAGACTCACTCAGCCACATAATAACCCGAACACTTACACCAAAGGCAGTCGACAAGCTGGAGGCGTACCTCACGGCAGACAAAATACAACGGGCCATACACGCGGTGCAGTCCAGAAAAGCTCTGGGACCTATCGGGATCCCTATAGAGTGGTACAAACTCATGTCTGAAACACTTAGTGAACCACTACTAGCAATGTACAATGAGAGTTTCATGAATGCCGAACTCCCGCTAGACCAGCGGACCGCGACGATTGTAGCAATTCCGAAACCCGGAAAACCACCGACGGACTGCACGTCTTACCGCCCAATATCTCTTCTGACTGCAGAAGCAAAAATCTTGGCGTAACTCTTAGTCAATAGACCAATATCCCACCTCCCGCACTTGATCCACCCAGACCAATCGGGCTTTATGCCTAACAGGAACACTGCTCTCAATCTTAGGCGTGTTCATGGAGTACTGGCAAGGGCATCGTTATTGTCAGCACCAGCAGTGATACTATCACTCGATGTGAAAATGGCGTTTGACATGGTAGAATGGCAATATCTGCAGTCTTGTCACATATGGGGTTTGGCCCTAAATTTATAGCATGGGTACGCCTTCTGTACACTAACCCGATTGCACAGGTTACAGCGAACGGCGTAATTTCTCATACAATACAGCTGGCAAGAGGGACACGTCAAGGTTGTCCCCTATCACCCTTGCTATTTGTGATAGTGTTAGAACCCCTAGCGACCCTGAATAGAGTAACCCCATTGCTGAAAGGAATTAGCTGGAGGGAGGGATGGGAAGATCGTCTCTCACTTTACGCGGATGACATGCTGGTATACCTGATGGACCCGGAACGTAGCATACCGGCACTTCTGACACTCTGTGATACCCATGGGAAGGCATTGGGATACACAATAAATTGGGCAAAGTCAGTACTATACGTCCTAAGGGGACCGAATCCCACACTCGCCATTGATTGCCCACTTATGCTGGCAGTGGACTCCTTCAAATACCTTGGTATACACATCACCAGTATCTCGACGGAATTCTTCGACAAAAACCTGAAGCCGCCGCTAGAGCGTCTAAGAAACGATGTAAAACACTGGGCGACTCTGCCCCTGACATTACTGGGCAGAGCAGCACTATACAAAATGATGGCTCTGCCGAGATTTCTTTATGCTCTGGACAATACACCATATTCGGTGCAGCAGAGATATTTCCGGGCAAGTGACAGCAATGGTGTCTAACCTACTGTGGAGTAATCGCCCAGCACGCATTGCGCACAGTAAGTTGAATAAAAGTTGGTATGAGGGGGGGATTGCACTGCCGAACTTACAAATGTACTACTGGGTGGCGCAGCTAAAAACCATTAATCAATGGATACACGCACCCCAGGATGATCCGACCTATAGGGCAGACAGAATACAGATGGGCACGAACAGTATGTTGTCAGCACTCTATAACAGAGGAATGGCAACGAAACTGATAGGACCCACAAAACAATCGGCCACAATATGGCACACAGCGCAGGCGAAACTGGGATGGAAAGGTGTAATCACTAAACTCACCCCACTATGGGACACCAAAGCATTGGGACAACTAAGACGTAGCAAGGGATTTACACTGTGGGCAATATCGGAATATCCACGGTGGGAGACTTATGGGACAAGGGACCTGTGGTTCCATTCACCCAGTTTCAACAACAGTATGAGTTGGGACCGAATGAAACGTATAGATATGTAAAAATTAGACATCCTTTACTAACGGCAATACCGGCAGATACAGAAGTCCCAGAGGCCTCTCCATTAGAGGACCGACTACTCACAGACTACATGCAGCATAGTGCCACATCCCTTATAGGAAACTGATTAACAACCTACCAGACCCCACACTAAAACTAAGAGAGAAATGGGTGGAGGAACTGGGCGACATGGATGATTCGGAATGGAACGAAGCACTGGCGTCACCGAGAGAGGTGGGAATTTCGACCAAGTTCCGCCTGGTACAGCTCAAAATCCTGCATCGGGTATATTACACTAGAACCACACTACACAAGATACAACGGGCCCAACATCCCTACTGTCTCCGCGGATGCGGAGAGGAAGGAACGCTTATCCACACTATCTGGGAATGCCCATTTATAACCGAATATTGGAGGCAAGTAATGCGCACTATCTCATAGACACTAGAGGTCTCCCTTGTACCAGAACCACGCAAATGTCTTTTGAATATATGGGACCCAAACGACCTATCTAGGCATGGTCAAACATGGAGCACCGTAGGCATGATGGTCGCAAAGAGAGATATAGCACAGAAGTGGGGCGCAACAGACCTACCCACATTAGCACAGTGGTGTAGGAATATGGATATGGTAATGATTACAGAGCGCACTGTATATACAACCAGGGCAAGTCCACGCAGGTAGAATAAGATTTGGACTCCTTGGAATGTCTTCAGGGGGGAAATATGCGACCCTCTGCCAGAGGATGAAATTGCCAGTTCTGACGAAGAAGGGGATGAGGATTGAAATGGGGGGAAAAGGAAGTCTTACTAAAAACACTGAAGAAAGCTGGGGGCTGCCTCAAATACTGTATAAATGTATTAGATCTGAGATGCATGTGTAGCCGAGCCAATACTGCACAATCACTGTAACGCCTACCAAAGTGTCTGTTTGATTATCTGTCTTCAAATAATAAAACATTTAAAAAAAATAAAATAATGAAAAGTCACTTATCTCGCTGCTGCAGCAGTAAAGAAAGAGGAAGTGACGACAACTTCATAGACATTTATTGCTGATACTGTGTACTGATTGGTGCAGACCTGGAGGGGGTTGTCCTTCCGGGGTATGCTGTTTAAAGTTTAACCCTTTGCTGTTGTTTGTTCAGTAAAGATTGAGAAGCATAATTTAAGCCTCCGTGGACTGACATAGAATTTGCACTGACCGGAAACACCGCCTGTTTCACTTGAAGACATTAAATTGGAAACAAGACTGCCCAAACCACAGGGCAGCCATGGACTTTATGAACAGTCCAACATGCCTTCATTATCTCCACCAAAACAACAGCCGCCATTTTTAGGACCGCCCAAGAGGAACAGACTGCTCAGTGCACGCTTTATTTCCAGTTTAGCAAAAAGGGTTGTGTGTTTAGCATGATTATAATTGACACATTAATTTTTGTTAGACACAGGAAGATTAAGCGATTTGCCCAGAATCACAGGATATTGAGCGTCGTTGCCGAGACGAACCCGGTTTTCCAGCTTCGAGGTCCACCGCTTTAGCCATAAGGCTACATCCTCTCCCAATGGCTAAGTTATTGTGGAGGAACCGTTTACGTAAACCGTACTGCACACTGCACTAAATGATTGTGGGGCATATGTATGAACAAGCCCTTTTGCGATTCCTTAATAGCGATTTTTAGCGAATTGCTATTAAGGAATCGCAAAATGCTATGTATGTAGGAATCGCAATATTAATTGCGATTCCTTAATATTACTTAATTCTGACTCGCAAATCATGATTTGCAATTAAGGAATACCTTCCCATTCATTCCTATGGGCTAGGAGGCCCGTAGGAATGAATGGGAAGACATTCTCAATTTGCGATTCGCAATTAGGGAATCACAAATTGAGAATGCAATTTCAAGGGTGCCAGGGTGTCAAAAGGACACCCTGTTGCACCCCTGAAATATGTATGTGTACACATGTGGCACACATGCATGCCCTCAGCACCACATGGCACTTTGAAAAATGCAAAAAAAGGGCATTTTTCAAAGAAATCGCAAATTACCACCAACTTGAAGTTGGTGGTAATTTGTGATTTCTTAAGGCCAAATGACACTTTTTCTGTGCTTCATACATTGCATTTAAGGAATCGCAATTTGCGATTCTTTAAATAAAATCGCAAAATAGAGAATCACAAATTTTGCAATTCTCTAATTTGCGATGTCCTTTTGGGATGATACATCCCAAAAGGCCTTATCCCATTCGCAAACGGGCTGATTCTGAGAATCGGCCCGTTTGCCAACGGGAAAAGGGCTTGATACATATGCCCCTCCGTCTTTTAACGTGTTCCTAATACGAATGAATATGCTGTTTTACTTGTGTTAAGCGAAACTGCGTATCCTTCCATCAATGATGATGCAAATATTTCCTCCTAAAATGTGTCTGAAGTTTCAGCGCAGGTCCCTCTTTCCTTGTGGTCCCAAAATACTAGCGAAGTAGGCTATATTTTAACAGGTGGCCCAGTTAAAATACTATTGCAGCCTATGAAAAGCTCCCTACCACAACAACTATTTAACCTGAAGGTGAGCAGAGTATTTGTGCTGTTATTATTACCTAATTAAAGCACAAAGTTTTGATCCCCACTATTAGCATTTGTAATACGCCTATTCTGCCTTTTAGAAGCCTGGTAAGAAAAGACATCAATTTTTGCAAGATCAGTGCGCTGTCAGCACTTCTCTGTTACTTAGCTTCCCTGTTGTACCAAACATCATTCACTACCTTTCTTGTATTCTGCCCACAGACACATGTTTCACTGTTGTTGATTGGTGTTCTGAATTTTTTAGCACTATACATCCTGAAAGCAGTTCCTTTTCACATTCTCATTCGATGACACTCAAATGACATGGACCCAAAGCACTTTAGAACGATTTGGACGCTATTGTCTTCCAATTTGATTTCACCCTGTTCCATGTGTTAATGATATATTGATAAACCCTGATTATGTGAACCACTTCAAATATGCCTCATTGTAATTCCCTACTGAAATAGCACAGCATGGGCACACAGCCTATAGAGAAAAATTGCAGTCTTGCTACCTTGCATATGATATTTTGGTCATGCCATCTTTGCAGAAGAAAGGCATTTGTGTGCTGTTGGTCGCAAATAAACCATCCGTAAGTTACCACGCCCAGTTGTAGTGCCCCAAATGCACGCTTATTTAGGTATGACAGCCTATTGTTGTCAGTGAAGTTTGCATTACACTAATATAATAAACCCCTTGAGGATCTCACTAAAAAGGACAACCCTGAATCTCCACCCTAGTCCACCAAAGCTGAGCATACCTTTATGTCCAAGAAGGTTGCATTGTTTTTTGCCCCATCCCAAGGCTTGCCAGATTATTCAGAACGTTTTCCCTGTGTTGTCGTGAAAGGGAGGCCTTTTCCTAATCAGTTGTTTATTCCGATGCTCCTAATGATGCAGGAGGAGGGCTGCCTCCATGTCTGCACACGACAGCGGCTGTCCATCTTGTCGAAGTGTCTGAAAACATTGTCTTAGATCACCTCATACTGTTGCTGTGCTGTTTGCTGCAGTTGCGTTGTTAATAACTACTAAAACACAGCTCTCCTCAACGTCCAGATTGCCAATATATTAAATGTTCTTGCTTCTGAATATCACATTACCCTGGTAAGATGCGTTGTGTTAAAACCAGCCTCATTTTTAGGGCTCGCCTAGTCAGCGCAAGAGCTGTCTCTTCAAGACTAGCTATATCTAGAATATGGGCTTTAAGCACCACCCCTTTTTTGGGGGGGAAATCTTTTTATTGCACAATAAAACATTACAACAAATAAAGAAAAAGAAGCCTCAGGCGAAAGCATACGATTGCAACACATGGGTCTAAGCGGCACTATACAGAATCTAACAGATGACAATTAACACTGGGGTCAAGGGGATTCCTGTTCTTCAAGGTCAGGCTCCGACATGGGCGGCTCACATAGTTCCCCGCGATAACTGTTCCAAGCTCCCCAGATCTTCCCCCACTCCCGCGGACAAGCCCTGGCCACATACACTGATCTTTCCCGGAACATACACCAGTAGTGTGCCATATTTGTACCGCATGAGCAGTCGGACCAGTCAGCAGAAACCTCCCTGTCTTAGAATACAAAGCTCTGTCTATCATTCCACCCGGGGCTAAGGACCGATCCATCGCATAGCCCGGATCTCCAGGGAGTCCGTAGATTATGTGGTTTACCGCAGCTAATTGCGAGGCCCAATAGTACTTCTGCAACTCTGGGAGTCCAATCCCGCCATCATACCACGAGAGAGTCAATTTATTGAAAGCGATATGGGCCCCACCGTTCCACGGAAGCTGCCTCTGCAGGGCCTCAATCTCCTTGAAATACGCGGTCGGCACCGCGTCCATCGAATTCTGTAAAGCATACAAAAACCGAGGAACGCCATCATCTTAAATAGAGTGGCCCTGCCGAGCAAAGAGAGTGGAAGGGCACTCCAATGCTCCACATCTTTCCTGCACCTGGCCAACGGGGAGGCCAGGTTGTAATCATACCACAACTTAGGGTCAAGCGTGATAAATATGCCCAAATACTGAAATCCTGTAGTCTCAATGTGGATAGGGCACGCCTCCGGGATCACCGGCGGGTCTCCGGATAATACAAACATCACTGATTTAGTCCAGTTAATAGTTAACCCAGAATACCTCCCAAAAACAGCAAGCACATCAAGGAAGTTACGAAAAGAGGCCCCAGGGTTGGTGAGATAAAGGAGCACATCGTCAGCATATAGCGAGATCTTGTCCTCCCAGGTAGGCGTCCACCGCAAGCCGCGTATCGTAATGTCCCATCTGACCCAGGCAGCCAGCGGTTCCATCGCAAGAGCGAAGAGCAACGGAGACAGCGGGCAACCCTGTCTGGTGCCCCTACCCAGGGAGAAATCCCTGGACTTACAGTTGTTCACGACCACCCTCGCGAGGGGGTTCGCATACAACAAGCGCACCCAACCGATAAACCCACCTCCAAAGCCTAGCTTTGTCAATACTGCAAACAAATAGTGCCACTCCACTCTATCGAAGGCCATTGTGGCATCCAAGGACACCAGGGCCGCCTGTTCATGCAGCCACGGGGCTCCAATAACACCATGTAGCCTACGCAGGTTTAGTGCCGTGTTCCGGCGCGGCATGAACCCGGATTGATCCGGGTGTATCAAAGTCGTGATCACCTTAACAAGCCTAGTTGCCAACAGTTTCGCCAGAATTTTGGGCTCCGCGTTGAGAAGCGATATGGGCCGATAAGAGGAACAGGATGTCTTTGGTTTGCCTACTTTGTGCAGGACTACTATGTTTGCTACACGCTGGTCATATGGCAGTTCCCCTCTCTCTCTACTTTCCACGAACATGGCACGCAAGCGAGGGGCGAGTTTGTTAGCGTTCAATTTGTACATTTCGATAGGTATCCCATTAGGACCCGTCGCCTTGCCGGACCTAACCTGCCTAATCGCCTGTGCAATTTCATCGTCCGAGAGCGCCGAATCAAGATAACGCATTATATCGTCATCTGATAGGCGTGGCATAATTATATCCCGAATCATGTCGCTGTTGTCCCTTTCTGTAAAGTCGCTCCCCGCCGTATACACCTTCTGGTAATAATCAGGGAATTCATCCGCTATGGCCTGCGGGTCGGTGATCTTACTCGACCCCAGCCCCTCCAGCTCCGGCACCAGCCTAGACACCCGCTCCCCATGCTCAAGCCAAGCAATCAACTTGCCCGCCTTATCCCCGTGTTCGTATACGCGGCCCTGGACCGCATTGTGATGGGCCACCGCACGATCTCTAGTAAGAAATTTATATTCCTCCTCACGGAGCCGCAGCAGATGAAGGTCAGCCAGCTCGTGCAACCCAGCCACCCTCTCCTCCAGAAGCAAGACCTCCGCCTCCTTTTTGGCTACTTCCGCCTGCCCCTCCTTCCTTTTTCTCGACACCAGGGATAGTACCTCACCTGTAGCTACCGTTTTGTATGCCTTCCAGAGGGATTGGGCAGATTCTACCGACCCCTCTTTCTCCCGGAAGTATCAGTCCGACATCTTAAGCACCTCCCTCTTTATCAATGGGTCCTTCAACCGCCAAGCCCCTATTGGCGCCACTCTGCCTACAGACGACAACCCGAGATTGAGGCTTAGCCACAGAGGGGAGTGATCTGAAATCCCTCTGCCGAGATATTTAATTTCGCGAATCCTGGACACCAGTGCCGCCGGAAGTAGCATATAATCCAATCGGGACAGGCTGCCATGAGCCGCTGAAACGTGAGTGTATTGTGCAGACGCCGGATGGCGCACCCGCCAACCGTCCACCAGCCCCAGGGTACCCACAAAATCAGAAAGCCATCATTGTGCTGGCGGGAGCACCCGGGGCGGGCCACGGTCCATCTCCCATCTAGGACAGAGTTAAAGTCCCCACCCATCACCAGGTCACCAAGGGGTAGCGTTAGGAAGATAGTAGTGAGGTCTCGGAAAGTCTCAGTCTGCAGGCCAGGCGGCAAATAAACGGACAGGAGTGTGATCGTCTGGCCCCCCACCCGCCCCGAGACTCCCGCATATCTGCCCCTCTGATCAATCCAAGTCGACTGCACTGACAATGGAAAGGAGTTCTTGACCGGGATCCCAACTCCCCTGGAACCGGACGTAAATCCCGCGTGCACCACCAGCTTATATCCTCCATTATGAAGGGCCATGCATTTATTACCAACCAGGTGTGTCTCTTAAAGTAAGACCACATCTGGGGAATGTCGCCTGAAAAGTTGACCAACCATCCCCCTCTTGATCTTATCACCTAGTCCATTCACGTTCCAATTCAAAACACTCATCCCCGACTATTCTGTGCCGCCGAACCCATGTGAAAGACATGTCAACAACAGTTTGTTGCCTGAGACTAAAGAATAATAACTGAATAAACCACACACAGTCATCCTCAATCTCCGCATCCATCTCTCCTCCCCTCCCCCCACCCTGCACCCCTGCACTCGGCTATCGCCAACCCCCAACTCGCAGTGTGCCTGTCGCCCCATACACTAACTAACCGACTATCTAAAAGTAGATCAAAGGAGGAGTCCGGTGTCCCACCGCCCTGCACACCACTAGGATAATATCGCATCGATCACAACACCCCTTACAAGAAAACATAATAACAATGATACCCCCTTGCTGACCCCCACCCCCGCATGACTGCGCTCCACAGAAGGCGGCAATACTTATCATTCCTGTTCTTGCGAGCCCTCTCCCATTTCCCCGCTCCGCCTCCGAGAGTCACCCTGGGAGGAAAGGCCCTCCACCCAGTCTGAGGCAATTTCGGGGTTATAAAAAAAAACAGACTTTCCCCCCAGTCTCAACACGCAATTTAGCAGGATACATCATAGCATATTTAAACCCTTTCTCACGAAGTCGATGCTTCACTCCGAAAAAGCTCTGCCGCTGCCGCTGGACCGCCTGGGTAAAGTCCAGGAAAAAGTTAAGGGTGGAGTTTTCATACCTCAAAGGCCCCCCCGTTCTTGAGGCCTGCAGCATGGCATCTCTGTCCCTGAAGTTGAGCACCCTCGCAATCATCGGCCGAGGTGGAGCCCCGGGCCGCGCCCGACCCCCCGGAATCCTATGCGCTCGCTCCACTGTGAAGAAGTTTCCCAACCCCTTCGGTTTCAAGTGGTTGAGGATGATGTCCTCCACAAACAAATCAGGCGCCTGACCCTCGGCCTTCTCCGGAACTCTGATGATGCGCACATTGTTCCTCCGGGCCCTCCCTTCGTATTCGTCCAGCTTACGGCTCGCCTGCTCGCCGGAGGCCTTAAGATGCCGCACCTCCTGCTGCAGCTGCGTTACGTCGTCCGTCAAACTCACCGTTTTGATATGCTACGACTTCACCTTCTCACTCGTTTTAGTAAGATCGGCTCGGATTAGGTTGACCTCGATGGTCAGAGTGTCCAACTTATGATCTAAGGACTCCATCTTTTGACCAAGGGAAGTTTTAACCCCGTCTATTGCTGCCATCACGTCCAGTAATGTAGGCTCTGACGCCGGTCCCGAAACCCCACCACCCCCGTCCTGCAGCTTCCCAGACCCTATGGGCGAACCCCTGGGTTGCGTATAGCGATCCAGTTTATTCAATTGGACGGGTCGGGACCCCCTAGAGGATCTAGATTGCTGTTTCTCTGTCTCCGGTCTAGTCGCCATCTCACCACCGAGTCCGGGTTCGGCCAATCAATGTCTCGACGTTCAACAAGTAGCAGGGGCTGTGGTCGTCACAGGCAGGGAATCCGTGCCTCTCTCGGAGTCCAGCCAATATTGGCGCCGCTGGGTCTGTGCATACAGAGCCGTATGACCAGCAGGGCTCTCAGCAATCCAGACGTGCCGCGGCTGGCACAACCCTGTCCATCGGCCCGCACAGCAGCCTCGCAACTAGATCACCACCTCCCCCGCACCGCAGCCAGGTACCAGTAGACCTCAGATCAAGCACTGAATCCAGTGTCAATCCCTGCCAGCCGCTCTGCAAACCATCCAGCCGACCAACAACAGCAGCCGTGTCCTCAGGACAAATCCCCACCTCTGCAGGCACCTCAGGCAGTCAGGGCGTCAGCATCTCACCCTCCAGCCCCAGCCGCCGAGCAACAAGAGTCCCAAAGAGGATCCCTCCAGGGACAGTCTGGTGTCCCCGCAAACCTCGTAGGGCTCAGCTGCCTCTTCCGGCGCCACTACTCCGCATCCACACTCCCTGCGGGCACATGCGGGGGGGGGGCCCAAATGCAGTCACCCTGGGGAGACAGTTGCAGCCGCCAGGGGACCACACCCAGTGGCCTCGCCACCACACAGGAGTCGCAGGGCGTCTCTCCACCCCGCCAGGAGTCTTCCGCCGGCCACTCCCTCTTTGCCGCAGCCAGGCGTGAGCTGCGTCCGCGGCACCAATAGGCAAGAAAGAGGGGGGGGGTCGTCTCGTCCCTAGTGTAAGGCCGATGGGAAGGCCGGAGTCCAGGCAGGTCCCGGGCGTGATCCATCGCGGGCGCCAAACCGAACCGGGGACTTCCAGTTAGTGGGCCCGCTGTTTTCCACTTCCAGCCGGGGTCCGCTATTACTAGAGACCCCGGCTCCAACAATCCGCAGGCCCATTCCGGCTGACGATGCCGCTCGGCCCCCCGACGTCAGAATCAGCCCCGGGACACAGCTACCGGCACCGCTTCACAGGCGATGCAATTCCCAGACCTCAAATGCCAGGATGAGTGACAGGATAGTCTCTGTGGTGGCGGGACTCGGGAGCCCCGAGCTCACGCGGCCATCTTTGGACGCGCGCGAAGCTCCTCCACCACCCCTTTTTTAATTGGCTCCTTTTACTGTCCTTCATAAATGCCTGCTTTTCATTGGTTAATATGCTTAGTGATCCCTCCATTTCTACTTTTGTAGCCTCCCATAAGGACGGCCCCTGTTACATGTGCTCTTACTATTCATGTTAATTTATGAGACTTGGAGAGCACTCTTTTCTTTTTTTTGGCCTGCCTCTGCTCGTGCGTGTTATCTTTACTTCATGTAGGCTGAAATGTTCCCTGCCAAATCATTTACCAGTGCTTCCACGGCGCAGACGCTGCTCATTCTGCATAAGCATCGCGCAGTGTTATTTTTCTTTATTTAAACTTTTACACGCTTTACACGATGTTACTTTTATTTTTGCAAACATTTTGGAAATGCTAAGCGCGGCGCCAGATTTATTCTACGTTCCAGGGCAGGAGTTTTGAACGTGGCTCTGGCAAGCCGCCCTTGCAATTGAACTATGGGGCCCATTAGGATCGCGGACGGACTTGAGTCCATCCACGACCCCTGAGGAGGAGGGAACGTCCGCATGGGCTGCGGCATTCCCTCCGAGCAGATTAGGATGTGACCGCCAGGGTGGCGGTCACATCCTCTATCTCTAACATTGCGGCGGGTGCAGCTTCAAGCCGCACCCGCCGCAAGGTTAAAAATGCATGCATCGCATTTGCATGCACAAAGCGGCAGGCACCGCACAGTGCCTGCTGCTTTGTGTACGCAAATGCAGGGGGGTACCATAGGTACCCCCCATGTGCACCCCCCACCCCCACCCCCCTTCACCCAGGGGGCCCGCAACGGGCCCCTGAATTGAAAGTCCGTATGCCTTTCCACGGCGGAAATGCCGCCGTGGAAAGGCATAAGACCAACAACATCCTAATATGCCTGGCGGTGTCTGATAGACACCGCCAGACATGTTAGAGCTTTTCCGCCGCGGTCGGAAGGCGACCGCGGCAGAAAAGCTGCGGACGGTCTTCCTGACCCCCCATCCATCCTAATCTGGCGGGGGGTCTTTGAAGGCTCTGCTGCGGTTTTTCTGCATGCTCCGGGCCGGTGGACACTTCCGCCGGCCCGGAGGATGCGGAAAAACCGCAATCCTAATCGGCCCCTAAGTTTGGTGCATAAAACTGACTTCAGCCACCCAGACTGTACTGTAGCTGTCAATACGTCGTGCTATTAAGGATGCCGTGCAGTCCTTTAGTGAGGGATGCTGTGCAGTGCTTCAGAGAGGAACAACATGCAGTGCTTTAGTGTGGGGGCACAGTGAAGTGCTTGTGCTTTAGTGAGAGCTGCTCCGTGCGGTGCTTTAGTGAGAGACTGTCCTTGCAGTGATTTAGTGAGGGACACTGTGCAGCTCTTTAATCAGGGACAGTGAACAGAACTTTAGTGAGGGACACTGTGTGGTGCTTTACTGAGGGACACAGTCAGCTGCGGCCTGTGCAGGTAAGAGTGGTGTGGCAGAGTGGGAGGGATTTTGGCAGACGACGATGAGGGGAAAATAAATAAATAAATAATTTTCCCTCGTCTTCATCTGTCGAAACTCCCCCCACCCAGCCGCACTGCTCTTACCGCAGGTGGATACCATGCAACAGTGTGCAGTACTTTAGTGAGGGACACTGTGCAGTGGTTTAGTGAGACCCGCTCCGTGCAGTGGTGTAGTGTGAGACACTGTGTAGTACTTTAGGGAGGGATGCTTTTTAAACATTTAAAAAAACGTTTTGGGGATGCTCTGTGGTTGCTGCACGTTCTGCTAACGCTACACCCCCCCCCCCATTACGTCATGCTTCAGAAAGGTGAAAAATGTCTGTTTTCAAATGTTGCATTTTTGAACGTCATCTCACATTTGTACGTGGATCTTCACTTTTAGAGCCAAAATGAGCATGTTTAAAGTGATTTTCATACTTCGAGGGGGCCTAAACGCAAGATTCGTGGAATGGGTAAAATTGCATGAAAATGGCCAATTTATTCACTCTGAGGTCTCAAAAAGTGTTTCTTCAACCCGGGAAGTAAATTAAATAACATTTGGAGGCATTTAATGTTCAAGCAAAATTGGCTGATTTTTGACAAAAGAGATAACACCCCCACATTACATCATGCTTCAGAAAGGTGAAAAATGGTCCTTTTTCAAATCTTGCATTTTTGAACATCATCTCACATTTGTACGTGGATCTACACTTTTAGAGCTAAAATGAGCATGTTTAACACTATCAATGCTACAGCAATTGCCGCTTGGTGCTGATCTCCCTTAAATCCCTTTGTTCATGACGAGCTCAGCTCATCATGAGCACACAAGCAGTGTACTGCATGACGAGCTGAGCTCGTCATGAGCATGGAAGGGGTTAAAGTGATTTTTATGCTTCCAGGGGTCCTAAACGCAAGATTTGTGGAATGGGTAAAAATGCATGAAAATGGCAAATTTACTTACTCTGAGGTCTCAAAAAGTGTTTCTTCAACCCGGGAAGAAAATTAAATAACATTTGGAGGCATTGAATGTTCAATCGAATTCAGCTGATTTTTGACAATAGAGATAGCTTCATGCAATGTTATTTTCTTTATTTAAACTTTTACATGCTTTGCGCAATGTTACTTTTATTTATTTATACATTCTGGAGATGTTCATCTGCGTACCAGATTTATTCTACGTTCCAAGGCGGGTGCCTTGAACGTGGCTCTAGTGAGCCGCTTGTACAATTGAACAGTGTTTGGTGCATAAAACTGACTTCAGCCACCGGGACTGTACTCTAGCTTTGACTACATCACTGCTCCGATGCCATCAGGAAAGTGACGCCTCAACTTCAGATCCCACATTGGCCCCCCTGAAGGACCACTACCTAACTGGGATTTCATGTTTTATATGTATAGTCCTTTGCTCAGAAATGATGAAGGAAAACTAGTTGGGGGATATGCAGCATTCACCATATAAGAGATAGTAGAAAGCTGATGTTTACCACAAGTACATCTGCCCAGGTCGCAGAACTCATTGCCCTTAATCTAGCCAGTGTTTAAGGTACAAAGAAATGTGTCACCATCTTTACTGATTCAAAATATGATTTCATTGCTGCCCGCATTTTTGGACTTCTATAGTTACAAAGAGATCACTGGTTCTGCAGGTACTCCTTTTAAAAGTAGATCTGTTATATTATTAGCATCTTCCCTGCTCACAACTTGGTGGATCCAGGTTCGAGTCTCGGTGCCTGCCTCCAATACCTTTGGGTCGAGCTCGCAAGACTGCAAAATAAACAAGCATTTACAATGCAACGGTTTCGCCTTTGGAAAAGTTAGAGCTATTGGCATTGTAAATGACAACATTTGTATTTATGTGTTGGTTTTGAAAACAGATAAATAAATGGCATTTTCATTTACATTGCCAATAGCTTAATCTCTCGCAAATGTGCGACCTATTGTACCCTACGGACGAGCTCAGCAGACAGCAATTACTACCACACACACACACCCAGAGCCACTCACACACACCCAGAGCCACACACACACACCCGGAGCCAGCCACACACACACACACCCAGAGCCACACACACACACACCCAGAGCCACACACACACACACACACACCCAGAGCCACACACACACACACACACACACACACACACCCCCAGAGCCACACACACACACACACCCAGAGCCAAATACACACACCGACACCCAGAGCCACACACACACACACACACCCAGAGCCACACACACACACACACACACACAGAGCCACACACACACACACACACACACACACACACCCAGAGCCCCCCCCCCCCACACACACACACACACACCTAGAGACACACACACACACACACACCCACTCTCCCCGTTCCTAACAAAACAATCCCCCACCGCTTCGTGGCACTCTACACTCTCTCTCTTGTATCAACCGGTGGTGCACTTTGGCCATAGAGCCTACTGTTCAGTGAACCAAATAAGTACCTTCTGTGGGCACAGGCCCAGTAACACTTTGTCCACTGAGGCAAACACGTCTCTAACCCCTGTATGGTGGTGGTGGCACGTTCGTCACTGTCCTGTACCGATGACCATCCCTCACCCCATGAGACAGTGCCCACTGTCCTGGTTCGTCAGTGCCCGCTGCCCCTGTGTATACTCTCCGGGTATATGTTGCTCCCTGTAGCGCTGTACACACACTTGCCTCCCTCTTCCTAATACTCCAGTTTAACCCTGTCCCAGTACGTCACTTTAGTGAACTCTCTGCCCGAACTCATCTGACAGTGGCTCTTTACTGTAGTGAGGGTGGGGCCTTCCGTGTGGCTGTGCCCCCTGCTACTTCCCATCCGTGCAGCCGCGGTAAAGTAAATACGGCTAGCCACATGTAAACAAATGCGCACAGTCGCAATGAAACTGAAAGCACAGTAAAACAAGTGATTTGCATAGAATCTCGGAGTGTTGCTGCACTCCCTAGCATTCTGCAGTCACTCTGCACTCCCTAGCACTCTGCAGTCACTCTGCACTCTCTAGCACTCTCTAGCACTCTGCAGTCACTCTGCACTCCCTAGCACTCTGCAGTCACTCTCCACTCCCTAGCACTCCCTAGCACTCTGCACTCCCTAGTCACTCTGCACTCCCTAGCACTCCCTAGTCACTCTGCACTCCCTAGCACTCCCTTGCACTCTGCACTCCCTAGCACTCCCTAGTCACTCTGCACTCCCTAGCACTCCCTAGCAGTCACTCTGCAGTCCCTAGCACTCCCTAGCACTCTGCAGCCACTCTGCACTCCCTAGCACTCCCTAGCACTCTGCAGTCACTCTCCACTCCCTAGCACTCCCTAGTCACTCTGCACTCCCTAGCACTCCCTAGCACTCCCTTGCACTCTCTGGGTTTGCACACAGCAGCTGCCCATCAGGTCCGTGGAAAAAGGGGGTAGTGGGTGAGATATGCAAAGCAAGCCTGGTCCCCAAAAGCCGATGGGCTCGAACACGCCCCTCCATTTCCGGAGCTCTTAACGTGTAGTATCCCTGGGCACACGTTTAGTCTGTAATACCTACAAAGACTGCCGCTCCGAGGCTTATAAATTTAAATTAAAAGCGTTTGCTGGCAGCGGGCGGAAGCTATTTGAGGCAGCCTGCTCTATTTTTGCCCTGCCCGCTTTGGATTCGTAGCAGTGGGAAGAGGTAGAAGAGACTGTGGGCGCCTCGATGGGGTTTTGTGGCAGTGGGGAGAGGTGGAAGAGGCTGAGGGCGACAAGCAGAAGGGAGCTGTTTTAGGCAAACTGCTCTGTTTGCGCCATGCCTGCCTGCTGGGAAGAGACGGACGGCACCGTGCGTGAATAAAGGTGCACATGCTGTGTGATGAAACGCGGTGCTTGTAACTGAACACTATAAAATAAAAAGCAAGGAACCATAAAGCAATACAACAAAACAACACCAGGTCCAACAAGAAAAAGTATAGACTCGGAATCACTCTACCTTTGAAAAAAGATATGAACTGCTGTGCGGCGTGATGGTGCAGTTAGACCCCGGGGCGGGTGAAAAGTTATCGCAGTACGGCTATTACTGCCTCAGGGTCTGTGCTCTCAAGGCAGCAGTTACAGCCACAAAGCTCCGGCATTTTTGAGATTCGGGGGCGTGTTCTTGCAGTTACGTCAAGATTAAATACCAAGATTTTTAAAAAAGCAAGAAACGCCCCCGAATCGCGTCGTGACGGGGGAAACAGTTACCAACAGGATCGCAACCATATTTAACCTTTATATCAAATCACAAGCACCGTTATGCCCTGACCAAGCTACATCTGAATATAGAGCACCACTTCATCTCTTTCCCCAAAATTAAAGAATGTGACTTGAGATCTAACCTATGTCCACGTGAGGGGATGCACCAGCAAATAGTTTCGCACTGGGGGCCACTAACGGTAAAGCTGATCCCTGGCCTCCCTAATCATTCCCTGCCCCTCCCCTTTAACTGTTCCCTTGTCCATTCCCTGCTCACCTTGCTTTGTTCTCTAATCACGGTGTCCCATTCACTCATTCTCATGTCCATTCGGCGCCCCATTGTCTATTTATTGGCAATTATAGCTCTTTCGCGGACTCCTTGCATCGTCCACAAATTCAATGTTTACACCGACTCGTTCATTGTTTAATGCCTCGTTATCTAATCGGCCTTTCCTTCCGCCCTTGTCCTTTCACCGGTCTGTTGCTTCGTCCACCAGTCACAGTAAAGTATTCAGTGTTGATCAGTCTAACTCTTTCGCAGTTTCACCTGCATTCATTAATCAAGGCCTCCCATTCATTTTCCCAAAGTATCGGAAAAAATGTATTTCAGATGACTTGCTCTTAGAACGTTTCGCATCTTCCGTTCCAAGTGTGAACAGCAGAGGGCGCTCCGAACATTCGGTCTACAACCGAGCTGAGAACGGCGCACCAAAGGCTAGTTATTTATATGTTAATTTTCATATTATTGTGCACAATATCTCACAAGTGATCATCTGCAACACGGTGTACTTTACACTGTACATTTAATAAATTCCAATCAGTAATTTTGGGCAGGTTAGGGGAATATTGAAAACATGTAAACGCGCCTAAATAAACACTGTGCATGTGGTGAATGTGTTTACCCTGGACGGGTTTGTGAATTCCCTTGGGTGTCGGGAGTTCCGCTCCTGGCCGTGTTCGGCTCGGTTTGACCTAATCTGACGTTGTGGGTGGACAGCTGGAGGGCACTCTTGGGGCAGTTCCACCGGCAACAGACACATTGGAAATGAGAAAAACATGGCGGAAAAAAAAAAAATAACTACCGCCCACCGCTGCATGACGTACGAAAAGGGGTGGGATGAGTAAAAATCGCGGGAACGCCCACGAATCTGCTCTGGCAATGACGTACAGATCTGTCTTCCAATGGCTAGCCTCCATTTATGGAGCTAGCCAATGGAAGACAGAGGCGGGAGAAAGCTCCATACTTGTAAACCAAAGTTTTCGCCTGCGCAATACTGCTTGCGCAGTAAACGCCAGGTGAAACCTAAAAAGATAGCAGTAGGAAATCGGCATATTAGAGGTGATAACATGAGATGGTAGGTAGGTAGGGGGCAGTCCAGAGCAATCGATTGACGAGAGAAGTCTGAGAAAGGTTGATGGCCAAGGCCACCTGTCCACAGCAGACCCCCAGAGAGAATGCCACGTTAACCACTGTTAGGGATGCGCCGCTGAATGTAACAACACAGGTGTCTTCTACCAAAACTGATTGGACAAAAATACAAACTTGCAACCAAAACAAAGCTGAATCACCTATTGATTATCAAGATTCATTAAAGGATATTTTGTGACTGGCAGTCCAACATGGTAAATCCTGCTTAGACTACTCAGAAGGCAGTAGGGCAGCCTTTATTTAGGGGAACCGCCAATGGTACAAGAAAAATTGAGACTGGTCGTCTTGGGTTGGTAAAAAAGAAATCGTTTGAATTGGTTTTTATTAGCTATTTGTTGTGTGGCCCTTCAGGAAAGCAAGAAAGAATCCACCGAAACAAAAGGAATGCCATTGTAAATACCACCTTTCCAATAGATGGTCTGGGGGAGGGGCAGGGTTAGACAATCTGATGGGGGAGCTGGGAAGGACCATTGGAGGAGTCAGGGAGAGTTTGCTCTGACCGGAAACACCGCCTGTTTCACTTGAAGACATTAAATTGGAAACAAGACTGCCCAAACCACAGGGCAGCCATGGACTTTATGAACAGTCCAACATGCCTTCATTTTCTCCACCAAAACAACAGCCGCCATTTTTAGGACCGCCCAAGAGGAACAGACTGCTCCGTGCACGCTTTATTACCAGTTTAGCAAAAAGGGTTGTGTGTTTAGCATGATCATAATTGACACATTCATTTTTGTTAAACACGGGAAGATTAAGCGATTTGCCCAGAATCACAGGATGTTGAGCGTCGTTGCCGAGACGAACCCGGTTCCCCAGCTTCGAGGTCCACCGCTCTTGCCGTAAGGCTACATCCTCTCCCAATGGCTAAGTTATTGTGGAGGGACCGTTTACGTAAACCGTACTGCACACTGCACTAAATGATTGTGGGGCATATGTATGAACAAGCCCTTTTGCGATTCCTTATTAGCGATTTTTAGCGAATTGCTATTAAGGAATCGCAAAATGCTATGTATGTAGGAATCGCAATATTAATTGTGATTCCTTAATATTTCTAAATTGTGACTCGCAAATCACGATTCGCAATTAAGGAATACCTTCCCATTCATTCCTATGGGCTAGGAAGCCCGTAGGAATGAATGGGAAGACATTCTCAATTTGCGATTCGCAATTAGAGAATCACAAATTGAGAAAGCAATTTCAAGGGTGCCAGGGTGTCAAAAGGACACCTTGTTGCACCCCTTGAAATATGTATGTGTGCACATGTGGCGCACATGCATGCCCTCAGGGCATGTATGTGCGCCACATGCACTTTAAAAATGCAAAAAAAGGCAATTTTTCAAAGAAATCGCACATTACCACCAACTTGAAGTTGGTGGTAATTTGTGATTTCTTAAGTCCAAATGGCACTTTTTCTGTTCTTCATACATTGCATTTAAGGAATCGCAATTTGCAATTCCTTAACCCCTCCGCTGTGCTGACCGTTCCACGCTGGTGCGGAACGTTCTATTGCGCGGATGGGGCTGGAACGTTCAACGGACGTGCGCCGCACTACCGAGGTAGTGTACGCAACGTCCGCTGAACGTGGCCAGCACTGAAGGGGTTAAATGCAATCGCAAAATAGAGAATCGCAAATTTTGCAATTCTCTAATTTGCGATGTCCTTTTGGAAACCTTTTGGGATGATACATCCCAAAAGGCCTTATCCCATTTGCAAACGGGCTGATTCTGAGTATCGACCCGTTTGCGAACGGGAAAAGGGCTTGATACATATGCCCCTCCGTCTTTTAACGTATTCCTAATATGAATGAAAATGCTGTTTTACCTGTGTTAAGCGAAATTGCGGATCCTTTCATCAATGATGATGCAAATATTTCCGCATAAAATGTGTCTGAAGTTTCAGCGCAGGTCCCTCTTTCCTTGTGGTCCCAAAATACTAGCGAAGTAGGCTATATTTTAACAGGTGGCCCAGGTAAAATACTATTGCAGCCTATGAAAAAGCTCCCTACCACAACAACTCTATAACCTGAAGCAGAGCAGAGTATTTGTGTTGTTATTATCACCTAATTAAAGCACAAAGTTTTGATCCCCACTATTAGCATTTGAAATACGCCTATTCTGCCTTTTAGAAGCCTGGTAAGAAAAGACATACATTTTTGCAAGATCAGTGCGCTGTCAGCACTTCTCTGTTACTTAGCTTCCCTGTTGTACCAAACATCATTCACTACCTTTCTTGTATTCTGCCCACAGACACATGTTTCACTGTTGTTGATTGGTGTTCTGAATTTTTTAGCACTATACATCCTGAAAGCAGTTCCTTTTCACATTCTCATTCGATGACACTCAAATGACATGGACCCAAAGCACTTTAGAAAAATTTGGACGCTATTGTCTTCCAATTTGATTTCACCCTGTTCCATGTGTTAATGATTTATTGACAAACCCTGATTATGTCAACCACTTCAAATATGCCTCATTGTAATTCCATACTGAAATAGGACAGCATGGGCACAAAGCCTATAGATAGAAATTGCAGTCTTGTTACCTTGCATATGATATTTTGGTCATGCCATCTTTGCAGAAGAAAGGCATTTGTGTGGTGTTGGTCGCAAATAAACCATCCGTAAGTTACCACGCCCAATTGTAGTGCCCCAAATGCATGCTTATTTAGGTATTTCAGCCTATTGTGGTCAGTGAAGTTTGCATTACACTAATATAATAAACCCCTTGAGGATCTCACTAAAAAGGACAACCCTGAATCTCCACTCTAGTCCACCAAAGCTGAGCATACCTTTATGTTCAAGAAGGTTGCATTGTTTTTTGCCCCATCCCAAGGCTTGCCAGATTATTCAGAACGTTTTCTCTGTGTTGTCGTGAAAGGGAGGCCTTTTCCTAATCAGTTGTTTATTCCGATGCTCCTAATGATGCAGGAGGAGGGCTGCCTCCATGTCTGCACACGACAGCGGCTGGGCATCTTGTCGAAGTGTCTGAAAACATTGTCTTAGATCACCTCATACTGTTGCTGTGCTGTTTGCTGCAGTTGCATTGTTAATAACTACTAAAACACAGCTCTCCTCAACGTCCAGATTGCCAATATATTAAATATTCTTGCTTCTGAATATCACATTACCCTGGTAAGATGCGTTGTGTTAAAACCAGCCTCATTTTTAGGGCTCGCCTAGTCAGCGCAAGAGCTGTCTCTTCAAGACTAGCTATATCTAGAATATGGGCTTTAAGCACCACACCTTTTTTAATTGGCTCCTTTAACTGTCCTTCATAAATGCCTGCTTTTCATTGGTTAATATGCTCAGAAATCCCTCCATTTCTACTTTTGTAGCCTCCCATGAGGACTGCCCCTGTTACATGTGCTCTTACTATTCATGTTAATTTATGAGACTAGGAGAGCGCTCTTTTCTTTTTGTTGGCCTGCCTCTGCTTGTGCGTGTTATCTTTACTTCATGTAGGCTGAAATGTTCCCTGCCAAATCATTTACCAATGCTTCCACGGCGCAGACGCTGCGCATTCTGCATAAGCTTCGCGCAATGTTATTTTTCTTTATTTAAACTTTTACACGCTTTACACGATGGTACTTTTATTTTTGCAAACATTTTGGAAATGCTAAGCGCGGCGCCAGATTTATTCTAGGTTCCAGGGCAGGAGTTTTGAACGTGGCTCTGGCAAGCCGCCCTTGCAATTGAACTATGTTTGGTGCATAAAACTGACTTCAGCCACACAGACTGTACTGTAGCTGTCAACACGTCGTGCTATTAAGGATGCTGTGCAGTCCTTTAGTGAGGGATGCTGTGCAGTGCTTCAGAGAGGAACAACATGCAGTGCTTTAGTGTGGGGGCACAGTGAAGTGCTTGTGCTTTAGTGAGAGCTGCTCCGTGCGGTGCTTTAGTAAGAGACTGTCCTTGCAGTGATTTAGTGAGGGACACTGTGCAGCACTTTAATGAGGGACAGTGAACCGAACTTTAGTGAGGGACACTGTGTGGTGCTTTACTGAGGGACACAGTCAGCCGCGGCCTGTGCAGGTAAGAGTGGTGTGGCAGAGTGGGAGGGATTTTGGCAGACGACGATGAGGGGAAATGAAATAATTAATTAATTTTCCCTCGCCTTCGTCTGTTGAAACTCCCCCCACCCAGCCGCACCGCACTTACCGCAGCTGGATACCATGCAACAGTGTGAAGTACTTTAGTGAGGGACACTGTGCAGTGGTTTAGTGAGACCCGCTCCGTGCAGTGGTGTAGTGTGGGACACAGTGTAGTACTTTAGGGAGGGATGCTTTTTAAACATTTTAAAAAACATTTTGGGGATGCTCTGTGGTTGCTGCACGTTTTGCTAACGCTTCATGCAATGTTATTTTTCTTTATTTAAACTTTTACATGCTTTGCGTTATGTTACTTTTATTTATTTATATATTCTGGAGATGTTCAGCTGGGTACCAGATTTATTCTACGTTCCAAGGCGGGTGCCTTGAACGTGGCTCTAGTGAGCCGCTTGTACAATTGAACAGTGTTTGGTGCATAAAACTGACTTCAGCCACCGGGACTGTACTCTAGCCTTGACTACATCACTGCTCCGATGCCATCAGGAAAGTGACGCCTCAACTTCAGATCCCACATTGGCCCCCCTGAAGGACCACTACCTAACTGGGATTTCATGTTTTATATGTATAGTCCTTTGCTCAGAAATGATGAAGGAAAACTAGTTGGGGGATATGCAGCATGCACCATATAAGAGATAGTAGAAAGCTGATGTTTCCCACAAGTACATCTGCCCAGGTCGCAGAACTCATTGCCCTTAATCTAGCCAGTGTTTAAGGTACAAAGAAATGTGTCACCATCTTTACTGATTCAAAATATGATTTCATTGCTGCCCGCATTTTTGGACTTCTATAGTTACAAAGAGATCTCTGGTTCTGCAGGTACTCCTTTTAAAAGTATATCTGTTATATTATTAGCATCTTCCCTGCTCACAACTTGGTGGATCCCTCTAGGCTCTCAGCTAAGCACAGGTAGACCAACTTACCTTCTAGAGCAGGTAGAACGGATAAGTTGCAGCCTGCCTTTCCTTCTCCAACTTACCTGGAGAGAATGCCTGTTAGGCACATAACAAACCTGTCAGAGACTGGGAGGCCTTTCATTTATTGTTGTGAGCTACAGATAACCTTTCCGCCTTAGTTATGTTATGTTAGAGAATATTTATAGAGCGCAGCTGTCACTCCGAGGAGCATCACAGCGTCTGTCTGGCGGAGTTTCTGTCTGTCAGTAGGGCAAGGCTAAGTTGTGTTTATGTGGCCATATATTGTCAGTGTATGTTCCCTCGAGTGTATGTACACTGAGAACTGCCATGCTTTTCTGGAATCCAAAACTCCTCTTTGCACAGAGAACCGTGGATGATCATTTTAAACCATGTCTTAACATTATATTGAAAATAAATATGCTTGTGCTTCCTGTTGTAAGGTGGGAAGAAAAACACATGACACCCCTGGAATGGCAGTAAGCATGTTAATACATATGTTAATATATCTAATTACACCAAAGCTTGTTATATGTCAGTATATTTGGATGAGCGTTGATAAATGATCAAGCAAGGCAATAGCCTCAGGCCTAATTCAACTATGCAGCAGGGTGCAAAATGAATGTACAAAAAACATGAAAGCAAAGTTTGGCTCTATAGGGAACAGAAGCCGTACACCCTACTCTTTTTTAACTGTATTGCACTGAGAACAAATGGCAGTGGTTATAAACAGAACAATCAGCACCTCCGTCACGTTTTGCACAGTATGGAGGAACTATGTATATATGCGTGCTCAACATAAAACACCGGGGCACTTACTTAGTGTTACCCCGTATGAGGAAAACCAAGATTCCCCTCAATACATAAACGGAAAACGGTAAACAGTCTAAATATCGACTTTTTATTTTCGACCTACAAGAATATTGAGTTCAATATATTGGAGGGAAAGAATATCGAAATCAAGAATATCGTCAACCAGAATATCGACCTGAAGGTAAGAAATATTGTTTATGTTAATATCGAAGTTAGTAATATAAATAGTAAAAATATTGATGTTACTAATATCGATTTTAATATTAGTGTAATATATTTTATTATGTATTTTATATATATATTTTTATAATTTTTGTTAATCATTGTACTAGTTTTAAAATATATGTATTACATTTTTAGAAGTTAGTAATAACTTTTTAAAGTAAATTATGTGTTTTAGTACCGTAGCGGGTTGTGGGTTTATAGGGGAATAGGGTGAGAAGTAATTTAATTATAGTAAATTAATGAAATATTTTTTAGGAATTATTAAATATTTTAAAATACATTTTGTGTTTTACTTCTGTAGTGGGATGTGGGTTAATAGGGGAATAGGGTGGGAAGTAATTGAATCGTAATTAAGTAATTATTATTTTTTTATTTTTGGTATTGATAGTTATTTTTATGTTTAATATTTATTAATTGGTAATTAATTTTTATTAATTGGTAAATACATTTTTATTAATTTATTAATTGGTAATTATAGTAAGTGTATTAATTTATTATTGAAGGGTGTTGTGAGGTTATATTGTAATAGGGTGGGAAGCAATTTAATTGTAATTAAGTCATTATTTATTTTAGTGTTAAGTATTGATAATTAA
Source organism: Lissotriton helveticus (assembly GCF_964261635.1). Lineage (NCBI taxonomy): Eukaryota > Metazoa > Chordata > Amphibia > Caudata > Salamandridae > Lissotriton > Lissotriton helveticus. Next base: position 1,530,867,883 of record NC_136061.1, read on the forward strand.
ATTATTGTTAATTAATTATTAACTAGTAATGCATTTGTAGTAATTAATATTAAAAAAATATTGTTAATTAATTAGTAATTGGTAATTACATTTGATTATCTATAATTCATTGGTATTTATCAATAATGTATTGTTAATTTTTTTTTTTTGCTAAAAGTTTTTCCATAATTATTGTTTTTGGGTATTGAAAATTAATTTGTTTTTTTATTTCATTATTATTTGGTAATACAGTTTTAATAATTACTATTTCATTGTATTTAATTTAATTTAAACACCAATGGAAGGTGCGTCAAAATATATAGTAATATCAAACATCATAAAGTCATGCAATTTCTACAGATTCAAGAAAAGTCCATGCAGCCTTCCTTCGCATTTTTGGTCAGTTCTTTTATTGTGGTATTTTATTCCGTGTAATGAAGATATCCACCTTCATAGAATTTAAAAAACATGTGTCATACAGCCTACGCGTTTCGTCCCCTTCGGGACATCATCAGGGCTGTAAATAAGAGAAAAAGTGGAAATTACAATCACAATACTGTACAACAAATTATCACATCTCAAACAAGTCCATAATCAACTAACATTAGGAAGCCTGCCTATATACCATTCTGCAGATACCAAAATCATGCCCCAGCCTATATAACAATCTATAAGTTGCTCATTTTAAGCAAATACATATCACCACGGTATTATGGGAAACCTACTCGCCCTTATAGTACATGTATTTTAGGAAGCTACCTTCTAGTAGTCAGCATTAGACTATGTCAACCTAAAATTTATGATTCAAACTTCCCTCATCAGAAACCTGCTCCTTGATTTTAGAGTGTCTTCTTACCTCTATTCTCAATCCTACTTGATGAAATGCTGGCCGTTTTTTACCCTCTGTTCATTAATCTTGATTCCAATAGTCAAAAGTTGGTATCTGTTATATATAAAGAAAAATTTACATTAAGTCCTCCTGCCCCTGAATATATTAGACAAAAGCATCAATTAATGCCTTTATCTCAGACTCACCTATTAAAAAAATGTATAAGTGCTATGTGTCATGTTCCAATGTCCCATTCGCCCATAAAAAGAAACAATTACCCCAGGTCCTTAAAGTTTAATGGAATTAACCAGTGATCTACAAAAGAGGTATCAAGTTTAAAAGGGATACACTTTATTAAATAAACAAACCCTAAGGTCGAGTGCTAATTCTATGATAGGAAATCTTAATTTTCACCCAATTCCTAATTTGCGCTCCTCCTTACGTCCAAATTTCTGCTCACTTCTATCCAAAGGTGGCTGGGCATTCACCTGGACACTACCAACAAAAACGGAATATTTGCTCAAAAATCCCTTTCTTAAAATTTCCATTGAAATTGCAAGCTAGTTAGTTTTGAACTAATACCCAAATTAACAAATATGTTGATGAGTTTTAAAAAAAAGGAAGAAGACCCCACTAGTAATCACATTCAACTCACGTCTCACCTTATTCTAATGATGCCTTCTATGGAAAATCTCTATGTATTAAACATTCGCCGTATAGTTCCATTCCTCTGTCACCTTAATCTTATTAATACCAGCAGTGGTCGCCTGATCCAATACCCAAAAACAAAAGAAACAATTCTTATAGTAGTCTCATTCACCTAAAATTCCTTCATCTGCTATTCTATTCCAAGCCTCCGAATCTCACCTTGTTATATACACCCCGTCCGTGCTGTACGTCCTTACTCCATGACAGCTAGGCTCAATCAATCCCGCCGTTGATTCCCCTTTGAAAACAGAGTAATTTAACGTCTCCATTGTCCAATCATCCCGTAGTGCTTTTCCCGCTCAATCTAATTAAAAAAACTCCACCCATGTTACCTCTCGGGTCCGCACTCTGATTAATGCACAGCTTAAGTTTATCAAAAAACAAGAAACACTTAATCTGTGCATGACTTTATGATGCTTGATATTACTATATATTTTGACGCTCCTTCCATTGGTGTTTACATTTTGTATTTCAGTGGTTTTGACGGTGGGCCACTGGAAGTTTGAGCGCCATAAAAGTGTTTGTAGTTACATACTGTTGATACTTTTTGCAATTGCTCATTGTGCACACAACTTGATTACCCTCATTGTGTCATTAGTGAAAAACATTATTTAATTTAATTGTTAATTAATTATTATTTGGTAATTATTTTTAAATAATTATTTATTGGTATTGTTAATTAATTTGTTGTAATTTAATAATGACATTATTTTTTTTACAAAAAAATTATTTTGGTTATTAGTAAGTTATTTAGACCTCTACGCTATCCAACACTTTCCCTACTGTTGCACCCTCTGGAGTTGGAATAGTCATTTTAACCCCTACGCTATCCAACACTTTCCCTACTGCTGCGCCCTCTGGAGTTGGAATAGTAATTTGGACCCCTACGCTATCCAACACTTTTCCTACTGTTGCACCCTCTGGAGTTGGAATAGTAATTTTAACCCCTATGCTAACCAACACTTTCCCTACTGTTGCACCCTCTGGAGTTGGAATAGTAATGTTTACCCCTACGCTATACAATATTTACTGTTTTAGTTAATGTAGTGTATAATGTATTTAAAATTATTTTTTATAATTTGTTAGTATAGTTTTTTTATTTTTATTTTGTTGTATGTGTATGTTTGTATTTATAATTTATACTTTTTTTAAAAATTATTAGAGTAATTAATTGTAAATATTATTAAGTATATATATTATATTTTATATGTATATGTTTATTTTTTTACATTATTTGTACTACTTATAATTGTAAACATATTTTTAACTATGTTTATTTTAATTATATGTATTATTTATTTAATTTTATATTATTTCTAAACATTGGGAAAAAAATGATCTTTTTTACAACAATATTTTTTACAAAGATATATTTTTGTACTTACCTTAATGTAGATAGGACTTTAATTTCTTAACGTCGATATTACGCCTCCGATATTTTTGACGTCGATATTTTTGACGTTGATATTATGCCAGACATTCACTGAAAACATACAATATAGAGCACAGCAAAGTTGTTTAGGAGACTGACTCTGTTGTCAGTCAATTTTGATTACAAACAAACAAGTGGAGAGAAGCAAATATGTGTACAGTCTTATATGGTCCAAACGGAAGACAATCCAAATGAAATATTGTCCATATATGAAATGTCTAAAGAGTCTATCGTATCATTGGAATGTTGTAGTCCCGTTGATGCTGACAGCCAAATGGACTGTCCTGGATTATCTAAGTCTGAAGTGTCAAATATTGATTAATTTATTGGAGTGATGGCAAAAAACAAACCATGGGGATCATCAATGAATATGGAGAGACAAATCTTTAAACAATGTACTGGAAACCTAGCTTGAGTTTTACCCAAAATTCCTCATCTTATGTATCCCTACTGATGTAGACCTGCTGCGACACAAGCTCCTGCTTGCCAATTTTGGGCTAGTGGTAGCTAAGAGGGACGTAGCCAAATGCTGGTGCGCCCACCGACTCCCTACACTCAAGGAATATAGATCAAGTATGGATTTCTAAGGGGGGCGTGGCCAACAGCATGGATGGGTAGCTGCATTTAGTGCGAGCTGCGCTGGCCCTATTTGAAATCCTGCAATTATCCTGTTCCTCTTCACCAATAAAACGCACAATCGTGGATCGGAAGGCACGGGCGTGCGCTGGAGTGCCAGGTGTGAGGTTTGGAAGTGACTTCGGCCAGTAATCGAGACTTTTTCTGCGCGGTGCTCAGCACGAGGTCTCTCAAAATGGCGGGCGGGGCGCAGTAATAGAATCGGAGTGCCGGAGTGCTGCTGTGAACTGAGAAGGGCGAGGACGAGGCGCCTCTGATCGGAGTCGAGACGCGCCTGATCCGCCACGAGACCAACAGGCTAAGTGACCTGTGGATGCCTGAGGGAGTTCCTATACTGGTGCGGAGGAGCTGACCCTGACGGCAAGGAGGCAGAGGGTGCCGGGCGGTCCTCTACGGATGGGAAAGAGGGGACACCTGCGGCAGGAGCAGTTACCGGCAGACCCTGCGGGCTGCAACGGGGTAGGTGGCACAGCGGAGGAGTGACCGGCTCCCTCTCTAATGAGTGTGGCCCGAGAATGCTGGACTAGATGGTGCGACGCGGGTGAGGCCCTGGGCGTCTGGACTCCCCTCTGGCTGATGCACAACAGATCCTGTACTGCGCAGTGGGGCTGGAGGAGCGCTCCGGTGGTGTACTCTGCCCCCTTCCCCCGTTATTTTTTGCCACAGCACAATATGGGGGTGCTCCTGCTCCTGTTCCTCCGCTAACAAAAGACTTTTATTGCAGGGACACAAACAAGAGGGCTGGTGTGCTACGTTCTATGGCCATGAGGTGTTTGTCAGCACAGTGTTTGAGGTAACTACGCACCCGGTCGGAGGCCTAATGCTTTGGTGCACATAACAGTCTCCTGCACTGGGAGGAAGGTAGCTGTATAGAGGGAGACTTTGAGGCCTGACAAGAGCAGTGACTGAGACCTACCGGAACCCTCTGGAAACAGCATGGCAGCGGGGAAGTGACCCAGGACTGGCCCTGTGGGGAGTTGGAGGGGCTGAAGTGTGTGCAAGACTCCTCTGTCCAGACTAGTGGGGACAATACACGCTAGCTAGCCTGCATAATAGGGGCGGTGCCCTTAGAGGGGTGATACATGGACTGTTTCTCTGCTGGCTAGTTTGACGAGCACGATTGGTGTACCCTATCGAGCCTTTTGGTGGCCTGGCCAAAGGGGTCATTGTGGTCTGGGGGCCTGGTGACGGCATAGAGTGCCTTGCCGAACGTTGGGTTAAGATGGCAAAAGAGAAAGACCCCAAGGCGTTCAAGCAAGGAAAGTTAGACTGATTCGCCAAGGTGCTGTCTACCCCCACTGGGGCGGAGGGTGGCTTAGCCCCCTGCCCAGACACCGATGCGATACTACAGGCAATTCATGCGTCTCGTGAAAGCTTGGAAGGTAAGATTGCGGAGATTTGGACAGAGGTTTCCTTTCTGCGCCAAGACCTGCGAAAGGTTTCCAAACGAGTCACCAAGGTGGAGCAGCGTGTATCGGAATTGGAGGACACCCCTGGAACCACAAGTAAAGATGTAGCAGGACTTATGGCAACTGTAAAGGAGGTGGCATGGCGAGTGGATGATGCCGAAAATAGGGCCTGCAGAAATAACCTGCATTTTATAGGTTTTCCGGAAAATGCGAACGCTCTGACGCGGGCCACTTAATACTGACATTTCTCAAGGATGCCCTTCCAGAGACGCAATTCTCATCATGCTTTATCATAGAAAGAGCACACAGAATGCCTGGTGCACGGCAGCAGCCGGGGGCAGCCCCCAGACCACTGACAGCCTGGTTCTTGAATTTTCAGGACAGGAATCTTATACTCAGGGAGCTACGGAAGAAGGGTGAGGTCAAATATGAAAACACTAGAGTGATGGTGTTCCCGGACTACTCACGAGATGTTCAGAAACTGTGACGCACCTTTGATCCGGTAAAGGTTAAACTTTGCGCCCTTGGCATCCAGTACATGCTGTTGTTCCCAGCCAAACTTAAAGTTATCTTTCAGGGAACTACGCAGTTCTTCCAGACACCGGAGGAGGCATGTTCCTGGGTTGAAGAGCGGCCTCAGCTGTGGCGTGGGTCGCCGGCGGCTGCGGCCCTGCCTGTGGACAAGCGACCGAGCTCTAGTTGGGAACATCCTAAGGAGAGGCGGTGACAAAAAATGCTAAAACGCCGGACCCCGTCGGGGCTACACCGGTGAGGTCCCTGACGTTGAGGGAGAGAAAAACCACCAGACACAGACGATGATATGGCTCTAGATTGTGTGTCTCGTACATATCAGAAATCGATGGGAAATAAAGACTCTGATCAGTCGGAGTGACAGTACTCCATGGATGTGGATAGTGAACACCCTCCTTTGGAACATATTCAACGGCTAGTGGGGTTAGACCCGGACCCTCCGTGGGTGGACTCCCGATCACAGCAACCACAGTATAAGGGCGAAGAGGAATGAAGATGTGGGGTCAGACGCCCACCCAAAGACGCTATACAACTCCTGAGGCTTGGAGAACTTTGGGACCTTTGCCACGATAAAGGAAAGTATACAGTGGGTTGTAGTTACTGTATTGAAATTTTGTTGAGTTAATAAGGGGAAGGGGGTGGGTCACAGATCTCTGGGTGGTTTACCCGCACCAATGTTGTCACGTTGAAGGTATTGGGGGTGGTGGTGCCTGCAGAGTGTGGGGAAGGGGGGGAATTACAGGATATGGTTAGATGTTTTGTATTATGTTTTTTGGGAAGGGGGGTGGGTAGTTCTGTTCAATTTACTTGCATGAATACGGACACTGAGATGGGAAGACACTGTCTGGGCGATGTTTGGGGACCAGGGGAGGTGGCGGACGTTTTAGCTCTTTTTCGGCCATTGGACATGACTACAGATACTACGCAGGAATGGTACTGTCGGGGAACTGTTACGGGACCAAGGTGGGCAGATTATTTAATGCACCTTTTTCATCCATAGCCGGGGGAAACTACACAGTAATGACGTGTAACGTCAGTGGGCTAGGGAACAAAATTAAGCGTGGTCTGATATCTAACTACCTTAAAAGACTCAAACCAGATATCATATTACTACAGGAGACGCATCTTATGTGTCCACATTATCCGTTTCTGGGTAGGGGCAATACACCACCCTGGCTCATGCAGGGTTTACTCGAGGCTCACGGTGAGTGGCAATCCTCATTTGAAAATCACCCCCCTTTAGGGTTATTCAAAGGTGGGACGACCCAGAGGGCACTTACGTAGCGGTCCAGGGCACCTGGAACCACAACATGGTTAATCATTAGTGTGTATGCTCCCTCATGTCTCCAGCAATGTACACTTGACAAATTGGCGGATATCCTCCTGCAGTCCGGCCCTGCTACACATATCATAGGGGGCGATTTTAAAGATGTGAGTGATTCCTCCCTGGTTCATACTCTTACAAGACCAGGGCCACATGAGGGCACTACACTGGCAAGATTCCAGGCAATCCTTGGGTTAACTGACCTATGGAGGCGTCAACACCAATCTGCACGTGCCTATTCGTAGTTTTCGGGAGCCCATAGGGGTTTTCAAGGCTGGACTACCTTTTTGCCCCAGCGGAGAGACTGAACAGGTAGAAGAGTCAGAATACCTGGCCAGAGGTATCTTTGACCATTCGTTGCTCTTTTTGAGGGTGGGGAGGAGAAGGGGAGGGCAGGGCTCCTCCTGGAGACTGAACGCATGGGCCCTGAAAGATGAAACGGTTGCCAAAGATCTTCAGATGGATACAGAACTCTACTTCCAGGGAAATCTGGGTTCGGTGCAATCTGCTGTCACTCTATAGGAAGCTTTCAAAGTGGTAATAGCGAAAGAGCTCAGAATATTATTGCCCACAAAAAGCTAAGGGAATTGCAGGAGCTCTGACGTTGGATTGTAAGCTGGTAGACCTTGATAATAGGGGGGCCTCCACTTTGAATGCACGCACCCTCTGCCAGATTGCAGATTGCAGTCACTAAAAGGGAATACCAAGCATTGGTTACCAAGGAGACACGGGCACACCAGCTCGCTGTCCAACATCGGCTGTATGAGACTGGAGACGGAGCGGGCAAATTGCTGGCATGGTTGGGTAGGAAGATACAAGACTTGAGATGGGTTATATCTATTAGGGAACTACACTTCGTCTCAAGATATTGCCAGGGCTTTTGCCCTATATTATTCGACAGTCTATGCAACTCAGACACGAGTCACTGAGACACACATTACACAATTCCTTGAAGGTATCGAACACCTTTACCTCGCCCCAGAAGAGAGTGAGGGGCTCGATGTAGACATTACCTTAGACGAAGTCACGGAGGCCATTGGTCGTCTGAAGATGGGGAAAACCCCGGGCCCTAATGGTCTCCCGGGGGAATGTTTTAAACAACACAGTTCCCTTCTGGCTCCGTACCTACTTAAGATGTTCCAAGCTTCTAAAGGCATTGGGATGATCCCTGCAGATCTTTGAATGGCAACAGTGGTGGTGATACCCAAGGCAGGGAAACCCACTGCCGATTGTGGTTAGTATCGCCCCATTTCGCTACTAAATATAGAAACCAAAATCCTATCTACTACACTTGCGACACGCCTCTTAACAGTCATCACCTTCTTGATTCACGAAGATCAGTCGGGCTTAATGCCAAAACGGGCCACCTGCTACAACCTACGTAGGTTGGATAATTGGATGGATGCCGTCTGAGACCAGGAAAAGGCCCACTTGCTCCTTTCACCGTGACGCTGAAAAGGCGTTTGACACCATCCACTGGCCTTTTATGGGACACGCTCTCGAGAAATTCGGGTTTGGCCTGGGTTTTACGAAAGTGGGTGGTGCTGCTTTATACTGAACCCGAGGCTAGGGTTAATGGAGCTTTATCAGAAACCTGGCCAATTCACAAGGGACCAGACAAGGTTGTCCCCTTTCTCCTCTAATTTTCGCTTTTATTCTCGACCCCTTGGCCTGTGTGGTTAGAGCCTCCCCAGGGTTGGATGGATTTGTAGATGACTCCCGTTTGTTAGATGAAGAACGCATTTCCCTCTATGCGGACAATATCTTACTATATGTGACGAATCCAAAGGAGACGCTTCCCCAACTTCTACAACTTTTTGAGACCTACGGGCGCTACGCGGGATATAAAATTAACAGGAGTAAGTCAACCCTATACCCAAGCGGGGGGTAGTTGGAGCCCCAAACATACCCCGGTTGTTTACGCTGGTCGACTGAAGGGTTTACCTATCTTGGCCTCTACATCACTACAGATGGGGCAGCGAGCCTAACACGTAATATTAGGCGGGTCCTCTCTAACTTTCAGGAAGACGTCAAGAGATGGAGAAGACTTCCTTTAACTATTATGGGTAGGGCTGCAATGTATAAAATGATTACACCTCCCCAGCTGCTATATGTGTTACAAAACACGTACCATAAGATTCCAGACATGATGTTCAAACTCATAGATAGCGAATTGCGCTTGCTCCTCTGGGACGGGGCCCATCCACGTGTGGCACTCCAAACTCTACAGAGGAATCCATATAATGGGGGGTTGGCCCTCCCGGACATTAGGTCGTACTATAGAGCATCTCACCTCATAGTTATCAATGACTGGATCCACACACCGGGAGGTCACTCAACATAACACCTGGAAAGGTTACAGTTTAGGGAATGTACACACCTTCACTATATTTATGGGGGAAAGGGAAGTAGGCACTTATTACAGGCGACCCAGAGATCCTTAGAGGCATGGAAAAGCTCTGAATGACAAATGCAGGGGGACTGAAGGTGTACAAGGGAGACCCCGCTGTGGGAAGGGAATAGGTTGCCCGAGGTGTGGAAGTTAAGAGGCTTTAAGAAATGGGACCTGATAGGCATTTCTAAAATAAGGGATATCTTGAATAGGAGTGAGTTGGCCTCTTTTAGCAGACAGGTACCAGCTACACGACACTCAGGCACATGCATACCTTCGTCTGAAACACAAGTGGATTGTTGAAGGACTGGAGGGGGAGACACTGCCCGAATACGCCCCGTTAGAAGGTCGACTCCTACAGAAGGAGATCCCTGCTAAAGCCATCTTATTTACCTGTAAGACGTTACTTAACAATATGACCGACAAATTATGTCCACTCCGAACAAAATGGGAAACCATCACCGGGGTCCTGGAAGATATAGATTGGGAGGCCGCTCTCGTGCATTCACGGGAGGTGGCAATTAAACAGCGGTTATGTCTCATTGAATACAAAATCCTCCATCGCACATACTTTGATGGAGCACGATTGCATAAAATAGGGGGGGGGCGGAAAGTCCAGAATGCCTTGATTGCCAAGTAGAAAATGAAACGTTCATACATACTCTGTGGGCATTTACAAGGATCCAGGTATACTGGGGAAAGATTATGAGGGAGCTTAATAGCATCCTTGAAGTCCAAATAGAATTAGAGCCACGGTTTCGTCTCCTAGGAATCCCCACCTAGGAATCCCCACAGACGTGGATTTCCCAAGACGCAAACTTATGTTAGCCAACTTGGGGTTAGTGGTGGCCAAACGGGACATAGCGAAATATTGGGGTGCCCAACAAATATCGACACTCAAGGAATGGAGGACGAGTCTTGATCTCTGTATGGTGGGGGAACTAGTGACGTATAGGGCTAGGGGCTGTCCACAGAAATTTGGGAAGATATTGGCACTATGGATAAAATACTATGACCCGGAGGTGGAAGGAGAAGCGGAGGGAGGAGGATTGTTCTCAGGACAACGGGGGGAGCCCTGACAGTTGTACTGTATGTCCCTGCTGTAGGGAACAAGTGTATTATAGCCTTGGATTGTTCTTCATGCCTGCCCGTCTCGTTCAAACTCGTCAACAGATTCATTTACCATGGGCGTTACATTTAGACTACTGCCATTTGAGACAAGTGTGGAGGAACAATTACTGTGTATTGTGTATTCATGCCTTGTTCAATGTGTTATTTTTCTTTTCAAAACAAAATAAAAATATATATTAAAAAAAGTATGGATCTCTATATGGTTGCTGAGAAGGTGACCTATAAGGCAAGAGGGTGACCCCGGAAATCCCAGAAATTTTGGGCACCATGGATAAAATATTATGGTTTCGACCTAGAAGTGGACGAGGAAGGAATGGATCTACCCCTGGGAGGATTGGAGATGGGACCTTGATGATTGTGATGCATGACCCACTGTTGACAGATGTAACTATGTCAGAAGTAAACCCTCATATATGTATGTATATAATGTTGGCCCTCAGCCATGTGCTCTCTTTCCGAGGAACTGTTGTTACACCTTTTGCCTGGCTCCACGTGCTATTGCCCACTAATCAACCTATATTGTGTATTAAGGATCTCTCTGATTACCAGTTTCATTTGTTAAAAATCAATAATTTTTTTTTTTTAAAGAATATGGAGAGACAGCAGTTGTTGAAGTCATTAGAAAATGGCTCAAGATTGTTGTCGAAGACACTACTGGTGAATAGGTCATCAGATTGGGTGTAGATCATCAGATCTGTGGCTCCGCAACACAAGCAACACGAGTTGGATAGCCAAAGATGGTCAAATAAGAGGTTGTCGAAGATATTGCATACGTTGGTAGCACATGAGGCAGCAACGACGGTGCACCATATGCAGCAAGTGACGATGTGCGCTAGCGGAGCTCCACAGAGAGAACCATGAAGAACCAGTTTATAGATCAACTTCTGCCAATTCACAGGAACATACATGCCAACATTTTAGAAGAGCAAAGTGGGAGATTTAAAAATAATAATCGGAAGAATGTATTTCTCCTATTGGCTTCTACTGCGGCCTGAGTGGGGGCTATTGGCATGTATGGGACTTGCAAGTGTGCTGCTACAGGACCAGAAATGCAAATACATGTTTTTCTTCACCTGTCAAGAAAGAGCACGGAGAAAGCGCTATGGCTATGGCAGGCAGAGAGAGCGTGATGCAAGTGTTGCGCACTCGCCTGCGAGAACAGGTTACTGGTAGTGAATACTACGGGGCAGATTTACAAGCCCCTTGCGCCTCATTTACGCCGCTGTTGCGTCACTTTTGTGACGCATTGGCGGCGCAAATCCTGCTCCATGGTGCAGGGGTACTTACAACATGACGCATCTGGGAGATGCGTCACGTTGTAGTGCCCTGCGCCACATGTAGGTGTTCCTGTGCGGGTGGGGGGGCGTTCCGGCACAGGAACGCCTCCTAAAAGTGGCTGAGTGAAATCTACAAGATTTCACTCAGTCACTTTTAGGCCCATGCTGCGTCAAAACCCTGCGCCTGCCTGAAGCAGACTAGATAGGGCCCCCAGAGCATTGCTGGAGCTGCGTCGCGCTTGCGACGCAACTCCAGCAATGCGTCACTTTTACAGCACAGATGCGTCACGCATCTGTGCCGTTTCTGCACCATGGTGCGCCACATTGTAAATGCGGCACATCCATGATGGCGGAGCTGTGGCGCACAATAACTGGTGCATCTCTACTGATTTGCAGGGATGCGCCAGTTATTGTAAATATGCCCCTACGAGTTTCACTAGACCAGTCCCGGTCGGCAGGAGCCTGCCGAGTAATTGGGTTTCTGCATGCAGGAATCAGGAGGCGGGAGACTAGCCTTGAAATCGGTTTGTCCCTCGCCTGAATCGGGAGGGTTGTCATGTGTGCAGGAAGGATAGCTGGTTGTTCCAACAGGATATAAATAGATTTATTGCTGCTTGTGGTCAAAGCACACATCCAATGTGCAGAATGTGTTAGAATTTGTCATGGCATGGGATTTTGTATTGGAAGGGTATGCTACGCTAGAAATCATGCACTCACCTCCATAGTGCAAAAGCTGTGCACGGTGATAGGTTGGCTGCTTGTGTGCCAGCACAGGAGACGACAGCAGCATCATTCATATTGAATAAATATAGCTCTGTGCTGCGTTCTTCTCCTTGCGCAACGCAGCACAACAACATTGGTGCCTGTGTTGCATTGCAACAAAAAGGTAATAAATCTATGTAATAGAGTTAGCAGTCCAGTAGTTGGGGTGGGCGGAGTTAGGTGGGCAGAGGGGAAGAGGAGGGGACAGGACAGGAAAGAGGCAGCTAGAGTAGGGACGGGGACCTGTGCAGAGGCATGAATAAAGAGCTATAGACATACAAGTCGGTGTCCGTGTGTAATTGGTATAGGACACGACAGCTGGCGACGAGGGTGGGATTCAAGCAGAAACCCACCCGAGAGTGCCCCGTCCCGCAGCGTGGAGCGTCCAGAGCTCCGCTGCAACCGTGACCCTGCAGCGCCGGTATTGAGCCTCCCAGGAGCGGCCCGATCTCCCCTCGCAAGCGGAAGAGGGTCGAGGAAAGGCGACAGAGAAGTGGACAAGCGCCGAAGCGCTACATGAAGAAGCGCTGAGGGAGAGCGCAGAAGCGCCACAGGAAAAGGCGCCAAGTGAGAGCGCCGGTCGCGCTAGACGCGCGAAAAAACCAGAAGTGCATCGGGACAAAGTAAGGGTCGGAAGCTCACTCCGACACTGCCCCAGGGAGCCTGCAGCGCCGCGAGGGCGGGAGAAGTGCCCCAAGTGTGCGTGGCAGAGTGTCCAAAGCCAGCGCTGAACCTGCCGACAGAAGTGAAGCCCAGCCGCCTGGTACGCGGCGCGCGAGGCCAGCAATCCTAGCAGAGCGGACTAAACTCACCCAATCCCCGCCGGAAGAGTGGAGATCTGCCACCGCACAACAGTGAGTCCAGCAGCACCGGGTGTGTGTGTGCCTGGAGAGAGAGAAACCTCGTGGGCTGTAGAGGGGGCGGCCATCTTGAGGTCAGGCAGCCTGAAAGACAGACCCTGTGAAATTTGGCGGCGGCCATCTTTAAGTCAGGCGATTCCTGGGACACCCTCCCTGAGCAAAATAGAAGCGGCCATTTTGAAGTCAGGCATCAGGAAAATATACATGCAATAAAGGAAAACAAGCATTGGAAGCAGCGAAAGATAGAAGAGAGAGAAAACAAGCATTGACAGTCGCAAGAGGCGAACAAGCATTGCTAGCGGCAAGTGGAAAACTTGGTAACGCACGTCAGTTGCTGACGCAAGAGGCAGACGCGAGCGTCCGAGCTCAGTGTCACGATGTCCAACCCTCCCGCCCAGAAGGATGTCACGGGAGGCACCCACCTGCGCGCCCCAGAGCCGTTGTCAGTCACAACAGGAAGCAGCATGGGACAAAAATGGCAAGAATGGCTCGAGGACTTTGAGGACTACATTGAGGGGTCCAAAATTGAACCAGACAAGGATAAGATCATTGCCCTTCGCAATCTAGGGGGGCGTGAAATAAGCAAGATTGTACGAGAGATTCCCGCCACAGATGGTGATACATATGACAAAGTGAGAACTGTTCTGAACAATCGTTTTCTGCATAAACGAAACGTCGACTATGAGAGGCATAAATTCCACCAGCAACGCCAGGGTAAGGAAGAACCACTGAGCTCCTTCATACATCGGCTGCGGAGACAGTCCCTACACTGTGACTTTACTAACTTCTCGCCGGACGCAGCCATCAAATCTCAAATAATCACGGGGTGCCACTCGGAGTCCCTGAGACGGCGACTGCTGCGAAAACCTCAAGAACTTGCGGAGATCGAAGAAAACTCCCGACTGTACGACCAGGCCGAGGAAAACGCGGCGGAAATTGAAACAGGGCCCAGCACCAGCCGTGAGCACGCCAACCGCATCACTGAGAGACGGCAGGGACGTCAGGATCGGCGCGACAGCGGACGGCGTTACCCGCGAGACAGATCGAGGCGCTCCAAGTACTCACCCAGGCGACGCCCGGACTACAGAAGGAAGGAATCCGACAGAAGAGACCGCCGGCCTGAACGCACAAGACGTTGTTTCAGGTGCGGATACGACTATCCTCACATTGACTCCTGCCCTGCCATGGGCCAACGGTGCCGGAAATGTGGATGGTCCAACCACTTTGAGGCCATGTGTGGGGATTACCACAAAGAAAAACGCAATGATGGCGGCAGACGGGAAGGATCACAGCGGCCCTCACGTTCGGAGGCCAAACGTCATCACATCAGAGCTGTCCAGGAAGACCCTCCTGGATCTCCCACATCCTCACACTCGAGTCGTGACTCGCGGCGCTCCCGGTGGGACCGTCGTTCCCCCTCAAGAGACTCAAGATCGTCCTCCTCCAGGCACTCATCCTACACCACCGAGTATGTCAACTTTGCTGACCACGATCAGTTCAAACGTTATCCGCGCCTTAACATCAAAGTGGGAAATCATGCTGCTAAGTTCATGATGGACAGCGGGGCATCACTTAACTACATATCTGTTGCTGAACATGACCGTATGGACCCCAAACCACGTTTGCACTTCGCACCTGTCCGCGTCTACACCTGGATGGCCAAGAAACCTCTCCAATGTTTGGGCAAATTTGACACCACTCTAACTTATGGCGACCTCTCCATCCCAGCAGTTATCCACGTGATCAAGGGTCCTGAAGCTGACTGTCTGTTGAGCCTCCCCACGGCGGAACGTCTTCAACTGGTGCACATCCTTTTCAACGTCCATGACATTTCGGACTGCGCCGGAAAGTTCCCTTCCCTCTTCCGAGGCCTGGGGAAGCTGAAGGGCCGTCAGATCCACCTGCATATCAACGAGAAAATCAAACCAGTGGCCCAACACCCGAGAAGAGTGCCGTTCCACTTGCAATCCGCTGTCGAGCGTGAACTGCAGGAGCTCTTAGACGCAGATATCATTGAGCGCACGGCGGGCCCCACCCCATGGGTGTCCCCGGTGGTGATTGTCCCCAAGAAAGGCTCACAGAACAATGTCCGTCTCTGCGTGGACATGCGCCTGCCAAACCAAGCAATTGAGCGGGAGCGGCACCCAGGCCCGCTCCTGAGCGACATGATCACGGCCCTTAACGGGGCAACTGTGTTCTCGAAACTGGACCTGAACAAGGGCTACCATCAGCTCGAGCTTGACGACAGCTCCCGCCCCATCACGACCTTTGCCACTCACCTTGGTCTCTTCCGCTACAAACGCCTCAGCTTTGGCGTCTCCTCGGCCGCCGAGATCTTCCAGGAGGCCATACGTCTTGTCATCCACCACATCCCCAACGCGCTTAACTACAGCGACGACATCCTGGTCTACGGCTCAAACACGCAGGAGCATGACACCGCCCTCGATCGTGTCTGCCTCGCTCTGATGGAGGCTGGGTTGACTCTCAACAAAGAGAAGTGTGAGTTTCATCGGTCAACCCTGAAGTTTTTCGGACACATCTTCTCTGCGAGTGGCATGAAACCGGACCCAGACAAAATCGCCACGCTCAACAACACCAAGAGTCCGGCAGATGTCAACGACTTGCGTTCATTTCTTGGGATGGCCAGCTACTGCGCCCGCTACATTCGTGACTACGCCACGGTGAGTCACCCTCTGAGGCTTCTCACGAAAGCTGGTGCACAATTTGTGTGGACTCCAGAGTGCGAGCGTGCCTTCAAGGACATCAAACACGCTGTGGAATCAGCCAAGTGCCTCTCCTACTTCAATCCGGGGAGAAAGACAGAGATCACTGTGGACGCAAGCCCGGTGGGTTTAGGGGCCATCCTGGCACAATACGACCATGAGTCGGATCAGAGACGAATCATTGCCTATGCCAGCAGGAGCTTAACAGACCCCGAGAAACGGTACTCCCAACCGGAAAAGGAGAGCCTAGCCGTTGTGTGGGCGTGCGAACATTTTCACATTTTCATTTATGGGAAACATTTCACGCTCATAACTGACCATCAAGCACTCGTCACGATTTATGGCAATCCCAAGTGCAAAATGCCTCCCAGGATTGAGAGATGGGGCTTGCAGCTGCAAGAGTACACATTCTCAATCATTCACAAACCGGGGAAGGATGAGAATCCGGCCGATTATATGTCTCGCCACCCCCGAGACTCATCAGAGACTGTGCCCTCCATTGCGGAGGAATACATTCATTTTGTGACCAACCATGCTCGTCCACCAGCCATCCCCATGCACGCCATTCGGGAAGCGACCAGCCACGACAGCACCTTACAAACAGTGATTGAGCGCACCCGAACCAACAGGTGGAGATATCACCCGCAGGAGGAAGAGGAAAGTCCTGCTGTCAGGAAAGAACTACAAGCCTTCCGGCATGTCTCCGACGAACTATCTGTAACCAGTGACGACCTCCTCCTCAGAGATCACAGACTAGTCATACCAACGACCCTGAGACAAGGAGTAATCGATTTGGCCCACGAAGGCCATCGAGGAGTCGTCTCCACCAAAAGAGCACTGAGAGAACGTGTCTGGTTCCCAGCTCTCGACCAGATGGTCGAGGACACCTTGAGAGACTGCCACCCATGTCAACTGACCAGCCACAGCAATCCACCTGCTCCTCTACAGATGACCCCGTTGCCTGATGGGGTATGGCAAGAAGTTGCCATGGACTTTTATGGCCCCCTGCAATCTGGGAAGTATGTCGTTGTCATCCTGGATGAATACTCCAGATTCCCAGTGGCCCAGTTCATATCATCAACCAATGCCACATGCACCCTCAAGGTACTTGAAGAGGTCTTCGCGACTTGGGGTGTCCCCAGGATCATCAAGACGGACAATGGGCCCCCATTCAACGGTCATGAGTTCAGCGACTTTGCGAAACACATGGACTTTCAACATCGCAAAGTCACGCCACTCTGGCCTCAGGCCAACGGCACTGTGGAAAGATTCATGTCCACCATCAAGAGGACATTCCAACAAGCCACAGCTGAAAGGAAAGATCTTCAGTCAGCCTTGAACGAGGTCCTTAGTGCCTATCGGACCATCCCCCACTCTACAACGGGCCAATGCCCTGCGACTCTCATGCTTGGGAGGACAATGAGAAATCGGATCCCCACATGGGATGGAGCCTTGAGAAAACCTCTGTCAGATCAACAACACCGAGACATGGCCGTAACGGATCGACACCGCAAGGACAAGATGAAGGAGTATGCGGACCGCAAGCGAAGGGCCCGGTCCCCCTCCCTGAACGAAGGTGACAGAGTTGTTGTCAAGCAGGAGCAACGTCAAAAGACTGATTGTCGCTTCAAAGATGAGCCACTAACGATTACCCAACAAAAGGGCACCATGGTGACGGCAGAATCCGAAACACGAAGAGTCACCCGCAACGCTTCTCATTTCAAGAAGTGCTCTCCTGAAACCCATGAAAATATACCTGTGGTCCCCACACTTGAAAACAGAGACAATCCTGAGACTGTCGCACCTGACACCGGACTCTCATCTGCCGAAGAGCCCTCATCTGAAGCTGGCGTGTCCACACCAGCGAGACCCCGCCGTCATGTGCGGCCTCCCAAGAGACTGATTGCAGAGATGGACTAATCTCTAGTTTTTTCACTTGTTGCTTTATTAAGAAAGGGGGAGATGTAATAGAGTTAGCAGTCCAGTAGTTGGGGTGGGCGGAGTTAGGTGGGCAGAGGGGAAGAGGAGGGGACAGGACAGGAAAGAGGCAGCTAGAGTAGGGACGGGGACCTGTGCAGAGGCATGAATAAAGAGCTATAGACATACAAGTCGGTGTCCGTGTGTACTCCACCATCTCTGCATGGAACATGCTGCCTGAAGGTCACAAATTGTGCTGCGGAAGGTACAGAAACATGTTTGCTGTTAGGATTTCACAAAGCTTATTTATTTTATTAAGGTACACGGGGAGCAATTGATCATCAGAAGCTCCTACTGGAGGTCAGAATATTGGCACAGCCCAGTATTTTACAGTCTTCTGCACTGAAAGTAGATAAATACAACCATGATGTAACTCACAACATGAAACATTAGTTCCAAAACCATAACTACCATTCTTGAGGAGAGCTTGGTATAAGGGATTAACAGATAGATACCGGTGCAACCAGCAACTGGCCAGTAAGACCAGGCTTCAAAAAGTCACAAAAGGTGTGAGAAAACTCTGAACCCGTTTTTTTCTCTTATCTTCGACCGGGAGCCCTTTTCTTAGTTGCATGAGAGGTAAGAGGGAGTTAGCATAATTACAAATCACCATAACAGTGTAACAAAATATTCACACAATAAGGCCAGGACTCCTAAATAAAGTTTAAGGGTTTTATTACAGATTCTGAAACAGACTGATATAGATGACTTTCAAAAGCATGTCATAAAAGTATAATATAACAAGAAATAATCAAAATCTTCTGATGAAATTCAGCTTAAGCAATAAGAAGCACACCAAGAACTCGATGGCGGTGATACAGAAGATGAGAAAGAGGATCCGAAGATTTAACTGTTAGACTCAATCCTCCTGTCTAATAATTAGTAGACCTAAAGAAATGTTACTTACCCTACTTGATACTAATACAGGGAAAATTCTAATATCTCTAAAGTATGCAAGGAACAGATGTCACCATCATTGAGTATTACACAGAGTACACGTCTATAGACTATACAGCATAAAGCCACACAATGAGAGGAATATCGAAAGAGGTCTGCACCTCATGAAATCCTAAGAGTCTCTTTATGTAACTAACAATAAAAAAATTAAAAAAACACCTGTAAACGTCGTACTTGTATAGCGCACTTATACCCTGAGGCCTCTAGTCGCTGTACGCATACCGCTGTGAGCACTGTTGGGGCCGTTGTGGAGATTAAGCAAGATATTGCGCAGAGTTGCAGAGTGGGACTCGATGATTGGGTTAGGCACCAAGGCGAGAATTATCAGGTCCGAGGAAATTGAGCCCGAGACCCACCAAGGCGGGAATTGTACCTTGGTCCCGGGACAGACCTCTGCATCAGGGTCTGCCGCTCTAACCATTGAGCAACACCACTTCACAATGCAACACCTATTAACACACAAAGTATTCAAGGTAACCAGCTTCATCATCTCAAGTTGATTTTCATCTTCTTCAATAAAACTTGGCAACATTCACCTCTTCTCCCACACCTTCAATGGGGCAGATTCGCTGAACCTTGAGCATTCTTTATCCGCCATGAGAACTCGCCTACTACTTCATTAGCGCGTCTCCTTCTTGCCAAGGTTTCCTCCCGTACCTTACTATATCTACAAATAAACAATGCCTTTTCGCTAACTAATGTAGCCCTGTATCAGCACCTGCAGAGGAGAGAACGTGTATGCAAAACAATTCCCACATGAAAGTTAAACATTGAAACCTAAGGCCTCTGGTTATGCTAAATTAACACAGCAGTTCAAGCGCACATGGCATTTGAATATAGGTGCACGCACATTCATAATTAGTACATACTGAATAATATGAAAAGTAAAATCATGGTGACTTATAACTGTGCTTTACATCTTAAAACATTCATGTAACTATGAACGAAAATTAAAATGTAATAATAAATCTCAAACATTAGTGTGCATACATTACATATTTATACTATTCTACTATGGAACATTTCAGAAATATATTGAAACTCCATGCTTTACTGATATTATTATTAAACTACACTGTGTATTCAGAGTGCTAACTGCGCATTATCATTATAAGTTTGGGACGTATACAGGTGCAGCCAAAATTATGCAGATCCAGCTGTGTATAATGAATGTGTTAAATAACAGTGAAAGTCCTTAAGGATTAATGCATGAAGATGTGCTTATAAAAGCAAGAGCGTCCTTAAGTAAGCAATGAGTTTGGAAAGGGAGTAAATGATAGGTATTGTATATAGGTTCATACATCCCATAGAGGGTTGTGTTTTAAATCCATAATAGTGTGAAGTGGCGATGGGCAGAGAGATAGTATGATATATCAACCGCATGAGACTTTGGGGCATATTATCAAGGTCCGGTGTTAAAATTATCGCAATCAAACATTGCTTTTAATCTTGTTGGATATGGGAGGTAAAGGGCCTTATATACCATGCAAAGAGATTTAAAGCTAATGCGCTTATTAATTGTGAGCCAGTGAAGGGTCTCCAGTCGATATGCAGTGGAATGCCCCCTGGGTATGTCCAGAACAAGTTTCGCCAATGCATTCTGCACCACCTGGAGTATGTGCTGCGTGCTCTTATTAGAGTCCAGATACAGTGAGTTGCAGTAATCGAGTCCGGACATTACCAGGGTGAGAGCGACCTGCTTACGAGCGGACCATTGGATGAATGAGAACATTTTCTTATAATCCAGGTGCAGGTTATTATAGTACGATTTATTTGGACATTAAAGTTAAATTTAGTGTCCATCATTACTCCAAGGTTCTTGGCATTTTTTCCCGGAATAGGACAGGTTCCTAAGGAATGTGGCCAACAGCAACTATTTCAACTAGATGTCCATGGACCAAAGATTATCACTTCTGTCTTTTCCCTGTTAAGTTTTAGAAAGTTACATGACATCTATTCTGCCACGTTGGTCGTTTTCTGCTATCAAGCAAGAGTTCTTTGAGATTGACACCATGATCTGAGTGTCACCTGCATATGACACTACCTCCATTCCAAAGGAGTGGATTATTGCCGCTAAGGGTGCCACACAAAGATGAAAAAACGTAGGGCTCTAAGATGAGCCCTGTAGCACTCCACAGGGTAAAGAAAAGACCTCTGAATATAAGTGCTGTAGCTTCACCATTTGGAATCTTTCCCTAGGCAAAGAGGACAGAAGAGCCAATGCTTGATGAGAGATGCCAAGGCCTTGGAGTCTATCCAGCAGCAGCATAGGAGATGGTATCAAAAGCTGCTGATAGACAGCCTTGTTGCAAGAAACCATGGGTCACACCCAGGATCAAAAGTGGTGAGTTTTCTGCTACAGATGCTAACTGCTGTTCCATAGGGCCACACTCCCCTCTGTAACTTGGTGTACTTATATGTCCGATATTCAATTTTGATATTAAGATGCACAGGTTCAAGATGCAAGATTACAGATTCCTCGGACATTGGGTGATATGTAGTTTTGAATCAGCAGCACAAGGTAGTGGGGTGGGGATCAAGGGGTTGGACGTTGGTTGAGGCATGCTGGTGCAAGAAACAAATCCAGATGGACCATGAGAAGCGACTGAAGCCCGCAAAAGTCATTGAATGGCAGAACACTCACCCTACCAGGTACCACTGGGTTTAACCCTGAAAATACTTTCCTGGAACTTGAATGGCCTAGGCAGTAAACTTAAGAGAGGAATTGTGTTGAAATACTTATCCAGGCAGGATACAGATATTTCCTTTTACAAGAAACTCAATAATGGGTAACTGCTATAGTTTCTTGAACTGCAGCAGGTACAAACTGTCAGCTCATGCAGGGTTCTCTAGGGGACCCAGGGGAGTGTGAATCCTTGTCTGTAAATTCCACTCATTGAAGTTCACGCGGTCGTGGGTGGATGACCTGGGGTGTCACGCAGCAGTGAATGGGAGGTAGAACGGAGAAGATATGGTGTTTGTGATGTATTATTTCCCTATGGGTCTGCAGTCGGTGGGGCTGGTCAAACTAGGGGGTTGGATAACAGAACTGCCGGAGGTCTCGCTCCTCATTAGAGAAGACCTTACTTTAACCGTACATGTGTAGATCGACAGGGTGACTGCCTCAGGGTAGAGGCCCCAAGCAAACTTATCTCTATCCTAGTTCCTTGAAGCGATGACTATGGCTGATCCGTGGCTGGAGGGACATTCAGGGATATGCCAATACTGATTTGCGGCTAACATAATGCATTTTGTATCTGCACTGGACCACCTACTGATACAGTGTCACCATGTGTATCAATTTACACATGCCACATTTTTGCAATGAGGCATTACGGACCACTCACCCATATTCACATAGAAAGACAGGCATCCCAGGGTTGAGGGAACAATGAAAGCCTTATCCCTGTGAATTGACTGACTGGAATACAAGGAAGCTGACTACTCAGACCACCGTCAATTGCTTCCAGGAAAACCGGGGTACAGTAGACTCGGAGGTGGTTCTCTGGGAAGCCTACAAGATAGCTATATGGGTTCAACTTATTGTGCTGGTGACAGGAAAGAAGAGGGAGAGAGGAAGGGACAGACCAGAGATGGAGTCTAAATTGTTGCACTGGGAAGTGGACTATGTGGCTTTTCCATCCCTACAGCTGGCACACAGAATCGAGGGACTTAAGGCAGACTTGAGGGTGCATGTCCAGCAAGAATTGAGGGCCCAAATTCTGGCACAGCAGGGAAATCTATATGAGATGAGTAATAAGGTAGGGAAACTCCATGCCGGGCTTTCGAAAAAAGAGGAGGGGCAGCGATGGCTACAGGCATTCAAGACTGAGTCCGGAGAAAGTCAAAACCCCAGCTGCTGTGGCACAGGCCTTTGCACCCTACTTGGAGGTGCTGTGCTTGGCACGGACCGGAAGAGAGGCGAGGGACCTAGCAAGGATCTCCAGAACAACCTGGGTGGCTAGCAGGGCGGGGCTGGAACCAGAGATTACAGAGACTGCCATTTCTGAGGCGCTGCCTCAAATTAAAGGGTGAAAATCCAGCTGCCATCATGGCCTGCCACCGGAATTCTTCAGATGCTTTGGGTCTTATTTAGTGGGCCCAATATGTTTCTCAGGGCAAGAAAGGCTAGTACCCTCCCATGTGAGTGAGATGGGTGACGATTGCTCTGATCCACTAGTAATGGAAGCCGTCCGAGGATTGTGCCTCCTATAGACCGATATTGTTGCTGAACCTTGAGGCCAAGGTTCTGGCAAAGGTCTTGGCAACTGCTTGATGCAGGTGGCTGATTCACTAGTAGACCCTGACCAGCCGGGCCTTAAACCCTACAGGGCAACAAGGGACAACCTGCGGTGACTTGCTGGGTGCTTAGTGCGCAGGGATCACATAGATGAACCAGCCATTTTGTTAGCCTTAGATGCTGAAAAGGCATATGATTCCCTGGAATGGCCATACATGATGGTGATTCGGCATAAGATGGGATTTGACCCGTGGTACTTGTCCTGGGTGAGGCTAGTATATACCGATCTGATAGCCAGGGTAGAGGTCTGCGGTGGGACCAGGAGTGAGAAGATGTTATCTCCCTATATGCAAATTAAATACAGCTCTTTCTGGCTGACCCAGAGCTTCTCCATGCTGAGATTCCTTGAGATTCTGTAGGCGTCTGCATACCATTCTGTGATCTGAATCAACTGCCACAAGTTAGTGGCATATCCTTTCTCCCATGATGACCCAGAGCGGGGTTGGAGCTATCCTCCCCATTCGCTTATCTGGGTATCTTTGTGGCCATGAATTGGAAGGTATTCCTTAGTGAAAACTACTAGAATCACAAAGAAATACAAGGCAGATGCTGTATGCCGGCGGGGACTCCCGCTATACCTGCTGGGAAGGACAGCCTTATGTAAAATGATTTACCTACCGAAATTCTCATAGGTATTGCAGAACACACTGTTTGAGGTTCTAGAGGCGTTTTTCAGATCGGTGGATGAGGTGACAAGAACCTTGCTGGGGAATGGGGGAATGCCACGAATAGCCCTAGCCACATTAACCACGAAGAGCCTGGAGAGCAGAATCGCCCTTCTCAACCAGCAGTTGTACTATTCGGCAACTCAGCTGCAGGTGATCAATGACTGGGCCTTCTCCTCGCAACAGGATCCTTCATTAAGAGCAGATAGATGAGTGCTGGACCGAGAGGAGTACGTACGACACCTTTATCAGGCGAACGGGCAGATTCCGCTGCACATACCGACTGCCATATTGATTAAAATATGGAAGTGGGCGACAGGCACCCTGGGTTGGATGGAAAAGTGACGATGGAGACTCCAGTGTGGGACTCCAACATGTTGAAAGAACAGAGTAACTGTGGGGCATAAAAAGTGGTACCTCCTGGTATATCAAAGGTAGGGGATGTCTAGTGAGACAACAGGATAATACCGTTCTCCAAACTAATAAAGCAGTATGAGTTGATGGGAAGTCAATTTCTCCAGTACTTGTGGCTAATACACATTGTGAGGAATAAAATCAAAGTCTTCAATAGTTTTCCAAGGACCCCACGCTTTCTCCAATTTTTAGGGCATCCTCTAGCTTGATACATCAGTTTCTCAGCCCTCATGCAACAGACCATGTTGGATTGCCATTCATGTAGTGTTTGAACCACAGTGCATCCCCATTACCTAATCAGATCTCAACAAGTACCCATCAGGGACACATTACAGAAAAGAAGTGTGTACCAGTCCAATGCTTGTTCGGCCCAAATTCGTAAAGCCACAAGTTGTGCCTCTTGCTTCCAAGAGACTTGGCACACTGAGGACTATACAATTAATGGGTATATTGCCATAAACAGTCCATCAATTCCATCAATATATAGACGCACTAAAGGGGCTTGTCCGTCCTGGTCTCAGCTGTGGATCCGGTATCTGTCAAAAAGACCTTTGTCAATAGACCCTTCTTTCGATTGGTATGCTTAAGGCAAATTTAAGATATTCCATTGTTTTAATCAACTTTTACAGTAATGTGTTTAATAATAAGAACTGTGTGGTGGTAATGTTACTTGAAAAAGAATTAGATACATTCACAAAAAATATCAATGGAGAGTGGACCCTTATCTGGGTAGGTGATTTTAATACTGATCTTTGTACACATTCACTCAGTGATATTTGTGGGCATGTAGACCCAAATAGCAATAGTTTTGGACACTTTTCCCAAATAAATATGGGGATAGATTAAATACAATGATAAAAAAATACAATATGGAGACAACGAATCAGAATGGATGCATTTCGCTACCAACTTTTTTTGGGACTAGAGGCTTTTCGAATATTGATCACATTCTTATGTCTTGCAATAACAAGGGTTTTTTCAGTACATTAACTATTGGCACCTTTTACTATAGCATCCACTTCCCACTAATTCTTACAATGGACTTGCAAGCTCAGCATCGGGAGGTGCATTAGATGCCTCCACAGTTGAGATTGCAAAAAAGAATGCTATTAGCTGGAAGTGATCAAGTGTTAATGTCTCAGCATTTCTGGAGAAGTTGGTTAAAAGTAATTTAGATGATTTCAACGTCTGCACTGAAACAGAACCTAAACCAGATAAATTGATTTTAGCCTTTAGGAGGATCACCACAACCAAAGCTGGAAATTTGAAGAAGGCAAAACTCAGCAAGCAACAGCGCAGTGCGGGGTGGTTCGATCACTTTTGTACCCAGGTAAATAACAAACTAAAAAGGGCCCTGCAAAAAGAACTAAGAGACAGAATAGAAGTTAGGTCTTTAAGGGTGGAATACAAACATGCCATAGCTCAATGCAAAAAAGAATTGAGGGAACAAACGTGGGCAGCCTTAGAACAAGCAGCTAATACCACATACAGCAAGCTCTTCTGGAAAATTATAAACTCCTCTTTCTTATTTATCGGATGCAGCCGAAACAAAAGTTGAAGTAATTGTCACCCCGCTCACTTGTGTAGAAGATTTTGAAGGATTTTTTTTCCTGTCTGAACTACCCGGCAGTATCATAGAGTAATACAACTTGCACTATATCAACTCCCTTACAAACCATCTCTGTGAACGAGATCAGTGTGGCCATCGGAAAATCCATTGCCTTGAAAGCACCGGGCCCTGATGGGGTCCCAGGTGATGTGTTCACAGATTTAATTGAATTATGGGCACCGATCCTAACAAATGTTTTAATGCCGTGGGAAGGGGGTTTATTCCGGACTGATTCCATTATTGTTCCAATTTTTAAAAAGGGAGACGGGGGAGGAGCTTGGCGGGCATCAGTGATGGCCGCGTGAGCACAGCGCTCTCCGGACCCCCGCCACTCCCGGCATGATATCCTGATCATATCCTGATTCTTTGCGAGGATTTGTGTAGAGGACACTGGGCTGATCTTCCTGGGACTTTTGGAATTTGATTTGGACCCGGGACGCCGAAGATACGACGGCTTGAACTTTCGGGGTCCGCCCTTGAGGTGCGCCCGGGACTGGGTGCGGCGTTGTGGCCGTCTTGGAGTTGAACAACAGCGGCAGGGGGATTGGACTTGTGGGTCCCCCTCTTAAGTTTCGGTTTCGATTCTGCCTCTGACTGAGACATCTGGCAGAAGAGTCCGGCCTTTGCTGGGTCCGGCGCACGAGACGGCTGTCGGGCCTTTGGCTTGCTTATTCTCCTTCCAGGCTAGTTCACTCCTAGTGGTACCCTCGTCGCTGCCTTTTGGTCCCGACGCCCTACTTTCCTGCGGCCATTTCCATCGGGTCGAGTTAGTCTCCTGGTGACGCGGCCTCCGACATGGCGGGCAGGGGGGACCGAGAGACCCGAAAGACCAAGACGCCCCTGCGTGGGGGCCCGGTCCAGTCTAACGTTATGGACCGTTACACCCATACGAAGGGGTCCCCTGGAGCCGCCCTGCCTGGTCCAAGTGTGGTTGACCACATCGTGGACGCGTCAACGGAGCCGTCCTTGCAGGACATCATGGGCGCCATTTCTGGCATGAAGGAAACAATAGGCCAACAGTATGAAGCTCTGGCCCACAAAATCGACACCGTGGCCATTGAAGTGAACTTGATTCGGGCCGACCTATCTAAAACCAATGAGAAGGTGAAGTCATTGGATCTCAAGTCATCCAGCCTCACGGCAGACGTCTCGGAGATACAGACGGAGATTGGCAATCTCCGTAAGGTGAACGATTTCATGACCCGGCGCTTGGAGGACTTTGAGAACAGGGCACGTCGCTGTAATGTGCGTGTGGTTGGCGTTCCGGAGAATCCAGACCCGCACTCTGTTGATCTCCTGGTCGAGGACCTGATCCAGAACCACCTCTCTCCGTCTGGGTTGAGTAAATTTTTCGCAGTGGAACGTGCCCATCGTGTTCCGGGAGGCCAGGGTAAGCCGGGCGCCCCGCCGAGGCCTATTGTTGCAAAACTCTTCCACTATAGAGATCGGGACGCTATCCTGCAGGCATCGCGCGTGAAGGGCCCGGTGGCCTTTGAGAATGCCACGGTGAACTTTTACCGGGACTTTTCTCAACAGGTTCAGAAACAGCGTATGGGTTTCCGTGGAGTCAAGAAGCGCCTCCGAGACATGGGATTGCGATATGCTATGCTTTTTCCGAACAGGCTGCGAGTTGAGTACAATGACCGAACCTTTTTCTTTGATCGGCCTGATTCAGTGAATGACTGGTTGGACTCTCTGCCGGACCGACCTCCTGTGACTGAGCCTGCCGACCACCAGGGTGGTGCTGAGGGTGGTGCAGAGAGCTGAACTATTTGTCTATGCCCGGGTCTTCGTGTAGAGTAACTTCTTCTGGGATTTTCTGCCTAAGTGCCTCTACTGTCTGTGTGTTCTCCTCGTTAGTTGTCTTGATCGGGGTGGCGGGTGGGTCAGGGCCTTTCCTCCTCCGGGGTCTTTTTGTAGAATGGGGGTTCTTGGGCGACAGGCACACTGCATGTTGGGGTGGCTTTTTAGCTTCTTGCAGGGGTGCAGGGTGGGGGGTGTTTCCTTGATCGTTGGGGGGTGGGTGGAAGGGATGTTTGATGTTTGTGTTTTGTTTTATCAAGGCGATTCTATCTTGCTAATGATGTTTTTGATGTCATGCTCATTGAGGGGGGGTTTCGGCGTTGCTGTGTGGGATGGGGGGTAGCGGGTTGAGGTTTATTTCGTGGAATGTCAATGGTCTGGGGGATCGTATTAAGCGAGGTGTGGTGTTGCGATGTCTACGACGTTTGTCTCCAGATATTGTTTTTCTACAGGAGACTCATTTGGTGGGCAATACATGTCGTGTAATGAATAGGTGGGGCTATCGCCTCGCCGCACATTCGGGGTTTACCACGGGTTCCAGGGGGGTGGGTATCCTTGTTCGGGCTTCCCTCCCCCTGGCTATTGATGATGTGATCCTTGATGATCGGGGGCGTTACGCCGTCCTCGTGGGACGCTATGAGGGTCGGACCCTTTCCTTGTTTGCCGTCTATGTGCCCCCCGGTCTACAGACCTCTACTTTTTCCGATTTGGGCCGGGTGTTGTTGAACCTCCCTGATAGTACTCTTTTTATAGCGGGGGACTTTAATTCAGTGTTCTCCGGTCTACACGATCGTCACCCCCCTAGGGATACTCCTTCGGCCCAACAGTGGCTGGGTGGGTTTCTGGATACGTTTGGCTTGGTGGATTGTTGGAGGCTTATGCATCCTACTCAGCTTCAATACACTTTTCATTCTGGGGCCCATGGGAGTTTGTCTAGACTGGATTATTTCCTGATGCCTGCGGCGCAGTCGCCGGCGGTTCGCGAGATTAAACACCTCCCCCGGGGCATCTCTGATCATTCACCGCTCTGGCTTTGTTTTGAGGTGGGGGTGGAGGCGGCGGGCCGTGTGGCTCCTATTAACCCATGGTACCTCACCTCCCCCGAGACCCGCGGTCTCTTGATTAAGTGTTTCGACAATTATTTCCTAGACAACAAGGGGTCCGTCTCATCGGCGGTATCCCTGTGGGAGGCCTTTAAGACAGTGATTCGCGGGCAGGCCCTTTCCCTTATTGCTGAATCTAAAAAGGCGAGGAATCGGGAGGTAGTGGACCTTGAGAGGGAGATTGCAGAGATAGAGGCTGACCTGGAGTCGAATGTCACACCTGGTAAACTCCACGCCCTGGGTCTGAAACAATTTGCCTATAGGTCTTTGGTTACAGATGCGGCTAAATTGATGTTTCGGGAGCAACAGGGTCGTTTGTATGATGTGGGGGACAAAGCGGGTAAATTGCTGGCATGGCTGGATAAGAAGGAGAGGGCGAATCGTGTGGTGCCTGTGATTCAGATTTTGAATGGTGTGAGAGTGACTGACCCGGTTGGAATAGTTGAATGTTTTGCGGACTATTTTCGTGTGGTTTATTCCCCTGTGTCTGCACGGGATGTTGATGACTCTCGCCTTTTGTTGCGTGATATAGCTCTGCCCAGTGTTTCCGATTTAGACCGAGTTTCTTTGGAGTCCCCTTTCACTACGGACGAGATAGCGACGGCTATTCGCTCACTCCGTTCGGGCAAAGCTTTGGGCCCGAATGGATTGCCTATTGAATTGTACAAGCTAAGTCCTGATAAGCTGGCGCCCTATCTTCGCACTATGTTTTTGGAATCCCGGGAGCGGGGTATTCTCCCATATGATCAGCGTCTGGCTACGATTGTTGTTATTCCCAAAGAAGGTAAACCTCGGGACCTTTGTTCGTCTTATAGGCCCATTTCCCTGTTGAATGTTGAACCCAAGGTTCTGGCTAAGCTTCTGGCTACCCGCCTCTTGACGGTCATTGGTGGCTTGGTTCATCCGGATCAATCCGGATTTATCCCGCATCGCAACACGGCTCTTAACCTACGTCGTCTCCACGGAGCTGTTGCGAGGGCGGGGCTTCTGACGGAGCCGGCCATTTTGGCTTCGTTGGACGCCTCGATGGCCTTTGATACGGTGGAGTGGCCCTATCTTTGGGCTGCTCTTGAGAAATTTGGTTTCGGACCTGAGTTTATTGGTTGGGTGAAGTTGTTATACGCCGAACCCTTGGCACAGGTGGTGGGAAATGGTCGGGTTTCTGTCCCCTTCTGCCATGGTAGAGGGACCCGTCAGGGATGCCCCTTGTCTCCGTTGCTTTTCGCGCTCGCCCTGGAACCGTTAGCAGCGTGGCTTCGATGGGAACCTTCACTCAAAGGGATCCGTTGGTCACCGGATTTTGAAGACCGCGTCTCGCTTTACGCGGATGACATTCTTTTGTATCTTACTTCCCCGCGTAAATCTTTAAATGTATTATTTGACATTCTTACTTCGTTTGGTGCTAACTCAGGTCTGGTTATTAATTGGGCTAAGTCTTGTGTGTATGTTCTTTCAGGTGTGTTGCCCCCCTTGCCAGACAGATTTCCTATCCAGGTTGTCCAATCTGGCTTCAAGTATTTGGGGATCTTTATTTCACTGGACTCTTCACTCCGGTTCGAGCGTAATCTCCTCCCCCCGCTTCTTAGACTGCGACTGGACGTGGCCCGCTGGCGTGAGCTACCCTTGTCTCCTCTGGGCAGGGCTGCCCTTTTTAAAATGATGTCTTTGCCGCGATTCCTATACGCACTTCAAAACTCTTTTGACGACGTTCCCGCTACCTATTTCCGAGAGATCGAGAGTCTTCAAAGACAACTGATCTGGGACGGGCGTCCACGTATTGCCCTGGCGAAACTTACCATCCCTTGGTACGACGGGGGCATGGCGCTCCCCGATATCAAGAGATATTATTGGGCCACCCAGCTGTCTGCCATTAACCACGCAATGTATTCCCCGGGTCGCGATCCGGCCTTTGAGATGGATAAACTCCAGCTGCCGGGAGGGGATTTTAATAGAGCGCTTTATTCCAGATCGGCCGGGCGCCATCTTACGGGCCCGTCCAGGATCGCAGTCAATGTGTGGCGCGCCGCGAATGTGAGTTTGGGATGGGAGAATCGACTGACAATGGCGACTCCGCTTTATGCTTCCGAACGTTTGGGATGTCTCTGGTCCTCTAAGGGCTTTGACCGCTGGGATATGATTGGGATATGTAAAGTGGGTGATGTCTGTGTGAAGGGTGGAGTGAAATCTTTCCAGGCCCTTAAGGCCGAGTATGACTTGAGTGACAGAGAGTTTTTTCGGTATCTGCAGGTCCGGCATGCCCTGGCCTCAGTTCTGACTCCTGATGTGCCACTGCCCGAGTCCTCCCCCCTTGAGGACCGCATTCTGGATGGACACCTGCCCGATAGCACTATCTCCCTGATTTACAGGAAACTGATTAATAATCGCGCTGACTTACTGGTCCGACTTAGGGAGGTTTGGGTCGGGGACGGGTTGGACTTAGATGACGAGGATTGGCAGTCGGCACTCTCTTCTCCGAAAGAGGTCGCCATCCCAGCCCGTCTTCGCTTGGTTCAACTTAAGATCCTCCACCGGGTGTATGTAACTGGTCCGCGTCTGGTAGCAATGGGTTTTTCCCCGGATGGTTTATGCAAACGTGGTTGTGGGATGAGTGCTACATTTCTGCATATTCTTTGGGAGTGCCCAGTGGTGGCAGCCTATTGGACTGATGTGCTTGCGGTGATGACTGCTGTGACTGGTATTGCCCTGCGGCCTGAGGCCCGACGATGCCTGTTGAATGTGTGGGAACCCACCGACTGTTCTGTGGCTCAGACCCGATGGGCGACCTTGGGATACATGGTCACGAAACGGGACATTGCGCAACTCTGGGGCGCTTCCAGACCTCCCGAGGTCTCGGTGTGGGAAGATAACATGGACTGGTCCATGTTTCGAGAGAAGACCGTCTATGTGGCTAGGGGCAGACCCAGGGCGTGGACGAAGATTTGGAGTCAGTGGAACGAATATCGTGGTGACATCTGTACCCCTCCCTTGGTTGACACTCCCGATGTTACCCTATCTCCCTAGGCTGGCGTTCCCGAAATTTTCATATTGTTCTAAGATTTTCCTGTCCTCCCCGCTGTCCCCCCCCCGGCCTTGCCGAGTCCCATTGACTGTGCTTTCGTCTTCCTGATTAGTGGCTTTCCCCTCCGCCTTCTGGGCTGACTTTGATTATTGTGCATTCGCCTTGTTTAGAGTTAGTTGTTTCTATGTTTGAAAAAACAAAACATTTTTATGTCCTGTCCTATGGTTTGACCAATACTTGATATCTGATTTGTGCCTGGCCACGGAAGTGTTCGTTTGCTTCTTATGTTGTGCGTTGCTATTAGCGGCCAGCCCGTGTGGTTGTAGGCCCATCTTTGTACTTTTTATTTTAATTGCTCAATAAAAGGTTTTTTTTAAAAAAAAAAAAAAAAAAGGGAGACGGGGGACCCGAGGTGATATCGCCTGATATCCCTCTTGGACTCTTCTGCTAAGATTGTAGGGAGGGTAATTTTGAACAGACTTGATGAGTGGATGACCAAGAACTGTATTTTAACCGACGTACAATATGGTTTCAGGAAAGATATTGGGACCACCGAGCAATGTTTAAACTTGCACCTCATTATTAGTAAATACACATTAGAAAAGAAGGCATTTATTTATCTCTGCTTTGCTGACCTTTCCAGTGCTTTTGACTTGGTGAACCACTCAATCTTATGGAAAACTTTGACCGACATGGGTGCAACAATAGATATAGTGGTTCACCTATCCCAAATGTATTCATCAGTGACCTCACATTTCAGATTTGGGCAGGGGTGAGAATGCACCAAGAGGTTTAGCCTAAAAAGAGGGATCAGGCAGGGATGCCTGATGACACCCACTTTCTTTTCTTTATACATTAATGAAATTGATAAAGAGCTCCAAATGTTGGATGCAGATGCTCCTAAATTTGGACCCGTACCACTCCAGTGCTCCTCTATGTCAATGCCATACTAATGTCCAGAACCGCAAACTGTTTACAAAAATTGATCAATGGCTTTGTGGCATTTATGGAAAGGAAAGATCTAAAACTAAATCTATTGAAGACTTACACTATGGTATGTGAAATGAATGAAATAAAATGGGTTTTGTAGAGCGCGGCTGCTGCCCGAGGGCGTCCAAGCGCTAGATAGAGGAAATAAAGACTCTGAGGGAAAAAAGGAGAAGAAAACCAGGGGGAGAGCTAATTTCTAAAAAGGAATGTTTTCAGCTCTTTACGGAAGGACGAGAGAGTAGGATTGGACCTTAGTGAAAAGGGAAGAGAGTTCCATAGTCTGGCAGCGTTGAGCGTGAAGGACCTGCCTCCCGCTCTGGACCTTTAGACTCTGGGAACTACGGCGAGGAATGCGTTTGTGGATCGAAGAGATTTACCAGGACAGTAAGGAGAGAGAAGTGAGTGGTTGATCTCAGGGCTGGCTCTATGGAAGGCTTGGTGCGATATGCACAGGGTCCTAAACTTTATTCTGTCTCTGACGGGAAGCCAGTGGAGTGACCTGATCCCTGCCTTAACTGATTCCCTGCGAGGCATCTGGAGAAGGGTACGAGCTGCACAGTTCTGCGTGCGCAGAAGTTTCTCCAGCACATATTCAGGGGCTCCCAGGTAGAGGGCGTTGTTGAAGTCGAGCCTGGACTGGATGAGGCCCTGAATAACAACCTGCTTAGCTTCAAAGGGCAAAAACGGCAGGATCTTTCTCAGCATTCGGATAATCCCAAAGCAGGTTGCTGCTGTTTTAGTTGCCTGCGTGTTGAAGGTAAGCGTTTTGTCCATCCACACTCCTAAGCTTTTGATGTCCTCCTTCGGGGTTGGAGGTGGGCCTAAACTTGCGGGCCATAGCTGGTCATAGGCGATAAGAGTAGGGGGGCCGAGGATCATTATCTCGGTCTTGTCGCCGTTACGTTTTAAGGATGACATTGTCATCCATCTTCTAACATCCTCCAAACAGGCTGCCAGGTTCGATTGGGGGAGCCCGCTGTTTTTCTGTGTCAGGGAGACCCCCAGCTGGGTGTCGTCCGCATACGAAATGATCTTAATACCGTATTGTTGGACGACCCCAGCCAGTGGCCTCATGTACACATTAAACAGCGTGGGGCTCAGGGAGGAACCTTGGGGTACACCGCAGTTTAGGGGTCTGCTCGTAGAGCAGGAGTCGCCGTCGAAGACCTGAAAGGTTCTTTCGCTGAGAAAGGAACTCAGCCAGTCGTGGGCGTTTCCTGAGACTCCAAGGTCGAGTAGACGGGACAACAGGGTTCTATGGCACACCGTGTCGAACGCGGCGCTTAGATCGAGGAGGACCACTGCCACTGACCCCCCTCGATCCAGGATCTTCCTAGATTCTTCCGTGACGGCTGAAAGAGCCGTTTCTGTGCCGTGTTTAGGACGGAATCCTGTTTGGGTGGAGTCCAATAGAAGATTCTCCTCAAGGTAGTTAGTGAGGTGGAGATTGATGTATTTCTCCGGAATTTTGCTTGCCCATGGCAGCAAGGAGATTGGACGGTAATTGTTAGGGTCTGTAGGATTGAGATTAGGTTTCTTAAGCAATGCTCTCACCATTGCTTGTTTCAAGGAGGGGGGGACCACTCCTTTTTGCATGGAGCTGTTGAGTAGGTGCATGAGGATGGGGAGGATGACCTGGTTAGCCATGTTCATCATCCGAGGGGGCGCCGGGTCAAGGGGAGAGCCTGATTTTACCTGAAGTGCAAGGGATTTGAGTGATTCTAGGTCTAACGGTGGGAATTCATCCAGGAACACTCGCGGAGGGTGTTCTGTAGCACTTGGAGGGGGTGATATGACAGTGATAATTTCTGGGCTGGGGGGTGCAAAAGAAGAATATATTTTGTTAATTTTGTGAGAAAAAAATTCAGCCAGTTCGTTACATCGAGCAGTCGGATCGTAGATTGGAGCTAGGGGGGGGGGGGGAATCTTAGAGAGGCTATTGATTACTTGATATATTTCTCTTGGCTTAGACCGGGCTGCCATGATTTTCTCTTTGTAGTAATCGGTTTGAGCTAAATTTATTTTGGTTTTGTATGCCCTGATAGCTTCCCTGTATCTGTCTTTCTCGGTAGTAGCGTATCCCAGACGCCACTTCCTTTCAAGTTTCCTACACTGTCGTTTTAGTGCCCTGAGTTTCTCCGAATACCAGGGGGCAGTCTCTCGAGCTCTTTTTAGCCTGGTTTTCCTGGAAGGGAGGATGGTGTCGATGGAGTCCTCGATCCATTTATTGAATGTCGTGCTATCAGGTACAGGGTTTTTAGAAAGAGCAGGTTTGGAGATGGAAAGAAGGCTCGACCACTGCTCTAGCGGTAGTTTCGACCAGTTTCTCATCTTACGTGAAGTGGGGGGGGGGGGGGGTGACTTTACAGGTAGACCAGTTGAGGGGAATCAAGAAGTGATCCGTCCAAGGTAATGGAGTAATGGTGCCCGCCGTTAGGTTAGGGCAGTTGGTGAAGACTGGGTTGAGCAAGTGACCTTTGTCATGAGTGGGGGATTTGATTAGTTGTTGTAGTTGAATTGCGGTGAAATGTGGTGGTGGTAGCCCTAAAAAGAAAATACATTCTGTAAGGGGCCACAAACTACTCAAAGTCAATAAATTCTCCTATTTGGGCATTCTCTTTTCAAATACACGCTCATGGAAACCACATTTGGAATTAGCTAAATTGTTATTTGTAAGATCTATTGAAGCCCTGTTTAGGTTTGCAAGGAAAGTAGGAAATAGGCCCATCCAAGAAATGCTCCAACTCTATAAGAGCAAATGCGTTCCAGTAGCTACTTACGGATTAACACTGTGGGGTGCAAGAGGAAACACTATGCTACAAACTCAGGAAAATCTATTGTTGGCCAGGCTACTTGCTGTACCCCACACAATATCAACTATAATTACCCATAGGGAACTAGATATAAAGTTTATGGAAGATATAATAGACTTGAGTGGGATTACTGGTTAGTATAACATCTGAAGTAAAGTAGGAACGAAATTTTCCAGAGCAGTCATTACTGATTGTCTCAGGCTTGAGAATTTTAAGAAAATTCATTGGTTGGCTCAGGTTGATAGACTAATGCAGGAAATAGATATGGTTTTTAAAATTAAACAACCAGCCAATACCTTAAAGTATGGTGAAAAAAAATTAAAGCCATTTTTATGAACAAGTTAACTTACTTGAGAGAAACCAAGGAAAGGCAGAAAGTCTCAGTGACATACTTAGAGGGACCCATGCAACCTGGGCTGCAGGGTTATCTCGTAATGGTCTCGGATATCTAAAAAATATTTTATTTTAACGAGGTTTCAATTTGGCATAGCATATCGTCTTGTAGCTTTCCCGAAAAGAGATGGGTTGTCAAACCATCTCCCTAGATGCCCATGTGACGGTGTCTCTTTCCAGACAACAATGTACTTTATCTTGTTTTGTACATTTTATCATGTTCTTAGGAAATGCTTACTGCGCCCGGTACTCCAATCTAAGAATTGTTTAGTACACCAGGAAGCCTATATGTTTTTATTAAGCCTTGAGTCTGACCTTATTTGTTCTGCTGTTTCATTATTTATTAGTGGCGCCATAAGAGAAAGCACAACTTTATCTCTATACAATAAATTGGTATACAAATATGAATAATGTACCTGAAAATAGCTTTTTTATTCGTTTTATTATTTTTAGGTGGTGTAAAGAGAGAAAGGAAAAGTGTACACACCTTTGTTTGATAAAATTGCCATACGATCACGCATGATGTATATGAAAATCCAACGTTGGCTTTTTTAAATTGTGCACATTTTCTTTTTACATGTTTTTATTGTTGATTTTTATATCTTTCTGTAGGAATATATGAATGTATTTTAACTGTGATTGCTTTTATGATTATGAAATTTTAAAGTCTAACAAAGCTCTTTTTGACTTGAGTGTGCAAGCAGTATCAGTCCTTTGTGTCAATACCCACAGGAATCTAGAGAAAGAGCTGATCGCAATCAATGTGCATTTATAATGGTTAACAATGGGTAAAGGCTAATTTGGTCGGATAGACGACACCCAAAGGTTCATCTGATATGTAAAAGGTGTAAGATTTAGCCTTGCAGCAGTAGAAGGTTTCATATGTTGACAAAAAAGTATATTGCTGTATATAATTTTTTGCAGCTTTGGTCACATAGGATCACCTGTATATTTAATGTGGCAATAATAATGTAGCACTAATGTTTGTATGGGTAGGTGTTGTTCCCAAATGTGCTGCCTTTATGAGGTGCAATCAAATTATTTCATTTAGGACATGTCTAGTCGCAATCAGAGGGCTTCTCTGCTTTCAATGTTGCCTGTCTAGCCACCATTATATCTGCATTTATCTTGGATTAAGAACATATCACAGCAGCAACCTTAAAGGTTTGCACTTCTGTTCATGCAGCTGTACAAATCCCTTTAGCATTAATCCTTTCACTTTAATCAGCCACTGCATGCTGTATGTAGACCAATGGTGGCTTATACTGTAGGACTGCTACCTTTCCCCAAACCTGATTAGCCTTTACCAATTTACCTTTTGAATCTCCTTTTGAATAAAGTGCCAGTGGGGAAGGTCTATTGTGTAATCTTGTGCATAGAAAGCAGAATCTGACACTATGGGTTGTGAGAAATAGTGGTCTGTCTTCTGTAGAGGTAACAAGAGGACATGAGTATCAGCTACCTCTGCTGTGCGATCGCCTTATATTTTAATGTGAGTCTGTAGTATTTTCACTGGATAGTTCATATCCTTAAAAGGTTACGCCAAAGAAGGGAATCTTTAATTTGCCGAAACGTATTTTACACCCTTGTCAAGTTCAAATGGTCACTATTCTGTCCTCCATTTCTAAGTTTTCAAGTAAGTAACTTTCATGGAATATATATCGTCAGTGAGCTGTGCCTGAAACCAGCTAAACTTGTATTTTGGAACAATGGTAATGGTGTTTATGGACCTGTCCTTGATCCTGTGGATCTGTCCAAACCATGGTCCCCCTTGCTTTCGCTGGGACTGGATGCCAATGTAGTTAACCATTTAGCTGCTTTACATAGCAATCTCAGTGCTTCTGTGGGATATGACCCAGGAGGCGAACATAGCAAACACAACAAGATGATGGAAGGAGCGATGAAACTTTTCAACCACTCATCCTCAGTCAAGAGATCTGGGTTTAATCCATTGTTCTTTTGCTCACATTGCCACCCCAGTTTGAACCCAGCCATCTGAAAACCAGTCTTGACCCTGCTCCTCATTGCAATAGTGCAGCCCGAACTGCCAAGTAAGGTCCTCCCTTGACCGGAAAAAAGCATCCTGGGACGGTTTTCAGGGTATCACTCCTCATCAGTCCGACTAGCTTGAAAACTGTGGCACAGCGAGCAAGGGACTCATGTCTGGCACATCCTTGGACACTTAGGGCAAACATAGCAAACACAACAAACACAACAAGATGGACGAAGCAATGAAACTTTTCAACTACTCACCCCCAGTCAAGAGATCTGGGTTTAATCCATTGTTATTTTCCTCACTATGCCACCCCAGTTTGGACCCAACCATATGCAAATCGGTCTTCACCCTGCTCATGGGAACAGTCCAGCCTGAACTGCCAGGCCAGGTCCTTCCTGGATCAGAAACAAGCATCATGGGACCGGTTCTGGGGTATCATCGCTCATCAGAAGGCTAGCTTGAATCAAGTGGTACAGCGAGCAAGAGACCCACGTCTCGTTATACCCTTGGTCACTTAGGGCGAACATAGCAAACGCAACAAGATGATGGAAGGAGCGATGAAACTTTTCAACCACTCATCCTCAGTCAAGAGATCTGGGTTTAATCCATTGTTCTTTTGCTCACATTGCTACCCCAGTTTGAACCCAGCCATCTTAAAACCAGTCTTGACCCTGCTCCTCATTGGAACAGTGCAGCCCGAACTGCCAAGTAAGGTCTTCCCTTGACCGGAAAAAAGCATCCTGGGACGGTTTTCAGGGTATCACTCCGGCTAGCTTGAAAACTGTGGCACAGCGAGCGAGGGACTCATGTCTGGCACATCCTTGGACACTTAGGGCAAACGTAGCAAACACAACAAACACAACAAGATGGACGAAGCAATGAAACTTTTCAACTACTCACCCCCAGTCAAGAGATCTGGGTTTAATCCATTGTTATTTTCCTCACTATGCCACCCCAGTTTGGACCCAACCATATGCAAATCGGTCTTCACCCTGCTCATGGGAACAGTCCAGCCTGAACTGCCAGGCCAGGTCCTTCCTGGATCAGAAACAAGCATCATGGGACCGGTTCTGGGGTATCATCGCTCATCAGAAGGCTAGCTTGAATCAAGTGGTACAGCGAGCAAGAGACCCACGTCTCGTTATACCCTTGGTCACTTAGGGCGAACATAGCAAACGCAACAAGATGATGGAAGGAGCGATGAAACTTTTCAACCACTCATCCTCAGTCAAGAGATCTGGGTTTAATCCATTGTTCTTTTGCTCACATTGCTACCCCAGTTTGAACCCAGCCATCTTAAAACCAGTCTTGACCCTGCTCCTCATTGGAACAGTGCAGCCCGAACTGCCAAGTAAGGTCTTCCCTTGACCGGAAAAAAGCATCCTGGGACGGTTTTCAGGGTATCACTCCGGCTAGCTTGAAAACTGTGGCACAGCGAGCGAGGGACTCATGTCTGGCACATCCTTGGACACTTAGGGCAAACGTAGCAAACACAACAAACACAACAAGATGGACGAAGCAATTAAACTTTTCAACTACTCACCCCCAGTCAAGAGATCTGAGTTTAATCCATCGTTATTTTCCTCACTATGCCACCCCAGTTTGGACCCAACCATATGCAAATCGGTCTTGGCCCTGCTCATGGGAACAGTCCAGCCTGAACTGCCAGGCCAGGTCCTTCCTGGCCAAGAAACAAGCATCATGGGACCGGTTCTGGGGTATTATCGCTCATCAGCAGGCTAGCTTGAATCAAATGGTACAGCGAGCAAGAGACCCACGTCTCGTTATACCCTTGGTTACTTAGGGCGAACATAGCAAACGCAACAAGATGATGGCCAGAGCGATGAAACTTTTCCACCACCACCACCAGTCAAGAGATCTGGGTTTAATCCATCGTTATTTTGCTCATTATGCCACCCCAGTTTGGACACAGCCATATGCAAATCCGTCTTGACCCTGCTCCTCATGGGACAGTCCAGTCCGAACTGCCAGCCCAGGTCCTCCTTGGACCAGAAACAAGCAGCCTGGGACCAGTTTCTGGGTTTCACCCCTCATCAGCCAGGCTAGCTTGAATCCAGTGACACAGCGAGTGATGGACTCACGTCTTGGCATACTCTTGGCCACTCAGGCAGAACATAAACTGAGATGGCACGGTGTGCAAAAACACTATGGATTTGGGCCCAGAACTCTGTACTGGGGGTGAATGTTTGACCTTGTTTCAGCATTCATCCATAAATTTTTGCATTTTTTTCCCTTAAGTGGGAAAGGTACGCCCATGCGTGGGTCCCGTGCTCACCATGCCACTGTGGTCAAGCTTGCCTGGCTGATGAGGGGGTGATACTCTGAAACCGTCCCCAGGATGCTTGTTTCCGGTCCAGGGATTACCTTGCCTGACAGTTCGGGCTGGCCTGTTACCAGGGGGAGCGGGTCAAGACTGATTTGCATATGACGGGGTAAAAACTGGACTAGCATGGCATGCAAATAAAACAATGGATTTAGGCCCAGATATCTGTACTTGGGGTGAATGTTTGACATTGTTTCAGCATTCGGTCCATCAATTGTTCTTTTTGCAATTGTCATCCTAATTAGGAAGGGTATGCCTAGACATGGGTCCCGTGCTCACCATGCCACTGGAGTCAAGCTAGCCTAGCTGATGGGGTGTGATACTCTGAAACAGGTTCCAAGATACTTGTTTCTGGTCTAGGGACGGCCTGGCCAGGTAGTTTAGGCTGGACTGTCCCCATGGGTAGCAGGCTCAAAACTGGTTTGCATATGGCTGGGTCTAAACTGGAATGGCATGGTGTGCAAATAAACTATGGATTTAGGCCAGATCTCTGTACTGGAGGTAAATGCTTGACTTTGTTTCAGTATTTCATCCATCAATTGTTCTTTTTGGATTTGTCGCCCTAAGTAGGTAGGGTATACCCAGACGTGGGCCCTGGCTCACCATGCCACTGAAGTCAAGCTAGCATGGTTGATGAGCGGTGATACTCTGAAACCGGTCCCAGGATGCCTCTTTCCAGTCCAGGGAAGAGCTGGTCTGGCAGTTCGGGCTGTACTGTTCCCATGGGCAGCAGGGTTAAGGCTGATTTGCATATGGCTGAGTCTAAACTGGAATGGCATAATGTGAAAAAAACGATGGATTTAGGCCCAGATCTCTGTACTGGGAGTGAGGGTTTGACATTGTTTCAGCATCCCGTCCACCAATTGTACTTTTTGCACCAGGCGGGGAGCAGACATTGTTCTTTGCATCCAACAGGTGTGTTAGGCAGAGCTGAATTCTATATACCAAAAGACACACCTCTAGTCTCATCCATGTGTATCAAAACAATTTATGCAGTTTAGCCCTACTTCTCTCGAACCTAACTTAAATGATGTTTATCATCAAGGGGGAGACATCCCTTAAGGATAAGAACCCTCACTCACCCGAAGGTGACATGCTTCATCATATGGGTCCTCCTTACCAGTGTAGAAAACCTAGCCAACACTAGGAGCTACTACTTCAAGTATTCTGCAAGAAAAGGCAAGAGCGCGGGAGATCGTTAAAAATACGGCCATAAATCACGCTTTCAGAGAGAGTGTGCTAACACCACAGTTATCTTAGTACTTTAGTTTCCGTGGCAGAATGGCTATTTTTCTGGAAATTAGATTGAAGCCAAACGAGTTTTGCTTCTAAAACATATAACAGTTCCCTACAGCCACCCGATAGTGAGTGAGGGTAGTTTACAAAAATAGCTCGCCGAGTCATATTCGCGTTATTCTCACCTCCTGGTAGAGCGACGAAAGCCAGAATCTCCTCTCATCAAGCGGTCTCTGCAGGCGGCCAGCGGATGTCAGCAGATATTAGCGACCCCACCTAACAATTTCCGCCGTTAATAAAGGGAAGAAGGGCCCGCCTCTACCTCCGGGGTAGGAACACCTGGCCTCCCGCTCTAATGACCAGGTAGAGAATTGTAAAACCAAAATAGATTTGAACACCGTTCAGGTCACGAAACCAACGCCTCAATCGGTCCGCATTGTAAAACCCGGTACAGATCCGACCACCAATCAGGTTATGAACAGACCGCCTCAATCGGTCCGCGGGGGAAATCAGGCCACACAACGACCAGGGGAAAAATGTACATATCTTTCCCTCAGCTATTACAAGACACGGGGATAAAAAACCTGACAACAGAAAGAATAACAGGAATACTGGTGTTGTATAAACTTTATTATTATTTTTCACATTTTGCAGCAGCAATAACACGATTATACCTGGTCCTGAAGAAAGCCGCTGATACAAGGGTTTTGATCAACAGGCTGAAACATGTTGACCATAAAGTGACAGTGGTTATATATTCATACCACTGTGCTGTTTCATTTTAATCCTGTCAGGTAGAACACTATAATAAAGTAGTTGACAGTAAATTCTATCTAGACAGTTTTAACTCACTTCATATCTTTCCACACAGCGCTGTTAACCTCACTACACCCATCATTCCACATATGGGATTACTATCCTTTTCCTTACCAAAAAACATCTCTGAGCTCCTTCCTTAAAACTTGAAGTAGTAGCTCCCAGTGTTGACTAGGTTTTCTACACTGGTAAGGAGGACCCATATGATGAAGCATGTCACCTTCGGGTGAGTGAGGGTTCTTATCCTTAAGGGATGTCTCCCCCTTGATGATAAACATAATTTAAGTTAGTTTCAAGAGAAGTAGGGCTAAACTGCATAAATTGTTTTGATACACATGGATGAGACTAGAGGTGTGTCTTTTGGTATATAGATTGATTAATAGGGGAATACACACCCACTAGTCTATAAACTCTTTCCCTTCTGACCCCCAATCTATGGTAGTGTAATTAGAGCTGAATTCTAGTCTCTTTCCTGCATACATCTGGGGCATATTTATGTAGATTTCGTGTCACATTTGCGGCGCACAAGGGGGCGCAGCAAGAGCAACACAAAACCTAAGTCGGATTTATCAAGCTACACAAGGTGATCTTGCATGGCCCTGAGTCGCTGTATAAATCCAGAGTAATGTAACACAGCGCAAATCGCTGTGTTGTGTTTCTCTGAACCAGGGATGCGTGCCACAGTTAAAGCGTGGGTGTTACCACACACCCAGCCATGGATTTTACTGTATTCCCAGATTTACCATAAGTGGTAGACCTGGAAATGTGTCAAAAGGATACATCTCTATAGCACACACATAATGAGGAAAATGCCAAACAGGATTGGTTTTTGTGCAGGAAGGTGTTCTTCCCTCCACAAAAACAATCCTGCTCACAATGCAAGCACCCTTACAGCATTGGTGCTAGACAGCACATTGTGTGCCAGCGCAGGGAAATATGTCCCTTTATGTTAATAGCTGGAACCTGACCCTGTGCACGTTGGTGCATACCAGTTCTTTATGCTGATGATGTAGTTTAGTTGCCTTAATCTACAGCTGGCTTCAGGGCTTGATCACAGGGTGTATGTCATACATGAGCAGTGTGGGCCTAGACACAAATTTACATACATCAAAATTTGTGGCAGTAGGACACTCAAAAGTCAGATTCAAGGTGATACATGTTAGTAAACAACGACTAGAAAGTGTGGAATTATTCCTCTAAGCTTACTTTCGGTTCTAGACCAAATTGGTCACCCCTTCTGACAAGGATATGAAGTGAAACCTCCAGAATCAATGGCGGGGTCACTCATTTGCGTGCTCTCAGGGTGGCCACAAATTCACTCCATTTTGACATGTATAAATCGAAGACTCTTGCAGTAGCTCGCATCTGGGGATACTCCAATCAATCAATCATGAGTTTGTATAGCGCAGCTACTCACCCGTGAGGGTCTCAAGGGGCTGAGACACCTCCCACACTCCCACAATGAAAAACTAAAGACCATTGAAAACGGCTTCTTAAAAAAGATTCTGGGCATTCCTGCAGGAGTCTCCTGATTTGTTTGTCATGATGAAACTGGAATGCAGTACATCTATGATAGGAGTAAATTGGCTCCTGTATTGCTCTGATGGAGGAATCCTTACTCCTTGGTCACAATGGTCTTCTGTATCGCTTTCTACAGTGGTATGGAGTATACTTACGCCTGGGTTACAGGAGCGCTAGTAGGGAAATAATCACGTCTTTCGCTGCCCAACACTTGGCATGGTTCAGATGTATTAAATCATTTATATGAAGTGAACCAGGATGTTTTGTGTATATTTTATCTTTCTGCTCCAATGCGCTAAAGAGGTATATGTTGACATTGGGTGCTTTCATAAGCTCCTAAATAAATGAAATACAAGCTAGCAACACACTTAGGATCTCCATGAATGCTCCCACTCTGATTACACCTGAAAAAGGCAATAGGCTGGTGGTAATGTAAAGAGAGAGTATGCCATCTGAGAGCACAAAAGCTATGATCTGTGTAAGATGATCTTACATCTTCACTGTGTCCTGTATTTGCTTGGGAATGAGCGAGTACTGTTGCCCAGATTTAAGTTGGGGCTGATTGTAGACTCACTTGGTGTTCCCAAAATTTGAGAATTGGCAAATAATGAACCGCCTTACCTTGCAACATCTTGTCTAAACAAAAAAACAATGCGCTTTGTACTTTTCGCAGGTGGTATTCTGCCCAATGGCAAAACTTTTTGTTACCAATGAAAAATGTCCTAGTAACCATGACGGAAAGTTTCAATTCTATTAAGGACGTGGAGGTGAGGAT
This sequence comes from Lissotriton helveticus, assembly GCF_964261635.1. NCBI lineage: Eukaryota > Metazoa > Chordata > Amphibia > Caudata > Salamandridae > Lissotriton > Lissotriton helveticus. Next base: position 1,530,912,607 of record NC_136061.1, read on the forward strand.
TATTCTGTACTTTCCTTTATTCCTACAGCCAGCAGTATTCAACTTCAAGAACTTTTTATTTTTTTAAACAAAAAAACGAGCACTTTCATGGTGCTTCAAGCAGTTCACAATGTCCACCAATCACGTCTCTCCACTCCTCCCGAAGGCGTGTGCTTCCTGAGTCATCCTCTTTCGAGACTGCGGCCAGAACTAGTATTCCACCCATCATTCATTCTTGGTTCCACCAGACCCTGAAAGAAAACAGAGACCATGACTCTGTTCCCTAAGCAAACAAGTAATCAAGAACAACCAACATAATGATGATTACCAAAAGACCATGCAGTTCATGAACACAACCAGCAATAAGGTTAAATATACTGATACGATACGAGGCCTTGCTCATCCAAAGAGAACACACCCGGGCGGGAAACAGAAGTTCGCTAGAGCCCTGGGCGGGAATAATCCTCGCCTCGGCGTCCATAATAGAATTGAAACTTTCCGTCATGGTTACTAGGACATTTTTCCTTCTATGGCAGGACCGGAGGCGAGCATTATGCTGCTTCAAAGCTTATCCACCACCAGCGAGACCATATCCACAACCGGTTTGAAATAAAACCTCTTGAACATGGAGTCTGAGGACCAGTCTGCGTTAAAAATGTCCTCCAACCTGACCCCCAAAGAAAAAGCTTTGGACGCCATGGCTCCTCGCACTGAATGGGCTCCAAACTGCGAGACATTAATGCCCGCCTCCAGCATCACCCATCTGACCCAGCGCACAATAGTCGGTGGTGAAACCGCTTTGAAGGGCTTAGGTAAGGAACTCAACATCTGCCGCTCACCCGGCGGTCGGGTGTCTTCCGTCATGTTCTCATATGCCTTGAGACATCTGACCACGCACAACTTAGGACTGTAGTCGAAAGCTGGATAGGAGATGATCCTGGAATCCGATTTCGTCCTACGAACCGCATGAAAGGTAACTCCCTGAGGAGTATAAACCCGGCCTGAAATATCTAAGGCCCGAACATCCGATACTCTCCGACAAGAGACCAAGCATAAGAGCATCGCCAGCTTTGGTGAGAGTTCCTTTCGAGACAAGAATCTATTGGCCTGCCAGGACATAAATATCTGACGAAGCGAGGTGGATGCCCGAGTGAGAGTACGCCTGAGTTCCCCACGTATCTTGACAATTTTCCTGAGTGGAAGACTCAGGGTACGTGCCACCGAATCGATGGTGAACCTCAGAAAAGTTACCTGCCTGGACGGAATCAAGAGAGACTTCCTCTCATTGATGACAAACCCCAGGTGTTGCAGCAAATCGGACGCCTCCTTCAGACGGGCTGCCAACCGTAAAGGGCACTGCTCCAAGAGCAGAATATTGTCTAAATAGACGATGAGCCTCAGACCCCGAGCTCGGAGCGTCTCCACGACCGGCTTGAGAACCTTCATGAAACACCAAGGGCGGAGGAGAGCCCGAAGGGCAGAGTTGCAAACTCGGCAACTTTACTGTCCCAAATAAATTGCAGAAAACGTCTGTGAGGGGGATAGACCGGTACCGTGAGGTACACATCCTTCAGATCCAAGCGCACCATCCAGTCGTTGGGCTGCAAGAGATCGCAGAGAAGATGAATCCCCTCCATTTTGAAGTGGCGATAGACAAGCCATTGATTGAACTCTTTCAGATTTATGACAGGACGCTTACCACCGTCCCCCTTGTCTATTACGAAAATATTGCTGATAAAGCCCCTCGGGTGTAAGTAGGTGGGAACAATTGCTCCTTTCCGCAGGAGATCGACCACTTCCTTGTCTATGAGGGCGGCCGTGTCTCTAGCGAAAACCAGCGGTCTGGGCTGAACTACCTGTGAGGGAGTCCCGTAGAACTCTATCTGAAAACCTCTCACCGTCTGTAAGACCCAGGTGTCTGAGGTAATAGTTCTCCAATTGTTCTCGAAAAACACCAACCTGCCCCCCACCCTGGGCAGCTGCGAAGGAGAAACACTCACCTGTTGCGGCCATCTGCTGGCCCCGGCCTCTGCCTACTCGAACTCTGCCGCCACGGCGGGACTGGAAGAACTCCTGATGTCCGGAGTCCGCGGTCTTCTTACCACTCCTCTGAGGGCCTTGTGTGAAGAACTTGCCGGCCGAGCACCCTCTGCCACGGCCGGCACCAACAAAAACACGTGGATTGAAGACCCTCTTTATAGAAGATTGCGCCTTATCGAGGGAGGTGAAAGTAGAGACAAATTTTGTCAACTCTTTAATAAACGGATCACCAAATAATCCACCTGGTGCCACTGAGCCCGCCTCCGAAGAGGCCAAATCCCCGAGTTTGGGATCCACTTTCAGCAGGAAGGAGCGGCGCCTCTCCGTAGAGAGGGCGCAATTTGCATTTCCCAAGAAAACTATAGCCCGTTGGGCCCAGTTGGATATACGATCCGGGGACAAGGTCGAACCAGACTCCTGCGCTTCTTCAGCCAGCTCCAAAATCTTCATTAGAGGCCCTGTCATATCCAGGAGCTTATCCTGGCAGTTCTTCCAGGATCGATCTATGCCCTTTTTCAGATCCCGGACATACTTTTGCAAAAAGGTTGCCATTCTTGAATCAACCTCAGGCGTCGGTCCACCTTGCCTGGGAGGGATGGTCTAGGGTACTCCGCCCTAAAGCAGGCCCTAACCTCCTTCTCCAAGGGCTTGCGGAGTCTACTAGCCACAAACGCTGACACCTTCGCAGAGGGAACCCAGGCTGAGGACCTGGGATGGACCAAGTCCTCCGGGACCAGCATATCTGGAGGCACTGGAGGCTGAGAAGAAGGCTCCGAAGAGGGAGCAGGAGGCCACCAAGGAGCAGACGAGCCTGCTTCATCCAGAGATTTCCCCGCTGCATCATCATCATCTTCTTCGTGTGACAACTGCTCCTCCTACCCGTCAGGGGTGGGATCTTGCTCCATACACCAATATTTCATCAGGAACACTGCTTTTAAGCGTTCAAACGCATCCTGCGCGGGCGTAGCGGTCAACTTGCGCTTTCCCGCGCGTTGGGTCTGGTCGGCCTGCTCGGACTGAATGGCGAAGGCGTATTTCATTATACGCCGCTCAAAGAGCCCCATCGCCGCTTCAACTGCCCGATGGATGGACGTATCCACCGCATCGCAGAAGTCATCATCCAAGGGGATGACTTGGAGGGATTCCTCTTCGTGATATTCCGACTCCATTGCAATGCAATGACCCTTAATAACACAAAGCGTGTTTTAAATCAAAACCAGAAGGGCAGCGATGGCAGACTTTGATAAGCGCAAAGCGCAAACTTTTGGGGCGACTCACACAGAAAATCAGAGGGTGTCAGAGAGGTCTGGGCCCACCCCATCACAGCAATCAAGCGTAGATAGGTTGCTTACAAGTAAAAGAAAAAGAGCCTCACAGCAAGTCGCCTGACCCGATCGGGTGTCCCGCTGTGGTTTGTCCGCAAAATCCCACCTGCGAGCAGGTGTCAGGGTTCCTCAGACCTTTTCGCGTTGCAGGAGCGCAGACACCCCAGAGACTCGCGGGCGCAAACAGACTTGATTATCCCCGCCTCAGGAGCGTCACGGATCAACAAGTTTGCACCCGCGCCCCCCACGAGCCGACGCGCACAGCAGCGAGATCGGTGCCGCGAGCAGAGCTAGTTCGGCGTTGCTCCCGCAGCCCCGCCAACAAACAAACACCGAACTCGACACCCCTAAAAGAAAAGGCTGCAAGGGTCAAATAAATAAGCACATGAAAGAAAATCCTGAAATAAACCACTGCAGGAACCGCGTTTAGTGCGGCGCCCCGCCGGAAACACAACAGAAGCGCTGATCAAAGCAGCAACAGTCACAGGCAGCAATCATAAGCCCCAAATATCACATACCAAGCGCAATGTAAAGTAAACAGTACATATATTTCAGAGCAAAACCCTGAGAGAAACAAGAAAGCTACTTAACTGAATGGCAGCAAAAAAGAAAGAGGAGGATGTCTCAGGAAGCACACGCCTTCGGGAGGAGTGGAGAGACGTGATTGGTGGACATTGTGAACTGCTTGAAGCACCATGGGAGTGCTAGTTTTTTGTTTAAAAGAAAAAAAAGTTGTTGAAGTTGAATACTGCTGGCTGTAGGAATAAAGGAAAGTACAGAATAATCCTCGCCTCCGGTCCTGCCATAGAATTCTAAACAAGCATTGGTAATTCATCGGTTTTGCCTTCGTGATGAATAATAAGATGTTTTTATCAATCACCGTTTGGGACAAAGGAAAGAGCTCCCTGACTAGTGTAACAGGAGTGGAGAGGATGTGGTGCCGTGGCCAGAGCTTCTGAATAGAGAGCTAGGGATCCCAGTTTGTCTCAGCTGCGCAACATCTTGTGATTCTGGGCAAATCACTTAATCTCTCCAGGTGATAAGCTGCGCTATATAAATCTGCTGCAAGAGGAAAAAGTCGAAAGAGGCAAAACTGTATGAAAAAATAGTTCACCAAAGCGGATGTTAACAGTATTTCAGCTACAGAAACTGGTAAGAGAAGCAGATGGGGAAGATACATTGGTAAAGGCACGAAAATATGCTACGGCCAATAGAAATTAAGGAAAAGTAATTGGCAAACACAGGAATCAATAAAAAGTGATGGGGCGGTATGTAAGCTCCTTTTAAGATTTATATAAAAAATAATAGATTTCATATGCACAGTGCAAGTGCTAGGAAGGGGAAACCTAAAAAGGAGGACATACAGAAGCATAGACCAGAGTTTAGTAATTTTAACTACCTATCTTCCCCTATTCTCCGTTCCTCTGTTTAAAGGTTACTTGAAGTGGCAATGCAACAGAGGAAATCCCATGAATAACTTGATGCATTTAGAAGCCAGTTGAAAATATTTGTTTTTGATTTGAAGCTGCATTACATATTTTTTGCATAGAACAATGCATCACACATGAGTCATGAAGTGTCTAGATAATCTTGTGATGTATAACTCATGTTTGTACTCTTAGAGTCGCACATACACGCTTTATGATCGTGTGCAGTTTCATATTTCATTTCTGTGCTTTGAAGAACCAAAGAAATGTTGTTTTTCTATGCTGATAAATTAAGTATCAGTGCAACCTGTGATGTGTAATTTGTTCCTGCAGCTATGAATTTTTTTTTCATGTATTTTGTTACATCGTTTTATGGCAATGTTATATATTCTAGAATGGCAGTTATTTTCTTTTTTAATGGGATTTTCTTCAATTTTTTTGATAGATCTTTTTTATATACTTGCTATAAAATGTTTTATGACTTCGGACAGAATAAACTTCTTTTTTAACTTCAGAACATCAATGCATGACAGTACATCAGGATCGTCCTGTGGAATTTGGATTGTTTTTGCTGCAAATAACTCCAGGCTGTTTTCATACACCAGTGGTAATCTTGCATATGCATATTGAATACCACTAAATGTGAACACAATTACATTTCGTGATTCCAGCACCATGGTTTGACTAAAGAGCACAGTGGTGTCAGGAGTTTTCATGCTTTATTTGATCTAGACTAGTCATTAGTCTCCATTACTATGACCAGTGGCGACTGGCATGTCCCGAGGGTGGTTGAGCTGTTGGGGACATAAAAATAAACAAGCAGTTGCAATGCAATAGGTCTTGCATTAATTACGTTTGAGCTATTGGCATTGCTAAATATTGCAACACCAATTGCAACACAAGTCTGTAAATTGTAGGCCAAAAAAATGTGTATTTATTTTTGTAGCAATGGTGGCATGCTGCGCTTTAGATGAATGTGTTTAAAAGTAAACTGCTTTTGATGATCTCTGCTTTAGTACGTATTCTTGAAATAAGAGGCTCGGATGGCCCATCTTGAATATGAGAAACACAGGAAATGGCATTTCCTTGCATGTGGATTAAAAATGTTTGAAGAGGTTAAAATATGGAGTAAAAAGGATTAAAACGAACGATAAAGAACAATGATAATTGCAAAGGCAGCAGCAATTGTGCCATGGTTTGGGGCACTAAAAGTGTCTCAGAATGATGTGTAAAAGTAAAGTGCTCCATACTGCGATTAATACAATAGTTAATTGTGGATGTGTTAACAATTGATGTGTGTACTGATGGCTGCTGGTGTGTGTGCCTGTAGAAATTGTGCACTGATGGCTGGTGGTGTGTATGCCTGGTGGAAGTGTGCACTGCCGGCTGGTGGTGTGTGTGCCAGGTAGAAGCGTGCACTGACGGCTGGAGGTGTGTGTGCCTGGTGAAAGCGTGCACTGACGGCTGGTGGTGTGTGTGTGCCTGGTGAAGGCGTGCACTGATGGCTGGTGGTGTGTGTGTGCCTGGTGAAAGCATGCCCTGACGTCTGGTGGTGTGTGCCTGGTGGAAGCAGGCACTGACGGCTTGTGGTGTTTGTGCCCGGTGAAAGCGTGCACTGGCGGCTGGTGGTGTTTGTGCCCGGTGAAAGCATGCACTGATGACTGATGGTGTCTGTGCCTGTTGAAAGTGTGCACTGATGGTGTGGTTGTGTGTGGGGTTGTGTGTGTGGTTGTGTGTGTAGTTGTGTGTGTGGTTGCATGTGTGGTTGCATGTGTGGTTGTATGTGTGGTTATGGTTGTGTGTGTGGTTGTGGTTGTGTGTGTGTGTGGTTGTGTGTGTGGTTGTGTGTGGGTGGTTGTGTGTGTGTGGTTGTATGTGTGGTTGTGTGTGTGGTTGTGTGTGTGGTTGTGTGTGCTGTGTGTGTGGTTGTGTGTGGTTATGTGTGGTTGTGTGTGTGGTTGTGTGTGTGGTTGTGTGTGTTTGTGTGGGTGCGTGTGTGTGGTTTTGTGTGTGTGTATGGTTGTGTGTGTGGTTGTGGTTGTGTGCATGTGTTGTGTGTGTGGTTGTGTGTGTGGTTGTGGTTGTGTGTGTGTGTGGTTTGTGTGTGGTTGTGTGTGTGGTTGTGTGTGTTGTCTTTGTGGTTGTGTGTGGTTGTGTGTGGTTGTGTGTGTGCTTGTGGTTGTGTGTGTGTGGTTGTGTGTGTGTGTGGTTGTGTGTGGTTGTGTGTGTGGTTGGGATTGTGCACGGTTGTGTGTGTGTGATTGTGTGTGTGTGTGGTTGTGTGTGTGGTTGTGTGTGGTTGTGTGTGTGGTTGTGTGGTTATGTGTGTGGTTGTGTGTGTTGTGTGTGTTGTTGTGTGTGTGGTTGTATGTGTGGTTGTATTTGTGGTTGTGTGTGTGGTTATGGTTGTGTGTATGGTTGTGGTTGTGTGTGTGTGTGTGGTTGTGTGTGTGTGTATGTGGTTGTGTGTGGTTGTGTGTGTGCACTGATGAATGATGGTGTCTGTGCCTGGTGAAAGTGTGCACTGGCGGTGTGGTTGTGTGTGTGGTTGTGTGTGTAGTTGTGTGTGGTTGTATCTGTGATTTTGTTTGTGGTTGTGTGTGTGGTTATGGTTGTGTGTGTGGTTGTGGGTGTGTAGTTGTGTGTGTGTGTGTGGTTGTGTATGTGTGGTTGTGTGGGTACGTGGTTGTGTGTGTGGTTGTGTATGTGTGTGGTTGTGGTTGTATGTGTGGTTGTGTGGTTGTGTGCGATTGTGTGTGTGTGTGGTTGTGTGTGGTTGCGTGGTTGTGCATGTGGTTGTGGTTGTCTGTGTGGTTGTCTGTGTGGTTGTGTGTGTGGTTGTGTGTGTGGATGTGATTGTGTGTGTGTGTGTGTGTGTGGTTGTGTGTGGTTGTCTGTGTGGTTGTGTGTGTGTGTGGTTGTATGTGTGGTTGTTGTGTGTGTGTGGCTGTGGTTGTGTGTGTGTGCTTGTGTGTGTGTGTGTGGTTGTGTGTATGTGTATGGTTGTGTGTGGTTGTGTGTGTGTGTCTTTGTGTGTGTGTGGTTGTGTGTGTGGTTGTGCGTGTGGTTGTGTGTGTGGTAGTGTGTATGGTTGTGGTTGTGTGTGTGAAAGTAATACTAAAAGCATCTCAAAATAAAGGAATACAAACATCGGGTTTGTGGAAAGAGAAAGCACGTTGTAAGTCAAACGGGCTGCAGCAAAGCATTACCACAACATGTTCTTTGATGTTTGATGTTCTTTGAAGGAGAACATCAAAGGGGCGCCGTGAAAGTGATCGCTGTCGAAAGTCAAAGTGATTGCGGGAGCTTAATGAGCATGACAAGGTTTGCCATATGGTGCCTCTGCTCCTAAGCGCGCGCCCGCGCACAAGCACTGTAGCTCTAGGCTGGCCATGGTAGCATTTTTTGAGCCCTCACTAAAAGTCTCGCCAGTCCAGCGCATGCGCTTACCTGCAGTGCGACGTCCCCCTCGATGGTCTTCTCTCCTCGAGGCAGGCAGGCAGGCTCCAAAATCCCAAGCCAATGCTGGCGCTGCTCTCACCAGCATGAGAGCAGCACCAGGATTGGTGGAGTGGTCTCTATCAGAGCTCAAAAGAGCACCGGAGGCTTTTGCATTCTCTAACCCAGCTGGGTTAGAGAGGTTTAAAGTGTGCATGTGTGGCTGGCCATCAAAAGACAGCTGGCCAAAGGCAATGCACACTTTAAATTGAAAGTGTTTTGCTCTCTCTGTTGCTGCCGGTCAGCAGCAGCCCTGCCTCTGTCCTGACGCTCCATTATGGACGGGGTGACAAAAATAAGATGGTAATGAATTAACTTCGTAGGATTTCATTTTTAGTCTCTGGGGGCATTTCAGTGGGGCGACGGGCGACGCTCCTTCGCTCAAACAGGGGAGCCGCCCCTGCGATGTCCACCCGGTGGTTTATGAACATTCTGGTGAGAATGTGTGTTAGGCCTAAAGCAAACCTATTAGAGACTCATGGGTATTTGTTTTATTGTTGTGTTTTTACTAGACCCATTTTCTTCAAGCTCACACACAAGAAATCCACCTCGTTATTTTTAAAGCTTTATTTGAAGCAAGTTTTTGTGCAGAGTGTAGTAAAAATATTATTGCATATATGGGAATAGTAGCAGCGAACATAAATGAGTAGGTAGTAAAAATTATAGGAGTGGGCAACCTATTAACTTGTGAGGGATGTCTTTGGATATGTTCCTAGCTAATACGCGTATTAGCACCAAAACTTCACCCTTCTATTGGGGTTCAGTATTTAGATGTTTCTTGTCACATACCTGAAATGCCAGTATTTAGGACATGGCCTTCTTGTGCCCGAGCTGCCATGTCAAATGATTGCCTTCCTGTAGATATGCAGTGAAGGGCTCTGCTTTTTCTGGAATTTAAAGTTACTTTAGGCATAGATGGCTTTGAATGATAATTTTAGGATACTTTACGATTATTTTGAGAAAAACACCTCTGTGCTTCATGATGTAATGCGAGATGAAATGCATGGGCATTCACTTACATGGTAACTCTAAAGCCACTATGCATTCTTCTAAGCATTCTGTTAAATGAATATAGGAATATGTATACTAGAAGCCTATTATCAGAATATAACTTACACGAAGAACACATTGCTACACATTAATGAGCATAAAGTACATATGGATCAACCAATAATTCAAATGAATAATGACATTTAGGACATTAGGCCACAATAAACAGGTGCACACCATAACGGGCTTGTAGTTAGTGGTGGGCAGAATGTTTAATTCCGCCTGCGGAATTGGCGGAATTTGGTGACATTGAGTTACTCTTGTAACACAGAGTTCCAGCCAATTTCTGCCAATTACTGAATAGCGGATTTCTTTTCCCACGAGGCCCTAGAAATGTGAATTGGTGAGCAAATTTTGCTGTCCCCTAGCGTGATCTTCTAACGTAGGCGGTCGCGATCAGAAGCCTTCTACTTGAGTAGATTTGCTGCTGCTTGAGTAGATTTTGTACTTGATCGGCAGCAAAATAAACTTGAACGGGTGCACTCTTGCGAACTGCATGGCACGGTTCGGGCTGATTTTTCAGTGCTGCTCGTGCTACCGGCATTACATTTCAGCCCAAGCACCGCAACATGCATATTTCTACCGACTGGCGGAACTCCACGGAGTCAAACTCCATGCGTTCCGTCAACCCTACTCTTAAGAACCATATGAAGCAAACCACTTCACAGATTAGGGGCCATATGTATGAACACATTTTCCCATAGACACAGAATGGGTAAAACCCCTTGATACATCTGGCCCTACATGTTAAAGGTTTACATGATACTCTCAACTCCCAAGGGAGGTAGCAATAGTCAAACATTTTGCTCGCCAATCGATCCAAAATTAAGTGTTTGTGGGAAAGTTTTTGCGAAAAATGCTACTGCAATTGTTGCTTTACCTTCCCATTCTGAGGTAACTCTGTATTTGTTCTACACTGCTGAATCCTTCATGGTCAACTTGAATGACATTGCAGATGTACAGGAGCAAGCGCGGAAAACAACATTTTGGAAAAGGTACAGGTGTCTTAGCAATCCACACGCCTTTGCAGTGCAACCAGAATGGCAGAATGGTTGCACCTACAATACTGGTAAACAATTTAACACACCTGGGGCCATATACAGTAAAGCATTTTCCCATAGACACAGAATGGGTAAACCCCTTTGATACATCTGGCCCCTGTATCATAGTTTAGCACATGTTAGTAGAAGCAGGGCAGAGCTCACAGGCTTGCAGCATATTTTCTCTCCAGTGCCCAGTACTATTGTAATTCTTGTGCAATTTGTGAAACCTATGACTTTGGTAAGAATATAAAGACTATCCATGCTACTAATCCTGCTGCAAGGGCCTCTTTAGGCATGTACAGATTGACATTACTCAAATGCTTCATTGTTGCTCTTATGTCTATGTGTCAGTCATGATCTGTATGTTTTCTAGGCTGGTTGCTGTTCCCTGTCCGGCCCTGAATCATTCCCCTGGGTCCTCACAGATGCTATGTCTTTCCTTGCTGTAAGCTATCTAAATACCAACTACCTCTCCTTATTCAGATCGTGACAGACCGATCCATGTCCACCTGTATTCAATGGGGCACATCCACAACCCCCATAAGGTATTCAAAAATGTTTCATATATTTGTATAAACCAACACTGCACCTTTTTGTATACTTTAATTATAATTGTTTGCTTACACATAATTAAATTATCCAAAATGCCAAGCATATAGAATTCTTAGCTTTTGGCAGCTTGCATAGCCTTTACATCTATAAGTGTGGCACCCAGCATCCTGGTGTGTCACCATACCATCCAACCATCTTACTCAAAAGGCATACGAGAGACACCAGAATAACCCTGGCTTTTAAAACATATTACCAGGTATTATTTATAATTCTTATCTCTGCATATTTGGGCACAAACCCTCTTAGCACTCATATTGCACCTATGAGAACAAATGAGTCATATCACTTTTTATACATCATTGGGCACCAAGGAAAACCATGTGTGATCTCAACCTACAAGTTGAGCACTCTCTAGATTAACCCTTTCTTGTTTTCCTCCCAGTGATAGACCAAAGACCACACAAGTAACAAACGACCCATCCCGGGCAGATTACTAACCCTGGATGAAGAACTGTAAGTTAGTTGACTTACACATATATGCCTGAGGGATTTCCTAAAGTCTAGGTGTCCCATACACACAGTCCTGAGGAAGACTTTAGACCCATAGGGGTGACTGCTGGCCGAAACATGTCGACCTGACCATTAGGTGTCCTGGATCAATAACCAATCCACACTATACCGCTCCGCTTTTAACCTTATCCCTATCCTCACCTTTATTAAACTTTCTTCTCAGGACAGGAGATAATTTTACAGTACAAATCCCACATTCTGACACAGTTGTCATCCTGACAGTCTCCCTCCTGGTGGAGGAGTTAACACTAGACCCGATGATGAAACTATCCACGATATTACACTTTGGGTGGTGCCATCCACCATTGGCTGTGAAGACATGGTTTAAGGTCTTCGAGACATTCCTCTTGAAGATCCTGTCGAATTAATGTGATTTACTCTCCTGTGACTAGTGACAATGTGCACATGTTCACTGATACATATTGAAAACAAGCAGCATGCAAACAATAAGCATATGAGCACCAGCATAACATTTTTTTCCAGCAGCTTTCTTTTATAAGACTAAAGTATGGTGGAAGATCCTTGAAGTCTAGGAACTAAACCTTTGGAACAGTCACAGAGACCTTGACTTCTAACAGAAGCAGGCAACCCCCAGTTCAGAAAACTCCTAAAATCCAACTGTTCAATTAATTCTGGAGTTTTCTTGGGAACAATACCAACTCCCATGATTTTGTTGGACCTCTTAGGCACGTTTGATATGGGGAACCCGTCTCCTATAGAAAAGCCCAGAGGAGGTACCACCTTGAAGTGATGTAACTCTTTTTTAACTGATCCGTGTCAATCTGTCAGGGCGATGTCTGCCCTTGCAAAGGCACTCCAAACAATGGGTTTAATATAAAAGGTACACTGGCATTCAAACAGAAGTTGAACTAGGAGGGTTCATAAGCTCTAGCCTTGTCTTCCAACTCTGTATGGCATTTATCAGAAAGTGGATGGGTAGAAACTGGCTGAAGTTAAATGCTGACAAAACTGAAAGGTGATGCAGCTGAAAAGCTGTAAGAATCTTTATGTGACACATAAACTGATTTTGAGCTGTTCCAAGTAACATATGAATAAGGGTGCACCAACTATAAGTTAAAGTGACATGAAAAATAAATGTGAGAGAACTTAGTTATTGCATCGTAAAAACATGCAGATAATTGAGGATAGATTAAATCATATTGATTTAAATAACACAGGGTTATATTTTTAACTAGCCGCAGCATCATTATTTCAATGTGTAATAGAATGTTAAAGTGATGTTCTCATGTGGTATAATAATCCTTAGCAAACACAAGGAGATGATAGACGAAGTGCTGAAACCTTTCAGACACTCACCCCAAGTCACAGTTCTGGGTTGAATCCTTCATCATTTTTTAACTCACTTTGACACCCCAGTTCAGACCCAGCCATATGTAAATCAGTCTTGACCCTGTTCCTCATGGGAAGAGTCCAGCCAGAACTGCCAAGCCAGGTCTTCTCTGGACCCGGAACAATCATCCTGGAACTGGGGTGGCAAAGTGAGCTAAAGAACGATGATGGATTCAACCCAGATCTGTGACTGGGGTGAGTGAAATGCTTCAGGGCTCCGTCCATCATCTCCTTGTGTTTGCTTTATAAAAATTCTTAACCATTCTCATGGAAATACTAATTTGTGTTAAGAATTAAGGAAATCTAATATCATTTAGATAACTTTAAGTATGATATTAAGGGTTGCATTCAAAATTCCATCATCTGCTTATGTGAAATTGTGCACCAAATGAGAAAAACAAAAATGGTGCTGCATAGCCATATTGAGTGTAAATGTTATGGAACCTTCAGATTGTAATCTTTATATGTGTGCTAATATAGAACACCTGAAACTAGATTTACATTTTATGATTTGAAATGATTTTACATGTTGGTACTTTGAAATTGCAGTAAAATGACATAGTTACCTGCAATCTTTGCAAAAAGATTATTAATATCTTTGAATGCTATTGACTTTATTCTAGGCCTGCATTTTTTCCCATTCTGAATTGTCTTATAGTGGTGAGAAGCTTTACCAAACTTACAATGTCAAGCGTAACTGTTGCTTCCTGGAGAGTTCTCACTCGTTTTGAAGGACTGCTGGCAACAAAGTTGACATTTTGAGAATATTTGCTATGAGAAACTGTCCTCCTGAACTCACGCATGTGCCTGCTGCTAAAGGATCATTGTTTGGAGGATTATGCGTGCCAGATGATCCTACAAATTATGTTATCAGTACCACCTCTTTCTATAATACGTGTTTTGCTTTATGCCTCATGACAATCATTCTATACGTACTGACCAATGAACTGAGTGGGCTGACACGATGAGGTGACCATGTGGGGTGTCACCCCGGAACTAGAGGACTAAATTATACATTGATATTTAGAACATGATGAGCCGACCCCTGAGACTGCTTTTGATTTTCCTGCACCTTTCCATTGGAAATTCTTTTGCTGATGCTCATTCCTTTTGTAGACTCTGCTCGCTCCTTTCCCTTTGTGACACGCATACGCTGTGTGCGCCATACTTATTAGGAGATTTACAAAAAAGTTGCACTACGCGGCGCAGCCCCCAGTGAGGCTGCGCTGTGTTGCGCGACAGGGAGGGAGCAGGGGAGCGCCATATCTTCAAAGACATGGCTCTCTCCTTCCCTTTCCTTTGCACCAGCGCTGATTACAGCTGCTGTGAGCCAAGCACACACCTTAGCGCTGCAGCGCTAGGGTGTCTGTATGTGTTCAGCATAGGTTTTGCACAGGAAGGGGATCCTTCCTGTACAAACTACTATGCTCGATACAAGGGAAAGGTTTTCCCAGTTTGTATGTGTGCTGCACAGTGCAGCACACATGCAAAGTCGGAAAAGGAAGGAGAAATGAAAGCATTTCTCCCTCCTTGCGCCTAGTTGAAAAGGGCGCCGACGTTTTCTCACGCTAAAACCAATCTACTGTGTTTAATAAAGTGGTTTAGCATGAGAACCATGGGTGGTTGCTTGCGAACGCCCATGCACCACCCTTGGTACGCCCCCATGGCGCAAACTAACACGAAACAAGCTAAGCACTGCTTCCCATTACTTTTACGTTATTTTCAGCGCTAAACAAAAACAAGATTTTGCGTCACAAAACTGACGCAAACACAGCGCAAAAGCTTAGTAAATCTGCCCTTTAGACTCTTCCTCAACGGGGCACTGCCTATGAGCTATTATGGCTCATGTCCTGGCTGAATTTTCCTGAACCCTTTGTCACTTTATGATAAGCACCAAATCACTAGACTATTATGTACTCTTTAGGCAAGAACTGTTCACTTAAAACATGATGACCTTTATTTAAAATCTTTGATAAACTAAAATTTAACAAGAAACCTGAATCTATGGTTTATCATGACTTGTCTCTTTGAGTTGATTGTGTATTCTAAATTAATTTATTAAAGAGATCAGTTAAGAAAGATTTCTGGGCTTCAGGTACTAATGTCATTGTTATGTATTGCCTAGGCAGAATAATTGATTTTAGTCTGACTTAATTTCTTCAGAATGTTCGGAATCTAATTATTAGGCTGTAAATCGGTTATCCAATTCCTGACCATCATTGGATATCTAGCTATTGGATCCCCTGTATCCAACCCCTCATTGGCACAAAACAAGATCCATTGGAGGATCATGTGAGCGTTGAAGAGCTAAGTCATATAAAAGAAATCAGATATGAAAAAGGGCCCCGTATCCGATGGAGCAAGTGCTTTTGGATAGTGGTAGCACAAATCTAGGGCTTGACAGCATACTGGCCTTCAGAGATGGGTACCATTCCTCTTTCTTTGACTACATCAAAATGTTTGGTAGACCTTTTTGACAGAAATGCATCTATATGTGGCAATATCGCCTTTGTTAGTTGGTTCTAAATGTACATTTTATTTAAACGTTCTACAGAAAATCTTTTTTTCTCACAATAATGGTAAAAGATCGACAGTGTCAGCCTTAATTGTACCACATCAACTAAGCTAAATCCATCTATCTACCTGCCCCAGCGGCTATAGGTTATTCCAATGTCAGGATTGGTCCTGGATTACCTCAACTAGGGTAAATTAACCTATTAACTAACTTTAGTTTCAGCAAAGTAAGGCAGTGCGGCCGAAGTGTTTCGGACTGATATGCTAATGTTTGGAATTTCTTACCAGAAGAACTTCGAGCCATGACTAAATCTCAGTGAGTTCCGACCGATGTTAAAAATATTTTTTTTGTACAAGTCTTCTAGCTTTCAGCTGTCATCCCTCTGTTATATTGTGAAGCAGCACCAAGAAACCACTAGGGGTGGCGCGCTGTACAAGAATAAGAATAAAATAACACAACAGTGATGAATGCCAGAGATCCGCTCCGCACCGCACCTGGATGGACTCCAAGTCTCAGCTTCCAGAACTTTCTGGTATCTGTTGTCTTTCTTCCCTAGCTTTCAGTAGTGACCCAGGCGATGTGCTTTATAAAATTACAAAATAAATAACGCGTAAGCTAATAAACAAGCACTGATATAACGTACAAGAAATGCGCAAACGTTCCCTGATAATTGATATGCATTATTAATAACAGGGGGTACCCGGTAAACCATACGGCATCTGGGTGAATATAACAAATTAAGAAAAAAATGATGCCACGGTATTTTCTTACAGGAAGGTTTTTTCTGCGAGACAAACAATACCAAGTATCTGTCTCCTCATAACATGAATTATATGGTATATATCTATCATTAAATATAACGTTCATCCAATGGTTATTACCAACAAATAAAAGGTAGGAAAAACACAACAAAACAAATCATCTGATTTGTAATTTACTTTTAAAGAACATTTTTCATTTTTATAAATTATTAGTACAAATCAGCAAAACACGCAATATTCAATCTTGTGTGAAATGAAGTTTCAAAATCCAACAACCAAGTATCTTATTCAAGATCCAAAAGATCAAAAAATGTCTTATTGTTGTGGACCCTTAATCCAAGGGTTATGTAAGAAGCCCAATAATTTATTCACAAGGACAGTTATTATTAATTTCGACACCTGTTTTGATTTGGAGATTGTTTGGATACATTCCCCAGGAGCATCATTGGGTTTGGAAGCCACAAAAACTTTTTTGGCTTCATATGTTCCTTGTTATTTTGGTGTTCGAAAAGGAAATAAGGCCAAGAAAAGACATTGCCAGTTTTTTTCCTTGTGAATAAATACCGTGGCATAATTTTTTTCTTAATTAATTAATATGCAAGCAGCATGCAAAGGTGAACTGATTCAACTTGGAAAAAATCAACATGCAAAGGATGTGCAAACCTGTACCACCATAATATGAAAAATTGTACCCATACATATTGCAGGAATATGAAAATTGGTAAATGGGCACCAACATAACATGCAAGACCGTTCCATTAAAACATGTCCAAAGATGTACCTACATTAACGTGCATGCATTTTTAAAACATTTTCTGACATAACAAGCAAGTGACTAAATATGAAAACATACGGTGGCACAACTGCATGCAACATACAAATGTGCAAATAATGTGCAAACTAACCACTGGTAAATGTAAACTCGAGAGGCATACTACCAATAAGCAAACAATGTGGAAACATGCATCAATGTAACATGTAAACTTGCAGTTATGCATGTACGCAACATCCTAATATGCAATTGTACAACACGCAAACCAACAAATGTGCACTGATACCACTAAACATATCTCATATGCCATCAACTGCTTTTCAAGTAAACTGCATTTTGTAACCCATGTCTAATTGCACCCCTTGGGGGATGTGGCGGTTGAATACTACATGCACTTCAATGCACTGGGGGTCACATTATGTGTCCATGCGGGTGAAACTTGCGTAGACACATACAGCCTGATTCATCATTCTCCCGTTTTGCGAGCCCCTAATAGCGATTCATAAGGAATCGCTATTAAGGACTTGCAAAACGGGATTCATGTAGGAATTGCTAAATAAATTGCGATTCCTTCACATTCCTTATTTGCGATTAGCAAATTGCTAATCGCAAATAAGGAATAACTCCCCATTCATTCCTATGGGCCCCATAGGAATGAATGGGGAGTTATTCCTTATTTGCGATTAGCAATTTGCTAATCGCAAATAAGGAAGCGATTTCAAGGGTGCCAGGGGTGTCCAAAGAACACCCTGTAGCACCCCTGAAATGCAACATTACACAGATGTTGCGCACACACATGTCCAAAAGACATTTGTGTGTGTAACATGCAAAAGAAAAAAATGCACTAAAGTGCTTTAATCTATTTTTTCGCTAATTACCACGAAGTCAGACTTCGTGGTAAATAGCGGCCAAATATAGCGAATTCGCAATTTAAAATTGGTTGATGAATTGCATTTAAGGAATCTCTAATAGAGATTCCTTAAATGCAATTCCTCGCACAATAGCGAATTCTATTATAGCAATTATTGCATTTGGGATGATGAATCCCAAATGCAATAATTGCGCTCGCAAAGGGCCAGATTCTCAGAATCTGGCCCTTTGCGAGCCGATTTTCGTTTCATGAATCAGGCTGATAATGTGCTCTACGAAAGTGCAGTCACTTTCAAATAGACGTCACCATGAAAATGTGCAATATGTGGGTCACACGGGAAACATCCTTTACAACGCAACTTTTACCATGCAGTGCCTTTACGACGCAACTTTTACAACGCAAACCATTACAACGCATTGCGCTGGGGGGCGCTCTAGGATAGGGAATAGGTTTAATTTACTATCCAACACCTTCCCTACTATCCACGGAGACTGGAGTTGAAATAGTAAATTAAACTATTCACTATCCAACGCCCCAAAGCACTATGCGTTGTAAAGGCATGCGTTGTAAAAACAGTGTTGTAAAGGCATGCGTGGTAAAAGCATGCGTCGTAATGTCATACATCCGGGTCACACGCAATCCCAAATCTTACAGGGAGGACTATGGAATCCGAATATGCGATGTGGGTGTGTAATACACAATGCCAGATGATTCCTGTTACGCTAGCCTGATTCAAAGTGAACAGATTATGTAATATGTATGCTTACCCAATTAACATGTGACTACAATGTTTTGCATACAGTCTCTGGAAATGTCTCCTAGGTTGTTCTCTCTTTTAATATGTAAGACGTTTTCTAAGGTGGTATAAGTTATGATACTGCAGTGTGGCTACTGTAATGGATAACTATGTATAACCTGAAAAATAAAGTTTAAAAAAGAAGAAAATGTGCAATATGCAAACGAGCAACCTGATATTCACAAATTCAACATGCAAACTCACAACATGCACTTATGCAAATGGGCCAACAACCAAACTTGTACTTGTGCAAAGGGAGGGCCGAAATGCACCAAGCAGGAACAGGAAACTAAGCATGTTTTAGCACGCATTTAAATAATATGTCGTTAGGTTTTGTCTGCACATCACTTGCGAAATCTCTTGTAAATAAAAAAAAATAAAAAAAGCTGCCCATTACTTATCATTCTTTGGTTTTGTTGTCACTCTGATTTCCTTGCTTTTCACTGGTTACTGCGTGCAGTTTCTTGTTGGTATCCTGTCTCCCTTTGTGGGTTTTCTCTGGGGCATTGACCAAGTACCTCTTCCTTTTGGACTGTTCACCCGCTGCTTTTGTTGCTGGAGCTAGTAACCACCATTCTGTTTCATAACCGAAGCTAAGTTCCTGTCTCGTACTGCTTGTCTCAGCAGAAAACTATCTCCATGCACCTTTGCTTGTGTTCCTCCAAGGCCAAGTTCAGCTGCGCTAATAATGTACTCTCTGTTGTTGCATACCTTTGCCATTAGATAGGCTCGTTCCCACCTTCCAGAATGGCGGGCATGGGCGTAAATAACCTTGGAGTGAAGATAACATGTTCCCGGTCTCAGGTCCGTAGCTCATCCTTCTGTGCCTCCTTTGTTTGCTAGTGCCTGGATGGGAATTTTCCAGCCTGGGCGTATTCTTAGGGATGTTTGAAATGTATAATATTTTATGTCGTGTTGGGGGGCAGTCAAACCCTCGGCAAATATCTCATGAGGCTGGTCAGACTGGGTTCCGCTGCAGCGCAATACTAATAATAACTTGGGTTTATATTCTCTACTGTCTGACCAACTCTTCATTTGTTTGGAAGGTCGAGAGGTGGTCACAAGTGAACCGGGTGACCCTAATCGGGTCATTTTCTGCAATTGGTGCCCAAACAGGGACCCGATCAGGCGAGTGACCCATCTTTGCCCGCGGACGGGTGAGGAGGACAGGGCCACGTCAGGTCGGATGGGCGGATCTGGGATCCCTGCATGATAGAGCCATGATAGAGCAGATGCCCCGCCTGTCTGATCGGGAAGTGACTTGCCCAGCGGTCATCCCGGATGGGGTCCTGAAAGGCGAAACCCTTGGATCTGACGGTTTAGTCCGAAGAGTCGGCAGTGGAAAATAAATTTGATCGACCTGTGTGCACCAGGTGAGTTTGACTTGGTTCTTTGTGAATATGGCACAAGTTTAGATAATCTTTGGTACTGTCAGAGATCAATTTGAATTGTACTTGGCAGGTCTGTGGACCGATTTGGATACAGAGCGTCTGCGGACACTCTGCCAGGCAACATAATGGATTTGGCCTACTTTTGAAAATGCCTGGAATTGGCTGGTTTGTTTGGTTTTGTGGTATCGATTTTGACTTCTCTCTTTGGTGCAGTCTGAAGACTGACTTTTGGTTTTCCTCGTTTGATACCCTTTTGGGAAATATTTGTGAGCTATTTGTTTTGAGCAAATAGTGAACATCTCCCCTTTTAGGATGCTCTGCTTGAGCAAGTTGTGTTGTTTGGGGTGCCGTTGTTGTTCCGCTGAAGCTCGGTTAGAGCAAAGGCAACATGTGCCTCCGGAAGGCACCCCAAATTTTGATATGTATGTTAAGCATGGCCTTGGCCCTATTATGTTTAGTACACTATGGCACAAATATACGAGGGACAATGCTGAGTTGCAGTGGGCGCTAACCGGTACCTTTGATGAACAAAAATTCAATTTCCTGCAGGATGAATTATTTGCAAAACAAAGTAGACAGTCAATGTTTGATTATCTTCAGGTATGGCAGAAGGAAGCAAGGCAGCGGCGAATGAAAGCAGAAAAGGAGGCCCCGAAGAGGAAAGATTCAGACAGTGACTCAGAAAGCAGTAGTGTATGATAGAGAGAAGGTAGAATAGGATATAGAGTGTCCTATGTAGCCAGAGAGGAAGGCAATACATTCGTGAAGGAGCTGTTAGACGCTCGACCGCCACCTCCCTATGCCCCGCAGAGGATATACCCTGCTCTCCCGCCACCCCAGTCTTCCGCTCCTCCCGATTCCACCTCTTGGAAGTGGGATCTGGCTATCTTGGCCACAGCACCTTCGGCTCTTTCTCTAGCTTCGCATGCCGCAACTACAACGATTACAAGTCTCCCTGCTACACCTATTGTTTCCGCTTACACTCTTTCTCCATCCCTCTAACCCTCGACACAGCCATTAATAACTGTAGATGCCCCTCTCCTTCATCTATTGTGTCTTCCTTGGATATATCCTCCCCAACATTGCTGAGTGTTGGGACGCCCTTGCGTGGAATGGACGAGGGGAACTGGGCGACTGCTCGGGAGGGAATGGGGTGAGTGTTTATCCGATCTGTTGTGGGAGATGTAGAGAAAAAGATGGTGGCTGATCAGGCTGCGCAATGAGCTTGGAATCTGATTTATAGCGTGGGGGATGTGTGGTGTGTTGAAAGAGTATGAACTGTTTGTGCAACAGAATGCCCTCAAGCATATGTCGACTACATTAATAGGGTTGTGGGAACAGTGTTTTAATGGTGTTGCACTCCAGATAATATATGACATTCGGGACCGTGTGTATGCTGCAGACATAGCCCCTGATGATGTTTTCAGTAATTTTGCAACACTGATTGGTTATCGAGGTAGGTTACATCAGAAAAGCCCGACAACAGTGTCCCAGTTTCCGATGAGGGAAGTACATCCTATTTTTCACCCTGAAATACCAGAGTTGCATGATCAGCAGAGTGCTATTGTTAGGCATCAAGTAGAGGCTTGTTTTCAAGAACAATGGGTTTATACTCCTTGAAAAGGAGTGAGGTTTTGTCTCTTAAGACTCAGTTACCCGACCCTGGAAAAAATCCAATAACATACTACAAGGAATTAACATAGGCTGCATCGTCAACAGTGCTGACGTGAGCAGACATTGAGATGTTTTTTCGTTTATTGGTGCCTGTTGATATTTGGAGGCAGGTGCATATGCAGGACCATGTTGTGGAGTTGGGTGGCCCTTGGGATGAGATCAGGGCATGGGATAAAGAGAGGAAGCTTGGTGAGAAGCCTAAGGCTGAGATACTGGCTTTACCAGGTCAAATTATAACAAATATGCATTCTCTAATCCCACCTAGAGGAGTAGATTTGGACAAGTTAACAGCATGTTGTCAGAAGAAGGATGAAAGTGTATTGGATTACGTTACTAGGTTTGAAAGTGTGTTTTTAGACTTCAGTGGCCAGGACTTGTTGATGGAGGGAGGTGTCCCACTGTTCATTAACAGATTTGTTACGAACCTGCTTCCCGAGATTGCGACTCGGTTACAGGCTTCGGAGAGGACTTGGACTACTTCCTCCCCATCTGTGATATTAAGTATGGCCCAGTATTATGAGCATAGAGAGAACGAAGAAAAGGAGAAGGTAGAGAAGAAAAACAATGAGTTTAAGACGAAGGTGTTGATGCAGCAGGTATCTCGAGGGACCGGGAGAGGACGCAGCACTGGTCCGACCCGACAGCTGCCCCGCAATAGCAAAGGTGCGGCGCCTTTGGGGCCGAACCAGTGTCTATATTGTAAGGAGGAGGGACACTGGCTCAGTGAGTGCCTGACATTGTTACAGAAAGTTGCAACCCCTAGAGGACGGGGTTCTCGTGGAGCAGGTGGTCATGATGGAGGCCGGGGCAATGAGGAACAGAATGGTTGCTCTGATCTGCATGGGCGGATTTTGCGGATCCACGATTCGCGGATTTGCGTATTTACGGATCGTGGATCCGCAAAATCGGCGGATTTTGCGGATTTGCGGATCCGCGGATTTGGGGCGGGGCTTCCATGCGAGTGCACATGCCTCTTGTGTGTATAAAAGGTCAGAGACCGTTCAGAGCAGCAGATGAAGATACAGAAGCTCCTGGCCACAGGAACAGCACGAGGATTGCGCTCGTGAAAGTCAAGGATGCAAAGGCCTCTGTCCAGCATCACAGCTGATTTTCGATGGTATATTTGGGAAGAAGGCACATCTGCCCAGCCTTGACAATGCTCACGATAGTTTTTGGGCTGATGAATGAGTCACTGAATTTAAGCTTCAAATAGGGCACATGCTTAATTGATATCTGTAAGTGCCTCCGGTTGAGGTTTAATTTTTGTGCCAGGACCATCGTGCCAGAATGAACCCTGCCCTTCATATTTATTCAAGAAGACGCCACCGTTTTGTGCCATACCTCTACTCAACTGGAGTACTTTCTACTGGATAATCAGTAAGTGCTACCTCGTTGGGTAGAGGTATAGTGCTTTTACTACACTACAGCTGCCTAAAGTGCCAGAGAGTTGTCTACAGCGACCAGGTGTGTGCTACTATGCAATCGCGCCGAAGGGCGCAGGGGTCCCTTGAGTGAGCTGTCCATCATAGTGGGTAAATGGCGGGAAGACGGTGCACACCGCGAGTGTGTGGGCGGGGCCAAACGGACGGGGCTTCCATGCGAGTGCACATGCCTCTTGTGTGTATAAAAGGTCAGAGACCGTTCAGAGCAGCAGATGAAGATACAGAAGCTCCTGGCCACAGGAACAGCACGAGGATTGCGCTCGTGAAAGTCAAGGATGCAAAGGCCTCTGTCCAGCATCACAGCTGATTTTCGATGGTATATTTGGGAAGAAGGCACATCTGCCCAGCCTTGACAACGCTCACGATAGTTTTTGGGCTGATGAATGAGTCACTGAATTTAAGCTTCAACTAGGGCACATGCTTAATTGATATCTGTAAGTGCCTCCGGTTGAGGTTTAATTTTTGTGCCAGGACCATCGTGCCAGAATGAACCCTGCCCTTCATATTTATTCAAGAAGACGCCACCGTTTTGTGCCATACCTCTACTCAACTGGAGTACTTTCTACTGGATAATCAGTAAGTGCTACCTCGTTGGGTAGATGTATAGTGCTTTTACTACACTACAGCTGCCTAAAGTGCCAGAGAGTTGTCTACAGCGACCAGGTGTGTGTTACTATGCAATCGCGCCGAAGGGTGCAGGGGTCCCTTGAGTGAGCTGTCCATCATAGTGGGTAAATGGCGGGAAGACGGTGCACACCGCGAGTGTGTGGGCGGGGCCAAACGGACGGGGCTTCCATGCGAGTGCACATGCCTCTTGTGTGTATAAAAGGTCAAAGACCGATCAGAGCAGCAGATGAAGATACAGAAGCTCCTGGCCACAGGAACAGCACGAGGATTGCGCTCGTGAAAGTCAAGGATGCAAAGGCCTCTCTATCCAGCATCACAGCTGATTTTCGACGGTAGATTTGGGAAGAAGGCAGTGGCACACCTTCCTGGCCTGTTGTAACTATTTTACAATGGCGCCGGCAAGCTGCCAGCGCCATCCTAAAATAGTTACTAAATTAGCTTCAACAGGAAGCTCTAATAGATAAAATAAAGCAGGTGCTCGAGCACCTGCTTTATTTTATCTATTAGAGCTTCCTGTTGAAGCTAACTTAGTAACTATTTTAGGATGGCGCTGGCAGCTTGCCGGCGCCATCGTAAAATAGTTACAACAGGCCAGCAAGGCTTGAACTTTTGCCCCCGGAATCCGCCGCTCGCGGATTTGCGAATTCGCGGTAAATTCGCGGATCGCAAATTTACCGAAAATTGGCAAAATCCGCGAGCGTAACGGATTTTCCGCCCATGCTTACCCTCGGGGCGACAGTGCTATCATGATGACGATGATTTGGATGACGTGACTAACCCTGGGTGCAGTACTACGCTACGCTCACGAAGCGTGCGTAGTTTGCGGTACTACGTACTACACGAATTGCACGTAGCACAGTGCAAAAACGCGTAGCATAGTGTAGCAGGCATTTTCTGCTTGCTCGCGGTCATCAACGTCAAGTTGGCGACCGTGAGCGAGCAATAGCATCATCCCGGCAAGACTTTTTCCTGGTTCGCGATCAGCAACATCAAGTTGCCGAACGCGAGCGTGAAAAATAAACCTCCCGGTGCGATTCTCAACGCGGGGAGGGCAGGTTTCTCATTCCGAGTGGTCGCGTATTCTTGCGACTGCTCACAATAAGAAACTACCAGTCTGCGTTGAGAAAGCTGCCACTCGAGTACAAATTTACTCGAGTGGCAGAAAACGACTGCTTGCACTGTGCAAGATGCCATTTGAAATGATTGCACAGTGCAGACAAGCATCCAGCCCTGTGCAATCAGTGCGAACAGCATTTCCCTACCGCACTACGCAGTTCGCGTAGCTACCCATAGCATGCGTAGTGCAAAGTGCACTTCGCGTAGCTACGTGTAGTACTACTACGCAAACTACGCCCATGGTTAGACGTGACTGGGTTGACTCATGAGTAGGACATCCAGGGAGAGGGACCAGTTCCGATACCTGTAGATCAGCAGCCTTGTGTTACTGCTGACTTACAGGGATCAGCTAGGCAATTTTTTGTGGATACAGCTGCAATGAATAGCTCTGTTTCTCGTTTACTGGTACCTGGGGCAGCCCTGTCTGGCCAAAATAATGTTTCGGGAGGTTTTTCAGGTGTGCCCATTGTGAGCCTCATTTCCAAGCCCCTTGCCCTGACTATTTTCCCTTTTACTGTAGACATGTCTTTTCTATTGACCTACAATTGTGGAGAAAATTTGATGGGTATGGATTTGTTAAAGAGGTTGCATGCGATCATTTCCTGCTCCCGGATTGTGTCAATATGACACTAGGGCCCACTGTAGTGAGTTCCAAGCAGTGTTTATCCAAAGATGAGCCCCTTCCCGTCTATTTAAAAATGTGCCAACCACTTTGTGGGCTACCAGCGATACTGATGTAGGGTTATTACGGATACCCCCAGTCTCTATTAAAGTCAACAACAATGCTGTTCTGCCACATATTCCCCAGTACAAAATACACCGGGCAGGGGAGCGAGCTCTCTTACGGATCATACAAGTCTTGATCAAGTCCGGGGTCATTGCAGAGACGACTGCGAACGTGTGCAATAGCCCTATTCTTCCTATTCTTAATCGCTTCTGACACTGAAGAGGGTTGCAAAGATGCAACGGTCAAATTATTGCCACATTTGGCACGGACATAAAGTGTCCCTTTCAAAGTTTCAATATTGTCGACAGGAGGTCACCTACCTAGGTCACCTACTGTCGAAGGAGGGAAGGAGACTAACACCTGAACGCATTAGTGCTATTGTTAAAATGACCATCCCTAAGACTCAGCGGAATGTGTGAGCTTTCATAGGCATTACTTCATACTGTCGCCACTGGATTCCTAACTTTTCTTTACTAACTAAACCACTGTTGCAGCTAACCACTAAAGATGTGCATGAACCCTTGCCTTGGACGCCTGAATGCCAACAAGCTTTTGAGCAATTAAAGGTTGAGCTATGCTCTGCACCTGTGCTTGGTACGCCTGACTATCAGAAACCGTTCGTATTATATGTACACAAGATGGCTGGATGTGCTCTCTCTGTCCTGACACAAGCCTTTGGAGGTAAGCAGAGCACGCGTGCTTATTTTTTGTTTATGGCCCAATACGAGGAAAGGTTCATCCATAACAATAATCCTTTTATTAACAACATGCTCCAATGGTTGAGGTATATCGACGATGTCTGGCTCCTGTGGCAGGGGAGCCAGGCAGAGTTGGAGTGCTTTGCCGATTGGATCAATACAAGACACATTGATATTAAGTTCTCAATGCAGTCTAGTAAATTAAAGATGACATTTCTGGACGTATCAATAATCCCGGCAGCAGGAATATTGAAGACAACATTGTACAAAAAAGAGATGAACAGAAACACGATCCTCCACTATAGGAGTTCACATCCTCAGTGCCTGAAGGAAAATCTTCCGTACGGGCAACTGCTAAGGATAAGAAGGAACTGCACCGAGCTGGCAGAATTCGATACTCACGCTAATTCATTCTGTGAGGAAATGACCAAGAGGGGTTATCCGAAAAAAATGCTTAGACACTCTAAGAAGAGAGCGAGATTCACCCCCAGAGAAAGCCTGTTACAGAAAAAAGAAAAACTGGAGTTGGAGAAACTTGTTTGTGTGACAACCTATGGTTCACATACAAACAAGTTTAGGCAAATCATCCTAAAAAAATGGCATCTGCTGGAAAATCTGGAATGCCCTATGCCCAAACCCATTTTCGCTATGAAAAAAAACCTAAGTATTGGACAACAGCTGATAAGAGCTGACAGCTATGTTCCAAAACCCAAAAGTGATTTAATCACACAGTGGAATTTGAAACCGATATGTGGGCACCACAAATGTGGGTGCTGCGTTGCTTGCTCGTGAACTTTGGAGGGAAATGTATTTGAATATAACAACATCAAATGGAGACATGAGAGTTTTACTAACTGCAAAACTAAAAATGTTGTTTACGCAGTGCTTTGCAGATGCAACAAGGTATATATTGGCAAAACGTGCCAACAAATCAATATGAGAATCACACAACATAGATCGCGCCTAAGGCGCAGGGTTCTGACTGCCCCAATGGTGGAGCATTTTATATCTGCCAACCATTCCGAAAACGATTTTGAGTGGACAGTTCTGGCTGCAATAGACCCCAAACATCGGTCCCCCAATATTGAAAGTGCGTTACTACGCAAGGAAGCGTACCTAATTATGAAGTTTGACAGTATCAACAAGGGGCTCAATTGCATGAGCGAAGTGAATAGAATTTAACTCCGTTTTGTAAACTGTCATTAAAAGATCTACTTCCGGGGGCGTGGCTAGCAGCCAGAGATGGCGGCAGCTTAGAGGGCGAGCTCCGGAGTTGACGCGGCCTCCATGTAAATCCGACTATTGATCCGATCATTAAAACTACCCTGCGGGAAGGCACTGAAGCCCAGGACCGGGCGCCACAACCGGCAGCAACAAAAACGAAAATCCGTCGGAGGGAAGAGGAGTTAGCCGCGCAACTCGCCCAGGCCGCGGAGGGGAACTGAAGCCGGGAGACAGATTGACCCGGGACCCGGCAGGAAGTGCGGCGGGCTGGGCGCCGAGACACCGGAAGCTACCGCTGGTGGAGCGGCTCCGAGGGCGAGAGGTATACACGGGCCGGTGCGAAAGTAAGAATCCGGGTACCGGTGGCCCGGAGACCGTCCGTCGTCTGCAGAGACCTGACGTGAGCCAGGGAGCGCCCCAGACCGCTCCACGGAGACAGACGGACCAGCCGCGTCCGAGAACGGACCCGCCATCTTGGACTCGGACTCCCCAACGGCCCGAGGCAGAGGACGGAGAGCGAACTGCCTGCCTCGGTGAGATGCCCTGATAGTGGTGAGGGGGCCGAAAGGAGTCCCTGTCCTGACCTTGGGACGCCTAGCAGGAGGGTTCACCGAGACGCCACTCCGGCCCATTCGCCACTGCAGGAGAGAGAAGTCACGGCGGGGGCCCAGTCATCCAAGGCCCCGAGCCCTGCCTTGTACACTGCCGCGAGATTGCGGTGTCATTACCCCTCTGACTCACCCGACTGAGGAGTGGGCTGTGTCGCTGGGGTGAGCACCGCAGAGAGTGGCGGCGGAGAGACATTGGAAGCAACGGACAGTGGGCGCACCCCTGGGGTGGCCGGAGTGATCCCGACTGGGGCCAAATTACAGCCGAGAGCTGCGCCGACCATCGGCGGCGTGTCAGGGACACGGTGAGGGCAACATCTGAGAACAAGTGTGGCCCACGACGCCTGGTCGCGAACACCCTGCTTCAACTCGCCGGCGAAGGTGCGTTTCCCTGGCGAGCCATACGGCGTACCGGCCTGACCCGTTTAACCCGCCACCCACGTGGCCTGCAAGACAGATAGAGTGACGGTGACGACTGAGAGTCCGTCCATCTGCCAGGCCCACAAGCATCCGTGACCCTTTGGAGCACTGCGAGCCTTCACAAGGGATACCTACGGTTGGCCTCGGGTCCCTACACACACTGTTCTGAGCACCTACTCCTCGGTGGTTCACCGCCGCGGCGACGGCCGGAATGGCGGGTAAGGGGACGAAGGGTGGAAACACGCAGTCAAGACTCGAGAAGTATGCATTCGATAAAACGTCATCCTCCCCAACGGACGCGAGAATGCAGGCGAACAAAACGGCCGACACGGCAGGAGGGAAGAAAGCGACTTTGGAGGACGTGATGCGGGCTCTGACACTGGTCCAAGCGACAGTGGGGTCGATATCAACAGAGATTACACTAATAAGAGCAGACTTCCACAAAATGTCGGAAAAAGTGAGTTCGATGGAGGTGGTAACAAAGTCACTAGTGGAAGATGTCTCAGAACTGCAAATCAGCGTGGAGAGGATCTCGAAAGAAAATGGAGCACTGCGTGACAAACTGGACGAGCAGGAAGGGCGCTCAAGGCGGAACAACATCCGCATTCTGGGGGTTCCAGAGTCGGAGGACACTAGAGCTATGGACCTATATGTGGAGGGCTTGATCCAACAGGAACTTAAACCCAAGGGTCTGTCCGCCTTTTTTTCAGTGGAAAGAGCCCACCGAGTCCCTGGGGGTCGCCCGAAAACAGGAACATCCCCAAGACCGATCATTGCCCGACTCTTCAATTTCAGAGACAGGGATGCGATCTTACAGGCGGCTAGAAACTCACCACCAATTAAAATCCAAAACTCCACACTGGCGTTCTTTCCGGACTACACGGCTGAGGTCGCACGCAGGAGGAGGACATTCTTTGAAGTTAAAAAGGAACTTCGAGCGAGAGAAATCCCCTATGCTATGCTCTTCCCGGCAAACCGCGGATAGTGGCGGACAATAAAACTTAGTTCTTTGAGACCCTGGAGGCGGCACACGACTGGTTGGAGGGCTGGAGAACAATGGGCCTGCCTCGCCGCTCCAACAGGCCGAACAAACACCGCAATAATGACACACGGCCAAGCTCCCAAGTATCTGGTGACGACACAGGACAGCATTCGTCCCTGAGCGAGGTTCAAGAACGTGAAGACAACGAAGAACAATGACTTCCCGTGATTATAATGCTAGACCAAATGTAATGCTGGCTGGGCGAGACGCCAAGGACACTGGGCATAGGTCCTCCGTGGACATGATGAGGGGCCGCTGACTCCGGAGAGTCCTTCACCCCAGCGAGCAAGTACTGTGTTTTGGGTTTGGGTTAGGCACTCTGCTAAGTTGGGGGGGTGGGCAGTTCCAAGTCCGTTTAGCAGGGGGGCAGGGAGGAGGGAAGTTGAGGGTTGGGGGGTTTGGCATTTTACGAGTAGTTTTATAGGTCTAGATTGGTTTGGCAGGCACACATATGCAGCATGGCGAGTTTCGGGCACCTTAATAGACTATGTTCACAGTGGCACGTAGTAACTCTTTACCGCAGGCACTATGGCACATGACGCACAGACTGACGTAGGGGGAGCAGACCCTGGGATGGGGCCAGCGACATCTTTACATCTTTTGTCTTGGAATGTGAGGGGCCTGGGGGATAAGGTCAAACGAGGCTTAGTATTACTGAACATAAGGAGATTCAACCCGGCCCTGGTCCTGCTACAGGAAACACACCTGACAGGTTCTGCAGTACATGCACTAGACAGGAAAGGCTACCGTATGATTGCCCACTCGGAATTCACCAGGGGGTCCCGTGGTACAGGGATACTGATGCACCGGTCCTCCAGGTACATACTTCAATCCACGAAGATAGACACGCAGGGGCGATTTGCGGCGGCGATTGGACAGTGGGAAGGGAGGCCGCTAAATGTGGTCCCGGTATATATTCCGCCGGCTTTGCACGTGGTCGCACTCCCAGAACTGGGGGAATTTCTGCTAGGACTCCCGGAGGGAGATCTCATAGTGGGAGGAGATTTTAACGCAACGGCACACACTACCTTAGACAGATTCCCGGTACGAACTCAGACTATCGGACCGTCCCGGCTGACTGACTTCCTAGAAGCGCAGGGTTTGATAGATCTTTGGAGAAATTTCCATCCGACAGCCCGACAATACACCTACCATTCAGCGGTCCATGATAGCCTTTCCAGGATCGACTATTTCCTGGCGTTGGCCCGCGGGCTCCTCACAGTAGACGAGGTACGGATTGGGCCGAGAGGAATCTCGGACGATTCCCCTTTGAGGCTGACTCTCTCCAACCCGGAGCGGTCCCAAAAACGCATTTACCCGATCTACCCAGGATATCTTAAGGTGCCCCAGGTGACCAAAGCACTTAAAAAAGCAACCAGGTGCTATCTCGCGGAGAACGAGGGTTCGGTGTCTTCCCCTTCAGTCCTGTGGGAGGCCTATAAAACGGTTCTCAGAGGACAAGCCATTTCCGCTATCACGAGGCATAACCGCACCCAAAAACAAGAACTACTGAACTTAGAAGACAAACTCGCTAAGGCCAATGAAAAACACATGGCTGACCCGACCGGAGATACGCTGCACGCGCTCCAGTTGTGTCAGCAACGTCATATTGATCATCTACGCCGAAGAGTAGGAGACAATTTGACGGCCACGGCGAACAAGATATACGAGATAGGGGACAAGGCCAGTAGGCTTCTTGCATGGCTGGAGAAGAAACGGGAAGGGCAAAGGTCGATCCTGCGACTAAAAGACTCGCGGGGGGAAGTGCAAACCCGCCCCTCACTGATAGTCGAAATACTGGCTGATCATTATCAGACAGTATATACCCCTGAAGTAGAAGTTACGCAGGACATGGCAGAAACAGCCCTTATGGGAGTGTCCACCCCAACACTGTCGCAGGACAGGGTGGAGGAACTTGAAGCTGACTTGACGACTGAAGAGTTACAATCGGCTATCGCAGCACTGCACCCAGGGAAAGCCCTGGGCCCTAATGGGATACCAATTGAGTGGTACAAAACTATGTCGGAAACACTGGCTACACCCCTGCTTAATATGTTCGTGGAATGCCTGGAACAGGGACAGCTGCCACCTGACCAGCGCATGGCGACTATTGTGGCGATCCCAAAGCCTGGCAAGCCAACTGAAGATTGCGGCTCGTACCGGCCGATTTCCCCCCTTAATGCCGAGAGTAAGATATTAGCAAAACTACTAGCCAATAGATTGTTACCCCACCTTGCACATCTAATTCACCCAGACCAGTCGGGGTTCATGCCTCATCGCAGTACGGCGATGAATCTCAGACGCCTGCATGGTGTGATGGCAAGAGCCCCGTTGTTGAAAGAATCCGCAGCAATCCTCTCGTTGGACGCCAAAATGGCATTTGACTTGGTGGAATGGCGGTACCTCTTTGCGGTCCTACAACATATGGGTTTCAGCCCGAAATTTATAGCATGGATTAGGCTTTTATACAACAACCCTGTGGCGCGAGTGACAGCAAATGGCCACATCTCAAGAATTATTCAGTTAGCAAGAGGCACGAGACAAGGCTGTCCGCTCTCGCCACTATTGTTCGCTTTAGTGCTGGAGCCGTTGGCCACAGTCATTAGAACCACCAGGTTAATGCAAGGAATAGCCTGGGAGACCGACTGGGAGGACAAGGTGTCACTGTATGCTGACGATATGTTGATATACCTAACCGACCCAGCGGAGGGGATTCCAGTGTTGTTGGCATTGTGTGAGCGACATGGTATAGCTTCAGGCTATAAAATCAACTGGACGAAATCGGTGCTCTACATGCTACATGGGACTCCGCCTCACTTGAGTGGGGATTGTCCTCTGCTTCTGGAGGCCATCTCCTTCAAATACCTAGGAATCCAAATTACGCGAGACCACGGGGCCTTTCAGGACATGAACCTGAAGCAGCTGCTCGACAGACTAGAAGCGGATGTCCGCCATTGGAGGTCCCTTCCGCTGACGTTGTTGGGAAGGGCGGCGCTATTCAAGATGATGGCGCTGCCCCGTTTCCTCTACGTCTTGGAAAATACACCGGAAATGGTCCCACCTTCCTTTTTTAGACAGATATCAGGACAGTTGTCAGGCCTCTTATGGGGGAACCGGCCGGCTAGGGTCGCACAGGCGAAGCTGGTTAGGGACTGGTACAGTGGAGGAATTGCGCTCCCAAATTTAGAATTATACTATTGGGCGGCACACCTCAAGGTGATTAACCAATGGTTACATGCTCCACAGAACGACCCGGCCTATCTAGCAGACCGGCGACAGCTGGGCACTACTACCCTTTTGGCCCCGCTCTACAATAAAGACTAACAGCGAGATTGATTGGCCCGACTAAACACACAGTAACACTATGGCACAAAGCACAAAGAAGACTAAACTGGGAGGGTGTGATTACACGGCTTACACCCCTGTGGGACTCCAAAGCCCTGGGCAATCTACGTAGCAGCATGGGCTTTACCCACTGGGATAATATCGGGATCTCCACGGTGGGCGACATGTGGATGAGAGATGGGGTAATTCCATTCGCGACCCTGAGGGAGCAGTACGAGCTGGGCATTACTGAAACCTACCGATACCTACAGGTTCGGCACGCATTACTGGCTGCAATTCCACCGGGAACAAAGGTCCCAGAATCAGCTCCTTTAGAAGACCGACTCCCTCACATATCGTAAACTGGTGAACAACCTGCCAGACCCATTACAGACACTGAGAGGCAAATGGGAGGATGAGCTCGGGGAATTAGATGAGGCACATTGGAATGCGGCACTAGCGTCGCCTAGAGAAGCTGGAATCTCGGCGAGATTCCGACTAGTACAATTTAAAATACTACACCGGGTATACTACACACGCACCACCCTACATAAAATTCAGAGGGACGGATCACCCTTACTGTTTGAGGAACTGCGGGGAGGAAGGCACACTGTTTCATACCCTGTGGTCCTGTCCCAGCATGGTAGAGTACTGGAGGCTAATAACGCGCACTATTGCCCAAACCCTGCAGCTCCCCATCACACCTGACCCTAGAATCTGTCTGCTGAATGTCTGGGGCCCAAACAACCTGACTCCACAGGGGCGGCAATGGGTAGTTATCGGAATGATGTTAGCAAAGCGGGACATAGCTCAGAAATGGGGGGCTTCAGAGGCACCGACCTTGGCACAATGGTGCAGAAATATGGACACGCTCATGGTGATGGAACGTGCGGTGTATCAACGAAGAACCAACCCACGTAAATGGAACAAAATATGGCTGCCCTGGAACACATATAGGGGGGACATTTGTGATCCGCTACCGGAGGAGGAGGGTATAGACAGTTCAGAAGGGGAGGAGGAAATGGAATAGGTGTGGGAGGCGGGAGGGGGCAGCACAAATGGCAGAAGGGTCATGCGACTTCCGTGCCCACGTGATGTAAACAAAACATATACCTCCTGCGTGATACTAGACCTTACTCGGTATGCTGCTACTATGGGATATGGTAATCCATGTCTTCATTACTACGAAGTTACCAATCTATGCACCTAAAGTTGAATGTTATGTAATAAAAGGAATAGTTGCAAGACTGGTCGGAAGCGGCTGAATGTTGACGCGGCACCGACAAGGATATATTACTGTACTATACATTATCTTGATGCAACAATAAAAACAAATAAAAAAAAAAAAAAAGATCTACTTCTGGTACAGTGGCTTGAAATGTCCCTCTGGGAACTACAAGGTCCAGAATTCAATCGGCACGTGGCCCCTCCCCATTTGACGAATAGAGGTGTCACGTGATTTTTTGACCTGGAACTATATCTTTGAACTGCTTGGGTTCGCCTGCTTGCGAACAATTTTGTAAGCAACAGACTCCAACTAACGCCATGCGCTTTTAGCGTAATTTGGTAAGTGAACCACCACAGTCTTTCAAGAAAGCCAGCTTTGTGATATAATTCTTGGATAACGGATCTAATTTCAGCCCGTTTCTCTTCCTTTCACAGTTTCCTGTTCAAAAATATTTGGAATAAATAGAGCCCGATATTATTTGGCAAACAAACAGCGACCATCGAGTGAGTAATGGTTCCGCTTATTTTCCATCATCCTTAAACGTTTGTTCGCTTACCATCCGAACTGAGTAGTAAAATTAGTTTTTAATCTTTGCAGAAATACAGAACTGTGCCACACCGAGTATGATTTCAGTGTCATCGTAAGACATTTCCCTTTCCTTTACGCTATTTGTCGGCATGATTTAAAAGCCTGACGGTGTGACTCTAATAGGGATTGATACTTTGTTGCAGACTGGGAAAGCACCCCGTAGGAGAATAATTGAACGCCAGAACTCCATACTGTTAGTATACAGGTATGTGGTTACACATCGAAGTGGTGGTTTAATCAGATTACAGGGGCCTCTCAGAAGCTATTTTTAAAACGACTTTATTTCTTTTTCTTTTTGTCAAAAATAGTTGTCAAAGACAGGATTAAAGCTGCCCTGATGAGAGTTTGGTAATTGCAAGGCCAGAACTCGAAACGCGTCGGCTATGTGAAGATTCTTGCTTCACCTACTTAACATACTAGGATTTGTTGCTTTTTAGAAATTAGGAATCTTTTTTCTTGTATTTTCTGACTCAATGCGTAAAGCAATGCAATTGAATATACATGTAAATAGTGTGTATAGAAACAGCTCTTTTTGACATGCTTGATGATTTTGAATGTATTTATGCATTGAATTTTTGAAAAAAAAATGTATATGTTTAAATGTATTGTTAATTTGTGTGGTAATTTATGCATTATATGTAACAATTGATTTTTGTGCAGATTTTGTTTTACGTCAATGTGATATTTTGTTTAGTTGATAATGTGTTCCTAATTTGGCCTATCGGAAAATAATTTCTTTCCCATGAAATAAATCAAAATAAAAGAGGCAAATGACTATTGCCAAGATAGACACAATTAATTTAGTCTACCTTTTTCCTTGATCGGATTTCCGATTCAAAATAGATGGAGGTGTGGGTACATTTTTCTTTGTATTGATTCAGTGGTCCTACCCCCTTCCTTCCCAATCGGACCAAACCCCTCCATTTTTGCTACATCCCTAAGACTCAGCGGGATGTGTGAGCTTTCATAGGCATTACTTCATACTGTCGCCACTGGATTCCTAACTTTTCTTTACTAACTAAACCACTGTTGCAGCTAACCACTAAAGATGTGCATGAACCCTTGCCTTGGACGCCTGAATGCCAACAAGCTTTTGAGCAATTAAAGGTTGAGCTATGCTCTGCGCCTGTGCTTGGTACGCCTGACTATCAGAAACCGTTCGTATTATATGTACACAAGATGGCTGGTTGCTCTCTCTCTGTCCTGACACAAGCCTTTGGAGGTAAGCAGAGTGCGCGTGCTTATTTTTCTGCTTTGCTTGCCAACGTTGCAAGAGCCCTCCCGTGCTGTCTAAGAGTGGTCGCTGCTGTGGCTGTCTCTATCCGACAAGCGGCAGGGCTTGTCCTTGATAACGATCTCACAGTTATGGTACCTCATGCTGTGGATGCTCTTTTGAACAGAACGAAGACACAGCACCTTACAGTGCACGTCTGACTGGCTATGAGCTGACCCTATTTGCACCACATCACCATCAAAAGATGTGCCACCCTGAACCCAGCCACGTTATTACCACTCCCTTCTGAACGTGAGAAAAAAGATGTGCATGATTGCATCTTTTGGACTGAAGAGGAGACGAAGGGACGGGTAGATCTGACTGATATTCCCCTATCTGCACCCCAAGGGGAGCTATATGTCGATGGCTCTTGTTTCAAATTACCAGATGGCACAACAACTGCTGCATATGCAATCACTACCTTATACACAGTAGTTGGGATATCACAAGTTCCCTTCAATCGGCACAAGCTGCAGAGCTAGTTTCCTTTCTTCAAGCTTGTGAGCTAAGTGAGGGACTGACTGTCAATATTTATATTGACAGTCAGGACGCCTTTGGAGTTGCCCACAATTTTGGGCGGCTCTGGGCGGAGAGAGGATTCCTGACTTCACACGGTTTAAAGATCCAGAATGGTCCATTGATACACAGGCTTTTGTCAGCTCTGACACTCCCTAAGAAGCTAGCAATAGTGAAGTGCAGTGCCCACAAGGCAATAACTGATGATGTGGGAAGGGACAATGCATTTGCAGAGCTAACAGCTAAAGAGACGGCTCTAACAAAAATGAAAATAATGTTTGTGGCAGGTCCTGCTAGATGGGTACCCGAAGTTACTATGTTTGAGGACACACTGGATAGTGTGAAAGAAATACAGAGCGAGGCAACGATTAAGGAGCTAGTAATATGGCAGGAAAGCACGGCACGTTTAGACGAAGATGGGTGCTCGACAAATAAGTCAGGAAAGCAAAGGTGGATATTACTGGATGCCTATGTCCTCCCTGTAGTTACTATGGCGCACAGGCCAGCTCACATTAGTGCTAAGGGCATATGCAAATTGTTAGACCCTGTGTGGCAGAATGATAATATCCCGAAAATAGCCGCTACTTTTGTTAAATATTGCATGATATGCATGATGTACAATCCTGGGAAAGGCACTCCTACACCCCCAGGCAATTTTGCTCCCCCTTCTTTCCCTTTTGAGTTTCTTTAGATGGATTATATCGAAATGGAGCGGGTTAACAATTTGAAATATGTGTTGGTGGTTGTCTGTGTATTCAGTAAATGTGTTGAGGCTTACCCCACGAAGGAGAATACAACCTTGGTGACCGCAAAAGCCCTCCTGAAGGAGTTCTTTCCTTGCTTTGGTTTTCCTCTTTGATTTGAAGAGACAACGGCAGTCACTTCAATTCAAAAGTCATCCAGTTGGTGTGTGATGGGTTACACATTAGACAGAAGTTTCACGCTGCACACCACCGCCAGTCAGCAGGTTTGGTTGAGAAGAACATTGGTACTCTCAAACTGAAAATAGCAAAAAAATCCAGGAAAGCACAGGATTGAAGTGGCCAGATGCTCTACCGCTTAGCCCTTCTGTCAAACAGGGCTACGTCTCATACTAGGACAGGATTGTCCCCATATGAGGTAGTGTTCGGTCGCCCAGCGAATGTTTGGGGTGTTCCACGACCGAAGCATTTCTATGATGTTGAGTATCCTTTGTTAGTGGATTATCTCGACGAATTGACTAAAAATGTGTGTTCTATTAATCAACAGATACAAGAAGCTTTACCACTGCAAACAGAGGGGCCCGAGCACACCATCCGACCTGGAGATTTTGTGTTGGTATGGCACTTTCGGAGAAGGGGGAGCCTGGGGCCCCAATGGAAGGGGCCCCTGCAGGTACTCCTTGCTACCAGGAGTGCAGTGAAAGTGACAGGTCGGAAGAACTGGATTCATGTGCACCATTGTCGCAAGGTACCGTTGCCTCTCCCCTATGACAAGTGGGTGATTAAGGGCATAGGTGACCACGAAACGAAGAAGGTGCCACGCTTCATCCCATTTTCGGATGCCCGACTGACGTGGGTGCAGACAGACGAGGAGAACGATGCTGTGCTTAATGAAGCGGTCTCCCCAGAAGTGTGGGCTGGCCCAGGATACTCCTTCACCTGTCCCACAAGTGCTTGAGTCAGTCTGTGAACAGGAGCCCCTCTGAATTTGAGCCCGTGTTCACTGACTACTCTGTGCCTGGAGTAGCTAGGTTCAATTTGCGGCCCCGACGGAGGGATAGTGCACCAAAGGAAATGTCAGATTAGTAGGGATGGAATGCATGGATGAAGAGTAGGGTGTATGTACCCTGCCCGTGGTACAAACGATAGCTGAGAGAAAGGGAGATTGGTGCATTGTCCGAGATACTGAACAGGATAAGCTGAGAGTGTCTTCCCGGAAGAGGGAGGGTGCTCTGTCCTGGACAACGTGGGATTTCTTTAACGGGTCGCGATTGCGCTGCCCCATCGTTGATGAACAATAGGAGTCTGCCAGCGAGGCTCAGAAGGATGTTGGGAATTCTTTTCCCATCCTATTATTTCCTTGTTATTGACACCATTGCATTGCGTTTTTCTCTATTGATCACCATGTACCCTTTTGGCCGCCCAATTGTTGAGGATGAACAGCCTTTTGCAACACCACATTTGGAGGAGAATAGGGTTGGGTGTCCCGGTTGGTCAAGAAAGAGCAAATTCGTTTTTATGCTAACTGTTCTGATTTCTCTCATAGCAATGCTCAGAATAATGTGGTTTCTTGAAGAAAAATATCCAGTGCATTTCTTAATTGGTACAACTCCTGCTCCTGCTCCTCCGGAACACATGTTTGTAACATTGGCACCTCATAAAGGGGAACACCGAAAGTCTTATAAGGATAATTATATACAAATGTTGCACTAAACACATAATGCATCACATAATGCATCTAACACGACCAACTGTTGGGTGTGTGGGTTACTTCCGTCGGTGACTCATAAAAGTGAGAACTTATTGTCCATGCCGTTGTCTTATATTAGTGGTTGTGAGGAGTGGTTTACTCTGCTTAGTATGGTACGTTCACCAACCTTACTGAATACCTTAGACAAAAGGAGTACTGGTTCCCGCACAATGATACAAAATGTACGCTCGCAGCATAGAGCACCCCTGGGTGCTCCTTCAGGTCGAGAGCTGTTCCGTAGGATGTTCCGAAGCTCCTGCATGCTGCATGCAAAGGGGTAAGGAATGGAACTTATCTCTTGTGGTGAAAGATCATTTCTTGGGGTTCAACACGTCAGAATATTTCCAGTCCTTTTAGGCTTGTAATGTCACTGAAGATACCCTGATGCCGCTGTCAGTGGTCATCTACCTTTTGTGTGCAGGGGAGTGGAAAGATAGAGGTAGGGAGAGCAGGTGCAACACTACATATCAGCTGAGAGTGACAGATAGTCCACCCCTATTACTGCCCCCTAGCGTCTACTTCATTTGTGGGTCCTTGGGATAAGTTTGGCTCCCTAAGAGGATGGTCGGGTAGGTGTTATCTCGCTTAACCCCTGTATATATAGCTCCGTCTAATTACCATAAGGACCATTGTTTGCAATGTTGGAGCACATACCTGTCCCGAGTTCGGAGGGTCATTAACAATTAAGATGTAGAGCAGACAGACACCACTCTGCAGCAGTCCACCGATGCCATGAAAGGTATTGTCGCCTTTTGGGGTCCTATGCCCAATAGCCTGAATATTCGTAGACTCACCCAGGTGGTTGAAGGAGTGATAAATGCAACCGCCAGTAACCTGACTAATCTTACGGCTGAGCTTGAAACTACGAGACTTGTTGCTCTGCAAAACTGGATGGTGTTAGATGTCATACTTGCTGATAGGGGTGGGGCTTGCCGCGTCATTGGTAGTAGCTGCTGTGTATACATACCGGACGACACTCCGAAAGTATATGCCGCTATACAGAAGCTCCATAAGCTTAACATACACCAGGAGAATGGCATATGGTCTCTCACTGGGTGGCTTTGGGACCTATTTGCAACTTGGGGGTGGAAGATTATCATCTTCCCGATCGCCCTAGCTGGTGTTTTCCTGACATGTTGTCTGTGCATACACTGTCTTCCTGCTTGTTGTGCCTGCTGTGTACGCATATTGACACCTCGCCCTAAACATTCGGAACATGACTCTAAGAACAAGGTTATGATGATGCAGGACATCCAGGATATGATGTGCATAGACGAGGGCATTTTTAAATATTAGGGATGCATTCCTATCCATGTAATGTGTTTATTACATATCACACAGAGTTTTTGCTTTCACTGATAGTTGAACGACCTAACAAATGTTGTTTATGCTTGAGCATTTTCCCTTTGTTTTATAATTGAAAGGCCCTTACATGATGGCAGTAATCAAATTTAGCAATGAATGCTAAAATGAGGGTATGTTAGAATTGAAAATGTTATTGTCCCATTGCTCGTGTTTTATTCTGTGTTAAGTTAGCATTCATGGCGCCATTTTATTAGTAACCGCCATTGTGTTTCTTAACCGAAGCTAAGTTCCTGTCTCGTACTGCTTGTCTCAGCAGAAAACTGTCTCCATGCACCTTTGCTCGTGTTTCTCCAAGGCCGAGTCCAGCTGCGCTAATGAATGTACTCTCTATTGTGGCATACCTTTGCTGTTAGATAGGCTTGTTCCCACCTTCTAGTATGGCGGGCATGGGCGAAAATAACCTTGGAGCAGAGATAACATGTACCCGGTCCCAGAACTGTGGCTCATCCTGCTGTGCTTTCTGTTTTTTGCTAGTGCTTGGACTGGAATTTTCCAGCCTGGGCGTATTCTTAGGGATTTGGAAATGTATAATATACTATGTTCTGTTGGGGGAGTCAGTCCCTCAGCAGCTATCTCATGAGGCGGTCAGACTGGGCTCCGCTGCAGCGCAATACTAATAAATACTTGGTTTGTATTCTCTACTGTCTGACCGACTATTCATTTGCTTGGAAGGCCAAGAGGTGGTCACGAGTGACCCGGGTGACCCTAATCGGGTAATTTCCTTCATTCTGTGCTACTGCCTTTTTGCATGTGTTTTATTCATTTGATTTCTAATGCACTTTATGCCACTGGCTTTGTGCAAGTGTTTATTTTATTGGAGTCTCCGTGTTGTGATCAGTTCTGTTCTAATGCTTTCTGTATGCAAGTCGTTATTTTCAACAAACTTTTGTTGCGATGATATCTCATTTCGGTCAGAAATCCCAGCTTGGGAAAATGTGAACCATGTCAACTTTCATGCAAGTGGCTCTGTGTGAGAGTTTTTTTTTGTTATTTACTGTGTCTACTTTCATGGAGTTCTTTCAATTTTGAAGCTTGTTTTCCATTTTTGACATGCACTGCGTGCAACTGCTTTGTGAAGCCTGGTCTTAATTGTATAGATACGAAACTTAAAAGAATACATAATTGCCTTTTCAAAAGAAACATTATTTTCCATTTTTGGATGATTGCTACAATGTACACATTCATGGCCTGATTCACAAAGGGCCTCCGTACTCGTAGTGGAGGCCCACAGTTGTGGGGAGTCTGCACACTAGGGCGGAATCTATGCAATGAGAATTCTCATTCACCCTTTGTGACTTAGGCCCAACATTGTGAGTTTTGTCAGCGTGCTCACTTACATTTAGTTGTTGAGTTTCTTTACACCACCTCAAACTCCTGTAGCCTTACAAAGTGTCTAGTTTTCAGTCTATTTGGCATATTTATTTGTTTAAACTGGGGTAGATTTGCATTTTCAGTTTAACGAAAGCCCTTTGAAGTGCACTTTGTAGTTAAGAACTATGGGGCATATTACCAACAACTAGCGATAATTATCGCTATGTTGGCTTAGCGGCAATAATTTTATCGCCGTGTTGCGGCGATTTTTATCGCTTAGGAGCCTTGCTATTATCAAGGTTTATCTCCTAAGCGATAAAAATCGGCCGAAATGCATGAATATCGCTGTAAAGTCAGCGATATTCATGCATTACCGAGCTAAGGCTCTTAGCCATGTTATCCACCTCCCATTGGATAACATGGCTAAGAACTGCTCAGGGCAGGTGTTAGCTTTTGGAGATATTCGCGCTTAGCGCGAATATCTCCAAAAGTTGGTAATAGGAGATAGCAATGTTAGCGACTGTTTCCAGTCGATAACATCTTGGCACGCCCACTTTGCATGTCATTAGTGATAAATATCTCTGACATGCAAAGCGGGGCCCAAGATGGTCGCTATCTCCTACTAGCTGTCGCTAACTGGTGTTAGCCACAGCTAGGTAATAGGGAGATAATTTTATCTCCGCTTTCTTGGCTTTTAAAGCCAAAAAAGCGGAGATAAATCCCTTGATAATATGCCCCTATATTTTAACAATAAACTATCTCTCCTTGTGAAGGCGCTTTATTGTGACATATGCCTACATCAAATATTTGTGAAACACAATCTTTTTTCAAACCGTGGCCTTAATACGCAGCATGAAGCTACAATGTCTACTTTTGCCATGCACTTTCTTTCACCAAATATGCGATGAACTGCTTCCTGCATGCACGATGAAGTTTAGAAATAACACAATTTTTCAAAAGTATGTAATGTAACAATTGCTCATGTAAAGCAAACCAATACTTTTGGATCAAGTTGATATTATATAAAAAATAAAAGATCAATGTTGTACTACTTAGCATTCCAACGCAAGTGGTTTAAAGCACATTCTGTATAACCCAGCTGGTATAATGCCACAATAACTTGCCTTTTTTTACAAACACACTTTACTGTTAACTATGCACACCATCCAGGATTTCGCGGTTTGCCGCGAAATAGGCACTTTTGTAAAAATGCCGCAATTTTTACAAAAGTGCCAGCGAAATCGGCACTTTTGTAAAAATGCAGAGATTTTCACATAAGTGCCCACGAACATGAAGGAATGCAGGGAAAAGCTGAAGCAGCTCAGCTCAGCAGCAAAAGGATGCTCCGGCTAGTCTTGTAAACAGAGCCTCGCCACGCCACAAAGAGCACACCCGTCTTTGCAAAACAGCAGTCCGCCCTCCCTCCCACAACATAAGACTAACACAACTGCCAATAATGGGCACAAATAATTAGGGAACTGCAAAATCACAACCCACAGTGTGCGCCGTTCCAGGGTGCAGCGATGCTCATTTTGTGCAGCATTTTCCAAGGAGTAGCTTTTCCTGATTTCCATGTGTCCCATCCCTTCCAGCATCCTACAGTCTCCTGACCTCCCTTTGCCCATTTTATTCTCAAAGCAACCCATAGCGCAGGCAAATAAAGCCGGGTGTCAAGAGCGAGGAGTGGAAGGAAGCAGGGGACAGGCCCTGTTACTACGGTGACGGTCACCCTCCTCTCAATGTCAAAGGCTTCAATTTCATTTTACCTGTGTGTAAAGGGACCCATGGAGGCTGGAGGCGGGCCTGCTACGTGTATTCAAAGTGGGGAAGGTATTTTGTAAGTAGCTGCTACATAAAGGGTGTCACGTCATAGTACAGCCCGTTCAGGCTACGTGCTTCTAAAATTGAATGTATCTTAGATAAACACTTATACTGCCAACCCCTTTGTGGGGGAAAGTCGCACATCA
This sequence comes from Lissotriton helveticus, assembly GCF_964261635.1. Taxonomy (NCBI): domain Eukaryota; kingdom Metazoa; phylum Chordata; class Amphibia; order Caudata; family Salamandridae; genus Lissotriton; species Lissotriton helveticus. Next base: position 1,530,956,148 of record NC_136061.1, read on the forward strand.
TGAGATTATATATTTTGTACTGATTTTCTATTTATCCTCTCAGTATCTTTTGTCATAGGTGGCACAAGTTTCATGTCCGTAAGTGTTTTTTTTTTTTCAACCAACAGCAGGCTGCATTCTGGGACTTGAAGTTTAATTTTCACATCGCAAGTGTAGTGTTAAAAGATCCCATTCTATTGGCTTAAACATTGCAGTTTAGGTTTAAGACATGCCACATGGCATGTGGCACTTGGTATGTGTACATTTTGCATCCATTTCTATAGGTGATACAGCGGGCATAATGACTTCAAAAACTGGATTTTGTAAGATTTACGGCAAGTGTTATTTAACCCCTTGACCGCGGCGAAAATTTCGCCGCGGTGCGGGTGATTTATGGCGTGGGCATACTCGCCCACCGTGACGTCGGACGCGGGTGATTTATGGCGTGGGCGTACACGCCCACCGTGACGTCGGACGAATTACAAGAGAATCACCAACATAATGTTTTGTGGTTTACACGTTTCTTTTCGGAACAATGATTTCAATCATTATACTGACAACAAAGCTGCACAGGTCCAACTTTAAACATGTCACTGTATCACCATCACCCAGGAAGCAGGTTGCTGTGGCAAGAACCAGTCACAATGCATGGCATTCAGGGATGCAAAGGGAGCAAGCAAGTCTCTTTTCTCAAGTAGCCCTCAACCTGCCTCTCACAGACTTCTCATAAGGCCAGTGACAGACGGATATATATGTATCTGTAGTTATGTTTGAGTTAGTTATGCAAAATATTCTCTGGACGGCTAACAATATTTCACCATCTGACAAACCTGCTCTCATTTGGTTGCAAAAGCAATAGTTTTGTATGTAAGAAAATCATTTGCAGGCATCAATTTAGCAATACAAATGAATTATGAATTGGTATTAAGCATGGGCGGATCTAGCGGATCTCGCGTACGCGAAATTGCGGATTTACGGATTCGCAATCCGCGAAGATACGCGAACTCTAGCGGATTTGCGGATTTTCCCGTTTTTTGTGTTGGCGCGCGTTCGCGCCGATTTTGGGACAAGTTCGCAATTGCGAACTTACTTTTCGTCTCGCAACGGCCGCGACTATGTTGTTTCTACGTCTGGTTTATCATCACAGGTTCACAGCACCCTCTGTTTCACCACTGCCACCCTCTGGGACACCCATGCCACCCTCTGGTACATCCTCACTGCCACCCATTAGGTTTATTTATCACTGTAGATTATGGTGGTTGAAAAAAGCAAGCACACCTGCCCTTCTTCAACTGCCATCAATTAATTTGTGGGTCATTAATGTGTCAGTAATTTTGAAACTTCCAGTCTGGCTGGCACCTGCTTCCTTCCTTATCTGTAATTTGCTTTTTGTTGCAGTGAAATTTTTTTTCACAGAACCTTTATGGTCTACTTGTATCTATTCTATGAGCCTGCTGTTTGGGTCATAGCAGGGTCATAGAATAGTTGCAAACTCTGGAGGGGCCCCTCAGGAAGCACTACCTTGAATGTTACTAATGTTAAGTTTGAACTTTTGCACCTGCTCATTGCTTTCAGTTTAGCTAAAATCGTTTTTTCTGCAATTTCGCGCGTTTTTTGGGGCTCGAATCCGTGCGAGATCGATTTCGGAAGCCGCGAATACGTGCGAATACAAAATTGTTTTTTGTGCGACGTGTATGTTCGCGTGATCTTGCGCGTGTTCGCGAGGCGCTTCTAGCTATACGTTTGCCAAGTTACCCTATCGGTCGTACACGGGCGCGGCCATCTTGTTTGCGTGACGTAATTCCGTTTCCGGCCGCTATGTGTAATCTCGCAAAGTGTGCTGCTCGCTAGTACAATTTCGCGCGTACTCGCAAGGAAAATCTCGCGCGAACTTACCCACGCGGTCGTGAACGGGCGCGGCCATCTTGTTTCTCATTCATTGCTATGGTTCTGGGCATGCTTCTCTATCCTCTCTCAATCTCTGCCATCCTTTGCTTGTTTGAAGTTTATTTGATCTAATTTTACTTATTATCTATCCCTCTATTTTTCTAGCTCTATATTTTTGTGTTTTCTGCTGCTTTTAGTTACTTTTAAACTACTTTTTTAAACTCTTTTCTTTTCTTCTTCACTATTCTATTTCTTGTTTATCATTTAACTGTATTTCTGCCCAGACCATGGTAAAGGGAGCCGGGAAGCACCCTGAGAAGGGGAAGGGTCCCGCACCCCGTGCCCGGCTCCCGTGCGGGCGTTTGAGGGGGGAGCAAGTGGTCCCGCGGGAGATCTTCAGCGCGGAGGAAGTGGCGGCACTCATCTTCCACGTCCAGCGCCGCCTCCCCAAGACGATCCTGGGAGGCGGCAAGATCGCGACTGGCTATGGCATCCGGGAGCGCCGCCAGCAGTGGGAGAAGGTGTGCCGGGCCATGTATAAGCTCTCTGGGGTCCGGCGCACATATAACCAGGCCACCCACCGCTGGACCGATGTCATGGACCGGGAGCGGGACTTGCTGGACGCGCTCGGCGTAGAGGTCCCCGGGCTTGGTGAGTAGTAGTAGCTATTCATTTACTACTCTGTTTTATCCGGCTCTGTTATTTGCAAATCTTTGTTCTTTACCAAGAGCAATAATGCTGCCGATTACATTGAGGTAAATTATATTTCAAAATCTTCTATGCATTTCAGGTGCACTGCTCTCCTTCTCAGTAGCCTTGCTTGCTACTATGCTTCTTTGTTTTGTATGTTGTGTTCAGAAGCATTTCATTGGCCTGAGAAATTATGTATGAGTGTAGTGTAAAGATAAGAACTGCGTAATGCTAGACACTAAGGGTCATATTTTCAATTACCGGCGCATCCCTGCAAAGTAGCAGGGATGCGGCAGTAATTGTGTGCCATGCCACCACCACCCATTGGCCCAAAACGTCACAGAAGCCTTACGCATCTGTGCCGTAAAGGCAGCGCATTGCTGGAGTTGCGTGCCAACGATGGCGCAGCTCCAGCAATGCTCTGGGGTACCCTATCTCCCCAATGCTGCATCAAGCCGTACGTCGGCTTCAAGCGCGCAGGGTTTGAGTCATGCATCATTGTCCTAAAAGTGACTGATTGACATCTTGTAGATTTCCCTCAGCCACTTTTAGGATTCGTTCCTGCGCAGGTACGCCCTCCCTTGCGCCGGAACGCCCCCTGATGGCGCAGGGCTTTACAACGTGATGCATCGCCCATATGTCCATATGTGTTTTTTTTTTAATATATACGCCGCACCAACACCATGGCGAGTCTTTTGTTCTGCCGCTGCGTCACAAAAGGCACGCAACAATGGAGGAAAATGAGCCGCAAGGGACTTCTAAATCAGCCCCAACAGACTGAAGTCCAGTCCTTCCTTTAGACACATGGCTATAAGAAGAAATAGTGGCGGTGGTGGGTGGATTGATAGTTTGAGTATTCACTGATCTGCAAGCAGGATGGACTTTGTCTGTCATGTCACTTCGCGTGCTGCGGACTGCTGCCTGCAGTGCCAGGCCTAGGCAAACCTCTTTAGTAGTCTGTTTATTGAGTTACATAGGAACTTTCTAAGTCAACGTTCCGCAAATCAGGCAATACGAATAACGTAGTATACCACATGAGATAGATCCCGTGGAATAGTTGTCTATCTATTTGCTATTTCTCCAAAATATTTTGTTATTGTTCTTTTGAAATGTTTGATTTGGTTGAAAAATCTCATCCATGTTTTCTGGTTTTTCTTTCTTTCATGTTGTACATCAGCTCCCCCCAAGGGCAAGAGGACACAGGAGGAGGGTGCTGAGGATGCAGGCCAGGATCGGGCAGGCGAGGGCTCCTTTGCTGGCCCCAGTAAGTTTACATTTTAATAAAGAGTACCTATTTTTTCCTAGCGTTCCTCATTCGATTTTTTCTAAATCGTCTTTGATCTTCTTGTAGACTGGATATAAATTCTTATCCTGCCTCGAATATGACTCCCTGTGGTATTACTAGACTATTCTTATTAGTCTGTCTGTGTAGCTCACTAAGATTGGACATTTGGCAATTCCATTGGACTCCCATTCTATTCAGCAATAGCTCTATGCACTGTCTCCTTACTGACTAGATAGTGTGGCAGAGTCATTCAGCTCCCGAAGTCACCGATTATTGATCCCCAATGATCTCTAGATTATCGTACGCAGGACAAGAGAGTACGAAGTCACAGCACAGTCAAGAAGTGTCAGAGGCACTCATGCTTGCAAAAATTCCAAAACCTTTAGCTCATCCACTCTAGTCTGGAGGAACAAAAACCACAGAGTCTATTTAAGTTTAAAAGCTTTATTAAAACTAAACACATTTATTAAAATTTACTTTGTCATAAAACTATTTAACTGAAAACGGAAAAGTGGTTAGTGCAGACGATTAATTGGACACATTTCTTGTGGTCGAGCCGAGCTCTCACCTGGTTTGAACTTGATCCTGGTCGTGTTCTTAGGAGTCAAGCTTCTGTCTGTTAGGAGAAAAAGTGGTGCGTGTTAAAAATCAAAAGCAAGCATTCATCAGTTGTGCATAAAAGTGCAGCAAGACAACAGCCTTCCCTGGAAAATGGGACATTTTTACTTTGGAGTAGACAGTCACAAATTATTACATTGTATTCCGTTTTTTTAACATTTCTCCTAGACCAAATATTATATAGTAGTGAGTGGTGTATTCTAACATTCTTAAATGTACTTTGTAGGTGTAACATCTGGTGACGGGGCCAGCGCGGAGGTGGCTGTGTTGGGCGAGGACTCGGCGGACTCTGGGGAGGAGGCGGTGCAAGAGCCGGCGGACGGTCCTGTGGGGGTTCAAACGGTGGTGGCGGAAACAGGTAAGCTATATATTCCTTACCTATTGAGATTGAAGACTGCATAGTGTGCTTTCTGCACGGGTGTATTACAAATCAACCAGGTAGTAGCCTCCTCGAAATGTACTTCGACTTAGCTGTGAAGTTTTTGGTGAGAAGAATCCCAATAAGTTCTTAGACGAATGTGATGGATGGGATGAACGAAAAGCGAAAGAAGGGTGTAAGTAAGTGGGACGCGAACTTGTATGATGGCTACCAAAGAAGAACGATATGTGTTTGCTTGGCCCCCGAGGTGGCTGGGAAGGAAAGAATATGGTATGGTGCATGGCTGGGTCAATGATGAAGCAAGGATGGGTGGAAGGACAGCAGCCTGGGTGGGTGAAACAGAAACTGTATGTGTGCGTATACTTTGACTGAATGGATGCCTGGAGCATGGTATTCTCTGACTCTTAGATAGCACATGTGTATCTAGAGAGAGTAGATGGTCGCCAGATGAAGTAAGTGTTACCTTGAAGAGCATGTACCACCGCACCCGCACGTCCGTTCCAGTGCAGGGAAGGCAAGGAAAAGAAATTGTAAATGTGTCCAATACTACCATGAATAGTAGCAGTACTTTGTATTGCGTCTGCAATCACAGCATATATCTGGTTATTACGGTGGACACTCCGTACCTCTCTTAATAACTTTAGTTTACTTGTAGTACGTCATTCATGTGTGGGTGTATCACTGTTCACTCAATATTAAGCAAAGAACCTAAAGTCATCCCATATGTCATCAAATACGTCCCATGTGAAGTGATAGATAATCAAATTAGTTAGCTTCTTCATTTTCCTTTTCTAGTACTCATTTGCACTGTAGGGTGAAAGGTAAATTAATTAAGCAGTAGCCCTTGTAACAGAGTATTCTCAGTGCCACCCGTAATAGAAAAGTAATAGCTTCACCACCTGCATGTACTAGACCGGTACAGTAACGCAAGTCTGTCTCACTCATCATGGTGTGCAACTTTTTTTCTCGGGTGCAAGTTCACTGTGCTGTCCATGTCATTCTGCCGGCTTGCATAAGATAACGTACCAATTTCCCTAAACAAGAGAGAAGAAGAAGAATAAGACTGGTGTACTGTCATAGTCGACTGTAATGGAAGTCCATAGTGGTCGTAGAATTTGTTCATTAAACTACCACTAATGTTAGAGCAAGGATGCAGAAGTGGGAGGTTACATAGATACTGTCCTCAATAGTTATGTACTGTGCTTTCAATTTGCTACTTGTACTGTGACCCAACTTTCGGCTCAATCACTTTGTGTTATTAATGCTAAGGAGCATTGGTTACAGACTATGTCTTTCTTTCTTCATATAGTTGCTCCTTCCAAATCAACAACACGGAGGGGGCAGGCTAGACTGGCCCGGCAACGGAGGCTGGAGGCCACTGTCGCCGAATATCGGCGGCTGATGGCCCTGGAGGAGGAGGAGGACACGCAGTCGAGCGGGGCAACAACAACATCCTCGACTGTGACCACTGCATCCTCCTCCGTGACTAAGCCAGCGGGACCGAGCCGGGCTAAGAAAGACAACCGCCACCGCCAAGCAACAGAAATACCAGCTGCCCCCCACAGGAGCTGCAAGGAACGCCAACGCCGCCTACGAGTCCGAATGTCCAACCTGGAGCAGGAGGTCCTGAAGTATAAGAACTTGGTTAAGGGCCTCCGCTCCGAGCTTGCCACCCTCCGCAAGGAGTATGATGCCCATGCCGCAAAATGCCCCAGCACCAGCACCCTCCAGTAGTGGAGTGTCCCTTGCCCTTTTTTTATAGACTTTTGGGGGGTGGGATTTGGGAGTTGGGATCGTTTTGGGACGTTTCAAAGACAATCGTTGGGGTTAGGGAGATTATTTTGTTAGGGCTACATAAATATATTTTTAAACTTTATCTGACCATACCTGTTTTTTACTGCTTTTCAGTCTGGTGGGTGGGGGGCGGGGGTGTAACAGTAACTTTGTTTTCCTGAACAGTCGTAGGACTTTAGTAGTACAACCGTCAATCTCTTGTCTACTCCGAAATAATACTCCATTATACTACCTCCCACCAAACGCTTATCTTACCTGTAATTTGTGTTAGAAATTAGGGCTAGGCCCAGGGCTGGCTCCACGTGAAATGGGGATTAACGTTGTCAATCCTGGGCGGGTGACATTTCCTCATTGCGGTGGTACTAGTGGTGTGACACAGTGGCAGTTGCATGCCTATGGAAAAAAAGAAAACGAAACCTTGTTTGTCCTTACTGTAGCATTACAACGGTTACGGTACGATCGAGAATATAGCAGGTGACAGACAGAACAGTGCCATAATGTAGCCTAACAAATGGTAAAGTATTTGCTTGCAAGTATAACTAGTACTTGCGTTGAATTTATTTGACATTGGCTACTACTACTAGAAGATATAGTACTGAAGCTGAGTAAGTCTAGAAGATATCCTCGTATTCCTTCACCAGCCTGTTGCTATGACCTTATCCTCCCCAGCAAGTGTGTGGAATTATTGATGTCATTTTAGTCAGACATCAAGCAAAACAACACAGCCCGGGGGAAGAGGGTTAGGGTTTGTAAAATGGATGGGAATGGGGGGTTCTTTTTGGGTAGGTTTTGTTGAGAGAAGAAAAAAAAAAGCAGAGCATGGACAAACAATAATTGAAGATAAAGACAATCTTTGGTTACAAAGTAAAGCTAAGCACATGCAGTCACACTCATAGAATAATACAATGGATACTGTATCTGTATTGCGTATGTTTTTGGTGTTGTCCTTGAATTTGGTAAGTAAGTTGCATGCAGCAAACAATTCCTCTTATTGGCGGCACTCCTCCATTCCAGCTGACGCTTCGTCCATCAATGTTGGTGACCACTGACAGAAGACACCCTGTCCACTGCCTGCCTGGCGGATGTTGACTGAAACCCGGCCTGTAATTATTGAACGGAAAACAGGAAGTGCTATTACAATACCACTGATAAATAAATAAAAGGTATGTACGCTGTGTGGTTCAAAATGTGACACTTTGATTTCCCTAATAGACAGTACAAAATTTTTGAAATTGCGTGCTCTGTCGGACTCACCTTTTTAAAGATAAATAAGTATGGCCAAAATATTATAGCGGATCTTTCCCCTCAATTAAGGTGTACTATAAACTGTGTTTTAGAACAAAATTTGACCTTCCCAGCAATGCTCCCACCAAGACCCTTACTAAAGCCAGTCGCAAAAATGTAGAAGAACCCCAATCAGATCTCCAAAAACGATGCCTAGCAGAAAAATGGTTACAAAACGTACTTTGAAAGTAACAGTAGGCCCAAATACAGACCGTGGATTGTATTCCAACCACTTGCAAGCAAGCAAAAGTATCCATAGCCAGCATCGCTCCAACAGTGCTCTACAACACCAGAACTGCGTTGCAATAGAACCCCCCGAAACACATGCAATCGTGCTGGTAGGGCTAACCCTAACGAACCCTAACTTACAAAAAGTGCCAAAACTGGTGTTTCCTTCAGGATTTTGTCCAAAACACTTCTATCCGGTATTGGACCTTCCCAGGAATGCCCCAGGCAAGACCCGCCAACCCACCCGGAAAAAAACACCCGACAACACCCCCAAACAGCGAAAAAGCTAAATCTCATACTTACAATATCTCTCGGCCTTCGGTCCAAACGCGGCGCTGTGCAGCTAGGTCATCATCATCATCAATCATCATAACTCCTGTTTTCCACCACGGATTTCCTGAAAAGCAAATGCAATCAAGATTAGATTGTCGCAGCAGTGCTTCGACAGAGACCCCGGCCGCAACCCACCCACGAACAGCAGGAAGCCCCCCAAAACGCTACATTGAGCAAGATGACAGAAGAAATAGCAAAAAAAAGGCTGTTCCTTCAGGATTTTGTCCAAAACACTTCTATCCGGTATTAGACCTTCCCAGGAATGCCCCAGGCAAGACCCGCCAACCCACCCGGAAAAAACCACCCGACAACACCCCCAAACAGCGAAAAAGCTAAATCTCATACTTACAATATCTCTCGGCCTTCGGTCCAAACGCGGCGCTGTGCAGCTAGGTCATCATCATCATCAATCATCATAACTCCTGTTTTCCACCACGGATTTCCTGAAAAGCAAATGCAATCAAGATTAGATTGTCGCAGCAGTGCTTCGACAGAGACCCCGGCCGCAACCCACCCACAAACAGCAGGAAGCCCCCCAAAACGCTACATTGAGCAAGATGACAGAAGAAATAGCAAAAAAAAGGCTGTTCCTTCAGGATTTTGTCCAAAACACTTCTATCCGGTATTAGACCTTCCCAGGAATGCCCCAGGCAAGACCCGCCAACCCACCCGGAAAAAACCACCCGACAACACCCCCAAACAGCGAAAAAGCTAAATCTCATACTTACAATATCTCTCGGCCTTCGGTCCAAACGAGGCGCTGTGCAGCTAGGTCATCATCATCATCAATCATCATAACTCCTGTTTTCCACCACGGATTTCCTGAAAAGCAAATGCAATCAAGATTAGACTGTCGCAACAGTGCTCCCAGACACCAAAAATTACCCACAAACACCCGGAACCCCGCCAAAGAGCACCTCAAAGGCAAGCAAGTCAGCAAAAACGGCAAGAAATTTCCACCTCATATTTGGTCCAAAACACTTTTGTCCATTATTAGAGCTTCACAGCAATGGGCCCAAATCCGTCAACTCACCCGCAAAGAAGTACAACACCCCCACAAGTGCTGAGTCTTTCTTCATTGGGCGTAATCCAGCACTCTGCTTTGAGGGAAATCGCAGTCTGGAGGAGGAGGATAGAGGAGCATGTTCTTCAGAACTTGTGAACCTGAGGAATGTAGACTGCGGCACCTTCAAATCAATAAGCAAACAAGTGAAGACAGTTCTGATGATGGTCTTGTTTTTGGGATTAGGTGATTAAAGTTTGAATTAAATTAACTGTGCAAAACAAAGAAAGAGAGACACAAAGCACACAGGAATAAAAGTGAATAAGGACGAAAAATAAAGTTCTTGATTGATTGTCTCATTTTCAGGGCTCGGTGTCAGGGAATAAGAACAAGATTTCGTCATCATACTCTGCGAATTCAGGCTGGATGAGGTCAGTGCCACCGAACAGAGAACAAATCCCCTCATCTACGTTGCCGTCCTCCTCGTCTTCATGCGGCGTGCTTTCTCGTACTTTGTAATCTGGTGGTATGAGGTGCTGATTCATCTTGATCATTGTCAGCCGCTCCACATTTTTGGGCGAGAGGCGGCTCCGTTTGGGAGTTACAATGCCACCAGCAGCACTGAAAACACGTTCAGAAGACACACTTGCGAGTGGGCAAGACAAATAGTTTATAGCCAGGTTGAAGAGCTGTGGCCACAATTGTTTTTTGCCATGCCAATACTGCAATGGCTCATCATTAAGAAAGACCTCTGTTGAGTCATTCAGATAGTCCTGCACCATCGACTCAAGGTCATCAACGGTTCCTCCACTTTGCTTACTTTTTGCTGTGGCTGTGACATTTTTTCGAGAACCATACCCAAGCAAACTTAGCCAATCCTCTACAACAGCCACTGTTTTTGTTGTGTGTGGTGCAGATGATCCAGTTGCCGGTGTCTTTAACGGCTGAGAGGTCACTTGTGCCCCAGCCACAGGTGCAGAATTGTATTCTTGTGACTGGGGATGGCCTGCTGATGCTGATGCTGATGTACTGGCTTCTCCTTCAATAACCTGCCGTTCTTTTTCAAACCTCTTGGCTGACCAGGCTAACCAATGTTTGTACTTTTGAACATCTGCATCAGCAAAAGGAAAGAATGCTTCGCCTGCCAGCGCCTTTTTGTAGCGTGGATCCAGAATAGTAGCACAAATGTAATGCTGATCTGACTTGATCTTTTGAAGACGTTCATCACCACGTAGGCGCTCTAATAATTTCTCAGACAAAATAAAATGGTCTTTTTTTGGAACATCTTTTTCAAACTCAGAAGACACCGCCATCAGTTGGTGCTCCAGCATGCACAACAATGGGATAGCTTTTCCCAAATTACAGTCCTCCTGGCTGACTGCACGCGTGAAGAACTCAAAAGGACGAAGCATGTCTGTCAGGCTTTTAACTATGTCCCATTGCGCCGCACTCATCCGCAGGTCCTCCTTCTGAGATGTACCCTCTGTGAAGAAATAGTGATCGAGTACCGTATACTGCTCATACAGACGCTCAAGCATGTAGAAGGTTGAGTTCCAACGTGTTGCCACCTCCTGGATGAGTGCTTTCACTGGCATTCCACGTTGAAGTAGCAGTCTCCGCAGATGCTTCCAGGCCTTAAAAGAATGGCTGAAATGGTTGCACATTTTGCGGCAGGTGGCCATTACCTCGAACGCTGGACTCTGTTTATCAATCAAGAATTTTTGAACTACCAGGTTGATACAGTGCGCCAAACACGGCACTCTAACATGGTCACCCATCAACATGGCCTTAACTACATTGGCGCCATTATCCGTGGAAACATAACCGATCTTGCGTTTTAGGGGGGATAGCATTTTCAAGACCTTTTTGTCAAACTCTTCCAAAAGGTTTTCTGCTGTGTGACTTTTCTCCAAGCCAAACATGGCTAGTGTTGCATGTTTCCGAGCAGCTTTGAAAACTTTGTCCGGGTCAACACCTGCGTTTAGCTTTGCTTTAACACCTGAAAAAGAGACCCAGTGTGCAGTGATGCACATGTAATCAGCGCCTGCGCCACTGGTCCACATGTCTGTTGTCAGATGTATTGTGTGAACAGCACTCTTCTGCAAAGCTGCCCCAATCGCCTCCAGCACATCTTCATGTAGTGCTGGAACCGCAACTCTGGCAAAATAGAACCGGCTCGGAACCTTCCATTTAGGGCAGAGCGTTGCCACTAATTCAAGAAAACCTACCGCTTCTACAAAAGAAAAAGGTAGAAGGTCCACAGCTAGCATTTTAGCCAGCTTAGTGTTATACAGACGCGTCAGTGGGTGGTTGCGTTCATATGGCACGTCTGAAGTAAGCATTGTTCTAATGTTGCCCTGGACCAAGCATTTACGGGCTGATAATGACTTCGTTGACCCAATTTTGCTCGCTGGTGAACTTTTGTGCGTTGGTGTCTCACTCGCTCCAACACTCTTAGTGTGCCTCACATTGGGTGTACTGCTGACAGGGGTACTGGGTGTAAGGGAAGTGTTTGACACGTCTTCTTCCTGCTCGTCATCATCAGATGAAACATCAACGTTTCCTTGAATTTGGCCTTTCTTGATCGCATCTAGGTGCGCAAACCATTTGACAGTGTGCTGTCTCCTAAGATGACCTCTCTGGCCTCCGGTACCATAGTTGGTACCTGGCTTACCACGACTAACTGCTTGCTTACAAATGGTACAAATGGCAAACTTTGGATTTTTTGGACAAACAGTAAAGAAGTCCCAAACTGGGGACTTGAAGTGTCTGTGGGACATGGAGGAGGCGGCGATACTGGTGGTGGTGGTCATGAAGCTAATGCCAGATGAAGTGGAGGATCTGGATTGCCCAACTTTTGTACGTTTTGCACTTTCACCGCCACTAATTAAGGTCGAGGTTGACGGAGGTCTCTTCTTGCCAGAAAGAAATATGGAAGCGGGACGAGTTGGTGTACTACTTAACTCCAATGATTGTGGTGTTTCCACTGCCTCCTCATCGACAACATCATCATCATCATCACACTCAGCAGCTCTTCGGGCTAGGGTCAAAATGTCTGTTTGCTGCATGCCCGCTGGGGCTGCAGTGACCTTTATGATGACTGGGTCGTCGTTGGCAGAGTCTTCATCAGCAGCAGTATCCGCCACTTCTTGTTGAGACTCATCACACTCCATAACTCTGAGACTTTGGACGAGCTTCCTTTTACGCTTAACTACCTTTGTCGGATCATGGTGTGCCTCACTCTCAGACGGCTGTGGTGCTGGTTCCCAAGTTTGATCCGTATCATCAGAAGGAGGTGTGCTTGAAGAAGATGTAGACACCACCCTTGATCTCTTCCTTGCTAGGGGTGTGGAAGACAATGAAGGATCATCAGGAGGAGTGGCTTCCTCAAATGATACCTCGCCTTGATTGTCGATTTCCTGATGTGCCCCTACTTCGGGAGGAACAACTATTGTGGGCACTTGTGACCCTCCATGCACCTCTGCTTGCGCATCTCCTTGCGCTGCCTCTCCTTCCACATGTACTTGGGCTTGTACTTGCACATGTGATTGTTGTTGCGGCTGTGGTTGTGCAACACTCGTCAGATGAGCTACAACAACCTGTGTTGATTGAGGGACATTGCTGCTGCTTTCTTGCGATGAGCCAACATCACTGGTCGATGGTGATTGAAGAACTATACTGGCTGCCTCTGCAGCACTCAAGGGCTTGGACTTAAGTTGGCGTGGTGGTGGTGGTGGCACTGAGCCCAATGGAGCGGGGGTGCTGCTGCCAGCTTGGTCCCCAGCAGATCCCGCTGCTGCTGCTGCAGGCATACTTTTTTTTTTACTCCCAAAAAAAGGGGCGGGCAGCACACCAGTGTCCTTGGTAACTTGCTTCTTCTGCTCCTTACTGGCACCTTTCTTGCTAGAGGAGCTACGGGTTACTTTTTTTGGGGCCATCTTCTTCAGAGCAGGTCAGCACGGCAGCAGTTGCACGAGTTGCAGAGGGTTCTGTGTCCAGACGTGACGTCGCGTGACGTTATGCTGCACACACACACACACCGCTGCAGGACGTCTTCCTGGCACTGGTGGTTCTCTTGAGTCTTTTTGTGCACCTAAAAGCAATGGAAGACAGAGGAACATCAGTTCAGTTATACACCCCAAAAAATCGACAAAGCACAGAAAAATGAGCACAATCCCATGCCATCCATGATGTTTACATTGAAGACACCCCACAGAAAGACTAGGGAGTGGGACATGCAAGTATGCAACACTCAGTCACTACCCCTGTGCATAATGGATGAAAAGTAGGCAAAATAAGTGCAGGCCTCAGACACTGCCTCTCCTCAAAATGGCCCCTTACACCCCAAGCACATGTTGCCTGTACCAGCCAGCACTCAAGATGGCCACCACCACCACCCACATGGCCAGTCCACATCAACAGTACACCCCCAAAAAACAGAAAAACAGCCAGAAATCACCACAATCCAATGCCATCCATGATGTTTACATTAAAGAGAGTGAGACCACACCACAGGCACACTCAGTCCATGCACCACCACCCCTGGGCAAAAGGCCACACCAGCAGCCCCCCAAAAACGACAAAAAACAATAAAATCAGCACAATCCCAGCCCATCCATGGCCTTCAATTATGTTTAAATTCAAGAAGACACCCCACAGAAAGACTAGGCCCATGCAACACTCACCACCCACCCCTGGCCAAAGGGCCCCACCAGCAGGCCCAAAAAAACGACAAAAAACAATAAAATCAGCACAATCCCAGCCCATCCATGGCCTCAATGGTGTTTAAATTCAAGAAGACACCCCTCAGAAACACTAGGCCCATGCAACACTCACTACCCCTGGGCATAATGGATGAAAAGTAGGCAAAATAAGTGCAGGCCTCAGACACTGCCTCTCCTCAAAATGGCCCCTTACACCCCAAGCACATGTTGCCTGTACCAGCCAGCACTCAAGATGGCCACCACCACCACCCACATGGCCAGTCCACATCAACAGTACACCCCCAAAAAACAGAAAAACAGCCAGAAATCACCACAATCCAATGCCATCCATGATGTTTACATTAAAGAGAGTGAGACCACAGGCACACTCAGTCCATGCACCACCACCCCTGGGCAAAAGGCCACACCAGCAGCCCCCCAAAAACGACAAAAAACAATAAAATCAGCACAATCCCAGCCCATCCATGGCCTCAATGGTGTTTAAATTCAAGAAGACACCCCTCAGAAACACTAGGCCCATGCAACACTCACTACCCCTGGGCATAATGGATGAAAAGTAGGCAAAATAAGTGCAGGCCTCAGACACTGCCTCTCCTCAAAATGGCCCCTTACACCCCAAGCACATGTTGCCTGTACCAGCCAGCACTCAAGATGGCCACCACCACCACCCACATGGCCAGTCCACATCAACAGTACACCCCCAAAAAACAGAAAAACAGCCAGAAATCACCACAATCCAATGCCATCCATGATGTTTACATTAAAGAGAGTGAGACCACACCACAGGCACACTCAGTCCATGCACCACCACCCCTGGGCAAAAGGCCACACCAGCAGCCCCCCAAAAACGACAAAAAACAATAAAATCAGCACAATCCCAGCCCATCCATGGCCTTCAATTATGTTTAAATTCAAGAAGACACCCCACAGAAAGACTAGGCCCATGCAACACTCGCCACCCACCCCTGGCCAAAGGGCCCCACCAGCAGGCCCAAAAAAACGACAAAAAACAATAAAATCAGCACAATCCCAGCCCATCCATGGCCTCAATGGTGTTTAAATTCAAGAAGACACCCCTCAGAAACACTAGGCCCATGCAACACTCACTACCCCTGGGCATAATGGATGAAAAGTAGGCAAAATAAGTGCAGGCCTCAGACACTGCCTCTCCTCAAAATGGCCCCTTACACCCCAAGCACATGTTGCCTGTACCAGCCAGCACTCAAGATGGCCACCACCACCACCCACATGGCCAGTCCACATCAACAGTACACCCCCAAAAAACAGAAAAACAGCCAGAAATCACCACAATCCAATGCCATCCATGATGTTTACATTAAAGAGAGTGAGACCACACCACAGGCACACTCAGTCCATGCACCACCACCCCTGGGCAAAAGGCCACACCAGCAGCCCCCCAAAAACGACAAAAAACAATAAAATCAGCACAATCCCAGCCCATCCATGGCCTTCAATTATGTTTAAATTCAAGAAGACACCCCACATAAAGACTAGGCCCATGCAACACTCACCACCCACCCCTGGCCAAAGGGCCCCACCAGCAGGCCCAAAAAAACGACAAAAAACAATAAAATCAGCACAATCCCAGCCCATCCATGGCCTCAATGGTGTTTAAATTCAAGAAGACACCCCTCAGAAACACTAGGCCCATGCAACACTCACTACCCCTGGGCATAATGGATGAAAAGTAGGCAAAATAAGTGCAGGCCTCAGACACTGCCTCTCCTCAAAATGGCCCCTTACACCCCAAGCACATGTTGCCTGTACCAGCCAGCACTCAAGATGGCCACCACCACCACCCACATGGCCAGTCCACATCAACAGTACACCCCCAAAAAACAGAAAAACAGCCAGAAATCACCACAATCCAATGCCATCCATGATGTTTACATTAAAGAGAGTGAGACCACACCACAGGCACACTCAGTCCATGCACCACCACCCCTGGGCAAAAGGCCACACCAGCAGCCCCCCAAAAACGACAAAAAACAATAAAATCAGCACAATCCCAGCCCATCCATGGCCTTCAATTATGTTTAAATTCAAGAAGACACCCCACAGAAAGACTAGGCCCATGCAACACTCACCACCCACCCCTGGCCAAAGGGCCCCACCAGCAGGCCCAAAAAAACGACAAAAAACAATAAAATCAGCACAATCCCAGCCCATCCATGGCCTCAATGGTGTTTAAATTCAAGAAGACACCCCTCAGAAACACTAGGCCCATGCAACACTCACTACCCCTGGGCATAATGGATGAAAAGTAGGCAAAATAAGTGCAGGCCTCAGACACTGCCTCTCCTCAAAATGGCCCCTTACACCCCAAGCACATGTTGCCTTAAATTCAAGAAGACACCCCACAGAAAGACTAGGCCCATGCAACACTCACCACCCCTGGGCAAAGGGCCACACCAGCAGGCCCAAAAAAAGGACAAAAAACAGCACAATCCCAGCCCATCCATGGCCTCAATGGTGTTTAAATTCAACAAAACAGTTGTATCATGCACCCCTAACCAACCCTGGTCCTACTGGATACTGTGGCTACCCACAATATAATTTATTTAATGTTCTGAAAAAGTTCCCAAATTTTACTTGCAGCAACTGTAATGCCCCAAACAAACTTACTTGTGAAAGTTGATTTCTAATCCAAAAGTGATCCAAAGACAGTCAAAAAGGCCTCAAATCCAAATATCCAGCAGCACCCACAAAAAGTAATCCTTCCAGCTCCAGATCCAAATGAAAGTGACCAGGAGATGGACAAAGCACTGGGAGGAGCCTGCTGGACAGGAACAGGAAGTTGGAGACTGTGGGGCACTTCCTTCCCCCCCCCCCCCAAAATGGACTCCTTGCAAAAAAAAAGGCCATGCAAATGTCAACCTGAGGAGTGATTCTGATAAAAATCATAATTTTCTGAAGGTTTATCCTGTTTGCTGGTGATTTTCTTGTGCGAAATTGCAAAATCTCTATTTCGCAAGTGCGAGATTGTTCCTTTCCGCCGCAACTACGTGTTCGCAATTGCGAACTCTCGCGAGGTGTGCTGTGCAAGGTGGCAAGCCACGAGTACGTATTCGCGGGCGCCAAACTCCCGCGGGAACACGCAGCAAGATCTAAAATGGCGCGTCACTCGCAAAGAAAAACAACTCGGCAAACGCTAAATGACGGAAAGTGAACGCCGTGCACCACGCCGCGCGCCGCAACCAAGCAAAAAATCCGCCGCGAGCGGATTCACGGATTTTCGACAAATTCGCGAGAGTTCGCGGATTGCGAATTTGCCGAAAATCCGAAAAATCCGCGAGCGGAGCGGATTTTACGCCCATGCTTAATTGGTATGTTACCGACTCAAAATAGTGATTTGCTATTAAAAAATTGTTTATATCGAATCACCATTCTTATGTCAATGCATTTGCAAATAGCGATTAGTCATAAAAAAAACAGTTTTGCACATACAAACTACCACCAATTCTAAGCAGGTGGGAACTGTGTGCAACCTATAACAAATAGGCCAGAATGCCTCTGTGATTTCCAAAATGGCTGCTGTATCTGGGATGGCAAGAAGAATATGTATTCTGGAATGGAATGGGCTAAGCGAATGGAGGATTGCATTTCCAAGGGATAGCAGCCTTCACCTGGGTTCTGCTTACTCTGTTCCATATCCCAGGATGCCTATTTCAAAGTGGAATACTCTGCTAAAACAGTTTCCATTGTTTTAAAGCTGAAAATGGATGATTATGAGTAAAATAAAGTGCTGCAAAAATGCCGCTAAATTTCCATATTTGTGCTGCTAAATTTCCATATTTGTGCCGCTATATTTGCTAATCCATGCCGCAATATCCTGGGGGGTCTGACTATGCCTCTTCGCACCATTTCTGATCTCTGTTTCTATTGATTTTTGCTGTGAGGATATTGCACGATTGTTAGAGATCCCAACTTTGGAAATGGGGAATCATGTTTGAGTCTCAGCGTCGCTTTACTCTGGGTTCAAGATGGCATTATATAACAAGCATTGGCAAAGCCAATAGGTTTCCCCTCTGCAAGATTTGTTGGCTTTGTCCCTGTTTATTTAGATATGTTGCACATCTGCACGGGCTGCTGTGCAATATGACTTAAAGTAAAGAAAAAAGTGCTATGATGCAACGAGCGGTGACCACATCATATTGCTTTCTTTTACTTTACCATAAGTCATGTTGCATAGTAGCCCGCACTGCTGTGCATCATGTCTAAAACACATTGCCAAAGCCAAATAGCAGTTTGCTTTGTTAGTGTCTTTTACACAAGTTGCACAGCTGCGCAGGCTGCTGTGCAACATGTTCAAATAAACATTGCCAAATCCCATAGATCTTGCATAGGAGAAACCTATTGGCTTTGCCAAATCTTACATTGCCAGTGTAAATGGTCCTAATTACTGCATACATTTGGCCTTCAAATATCGGCTCTGCTCTGTTCACCAAAAGGAAGGACCTCCCTGCAGAGCAGGTCATTTATACACAATTACTTCACATTAGATAGTGCTTCTATTTAATATTTTAGAGCCACAATTTGTTGGACACTGCATAATTGAACACATTTCAATCAATACTAAATCATTTTTTGAATATATACACCCGTGTTTTACTTCATCTAGTTGTTTTCTTGATGATTTATTCACTGATAAATTGATTGATTGATTTGTTTTTTGAATGAGTTAATTGGGAGTTACTTGATTAGAACTTACCCAAATCCATTTAATTAACCATTGCTAAAATATCCTTGAACAAATCCCTTGTAGGCACATTTACCTGCACATATTGAACCGCCCAAGGCCAAGCCATCAAGGGTCTATTGGGTTTCCCACTATTTGTGATTTTAGGATCCGTCAAGGCATTGATTCTCTGGAGTACAGTATTTGATTTGGCAGAGGTTGTGTGCTTCCACTGAAAGAGTGCTTGTATTCGACTGTTTGCCATGTGGAAAAGCTTATGCTTAATTTAGCGCAACTGTCTTCATGGTGGTCTTCGTGGTGGTGGCAAACCAATGATAAGGCTGCTCTGTTCTTATCATAGTGTGTGCTTTGTTTGCTCCTTCTTCTCCTCTATTCTTACCCTGCTTGTCATTTGTTCCTCTTTGTAGGCTCCGCTTCATCCTGCTTTTGCATTCTGGTTCTTTCTTGGCTCTGACTTGTGCCTTTTCTGCTCCATTTTCTGCTCTGTTTCACCCAAGCAGGACTGGAAACCTAAAGCAGCCCTGGCAAATTTAGTCAGATTAGCTCCCGTATGGTGCAGAGCAGGTGCAGCGAATGCACCACTACAAAGGAGGGTTTTGGCAGTGGCGACTCCTCCGCTAAGGCGGAGGAGCGTCGCCCCACACACTGCTTTGCAGCAGTGAAAGAAAGGAAAAATGAAATTATAATTACTTGATGCTATTGTCATTTTATTTGTTCCTGCTGCGGGAGCATGGGGCGGGGTGCTCTGCTTGCAGGGGAGGAGTGGTAGCCAAACTAAAGTGTACATGGCGCTTTGGCCATCTGTCTTGGGCCGGACAAACAGTCATGCTCGCTTAGCATGTTCTCCACCCAGACTGCCTTACAGCCTGAGTGGAAAACATGCTCTGGTCCCCAGTCCCTGTCTGAGCGCCTAACTACGGCACTCAGACCAATCACAACGCTGCATTGCAGCATTGTGTTTGGCTCAGGGAGCATGTTTGCTTCCTGTTCACCGGTGGAGAGACAAATTGGGTCATAGCGGCGAGGAGTTAGGTGTCTTTCTTTTTTTACACCTGCGTACTCCCACTGCCACTGGTTTGGGAGGATTCTCCCTCCCAAAATATTGGGAAAAAATGGTGCATTCTACAAAACATTTGTTATTATATGGTCAATTATACAAGCTTTCAGGGGGGCGTGGCTTAGCAGGCCACGATGGCGGCTGTGTCCTGCTGAGGCTCCGCGATCGGGCTAGCATCCAGCCCAGTTCCTGAGATCGCCGGGAGCCTCAGCCTACAGGAAAAACACCCGGGACTCCCCACATGCATTGGGGTACCGCTCTGACGACCTCAGACGGCGGCGGACGGGCGACATAGGCCGATTCGCAGAAGTCGGAGCCGGGCGCCTCAACTCAAGATGGCGGGCGCAGCTCCGTCCGGCGAGAGCGTACACCGCCGGGAGCCGACCCAGTGACCGCAGACTCCAGGAGGCGGGACCGGCGACCGCCGGCGGGAGATCCCGGCGCAACAGCGAGACCAACCCTCCCGAGGTACACGCCAGACGGCCCCTTCACCTGATCCGCCACCCCGGTGCGCTGGATGGCAGCCGCCGCACCGGAGCTCCACCGCACAGACGCTGCGACCTCACCGGGGGCCTGAACATTCTCCGCCGTCGCCCGCTCCGCCGCCACGGGGTGCGGAGGATCGGCGGACGTGCTGCCGGTGTGGTGGTGGGCCATTCCAGGGCCAGCAAGCGTATCGGCGCAGCGGCGGTGAGTGGCCGCCTCCCCCCCCCCCCCCTCCCCCCGAGACACTTGATGCCTGTAGCCCCCCCCCGCGACCTCGGGGGCTCGGCATATGGTTGCGAATCACACCGCTGGATAACTCGGGGACTCAGGGTGCCCCCGCAGCCCCGCAACGACCATCGGCCCCAAGCGCCTGACCCTAAGATGGCGCCCGTGGAGGCCTGAACACTGCGAACAGCGCGAGCCTCACCACTGGGACCCCCTCGTACTTCCACCATCTGTCCTCCGGCCCTACCGGCTGCTACTAACGCTGGGCCACACGCCGAGGGAGACCCGCACGCCCTTGTTGCCCTGATTTAGCGCCCGTCCCCTGAGACGAGAGGAGGCCGCCCCAGGCCCTGAGTGGACAAGAGAGACCGGCAGATGTTACACTGCCCCCTGACCCAGCCACGTTAACCTGTTGTGCCCGGAGCACACGACCTCACCCCACGGAGCAGAGAGGATCCTCGCGTGGTCAGAGCAGCCGGCCCCTGACAACCACAAACCTCCCCTGACGCCCCTGGTGGGGGCTCCCCGAGGAGGAACAGACTTCGCCTTGGGCCTGGAAGGGACCGGGGAAACTGACCTGCACCCGGCTGCCACCACCCGGTAGCACTGCGTGGCGACGACCTATCTCCCCCGGGACGCGCAACGACCGGAGGGAACCCCCCTCTCCCTCCAAGCAGCACCCATGGGGAAGCCGAGAGCCACACAGATGACGGCGGTCCCGGAAACAGCCGCCGAGAAGATGCCACAGACGAGAGCATGGACGCAGACCAACACGTCGCAAGCCGACCCTACACTATCAGCGAAGCTGGACCAGGTGTTGGCAGCAATAGAAATGTCTCGCCTCTCGATGGAGGAGAGATTGGGCACCCTGACGACAGACATCAGCCTAATTCGGGATGAACACCGTAAACTGGCAGACAGGGTGAAAGAGGGTGAACGGATTGTGACTGAACTGCGACCAGCGGTGAAATCGCAGGAGACAGACATGCAGGAGATCCTGCGCCGCGTGACGACCCTGGAGGAACGAACAGTGGATTTGGAGGGGCGCTCGAGACGCTGTAACATTCGTGTCCTGGGCCTGCCGGAGGGGATTGAAAACTCGGACCCCCTGACATACATGGAATCCTGGACTAAATCGTTCACCCCGGACTGCGACCGTTCGCCGTTCTTCTCCATCGAGAGGGCCCACAGGGTCCCAGCCCGGGCGCCCAAACCTGGTCTTCCCCCACGACCCATGCTGGCCAAGTTCCTGCACTTCCGAGACCGGGATGCGGTGCTCCGCGCGGCCCGGACGGCGGGCCCCCTGCGGGTGGAAGACCAGCACGTCATGGTGTTCCCGGACTATGCCCGGGAGGTCCAACAGCGGCGGTCCACATTTCTGGAAGTCAAAAGACGCCTCCGCGCTAACGATCTTCAATATTCCCTGCTGTTCCCCGCTCGCCTCAAGGTAATCCACAAAGGGAAAGCCCTCTTTTTTGACACGGCAGCGGACGCGCAGGATTGGACTGAATTTCATTGCCCACTGATCCCTAAACCCGGACCCCAGAAGACACGCAACAATGACTCCAGACGACCCAGGAAACGGGGCGCGAGCCGTGGGCGATCTGGACACTCCAAGAGCCGGGCGTCCTCCCAGGCGGGCTCACCCGACCTCGCAGAAATCATAAAGGAGCGGCGAGACGCCCTACGAGCGGTGACCGGACTGCACTCGTCACCTCCGGCTTCGGACCTGGAGGGTCAGCCGCACCTATTCACTCCAGAGAAAGACCGGGACAGTGATGGAACTATGTCGGGTTTTGGCCCGGTCTCTTCCCCCCTCGGGGTGACACACACATTGGACGCTACCCTTGCCAGTCAGCCTACCACCTCTTCGTGAACACCTGAACTGTCAACTGACGTATCCTTTCCATGATTGCCTGTTGTAATGCGCGATATCTAGAAGCCTAGACTACTCTACTAGATAATTGCGAGCTCCGGCGAGCGATACACACTTCTCCTACTAGAGCCCGACTCGCGCACAGGCCCAGCAGCGACACATGCTGCCACCCCCGCGAATTTCTGTTGGTTTCTCCCCTAGTGGGACACTAGTTTGGATATGCCACCCCCAGTGACGTATCCCCAGAATTGGGACAGTTGCCCACCCAAGGTTCTAGTTGTTGTTAATTCCCCCAGTCCCCCCCCCACGATTAAGGAAGCTTGGCGCGCAGGAATGCACATGACACGCACACATGGGCGGCACACAGGAACTGTAGAGGTGCCCCTCCCCCGACCACGTCACTCTAGAAATGGCTGTCCCCCACTCTGACGTTAGTATCCTTACACTAAATGTGCGGGGCCTGCACACGCCCAGCAAGCGCTACTCTGTATACTCCTACATACGGCGCATGGCGGCCAACATTACGTTCTTACAAGAGACGCACATTAACGCTACTGAACTCATTCGCCTACAGGCCAAGTGGCGAGGGACCATCTGCGCCACACAATATTCAGCGTTTGCACGTGGCGCATTAATCTGGGTGAGACCTGGTACTCCCTTCCGGGCGCTCCGGCGAGTAGTGGATAGAGAGGGCAGATATGCGCTACTGGAGGGGATTCTTGATGGGCAAGGGGTACTTCTGGGCAGCATATACGCCCCTAATACAGATCAGGACCGGTTCTGGGATCACCTTACGGGCGTCCTGGCCCAATTCACCACAGTCCCATGGGTGCTGGGAGGTGACTTTAACTGCACACTAGACCCCTCGCTGGACCGCTCACACCCTCCCCCCACGCACTCCCCGGCCCCCCGGCAGGCGGCCCTCTTCAAGGCATGGACCACACACTGGGCGCTCACTGATGTATGGCGACACCTACACCCACTGGCTCGCATCTACTCCTTCCACTCGATTCCACATAACCTTCGGGTCCGCCTGGACCGTTTTCTCTGCTCTGCTTCGATCCTCCCTAAG
The DNA here is from genome assembly GCF_964261635.1 of Lissotriton helveticus. Classification (NCBI taxonomy): domain Eukaryota; kingdom Metazoa; phylum Chordata; class Amphibia; order Caudata; family Salamandridae; genus Lissotriton; species Lissotriton helveticus. The sequence goes on from NC_136061.1 coordinate 1,530,979,788, forward strand.
GTTATATCTACAGATTACCTGGGACGGATCCTCTCGGATCATGATGCCCACATAATACGGCTTACCTGGCGCCCCCCACATCCACCGGTCCCCACCTGGCGCCTCCCCAGAGACTGCCTGGCGGACCCGGTCTTTCAGGACGCGCACAAAACCTGCATACGCGACTACTTTACACACAACGAGAACACAGCGTCATCAGTACTAGTGGAGTGGGACGCGTATAAGGTGGTGGCGAGAGGAGAATGCATCCAACAGATAGTGGGGGTCCGCCGCACCTTAGAACGATCGCTCTTACTGACGGAACGGGCTCTAGCTGCTCTCACCAAACGGCCTGACGACTCGGAGGAACACGCCGTACTCACGGCGGAGGCCAAGACGGAATATCAAACCGCCTGCGCTGACCTCCGTAAATATAATTTCAGGGCTTACGCCTCTCGGGTACACAAAGACAGAGACAAAACCGGGGCGCTTTTGGCCTGGATGGCGAAGCAGGACACCGAAATCAAGCCGATCACGGACATTCTCAACCCGGAGGGTGTACTGGTGCAATCACAAGATGAGATTCTCCTAGCGTTCCGACGCCATTATGCACGAGTGTACGAAACCCCGGCATGCTGTACCCTGTTTACCGCGGATCAGTTTTTAGACCCTCTGACGTTGCCCGCAATATCGGATTCCGACAAGCGCACATTAGACGCCAAGATAATTCCTTCTGACATCACCCAGGCGATGCGCGCCATGTCCCGAAATAAAGCGCCGGGACTGGATGGCTTCCCACTAGAATACTACGCCACATTCTCTCCCCTGGTGGTTCCCCGTCTGTCACGGATGTTCGGGGCGTCACTACACCTGGGGAAACTACCCCAGTCGCTACGGGAATCCGTGATTGTCACCTTCCTTAAGCCCCACAGAGACCCGCTTCACATGGGGTCATACCGGCCTATCACCCTCCTGTCAGCTGATTGTAAGATACTGGGGAAGATCCTAGCTGAGCGTTATGCGCAGATCATACGCCCGCTGGTCCATCCCGACCAATGCGGCTTCGTCCCCGGGAGGAATACCTCCCAGAACCATCGCCGAGTCTTCCATATCCAAGATCAGGTACGCGACAGATTTCCCCGTGCTGCCTGCCTCATTATGGACCTGGAGAAGGCGTTTGACACCCTCACCTGGCCCTACCTGTTTTCGGTCCTGCGTCGCCTTAATCTCGGCCCGACGCTCATGGCATATACCCGCCTCTTATACACCGACCTCACTACTCGAGTTCGTATCGGGAAACGTATCTCACCGGCGTTTGCAGTCCGACGAGGCACAAGGCAGGGTTGCCCCTTGTCGCCCCTCTTGTTCGCGCTAGCGGTCGAGCCGCTGGCGGTTCGACTGCGTCGGGAGGGCGTGAACTGGGGAGTACCGCTTGCAGATGGGACCCATTGTGTGTCCATGTACGCGGATGATCTCCTCATATATGTCCGGGACATTGCAATGGACCTAACCCCCATAGGGACCACATTGGCGGACTTTGCGACTGCCTCGGGTCTGCAAGTCAACTGGGACAAGTCCGTGGTTTACCCCCTACACCCGGACCTACCCCCCCGAGACATCGACCTCGGACCACATAGTCTTTCATGGTCCACGGAAGCTCCCCGATACCTTGGCGTCCGCCTATACCATTCTCCGACGGACATCCTTGAAGGCAATCACCGCGCGGTACTCGAGAGTCTGCGCCCGACGGTCGCCTTCTGGAATAATTTACCACTGGCCCCGATTGGACGGATAGCCCTTGCTAAAATGGTGATGCTCCCCCGGCTCCTCTACCATTTCACAAACCTGCCGGTGATACCACCCAGGTCCTTCTTTCGCGACGTTGATTCCCTCTTGGGAACTCTCATTTGGGGAGCCGGCCGCCACAGAGTCGCCCTGAAAACTCTTCAACTCCCCACAACACAGGGGGGACTCGGAGCTCCATCCTTCGAGGCATATTTCCTCGCAGCACAGCTCCAGTGGCTGTCCTACTGGACAGCGGACCGTTACCCTCAGGAAACGGTTACTCCTACTGGTAGAATCACGACCCCGGAACTCACCCGTCTGCTCCTTCCGGGCACCAAGCCACGGCGCACTTACCCCCTTCAGGTGACGATCGCGCGCCGATGTATGCTGCGGATACACCGGCTATCCCCCGCTAGGCCCCCATACTCCCCGCTGCTGCCGTTAATAGGCGGCCCCAAGCAGGAGTCCTACTTTGCGGCCCCACTACTCGCCGACTGGTCCCGCTGTGGTATCACAGACCTGGAATCACTCTTCGAGGAGGGTCAACTGAAACCGCTGGACCGCCTGATCGCAGAGTACGGGCTCTCCCCAGGCCAATTCCTTAGGTATAGACAATTACTCGACGGATACCGACCCCATTTCAATCTTCAGAATGGCGAGCCAGACACGCATCCAGTAATACATACTATTCTACATATGGGGGTGGGTCGCCACCTGGTCACATGGCTCTACAAATCCATCCGGGAACTCTCATACACCCCCTTGGCGACCCTACGAGCCACTTGGGAGGAGGATATAGGCCGTATTTTGCACGACTCAGAGTGGACTAAAGCTCTCGAGGCCCCTAAACGCGTCTCTAGGAACGCCCGCTTCAAAAATATTCAATATTATATATTACACAGGGCATATCTCACCCCAGCGCGATTACAGAAGTTCTACCCCTCCACGCCCTTCCTGTGCCCCAGATGCTACATCCCAGCTGCGAACTTCCGTCACATGTTCTGGGACTGTCCCAATCTTCAGCCATTCTGGCAGGGGGTACACGACACACTACGGGCACTCACGGGACTCACTACACTAGCCACCTGGGAGACTAGTGCATTAGGCATCCTCCACATCTCTAAGCGTGAACCGGTGCGACGGCGCTTCGTGTCCTTAGCGCTCCTACTAGCCAATAGATGTATAACCATGCGCTGGCGATCACCAGAGGGTCCCCCCATAGCACAATGGAAAGGGGCGGTTAGCAAATGGGCGGCAGCGGAGGAAGACGCTTTAAGGGAGGAAGAAGCCAAGGGCGCGCGCAAACTTCCCATCTCCATGGAATGGGCCATGCTTCTTCACAGCTTCCGCCAGTCCACGCAGGCTGGTGACCCGCCCGACCCTTCCCCTCCCCCCACCCAAGGAGACCAGTAGCCTTCACCTGACGTGAGTCACCCCAGAGTCGGACCCCGTTAACCCCCTACGTCATGGGCAACCTCCTGCATGTCCGGCCATCTGTGGGCTTCTCCCCCCCCCCCCACCCCCCCCCGCCTTTACATCCGCTGCCGTCCTCCCTCTACCTAGACCCTGCTAACGCCTTCATGCTTCCCTCCCACAGTTCTGTTACCCCCCTGTTTACTGGTAACACTATTATGTGCACGGTACAGATCCAGATCCAGCGCTGTTATGGCATGAGAGTGCCCATTTGATCTTCTTCATCGCCCCTATGGCGATACCGTCCCATCACCGCTCAGCCTGCAGGAGCCTTTATGTGATTATAATGCACAGACTCGTCGAAGTCATGTTTATGTGTACCAGTTCTATATAGCAAGAAAATGTTGCACACATAGCCGATCGTGGCTGAATGTTGAGGCCACGTCGGCGGACTGTTTATGCTGTATTGAGATACTTTACCGCAACAATAAAAACAAATTTAAATAAAAAAAAAAAAAAAAATTATACAAGCTTTCAAAGCATAGCAAATGATGACCTTACCGTGCACCAGGATACGACAATCGTTGTTGGGGCTCTTCAGTAATTCCCTCACTGTCACCCTCCAACAGTGCCTCTCATCCCTCCATAGCCCCTCACTCACGTGTACTTTATTTGTTTTATAGCACCTCTCATACCAGTGTAGGGTGTTGAAGCACTTTACAACACATATACAGAGACAATGAATCATGCATTTGTAAATCAGTGTAAAGAAAGTTTTACATAAGGCAATGGGGACTACAAGGTGTAGTATTCACGTGTCATCTATACTGTTAGGCATTTTTTAAGAGTTCTTGGTCTGGAGAAGCATAAACTCATGATCCAGAACAAAACACAGTAGTTAGGTTTGACTTCAATAATAAGAATGTATTTCTACCCTAACAAACCTTTTTTAGCAACATCAGGATAATGAAAGACTGTGGAAAAACATGATTTTCTAACCTGTTCCATGACGGTTTCATGCAGCTCTTTGATGGCAGTTCATAGCTCACAGTGCTAGATAACAATTGTAACTTAAGAACTGCATAGTAACAAAAGCAATTACCCACTGAGCTATACACATAAAATGTTGTTCTTTGATATGCATGGTACACAGGCTTTGCAGCAGGCATATTAACTCTCTGCACTACCATAGATGAGTCAAAACTGTCTCTAGACTAAACTCCCATCTCTCTCCAGCAAGTACATTAATCACCAGGGTTAACTTGACCCTTTTATTGTTGTTCGAATACTGCTGAATATACAAGGAACTTTGCAGTTCTTTTAAAACTGCTGCACTGCTATAAAACCGGTCCTCACCCTTCCAGCCTCCCTGGGAAATGCCTGATGCCCTGATTGGCTAGTCGGGCCTTGGTTTAACCCCTCTGCTGCTTTTCTGCCCTGCTCTGTACCTTGTGCATCTTTTGCTTAATTTTTTGCACCTCTCTGTTTTGTATGCAACTTACTTGTGCCACGTTTTCCTGTTCTTCCTCCCTGCAGCACCCTCTACATGTACATTCTCTCCGCCCACCCCCTCCTGCTCTCCTCTCTCCTCCCAGGACCCACTTAATTGCAGCCGCAGCGCAGAGATGCAGCTGGTGAGTGTAGTGGGTGCACTAAAGGCAAGCCTGTCTCCACCCATCTGCACCTGCATGGTGCCCGGCGCTAGGAACACTGGTCCCAAATGCCAAAATCACCAAACAACCTATCAGAAGACTACAAACCATCTAGAACTCAGAAGCCAGACTCATCCTCAACCTTCCACCCATCACTCCACCCCTCAGGGAGCTCCAGTAGCTTCTGATACACAAAGACGCTGAATTGAAACTTCTCACCCATACATTCATAGCTCTGTTCAATACAAGCTCAGGCTACCTCAACTGTCACATTTCCTTCCAACTAACCATACAGAAACCTCAGCTCAGCCAGACTCCTACCCTGACACATCCCACGCTACACCAAAACAGAGCCGGAAGTCGAGCCTTATCTTACATCACTCTTAAAGTGTGGAATAACCTCCGACATCACACCAGCGCCTCTTAATCGCTTCTCAAGTTCTCCAAGAAGACGAAGACCTGGCTCTTTGACTAACCCCCTCCACCTAACGTGTTGGGAGTCTCACTCCTGTCCAGCGCCAGGATACCCTCTTGATTGATTGGGTGCTGTAAAAATACCCATAACATCTGTTTATTATTGCAAATGTCATCAGAACAAGAAGGCTTGTCATATATATTGTGAAAAGCATATGGCCTGACATACTCAGTTGTCTGACAGGATCTAGTAGTAAACACATCAATTAAAAATCATACTATAGATATAGATATAGATATGCATATATATTACACAGTGGTGGTCGCCACTGTGTAGATATAGTTAGGTCTGACGTTTCACAGGAAGAGCTTTTTTGTTTGTTTTACTAACAAATTCATGCATCTCAGAACCTTCACTGAAAGTTTCAGGCCGATCCATCAAGTGGGAGCCAAGAAAAATGGGGGTCCATAAATTATTTTTTCCCAGACCATTTTCATAGGGAAAATTAGACAACAATACAGAAAAAACACACTACAGAAATTCACCAAATTTAGCAAAAATCTAGCTCTTTACATCCAAAAAGCATACTTTTTTGATTTGCTGTAATTATGTTTAGACATTTTAGAGAAATTTAGGCTAAAAAGATATATCTAGTGAAGAGGGAGACCTGTAAGACAAAACAGCAAAATTAAGCATTCTGATTGGCTTGTCCTACGGGACAGAGGGCTGTGATTGGATGACCCCAGTTTAAAGAGTAATGCTGGGGCTGCCATTACAGGACTCGGTCCTAGAGTCCTGAGTATACTGTAAACCTAAAGAATAAGGTGCAGGATAGGGATATCATCACACTCTAGCCCTTGTTGAGGGTGGTCCCAAAGGGACCCACACTAGGAACAAACTTTTTTTTATTTTTATTGTGGGTTCATCATGATGTCGTGGAACTCCCTTGGAGCCACTCATGATGCAGGTCCAACAACACATGTTTAAAAGGAGGCTTAACATGAGTTAGGAGTCTGTGGGGTGTTGTCCGCCTTTGGGGAAGGCCATGAGCGGTGGGAGGTGTTGACAGGGTGTGGCTGCATGACATGCCCTGCAACCAATCTCATGCTGTGCACAGCCTTTGGTCGTGTGTAGCGAGGGATTGGTATATTTAGGTATGGTAATAAAATCTTACTCTAATTCCTAGAAACTTCACTGAAAAAAACAAAGATTTAAATTTAATTCTTCTCTTTTTATTTTGAGAGCATACCATAGCACCTGAAAGTGCTTATGGGCCAATTGATACTAACTAATTTAATCTATAGTGCACAGCATCCTGCACAGCAAATGCCTCTAAACAATACAACCATCATGCAATGGTGTTATCCATAGCGGGTCAAGAACTCCCCTCTCAGGCTTCTCTGTCCAAGTCCCTCAGTGGCTGGTCTTCACTGCCATGACTTGTGATGAATAGGGATACCAGTAGTAGTAGGAGCTTTCGCATGAGGTCCCAGAGTCCGGTCTACGCAGCGTGTGGTCGTGATCACCTACGGTGCCCTCCACCGCTGACGCGGCTGCAACTATGGCCCCTCGTGGTATGAGCAAGTGGCGAGCCCTGCACACCCGCTGCAGGCAAATGAGGGCCCAAGTTTGAGTCCCTGCGCTCTCTACATTAGTCCAAGTGCGGGTGTCATCTGGCCGCCATCTTGGCCATGCGCTGCTCCAGCAAGATTGACGATGTACAGTAAGAATGTAAATCTAGAACAATAGCCCCGGGAACTACAGATGATCCTATTTAATCAAAAGAAATTAAAAAAAAACCAACAACAAATAAAAACCAGATGATCGCCGCAGCATGTCTTTGCCTGCGGCAGCCATATTTTATCTGCGTCCTGGCCACGACCAGTGTTATCCATAGTGTATTGTTGTTTACCATTCATAGATGGTCAGCACATTGGTTTTAAACTTGGTGGTCATGCTGTAACGCTAAAACGATGGTACGCAGAAAGCTGTTCAGAAAGGTAATTTTACAATGATTACATTTACATGTGTAAAGTTACTCTTAAACTTTTTAGTAACTTTAATACTTTTATCTACTCACCATTTACGTTTGTAAAGTTACTCAAAAGTGTAGAAATACAAGTCTCCATTCCCTGAAATAGGGGGTGGAGTCAGTAAAAATGTCAAATGCGACTGTAAAGTTACTACTAGTGACTTTACAACCATATTTGAACTTCTGCACACTTGGCAGAGACCTCACAATTGGGATAGAGAGCTTCCTATGGTAAAGTAAAGGACATTCATAAACATTTATCAAAGTCTGAACAATATTAATACATTTAAGTAAACAAAAATTACTTTTTTAAAGGTTAAAAGAAATAACGAAACCCAACAAAAGTCAAATGTTCATTTTTTCATTATTAAAAGTTAGGTATAGAATTAATTTAATTAATTTAAAAAATGAAAGTTACATATACTTTTAAGTTGAGAAAATGTCATTACAATGTTTTAAAATAAAATATTTATTATTTATATTTATTTTTAAACATAAAATAATGTATATAAATATATTTAAAATGATGTTTTTTATGTAACATTATTTCCTATGGGGTACTATTTTAGGGCCTTATTACGACTTTGGCGGTCCTCCAGCGGCGCGGTCACTGCACGGTCCAGTGGACAACCACCAAGGCCATGATGCATCCGCCGGCTGGATTACGAGTGTAATCCATGGCAGGCGGATGTTGCAGAGGCGGTCTGATGGTGGTGGTCTGTTAGGCTCATGGGAGATCCTAATATGCAAACAGCTGCCTTGAGAGCGCCAAATGCACGTTCCTGCACGCTGTGGCATGCAGCCCACATATGCTTGAACTAGATGTGAAAATCCAGCGGGAGCACATGTTGTGCCCCCCCCCCCCGCATGTGCCCCCAACCCCAGGAGCAGCAGGGGGCCCTATCACGGTCCTCTTTGGTGCCCCTCAGTCACCCTTTTCATGGCAGGCTCGCCGCCATGAAAGGGGCGTGGACCGGTAACTCGTAATATTCGCGGCAGTTCTTATGCAGCACTGCCAGCATATTGCAGCTCCCTGACTGCTGGGTGACTGACGCAAGATCCTGTGTCCCCAATAGACACAGCGGTCCTGTGTGGGTCCAACCATCACATTGAAATACTGCGGACGGACCGCAGTGTGGCGGTGGTCGGACCGATATCACGAGTTTGCCGGTCCTAAGGACCGCCGTACTCGAAATAAGGCCCTAAGTCCCTAGCTCTATTATTTACTGTGGTAGGGTGTTGCAGTACCTGTGTGTGTCCATGGATGGTGCTGAACTTACTCCAGCTCTAAGTTGGAATACATTTACGACTATTTTGGCTTCTTTTTCGGCTGTAGTAACTTTAGAAGTGCAGTTTGAGAATAGGAACTTGCTTACCCTTTTGTCGGAGGATGCATGACCCTCCTATAACTCCTCCGTTAGCCTCGCCTTATTCCTCCCAAAACCACTTCCCTTTAGTCATAAAATATTCCCCATTTTGGATCCACCCTCATTCCTTCCACAGTTACTACTAAAACATACTTATGTGTGCGAAGAGCTCTACCTTCGGGGTGAAAATCTCTGAACATAAAAGAAAGAAAGGGGGAGACCTCCTCATGTAGGTTATTGAATAGCATTTTGTAGTATGTTAGTAGTACTATTTTAGAACTATTACAAAATTTGGGGGCGTGGCCAACATCATGGCTGAATAGCTGCACTTGCAGTGAGCTCAGGCTAGTTAATAATGATCCAACATGAATCCTGCCTTACCATCCGCCATACAGACATGCACTGGCAGGCACCAGAATTAGATTAGAGGCACTACTGTCCCGCAACGCTGATGATTGCCTATTTGAACCAGGGCTGCTAGAATTTTGACTATTGTAACCCCAAAATCCATGACTGACTCCGCCAGGACAAGATGGCGGCTGCCGTGCACTAGACAGTGGGATGCGCTATGGGAGCCCTAGCAACCCAGGTGGAGGTATGAGTGCCTTCACCACTCCACTCCCCTTTCCACCGGGCCCCCAAGAGATGTGTCAAGTCCTTTCAGCGACATCTGGCTCCACGATGTGTGGGTGGCCGCTGTTTCTTAGCGGTTGTGCGATTGATAGGGGCTGCACTGCGCCGTTCGGGCCCGAGGAGTGCACAGCAGAGGACCGCTGAGGGGGTGGTCCACAGAGTTGGGTGGCGGAACTGGGGGACTGAACTGTCTTTGGCGGCGCTGCATGAATCAGGAGGAGCATTGCAGTATTGGTGGGGGCTGTCAGCAACACTGAGGTGGGGGAACTCTCCTCCCCTCCCCTCCCCCCCTGAACTCCTTCTGCGAAAATGCTCCCGACCCGGGGGCCAACATTAGCGTGGACTGTGGTGGGCTTGCCCGCACCTGCAGCAAGGCTGGTAAGGCACTGAGACTGGTGGTAGGGGACTGAGCCGTCCACAGTGGTGCTCTATGACTCTGGTGAGCATTGCAATATTGGCGGGACTACCACCAATACTGAAGCGGGAGATCCCTCCTCCCCTCCCCCGGACTACTTCTGCAAGCCTGCTCCCGACCCAAGCCCCTACATTGGGGCAGACTGTGGTGCCTGTGGCGTGCCTGTCCACATCTGAGGTGGGACAAGTGAGGTCCTGGGACCTGTGGTGAGTTAATGGTGGCCTGCTTAATGGCGACTGTGGGCTTACGTATGGTGCTGACTCACCTGGTGGACTGATTGCGATATAGGCCCACAAAAAACTGTGCATGAGATATGCGTGGGCCCAGAAACAGGCTCTGAAGGAATTAGCGGCATACTGCAGGGGGTCCCGACTGGCTCCTGCTTCAGTGGCACAAATACCAGAGGAGGCCACACCCCTGATTGTGCCGGACACGTTTGAGCAGTGTACTGATATTCCCAGAAACTGCGCAAGTCGGCGAGCTTAATAGTATACGTGGCACACGCACCCTGCCTCCCTCACAGTACATGCACTTCTGCTCGTGGCATACCTCTGTGCACTGGAGAGGCATTCCTGGTGGTGTCTCTTCTGCCTTCCCCCATCCCTCTTGCTGCCCACCCCGACTTTGGACATTGAACACTGAGAACCCTCTTTAGGCATCAGAGATGGCCTGGCAGTCATTGAGAACATGGAAAAAGATAAAGAGCCCAAACAAGCGCGACAAGGTAAGATGGACCTATATACACAGGGCGTGGCACCTCCGATGGAGCAAGAAAATGCTGCCTCCTCTGTGCCCAGCAACGCAACCTTACTACAAGCTATCCTATCCTCCAGAGAAGTAGTTGAAGGCAACATTTGGGAGGTACAGTTGGAGGTGTCCCTCTTTCGCCAAGACCTGTGCAATGTCTCAGAGAGGGTGATGGTGGTGGAGACAATACTTTCAGAGGTGGAGGGCGTGGTGCAGTCCCAGGTTTGGAAGAGCTTTGCAAGACCAACACTGATGTCCTGTGGTGCATAGAAGATGCGGAGAATCAAGCTGGGTGAAGCAATGTCCACTTTGTTGGGTTTTCAGAGGGAGTCTAGGGCACCTCCTCAAATGAGTTCTTAACTGCATGGCTGAAGATCACTTTCCCTACAGACCAATTCTCCATGTCCTTTGTGGTGGAACGGGCACACAGAGCTCTAAGCAGAAGACCTCTGGAGCTTCCCCCAACCCATAATTGCAAAGTTTTAAAAATTCTTAGACAGAGACATGATCCTTCTGGAGGCATGCCGTAAGCGGAACATAACGCCACGAGAACTCCAAGATCATGATATTCCCTGACTACAGCTGAGAAGCCAAAGGTCAGTGCCACACCTTTGATTCAGTGAATACAAAGTTACTTGCCCTTCAGATACAATACATGCTACTGTTCTCAGCTAAACTGAACGTTTTGTACCAAGGGAAGTCCTTATTCTTTCAGTCTCCAGAAGAGGTCTGGACCTGGTTGGAGGAACGATCCCGATTTCTTCCAGGGTCCAGGATGGGATCCGGACAGCAGACACTATGGGCAACAGGCACCAGGCCCAAGACCAGTCAACCGGCATTGGTGGTGGTCATAAAACTGCATCACATGACTGGAGAATCCCATATCCGACTAGAGATCTGAGACGTGAAGGGAGATGGTTATCAGACATGGAGGAAGACCATGGACAGGCACAAAGAAGCCCAAGGGCTGAGCACTGCCAAGGGCTTTGCCGTCAGGATCTGGTGGAGCAGAATCAACTTCATACCCGAAAATTGTTCATCCTCTGGTGAAAGAAATTACAGCATTTGGGAAAGATCCAGCATTATCGCACATTAAAGTCCTGGACTCAGGGTGACAAGCCGAGGAAGTGGTAACTGAATAACCGAGAAGCAATACAGTAAGCAGACGGTCACAGTTCACCATAATCCCAATGAGAGCATAATTGACTTTGAATCCAGAATTCTCCCTGTTTGCGCAGTGTGCTCTCTCTCTCTCTCTCTTTCATATTTTCTAACTACGCCCTTCTTTTTCCTTTTTCCTCTTACCTTTGTTTAATCTTCATTTGTGATTTTGACTTTACATAGGTACTTCAGGATGGTAAGAGCTATAGACCACCCAAGTTGGGCCTGCAACAACCTTGCATGTTATGGAGGTGAATGCTTGGGGTGGGAGGGGGAGGGGACGGAGAAGAGGGGTTGCAGACTTATTGTTATACTTGCTTGTTTAAACTGCTACTTGAGTTGTTTAAACGGTGGGAAGGAAATATCAGTGACAGAGAATGTATATTTTTCTATGGGGAGGAACCCAAATACAATTTATCAGACGTAATGCATGTCAATGATCCAGCTCTCCAGCAACGCTCCATCCTTACCTGGAACGTCAGTGTGCCAGGCAACAAAATGCAGAGAGGTCTGATGGTGGCATATACTAAACATCTGAAACCGGATGTTGTCGTTTTGCAAGAGACTTATCGTAGGGGAACCCAATGCCACTTCCTGGCCCAGGGAGCATACAATACGATAGAACGCGCTGGGATCACGTCAGGCTCCCACAGGGTAGCAATACTGACCCTGAAGTCCCCCCCCCCTTTCACGTACAAAAATCCTGGTTAGACCCATGTGTGACATATGCTGCAGTCCAAAGTATTTGGGGACGACTAAATGTTACAATTGTCAGCTTCTATACCATCGATGGCTCCTCGCTATGGCAGAGGAGCGTCGCCCCACAGGAAAAACAAAATGATAATACCAATGTTATCATTTTATTTTTCACTAGTGTGCTCTGTAAAGGTGTGGGCAGGGCAGTGCTGCCTGCAGAGCAGGGGAGTGGTGGGCACTCTCTTATGTGCATGTGAATGTTTGGTTGGCCCTCTTGGGCCGGCCAAACAGTCATGTGCACTCTGCATGTTCAATAACGGGTGGGGAGGCTACAGGAGGGGGATCCTCCTAAATGGAACTCGAGTCCTCACACACCCAGCAAGCTAGGTGTCATGCTTCATCATATGAACTCGCTCCTCGTCGTGTCGGCGGTGCAATACCCGACGGTCACCCATAAAGGGGCTCTGTAGCGGAAATCTTCTGTTCCTGCTATATGGTGCAGTGGGTGTGAGGGCCCTAGGTGAAGGTGTAGATGTGATGTGAGTGAGTGATATTAAAAGAGGTTGGATAATCCAAACGAAGGATTTAATGGGATGGTTATCCACCTTACTAAAAATACAAAAGAGCGGCTGCTCGCTAGCTCAATGGTCCAGTGGAGCAATGCTCAGCTCTGAGGAGGTTGTCGACATGTTTCGCGTAATGTGTTAAAAAACATTATACGGACGCACGGCAGTAAACTACCCCACGTGTCGAGCCGAGAAAGCGGCGCATGGGGTAGTTTTTCCGGCGTGCATCCGTAAACAACAGAACACCATCTACTGAGCTGTCAAGAGCTGAAAAAACCTTAAGAAGCAAGCGCTATCATCTACTTAGGTTACCACTTGATCTGGCGGTAGTTGTTTTTATAGGTCATGATTAAATGAATAGAATCTTTTTTTAACACAATGCGTGAAACATGTCCACCACAGGATTTCTGACGCATCTGAAAACCCTTGCGCCATGGTGCGCTGTATTGTATTAATATGCGCATCCATGGTGGCGCAAGGGTATCGCAGGCTGGCGCAGGGAAACTCACGAATCTCTACAATTGCATCAGTTTCTTGTAAATCTGCCCCTAAATGACTGGGCGCTTAGGGATTACACTACCATACGTGAGATCCGTACAGAATCAGAACTCTATTTCCTGGAAATTAAGGACTTTATTGAGTCAGCCAGTACACTCTCGGAGGTCTACAAAGCAGTGATGCTTGACAGGATACAGAATATTATCACCTTCAAGAAAAATAAGATTGTTGGGGAGGTGGAGGAACTGGAAAGTGTTTCCTAAAAGTCTGAGAAATGTCCTCTCACCGAGCCCCCTAATGGTAAGATGAGTTGAAGCCCTGCAAACTGAATATATAGCACTGGCTACTGATGAGGCACGTAGCCAAATGTTGGCTATGCAACATCTATACGATGTTGGCAATAAAGCTAGGAAATTGTTGTCCCGTTGAGCCGCTGGGAAATGGAGGCTTGATGGGTCCACCAGATGCAAGGGGAGAAGGGTAACCTCCTCAACACTGGCAGGGAAATAACAGAGGAATTTCCTAAATTGTATTAAACCATCTGCACAGACCGTCCCCTGGCAGACACCGCCCAGATAGATGACTACCTTACCAACATTATCTTACATGTTCTCTCTGGTGAGGACCACAAGGCCCTGAAGCAGACATCACCCATACTGAAGTTCAGGCTGGCATATGCCAAGTAAACTCGGGCAAAACTCTGGAACCTAATGGCCTTCTGCTGAATTTTTCAAGAAGCAGGTAGACCTCCTTGCTCTCCATTTGCTTCAGCTATATCTAAAGGCAAGGACAGATGGCGTTCTCCCACCCGACTTGCGTAGAGCCTCGATCATGGTCATACATAATGCGTAGAAATCCCCAAAGGCCTGCAATTCTTATCAGCCGATTTTATTGATCAATACAGAAACTAAGGTTCTAGCAACCGTCCTGGCTACTAGGCTTCTGAGGGTAATCACTCTGTTGAGACACAATGAAGTTCCCCCGCGGTCTAATCATGCTTTGTTATAAGGCATAGCTAATCACTCTGTTGATCCACAACAACCAATCCGGCTTTATGCCAAAACAATGCGCCAGAGGGAATCTCTCTACAGTCCATAATTGGATTATGGAAGTCCACACTAGACAAGATCCACACATGTTTGTCTCATTGGACGCTGAAATGGCCTTTGATGTGGTACACTGGCCTTTCAAGATACAAACTCTGAAGAAATTGGGATTTAGACCACAGTTCATGGAATGGGTTGGCCTAATCTACTCGGATCCCATAACAGCTGTAAGAGTTAACTGAGTGTTGTCATCAGAAGTTCCAAAAAGGAGAGGGACTCGTCAAGGCTGACTCCTGTCCCCTCCTGTTTGGCTTGACCCTGGAGCCACTGGTGTGTGTGATCTGTGCACACCCACAAGTCAGGGGTTTCTCATCCTTGAACTCATGCATCCATGAGTCCCTGAAGCCCAGAAGAAAAGATATCTTTATACGCAGAAGACATCCTGTTATATCCATCTCGGCTGATGGTGTCAATCCCCACAGTCCTCCACACCTTCGAACAGTATGTGGCCCATTCTGGGCATACAATAAATTGGGAAAAGCCTGTTTCCTTCCCTGTAGGGTGCCATTCAGACCTGGCAGACATTCCTGGGAGGCTTACAGGGACCAGGGAGGGATTCGATACTTAGAGATCTATACCACAACGGACCAAGAGTGGTACATAAAACATAATTTTAGAACAGTACTGGCTGACTTTCATGTGGCCACAGGCTGATGGAAGAAACTCCCCCTAAGGATGTTAGGAAGAGCAGCTGTGTTCAAAATGATCACTCTTCCCAAGTTCTTATTCGCCCTACAAAACACATATTACAGACTCCCAGATGATATCTTCGCCAAAATTGATGGCAAACTTAGAAAAGTGCTGTGGAATGACTGACACCCTAGATTAGCCCTCTGAATGCTCCAATGCATTACTAAAATGGGGTGATAGCCCTTCCAGACATCCAGGCTTACTACTGGGCATCCCATTTAGTAGCAATGAATGACTGGGGCCATGTGGATCGCAACCACCCTACCTATGCCTTAGAAAGGATGCAATTTCAAGTATGCCCATACCATCATTATATCTATGGGGAAAAGCAGTGAGAGGCCTATTACCAACTACCCAAGTGCTTCTTGAAGCATGGAACAGGGCTAGCAACTTCGTCAGATGGAAGCAAAGGATCACAAGGGACACCCCATTGTGGGTGAGAGGATGGCTGAAGGAAATAGGATAATTAAAAGGGTATGCAACCTGGGATCATATTGGTATCTCTAAAGTGGGTGACCTGATCAAAGGGGGTGCCTTGTTGCCCTTCTCGTCCCTCCAGAGGGAATTCCAACTCCACAACAGATAGCATTATAAATACGTATTGCTCACCCATGCCTGGCAAGCAGACGATATCCCCTCAGACTTCCTGGAACATGCTCCCCTAGAGGGTAGGCTCTTAATAAGTGAATTACAGGAGAAAACAGTCTTTTAATTTACAAAACTATTAACAAAAATATGCACAACACCCTACTGAAACTAGGGTCTGCAGGGGAAACTGATGTTGGCGACTTGGAGGACCTGGTTTGGTAGGCAGCATTAATGTTCCCACAAGAGGTTGTGATTAGATCCAGACTGCAACTCATTCAGTTCAAAATCCTGCATAGGACTTACTATGATAGTGTCTGCCTCCATAGAACAAGTAGAGCAGTCTCTCCAGAATGCCTGTGCAATGGGGGGGAGGGGAGTTGATGGGCCTTCCTTCACACATTATGGACATACCCAGTCATACATTCATTCTGGTGAAATGTACTGCAGGAACTTAGCATAATACTAGAACAACACTGCAGAAGGACCCTAAATATGTGATTTTAGGCATACACCATGATATAGACCTCCCATGAAACTAATATTGTTCAACTGTGGCTTAGTAGTAGATACATGAGATCTGGCTAGGCGTTGGGGAGCACCTGTCATGGCTGAATGGAGAAGGGGAATGGACCTCTATATAGCTGCAGAAAGAGCGACATATAAAAGTAGGGGGTGCCCGCATATGCTCTGTAAAGTATGGGATAGTTGGATTACATACTATGGACTAGATCAGGGATACTCAAAGTATGGCCCGAGGGCCGCATGCGGCCCTCCTGACCTTTAATTATGGCCCCCTGGTGGACAGCAGCACTGTGCTGTTGTTCAATTGATAGAGCAGGAACATTCAGAAAGCTGCAAAAAGGGCATACTTTTTTTGCACGTTAACTAAACTAAAGGTAAAGAAGCACAGACAACTTATCTTTGACATGCAACTGCTTCGTGTCCCCTAGGCACAACTTTTAAAACCCCGACCCTCGCCCTGCTGACATCGGTGTGGCCCTCGGGAAGCCTCATACAGTACTTTGTGGCCCACAGGGAAATGTTTGCGAGTACCCATGGACTAGATGGGGGGGGAGGATGCTGCTGTTGTGTCTGCCTTACAAAATCATTGAGGTGAATACTCTGACATGTCATGTCTGCCAATTTGCAAACGTATTGATGCTTTTTCTTCCACTATACACATTTACCAATGTGAAATATATGATGTACTAATGTCCTTCCACTATGTTTCTTTGCTTGATTGGGGTACCCAGCTGTGCCCTTTTTGTTCTGTTCTATAAAAAAAACAATACAAATGTTCATTAAAAAAACGTACTACAAAATGCAGTTTGTGAATAGGTCTTTCTGTGTTTCATACCATTGCAAGACGGCCACCTGCTGCTGTGTAATGTTGTTACTGCCACCATATGCTCACCATTTTTAGGCGGAAGCATGTTTTCTTTTTCCACTTTACTTCTATTCGATTATATTTAGTTGAGTTTGTGACTGTTTTATTGTGTTTGTGTACGTGGATGAATGCAAAAATGAGTCAGCAGGTGGATGAATGGATGCATGAGTTCAAGGATGAGTGAGAGTGCATATATAATCGCTTATTGAGTACTCAAACCCTTCAATGACTGAAGACGCACCTTTATCTATAAGCCAGACCTTGGAACATTGCCCATGATTGCTGAACAAGTTACTTACTTTCTGTAACGCTTTTTCTGATAAAGCCTCTATCTAACTGCAGATTCCTCCACTTAGAATATTTTTCAGGTGTCGGACCGGAACTGGGAGATTTAGGGCATACCACTACGAGCCGTAACTGCCATTCATAAGCTCCACATTGGCATTGTGCACGCCCGAAGTTATGTTGCAGAGTCCATATAAGCATAATCCCAGCAGGCTCACAGTTTCTTTTGTGATTATTTCCTTGACAAAAACAAAGAGCCACATAAAAACCACTATTTGACCAGTGTGTAGTCTCTAATGATATCTTACGGGTGAAGAGCCCAGTTCACAGAGCAGGAAGGGTCAGTGAGGTATCTGGAGTTAGATAGAGTCTTTATCAGAAAAGCATTACCGAAGGTAAATAACTTGATTTTCTGATAGAGACATCTCACCGCAGAGTCCTCACCTTATAATAGATACCCAAGCAATACATCCCCAGAGGTGTGCTTGCGAACTGGCTCAAACCAGAAAATCCTAGAGGACCGAACTGGCAATCTGCCCATCATGACAGACCTGATTGTCCAAACACAAACAGTAGAGCTTCGTGAACGTGTGGAGTGCCGCTCACGTTTAGGCTTAGCATGTGACCAGGACTGGTGTCCCGTGTGTCAATGCAGTAAAGCGGCCTTGGCCCTGATTGAGTGGGCCCTAAAGCCTCAGGAGGCTACTTCTTAGCTAGGGCATGGCAGATCTTAATACAGAGTACAAATCATTGAGAGATGTCATTCTCAGCCATTCCCTTTTTCGCTCCAGTAAACCTGATTATTGACCACCTACTGATCTTTGATGGAATCACTGTAGAAAGAGAGAACTCTGGGGTATATTAACAAGAGCAATATCACTGCTTTAGCAGCACTTTTTGCCACTAAAGTGGTGATATTTGTATCGCCCTATCAGCAAGCTGTCGCTACCAGCAGTTAGCGACAGCTTTCAGTCGATGGCGACCGGTTTGGGGCCCGCTTTAAATGTCAGCGATATTTATCGCTAATGACATGCAAAGTTGGCGTACTCAAACTGTTAGCGACTGAAACCATTTGCTAACATAGCTATCGCCTATTAGCAACGCAGGCGAAGCGATAACCAAAAGTCACGCTAAGCGTGATTATCGCTAGAATCTAACGCCTGCTAAAAACATGACTTACCTGTTTCTTCAATGGGAGGTGGATTGTCAGGTTAAGTCCCGGTTGGCGTTAATGCGTGAATATTGATGGATTTCCAGCGATATTCAGACATTTCGCCGCTATCGCTGGATATATTAGCACAATGGAGATAAACGTTGCTAATAGCATGTTTTATCCGCTAACATATCCAGCGATAAGCAGCAATAACAATAAACGTGCTAAGCATGTTTTGCGATAAATATCGCAATTCCTTGCTAATATGCCCCTCTATTCAGGTGATGGGGTGTCTCCTACTTAGAATGCTGAGGTGTAGTGAAAAATGTAGACAGAGTGATACACTGACCACATGAAAAGGGGTGCCAACCTTTGCAAAATAGAGGCACACATCCAAAGAACCAGATGCTGGTGTATGGAGGGTCAACCGACAGAGCTTAAAGCGCACTGACCCTCCTGGTGGATGTAATGACCACTAGAAAGACTGTTTTGATAGTCAAGAGCCACAGAAAACAGCTTTGTACTGGCTCTAAAGCGGACCAGATTGAGGTCCCATTGGAGCATCACGAAAGGGGTAGAAGGGAACTAGTGTTGCAAACTTTTCAGAAAATGAGTCACAACAGGTGAGTTGAACAGAGAGGGCTGATCCGGCAATTGCAGGGAGCTGAAATGGCCAAAATAGCCAAAAGGTAACCCATAACAGTGACCAGGGCAAGGCCTTGCTGGGCTAAACATAAAACAGCAACACTTTCGACAGCAAAGCAGAAAGGGAGTCCACATGACAAGCCAACAACATATCCCAAAGGCAGGCATATAGAGTCTTAATGTAGGGATGCCTGGCTGCCAAGATGACACCACAGACCTTGGGAGGGGGATCAAAAACCCTCAACTGTCGCTACTCACTCTTCATGCATAAAGGTGGAGAGTGTGCAGGTTTGGATACAAGAGCCTGCCCTTTTGTTGCAACAGAAGATCCTCCCGAAGGGCCAGGCAGATTGGAGGACCAATGCTCATGCTCAGGAGTTTGGGATACCACACACTGGGCCCAATCTGGAGCCACTAGGATGGCTTGGGCCCAGTCTGTCCTGATCTTCTTGAGTACTCAAGACAGGAGTGGTATCAACAGAAAGGCGTACAGGAAACCTGAGTTCCTCTCTAAGCAGAATGCATCTCTGAGCGACAGCCGCTTTGGAAACTCCAACACACAGAAGGGCTGATGTTGCACTTTCTCGGCCATGGTGAACAGACTGTGCCAAGGTTCTCCCTACTCAAGGAATAGACCTTGTGCCACCTCCAGATATAGTTGCCATTTGTAATCCTCAATGCATCGATAGCTGAGTTCGTCCACCCTGGTGTTCAATGAGTCTGTCCGGGATTGCACAACCAGGAAGATGACATGGTGCTCCAGCCAAGAGTAGAGGTACAGAGCCTCCTGGCATAGGGTCCAATACCCCACCGTGCCCTGTTTGCTGTAATACCACATGTCAGAGGTGTTGTCCCTGAACACCTGAACCATCCTTTCCTTGATGTTTGGGAGGAAGGCATTCAATGCCTATTGGATCACTCTCAGCTCCAGAAAGTTGATGTGGAGCTAAGATTCCGCCAGAGACCAGAATTCTCTGATCTCCACCACTCCCAGGTGGCCGCCCCAAACTAGAAGTGACACATTGGTCACCACCATCAGCTCTGGGTAGGGAGGAGAGATGTGTCTGCCATGGACCCAAATGTGGTTTATTCGCCATCACAGCAGATCTTTTGCAGATTCCTTCAAAATCTAGACCAGGTCAGATAGATTTCAGATCCTACTGCAGAGTCCACATATGCCATCTCGTGTGCTTCACTAGCAAGATGCAAGAGGCGATCAGACCCATTTGCTTCAGAATGAGTCTCACGAAATCCAGGAGTGAGGCTGAAACAACAGGATCGTGGTACAGATATCTTGCACTCTCGGTTTCATAGGATAGATGTGGAACTGTATCCAGAATGGCTCAGAAAAAAGGGAGAGTCTGAGAAGGAGCCAGGTGTGACTTTGGCATGTTTATAGTGAACCCCAGTGAGTGCAAATGGCTTGCAGTAGTCTGGAGGTGGATGACAACTGCCTGGGGCGAGCCACGTTCAGCTGCCAGTCATCAGGCTAGGGGAAGACTGTAACCCCTAACCTCCGAAGATGAGCTGCAATCACCGCCATCACTTTCATGAACATTCAAGGGGCAGTGGTGAGGCTGAAGGGGAGCACAGAGACATGGAAATGCTTGTTGCCCACCGTGAACCACAGGTAATGCCACCTGTGGGCTTGCAGAATGGAGATGTGAAAATAAGCATCTGCAAGTCCAATACTACTATCCAGTCTCCAGGGACCAGGTCAGGCAAGACCTGAGCCAAGTTGATCATCTTCAATTTCTCTTCCGGGAGAAAGTCGTAGAGAGGGTGCAGCTCTAGTATAGGACAAAGTCCTCTATCCTTTTTTGGCACCAGAAAGTAGCAGGAATAGCAACTACATCCTACATCTGAAGAAGGCACCATCTTGATTACTCCTTTGGTCCAAAGAGCCTGTACTTCTTGATGAAGCAAATCAAGATGGCCCATCATTATCTATTCTGGGTATGGTGGCAAAGATGAAGGAGTTTCAATGAATGAAAGGGCGCAGCCCTTCTGCACAATTTGAAGCAGCCACTTTCCGGCAGTAATTGCGGGCCATTGGGGGAGGTGGTGCCTAATCCTACCACCCACTGGATGGATGTGCTGGATGTAAGGTGAACTAAAGAGGCTTAGATGCTGCGGCAAGCCAGAGGGGTGGGTTACTGGACATCATGCTGAGTTTGGTTCCAGCGTCCTCTCTGGGATTTGCAACATCATCCACTAAAGGACTGGATAGGGTGTTGGACTGACGGGTATGCTTGTTATTGTTGATGCCCATGTGTGCCCCCATCACAGCCCCAGAAGGGGGAAAAAGACTGTTGCTGAGACCGGGCCATTAAATGCTGAGACCTAGCGGTGACGCGGCTGTCCAAGAAGCAATCTCGTGCCATGTTGGCTTTGCCACCAAATAGGTGAGAGCAATCGAAGGGCATGCCAATCAAGGACAATTGGACATCCCCTTAAAGTGGACTACAACCAGGCATTTCAATGCAGTGCTTCTGTAGGGCCTATGGCTGTACCCAGGGAGTCTTTGATATCCAGCACACACCTGATGGCAACATTTTCTGCATCTCAACTGTCTACTAAGGCTTAGTTGAGGATGGCTCGGCTATACTCAGAAAGCATGGGAAGTAGCTGCCCAACTAAGTCCCATAATTCATGGGAGTATCGGCCCAAGACTGGCATGCAGTGTTCAATAGGCTTAACTAGAAGAGAAAATGTTCTTCCAAAAGGTGTCCAGCTTCTTGGATTCCCTGTCTGGTGGTGTGAAAGGGAACGTGTTGAGGCCTGCATGACCAGGTTTTCAGGGATGGGTGCTGGGAAAGGAAGGCTGGGTATCCTGGGGAGGAAAGTGGTGTTGGGCAATAATGCAGTGTACAGGAGGGCCAGTGCACGGTTAGGCCCAGGCCCATAGGAGAACATCAGTGAAGGCTTCACTGAAGGGGAGCAATGGTTCATCCAAGCCTGATCCTGGGTGAAGCACCTTTGTCAAGACGTTGAACTTGACCTCGACTACTGGCAGCTTTAGAGTAAGAACCTCCACTGTCCTGTGTATAACAGTGGCGAAAAAAGCCCCCTCCTCCAAAACAAGGGCCAGAGGGGAAAGGGGGAAAGGATGCCGGAGAATGGAGAAGAGTTTAAGTCATTGGCGTTACCCCATACCAAACCCTCCTTAAACTTCAGGAAAGAAGGGTTTATCTAGGGGCAGTAATTCTGGGGGTTGGAAGAGACTGGATGGTGCCAGTATCAAAATCGAAAGGTGCTGGGGCAGCACTGACTGTAATTCAGGGATGATGGCCTCATCATCAAGGATGGCGCTGGATGGGAAGGAGTCAGGCTAGAAGAAGGTGGATTTAGAGAGCTTTGCTGGTGTCGGTCTGGATCTGCCAGCAGTAACCTAGTTGGGGTACCTTTCAACTCAGTAGGGTCTGAGGGCATGCCAGAGTGTATCAGTGGCTCAAAGATGGGATGCAAGGCATCATAGAACTCCTTCAGCTTACAGGAGTCACTCCATTACCAGAAAACCATGGGAAGCCTCGAGAGGTTTTGTATGCCATCTATGCAGGTGGAGTGCGGCAGTGGGGCCTCAAAGTACGAAGTCGGGATGGGTAAGCCGACGAACACTTTGTTTACTTCTTTTTGTGTTTCCTAGACTTACCTGACTTTGAAGAGGACATTTGGAGCTAGAAAAAGCATGTCTGAGGGAACAACTCCGGGAACGGACCAAAGGTCTTACCCAGGAACTGTACCAGGAACAGCGCAGAGCTTTCTTCTGCTATGCCACCAGGAGCTTCATTGACTGCTCGCAGATGGCCTTCGGTGTATGGACTTACACTTGCCGCAGGCCTTGGGGTTGAGACCTGAACTCAGGCCCCAAAGAGGATCAGGCAACGACATTTGTCTGTGCCAATCCACACAGAATTTAAAACACGTAGGGTCATATTATCAAGCAAGAGCGATACATTATCGATGCTTTTATCGGCAGGAAACTGCCGCTAAAGCGGCGATAATGGGCTTGATAATATGCCGTGACGGGCAGGAGAGGTGACGGGGCAGGAGAGGTGACGGGGCAGGAGAGGTGACGGGGCATGAGCTAGAGCGGTAACAGGGCTGGAGCGGTGAAAGGACAGGAGCGGTGAAAGGACAGGAGCGGTGAAAGGACAGGAGCCGTGTAAGGACAGGAGCGGTGAAAGGACAGGAGACTGGAACGGGGCAGGAGCAGTGAACAGGGCAGGAGCAGTGAACGGGGCAGGAGCAGTGAATGGGGCAGGAGCAGTGACGGGGCAGGAGAAGTGACGGGGCAGGAGAAGTGATGGGGCAGGAGAGGCGACAGGGCAGGAGAGGTGACGTGGAAGGAGAAGTGACAGGGAAGGAGAGGCAACAGGTCAGGAGAGGCAACCGGGCAGGAAAAGTGACGGGGCAGGAGAAGTGACCGGGCAGGAGAAGTGACCGGGCAGGAGAAATGACTGGGCAGAAGAAGTGACAGGCAGGTGATGTGATGGGCAGGTGACATGACGGGCAGGTGACGTGACATGGTAGGAGAGGAGAGGTGACCGGGCAGGAGAAGTGACGGGCAGCAGAAGTGACGGGCAGGTGACGTGACGGGCAGGTGACGTGACGGGGCAGGTGACGTGACTGGGCAGGAGAGGTGACGGGGCAGGAGAGGTGACGGGGCAGGAGAGGTGACGGGGCAGGAGAGGTGACGGGGCAGGAGAGGTGACGTGGCAGGAGAGGTGATGTGGCAGGAGAGGTGACGGGGCAGGAGAAATGACGAAGCAGGAGAAGTGATGGGGCAGGAGCGGTGATTAAGCATGAGCAAGAGCGGTAACCGGGCAGGAGCGGTGAACAGACAGGAGCAGTGAATGGGGCAGGAGCAGTGAATGGGGCAGGAGCAGTGAACAGGGCAGGAGCAGTGAACGGGGCAGGAGTAGTGAACGGTGCAGGAATAGTGAACGGTGCAGGAGTAGTGAACGGGGCAGGAGAAGTGAACGCGGCAGAAGCAGTGAACGGGGCAGAAGTGGCAGGGCTGGAGCAGTGAACGGGGCAGAAATGACGGGGCAGGAGAAGTGACAGGACATGAGAAGTGACGGGACAGGGCAGGAGAGGCGCCAGGGAAGGAGAGGCGCCAGGGAAGGAGACGCACCAGGGAAGGAGAGGCACCAGGGAAGGAGAGGCGCCAGGGAAGGAGAGGTGACAGGGCAGGAGAAGTGATGGGCAGGAGAAGTGATGGGCAGGAGAAGTGATGGGGCAGGAGAGGTGACGGGGCAGGAGAGGTGACGGGGCAGAAGCAGTGATTAGGCATGAGCAGGAGCAGTGACCGGGCAGGAGAGGGGAACGGACAGGAGCGGTGAATGGACAGGAGCGGTGAATGGACAGGAGCGGTGAACGGACAGGAGCGATGAACGGGGCAGGAGTGGTAAATGGGGCAGGAGCGGTGAACAGGGCAGGAGCGGTGAACGGGGTAGGAGCGGTGAACGGGGCAGGAGCGGTGAGCAGGGCAGGAGCGGTGAACGGGGCATGAGCAATGAACAGGGCAGGAGCGGTGAACAGGGCAGGAGCGGTGAACAGGGCAGGAGCGGTGAACAGGGCAGTAGCGGTGAACAGGGCAGGAGCAATGAACAGGGCAGGAGCAGTGAACAGGGCAGGAGCAGTGAACAGGGCAGGAGAAGTGACGGGCAGGAGAAGTGACGGGCCTGGAGAAGGGAGGGGGCAGGGGAATTGATGAAGCAGGAGTGTTGATCGAGCATGAGCAGGAGTACTAACTGGAAAGGAGTAGAAAGGGCAGGAGCAGGCGTTTCCCAGGGTGACTGGAAAGGTAGGGGACCAGTTTAGTTTGGGGGGGACCGGTTTTGTATAGGTGCAGGAGTTTTAAAAACACTGCAAAGTTCTTTGTATATTCAGCAGGTTTCGGTCAACAATGCAAGTGCCAAGATAACTTTGGTGATCAATATACCTGCTGGAGAGAGTTGGGAGCATGTTTTGTCTAGTGGCTGTTTTACTCATCTAAGGTAGTGCAGAGGGGTAATATGCCTGCTGCAATTGCATGGTGAGCAAAAAACGATGGATTTAGGCCTAGATCTCTGTACTGGGGCGAATGTACGACATTGTTCTGCATTCTGTCCATCAACTGTTGTTTTTGCATTTGTTACCTCGAGTGGGACGGGTATGCTCAGACGTGAGTCCCGTGCTCTCCATGCCACTGGAATCAAGCTATCCTGGCTGATGAGGGCTGAAAGCCCGAAACAACCTCTGCCCCTGTCTTCAGGCAGGTCGCTCCCCTCACGGCCACGCAGCCCCCTGGGTGTCCGGTGACTCGCTGCCACTGCCGCCCGTGAGAGCCCGCCTTCCGCCTCGACGAAGCTCCGTACTGCAGCTTGGTGCTCTTGTGTCCTTTGTTGCCCCTCTGCTTTCTGTACCCCGTGACTCTTGTGCCCTGTGCCCTCTGTTGCCCCTTTTTCTTTCTTGTACCCCGTGACTCTTGTGCCCTGTGTCCTCTGTTGCCCCTTTTTCCGTTCTGTACCCTGTGACTTTGGTGCCCTGTCATCCTTTGCTGCGCCTGTTTGCAGTCTGTACCCCGGGTCCGCCTTTTCCTGCTCCCTGTCCCCTTGCGTTTCCCGCCGCTGCGTACCTACGGCCCCGCCCCCTGGGGTCCCATTGGCCACCCCGCTCCCACCTCCCAGCTGCTCCTCCCTCCCTCTGCCCCTCATATGGAGGCCGCGCAGTGATTGAGGGAGCGACCTCTGTCTCTCCCCTCACCGCCACGCAGCCCCCTGGGTGTCCCGTGACTCGCTGCCACTGCCGCCCGTGAGAGCCCGCCTTCCAACTCCGGGAAGCTCCGTCCTGCAGCTTGGGTGCTCTTGTGTCCTTTGTTGCCCCTCTGCTTTCTGTACCCCGTGACTCTTGTGCCCTGTGCCCTCTGTTGCCCCTTTTTAGGTCTCGGCTAAGCGCGCGGAAGCACGTTCTCGCCGAGAACCTATTGTTGCCGTGTCTGCTTCCCAGGAGACAATCCTGGCCACGCGCATCGCTTTGGAGGCGATTTGAAACTGCCACGCGAACGCGCGCTGTGGCCAGGCGCTGTCTCCTGGGAAGCTCGAAACACCATACACGCATGCGCATACACACAGACACACACACAAGCGCCCATGCATGCACGCACATACATACATACATAGAGACACACCCCCCCACACATACATACACACACACGCGCACACACAAGTGCACCGAGGCCCCCCTCCCCCACCGCCGCCACCACCGTCGCACACGTCCTTTTGAACTTACCTGGCCAATCTCGGGGGGCTCTGCTCTCAGCACGCGGCGCGCAACCTCCTGCTGGCGCGGCTCCGGGGCTCTCCACCGCTCACAGGAGCCCCGGGGTGCGAGACGCATTGACTCCGCCTGCCTCCTCTTCCGGTCCGGACGTGGCCCCGCCCCTTCAAAGGCAACCTTGCCTGACTTCCGGTGCGGCCGCGGCGGGATTCCGGGTGCATACTCTGTTCTTTCAGCTCCTTACAAAACTACAAGGCCCTTTGCCCTTTTAAAGCTGAACACAGACCAGTGATGGGTTTCTCAGTCTCATTTCTGTTTCTGCAAAGTGACTTGAGGTGAGTGATTTGGTGCTCCATACTGTGGACGTTTCAGGAAAGTACTGCGTTTTGCCCTGTTTGTTTGGGATCCTCCACCGCGCTCATTTTTAAAGGCTGCGCCACAAACATTCTGCTTTATTATTGGTGACTGCTTGGCATTACTAGAGGTGGTTATGTCCTACTGGTAATAGTTACAGCACAAAAATAGGAGTTAAATTTGCTAATTCTGCGGGACAGCATTACTGCTCCTTTGGTGACCCCTTTTCTGCATAGCTCACTCTCTTTAATTTCGAACTTCTACACAGCCTTTTGGAGCAGTTTGTCTAGCCTGAACAGTGCCTAGTGGAGTCATAGGAATCGCAAACACTACTGCGTCTTGGATTGTGTATTTGGAATATTGACCGTCCTTGGGTTAGTTGGATGTTGCTGATGCGTTGTCAGCTTGATATGTGCAGCTGTTGCCCAAACTTCCTCAAGCTTTACTCATCATCCACCAAATAGTATTTCTTGGACACATTGTGCATGAAAGCTATTAGTAATGGCACCTAATTGCCTTTAATAGATTTCCTACTGAATCAGAATCAAAGGTTTATATGTGTGACTCGAGCCACGTTTGCTGAGTACCAGAAGTATCCCTTGCTCTGTCAATTCTCGTAAGCCATTCCAAGGGTTGTCTGCACGTTCAGTCTTGTATCCCTGTCCTTTGCTGTCCTACCACTATTAAACTAGTTACATTGGCAGACCGTGCAGAGTAAACTGTTAAAGCCCAAAGAAGCTTGGGCACAGTGGCATATCTCAGCTCAAGCCTTTGTCTTAGGATGGGATTGCCAGAGAAGGAAATGTCCTCTGTCAGAGGGCTACAGCAGTTGGGGCCAAGGAGCAGTCTCCCTGCAAAAAAAGGAGAGGCACCTTCACAGCAGTAATCATGCATGGGAACAGTACACGCTCCCTGGCATCTTCCATGTGCTGGTTTGTGAAGGCTGTGGCACTACAGCAATTCCCTGAGCATCCCATCTCTTCTGGATTGCAGAGCTCGATTTAGGATTACACGAGGCCGCAGTGCATGCATGATGTGACTTCAGCAGTCCTGCTTCTGTGTCTTGTCTGCTTTAATGTGGCAGTTGTTACACCAATCCTCATGTCCTTTCACTTTGTGTTTCTCCCTCCTTGGCTCCTATGGGATATTTAGCTATTTTGCCTTGCTTCTTCTTAAATGGTTTTTGGGAGTTCTTCGTGCACCCTTCCTACCCGAACATTTTACACTTGCTCTGCTGAAGGTACTAAGGGGCATATTACCAACCGATAGAGATCATTTTTGTCTCTAACTTGTTTAGAGACAACAATTATCGCCGCAAATCGGCGATTTTTATCGCAGATAAACCTTGCTATTAGCAAGGTTTATCGCAAATGCGATAAAAAACGGCCGCAATGCATGAATATCGCTGAAAAGTCAGCGATATTCATGCATTATCGAGCAAATGCTCTTAGCCATGTTATCCACCTCCCATTTGATAACATGGCTAAGAACTGCTCCTGGGTAGGTGTTAGCTTTTGGAGATATTCGCGCTTAGCGCGAATATCTCCAAAAGTTGGTAATAGGAGATAGCGATGTTAGCGACTGTTTCCAGTCGCTAACATCTTGGCACGCCCACTTTGCATGTCATTAGTGATAAATATCACTGACATGCAAAGCGGGGCCCAAGATGGTCACTATCTCCTATTAGCTGTTGCTAACTGGTGTTAGCGACAGCTTGGTAATAGGGAGATAATTTTATCTCCGCTTTCTTGGCTTTTAAAGCCAAAAAAGCGGAGATAAAGCCCCTTGATAATATGCCCCTAGGTTTCTAGCTGACCAAGAAGCTGTGCCCAGACCTAGCAGGTCCATTTCACCAAGACTAAGGCCACACATAGGTTTAGTTTATTCTCTCTCTCCACCCCCCCCCCTTCCACCCACTCCCCTGCCCACCTGTTCTGTATTAAATTACACCTAAGGGAGGTGTGCGGATTAGTGGTGAGGATTGCTCCCTTTCCAGTATCCTCCAGGCTATGTCAATGTGCCATTTCTAAAAAAAAAAAAAAAAAGTGTCGGTGAAATGTTATTGTATTGATACATGGGTTTCTTTATGTTTTTGCGTTGTGTGCACTGTGCTTTGAAACTTGCAAGGTTGTGTTACACATTTTATAAAAATATAGGCGATAGAACAAGAGCAAATGAAATCTCAAAAAACACCTTTCCTTGCTCTGCTTTCGCTCATCACTGCTTTCACTGTCCTCTGCCAGCTCCTCGGCGCTCTGCTATCGCGTGTGTGTGTGTGTGTGTGTGTGTGTGTGTGTGTGTGTGTGTGTGTGTTCGTGTATGTGTGGCTCTGTGTGGGTGCAAATGCAATAGGTCTTGCATTTGCGAGGTATTAAGCTATTGGCATTGTAAATGACAATGCCTTTTATTTATGTTTTAAAAACAAAAACATAAATAAAAATAATGTCAAGAGCAATAGCAATAGCTCTAACTTTAACAATGCCGAGACCATTGCATTGTAAATGCTTGTTCTTTCTTGTACCCCGTGACTCTTGTGCTCTGTGTCCTCTGTTGCCCCTTTTTCCGTTCTGTACCCCGTGACTTTTGTGCCCTCTCATCCTTTGTTGCCCCTGTTTGCAGTCTGTACCCCGTGTCCGCCTTTTCCCGCTCCCTATCCCCTTGCGTTTCCCGCCGCTGCGTCCCTGCGGTCCCGTCCCCTGGGGTCCCATTGGCCGCCCTGCTCCCACCTCCCAGCTGCTCCTCCCTCCCTCTGCCCCTCATATGGAGGCCGCGCAACAGGCGCGCAGTGGACACGTGCAGCGGGAGCACCGATTGTGCGCCAAAGGCAAGCCCGTCTGCGCCCGTCCACGCCTGGACCGCACCCAGCGCCAGAACCACTGGCCCTCGACGACACCAGCTCACCCGACGGACTTATGACGCCGCCACCCTCCACGCACTCAACGCCGGCCGGAACCCCGCCTGCCACCGAGCCACCCCGAAGCGCACCCACGGACCCTTCACCTGCCAAGCCTGCAAATTCACCTGCCTCCGAACCTGCACCGCTCCCGCCAAGCCAGGCACCAGCAACAATCACCTCAAGTGCATCCTGCTCAACACTCGCTCCGTCCACAGGCACGCCGGCGAACTCTGGAACCTCCTCGACACAACATCACCAGACGTCGCCTTCCTCACAGAAACCTGGATGAACGCCTCCTCAGCCCCCGACATCGCCATAGCCATCCCAGATGGCTACAAGATCACCCGGAAGAACCGCATCAACCAAACCGGAGGAGGCATCGCCATCGTCCACAGAAACACCATCTGAATCACGACCAACTCCGACGACACTCTCACCGCCGCCGAGCACCTTCACTTCCAGATACACACCGACCCCAAGACCACCCTCAGAGCCACCCTCATCTACAGACCCCCGGGACCACGCACACAATTCAGCGAAGGCATCGCAGACTTCATCAGCCCACACGCCCTAACCTCCTCAGACTACATCCTCCTAGGAGACCTCAACTTCCACTTGGAGAACAACAAGGACAGCAACACCACCGCCCTGCTGGACAACCTCGCCAACCTCTGACTCAAGCAACTGGTGAACACCCCCACCCGCTACGCCGGCCACACGCTTGACCCCATCTTCTCCTCCAGCAAGCACATCTCCTTTAGCCACTCCACCGGACTACACTGGACAGATCACAGCTGCGTCCACTTCAACTTCAGGAGAACCACGACACACCACCACCCGCAAAAGGTACCCCACAGAAGCTGGAACAAGATCACCGCAGACCAACTCACCACCTCCCTCAGCCAGAACCCTCCCACCAGCACAACGGACCCCAACGAAGCAGCCCGCAACCTCACACAGTGGCTCACCAACTGCGTCGATGACCTCGCACCACTGAAGAACCCCCCCAGCAGACACGGCAGCAAGAAAGCCTCAAAATCTCCAAGAAAACCTGCTGCACCCTCGAGAAAGCCTGGCGCCACGACCAGACAACAGAAAACATGACAGCTCTCAAGAACGCCACCCGCAAACACCACCAGCTGATCCGCACCACCAAAAGGACCACATTCAAAGAACGACTGGACAACAACTCCCACAACAGCAAGGAACTCTTCAGTATCGTTAAAGAGCTTTTCAGCCCCAGCACCTGCAACAACGACATCACACCCTCGCAAGACCTCTGCGACTCACTCGCCTTGTTCTTTCACCGTAGGATCGCCGACATACACAACAGCTTCAGCGCACAGACCACGCACCCAACCACCGACCCAGCACCCCCCGCCACCACCCTCCGCACCTGGACCTCGGTCAGCACCGAAGATACCACCCGCACGATGAACACCATCCACTCCGGCTCCCCTACCGACCCTTGCCCACACCACATCTTCAACAAAGCCGCCCCCATCATCGCACCCCATCTCCGAGACATCATCAACAGCTCCTTCGCATCAGCCACCTTCCCGGAGAGCTGGAAGCACGCCGAGCTCAGCGCCCTCCTGAAGAAACCCACCGCGGACCCCACGGATCTCAAGAACTACCGCCCCATCTCGCTCCTCCCTTTTCCGGCCAAAGTCATCGAGAAGACCGTCAACAAGCAACTCTCAGCCTTCCTCGAGACAAACGGATCCCTCGACCCCTCGCAGTCTGGTTTTCGAGCAACCCACAGCACCGAGACCGCCCTCTTTGCAGCCACCGACGACATCAGGTCCCTGCTCGACAACGGGGAAACAGCTGCCCTCATCCTCCTGAACTGCTCAGCAGCCTTCGACACCGTATGCCACCGCACCCTGATACAGCGCCTCAGCAACATTGGAATCCAAGGAAAGGCCTTGGAGTGGATCACCTCATTCCTCGCCGGTAGAACCCAGAGAGTCCGCCTCCCCCTGTTCCGGTCAGCGGCCACCGAAGTCATCTGCGGCGTCCCGCAAAGATCCTCGCTCAGCCCTACCCTCTTCAACGTCTACATGACCCCCCTCGCAGCCATCTCACACCAACACAACCTTAACATCATCTCCTACGCAGACGACACCCAGCTGACCCTGTCCCTTACCAAGGACCCCGCCACCGCCAGAGCCAACCTCCAGGAAGGAATGAAAGGTGTCGCGGAATGGATGAAGCTCAGCCGGCAGAAACTGAACTCAGAAAAGACGGAAGTCCTCATCCTGGGAACATCTCCCTCCGCCTGGGACGACTCCTGGTGGCCCCCTGCCCTGGGCACCGCCCCCAAGCCAACAGACCATGCACGCAACCTGGGCTTCGTCCTGGACTCCTCCCTCACGATGACCAAGCAAGTCAACGCCATCTCATCATCCTGCTTCAACACCCTGCGCATGCTCCGCAAGATCTTCCGATGGATCCCCACCGACACCAGGAAGACGGTCACCCAGGCCCTCGTCACCAGCCGACTGGACTATGGAAACATCCTCAACGCTGGAACCACAGCCAAACTACAGAAAAGACTCCAATGCATACAGAACGCCTCTGCACGACTCATCCTGGACACTCCCCGCCACAGCCACATCACTCCCCAGCTGAGAAACCTGCACTGGCTCCCCGTCAGCAAGAGGATCACGTTCAGACTCCTCACCCACGCACACAAGGCTCTCCACGACATTGGGCCCAAATACCTCAACAACCGCCTCACATTCTACACACCCACCCACCAGCTCCGATCCACCAGCCTCGCACTCGCTACCATTCCACGCATTCGCAGAACCACCACAGGAGGAAGATCCTTCTCCTACCTGGCGGCCAAGACATGGAACTCCCTCCCCACCCACCTACGACTTACCCAGGACCATCTCTCCTTCAGGAAACAGCTCAAGACCTGGCTCTTCGAGCAGTAGTGGACCCCCTCCCTCTCCCCCAGCGCCTTGAGACCCTAACGGGTGAGTAGCGCGCTTTACAAATTCCCTGATTGATTGATTGATTGAAACCGGTCCTAGGATGCTTGTTTCCAGTTCAGGGAGGACCTGGCCTGGCAGTTCGAGCTGGACTGATCCCATTGGGTGCAGGATCAAGACTGATTAGGATACGGCTGGGTCCAAACTGGAATGGCATGGTGAACAAAGAAACAATGGATTTAGGCCCAGATCTCTGTACTGGGGTGAATGTATGATATTGTTCTCCATTCTGTCCACCAGTTGTTCTTTGTGCTATATTATGATTGAGCAGCTAGCTGGCTGACATAATTATGAAGGAGCCTTTGTGGGTTTCCTTGAGTCTAGATACTCCTGACGAGTCCCTTTCTCTTCTGAGCCCTGCTTAACACGTGTACAGGAGGAGCCCTGTATTCGTGACCTCAATGTTTAAGACAAAAAATAATCATGGATTTCTGAACAATGAGAGTAAAAGCATTAAGGTAACATGGTGTTCCTGCTTATATTTCACACGCTTTACATAAACCTGTATTCCCTATGAGTGTTTGCTTTTTCCTGAATTAAACTTCAAATAAATATGTTTATCCATTGTTTTATTTAAATAACGTTATAAGCTGTAACTGGTCAGTGAAATGCTAAACGTACAAAAAATTGGTATGTTTTGCTATTTCTAGCCACACCCCTGACTCCGCCCACTTATTCAATCTTCGGTTATTCCCGCCCCCTGATTCTCCACCCACAGTTCCCCTACTTTTTTTTCCCACTTCGACCACTGGAACAACGGCGCTTCTGGGACGGGCAAAGGCAGCAGGTTCACTGGTGGATGTGCGGGGGTGGGGGAGCGGGGTGGAAGTCGAGGAAACACGCAGAGGGGACCCGGGGAGGCATGTAGGAAGGAGACACACGGGTGTACAGTAGGAACTCAGGGCGGTATGCAGGAGGGACACAGGGAGATACGCATGTGTGGAGGGCAAATGACAGCCTAGGGTGCAGGAAGGAGGTATGCAGGATCACACAGGAAATTGCACAGTGGCCCCAACACAGTAGGGGGACGGAAGAAAGTTAGAAGGGTCACAGATGAGAGTATCAGGTGTCAGAGGCAGAGTTATGCATAGTCTGCATCGCAAGGGGTGCTAATAAGATATTTAGGGGTAAATGGGGAATATGGAAGTTGGTTATGGCTGGGTGTACTAAGGAGATATGCAGGGGAGCAGAGGGAGATATACAGAGTAAGAATAATGCTATGCGAGGTAAGGAAAGGAGACTAAACAGGGATAGGCAGGGAACACGGGGAAATGCAGTGTGAAACAGGTGGTTACAGAGGGTGAAGCACAGTGGAGACAGTCGGGGATATCCAAGTTGGCACAGAGGTGTGTGTGCAAGACCCCGGGGATATGCAGGAAAGCCACACATCGGTTTAAGGAGGTCCGAGCATGGGTCATACAGTGGTCAGGGATGTGCATGGGAATACTTTTAGGTGAATACAAGTGGCATACCAGAGTACAGTAGTGTGAAATGCAGGGGGTATGTGGAATAGGGAGAGAGACATGCTGGTCGCACAAGGGGCGTGCACTGTGGTGCAACGGTGTATGTAGGATTGCCACAGTGGAAAGTTCAGAATAGATACGTGTGCATGTGAGGTGTTTGAAGGATGGGCAAAGAGGGGCTATGCAAATGACTCAGAGAGGGTATGAATGGTAGGTACAAGACAGCCATGTAGAGGAAACAGCAGGGTGTGCAGACACAGGAAGGGTATGCACGGTTGGGCACTGGAAGGGCATGTAGAGTTGGCACAGGAGAGGCAAGCAGAGTGGGAACAGAAGTAGTCTATTTAGTGTACTCGGAAGGGCTGTGCAGAACTGACAGAGGAGGGTATGCGGAACGGGCACAATCTGGATATGCACGGGTCGGGGGTATACAATGGAGGGTTACGACGGCGTTGAGGGACAGTGAACACCAGCCAACCTTACCGTGTTCATCCTGAGCTCCGGGGAGAAGGTGCCCGTGCTGTTGCCTGTGCACAGTGAAGCTCCCGCCTCCTGAGCTCCCTGCTTGGTACAGGCGCTCCGCCCGCCACAGTCCTTTCCTGGAGGGGCTAGGAAGAGGCTGTCCAGGGAGAGAGGAGGCTGCAGTCCATTCACCGCAGTGCAGGCCCGCTTCCCCCGTGGCCGGTGCTTCCATGTGGATGAGCACGCTGAGCACTGCCTGAAGTTTGAGCCTGAGGACTTCGGCACCGCTCGGCAGCCGTACGGGCAGGGGAGGGGGGTGACTGAGGCTGCTCCGACGCTGACATCACGCTGCATATGTGCAGGAGGGGGACCGATGGCATGCTGCATGCGTGCGCACAGGCCAGGCCAGGGGGCAGAGAGGTTCAGACAGGGGTAGCTGAGTACACAGAAGCCGACAGCTACTGAAACTTTGAAGCACCAGGGGACGGACAAGGAACCAGAGAGAATAACTGGGGACAGGAACCAAAGTCAGGCGCTGAAACAGGTGTAGATATAGAGATCGAGAGATGCACAGAAGGCCACTGAGACACAGGCACAGACACAGAAGCACAGGACTGGACATGCATGGATATTAGGACCGCAATTTCAAGACAGATACCAGCACATAAACTCTGAGACTCAACTATTAAGCGAAACATCAAGATAAAGTCACCACAAAAGTTACAGCGAGACAGATCCACGAACACAAACACAAGTAGAGACAGACAACGAAGCACAGACAAACACAGGTACAAAACAAACTCCGAAACATCTTGAAATGAAAACAGATACCAAAAAACAATAATTGAAGCCTCCCGATCGAGTGAGATATGGAGATAAATGAAACCGGTAATTAGATATATAGAATGAAAGCTTCAGCAAGGGCACAGCCACTTACTAAGCATCGATGCCAGGGTACAGAGAGTCATAATTACTTGTCCTCCCCGTGACCCCATGTGCCGCTGAGCTCCATGCCTGCTTCACAGCTGTTGTGAAGACTTTTCTTATCTGCTTGTTAAATCTGCTTGTTAAATAAACAATAACAAAAATAAACAAGCAGATAAGAAAAGTCTTCACGACAGACGTAAAGCAAGCCACTGAGTCCGGAGGGGCCGGACCAAAAAGCCAAAGGGAGGCAACACAGATAGCATTTTTCCAATGGCTGGCCACCGTTTAGCATAAACAGTGACGCCAACCAATGTAAATAAGGGGCGGGGCTTAAAGCCCTTTTCTAAATGTACTCATCTGCATTACATCTCGCCGAGCGAGCTGCGCATGTGCACAGCAACGCTAGGCAAGACTTAAAAATCAGAAATATTGCTGGCATTCCCAACAAAAAATGGAATGGGAAGCAATATCTCTGCTTCAATCTAAACCCAAAGGGTACTACATTTGGCACTGGGGAGGTCGGGTAGGAGAAGTTACTTCACATTTATTTTTTCAGTTTTATATAGCACAAACTCGACCAAAAGTTATCAGAGCACCGTACATGAGCACAAGTTGCATTACAGACTGACACATTCATTTTCAGGCTCAGGGTGATTAAGGGCCAGATGTACGATGCTTTTTAGTGTGCGCAAACAGGTCTTAGACCCGTGTGCGCACGCTAAAAAGCATGGGCCCCTGTACAAACAGTATTTTGCCACTCGCATATAAATTGCGACTCGCAAAATACTGTTTTGCCACTCGCTATTAGGAAGGGGGATTCCCTTACTAATCGCGACCGCAAATCTATGTACCAATGTTTTGCAACCACAATTGCAGTCGCAAAATACTCGCAAATTACCACCTTAATGCATTCGCAAGGGGGAAGGGGTCTCCGGGGATCCCTTCCCTTTGCAAAATTATTTTTTAAGGGCAGGCAGTGGTCCCAGGGACCACTGCCTGCCCTTAAAAACTGAAACAAGAACATTTCATTTTTATTTTTGAATTGCATCCCATTTTCCTTTAACCCGTTGCGCGCTCATGACAGCTCCATGCCGTCATGAGCCACGGGCGGCGAGTGCTCATGATGGCGTGGAGCCGTCATGCTGCTGCTGCTCCGCCCATGCGGCACTAATTCCCCGGGCGGGCTAATGACGGCTCCATGCTGTCATGAGCACACGCCACCTGTGACTCCTGACAGCGTGGAGTCGTCATTAGTACCGGAGCGCCGCACTCACCCTCGCGCCATGGCAGAATTCACGCCACTGCAAAGGGGTTAAGGAAAACGGACTGCATAAAAAAAAAAGCTGCTTTATTTAAAAGCAGTCCCGACATGGCAGGCCACCATCACTGGGAGGGGTTGTCATTTCCAATGGGCTTGCAAATTGCGAGAGGCTCATTAATATTCATGAGCCTCGCAATTTCCGAACCCATTGGGAATCGCAAACAGTGTTAAACACACTGTTGTACATGCCAAATAGCGCCTCGCAATTGCGACGCAATTTACGAGGCGCTATTTGGCAGGTCGTACCTCTGGCCCTAAGTGATTTGCCCAGAATCACAGGACGTTTGACCCTCACGCCAGACTCGAACTTGGTTCCCCAGCTTCAACGTCGGCTGCTCTAGCTGTGCAGCCACATCCTCGGGCCAATAGCCCTGCCCCTAGGTGTGACGACGGCCACAGAGGCAGTCCAACACCCTAGACCCCACTAAAATGTCATCACTTCACCCTCTCAGAGGACCCCCCAATCACATTTTCGTGAATTTCTGGGACGCACCATCCACCCGACACAGCCAGGAGGAGACCAGGCAAGCCTAGCCTCGCCCCCGTCCCCCCCACCAGCATTCAATGAGCAATGTTTTTTAATTAATCTATGGATTTCATTGTTAATGTACGACCTTTTGCAGTGAAGTGCGTCTACTCCTCTCCAAAAACCTTTTTTTTTACTTCAGTCTTCACACATTGTTTGACATTTTATGCTACTACGGATTACCATCACTATTTAATCTCGAATGATTGTTATTTGAAAACAAATCAGTTTGAAATTCAAACTGTGAACCTTACCACAACATACCGTGTACAAATTGGATGGGACTCCCCCTGTTACAGTAATGTACAAAGCACAAGAGGAAAGCCAAAGTCGATGTGATGACCGTGCAGAGGTTATAACAAAAATGTTTTGTTTTTTTAAACAGCTTTTCAAATCTGTGATAAAATAATTTTCAGCATTTGAATATTGATTTTAAAAAGAGTTGCGGGTTCTCTTTAATAAAATGAAATAAGCATTTTTCTGAAACATAAAATGCTCCAATGACATTTTCAAATTATTCGAAACCACATTTTTTTTCCGTCGAGGCAATGGAATGTCAAAATCAAGGTTGCAAACTAAATATTTGAAAGCAAGTAATGCATGTATGCAAGATTCAAGGAGACGTTCAGGGCACCAGATTCAAGGTGACTTCAAAATTCTATTGTCCTTTGACTTTGAAAGTGCCTTCCCAGTGTGTTCTAGCGGTTTGAGTGTCTGCCATTTATTGCAGTATTATCCTTCTACCTATGTTTGGTACTCTTTTGTAACGTGCACACGTCACTTTTCTCTTGTAACACACTGTTTGCTACCTCTTACATTTTGTTTGCTTTAGACACTTGCACAAGTGCCACCATTGCCTACGTAACGTTTGTTCTTATGCGTGAGTGTCTGCCTTTCATTGCAGTATTATACCTCTACTTGTACTTTGTACCCCTTTGTAACCTGCACACATGCCACTTTTTCCTCCTCTATTGTACCGTTTGCTACCTCTTGTATTTTGTTTGCTCACAATTGTCACTTTTGCCTCATTTAACTGAACGTTTGCTTTTGTGTAATTTGTTCTCATGTAATTTTCTCCCCATGAATCATTGCTGTTCCTATTGTGAAGCGCTCTGACATCTTCGGGTAAAGTCCGCGCTATATAAAAATGCATAAAATAAAATGAAATAAATAAATAAAGGTTTGAGTTTATGGATGAGGGATCATATTCGACCTCTATCCAAATTACATTGGGCGAACTTTTCACTTACTGATCTCCCCTTAAACTCATTCCCTTCCTGCCCAGCCTAGCCGTACCCCTCTCTCCCCCTAGGCCTACCCCCCTCTCCCCTCCCCTCTTCCATTCTCTCACTCTCTAGCCAGAGGACCAGGTTTGCCTTCACTCCATGCCGAAGAAACACCGATTTTGGACTTGGTCTATCACTTGCCGGAAGTAACTAGCCTCCTCATGTACGTTGTAATAAAATCTGTTATACCCATAAGGTAATCAGCAATGTATATTAA
Source organism: Lissotriton helveticus (assembly GCF_964261635.1). Taxonomy (NCBI): domain Eukaryota; kingdom Metazoa; phylum Chordata; class Amphibia; order Caudata; family Salamandridae; genus Lissotriton; species Lissotriton helveticus. The sequence continues at coordinate 1,531,018,718 of NC_136061.1, forward strand.
GTAGCTCAGTGTATCTCCACTTAGCCTCTGGAACGCTCGGAGTGTGTGGTTTATTTGTACTGTCACTGCAATCCATGGCACAAGTACTAAAATAGGAAGTGAGGGGACTAACCAGGTTAGCATTATGCAAGTGAAATCATGATACGTGCCATCACAGCGCATGATGTCACGATGCATGACATTACACATGACATCACAGGAAGTGACCTCAGGGGAAGTGACATCACAAGAAGTGACATCAGATATTAAGACCTCACACATATGTTTATCAAGTATATCGTGAGTATATTTAAGCACATTTTGAGCTTTAAACAAATGAGATTTGGCACTGGGGTTGTGCCAAAAAAGTGTCGCAATCCCGAAGCAAGATCTGGGCCTCAAATAATACATTTGTTTTTTAAACCCTGCCACAAAGAAATTGTCAACAAGGAGAAGCACGGTAATAGATCTGTTATACTTAATTGGTTACAAAGTCTACATTGTAAAATATTTGATTGGGTTAAGGCATCTGCTGTGAAGGTGTTCAGTAAATCTGAGGGAATGGTAATAATGGTGAGATAACTCTGGTGGTTACTGCACTTGCTGGAGAGATCTGTGTTTTGTAAAGGCCCAGATTTGAATAAAAAGTAGTAGAGAAGTTAAATGTGTCTCCTGTAAAGCACATCATCTAACAACCAGGTGACATATTTTTATTTTATGTAGATATTAAAGTGGGTCACTGCTTTTAACACAGAGATCCTTTTGTTACCTCATAAATTGTAATCCTTCGAAAAGACCATAGTGAGGTATGAAGGTACATAACACTCCTACATCTTATAACCCTCACGGACTCATGTAACTCATCCTGTACATTGATTTACATATGTAAATGATTTATTGTCAATGTATAATGTGTATGTTACGTAAAGAGCTCTGACCCCCTGCATTGGGTTGCATAGCGCTATAAAAGCAGTAAAATAGTGCTACTGAAATTGTTATTTGTGTAAATACTGGGACAGACCAACACACCTGACATTCTCAAAGTGCATGCATCTATTATATACAGGGACTGAACAAAGGTAAAAGCATGCCTCTTTTAAGTACCTGTGAAGAAATAACATTTTGTGTGCCTTTGTTTCCCCTCAGTGGCATTTACATTCAAGTGTGAGGTTCCAGGCCGCCTCCAGTCAGGATATTCAAACAAAAGGAGGCCCCTTAACTTCGGCTCAGCTGGAGGTGATAAAAAGCCCCTCCCTGCCTGCACCTTGCTGCTGGGAATCAAAAGCAGACAACGTGCAGGCGTTGTTGACCGTGTCCCAGTGTCTGAAAATAACACGGGACAAATTCAGCATATTTCTGTGGGGCCCAACGTCTTGGCAGGGGGGACACTGTCTACCCTGGGAATAGAGTGGGTGGAAGCTGTGGACCTGCATGTACCCCCGACCTGTACCCTGCTGCAATCTTTATTTTCTGTTTTGTTTGTTTCCTTGAAAGTAAATAAAAACTGGGGGAAAAAAGACCATACATGACTGCACCAGAAGCACAATTAAGTTGGCGGGCAACTGATTCAAGATGGCGGTGGGGGGCAAGATGGCGGTCACAATGGCGGCAGAGTGAGTGGCTTGCGAACGCTCCTATGAGAACCCTCCCGAGAATCCCCCCTCCATTTCTTACCCGTGGAAATGAACACCTTGAGTGTGTGATGTTGTGGCGTATCTGCTCCGGACTTCGCTAAGCACAGCGTACATCGGCTGCAGTCAATCGCAGTGTCCCGCCCCAAACTTTCAGCGGTATCTTGTTCAGTGGAGGCTCTGGCGACAGAGGTTGGACAAACTCGCAGTGCGGCTATCAGAGGTCTTGATGGCTCCAAAGACAGGGATCAAGGGCGCTAAGACCCGGGGGGCCGCAGTAGTAACGTCTGAGGCTACGTCTGCAATCCCGGCATCTCCTGCTTCTTCCTTCATGGAGAAAGGAAACAAGCTGGTTGGCCGAAGCGGCGTCACCGGAGCACGCCAAGAAGGTATCGGCTCCTCTCTGTCTCCCGGCTGTGTGCAGAAGGGCGGCCTGGTGCAAAAACCACGAACAGTACCTGGTATCTTTAAGAAACAAGTTGGTAAAGGTAAGGCTTCAGTGGATACTGAAGCGAGCACATCCCCTGGGGCAGCATTAAGGACTGCTATTTGCAACAAAGTTTCTGCAGATGTATCGCTGCCTGGGGCTTAGACATTGTTAACAAATGAAGGAGCAGCTGGCAACACAGCACTTGGTAAAACAAAAGAGTTGGGAGAGCTATTTGAGGAGCCTGAGACATTGGAATCGCTTAAAGTACACAACCCCTTCCTGGGTGCAGTGTTGATTTTGGAGAATGTGATTCAGAGTATAGACAATCAGCACTCTGGCAGTAAAAATCAAGAGGGGGGAGTCAATTAAAGATATAGATTCTGGGGGCGTGGCTAGCAGCCGATCATGGCGGCAGCATAAGGGACGAGCTCCGCAGCTGAAGCGGCCTCTTCGTCTATCCGACCACAAATCCGCCACGAATATCGAGCCCTGCAGGAGGGATCGGAACCCAGGACCGGGCGGAGCAAGTAGCGTGAAGCGGCGCTCAAATCCGACGCCTGGAGACCGTGTCTCGTTGCAGCTGCGGCCTGGCCTGTATCGCCTGCTTGAGCCGGGACCTTCCCTGGGCGAGTGGCCCGACAGGAAGTGCAGCTGATCCGGGGGCCCGGGACCGGAAGCGCCCGCGGGCCGAGCAAGTCGACCGCCGCCCTGAAAGTGACGCGGCCGGCCTGAGAGCAGCTTGCGGTCCGGAGTGAGGGGACTGGCCGGTTCCACTGTGGCCGTTGCCTCCGGTATGTGGGCCGTCCGGCGGCCTCAGCTGAGGGGGAGCCTGGGACGGTGAGGGACGGCCGCCATCTTTTGGGCCAGAGACGTCGCCGCACGCTTCGCCCTGCAAACACCCTACAGGTGCCTGAGTTGAGAACCTGTGCCCGGCGGAGGTCCCCACCTGGTTCAGGGCCCCGCTACGTTCTCCTGGGTGCACGGGGGGAGACGGCCAGTTACTGTCGGCGAACGCTTGGGAGACGCCCTGACCGGGATCCCGCGTGGAAGAATCCGCCATCGTTCTGTGGCTGACGTGGGAGCACCACTCCGGACAAGCTGGAGTTGAAAGGCCCGAAAACCAAGAAACCCACAGGCATGGCAGGGAAAGGCTCTAAGGGCAGTGCCACACAGACCCGCATGGAGCGGTACACCTCCGAAAAGTCGTCCCCCTCCCCAGTGACGGGGAGAGAAGCGGGGGGCAAACCAACAGACGTCCCGGGAGATAAGAGGGCGACGTTGGAGGACGTGATGCAGGCACTGGCCATGCTCCAGACGACGGTGGGGTCAATCTCAACGGATGTCACTTTGCTCAGAGCCGACCTCCACAAAATGTCGGAGAAGGTCAAGGACATGGAGGTAGTCACAAAATCCCTAGTGGAAGATGTCTCCGAACTACAACAGGTAATGGGGAAGCTGGTGCAGGACAACAAACTGCTTCGTGGGAAGCTTGACGAACAGGAAGGGCGTTCCAGACGGAACAACATCCGTATTATTGGCGTGCCGGAATCGGAGGGCATAAGAGCAATGGACCTGTACGTGGAGAGCTTGATCACGGGAGAACTTCAACCGAAAGGACTGTCAACCTTTTTCTCAGTGGAACGGGCCCACCGAGTGCCGGGGGGTCAGCCGAAGCCTGGGGCGCCCCCAAGGCCCATTGTAGCCCGCCTGTTCAATTTCCGTGACCGGGACGCCGTCCTACAGGCGGCAAGAACTTCCCCTCCTATCAAACTACAAAACTCTACCGTTGCCTTTTTCCCTGACTATACGGCAGATGTCGCACGCAGGCAGCGCACCTTCTTCGAGGTGAAAAAGGAATTGAGGTCACGAGAACTGCCGTACTCCATGCTCTTCCCTGCGAGGCTTCGGATAGTAGCAGAAAACAAAACCTGGTTCTTCGACACTCCGGAGGCGGTACAGGAATGGCTGGAGGGATGGAGACCGGGACGCCACCCTCGACGGACTAATCGACCGCTGAAGGGCCACACTGGAGGAAACCATCCGGACTCCCAGCGGACGGGTGGGGACGCAGAGACTGGCGCGTCCCTGGGAGCAGAGGCGGACTAGAAGAAACTGAGGACCAATAATCTCCTGGCTTCCATATTTTGTTAGACTTACGATGCTGACTACGCTCTTCCCGCCAGTGGACACTGGGTGATGGACCTCCGAGGGTATGATTGAGAGGCTGCTGGCAGCGGAGAGTCCCTCACCCCAACGCGCAAGTACACTGTTCTGGGGTTGGGTTATGCACTCTGCTCAGTTGGGGGGGCGGGCAGTTTGGAGTCCGTGTAGCAGGGGGGCAGGGAGGGGGGTGGATAGAGGGGTACGAATGGTTAAAGTTGGGGACCACTTGGTCCTGTATGTTTTAGTTATGTATGCACACATGTTTATTGGTAGGACTCACCATCTGGGAGGAATCGAGCGGTACTGGGGCAGTCACATGGCGGGAGGTTGGGCGGGGACACTTCTGCCTCACGCTCGTCTCCACTTAACACTTCACTCACGGGGCGTAGGCCCTGCGGTCAACAGTGCTCCCTCCGTTCCGTTGGTATGGGAGGTTATCCAACAGGCTCCCCTGGGCCCACTCACCGACTCTTTCCATGGCCAGGACTGATACTCACACCACACCGACCCCGCTGCAAATCATGTCCTGGAATGTCAGGGGACTGGGCGACAAGATCAAGAGGGGCCTGGTACTGCAGTGTATAAAGAGACGGGGACCCACCATGATTCTCCTACAGGAGACACACTTGCTGGGGGCGGCCACACGGGCGCTGAATAGGAGAGGGTATCGCATGATAGCGCACGCTGATTTTACCTCAGGGTCTCGGGGCACAGGTATACTGCTAAGGAACTCCTCCCACTACATAGTGAAATCCACAAAAATAGATGATCGGGGCCGCTTTGCGGCAGTACATGGCCAATGGGAAGGGAGACCGCTCAATGTGGTCTCAGTTTATATTCCGCCGGCGTTACATTCACTGGCCCTGCCGGACCTCGGCAAATTCCTGTTGGAACTTCCTGAAGGGGACTTGCTTGTGGGCGGAGACTTTAACATGACACTCTCAGACACTCTTGATCATTTCCCCACACGTCCGCAGGCGGCTAGCCCCACAAGGCTGCAGAACTTTCTTGAAGCACAGGGTCTGATGGATGTATGGCATGCACTACACCCAGGTCAGCAACAATACTCCTACTATTCAGCGACCCACAATAGTCTGTCAAGGATAGACTACTTTTTTACATTGCGTACCGGTCTCCTCAGCATTAGCGAGGCGACGATTCAGCCGAGAGGCATCTCGGATCACTCACCAGTCACTTTGACCGTCACTTGTGCGAGCGCCAAACGTGAGAGAGTATTTCCGATCTATCCGGGTTATCTCAAAGCTCCACTGGTTCTTAAGGACCTGAAGACAGCAACCCGGCTCTACTTTGAGGAGAACCAATCCTCGGTGGACTCCCCCTCAATATTATGGGAAGCCTACAAAACGGTGTTCAGGGGTCAGGCTATCTCAGCGATAACGAACCACAAGCAAGCACACAGGAAGGAGGCATCAGAATTGGAATTGGGCCTCGAGAGGGCCAATGCCGCCCATATGGCCGACCCGTCGGACGACACACTTCATGACCTGCAGCTGCACCAGCGCCGCCTCAGCGATCACATGAGGCATGTGACGATGGCGGACATTGCCGCAACAAAGCACAGGGTTTATGACTTAGGGGATAAAGCAAGTAAACTCCTGGCATGGTTGGACAGGTCACAAGGAGGGGGTAGGAACATACTACAAATAACGGACTCTTGTGGCAGCGTCCACACCCGACCGGAAGATATAGTAGATGCCCTGGCTGACCACTTCCACGAAGTGTACACTCCACCAATAGCGGTGACAGAAGACGAGGCCCGAGACATCCTCGACCATGTGCCTCTTCCGTCCTTGACGGCTGAGGCGGCCAAGGATATCGATGCCCCCTTAACGACTGATGAAATTAAATTGGCCATTGACTCCCTCCACTCGGGTAAGGCTTTGGGTCCCAATGGGGTACCTATCGAGTGGTTTAAGATCATGTCTGAATCCCTGAGTACGCCCCTTCTGCACATGTATGAGGAGAGTAGGACGAAGGGACTCCTGCCTACAGACCAACGGATGGCGACTATCGTCGCTATCCCGAAACCGGGTAAGCCGCCCGACGACTGTAAATCATACAGGCCTATCTCCCTCTTGAACCCGGAAGCCAAAATCATAGCGAAAGTACTGGCAAATAGACTTATGCAATGCTTAAGTCAACTGATACACCCAGATCAGTCCGGCTTCATGCCACATAGGAGCACGGCCCTCAATCTTCGCAGGGTACACGGAGTTGTGGCGCGACTCTCACTGTTGCAGGAACCGGCAGCGATATTGTCGTTGGACGCCAAAATGGCGTTCAACTTAGTGGAGTGGAGCTACCTCTTCGCGGTGCTGACGCGGATGGGCTTTGGCCCCGTCTTTATTTCATGGATAAGGATGCTTTATAAGGATCCTATGGCCAGGGTGGTAGCGAATGGCCACATTTCCCGGACCATATGTCTAGGTCGTGGTACGCGGCAGGGGTGCCCACTCTCACCTCTCCTTTTTGCTCTGGTCTTAGAACCGTTGGCAGTCACTATCCGTACTACGCAGCTTCTGAGGGGGATACGATGGGATTCGCAGTGGGAAGACAGGGTGTCCCTTTACGCGGACGATATGCTAATATACCTTACAGACCTAGAACGCAGTCTGCCCAATCTCCTAACTATTTGCGACTCCCATGGGCGGGTGTCAGGATATACCGTCAACTGGGCGAAGTCGACAATTTTTGAGCTCAAGGGGCCACTCCCGCCGATGCCGGACTCTTGTCCACTGAGGACAGCTCCCTCATCATTCAAATATCTGGGTATCCACATCACTCGAGATGGGTCGGAATTTGCACGACTCAACCTGATGCCTCCCTTGTCCCGGCTCCGTAGCGATGTGCAACACTGGAAGGAACTCCCATTGACACTGCTGGGCAGGGCGGCGTTATTTAAAATGATGGCCCTGCCGCGTTTGTTATACGTCCTTGAAAATACCCCCCATCTATTACCTGCCGGGTACATACAGAAAGTGACAGCGCAGATTTCCAGTTTGCTATGGGGGAACCGACCAGCTCGATTTTCCCATGCGAAGTTGAATAGGGGCTGGTACGATGGGGGCATTGCACTGCCCAATATCCAATTCTATTACTGGGCGGCCCAACTCAAAATCTTAAACCAGTGGCTGCACGCCCCACAGGACGACCCGGCATATAAAGCAGACAGGGTCCAACTGGGTACAAATAGCTTATTGGCACCTCTGTATCACCGAGGCATTGCGGCGAAACTCATAGGGCCCACTAAACATACCGTTCAGCTGTGGTATAGGGCACAAGCGAAGTTACAATGGGGAGGGATCATCACAAAGCTCACGCCTCTGTGGGACACCAAAGCGCTGGGTCATTTACGACGCACTAAGGGATTCACTCAGTGGGACAACATCGGGATATCGACCGTGGGAGATATGTGGACTGGAGAGTGAGTGATCTCGTTCGCGACCCTTCAGGAACAGTACGACATGAGGGACAGCGAATTATATAGATACATACAGATAAGGCATGCCCTGCAGGCGGCGATCCCACCTGATACGTCTCCACCTGCATCCTCCCCACTAGAGGACCGTCTACTCACAGATTTCATACAGGACGGGGCAACATCATTAACATACCGCAAAATACTCAATAATGTACCTGACCCGCTGCGGAAGCTAAAAGAAAACTGGCAAACCGGCGTCGGAGACCTTGACGAGTCCGACTGGAGTGCGGCCATGGCGTCCCCACGTGAGGCGGGTATATCATCTAAATTCCGCTTAGTGCAACTTAAAGTTTTGCATAGGATTTATTATACCCGCACAACACTACACAAACTGCTGAGAGCAGAACATCCGTATTGTCTCAGGGGCTGCGGGGAGGAGGGCACGTTCCTACACACGCTTTGGGCTTGCCCACGCATTGTTTGTTTTTGGCAGCGAATACTACGCACTATCGCACAAACGCTCCGCGCCTCACTTACACTGGACCCGAGGCTATGTTTACTGAATATATGGGGGCCTACAGATCTTACTTTCTATGGGATTGTATGGACCACAATTGGACTTATCACGGCCAAAAGGGATATCGCACAGAAATGGGGGACGGCGGAACTCCCCACGCTGACACAGTGGGTTAAGAATATGGATATGCTGATGTTGACGGAAAGGACAGTCTATAAAATGAGACATAACCCGCGCAAATGGAATGGAGTTTGGCAGCCTTGGAACTCATACAGGGGAGATATTTGTGAGCCATTGGCAGGTGAGGACCTTGAAGGTTCTGACGACGAGGAAGATACTGATTAGGGGGCGAGTTCAGGGGAGGGCGATATGCATGCGCAGGGAGGGGTAGACCACAGAGCAGTGAGACTTGATAGAGGGGGGAGGCGCGGGCGGGATGTGTCTTTGAGAGGTTCGCCTGATTGGTCCCATACAGGGCGCCTTTGATACTGGATGACAGGCCAAGATTAACCCATTACCGTACTGATTCATGTGTGCAGTTTTGTTCTGTTTAATTTTTATTGGTTCAAGTTCAAAATGGAAACAGACGCAGAAAATATAAAAAGCAAATTGTATTTTCCCTGTAAAGCACATTCGATTGATGAGATCGATCATTATGTTGATGGAAGCCGTCTCTGCAACCTGACAAGGCTACGTGGTCTCTGTTTTGCATATCCTTCTTTAATACTGTAAATCGGCCTTAAGGTTGTGGGTGCTTCTTTGTGCTGTGATGATACTGCTATATGACTTTGCAATAAAAATATATTTAAAAAAAAAAAAAAGATATAGATTCTGGGGATTCAGGGGGACCCCTCCAACTCCTCTGAGAACGAAAGTGAGGGAGGGGACTGGGCAGATGATAAGAGTGATGTGAGCAACTATCAGCAGGATGATGAGTAGATGAACTCAGAGGTGTCCATTAATCAGGGGACAGTGCGCAAATTATGAGACCCTATTAATCTTCTGGCAAAAGAGAAATCTGGCCCAGCCGGATCATTAGTGTGGGATTATTAATTCTCCCTTCAATTAAAGAAGAATGGTGCTTTGGGCAATAACTCTGGAGCAGCAACTGATGCAGCGGTAGGGGGAGAAGGCTAAATTACCCTCAGCACAATAAATCAAGTAAAAATGGCGCATAGGGAAGAGACCAAGGCTGAGGGTCTGCGGACCCAGGGAGCTGTTCATGAACTACAAAATACTGTGCGCCAAGTCGCAAAGACCTGTACAGAAATATCCACGAGGATTGGGGAAGCGGAGGAAAGGATTTCAGCAATGGAAGTCGAAATAGTACAGCAGAAGACTACGATAGCATCTTTGCAAACTCTAAGAGATGACACCAATTGGAAACTTATTGATTTGGAAAATCATTCCAGAAGGAATAATTTACGTATTTTGGGCATCCCAGAGGGACGGGAGGGCAAAGATGTTAGGCAGTATGTTATTGAACTGTTTTCCGAAGCTCTTCCCGAATTCAAGCACTGGAACTGGGAATTAGAACTTCAGAGGGCACAAGGGTTTCCTTTTAACCAACGAGGCAGAGCAGGTAGACCAAATGAAAAACCTAGGGCGATACTTATATGTTTGAATAATTTTTTGCTGCGGGAAGCACTATATGATTTGGCAAGGCCTGACAGGAAGAGAGGTGGTAAGGGCTGTGAATTTTTTGTCCGGATTTTTGCCAGGCCACCGTTCAAAAGAGATGGCAGCTGCGTCAGATGATTCCATTATTTCAGGCTAGAGGGGCGCAGGCCTTCCTGCTCAATCCTGCTAAGCTAAAAATAATATATTAGGAAAAAACCCAATTTTTTTGTATCAGATGTATTAGCAAAGGATTTTTTTAGTACAATGTGAAAGAAATTAAGTATTGCGGTATAAATGTCCTCTTAGGCTGCTAGGGAACATTTTCTTAAGGATTTAGGGGGTATTATTTGGTTTCTGGTCCAATTTACTTTTTTTGGGGGAGGGGTTCTGGGGGAATGGCATCAATCCACTACCCATCACAGAGAACTTCGTCCTTATGCCTCATTTGGGAGGGGGAGGGCAGGAGAGGTGGGAAGTTGTGGGGTGGTTAGTGTGGGGGTGGAAGGCACGTTTGACATATGGTGTTCACTTGGTATAAAGGTTATGATACTTTTGGTGCTCTTGTTTTCATGAGAGCTAATGTCGTTTCTATGTTTTTTAAAGTGTAGCTCAGGCTATGGCCAGGGAAGACAAGGTATGACTGCTTTTATTCCATAAAAACTATGGGCAAATTATCTATATGTTCATGGAATATATGTGGTTTAAATGATAAAAAGAAAAGGGGGGTGATGGCTCAAATTTTGCATATGTTGAGTTTTGATATGGTTTGTGTACAAGAAACACATATTGCGTGGAATAATCGCAAGTGGCTGAATGATATGGACATGGATATTCTTGGGCGTACCAAACAGAGTTCAATTACAAGAGGGGTAGCGATTTTAATGAGATATGGGTTGGGTGTTTGCAAGCGGGTAAAGGAGGATGTTTTGGGGCGCTGGGTCATTGTAGAACTAACTGTTAATGGCTCGCCATTGACAGTGTGCTCTATTTATGGTTCTAATCTGAATGATCCAGAGGTGCTGCATTATTTAAGCATTGAATTAGTGACATGGCAGCCCCTTTAATCCTCTGTGGGGATTTCAATCTTCACTTGGATGGTGATTTTGATATTACCAGCGATTGCCCATATATGGGGAAAAAAACTAAAGTTTTTAAAGCTACCCAAGGCTTAGTTAAAGAGTTTGGGCTGGTTGGTATGTGGTACGCTTATAAAAGAAATGTTCCAGGAAACACTTTCTACTCGGCTCCTCATAGGAAGCATGTGCGCTTAGACTATTTCTTTATTTCGGCTGAAAAAGCAACAAGTGCCAAAGTAGAGATTCTATCGAGGATAATCTCAGACCATAATACGGTTGTATTAGAACTTGATATTAGTGCTAGGGCCCAACCAAAGGCGTGGAGGTTTGAATGCAAACTTTTATTTGATCCTGAATATTGTAGACACATGTGTGACTGGATTACTGAATTCTTTAAAATTAATTGGGGACTGCTTCGGATTCTATTGTATGGAATACATTTAAGGCCGGGGTGCGGGGGAAACACTAAGTTACTCGATAGTTAAACAACGTAAAACTCCTGGCAGAAATCAAGGATGGGATGAAGCAGCTAAGGTTATTAGAAATAGAACCTATGGGTGAAGTAATCCGTCAACAAAACATGGATAAAACTCTAAAGGCCATCGCAAAATTAAAAATGAAAATTCATCAGCATTTTGCAACGAAGATTGCAACAAAAGTGGCTATGTACAGGGCCCAGATTTATGAAGTGGGGGAAGACTTTGGTAAGAATTTAGCGAAGAGATTACAGCAAAAGGAAATATCTAACAGAATCTATAGGATACAGGACCATCTCAATCAAATACAAGAATCTCCGGGCAAAGTCTTGAATGTTTTTCGTAAATTTTATATCAATCTATATACAGAGGATGAAATAGTAGATACCGAAGAGAAAATGATGGAATTCAGTTCTGATATTGAAACTAATAAAGTTTCACAAGACCAAAATGAGGAATTAGCAGTAGATATAACTTGGGAGGAAGTGGAGGGAGCAATGCGGTCGTTAGCTATGGGCAAAGCTGTGGGTCTGGATGGTATCCTGTTAGAATTTTATAGAACATTCCGCCAGGTTTTAAGACCGGAACTTATGACACTATTTCTTGCTGCTCAACGCGGCATAGCACCAGATTCATGGCGAAAAACCACCATTATTGGATTTCTAAAATAGGATAAACCTGAATTATGTCATCCTCGTACAGACCAATCTCACTGATTAATTCAGATAGCAAGATCTTCTCAATAATTGCCCAGCGTCTAGGGGCAGTCATCACTCCTCTAGTATCCAATGTTCAGCATGGGTTTATGCCGATCATATGAGACGGGTGATAGCTCTCCTGGACTGGGCTCAGGCTACTGAATCTGTTTTGGGAGTGATCCTGTTGGACGCCGAGAAGGCGTTCGACAGGGTCTCCTGGCAATATATGTGGGAGGTCTTGCGATGGAAAGGTTTCTGCTCTCAGTTTATACAAGCGGTTAAGACCCTACACATACACCCGGTAGCCACTATACTTATATCTGGTCTAGAGGCTGACTTATTTAATATCAGCAAGGGCACTAGGCAGGGGTGCCCATGCTCCCCTCTTTTATTTGCATTATATATTGATTTATTTTTTAATAAGTTAAATCAGCACGTAGGTATTAAACCAGTTAGTCTTTGCAATATTGAGAACAGAGTATTAGCGTATGCTGATGATATAGTTGTAGTCTCTAGTGATATTGTTACAGCTCTTCCTGCAATAAAGTCACTAGCTGTGCAGTTTGGCTGCTTTTCAGGATATAAACTGAATATAGAAAAAACTCAGGGGCTATATTCAGGAAAGGATCCCTCGGCGGATTTGTCAGTCATTCCTGAAGCAACATATTTGGGAGTGAAAATTACATCTGTGGTGGATAAGATCCCTGATTTGAATATTCTCCCTGTGATGGAGAAGGTGAATGCAACTCTGGAATGGTTAGATCATCTTCACCTATCCCTCCATGGTAGATGTAATGTATTAAAAATGTTGATTTTTCTGAAATTTTTACTTATTTTCAGAACAATCCCTTTAGAGTTCTCCTCTTCGTGTTTTTTCAAATTAGAGGATTTGCTCTAGATTCTTGTGAGGGTATCGAAGATCGAGAAGGGCATATAAAAAAATGGTTCTACCTGGACATTCGGGGGGCTGGGGCATTCCACATTTTGTAATGTATTATTGGGCAGCTATGATGCAATTTATGGGGCCTTTAGTTGTTGGGAGTAAAGCTGAAATCCCCTTTTGTCATAGACCATCAATTTATGAATTTGGGCTGGGAGAAGAGGTGAACGGTTGCTTAGTAAAGATAATATAACATAGCTATTATAAAAATACAAAGTTTAAGATACTCAAGGCGGCATATATGGTCTTGAAGCAAGTTAAACGAAAGCTACGGATTTTAAAACTGAATGTTTATACCCCTTATACGGCTTCGGGGACACTGCCCATAATTTTCCGGGATTTAGTAACAATCAGATGGGAATATGTTGTTTAGGGGATCTATTTGATCAAGGTCACCTACTAGCATTCTCAGACCTACAGGAGAAGTATGGACTAGGCAAGCAAGATTTTTTTAAATACCTTCAAATGCAAAGTTTTCTTGCTAAATAGGGTGGAGGTACAGGACAACAACTTCCGAAAATCTCGCTGATCGAAAAAATTACTAATAAAACATCAATGGGTCAATATTATAAACAGTTATTTGAAGCTTTTCCGGAATATCTGGATGTGCATAAAACAAAATGGGAAAACAAATTGGGTGTTGAGGAGAATAATATATGCACATTTTTGGAGCTTGCTAACCGAGTTTTAATGACGGGAAGATTACGTAGTCAGCATTATATGGCCCTTTATGATTTATATTACACCCCTAGTAAGGTGGCTCGATGGGGCGCAACAGCAGGGGACAAATGTAATCGTTGTGGATTATTTGCGGCTGATTCATCCCATATTTTTTTCTTGTCCTAGACTGGGGGAATTTTTTCAAGAAATTGAGAGATTCTTAAACATTATATTTGGATCCCTCACGACAATTACAGGAGAATTAGTAATCATTGGTGTAGACTCTGAAAGGGTGGCTAATCTAAGATCGGAAGCTTCAACTGCTCTTCTATTCATTATTATGGCGGTGGTACGGGCCTGTACCACCAATGAGTGGATAAGCTCTGATCCTTCCACTTTCATTAACTGGCGCTCCAGACTTTTAGCCATGTATAATTTTGAACTATCTGTATATAAAATTAAAGGGAGAAGGAAAAGAAGAATGGGCGCCATTATGTGGTCTCCAATATCGGATTGGATCTCTTAAATCTGGCTGGGCTTGTAAGGATGTATAAGGAGATCCCTGGCAGGGTTTATTGTAATTCTTTAGTTGCTGGTTGTGCCCTTCGGCCAGTGGTTGTTTAACGTAGTTAAGGGGATATAAGTATGGATATCTAGGAAATGTTTCTATAATTTTTTCATTGTCCTGAGAACCCTGCCTATTTAATGCATGGCAGCACTGCTTTATTTATGTGGTATGATCTTCTTTCCTTGACTCTGGCTGCTTTCATGTATATTTATCAATATGTTTGAAATGTATCATAACCTTATGAAGTGTTTCCTATATTGTGCCTTGGATAAAAAAGGGACAAAAAACTTTATAAAAAAAAAAACGGAAGCACAATTAAGTTTTCAAAACGTTTTAGAATTACTTAAGAGTGTACACGAAAATACATATGTAATTATTGAATAGCAGATGTTACATTGGGGCTCTTTACTCGGCATGCCTTTACACTGTGGGCATTACAATGTGTTGACCTTTACAATGCATTGTAATACCACGCAGGGCTTTACAACACACGTTTTTCCCCGCATTATATAAAGTATGATATATGTGTCTATCTCCTCTTTACTTAGTTTGTGCATGGAAAGTTTCGGGGTGATATGTCAAGCGGGGGCTGAGAATAATGGTGGGGTGGTCCCAAGATTTTCCATAGACTTTTTTTCACCAGCGCTACCACAAGGACACCAGACTTGGCAGAAGGCTAAATCTTGGTCCAGAAAGCGTGCTTTTTGTGATTCGGTGTAAATCAATTCAGTAGTGTTTGAGATATTAAGTCTCAAAAATATTTGTACATCTGGACGGCTGGGAGAATCCCTCAAACTTGATTTTTAAAAAACTAGAGCGTTCTGATTGACCCAGGGGCTTCTTTTTTCTCCCTCTGGCCAATTTGCTCCCATCGGAGAAGCATTACCGCAGAAGTGAGCACTCTGATTGGCTGCCTTCAAAATGAATAACAATTTTGCAGCCAGTCCTTACTGGACTCACAGACTTAGTCCCCTGTTCTGAGTTTTATCTAAAAAATGATAAGGGGGCAGTGTAGGGATACCCTGCCTCCTATGTTTTGTGGCGATGTCCCAGAGGGATCACCTGGGGGCAAAATAAAAAATATATACATTTTTTAAAGCTGGGATCCCTGCGGACCTCCTGCAGGATCGAAGCTTTAAAAATAAAAAATAAAGACACAAGGCAGTGTTTTAAATTGCAATAGTTGGACCACCAGGGCAGACCAGGGCTCGGGATCTAATTTTTAAATATTTGGGAAGGGAGGTGTGAGTAGTCCCCACATATTTGAGCCAGTTTTAGCCCTGGGGATAACATCCTCCGGGGCATATTTAGAAATAAAGAGGAGGGGGTCATGTGGCCCCCTCCGAGCCTATCTCCTGTGGTCAAATTACTAATACAAGGGGAGGAGGCAGTGTGTTCCCCTCCCCATGCAGAGTTCAACCACATCCCCTGGGATGCGATAATCTACAGTGTCTTTGGGATCCCTTCCCTACACTGTGGTTCCCTGCCTGGGAGAATGCAGGCATACACTAGGAAATGAGAGGGACCCCTCCCCTCCCCCCGACCCTTTTCGGCCGCATTACGTTTTTATAGGGAGGGTGTGCAGTCTCCCTCCCAGAGCCTTAAAAGGCCCCAGGACCCCTTCTCCCTTAGCCAGCTCATAGACTGTGTCACAAGCGCCCAACCCTGGTTCACTGTTTCCCTGCCCGCAAGAGCGTGGTCAGGGAAGACTTGTCTGCTCCCACCTGACAGCAGCTGCAAAAATGCTCCAGTCAAGGGGGGCAGATATTTGTTTCTCTGCCCACACTCCTGTGGGCAGAGGAACTCACATTGGCCCCCGTCCAGCAGGAGCACTGAAAAATACCCAGATTGGATGCGTGCCAGGAGTCAGTGGTGGCACAGAGGCCCCAGGTAATCACTGTGGCACCCACATTAGGCCCCAGAAGAAGGCGTCCTTGAGGCCATGAAGGCTCAGGGAGGGTGGCCCCACACCACTTAAAAAAAAAGTCATGGGGATGGGGTCCATGGGGCTTGTAGTGTCTTGTAGCGGTAGGTCCAGCACCCGTCCCATTAAATAACAAGCATTTACAATGCAATGGTTTCGCCTTTGGAAAAGTTAGAGCTATTGGCATTGTAAATGACAAAATTTGTATTTATGTGTTGGTTTTTAAAACATATAAATAAATGGCATTGTCATTTACATTGCCATTAGCTTAATCTCTCGCAAATGTGAGACCTATTGTAGCCTACGGACGAGCTCAGCAGACAGCAATTACTACCACACACACACCCAGAGCCAGCCACACACACACACACACCCAGAGCCACATGTGTCCTTTGTTTAATCATTTTCTATCAAGTTTTTTTAATCCGTTTTGGAATTGCTATTATTTTAATTTCGACTTGATCACAGTTTTTGTACTGCATAAGTACTTTGCACATGTCCCCTTCCTGCCTTTGAACGTACAGCGAATGTGACAAGTTAAAAATAAAATGTAAAGACATCTATATTGCGCCTTCACTTCAACAACCTTGATTGACCTTCTGAAATCCAGGATGGCATCTCTACTTCCAGCTCTTATTGGTCCCTTGCAGGCACTTTTGGGGCGTTAGTGCAGATGCCACGGTGGTTCTGCCCCGCCATGTTGCAGTAGAGGCTTGGGTAAGATCGAGGAGGATGCCGGTCGTCCAACCCCTTTATTGGATCCATAGCACCTGAGCAGAGTTAGCATCTCTGTGCTGAACGTCTGGAGTAAGGCGTGGGAGGAGGACGGAAAGGAATAGCCTAGGAGTAAAGGCGATTCCTGGCTAATGATGATGGTACTTGCAACACTGGAGAGAGCCAGCCACGAGGCGGTTGTATTCGATTCCACATTCCAAAAGGTAAATGTCCTTCTAATGCCTAAGTTGAATCTCGCCACTAGAGGATGCTGGTCGTACACACAATGTATTATTCTCAGCGTGACGGCTGGTTTGCAGATGGAAATAAAGCAAAGGGTGAATTTCAACCTTTATTGTAACTTTATTCCTGGGTTGACTTCCGTGTCAGACTGAAGCACTCTTCTGCCAATGCAGCCAGCTCTGGGAGAGAAGTGTTTAAGAAGATAGAGGAAAACAACAGAAATCGGCCATTGTAGTGTGTCATCATGGGAAATCTGTCAGAACTTTGATCTGTTACAATTGTCCAGGGCTTCGCGACTAAATCTTTCTACTTTAATTAATAGTCAGGTTTTTTTACAATTGCATCTTCCATTCTGCTAATAACGATTCAGTGGCTTGTAAACAAAAACTGTGGAAAGAAGACCCTTGTTGGCCCACTAAAAAGAAAAAATCTCTATGGAAAGTCCCCTCCCAGTCCTTTAATACAGGGATTGCTGACCAGATTGATAGGTCGAAGATGAAGTTACGGGTGCGTAAATTTGGCAACAAAGCAAGATTAGTGTTCATATGTGGTAATCTGCATACTAACACTGTATACGTCACCTTGATTCTGAGGTCAACACGACTACAATGTTGCCCAATATCACATATGAGTTCTCATCCAGTTCTAGCTTTATAGGCAAAAATACACTGAATGCTGGGACTTGTAGTTTCACGTTTAACATCGTGAGTATTGGTTAATAAATCGCAGCATGCAATGCAGGGCATCTGTCTGGCGTCACCAGCTCACATGTATCGGTCAAGACGCTCCAGTGACACCAGTGTGATGACGTGTACGTCATGATGCATTAGCCATTTTCTTTTTATCTTGGACCAGTAAATTAAGCAACATAAAACATATAACTGCTCCTTCAAATGAGAGGGAAAAAATGCCACGCGAGTATAACTGTTGAAGGGCCTGGGAGAAAAGAAAATGTCAGTGAGCGATGGGCGCAGCAGCGAGCAAAATGCAGGAGGTATGAGTGGAGTGTTTAAATAAATGTAAAAAACGGAAGAAAAAAAAGGATAGAATGAAGGACAGTGTGGGGGAAGCAACAGACGACTTTGGGGTGGGCGAGCAGGAATGTGAGTGGGAAGAAGGAACCAGGGGTGAGAGCAAGAAAGTATATGTACTTTTACGAGGGCTTGAAGCAGAAGAAAAAAAAATTTCCCAGGTGTGGAGATGTTACGGGATACAAGCCACCCAATCAAAATGCTGGTAAATAAGCCACGCTGCGGGTGAAGGACAAATAGAGGAACAGGAAGGTAAGCCATTGAAAAAAAATGCAGGCAAATGAGTTTGACTAGAAAGCCAAAAAAATGGTGAGCTGTGGTCTGATCCTCGAGCCCACTGTCAATATCGGTTTTGTCCGCAGCAGTAGGTCATCGACAGCAGGCAGGTAAGGGGTCACAAGAGGGCGGTAAACATTGCTTATTTATTTATTTATACTCTTATAAAGCGCCTGAATAGACCCCCGAAGGGGTATCTCCGCGCTGTTGCTGCAAAGAGGGTGTTCTGGAAAGGTATAGTACAGTGGTAATATACAGGCAAGACAAGCATTAGTTGCTGGGATACAGGTATGTTTTTAAGGTTTTCCGAAAAATCAGGTGACTGTTAAGTGATCTTAATTCGAGGGGCAGAGAATTCCAGAGTACTGGTCCGGCATGGGCCAGCGCGCGGCCACCCTGTCTGGTCTTCTTTACTCTGGGTACCTGCTGCAGCTTACATCTCCCCAGAACCAGGTCATATCAGTTAGACTACGTGCCAGGGCATTCTACCAACAGTTGCGGGCGGGAGTGAGCAAAGAAACATGGCAGCTGACTCAATATTAACAGAGGTGCGTTTTTTTACCAACCCTAACTCCCCGACATGTTTGTGCGGGATCTACTTCGCTCCAGCATCAATCAGAGCCAATGAATGAACCATCACAATACATGACGTTAGCTAGTCAGTGTACCTCAGTATGACGAGCAACTCTACAGATGAAACCAGGCATTTGTGTCCGCGGCCATCAATGAAATAATAGGCCACGGAGAAACGCGCAAAGCAACGAGAAGTCGACGGGCCCCGGCGCCATCTTGGGCGGAATGACAAAAACACGCCTTGCAGGAAAAAAAAAAGCAACCGCCCACTGCCACAATGACGGCAACAAAGGGGCGGAGAGGGAAAAAATCACCGGGAACGCCCACGAATCGCCTCTCAGAATGACGGACGCCTCTCTCTTCCAATGGCTAGCCTCCATTTATGGAGCTAGCCAATGGAACAGAGAGGCGGAAAAAAGCCACACAGTGTAAGACATAAGATTTCGCTCTGCGCGAAAGTCTGCTGCGCAGCTTTCGGCGAGGCGAAACCTAAAAAAATGGCCCCAAGGTGCGGGGGAGGGTGAGTTCCAAGTGGACCATAGAGTCTCAGAAAGGGGGGGTCACATGCTCTCCTCCCCATATAAAGAAAATACAACCCTGAGGATAGCGGTCCACAGGGCCTGTAGACCCTCTGGGAGGGGGCACCACACGCCCTACTCCCCATAAAATAAATATCTGCCACGGAGATGTTGTCCCAGGGGCCTGTAAGACTTAGGGAGGGGGCTGCACTTCCCCTTCCCAATAATTATAAAAAAGGGTGTCCCTATTGGACACCGGGACACCGGAAATAAAAAAAAGAATAAACAAGAGTCAGAAGACGCTGATTTATTATTTACTGCTCCATGAAGGAGCGCCCCACAGTTCTCTGATTTTTTAAAAAAAACAAAAAAAAGTAAGTTTACTTGGTCATTGAAGTCATAATCCCAGAGGAGCTCACCATATTTTTTTTTAAAGCACTCTAAGCTGGAGCTCTATGATTTTCTTTGGTGTGCAAGGCCCTCTGGTGGTTGTTTAGGTCGAAGCACGACCTGCATTCAATGCGTAAGCATTGATTGCAGTGTGCTTCGACAACTATTGCTCCCCGTTTTGGGGAATGTGGACACGAGAGGGTGCACAAGCGCAGATTTGCTCAGTTTTGACCTCGTGAGCGCGCACGGCGCCGTGCCCCTCTCGTGCCTCATTCCCTTGCGCAAACACTCTACACTCACGCATGCGCACATACACACACTGCATACACACACGCACCCTCCCTTAAACAGACACACGCGCACACAGACAGACGCACGCACAGACACACTCAAACAGACACACACGCGTACACCCCACCCCCACTCACCCCTCCTCTCCCTCAACACACTCACCGGTTCTGGCAGTGCTCGGCGGCGGTTCTGCCTCTCGGGTGGCGGTAGCGCTTTGCGGGGCACTCTCACCACATGAGAGCCCCGCCTTCCCCATGCGCCCGGCCGCTCTGCACCCGGTCCCCCATCTCGGGACCGGGACTGAATCCGGAGCCTTCGTGGCTCTCTCTCGCTCTCTCCGCGATGGGGCGGGACTTCCGGTTGGGGCCGCGATGGGATTCGCCGGCTGCCCAACCGCTTCCGGGTCGTCGCAGGCAGCGCGGCGGCCCGGCGGGGACTTGTGCTTGTTCTTTCTATTTTCTCCTCTGCCTGACAGTGTTTAACTTCCTGTTTTGAAGCAGCAATGTCGCAAACACAGTGCGCGGTTTGTCACGTGCCAGCTTGCTTGATATTTCGGTTACATTTTCGGAAATATTTATTGGCAACAGCACAGGTCTTTACAACCAGTGGATGTAAGCTTTAAAGATGTATACTTGTCAAAGCAATAAAAGTGGTAGTCAGACAACACGTAGATAGGTGGTGAAAGCACGCAAGCATTGGCAATGACGTATTCAGAGCGCAGACTGTGTAGAGCCAGGCATGACTCCAGACAAAACTGTACCAAAAACATACCACAATGATGGAGCGCTCAGGTGTCGCATATACGCGAGTGGGACTTCCCACCAATCAAATATGGAAACAACTTCTTTGGTGACGGACAACACAGTCAGAACAAGGGAAATGTAATGCAGTTAAAGGGAACGTCCCCTCGGTAAACGATGCCTGTTTGACTATAGTTAGAAAACATTTTACTACCCACGGAGTGCAGCAGAACAGACTTCGAGTCTACTGCATAGCTGCCAAGTTTGTCTTTAGCTTATGTGTGATATTTCCATGTTTCTAGTGTCCTTAGGTGTGATCTTGCAAGGCCTTATGTGTGACACTTCGAGTGACACTTTGTCGCAAGGAGGACAAAGCAGTTATAGCCATGTAATGAGATGCAAAATAGAAATGACCACGTTCTGCACAATGTAAAGGTTTAGAAATAGCTTTAAAACATTTGATAGACACCTATATTGCTTAAAAAAACGATAACCAAAATACTTTCCCAGGAATTTACACATGCAAATCTACCATTATAAATAATTCTGGACTTATGCAGACATGTCTACGAATCCGATTCAGGCGGGTGAATCCCGAGTTTTGTAACAGCCAAAAACTGCTTTATTAGGTCTCGCCTGTCGATGCGCATGCGCATCGAGCAAGCGAGAGTATTGCGACTTATCCACTCTTTATCCACACTGCAAGGAATCGTGGCGATTCCTTGCAGTGCCCGTGACTTTTAAGGTCAATGCGCATGCGCATTGAGCTTATGCGCATGCGCATTGACCTTAAAAGCGCGTGCACGTCCGTCTTTGTTTACCCGCTCCGCCCCCTCCCCTTCCCGCCGTCTCACATTTCGCAATGCCCTCCTAACAACACACACACCCTCTCCCCCGCTCCGCCCCCTCCCCGCCATGTCTGCCCCCTTCCCGCCGTCTCGCATTTCTCCTCCCCCCTCCCCTCTCTTCCCTCCTTAAAAACAACTTTATGAAAACCATCGACTTGCAAAGGTTTGTTGTTTCCATAAATATTATTCAGTTGCTAGAGTTTTTTTTACTTCAGCAGTTTGAATAAAATATTTGCTTGTTATACAGAGCCAGGCTCCCCTTTTTCCACTCCCCTCCCCGGCCCCGCCCCTTCACCACATCCAGATTGGCCCCTTGCTACCACATCACACCCCTCGTGACACACCACTTCCTGGTATTCAACTTTGTCGACCGGCTCCACAGTAACCCTGCCGAAGCAACAACGGCCCCTGGATTGACTCCATGAGAGCTCCTCTACTGACTCAGGTACACAGCCCGCCGTGTTCTTTTACCCCCCCTCTCCTCGACCGTCCTCCACCAGTCCTTATCCTTAGCCTTTCCCCTCCCTTTCCTCTGCCAGGTATTCTACCACAACGCGTGGAACGCCGTACTGCGAAGCACCTGACGTCCACGGATGTGGCACCGATCGCCCGCGCTGTGCCTCCCGCTTTATTCAGGTATTTACACGCTCCCCCCAGCTCACCCGCCCGGCTTCACCAATGTTCCCTCGTCCCTCATTCCACTCCTTTATTCCCCCACTACAGATGTTGCCCATCCGACTGGAAGCACCTTAATTACTGATCTTCCGATCTACATTGTTTTTCCAGGTAACTCTGCCGCCTAAGCGCTTCATCTGGCCACTTCTCTTTCGCACTGCTCCGGTATGTCACCCCACCCGGTCCGACAACTTGGCCATGGTTTGAGCACTTACTTCCAGATGCCGCCACACTGATACTATGCCTTACGCGAGTGAATCAGCCCCAGGATTTCGACATCCCTCCTCCTGCACTTTGACCTTACTAACCCACGGCTTTTGTACTTCCCATTCCTGGGCCCCACCTTGAAACTGTACGTTGTCACCCTTAGTCTGACTTAATTGCACATCGCGAGTTCGGGTCCTTTGCCTCTCGCTATTCCGCCTCGGTATGTTCTTCTAGACTCACCTACCTGCCGGCTTCCTAGCCCATTACCATGACGTGATTGCAGACGTTGAGGCTACTCTCTTCATTCTGTTCTTCCCGCTTACTGCACAGCCACCGTGAGCTTCTTCGCCACTCTGTGTTTCACCCCTTCCCCCCACCTGGCCGCCCTTGCTCCCCTACCAATTGCCTACTCACCCAGATGCCCCAGAATTGACACACAACCTTATGTCCAGGCTCTTACTTCACCACCCTGGTAGTGTTCATGCCCCCTGCTCTTATGCGCAGCAGTCTCTTAGACGGCCCACCTAGGAGCCGCTCTATAGTCTTGCACGCACCTCCTACCCTCCCTCACCTCTTCTTTCCCTCCCACAGCACCCTCTAAACAACACAATCTTGTCCTGTAGACGATCCCAATTGACGAGGATCGAAACGTCGTCGACAACACAGCGCAAGACATGGCGCAGTTTTCCATGATGACTCATTTCAAATCAATAACTCTCTAAATTCTTTCACCTCTGTAATTCATTCTTGAGCCACTTTTTTCACTGTATATATTGACACTATCACTCACCTTGCGCCGCTCACGCTGTCCGTTACTTGCGTCGCCACCTATGTCACCTGCACATACCTGAGCACCAAGTACAATCGGGTTGTTTTTGATTTGTTCATACAGTGCTGCCATAACTGTATAATTGTTTATTTGTTCTTTTTTCCCTCCTCTTGTTTAACATATGATGAATAACAAATCAAGTCCTTAAATTGTTCTCAGTCTCCTTATTTCGGTACTAGTAATGCTTTTAGCATACATACTTAATTGTCTCCTAAATATTACCAGTTGGGATATTGTTTTTTTTCCTCTACCTGCCCTTCAGCTTGTCACGTGCGGCTTGTCATAAATAATATGACTAGCTGGCTTCCATCTTTTCCTCTGATAATATCGCGGCCCCTTTTGGACGAAGCGTCCACGCAGTTCATGGATAATTCAGTGGATTTCTTTTTGGGCCTAAATATTTTTTCCTGAGAATCGTAGGTAGAAACTGCTGTCCTATTTCAGAATACTCTGTCCGATGATCGACTGTGTCAAGTGAGCGCGGGAAAACTCGATGTGCCTTTTGTTAATTTACCCAAGCAGTCTATAGTTACGTTTGTTGTTATGACATGAGCTACATTTTTTAACAGCTTTAAAGTAGGCTACATTTTCGAAAGAAAGAGCTTAACTTCCGTATTGTAATAAGCCTGATTACAGATGATTTTACACACGCCACTCCATAATCTAAGCTTTTGCTTGACAATTGTTAGGGTGGAATTCTGTACGAATGTAATGTGGAATAATCGTTTCCATTGTTACAGCACTGCAAAAAAACACAAGCGCTTTTTACTTATATACTGGCTTGTTAGCCAACGCCGTGGTTCTTGTTTGTCTACTTCAAAAGGATGGAATGCTAGGCAGGCCCTGTATGGATTTATACCTTTCACCTACAAATATTTGGAGAGAGCGTTTAAACAAACTATCTCGCATGCTATTACCATATGTTTTGGTAAACACACCACTGCAGCAAATTCTTTCAGTTCACTGCTGTGCTTAAAACAAAAACCTTATCATCACCGGAATGCACATAATAAAAGAGGGGCACCTTTTATTATAAGTGTGCACATAGACTTTTTTGTGCTAAGTGCAAATTGCAACTTTTCAATAAATATTTTACTCTGAGTGATAGAAGGGGCTCTGTTAGTAAAAAGCTGTTACGTACTTTAGGATGCAATTTAATCACTTGTTGAGTAACATTTTAAACCCCTCACCCTCCCTCACCCACCCTCACCCTCACTCACCTTCAACACCTCACCCTCACTCACCCTCAACGCCTCACCCTCACTCACCCTCAACACCTCACACTCACTCACCCTCACCCTCTCTCACCCTCACCCTCTCTCACCCTCTACCCTCACTCACCCTCAATACCTCACCCTCACTCACCCTCAATACCTCACCCTCACTCTCACTCACCCTCACACTCACCCTCACTCACCCTCACTCACCCTCACTCACCCTCACTCACCCTCACTCACCCTCACTCACCCTCACTCTCACTCACTCTCACTCACTCTCACTCACTCTCACTCACCCTCAACCCCTCACCCTCACTCACCCTCAACCCCTCACTCACCCACCCTCAACCCCTCACTCACCCTCACTCACCCTCAACCCCACACCCTCACACAGTGCAATAGGTCTCGGAGCATTTGAGTTAGAGCTTTTAGAAATGTTTATGGCTTTTTTTTTTTTTAATTCTTTAGCATTGGCTACAGGAAACAAAAATGCTAAAGATTTACAAAAAAACCCATAAACAATTCTAAAAGCACTAACTCTAATGCTGCGAGACCTATTGCATTTCCAATGCTTGTTTTACCTGTCTCCCGCCTAAATTTGCAATTGCATCAATGGGGAAATTGAAGTCCTCTGAAGAAAAAAAAATTAATAATCTCCCTATTTTTAATGTCAAAATGTTGCCATGTATGAATTGTTGAATTTATTCTTCCCTATTTCCATTTTTTCTTTCACTATGTGCTCATCTTTCTATTCACTATCAATGGGCCGACATGACATGTTGGTTGAGTACATCTGTCTCACTGTCTGTTTAGCTTGAAAGGATACCTAGCTCTTGATTCCAGGCTTTTTATGAGCTAGAGAGACCGAGAACTGTTTTGATTTGAGCAGGAGGATGCTCAAAGTTGACCAAAGGAGTAAATATTGTGAGAGAGTGGGAATACTGCAAAAAGAAGTAAATCTGAATAGAGTGGGCGGGAATGCAATGTGAAAAAATGGGCAAAGATTTGACGAGCTGAAGGGAAAGAAATGTCCAAAGTTGGGAGTAACCACAAGAGAAGGGCAAATGTGACAAGGGAAAATATGAAACGGGGCCAAAAAAGGAGTGAAAATGTGGAGTGGCACAGATGAGGGAAAGTAAAGACCGAGCAAAGAAAAGATATGGGTAAACAGGGGTAGAGGGATTAAAGAGAGTGGGGATGCCACACTTCAGGATAGACAGAAAGAAATGGCAAGGATTCAAGCAGTGGTGTAGACAGAATGTCATGTGCCCCAGTGCAAGGAAGGAAATTGGCCCCTGGTTTCTGTTTGACTTGCAAAATACATCAATAATTAGGGTTCGGTGGGCCCCTCAGGCCTCTCTGCCCCAGTAACACTGACCTGCTGTACCAATGGATGCTAGAACCCTGGATTCAAGTGATTGAGCGGGGCAAAGATTTTTATTGTGGAAATGGATAAAGCTGGTGACAGGATGACAAGGGGAAGTGGGCAAAGTACTACTGTGTTACGAAAGAAGCAGCTGCTGGTGTCAGGGTAGAGCTGCGAGGCGGGGGATGACGGGGTGAAGGACAAAAAAAAAACCAAAACATAAAAAGAACTTACCTGTTGCCCGCTGTATCGCGCTTCTCTTCTCCTCTCGACTGCAGGCACAGGCATCCAGACTCCCCTGCGGCCAATGCAGATGCTGCCCAGCATGGGAGCAGTGTCTGGATTGGCTTGAATGTCCTCAATTTGAGCTCCCAGTGAGACTGGAAGCCTATGCCTGCTGTCTCCAACCTGGCAATGCCGGTCCGGTTCGAGACAGCTCAGTGTGCATGTCGGTTTAGCCACCCTAAGACGGCCCGCCAAACCAACATGCGCACTGACGACAGTGCCCAACACTCCCCCTCCGTCACTGTTACCCTGATGGCCTTGCCCCCAAAGACTTGGCCAGGGAATGAAAAAAATAAAACAATAATAAGCACGTTTTATTATCGTTTTGTGTTTCATGTTTTTAGGCTGCTGGTGGGGTGCAACGCTCCTCCACCTTAGCGAAGGAACCGCCGCTGTACAAAAGGCACAAATAGGCAGACAGTGGGAGAAGTAGTAAAGGGGAGGATAGTGTTCAAGAGAGTTCAGAATGATTGGTATAATATATAAACTGGTATTTGACCCCTGGCATGGATGAAGCTTCAACTACAGATGTAGAAGAATGGAGACCAGTGAGACTTTTAATAATAATGTAAATTAAGTGCACTTTCTTAGAAAATAATGAGATCAAATCATCTGCAGCTGGTAAGGAGGAATAATGCTGGAAATGTGTTTTTTAGGTCTCGTACTATTCCATTCCGAAAGGAATGAATAGGACAAGACTATTGGGGCAAAACTTAGAGCTAAACTAAGCTCTGAAAAATGTGGATTTCCAGAAGTGCATGTGGTCTCGTGAACGCGCTTCTGTCCGCCTGCCTCGCATCACCACATGAAAGCCATTTGTTGCTTGTTCACACTTCTTTCACGGCCGCGAGGCCGTGCATGCTTCAAAAGGATCCGCTCACTTCTCCTCCCCCCTCGCCAAGAGCTTCACATTTCAAAGAGCTCTCCCCCGCCCCACTCTGACTTCACATTCTTTCTTCCTCTTTTTTTTTCTTTCTGTAACGTTCTGGCTCTGTTTTTCTTAGTCTCTGTCTTTCTTTTGCTTTCTCTCTTTTATGCCTCTCTGCCTCCCTTTTATTTCCTCATCTTTCTGTAGCCATCTGTCACTCTGACGCTCTCTCCCTGTCGCTCCATCTGTCTTTCTCTGCCACTTCCTGTCTGTCTTCTTTTTCCCTCTCTCTGTATCTTTGTGTATCATTGTGTCTGACTTTCTCTCTTCTCCCTATCTTTGACTTTTGTCCTGCTCTGCCTGTCTTTCATTATCTCTCTCTGTCCATATCTGGAATTCCTAATTTCTGTCCCTGATTTTCTTTCTTTCGACATCTCCCTATCCCGCCACCTCGCCCTGCTGTTTATTTCTCTCTCTTCTAGGCACCGAGCTATGGGTGTTCTTAATGTCACGGACAAGCTACACATGTTCGGTGCTAAGTGTTATTTTTGTGGTGCACGTGTAGTGAAAAACGTCTGACATGAGCTGATGTGAATGACATGGGCAGTAACACTGCAGAACTTTCAGTGCTTACTTTTTGTGTTACTTTCAAACTGGAAAGCTTTGGTTGTGAACATTCACCCGTTTTTTTAAAATAAAATCATTTTTGATTTTTGTGTCACGAGCTTCTCAAGCACTCTGCTGGCTCTGAAGGGACACAGGTGTTTTTATGGTTACTTCTTTCCCCACACCCGCATGGATAGTAGTCATTTTGTTGGCAAAAGTGTTTGGCACAGAAGCTTGGAAACACTTCTGTAGTCAAATGGGTTTAGCAAGTGGTATTAGTTTCACATTCTGATGGAAGGCCAACTTCGAAAGTAGGTACTTGCGTTAGTCCCACCTCATCAAAGTTATGTGACCTCATCAAAGTTATGTGTTTAAGGACACTTGTGTGTTCTTCCTTTCCCCATAATTCCCTTGTTTCCCTTGTTTTTCTGCCCACTGTTAGACTCGCTTTTTGTGCCTTAGACTCGTTTTTTGTGCCTTTCTGCCCCTATTAGACTCGTTTTTCCCTTGTTTTTCTGCCCTTCTGCCCTCTGTTAGACCCGTTTTTTGTGCCCTTCTGCCCCTGTTAGACTCGTTTTTGTGCCTTTCTGCCCGTTAGACTCGTTTTTGTGCCTTTCTGCCACTATTAGACTCAACCCCTGCATCACTCAGCGCAACCCCTGCATCACTCAGCGCAACCCCTGCATCACTCAGCGCAAACACTGCATCACTCATCGCAAACACTGCATCACTCAGCGCAACCCCTCCATCACTCAGCGCAACCCCTGCATCACTCAGCGCAACCCCTGCATCACTCAGCGTAACACCTGCATCACTCAGCGCAACCCCAGCATCACTCAGCGCAACCCCTGCATCACTCAGCGCAGCCCCTGCATCACTCAGCGCAACCCCTGCATCACTCAGCGCAACCCCTGCATCACTCAGCGCAACCCCAGCATCACTCAGCGCAACCCCAGCATCACTCAGCGCAACCCCAGCATCACTCAGCGCAACCCCTGCATCACTCAGCGCAACCCCAGCATCACTCAGCGCAACCCCAGCATCACTCAGCGCAACCCCTGCATCACTCAGCGCAACCCCTGCACCACTCAGCGCAACCCCTGCACCACTCAGCGCAACCCCTGCACCACTCAGTGCAACCCCTGCATCACTCAGCGCAACCCCTGCATCACTCAGCGCAACTCCTGCATCACTCAGCGCAACTCCAGCATCACTCCGCGCCATCACAGCATCAATCTCTGCAACCATTCAACAACAACTGGTTCAAATATGTTCTCTCAATGTTTCAAGCTTTATTACAAATGTCACAAAAAGATGTTAATATTTCACTTCTGTTCGTGGATTTTCATCACAATAAAATACACTGAACATAATCTTCACAAAAGTTATTTACAAAAGTTTAAGCTATTGCCATTATAAATTAGAATCACTTTTATTTAAGTATTGATTATTTAAAAAAATTAAAAGCAATTGTTATTTGTAATATTAATACATCTAAGTCATGTAAATACAAAACATGTTGCATTACAAATGCTATAGGTGTCACATTTGCAAAAGTTATAACTATTGGCATTGTAAATGAAAAAGCTATTAATTTAGCCATTTTCAAAACCAACACATAAATAAAAAAATTGTCATTTACAAGACCAATAGTTCAAACTTTCATAATGCGAGACCTATTGCATTGCAAATGCTTGTTTTATGATTGGGTTTTGTGGGCTGAAAAACTCACATACATGTAGATTTAATTTTTTTATTAAAACTATTTAACATTCTAATAATCACTATTATTAAACATTGCATTGCGTGGATCACTGAAATATGCCTTTGATTGAAAATATTTCTCTTTTTGGAGACAAATGATAGATCTGCTTAAAATGTATTGATATGCTCACCCCTTGATAAAGCCAAAAGATCCACTTTTTATATTTTGGTGGTGTCACTCTTTGACAATGTCAGCAAGTCTGCCTGCTTGCGACCAGGACCTGCGAGACCAACCGCACTCTGTGCATGCCAGAAGGCAGCGAATGGTGTGGGGTTGCTTGCCTGTGTATGGTGCAGCCAACCCCCGTGCATGGCCTTTGGCCGTGCATGGAGTGGGTTGGTGTTAAGTATGGTAATAAATATTAATTAATGGAAGAAAAAAACCTAGAATTCACTGGAACAAAAAAAAATCAAAGGTTAAAGTGACGTGGGAAAAACCAAGCCTTTTACCCAAACTCGGGCAGTAGGGGATGCATAAAGCAGACTGATCCATTTCAAAAAACTTGGGCCAATTCTGATGAGCTGCGGGAGGGAGAACAGGTAAGGCCTCTCTAGAAAATCTAAAGCCATTGTGGCATCTAGGAAAGCTGCCATAGCAGGTAGATTAGGGTTCGGGCTGTGATGTACCGCAACGGTGTGTGTAGGTTGTGCGTCGTAGACCGGACAGGCAAAAGGCCAACGGATCAGGGTTAACGATAAGTGGGATAAGTGGTAGCAGGAGGTCAGCGAGTTTATTCAGAATTTTGTTGTCAACATTGATCATCGACAAATGTCGATATGGGTCACAATTATCAGGAAACTTGACATGGTTGGACACTGTAAAAAAGAGTGCCTGACGGACTGTTGGAGGTAATACTACTTTAGTTCTGGCTTTCACAGTAGATGCAGGGCCAACAGCTCAGTGTATTCATTGTAGAACTGGACAGAAAGACCATCTAGTCTTGCGGCCTTATCACTGGGCATGTTCCGAATGTTGCAGATTTTTCCACGTCTAACAAGATGTTCAGACATTGTTGATGCACATCGTCCAGTCATAGCAGTTGTATAGTATCAAAGTATTCTTGCATGGCTTCCGGGGCCACTTTTAGGGAGAATTGGTAGAGATTTGTGTAGTATTGCATTTTCACAAGCATTACTTCTTTAGTGGAGTAGCAGTGCTTGCTGTCAGTGTCTAAAATGCCAGTGATATAGGGAGTACTATAAGATGCTCAGAGCAAGGACACAAGAGTTTTCCCGGATCTATTGCCTTCTCTGTACCTATTAACTGTAGCTTCTTTGCGCAGGTTGCAAGTTTCTCTCTCAGTGTTCTCCTGGTACTTGGAGAGCTTAGTACGTATTTGCACCAGCAATTGTGGGTCATTTGTAGCATAGGAACCATCCTACAGGTTGTGTAACTCCTGTTCAAGGCACGCAAGGTGAGTACTAATGGTGCCCAGCACCCCCATCAGCTTGGACCGCAGATCCGCCGGACATTAGCCTTAATGGCCTCTACAGCAAACCTGGAGATTGCACCAAGTATGTATTATGCATGAAATAGTCTACTATGGCATCTCTGACCTCAGAGTGGAGGACCTAGACTCCCAAAGCATTTGGGGGAAGTCTCCATGAGCAGGTTCAATCATCGATCAGACATAGCCTCAGCACCATCGGCGTGCGAACGGAGAGAGTGCGTGGCAGATGTTTCACCCCATGGGCCAGAGCTGCAACACCGTTTGATATTAGTCAGTAATCAATTCACTTTTTTTTTTTTAAAGTTGTTTTTATTTCAGAATTAGTAACAAAACCTCAGAACAGGTCGACCAATACACTTACGACATCGCAAAACATATAGATGACAGGACAATCGTACACAGCCAGTCAGCCCACATCCCGGAGGTCGGGCGGCGTGCCAGGTCATATTTACAAGAAGATGTCCCAGTGCCCACCTCACTTGGGTGGTCGGTTAACAACCCTATTCGGTTTCTGCTTTTTACCCCCCTAAAGTCCCACCTCCCTATGCATCACCAATCACAATCAACCATCTCGCGGGGGCAGTTTCAGTGTGTAGCCCCTATTGCAATGTAGTCCTATCATTTCTTCTCGTGGCGACCAACTTGGGGATATACTACACTCGCCTCCCGGGTTCTTGCCCTAGACCTCCGGGGCCCTAGTACTGTGGTCTCGCCCCAGATCCCATCTCCCAGCACCCTCCATAACTGGGTCGGTGTGCCTAACAACCCCTAACAAACCCTCCCTTCCCCCTCCACCCTCCCCAACTGCCGCTGATGTGGGTGTATGTAAGCTGCAGTAGAACTGGAGCACGCCACTAATCGGGAGTAACTTCTGCTCATTTACGCCTCATGGAGCCCTTGTCATTCATTGCGCTTCATCCTCCTCCTCTACCATGTAATCACGCAATGCTTGAACTATCATTTCCCATGCTCTCGCCATTTCCAAGCTTCTATCGTTATCGGTCTTGGCAGCCTGTCGCATCCTAAGAATACTTTCGCAACCGGCCCATTTCAACAGCTCATTCATCCACCTCCTCACTGAGGGGCCTTCTTTAGACTTCCAGTGCCAGGTGATCTCCCTCTGAGCCAACATGAGTCCCAAGTCGATAAATTTGCTTATAATTTTCATCCTCTTTGTGTGAGGGAACCAGAGCAGCAGACATGCCGCCATGTCGAAATCGACCTCCTTGTCCGTAACCACGTTCAGGAGTTCCCCTACTTCAGGCCAATACGTCCCCAGCTTTGGACACCCCCACAACAGGTGATCCAGGTCCACCTCAGGTGCCAAGCACCTCGGGCACATGGCGTCATGTACCCGAAAGTAGCGCTTAATCCTCTCCGGGGTCAGGTAAGCTCTATGTATAATGAAGAAGTGCACCTGCTGGAATCTGGCATTCCTCGTGCCCTTCCATGTTCGTCTCAAAATATGGCCCCAGATCGTGTCCGGTATGGGCTTACCTATACTATCCTCCCATCTTGCCTTCAGCGCCAATAGCGGTTCCAGTCCCTCGTGTAACATTCTAGTATGGAGGCAGGTCACCGCCTTGGTAGTGCCCGCAGCCATAACCACGTACTGGCATGCCATAGTCGTCTCTGGCTCAGCGAGCCCTCCCTTCCAGTGCTTTTGTATCGCCGCAACCACTGCCGCGTGCAGCAGAAAGTTCCCGTCCGGTAGGCCAAACTGTTCCTGCAACGTCCGGAAGGGGACCAGTGTCCCCTCAAAGTATAGGTCTCCCACCATCTGCAATCCCACTTCCTCCCACTCCGATAACGGGGACCAATCACACCCATGCGGCAGCGCAGTCAGCATCCCCAGTGGGATCTCTGGTGCATATGATCGGGTGCTTTTCGCTCTCTTCAGACTCCTGTTCCAGCAGAGCCTGAGCGTCCTTTCCTCCATCGTGAGGTCCCTCATATCGAATTTCTGTTGCAATATTATGTAGGACAAGACATGCCGCTGAATACCGATCCCTCGGTCGAGGTCTGGTCCCCTGAATTCCCTGGCCACATGTTGCGTCAATATCTGCAGTTGTGCCGCCAGATAATATAACTCAAAATCGGGGACTGCCATCCCCCCTTCGAGCTTGGGCCTAGTCAAGGTTCTCAACGCCACCCTGCGCCGTCCGTGGCCCCACAGGAAGCCAGTCACCATCATCTGTAGGTCTTTAAACATACGTTGCGGGATCCATATCGGCAATGTCCTAAAATAATAAAGTAGCCGCGGAAGTGCCACCATCTTCAATAGTGCCACGCGGCCCAACACGGATAAGGGAAGGGACGCCCAAAAAGACATACAACCCTTCAGCGCGCGCATGCAACGCCCCACATTGCCCTCTAATAAGTTTGCGGTCTCGTGATATATGCAGACGCCTAAGTAAGTGAAGCTGGAGGGCTCCCAAACCACCTCCAGCGTGAGGGGGGGGGGGGCACGGTGTGCCCTCCTGCAATGGAAAAACACAAGTTTTGTCCCAGTTCACCTTAAGGTCCGATATCATGCCAGATCTGGATAGCATGTCTACTGCTCCCTCCAGGGCTCGTCCGGAGTCGGCTAGGTACAGTAACAGGTCATCCGCATACAGTGATATGTAATGCGACTTCGCTCTCTGCGTTACCCCTTGATACATTGTGCCCGATCTTGCCAGTGCTGCCAAAGGTTCCATCGCCAGTGCGAACAACAAGGGAGACAGCGAGCACCCCTGCCTCGTCCCCCTACGCACAGGGTAAACCGAGGATATTACCGGTCCCAGTCGTACCCTCGCTGTGGCAAAGGAGTATAGAACCTTCGTCCATTTTCTGAAGCCTTCACCTATGCCGAATTTCAGCAGCACCCCATCCAGGTACTGCCACTCAAGGCTATCGAAAGCCTTTTCGATGTCAACTGATAATACCACCGGACTATGAGGTGAGTCCCTGGCACTGTCTAGCATCTGGATCAGCCGGCGTATATTCATGGATGTGTTCCTGGTAGGGATAAACCCTGCTTGGTCCCTATGAACTAATCTGGTCATGTACGGTAGTAATCTGGTGGCCCGGACACGGCTTAAGATCTTATAATCCACCGTCAGCATGGACAGGGGTCGATAGGATGTCACGTCCAATGCCTCTCTGCTTGGTTTCAGAAGTGGAACCACCAGCGCCTCCCTCATCGATTCGGGCAAATGTCCCCTCTGTCCCGCTTCCGAGTACACTATCAATAGCCTGGGTGCTAATATATTGATAAATTTGACATAGAATTCAATTAGTAGTCCATCGACCCCTGGTGTTTTGTTTCTGGCCATCTGTTTGATGGCCATTTTAATCTCTGACAGCGTTATGGGTCCCCCTATATCTTCCGCATCCTCGACATCTAGCAGCGGCAAAGGGACAGAGTCCAAATAATCACCTATCTCAGAAGCCTCCACCTCTAACTGGCATTTATATAAATCCGTGTAATAAGACTTAAAGCGCGCCAGGACCGCTGATTGCGAGTAAACTATGTCTCCTGTCTCCGTTCTTATACTCATGATCGGGCACCCCCTAGGTTCTGGGTTGGCGAGCTTGGCAAGAAGCGTACCCACTTTATCCCTTTCCGCATGCACCTTGATAGTGTACAGCTTATAATCATAGCATCGCAGCCACTCAGTTTCCTTCGCCACAGTTTCCTTAGCCTCAAGCAACTGCTCCTGTAGGTCTGGTCGCTCAGGCCTACGCTGCTCCAATCCCCTCAGCACATCTTCAGCCTTTACCAGATCAGCCAAGACCGATGTCCTTACATTTGAGAACCTGCCCATACATACGCCTCTCACCACCCCTTTCATCGCATCCCATTCTATCGATCTCGTGGCCGCGGAGCCCTCATTCACCCCAAAATAGTGTTCAATGCCCTGCTGGACCGTGTTGCTAAACACCGGATCCTCTAGTGTGTAAGGCTGCAGCCTCCATGTGGGGACCGCTGATCTCACTTGTTGCCATTGCACTGATACCAATAAGGGATTATGATCTGAGATCGTCCTGGTCAAATATTCTGTGTGATTTACCATGGCAGCTAAGGGGCCACTACAGAGGATCGAGTCTATTCTGACGTGCAATGCGTGTAACGCTGAGAAAAAGGAGTAGTCCCTTGTCTCAGGATGTTGTTCTCTCCACACATCTAGTAGTCCCCACCTCTCTTGCCATTCTTTCCTGTGAGTGGCTAATCTACGCACTGTTGAGTCGGCCAGTGGCGGGTGTGATCTATCAAGTTCCACATTAGTAATCGAATTAAAGTCTCCTCCCATAATGATGGGGCCCGCCAGGAAATGGGCTAGCGAGCTCATCAGTGTATCAAAGAAAAGGGCCTGATCAGCATTGGGGGTGTACACACTACATAGGGTTACCTCTCGACCATAGAGCCTCCCCTCTACCACCACGAATCTACCCTCAGGGTCTATCCGCTGGGTCATGACTTGAAACGGTACCTCCGCCCTTATCCAGATCAGCACCCCTCGGGCGAACGCTGAATATGTGGTACCAAACACCTGCCCACGCCACTTCCTCTGTAGTGCAGTGCATTCCTTCTCGGTCAAATGAGTTTCTTGTAGCATTGCAATCTGAATGCCCCGCCTCACCAAGTGGGCATGCACCTTGTGACGTCTTACCATCGTGCGAAGACCACGGACATTCCATGAAACGCATTTCAAATTAGGTAACGTCCCCATCGTAGTCGTCTCCGTATAGGATCAGCAACAACCCATCACCCCCCACATTGCAGCAGTTGTGTCCCCCATCCAGAACTCCCCAGAAAACTCCCCAAACCCCTCTCCCCAGGACAGGACTTAATAACCCAGCTTCAGCCCCGTTCCAAACTCTTAACACAACACACATTATACTAAGCTGTGGTCTCCACCACAGAAGGCCTTAAGGGCCACAAGAGGGTGAATTAGCGCCGATCCAGGGCCAGCAGAGCTCCCACCCCGCGCCCTCGATCCCATACTGCAGTCGCAGCCCCATACCTGATAGAACGTCCAGCATCTGGAGAGACTGCCCCAGTACAAAGGTCAGAGTTGATCATGTCTCTGAGAAATCACTCGTCTGTGGGGTGACCGCTGGTCCCTTCGAGCTCTCTGCTTCCGACTCGTCTCCTCCCGTCTTCAATCCCTCTCCGTCAGAGTCCGATCCCTCCGACGTCTTCTCTTGCTGTGATCCCGTGATGATCGCTGTTGCCGCTAGTGCGCCCTTCCTGTCCGCCGCCATTTGTGCATCCCGCATCGCTTTCTTGAGTTTATTCCGTTTACGGATGCGCTGTGATTTTCTGATCTGGGGCGGTTTCTGCGTGTCCCTTCCGCTTTTGCCAGTGCGGTCCGTTCCAGCACGGTAAAGCTCAAGCCAGGACCAAGCCTCATCCGGGGTTTGAAAGAATTGTGTTTTCCCATCTAGGATCACTCTTAGCTTGGCTGGGAAGAGCAATGAGTATTGAATCCCTTCTTCCCTCAATTCTTTCTTCACGGCCAGGAAGGACGCTCTATTTCTCTGGACCTCCTGTGTATAATCCGGGAAGACCGTAACCATGTTATTGTCCACTTGGAATGGGCCTTGTGAGCGCGCCCTCTGTATTAGGAGGTCACGATCTTTATAGTGCAACAGTTTAATCACCATCGGTCTAGGTGGTCGGCCCAGCTGGGGCGGACGGGCCGGAACCCTGTGCGCTCTTTCTAGGGAGAAGAAGGGAGAGAGGCCCTCTGGTGCAACAACCGTTTTAAACCAGTTCTCCATGTAGGCCACAGCGTCGTCCCCTTCAATTTTTTCCGGAAGGCCCACCACTCTCACATTATTCCTCCGATTGCGACTTTCGGCATCTTCCGCACGTCTCTCCAGTGTCGCCAAACGGCTCAGGATATCAGTCAGTTTATGTTCCGCAGTGACCACCGCCGGCTTCAGCTCCCGCAGCAGTTGCTCATTGTCCTTTACTTTGTCTGAGAGCTTGGCATGGTCCGCCTTTAGGAGACCCAGCCCCGTAGCGACCTGTGCTATGTCCTGGTGCAGCGAGTCCTTCGTCGCCGTTATCGCTTCTAATATGCTGTCAAGTCGCCGATTCAGCCTCTGCTCCTGGGTCGATGCGTCCGAGGGGGCATGAGCCCCGCCATCTTGGATCAGGGCGGTCGCATCGTCATGACCCCGTTTCATACCGGATTCGCCACCAGTAGCGGCCATCCTGGCGTCCTCGAGCACCGCCCCGGGGTTGCCTCAGAGGGTTATGCTGGTCCCCTGTCGCAGGAACACTGTTCGTTGACGTGTCTCAGCGGGGCCCAGTCGTGTGCAGCGCAAGGGCCCAGCTTCCGAAGCCAAAGATCGTCTATAGAGCTATTCCTTTTCCCATGCACCCCCGAGCGCTCCTTATTCAGGGGACCCCCCCACAGTTTCTGGCCGTCCACAGTGTGGGCTCACTACACCTCCACCCCAAGGTCCAGGAAGCGTTCAGCTTAGACACAGGCAACCGGCAATGTGATCACGACGATGTAGGCGAGTGTCCTCCTTAGCCAGTTGTTCTGTCCGCCCACGGGTATTACTCCGTTTATATTCACTCGGCGTTACCACCATATAGCGAGCTCATCAGTGCTGTAGTAAGCACCGCCCATCATCAGCCCCCCGCAGCCATCGCCAGTGCTTGCCCCAACGCACACGGCAGCCGCCATCGTCTTCCGGCAGCCAGAGCCTGGGGCCGCTCGCGATCCGGGCCTGCTGTTGCGTGTGGGATCAGGGTTAGCGATCAGCGTCCCTCACGCAAGCGGCCGGACCCGCAATCTCGTTCCGCTCTCCCCTAAATGGTTTCCGGCCGTGTTTGCAAAAGCCCCGGCCGCCGCCCGATGGAGACGCCGGATCCTAGGTCAGACTGCTCCGCACTCGGCCACCATTACAGGGGGCGGGGGGATGGGCGCCGTGTTCGTCTGTTCCTCGGGCAGTGAGAACCTCTCACGTCTCCTGCCCGGCGCTGGAAAGTCCTTCCGTTGAGCCCCTGTTTCACTTGCCTTAGGAAGCAGTCTTCGGCAATCCGGCTCCGGTCGGGTCTCTCCTCAGGCCGCCAGCCGTCCCCTCAGTTCCCTGGCGCCGCCATCTTCCTTCGTGTCGGTCCGGTCCCCTCGAAGTCTGGGATCAGCCCGCAGCGCAGCGCTCGGTCTCCATCAAGCCCCCAGCTGCTCTCCTCCGGTCCTGCTGTGCTTCGAGCGGTGAAACCGCGTCTCAGGGAGCACCGATTGTATGGATTTCAGGATTAATAGCGGGATCCGGCGCGGAGCTGATCGCTCACACTGCCATCCCGGTCGGTGTCCAAGCCACGCCCCCATCAGTAATCAATTCACAACAAGGAATATTGTAAGATTGAGATGCAGGTGCCCTCTAAGCTCTCCGCGTGCCGCACCTGCCATATACGGACCAGGTCATGACTGGAGATTATGGTGTGTAGCTGTGCAACCACTCATAGATGAGGATGATGTTCCACTCAGGACTTGCACTAGTCAGGAGAGAGAATCACATTCAAATCACCATCCCAGATTATCATTGAGCAGTCCAATTCCAGCACTCATTGCCATAGGGACAGGAAGAAGTCTGGGCTGTCCAAGTTCAGCTGTACAGACATAACAGAGTGATCACCTGACCCTCCAATATACCAAGTAAAATAAAGTAGCATCCTTCTACGTCTGGTACCTCCTTAAGTGTGCGTCGTCACATCCTTATCTTAAATACTATTGCCACCCCCTATCACAGGACTGTTTAGCAAGTTGCAGCTCCTGAAGGAAAGCAATATCTATTTTATGGAGGTCAGAAAATAACTGTCTGAAATTACGCAGGTTCCCGACTCCCCGTGCATTCCACAACATCAAAGTGACGTTAGTTATAGGTGCTGCACAACACTCCGTGCCCGCTGGCTGGACAGCGGGTCCTACTAAGTTCACTAAGTTACTGTCAAGGGCAGTACCAGCAATCAGGGGTGCAGCACCCGAAATGAGAATATGTGATAGTGTACGGAAAAATAACAGTGTTCCATCCCTCCCCTACCCACTTGAAAAGCCAAACTTTATTGAAGAAGCACACCCTGTCCCTCCTCATACCCAACAAACAAACAATACAAGCACAAAGAGGGGTAACATACATAACCAGTGCGATCCATCCCTGGGGGTGTCTCAGGAGACAAGAGGGTCTCCCATCTCAGTGGAGGACAGATGGTCAGGATGCTCAGAGGTGAAGTGTACTCGTCAAGCCCGCCAATGTGGCAATCGTGCCAGATCACCACTATTCAAAGCACAGATTCTCCACTCCAAGGATTGTGTACAGTCTCAGCAATCCAGAGATACAGCTCAATGCAGGCTTGCATAGGGAGGATGGGGGATTCACCAGCTGGGGTGTGGGCCTGGTCAAATGGTCCCCGACAGTCCATGGAGGGGAACCACAGGTAAAGGATGCAGATACGTAGACGGATGGGTGTCCAGAAGACGCGTGCCGTGCACAAATGGGATGGGCAGAGCATCAGAGGGTAGCACTGGAAGGTCGACTGATTGTCGCTGAGCCGACCTCTGGGGTCAACAGTGGCTGACTTATCATTGTTTGCGTTTTTTATCTACATGCAACTGAATTTCAGAGCCATATTAGGATCACTGAGCAAGAGGAACATCATCCTTAACTTGGCAGGATACTTAAGTGCATTTAACTGGCCTGCCTTCATGAGTAGTCTTTTGGCCGACAGGAAGTCTTGGCAAACATTCTAAACAGCCAGCATAAAGTCGGAGTAGACTGAAATCCTGTTTTCCTGATAGTGTAGCTCCGTGGACTTCCTCAATAGTCACAGGAGTGTGTTCCGATCCAGGTAATGCAGGAGGTTGGTGTCATGCCTCAAGCCCCTTCCCCGTGCGCTATCCCTTTAATTAGTGCACTACTTAAGATTTCTTGACCCGGGGAGCGACGCTTCACGTTCTTGCGTCTAGCTCCGTCGGGTCCGTCTGTTGCCTGACTTCCTGTGCCTGACTTCCGTTCCTGAGTATTTGCGTTCTGTTGTTTGTGAGAGTTCGCGGCTCTGTGGGGCCGTTCCTAGCCTCCGTGGTCTCTCTCTTTGTTTAGGAGCAAGCGCCTTGCCTATGCGCTTGTTCCTTGTGACACGGACTGTGTCACTTTCCATTGCCTTATTTTCTCCCTTTTCTTTTGGTGTCCCGCCCGGCGGCCGGGTTTTGCTCCGCCATCCGGCGGGATTCCTCTTCTTTTCTGCAGCCCTCGTTGTTGCTCCGCTTGTCAGCCGGGCTTGTTCTCCGCTGACAGGCCGGGCGAGCTTTCTCCCTTCATTTACATTCACCGGGGAGCTCCGCTGGTCAGCCGGGTTTCCTCTCCGCTGGCGGCCGGGTTTTCCTCGATGAGTTAGTATTAGTCAGTTAGGGTTTTTTCCTCTTCATTATTTTTCTTATGCCCTGCCCGTCCCTACTCCCAGCATTCCTTGGGGTACTTACACTTGTGGAGTATCAAGTATTTGGACTTGGTATCTTGCGTGGACCAGAGTGGATCGGGCTACAGCTGCACGTCCCAGAATCACGGTAACAGCGCGTTATTGCGCTGCACATATATATATTGTTATCAAAAGATTGTGTTGTAGTGTGTAAATCCTGTTTTGTTTATTGTAGATGTTTCTCCAGCTAATACGAATATTGGCAACTGCGTTATTGAATTTTCTCAAACCTTTGGGGTGTGTTTCTTGGAGGTCCAGACAGAAATCAGAGTGAGCAGCATAAATTCGTAGCTTGTATTACCAGCAACATAGTGACACTAGACTTATGTATATATTGCCTCCTTCACTGCAGCTCCAGATAAATCCCTTACCAGAGGTTCTTCCATTCAGGGACGTTAACACACATCAATCTAGGTATGAGAGGATATTTAACAGAATTGTGAATGTGATTGTCCTATTCAGTCTCAAGAATATCACTCATTTGCATTGCAGTCTACCTCGTTGCCAAGCCCTCAAGAAGGCTGAAACATCCAGTCTGAAGACCATCATCACACAATTGTTACCCCCACCTTTCCTTGTTTTGTCTCCCTGTTTTCCCCTGTTCCGCCTCTTGTGCTCTAGTGTTCGATAGAGTCGGAAGGCTGCAGGGGAAGGCTGTGGATTATACTTCGGATTCCTGACGCTCCTGCGGAAACGACTTGTATCCTTTACAGAACGTGAAGCCCAAGGGGTGAGTTCTGCCTGAGCGTCATGGATCTCGAAGCGGTCACACTGGCTGATGTGGCAGGTATGTTGGGGAACCTACAGGTAGAAACTCAAACATTGATGGCCAGAATGGACACCCTGCAAAGACAGCATACTCCTGGCGCTACAGGAGGAGGGACATCGGTTGTGCAGGTGACCACTCCGCCTTCAATACCTCTGGCACCCCCTGAGCGTTTTGCAGGGGAAACAGCGCGATGCGCGGCTTTCCTCAGTCAATGCCAACTACACTTCTCCTGTAAGGCTCCATGTTTTCCCTCTGACCAGGCTAAGGTAGCCTTTGTAATTTCTTACCTTAGTGGTTCTGCAGCAGATTGGGCTATACCCTTAGTAGACAGAGATGACCCCCTGTTACATAATTATGCAGCTTTTCGACGAGAATTCCGTAAACTCTTTGATCGACACATGTATACACATTCTGCCGATACGGAGTTCTTAGAACTAAAACAGGGTACTCAGGATCTAGTAGCCTATATTACTAAGTTCCGCCGGTTGGTGATCGAGTCCAATTGGCCGGAGGAAAAACGCAGTACCATGTTCTACCGGGGGTTGCGGGAGGAACTAAAAGATGCCTTGTCTCAGATAGTTGATCTTCCTACCTCCTGTAACGCTCTCATTGATTTGGTAGTAAAGATTGACCATCGGTTGCATGAAAGGAAGAAAGAGAAAGGGAAGCCTGAGTATCGGTATGTGGCCCTGAAGGAAAAGAAGAGTGCCCCAGAAAAAGCCGCTGATGACAGCGAACCCATGCAGATAGGCATAGTCCGAGGTCCTCTGACTTCCGAGGAAAGACAGAGGAGAAGAACGCTTCGGCTCTGTTTATATTGTGGGAAAGCGGGACATTTCCTAAGAGAATGCCCCGTTAAACCCACTCAGTCCAAGGTGTCGGGAAACTAGTCAGCCTGGGTTCTTGTGAGACGAGGAACTCAGGTAGGTCCGGATTAACAGTCTCTTCTTCCGATTATACCTACACTCCTACTAATCATTTATACGTATCAGCATACCTAACACAAGGCACTCTTGGTTTACACGTTTTGATAATGGTGGATTCAGGGGCTTCTGGAAACTACATGGACATGGAATGGGCTAGGGAGAACATGATAACCAGCACTGAAAAGGAGACTGCCAGTAATGTCACCACCATTGATGGCAGCCCCATTCTTTCTGGTCCAGTTACACATCATACCAATCCAATGCACATGGTTATAGCACCTGATCACCATGAAGACTTAATGTTTGATTTGATTAGTTCTCCTCAATTCCCGGTGCTTCTGGGTATTCCATGGTTAAGAACGCAAAACCCTGACATCAATTGGGAGACATCCCGCAGTGGTATATACTGACCATCGCAACCTCCAATTTCTCAAGTCGGCAAAGGCACTTTCCATGAGACAGCTGCGTTGGTCTCAGTTCTTTAGTGAGTTCGAATTCACTGTCCAGTACAGACCTGGCAAACGTAACGGGAAGGCAGATGCTCTATCACGTTTGGGATTCGAGACCCCTACAGATCCCATTGAACCTACACACATCATCCCCAGAACGAGTATTGTAGGAGGCACACAGACAGAGGATGAATTCCTGGCACATGTGAGGGGTAGTCAAGCGTTAGCAGACATGCAGACGATAGTGGGTTCACAGGACACGTCTAGGAAGGGTAACCTTGTGTGTGTACAAGGGGGAGTGGTTTTACGGACGAGGGAATTACAGGAACAAGTCATGCAGTGGTATCACACACATCCAGTGGCTGGTCATCCAGGAATAAAGAAAACCATTAGCATTGTGCGTGAACGTTTCTGGTGGCCTAATATGCTAGCAGACATAGAACGCTTTGTTAAGACATGCTATGTGTGTGCACAAACCAAGGTTTCTCGCCTCAACCCTGTGGGCCTTCTCATGCCATTACCTTCCCCTCCCGGTCCCTGGCATACGGTGTCCCTTGATTTTATAGTGGAACTACCGCTCACTAAAGCAAAGAACAATACGTTGCTGGTGGTGGTGGATATGTTCACCAAAATGGCCCATTTTGTACCATTACAGCGTTTACCCACAGCAGTTGAACTAATAACATAACATAACATAGAGATGTTACTCGAGATACATAAGAAGGCATTAGAGAGTCTAGAGATGGCTAAGGTGAGATACACAGAAGGGGCAAATCTACACAGAAGATTGGAACCCATATACACACCAGGGGACGATGTTTGGCTCTCCACTAAATACATTGCTCTTGGGGGTCCACGCAAGTTCAATCCCAAATACATAGGTCCCTATAAGGTGGAAAAGATCATCAATCCTGTTGCCATAAGATTGCAACTTCCACCTTCATTTAGAATTCATCCGGTATTCCATGTTTCCCTACTAAAACCGGTTGAACCAGGGACTAAATTGCCGGTGAAACCTACTCCATTAACTCTGCAGGACTCGGATGAATATGAGGTTGAGACCATCCTTGATTCCCGTAGAGTGA
This sequence comes from Lissotriton helveticus, assembly GCF_964261635.1. NCBI lineage: Eukaryota > Metazoa > Chordata > Amphibia > Caudata > Salamandridae > Lissotriton > Lissotriton helveticus. The sequence continues at coordinate 1,531,062,444 of NC_136061.1, forward strand.
GGGGTACGGTCCAGTATTTAGTTCATTGGAAGGGATACGGTGTGGAAGAGCGCACATGGGAACCCTTCTCTAATATCCATGCACCTCGACTGTTAAGGGTGTTTCATCAAAGATATCCTGACAAACCCAAACCGGTTGGGGGTTGTTGTGGGGGGAGTGTACTGTCATGCCTCAAGCCCCTTCCCCGTGCGCTATCCCTTTAATTAGTGCACTACTTAAGATTTCTTGACCCGGGGAGCGACGCTTCACGTTCTTGCGTCTAGCTCCGTCGGGTCCGTCTGTTGCCTGACTTCCTGTGCCTGACTTCCGTTCCTGAGTATTTGCGTTCTGTTGTTTGTGAGAGTTCGCGGCTCTGTGGGGCCGTTCCTAGCCTCCGTGGTCTCTCTCTTTGTTTAGGAGCAAGCGCCTTGCCTATGCGCTTGTTCCTTGTGACACGGACTGTGTCACTTTCCATTGCCTTATTTTCTCCCTTTTCTTTTGGTGTCCCGCCCGGCGGCCGGGTTTTGCTCCGCCATCCGGCGGGATTCCTCTTCTTTTCTGCAGCCCTCGTTGTTGCTCCGCTTGTCAGCCGGGCTTGTTCTCCGCTGACAGGCCGGGCGAGCTTTCTCCCTTCATTTACACTCACCGGGGAGCTCCGCTGGTCAGCCGGGTTTCCTCTCCGCTGGCGGCCGGGTTTTCCTCGATGAGTTAGTATTAGTCAGTTAGGGTTTTTTCCTCTTCATTATTTTTCTTATGCCCTGCCCGTCCCTACTCCCAGCATTCCTTGGGGTACTTACACTTGTGGAGTATCAAGTATTTGGACTTGGTATCTTGCGTGGACCAGAGTGGATCGGGCTACAGCTGCACGTCCCAGAATCACGGTAACAGCGCGTTATTGCGCTGCACATATATATATTGTTATCAAAAGATTGTGTTGTAGTGTGTAAATCCTGTTTTGTTTATTGTAGATGTTTCTCCAGCTAATACGAATATTGGCAACTGCGTTATTGAATTTTCTCAAACCTTTGGGGTGTGTTTCTTGGAGGTCCAGACAGAAATCAGAGTGAGCAGCATAAATTCGTAGCTTGTATTACCAGCAACATAGTGACACTAGACTTATGTATATATTGCCTCCTTCACTGCAGCTCCAGATAAATCCCTTACCAGAGGTTCTTCCATTCAGGGACGTTAACACACATCAATCTAGGTATGAGAGGATATTTAACAGAATTGTGAATGTGATTGTCCTATTCAGTCTCAAGAATATCACTCATTTGCATTGCAGTCTACCTCGTTGCCAAGCCCTCAAGAAGGCTGAAACATCCAGTCTGAAGACCATCATCACACAATTGTTACCCCCACCTTTCCTTGTTTTGTCTCCCTGTTTTCCCCTGTTCCGCCTCTTGTGCTCTAGTGTTCGATAGAGTCGGAAGGCTGCAGGGGAAGGCTGTGGATTATACTTCGGATTCCTGACGCTCCTGCGGAAACGACTTGTATCCTTTACAGTTGGCAAACTCGGGCAGGCCCAGGATCCTTATGTTGTTCCTTCAGGAGCAGGCCTTTAAATCTTCATTATTTTGCACGATAACCTGCCAGTGTCCTTCGCGTCAAATACTAGCTGCTCCATCTGGCTCAGTTGATCGTCGTGCTTTTCCAGCTTTTCATTCATATGATCGAGTCTGTTGGAGGGGGAATCTATTTTTGAGTCTATCATGTGCAAACTCTGTCACACCTCAGCCAGCAAAGTTTCCATATCAGCGTCTGGATCTGACCCAGGGAGGTCCCCACCAAGAGAAGCATCCCACCTCCACTTCCGTCTGCCTGAAGGATAATCTTTTTCTCAAAGGTGATCTTGAGCTGATTGCAATCCTGCTTCCGTATGGCTCCTGCGCCAAGTGATCAAGGTGTGCTAGGCAGATAGGTCCAAAATGTAGAGTTATCATCTGGATGTGGAATAAGGGGTTCTTAGAGTCTCCAGGTAGATAAACAAGTGCATTTGGTTTCCTGGTGGGAGAGAACACAGCAGGTGGCAGCCTCAAGAGGGGCTTCCCCATCAGGGCCAAGTAATCTACCTCCCATCACGGGTTCACATAGGCGCAGGTCTCACTGCACCCCAGGAACTCGGGGGAAGGAGCAGATCAGGACCGTCAGACATAAGTCCTCCAAATAATATAGAGTAGGCATTACACCGCCAGTGCAGGAACGGTGGTGAGGATCATCATCCAGGAGGTCTGCAGCTGTAAAAGTCCCCAGTCTTTTAAGCCCGGGCAGGCAGGTATTGGTTGCTGAGTGTGTGTGGTGATCTGAACTCTCTTTATCCATAAAGTACAGATGATAGAATATAGTATTCCTCTTAGCTCCTTAACCAGTACTATTCCCTTGGAAGATATGATTTCAACAAAACTCATGGCATGCCCAGCTATTAACAAAGATTGTTTTTGGAAGCTGATGACAAAAGTCAAATCCAGATTCTATAAAGACATCTGCCCCCCTCGGATACCAAAAATCATTTTTTCACACTTCTCTGGTCCCGTGATTTCTATGCTCAACGAATCCTTAAGCCAGGGCATTGTCGCTCATACTTTTAAGGAGGCAGTAGTCATCCCACTACTTTCTTTTTAAACAACTTTATTTTCAAGTTTTCAGCAAAGAAAACAAACATATTACATAAATAAAATATGTTCTCACCAGGAGCAAGTAGCACATAGCATAAAGAAATTATAAAAACAGTAGTACAACAATGAGCACTTGAGACCAGCCCCAGGCAAGTTGCTTCACAGGAAAATAGAGCAAGGAACACCAATAAGACAATCTCCATCAATGACCACGGGCACCCAGCATTATCACACTTCATCCACCAACTCCCGAATTCTATCCAGGTCCATCAAGTCACGGCCCACAAAACCCGCTATGGTCACCAAACCTGGGGATGCGCTTGCACAAAAAGTCAGAAAGGGGGTCCATATTCTGTCAAAATTCAACTGAATGTCCCTCATGGTTGCAGTCAGGCTCTCCATGGCGTAGATGTCCTATATCTTTGCCCACCATAATTGCACAGTAGGAACTTCTGCGCCATTCCAGCGAAAGGCAATCCACATGCATGATGTCACCAAACAATGAGTAATCAGTTTACCTGAAGGGGGGTTAAGTGGCTAAAGACCCTCCTTGTCCAGGGACCCAAACAGAGTTTCAAGGGGATGAGTGTGATCTGTAGGATTTCAGAAATTTCACAGAACACTTTCCAGAATTCATTAACTACCGCACATTCCCACCACATGTGGAAATATGAGACTCGCACCCTAACCAACAGCTATCACTAGTTCCCATCACGTGGAACAATCGGGCAGAGATGAAATACCAGAACAGAAGCAATTTGGAAGCACTCTCCCTGCACTGGATAAATATGGAAGACTTGGCCACCCTCTGTTAAATTTCTACCCAGCCCTCCTTATTGATCTCACTGCCTAGACCTTTTGCCCATTGTAAAATATAGCCTGTCTTGGTCACAACTAGAGGGCATTCCAATGCCTTGTAGAAGACTGAAATTGCATTCTTTTTGTCCCTTTACTCAGAATATCCTTCAACAAGTGTCTCCTGTGTACCTCCCTGGAGGGTGGAAGGTTGGCGAGCCCAACAAAGCAACTGTGTAACCCTATACAGGTCGGTATGGTTTAGGGAAAAATTGGTCGCACACTAATATCTAGTCTTAGGTACACCATCAGCATACAGATCTTGTAGGGTGAGATCGACCCCTCTATTCAATCTGCGGAACCACCTGTCTGACATGCTGGGGGTAAATCTGGATTACCAAGAACCGGAGTCTTTGAGGACAGGTATAACTTGTGCCAGCAAAAGAGAGGTTACGAAATGGCAACCACAGCAAATGTTTAAGGGGAACTTTAGTCAAGCTGTTCTAGTTGGACACATAGTCATCCCACTTCAGAAAAAAAAGCTGATGAAGATCCATCTGTCCTGAAGAACTACCGTCCCATTTATTTACTCCCTTATTTAGCCAAGATATAAGAGGCACACATTGCCCAATATCTCTGCTCCTATTTGGAAGATTCTTCCTTTCTTGATTCCTGTCCGGCGGGTTTCCGTCCCATTCACTCCAGATAACCAGTTATACTCTCTGTAGTTGATATGAGAAAAGCAGCTGACAAAGGATTGGCCCAACCATTAGTCCTTCTAGACTTATCAGCGGCCTCAACACTGTGGATCATGGTATCCAAATTCAGTGTGACAAGGCCACGGGTCTGCAGGGATCAGAATTAGATTGGATGAAATCTTTTCTCCTAGACTACTCTTAATCAGTCCGCCTCACCCTTCAGAGGCGAGGGTGAAAATATACAACTATGCCGACGACATGAAGTTGCTCTTTCATATTGCTGACACGAGGTAACCCAAAGAGCTTTTTAAGAACACCACGTTATACATCTGTGATTGGCTGAATTGTCATCACTTAAAGTTGAAATCTGACAAAACTGAAATTGTGATGATTAAAAAACGTACTGCATAGCTGTAACCAGTCCTTCTGGCCATTGGAGATGGGAATAGAGCAGGTCCCCAAAAATGCGGTCAAAATTCTAGGGACCTTTGTTGACGAAGACCTTCCTATGAAGCCTCAGATTGGCGCAGTGACCTCATCCTGTTTCTTTCAGCTCCGGAAAATAAAAAAAATTAAGAAATACTTCACCCTTGAGACCATTATCCAGATCATAATAGCCCTAGTTATGTCCCGCATTGATTATGCTAATTCTCTCTATTTGGGGCTCCCAAAGAGACAGAGTCAAAGGGTACAACTGGTTCAGAATCGGGCAGCTAGGCTGGTCTGGCGACAGCCTAGACACTGCCACATCAAACCTTAGTAAATTTACATTGGATCTCAGTAGCTCAGAGGACCCTCTTCAAAACTGGGTGCATCATTTTCAAAGCCTGACACGACAAAAGCCCAACTTTTGTGACTGCTCAAATCCGCAAATATATTCCCAAACATAATCTTAGATCAGCTCAACTTAATCTACTAGAGGTCCCTAAATTCAACAGGGAAAGATTGGGTGGAACTAGGTTTGCCGTGATTGGTCCAAATGGGATTTTTTCCCCCCCAAAACATGAAACCCACGACTGCGTCTGTGAGCTTCAGGACTTTTTTAAAAACCTGGCTCTTTAGACAGGCTTATAACCATAACCATGGGTCTTTTCTTCCTTTGTGCTCTTCACACCATGAAACCTTTTTGGTGTAAATTCACTTTCTAATCTATGCTGGTGTTTGGGCCAGAGCCCATCTGTGCTATGCAAGAGTAGCCAAAGGCAGCCACCAAGGCAGGCAGCATGAGCAACCCCAGCCTTTCAGTGTACCAGGGCCATCAAGCCTTCTGGGGGATGCTGGCACGAGGGGCATGCCCCCTCCATCTCCCCAAACCCCTCCACAGCGCCACCAGCATTATTTATTGTCCTTATGGGTCTGGACAGGCAGGGAAGATTCTTTATCGGCGCCACTACTAAATGGGCTTGCTGCCCGCATGTGAAGAGCACTCCTCACCCCGGCTCCTTCCTCGCGGGCCCACCGCCACGGCACCCGTGACTGCAGCACTCAGCGCATCGCCCCCTCAAACCAGGGCAGCAAGGCCTCAGTAGAGTGCCGGATCACTCACCTCGGAGGTGGAGGTACAGCAGAGCCCCCACTCATCCTCACTTTTCAAGATCCTCCAAACCTCATCGGTCTCTGGTGGCAACCATTCAGTTAGATACACTGTCACGGCTGCCTTAAACAAGGATCCACAGTCATCTCCTCATAGGCCGCAGGGTTGATTCACATGGATTTTGGATCCCAGGGCAAAATAACTTGTTTCCTCAGGTCACCCCGCAGCCCAGCTCCGGGACTCCAGCGACCACAGTGGGATGGCAAGATTATTGCCAGATTCACATCCCACCCGGCAGAGCCACCCTAGTAGGCAGCCATCTTGCAGCATGGCTCTCCAGCGCACCCCAACAGACGCCTACCTTCAGAATTGGTCACCAAGTCAGAATTATACCTTTCTTCTGTTTGGTATGATTCCCAGTGTCTTGACTCGTGTGACGCATCAGGCAGCCGATATAGTCCTAGTGACTCTTATCTGGAGAGCCCACCGTTGATCAATATGCCACCTGATCTCATGCTTTCGTCTGTCCAATTAATCAATCAAGGTTTTGTAGGGCACACTACGTACCCATGAGGGTCTCAAGGCACTGGAGGGGGGGGAGGGGCAGGTGGGGGGGGGGGCTGCTCAGTTGGGGTCATTCGAAGAGCTAGGACTTGAGGTCCTATCTGAATTGGGGCAGTGTGATTGGTACATGTTATCTATGACAAGGAGTGTTCATGGGACATGTCGTTTTGCATCTAATCTCTTTTCATTGCCTGCTGTTAAAAGCTGCAGTAAAGATTGAGAAGCATAATCCTCAACTTCGTGTCCTTAATAGAATTGAAAATTCTTGACGCTTCTGCATAAAAAAAAATATGCAGCAACAGGCTGTTACTTCTGTTAAAAGTGTATGTGTTACTCAGTATGTCCGACTTTAAATTCACATTATCTTCCTCATCCATGCGAGATTGCAGATAATATGCTCTCATTTTAGATGCTGTAATACCTCCCATAACCTCTATGAGAAAATCATGAGATAACACTTTTCTGTCAAACAAGGTTCATTAAATCTCAGCAGAGGATCAGAATTACCTTAGAATACACCACAATTCCTAAACTTTGTATGGTACCACCAACAAATGATTTATAATGTGATTAAAATCTGTTATCACACCTTATATGTGCTCCTATTTTTGTCGCTCAAAATCTGCCATTCCCTCCAATGTATTTCAATGGGGACCGTATCCTAGAGTCCTGTAATAGCTGCCACAACATGTTGTCAATGTTGTGGCAAGCCAAACGGGGGAGGGGGATGGTAATCCCACCCCACATGGCCAGGGTGTGTTCACCCTGTCTTCTTACATGTTTTTGTATTCCTTTTCAGGACACAGGTATCATGTTCCTGCTGAGTCCTGTAATGGCTGACACAACATATTTTTCAGGTTGTGACCAACCAATCTGGATTGACTAGCTCCCCCTAAACTGGCCAATCTGAGCATATCTGGTCACCAATAATCTTCATATCCATCAGTTTTTAAACTTAATTTCTCAAAAACAGTTACACCAAATGTAGCCGAAAGTTAGAACCTTACTAGGAAGTGTGCTGATTTGGTGTAATTCCATTCAGCCATTGTGACTGTAGCACTGTTCAAAATTCCCTATGGAAATAGCAAGTGAAAATTGCGTTTTGGGCCCCCACCTCCTTTTCTCAATCTCACTTGATGGATCAGCCAAAACTTTCTATGACAGGGCGGCGCTGAATTGACTTTTCTTTAAACGCTTTGTGACAATTAACCAACAGTGCCAAAGCAAAACAAAACAATCAATTTACTATGGTAATGTAGTCCTAACTATTACTACCCAGTGGTGAACCTCCCATGCCCCTTTTTTTAGGTCTCGCCTAGCGAATGCAGCACATGCGCTGCATCGCCTTGGCAAGACTATTGTTGTCGGTATTGCTGGCGAAGAGACCATGTGCGTGCACGGACAAGCGAGGTGCACGCGCATTGCATCTCCTCTCTGTTTTACAGTCTCTCAGCGCGCGCTTCATTTTGGCTTTCAGTACATGTGCATGCCCGCATGGCGTCTCCTTTCTGCTCTCACGCTCCCACCACATGCTCACACTACAAGGCAGAAACGCGCTTGTTGCTTTCAGTTGGCATAAATGACCAAAACCAGGGAGTGCGCAGCTGTATCAAGTAGAAACGTTTATTTGGAGGAGGCAAGAGGGTTAGAGTTTGGGGGCGGTCTAGACATCTTTTCACAGATACAGTAATCCACACGCTGCCTTCCCATTTCCTTTAGAATATTACATTTGAAAGCATACAAGCACGTTCCCCCCTTACCTTGTCATCCTGCATTTTGGCCATCGTTCAGGGGAGGAGGCGCAGAGACAGGCAGGCTGAGGCTGCTGGCTCCTGGGGGAAACTTCTTGCCAGTGACTCGGTGGACGGGTTGCAGTGAAAGCTGGAAAACTGCCCCAATGAGCAGAATCTCCCCTTGGCCCCTAATGCCGAGAACATTTTACGCAGGCTTAATGAGAGCAGGGCTCACCTCAAGCTCTTGGCAAACCTGGACATCTGAGGAGATTTTTTTTTTATGATAGGGAGGGGAGTCAGTGACGCAGCCACGGGCCCCGCCGCTCGCACAGAAGGAAGCAGGGACACATAGCCCCCTTTCTGTTCAGTGAAGCTCCCTGCATTCCCCCGGACTTCTGAGCTGCTCCGTGTAACAGCAGCACTGACACTGCCCGCCTGCCCTCAAGCCCCCCCACACACAGGGGGATCCATGTATCCAAACACTCCGGCATGAATGCCTCGCTGTTGTGCCTCCTTCCGAACTGTAGGCGCGAAGAAGTGCACACGCTTTGCTCCCCAGTCCCCACTGTTCAGAGGAAGCTCATGCCTCTAGCCATTATGTAAACTTTTCTAGAGTATTGTATTTGTAGCGCTAGCTGCGGCCACAGACCGCTTCTGAGCGCTTGCTCCAGCAATTGAGAAAATTAGGTCACAATCTGGCAAGAATTTAACAAAACTTTACAATGCATTAGACGTAAAGTCCCCTACCAATCCTGGAAAGGTGTTTGTCACAGAAGGTACAATAAATACACCATAACAACACTATATCCACATAGTTCTGGTCGTCATTGGTCGGGTTTTATTTGTTTATGAAAGGCATAGTGTTGGACTTGGCCCATTTTCCCCTAACATTTTTTGCTTTTCACCCCCCTAATTTAGGATGTCTCCTTCATGGTAAATAAACTGTATAGGCCATTTGTGGTAAGAGATGCCCTGTTTACGATGACAATGTAATGCAATGGTGTGAGCACTTACCCCCATCAAGAAAATGTACCTTGGTGAAATGCTGCATTTAAAATGGATGCCATGGCTATGTGTTGTGCCACCTGACTGCAGTAGGTTAGCGGTCTAGATGTTAGGTACCCAGCCACCCCAGCATTTGGAGGGAAAGCCTGGCACCCAGGGTGCTCTACTCCTCCCCCTGAGCCAGTTAGAACTAGTTCACCTGAGAATTCCAGAAGCTTCTGGCAGTGTCTGGTAGGTGGGGTGAGGGGGATATAAATAAGGGGGATGCGCCACCATGTGCTAAGACAGAGCATGGACAAGAACGTGAGGGGACCTGCTGCCAGGGGATACCGCCACTTGGGCCTGTGTGCTGGACCCTGCACCTATCTAGAACCCCTCTGCTGTCCCCAGGGCTAGTGGAAGCCCCACTGCAGGAGTTCAGGCTGCTGTGTAGGAGGAGGGCCACGCTACAGTGGAGGATGGTGAAAGCCTACCGCCCTGTTTTGATGAGTTCCCACTAACTGCTGACCTGGCCCAGTAGTGCCTTCTGCTCTGTTCCCTGGCCCCTGAAGAAGAAAGGAGTGCCAGCCTGGGTCCCTGAGGCTGTGGGGACCGTGCGCCACATGAGCGCTATATCTAAAAGCGCCTAAAAGCCCCTGAAGCAGAGGAGAGCGCTATATTGGGGCTGGACTGGACCCCCCAGGAGGTGAGGAGCATTACCCTGGAGCCCATGAGGCTTGCTGCTGGGACTGTCTACCCCTCAAAGCGCTACCATCCTAAAGCTCTGTGCCGTGAAGACGCTGATGCCCTGCTGGAAGTGCTACGGCCTGAACTGCTGTTTCTGAAGCGCTATACTAAGAGTATTGATTTCTCCTAAGCGCTAGCCTGTTAAGCGCTGTGTGGCCGGCAAGGAACTGTCTGTTTGGAAAGTGCCGCGGTAGCCTACCACACGTTTTAGCTCGCTTTTGGCCAAATGAATCTGGCGGGTGCCTACCCCGCATATTGCCGCGTTTTAATGCCCTTTTCGCTGGTGCCTACCCCGCTTGCAGAATAATTCAAAAGCGGGTGCCTACCCCGCGTGTGCGCCGCGACGTGCGTGCCTTGAAACTAAGCGGGTGCCTACCCCACATATGACCAAACTTTAATACGGGCCGGAATCACCGCCACGACCCAGGGATTCGTTGAGGGTCGCTGCTCTGCCTGCGGCGACCCGGAAGAAGAGTGGGAGGGAGCCTTCCCCTCATCCAGGAACCAAGACACCGCCACCGGCCCGGGAGCGCAGCGCGGGCTTCCCCCATGGCGTAGAAGAGCCGCGCTGGGATTGGGCGACGGCCGCTTCATTGGCCGCGCTCCCCCCGTCCACCGCGTCGCCATTGGCAGAGGCTGCCACACCCCCGCTGGCCGCGCTGGGATAGGCGGCTGCGGGCGCGCCTCCACCATTCTACGCCCGGATTGACCCTGAAGACGGCCAGGAAGCAGGAAGAGGCCACCGCAAGTCCCGGGTCCCAGGAGAGGAACCCGGGTGAAGCCGGAGTAGGAGGAGAGAGGCAGGGCTCCCAGGATCCAGAGGGAGAGCAGGAGAGAAAGTGCTGTATCTGACTTGCGGGGCTCCCGGTTGGGAAGGGAAGCCCCGCGCCTGCCACGGAAGAGAGCGGTCCGAGGTCTGCAGGGCTCCAGGTGGTCAGTGAGCCCTGCAGCAAATACAGAGCCCCGTAGGAGAAGAGGAGCGGGCAGGTACTGCCGGGGCACATTGTCTGTGCCCGCCCAGTTCGCAAGGACACCAGGGAGCTGCGCAAGAGGAGCCTGTGAGTGGGGCCCTGCCGTTCTGTGTTGGGGTGTGTGTCGGGGCACAGGGTCGGTGCCCGCCCCCAGGAATAGTGTGTTTCTGCGGGGGCGGGGGCCTTGAAGGATTCCGGAGGCCACCCTGTCCCTGCTGGAAACTGTTGTCGGGCCCCGTTGGCCCCTGTTGAGCGGATAAAGGCCTGAAGGCAAGGAGAAAGGAACTCCCACCCCTGAACTGGGCTTTGCCGGTAATCCCTGTGTTGTGCCGCCGGAACCCCTGGCTGGGGGACTGTCCCTCATAGGCTGCCTTTAAGCAGGAAGTCAAGTTGCTGTTAATAAAATGCCATGCACTTAGGGGTTCTGGTGTTGAATGACCCAGGAAATGTTGTTTTATTGATCCCGTTGAGGTCCATGATTATAGGAAAGGTTACCGTCACTGAGCCTACTGCCTTCACGCTGAGGGGTATGCCTACAGGTTTCTGCCCGGTGCTAATGCTTTACGCCCCATGTAACATGTGGTAAGGCTAACAGGCTAATGTAGGTTTTCGCCTAGTGTTTCCCCATCTCAATCTGGTTTTGCCTACAGTGCTGATTATGTCTGATGGATTCCATACCAAAGTTATGTCTCTACGACCGCATGCTTTGTGCCAAGGAGGTGTAGGGAGTGTATAGGCCTAAGAGATTGCCCATTCTTTGACTGAAGCTGGTGACATGTACCTACATAAGGTTATGCCAAATGTTAATGTTGTTCTATATCAGCATTGCAACTAATGGACTCACCTTGCTTTTCCCATTTTCCCTCTAAATAATCCCCCTGGTTTACTTTGCCCTGGCGCCAGTTGGCGCCCCATTGTGATTACTGTGTTTTACTTTTGCATCTTTAGTACAATACTAAAGTTATTCTTTTTCATCCAAATTGGTGTTGTGTCTCTTTTGTGGTGTGCCTGGTGTGTCGTCTGTGCATACTGCGTAGATGCTTCACACATGTCCTCAGGAGTTTGGCCAGCCCGCTCTGCTCCATGCAACCCCCCGTAGAATTGGCTACCCCATTTCTAACACATAGCCTTCTGCATGCTCGGCGCTGGCCTCCAGCAGGTTTGTGAGCAGCAGGCTTATGCCCCTTCTGAGCATTTATAAAAATGACTGCAACAAAGTGCATGTCCTGTGGGACCGCCCAGCTTTGACACATGGTTGGTAAAGGATTTGGAGCGAGATGAACACTTACTTTAAGATCTCTGAACCTCTCTCCACAAAGCAATATTGCATGACACGTCTAAGATATCTAACATCTCTTATCGCACTAGGAGATGGTTTTCCACATCTCTGCCGGTAGACAAGCTCACCCAGGAAGCAGTTCCATTAGCCGCAGCACAACACCCGCGCCTGCAGCCTGCCCTTCCCCAACCGCGCTCCCGCCCCTTCCTCCCCCTCCCTGCTGCACTCACAGCTCAGCTCTACCGCCGCCCCCAGAGCCGGAGCTGCCAAGTTATAGAGCTCCCAGACTCCCATAGCAGTACTCGCCCCATCTCCCAGCCTCCCATAGCAGGCCTGGCCGCATCTGCTGATGAAGAGGATAACCCTTCCTTCTTACTTGGGGACCAGGCTCGTACCTCACACTTAAATACATGCCATAGGTTTGCACAGGGTTGGATTGGCATCAAAAATAGGCCCTGCCCCTTGAGCTATTGACATTGCAAATAATAATGCCTTTTATTTTTATTTTAAAAACATAAATAAAAGGCATTGTTATTTACAATGCCAATAGCTGAAACTCTCATAACTGCGAGACCTATTGCACTGCAAGTGCTTGTTCTTTTTGGGGGTAACCATTCAAACTCTTTTTTAACTTAGACCCTATGTACCTCCCTTTACCTCTACCCACCCTTAAAATCACCCGTACCTCCCTTTACATTTACCCACCCTAAAATCACCATGACCTCTACCCAACCCATAAACCTTAAATTACCCTCAACATGACTTTACCTCTACCTGTACTGTTACTTTTTTTTAAAAATAACATTAAAATGTTATTTTAAAAAAAAATGCATATACATACCTGCAAAAGAAAATACAACATAGTACAGATAAAACCCCTTAAATATACTTACGTGCCTGGTACTTACCTGCAAGGTAAATGTCTTTCGGAGTAACGGCTGCGGGTAAAGGCTACATGCCTTAATTATCATTTCAGGAATCAGTGGGCCTGTGAGACATTGTCCTGTGGGGACCTTCTTGATGCATATTTTTGCCGGGTTGGTGATTCGGTGAAATTATACATCCACTCCATGGAGAAACCCAGCAGGTCCACTCTGCCTTTCATCCTTCCGAGTTCGATAGAAGGAGTACCACTGAGTTGGGTAACAATAAACCTCTGTTATTTCTGCACTAAGAACCCTAAGACTTGGGTGACTGTGCACTTTACAAACACGTTATGCTATTTATAACTGCAGGTTTCATACAGCCCAGTCGAGAGATCTCAGTCTTCTGGTGTTCTGTGACTTTTTAGGTCTCACCTACTAGACAGCGCATGCATTGTCTGTTGCGAGACGTACTGTGCTCCCACTGGGTGTAAGGAACTTTGTACTAACAGAGCTAGCACCTTCGATGCCCACGCATAGCGAGGCTTTGCCCAAGCACTTCCATGGACAGCACTGGTTTTGCTGCACAATCACATCCCAGCTCAGTTTCAGGTGCCCGCAGAGCCAGCTCACCAGGCTCTGCTCAAAGTGCCCACAGCCTCTTGGTGTAACTAGGCTCCCCGACGTAAGCTCATATGCCATGGCACTTTTGAGCTCTGCTCCAGTTGCTTACTCTGCCTGGCACCTCCTGATACGATCAGGTGGTGACAGTGTCCAAGTACACCCAGACTTCGACTAAGGCACACTAATGGCGTTCCTCTGGTGCGGATACTTCCCGATGTGTCTGGTCACCTCTCAACACACCCTTTTGTAAAGTGACTTCTCCTGAAACCTCTTAGCATTGTTTTTAACACGGATCTGTCATATTGCACCCAGGTACACAATAGCTCCTCTTATTGCAGAAGTGAGGTCTTCTGTGCGCTTTACATCGGTAACTTCCATTGATTTTCCAGATCACTAATGTTGCTGCAAGTTTATCCAGGGCTCCGTGATAGTGCTGCATTCTGGTGCTGTTAGCTTCAGCGCTTGATGCTAGTTCTGCCAGCTTCCGTGCGCAGGTGTTCTCATCTGTGCTTCTGATCGGAGTCCATTGCTTTGTGTGATACTAGCCGGAGGGCTCCATTGTAGTGCCATGTACCACAGGTATTTAACAACAAGGGGCGGTGATGGACAGAGTTTCTGAATTAAGCAGAATACTCTCACCCAGTCAAGAGATCAGGGCTAGCTCCAACACCGTTTTTTAGCTCACTGCACCATCCCAGTTCAGAACCTGGCTATATGCAAATTAGTCTGTTCCTGTCCCAGTGCATGATGGGAACAGGGCAAACCAAACTACCAAGCCAATTCTTACACTGGGAAGGAAACGAGCTTCCGGGGACCGGTTTCTGCCATTTCAGGCGTCGTCGGTCCGGCTTGCTTGAATCCTGATGGTGCAATGAGCAAGGGACTCACATCTGAGTATACCCTTCCACGCTTAGGGTGGACAAAATATTTAACAACAAGGGGTGGTGATGGACAGAGTTTCTGAATTAAGCAGAATACTCTCACCCAGTCAAGAGATCAGGGCTAGATCCAACACCGTTGGCTTGGTAGTTTGGTCTGCCCTGTTCCCATGATGCACTGGGCCAGGGACAGACTAATTTGCATATAGCCAGGTTCTGAGCTGGGATGGGGCAGTGAGCTAAATAACGGTGATGGATCAAGCCCTGATCTTTGGACTGGGTAAGAGTGGTCTGCTTAATTCAGACACTCTGTTCATCACCACCCCCTTTTCTGAATCGTTTTTGGCCACTATAGGTGTGGCAGGGTATACTCAGACATGAGTCCCTTGCTCACTGCTCCATCAGGATTCAAGCAAGCCGGGCCGACGAGGCTGAAATGCCAGAAACCGGTCCCCGGTAGCTTGTCTCCTTTCTGGTGAAGAATTGGCTTGGTAGTTTGGTCTGCCCTGTTCCCATGATGCACTGGGCCAGGGACAGACTAATTTGCATATAGCCAGGTTCTGAGCTGGGATGGGGCAGTGAGCTAAATAACGGTGATGGATCAAGCCCTGATCTTTGGACTGGGTAAGAGTGGTCTGCTTAATTCAGACACTCTGTTCATCACCACCCCCTTTTCTGAATCGTTTTTGGCCACTATAGGTGTGGCAGGGTATACTCAGACATGAGTCCCTTGCTCACTGCTCCATCAGGATTAAAGCAAGCCGGGCCGACGAGGCTGAAATGCCAGAAACCGGTCCCCGGTAGCTTGTCTCCTTTCTGGTGAAGAATTGGTTTGGTAGTTTGGTCTGCCCTGTTCCCATGATGCACTGGGCCAGGGACAGACTAATTTGCATATAGCCAGGTTCTGAGCTGGGATGGGGCAGTGAGCTAAATAACGGTGATGGATCAAGCCCTGATCTTTGGACTGGGTAAGAGTGGTCTGCTTAATTTAGACACTCTGTTCATCACCACCCCCTTTTCTGTACCACAGGTGCCAGTGCTCATTGGTGGTTCATTGTACAGCCGGCCCAAGTTCTTAGCGCTAGTGCCACAGAGCGCAAAGTTAGTGTTGTGTGCTACTAGCCACAGGACTCGACTCTAGTTCTGATGGCTCTAGGGATCAGTGGTGGTGTTGTGTGTTGTCGACTCCACTGCCTCTTGGTGTGCTGTGTACTTGTGGCTTAGGAGTTGATGGTAGTGTTATGTAAAGTAAATGCTGTTTTAGAAAAGTAGGACCAGAAATTACTTTGCCCCACTAATGCTGACTGTAGGCTCCTGCACCCTCAATTTGAGATGTATGCAATGACTCCAGATAATTTGGAAGATGTAAGTTTTTTTGTGAAACCACACTTTGTATTAAATGTTTTTATTCGGACCGTGATGATTTCGTTGGTCGGTAGTATGTGAAACGATTATGTTAGTTCTTTAGTGCCTATCACTAATTTCATCTGAAATGACGCGGTACCCTGAAATGGGTGCATTGTCTACCAGGCAGCTAGTATATGTATGTGCATATGTTAATTATGAAAAGCAGGCACATTTTTTTCAATACTTTTTGCATAATATCACATCTGCATATCCAATAGGTCTCGCCTTTGGGACCTTATAAGTGTTTAGTTATCCAGCACAATATCCTTGGTGCAACAACATCAAGTGTTGCATGGCTAAACACTTATAAGGTCCCAAAGGCGAGACCTATTGGCTATGCCAATGCTTGTTTCTTTTTGTTTAAGCACTATACGAGGGTGCATGTGTTTAACAGCTGTCTCCCTAGTGTATTTCTCTTCCCTTTCCTGTGCTGGTATCTCGCCTGTGTGCCTCTCCCAAGCCCCCTCCAAGTTGCTTTTGCCATAGTGTGCTCTCCTCACCCGTTTTGTTTTTTCGGCTGTGCGCTTCTACCCCCTCCCAACTCCAAATACTCTCTCTCACCTGTTTAATATTTTCACCCACCCTTCAAGTTGCGCTTGTATTTGCAAGTTTGCTCCACTGTGCTCTTCGAATTGCTTCCCTACATGTGTTGCTTCAGACCTCCCAGCACCCATGTTACTTTCATGCCCCCTGCATGTGTTGTTTCTCCCCCACCCATGCTGCTCCCCCACCCATGCTGCTACCCCACCCGCTCTACAAAAAAAAATGAAAAAAAGAAACACTAGAATGCATTTTTTCCTTTTTAGGTCGAGCATTCGAGACCTCTTGTAGGTACTTTAGTATATACTTATTATATACTCATATGTGTATGCACTTTGTGGCCTCTGAAGATCAGCCCTAGGATCTCCTGCCGCTTAGGGACTTTTTTCTGTTCAACTGCCTCTATTTAACTGTATTAATAGAAAACGACCAGTAGAGGTCAGTAAAATATCAGTATTGCTTTAAGCGGAGAGACTTTCTTTTTTTCTTTTTCTGGCAACTGCCTCTATTTAACTTTCTTGATAGAAAACAACCAGCAGAAGTCAGTAAAATACCAGAATCACTTTAGCATTCTCTAGATTTCAGTCCATAGAAATTGTCTTCCACGAGCACCCGTAGACAATAATAATTTTTTCAAATCTTGTATTTTCAGTGGTATGACCACCGAAGGCCCTGATTTTATATTAAAAACAGAGCTTTGGACTATACCATTTCCCACTGAAAGGCAATATTTCTCTCCATGTGTTCCCATACCTGGGGTGTCACGCAGTTTGATGCTTACTTTCCCTCCTTGTTAAAGAACAGTAGATGTTTCAGCACCCAGGCTAATGTGCTGCATAGCTAAATGCATATAAATTCCCAGAGGCGAGACCGATTGGATTTCAAATGCTTGTTATTTCATGAAACAAATTGGATCTTCATATAAAAAGAAAAAAACGGCTGCATCATTTTGTGAACCCATGCCTACAAAATTACACAATAAGTTTTTCTTTTAATTTAAGATTGCAGCTCGGTATCGGGTGTGCTGTAAAGCATAGCTAGAAACACTGACAAAGCTAATAGGTCCATAAGCTGGAACCTCTTGACTTTTCCAATGCTTTTTAAACATAGATGCGGCATGGTTTTCTTAAGAAATCCAAGCAAGAGAAGAAATAAAATGGAACTGTGTTAACAAAACCATGGGTTTGTCATAATTTAAAGGCAGAGATATGCCTTACAAGTGCTTAGATTACAATGGTAACCCCTGTTTGATTTAATTCCTATGCATATTAGTAATATGGAGGGAGAAAACATGTACAAAAGCAGAATTCAAGCATCTTTATTCTACCATGTCGCCAGGCTCCATGTAGTGCTTTCTACAGACAAAAATCAACAAGAAAATCGCGGCTCTCCATTCATTTTCAAAAAGGTATAACCCAGTAAATAATAAACGTCATGAGATGAACCTACTCAAAATTAATTTTATTATTTAGTACATACTCATTTATGTCATACAACTCTTAAATTTTAGATTATCTTAGGCTCCCTATCAAAACAAAAGCCAAGCTAGGAAACATACTCACACATCAAGCCATCCATGCACAGTCACACTAAAGAAAACCATCCAATTCATACATTAAAAGCATTGTTCAGAGTCACAGACATTCATTATACAACATTTAGCCAATTATATATTGGCATAATTAATCATAGATATGCATACAAAATACCTATTCATTTGTCAATCAATACATATCTTATACATATATCAATACTTTAGCAATTGTTTTAAAGAAAAGAATAATTGCGCCTACGCGCGTTTCGGTGAGAAGAAAACCAAAGATAGTTATGCCACTTTCATCAGGGTGCTGAACGTAGTGTTTATGTGGTGGCCAAGGCCATCCAGGCTAAAAGAGCAGAGCATTCAGGAAGCCCATATACAATTCCTATACAGTTGTATCGGGGTAGGGATATTTAGTATACTTCTCGTACATAGACATTTCTCAAATAAAGAGCACACTGGGCTCCAGCCTGAGCATGATGAAGAATCGGATCAAAATACCCAGAGTGAAGATGGGATAACCTTTCCCTAAAAAAGTCCAGAGGGGGAAAAAAAAGTAGAAAGGTTCAAGTAAGGCGAACAAAGTTCAAAATATCTACGTTCCCAAAGGCTAGGAAAATCTTAGCATATGTTTGTCCTTAGTGGTTACAAGGATGTAATCCTGAAAGAGCGAGCGTCCCGTCTCAATCTCAAGCACGGCACAGCATCGCTTTCTACAGTGACCCACATTCATATTTCTTTACAAGTAACAAATTTTGAAAAGGAGTGTTTTTCGCTTGTTGATCATTTGTTTGGGTGGTTCAAATCCAAGAACACTCAAAATAAAATGCATCTGGACAGAAACAGAAATGTATAATCATACATAAAAAAGGCCAAAAAACAAGATGTAAAATCCAAATACCCCCTTCACAGGACTTTTGCACCAATCTAGCAACGCATTATTTAACCAAAGGAGACTTGCTGGATTCTTATCTTACAATCCAGAGAAACAACCGCTCCACTAATATACAACCAAAAACAATCACAACAGAAAAACAATCTCTTTTTATATCATCCTTTCAAGAAGTTACTGCCTCAGAATTTAAAGACCTGGTAAAAGCTGGCTACTCATCAAAGCTTTGCCATATACACATTTTCATATATATTCTTTTGTCAACTTCTATCCCAATCAGAAACATTAACACCTTAAACATACGCATTTTAGCCGAGGTAATGAAGAAACCATAACTACACCTGTTACTTAACAACAGCAACTTGGACCCGACAGACAGTAACAGACCAAACTCCAATGGACCTTTCCACAGCAAATGTACAGAGAATGAACGAACAAACTCATACTTGTAAAGCGCACTTATACCCAAAGGTGTCTTGGCGCTATCAATCTTTAGAACCCAGAGGCGAGGTGACAGAGGCTGAGAGAATGGAACACTTAGTCAGCGCTCAAAACTCAAGAAAACCAACTACTCGCAGACTGACAGACAGGACTCCAGCTAGAAAGAGGGACCGAATCAGCCATAATCACAATTTAGGATAACATGAAAAAACACAGTCTACAAAATGTCATAGCTGCATTACTACTACTATATTTCTACAGCTTTTGACACAGTACACCATGACAGCTTAGCTTTTGTACTCACAGAATTTCAGAATAGACTGCATCACTCTTACCTAGGTTTCCCTCTACTTAAACAGGTCAAAGCTGATTCGTATACAACCCTTTTTCATCAAATCCTTACTTCATAAAAAAGAAGTTCCATAAGGATTTTTTTATCCTACCTAACAATTTTGAACTCAGCTGCTACAACCACTTGGATGACCCACAGCTAATTCTCAAATTGAAAAACCATTAAGGACATTGGAAAATCCAAACTCAACAACTGCTTGATAGCCATAAGTCAATGGATGACATGGACTCACCTCAAATGAAATGCTTCAAAAACTGCAATACTGACCTTTGTTGAACAGAAAAGTTAAGATCTTTTATCTTTCTGGCCCGATGAACTGGGACCACCACCAAAAATAGTATGAAATCTTGAAATTATCTTCTGTACTATACTTTCCATGAATGCTCAAGTGGTCAAAATGTCTCAACAACTTTCTGCACAATGAAAAAAACATACTCAGTAATATATTTCTTTAAACTGACCATAACGTTCTTCATAAATCATAAACCCTCCCATGATACTATTCCTTGCAATCTAATAATATATAACCTCCTCTAGACTATCTACTCATCGCAATTTTTGTTTCCATGAATTTCAACTAATGATCACACCTAAATCAGCATTCACAGGCAGGAGTGCTGGAACAGTTTCCTGACTGGGAGTGCTGGCCAGGTATATCAGCTCACTAAAACTTTAAGGTGGTTCTAAAAAAAATGGTGGTGTTACTGAAGCAGCGATTCAGTAAATGAGTCAAATACTTTAAGTGTGGAGTGAGTGTTAGTGGGAAGGGAAGGAGGTGGAGGAGATGGCAGACAAACATTTTTTCAAATTGTGTTTCAAGGATACAGAGGGATGCAATTTTCTATTAAAAAAAAAGTGAGATATTTAAAAGAGACCATTAATACACAAGAGTGGTTTTAGCTACGGGTTCATGCAAATGTTTTAATAAATGTGTATCGGTTTGTTTTCTCACCATTCTATGAAACTTGCCTGCCACCATAGTCCACTATTAAAAGGGTCAAATAAGGCCTTTCTAATATTTTAAATATAGGGATCTATTTTACACTGGTGTTCTTCGCGAACCTCACCCTTTCATCTCACATAGGATTCAATCTCCCAGCCTCCCATAGCAGGCCTGGCCGCATCTGCTGATGAAGAGGATAACCCTTCCTTCTTACTTGGGGACCAGGCTCGTGCCTCACACTGTAATACATGCCATAGGTTTGCACAGGGTTGGATTGGCATCAATAATAGTCCTTGCCCCTGGAGCTATTGACATTGCAAATAATAATGCAGTTTATTTTTATTTTAGAAACATAAATAAAAGGCATTGTTATTTACAATGTCAATAGCTGAAACTCTCGTAACTGCGAGACCTATTGCACTGCAAGTGCTTGTTCTTTTTGGGGGTAACCATTCAAACTCGTTTTTAACTTAGACCCTATGTATCTCCCTGTACCTCTACCCACCCTTAAAATCACCCGTACCTCCCTTTACATTTACCCACCCTAAAATCACCATGACCTCTACCCAACCCATGACCCTTAAATTACCCCCAACATGACCTTACCTCTAACTGCACTGTTACTTTTTTTAAAAAATAACATTAAAATGATATTTTTAAAAACATGCATATACATACCTGCAAAAGAAAATACAACATGGTACAGATAAAACCCCGTAAATGTACTTACGTGCCTGGTACTTACCTGCAAGGTAAATGTCTTTTGGAGTAACGGCTGCGGGTAAAGGCTACATGCCTTAATTATCATTTCAGGAATCAGTGGGCCTGTGAGACATTGACCTGTGGGGACCTTCTTGATGCATATTTTTGCCAGGTTGGTGATTCAGTGAAACTATACATCCACTACATGTAGAAACCCAGCAGGTCCACTCAGCCTTTCATCCTTCCGAGTTCGATAGGAGTACCACTGAGTTGGGTAACAATAAACCTCTGTTATTTCTGCACTAAGAACCCTAAGACTTGGGTGACTGTGCACTTTACAAACACGTTATGCTATTTATAACTGCAGGTTTCATACAGCCCAGTCGAGAGATCTCAGTCTTCTGGTGTTCTGTGACTTTTTAGGTCTCACCTACTAGACAGCGCATGCGTTGTCTGTTGCGAGACGTACTGTGCTCCCACTGGGTGTAAGGAACTTTGTACTAACAGAGCTAGCACCTTCGATGCCCACGCATAGCGAGGCTTTGCCCAAGCACTTCCATGGACAGCACTGGTTTTGCTGCACAATCACATCCCAGCTCAGTTTCAGGTGCCCGCAGAGCCAGCTCACCAGGCTCTGCTCAAAGTGCCCACAGCCTCTTGGTGTAACTAGGCTCCCCAACGTAAGCTCATATGCCATGGCACTTTTGAGCTCTGCTCCAGTTGCTTACTCTGCCTGGCACCTCCTGATACGATCAGGTGGTGACAGTGTCCAAGTACACCCAGACTTCGACTAAGGCACACTAATGGCGTTCCTCTGGTGCGGATACTTCCCGATGTGTCTGGTCACCTCTCAACACACCCTTTTGTAAAGTGACTTCTCCTGAAACCTCTTAGCATTGTTTTTAACACGGATCTGTCATATTGCACCCAGGTACACAATAGCTCCTCTTAGTGCAGAAGTGAGGTCTTCTGTGCGCTTTACATCGGTAACTTCCATTGATTTTCCAGATCACTAATGTTGCTGCAAGTTTATCCAGGACTCCGTGGTAGTGCTGCATTCTGGTGCTGTTAGCTTCAGCGCTTGATGCTAGTTCTGACAGCTTCCGTGCGCAGGTGTTCTCGTCTGTGCTTCTGATCGGAGTCCATTGCTTTGTGTGATACTAGCCGGAGGGCTCCATTGTAGTGCCATGTACTACAGGTGCCAGTGCTCATTGGTTGTTCATTGTACAGCCGGCCCAAGTTCTTCGCGCTAGTGCCACAGAGCGCAAAGTTAGTGTTGTGTGCTACTAGCCACAGGACTCGACTCTAGTTCTGATGGCTCTAGGGATGTAATGTAATGTAATGTAATGTAATGTATTTGAGCTTGTAAAGCGCACTGCTACCCGTCCGTAGGTTTAACTCTGGGGAACCCGTCCTGGCTTTCCCTGTGGGATGGTCCCTGCTGGGAATCCCCAAGGTGGAGTCAGGCATCCCCGGAGTTGATGGGGCCGTTGTGGAGATTAGACAAGCTAATGCCCAGAGTTGCCGAGTGGAACCCCTGATTAGAGTAAGCACCGAAGCGAGAATTATCGAGTCCGCTGACCCAAGTCCACAACCCTGCCGCGTCGGGAATTGAACCCTGGTCCCGGGCCGACTTCTGCTCCCGGGTCTGCCGCCTCTAACCAGTGAGCCACACTACTCCACTCAGTGTGGTGTTCAGTGGTGGTGCTGTGTGTTGTCGGCTCCACTGCCTCTTGGTGTGCTGTGTACTTGTGGCTTAGGAGTTGATGGTAGTGTTATGTAAAGTCAATGCCGTTTTAGATAAGTAAGACCAGAAATTACTTCGCCCCACTAATGCTGACTGTAGGCTCCTGCACCCTCAATGTGAGATGTATGCAATGACTCCAGATAATTTGGAAGATGTAAGTATTTTTGTGAAACCACACTTTGTATTAAATGTTTTTATTCGGACCGTGATGATTTAGTTGGTCGGTAGTATGTGAAACGATTATGGTGGTACTTTAGTGCCGATCACTAATTTCATCTGAAATGACGCGGTACCCTGAAATGGGTGCATTGTCTACCAGGCAGCTAGTATATGGAGTTGAAAACTACTCAATGCGCATGTTGAAAAGCAGGCACATTTTTTTCAATACTTTTTGCATAATATCACATCTGCATAGCCAATAGGTCTCGCCTTTGGGACCTTATAAGTGTTTAGTTATCCAGCACAATATCCTTGGTGCAACAACATCATGTGTTGCATGGCTAAACACTTATAAGGTCCCAAAGGCGAGACCTATTGGCTATGCCAATGCTTGTTTCTTTTTGTTTAAGCACTATACGAGGGTGCATGTGTTTAACAGCTGTCTCCCTAGTGTACTTCTCTTCCCTTTCCTGTGCTGGTCTCTCGCCTGTGTGCCTCTCCCAAGCCCCCTCCAAGTTGCTTTTGCCCTAGTGTGCTCTCCTCACTCGTTTTGTTTTTTCGGCTGTGTGCTTCTACCCCCTACCTACTCCAAATACTCTCTCTCACCTGTTTAATATTTTCCCCACCCTTCAAGTTGCGCTTGTATTTGCAAGTTTGCTCCACTGTGCTCTTCGAATTGCTTCCCTACATGTGTTGCTTCAGACCTCCCAGCACCCATGTGACTTTCATGCCCCCTGCACGTGTTGTTTCTCCCCCACCCATGCTGCTACCCCACCCGCTTTACAAAAATAATAATGAAAAAAAAAAAACACTATAATGCATTTTTTCCTTTTTAGGTCGAGCATTCGAGACCTCTTATAGGTACTTTAGTATATACTTATTATATACTCATATGTGTATGCACTTTGTGGCCTCTGGAGATCAGCCCTAGGATCTCCTGCCGCTTAGGGACTTTTTTTCTGTTCAACTGCCTCTATTTAACTGTATTAATAGAAAACGACCAGTAGAGGTCAGTAAAACACCAGTATTGCTTTAAGCGGAGAGACTTTCTTTTTTTCTTTTTCTGGCTACTGCCTCTATTTAACTTTCTTGATAGAAAACAACCAGCAGAAGTCAGTAAAATACCAGAATCACTTTAGCATTCTCTAGATTTCAGTCCATAGAAATTGTCTTCCACGAGCACCCGTAGACAATAATATTTTTTTCAAATCTTGTATTTTCAGTGGTATGACCACCGAAGGCCCTGATTTTATATTAAAAACAGAGCTTTGGACTGTACCATTTCCCACTGAGAGACAATATTTCTCTTCATGTGTTCCCATACCTGGGGTGTCACGCAGTTTGATGCTTACTTTCCCTCCTTGTTAAAGAACAGTAGATGTTTCAGCACCCAGGCTAATGTGCTGCATAGCTAAATGCATATAAATTCCCAGAGGCGAGACCGATTGCATTGCAAATGCTTGTTATTTCATGAAACAAATTGGATCTTCATATAAAAAGAAAAAAAACGGCTGCATCATTTTGTGATCTCATGCCTACAAAATTACACAATAAGTTTTTCTTTTAATTTAAGATTGCAGCTCGGTATCGGGTGTGCTGTAAAGCATAGCTAGAAACACTGACAAAGCTAATAGGTCCATAAGCTGGAACCTCTTGACTTTTCCAATGCTTTTTAAACATAGAAGGGGCATGGTTTTCTTAAGAAATCCAAGCAAGAGAAGAAATAAAATGGAACTGTGTTAACAAAACCATGGGTTTGTCATAATTTAAAGGCAGGGATATGCCTTACAAGTGCTTAGATTACAATGGTAACCCCTGTTTGATTTAATTCCTATGCATATTAGTAATATGGAGGGAGAAAACATGTACAAAAGCAGAATTCAAGCATCTTTATTCTACCATGTCGCCAGGTTCCATGTAGTGCTTTCTACAGTCAAAAATCAACAAGAAAATCGCGCCTCTCCATTCATTTTCAAAAAGGTATAACCCAGTAAATAATAAACGTCATGAGATGAACCTACTCAAAATTAATTTTATTATTTAGTACATACTCATTTATGTCATATAACTCTTACATTTTAGATTATCTTAGGCTCCCTATCAAAACAAACCAAGCTAGGAAACATACTCACACATCAAGCCAGCCATGCACAGTCACACTAAAGAAAACCATCTAATTCATACATTAAAAGCATTGTTCAGAGTCACAGACATTCATTATACAACAATATTTAGCCAATTATACATTGGCATAATTAATCATAGATATGCATACAAAATAACTATTCATTTGTCAATCAATACATATCTTATACATATATCAATATAATCCATCTATTTTTTTAGCAATTGTTTTAAAGAAAAGAAGAATTGAGCCAAACCGCGTTTCGGTGAGAAGAAAACCAAAGATAGTTATGCCACTTTCATCAGGGTGCTGAACGTAGTGTTTATGTGGTGGCCAAAGCCATCCAGGCTAAAAGAGCAGAGCACTCAGGAAGCCCATATACAATGCCTATACAGTTGTATCGGGGTAGGGATATTTAGTATACTTCTCGTACATAGACATTTCTCAAATAAAGAGCACACTGGGCTCCAGCCTGAGCATGATGAAGAATCGGATCAAAATACCCAGAGTGAAGATGGGATAACCTTTCCCTAAAAAAGTCCAGAGGGGGAAAAAAAAGTAGAAAGGTTCAAGTAAGGCGAACAAAGTTCAAAATATCTACGTTCCCAAAGGCTAGGAAAATCTTAGCATATGTTTGTCCTTAGTGGTTACAAGTATGTAATCCTGAAAGAGCGAGCGTCCCGTCTCAATCTCAAGCACGGCACAGCATCGCTTTCTACAGTGACCCACATTCATATTTCTTTACAAGTAACAAATTTCGAAAATGAGTGTTTTTCGCTTGTTGATCATTTGTTTGGGTGGTTCAAATCCAAGAACACTCAAAATAAAATGCATCTAAACAGAAACAGAAATTTATAATCATACATAAAAAAGGCCAAAAAACAAGAAGTAAAATCCAAATACCCCCTTCACAGGACTTTTGCATCAATCTAGCAGCGCATTATTTAACCAAAAGAGACTCGCTGGATTCTTATTTTACAATCCAGAGAAACAACCGCTCCACTAATATACAACCAAAAACAATCACAGCAGAAAAACAATCTCTTTTTATATCATCCTTTCAAGAAGTTACTGCCTCAGAATGTAAAGACCTGGTAAAAGCTGGCTACTCATCAAAGCTTTGCCATATACACATTTTCAAATATATTCTTTTGTCAACTTGTATCCCAATCAGAAACATTATCATTAACACCTTAAACATATGCATTTTAGCCGAGGTAATGAAGAAACCATAACTATACCTGTTACTTAACAACAGCAACTTGGACCCGACAGACAGTAACAGACCAAACTCCAATGGACCTTTCCACAGCAAATGTACAGAGAATGAACGAACAAACTCATACTTGTAAAGCGCACTTATACCTAAAGGTGTCTTGGCACTATCAATCTTTAGAACCTAGAGGAGAGGTGACAGAGACCTGAGCGAATTGAACATTTAGAGGCCGATTATGATGGCGGACGGACCTGAGTCCGTCCGCCACCATAGAGAAGGAGGGACCGTCCGCAGGGGCAGCGGCGGTCCCTCCATGCTAATTAGGATGTGACCGCCACCCTGGCGGTCACATCATGTATTGTTATCATTGCGGTGGGTGCTGCTTGAAGCAGCACCCGCCGCAATGATAAAAATGTATGTTGTGCATTTGCATGCACAAAGCGGCAGGCACCTCACGGTGCCTGCCGCTTTGTGCAGGCAAATGCAGGGGGGTACCATAGGTACCCCCCATGTGCACCCCCCACCCCCCCTTCACCCCTGGGGGCCCGCAACGGGCCCCCAAACACAAATCCGTATGCCTTTACACGGCGGAAATGCCGCCGTGTAAAGGCATCTTTCAGCAGAAATCCTAATATGGCTGGCGGTGTCTGATAGACACCGCCAGCCATGTTGAATCTTTTCCGCCGCGGACGGAAGGCGTCCGCGGCGGAAAAGCTGCGGACTGAAATACGATCCCCCAGCCATCCTAATCTGGCGGGGGGTCTTTTTCAGTCCGCAGCGGTTTTCCCGCATCCTCCGGGCCGGCGGTGGCTTCCGCCTGCCCGGAGGATGCGGGAAAACCGCAATCCTAATCAGGCCCTAAGTCAGCGCTCAAAACTCAAGAAAACCAACTACTCTCAGACTGCAGACTGACAGACAGGACTCCAGCTAGAAAG
Source organism: Lissotriton helveticus (assembly GCF_964261635.1). Lineage (NCBI taxonomy): Eukaryota > Metazoa > Chordata > Amphibia > Caudata > Salamandridae > Lissotriton > Lissotriton helveticus. The sequence goes on from NC_136061.1 coordinate 1,531,089,707, forward strand.
AGGGACCGAATCAGCCATAATCACAATTTAGGATAACATGAAAAAACACAGTCTACAAAAAGTCATAGCTGCATTACTACTACTATATTTCTACAGCTTTTGACACAGTACACCATGACAGCTTAGCTTTTGTACTCAAAGAATTTCAGAATAGACTGCATCACTCTTACCTAGATTTCCCACTACTTAAAACAGGTAAAAGCTGATTCATATACAACCCTTTTTCATCAAATCCTTACTTCATAAACAAGCATTTGCAATGCCATAGGTCTCGCATTTGCAAAAGTATGAGCCATTGCCATTGTAACTGACAAACCCTTCAACCATGTGTTGGAACAGATAAATAAATGGCATTGTCATTTACAATGCCAATAGCTTCAACTTTGGCATTGTAAATGACAATGCCTTTTATCCATGTTTTAAAAAAAGAAACATAAATAAAACGCATTTGCATTTACAATACCAATAGCTCAAACTCGTAAATAACAAAAATACTCTATCTCTGAACAGCAATTGATGCTTCTGCTTTTCAAATTTAAAAACATATGTTGTATTAGAAACACCTTAAACAAATGTAATGCAAAAATGTCCCTTTTGAAAATATCTTGTCCATACATAAATAGTATTTTATAGGATAAGCAATTAATGCAAGCAATTAATGCACACATATATGCACAGGCTGTGAAGCACTAGATATAAAGGGGCTTCCAGTGCAGAGAAAAACCACACAGCCCTGTTTCCCCAGTCCGCAACCTCTAACAACCACCAACATCAGACATAGAGAAGTATTGTGTGATGTCTGCTGCGGCTTTGAACTGCTCAGTGAAATACCTCACTGGATTAGGTAGGTCACTAAACAAGTGCTCATTTAAATGTCCTGTAATTTACATGCGTGGATACAGCTGAAGTGCACTGCCCCATTGTACACAACCACTGCCCCTCAAGCTGTGGCAAGTAGAATGTGTGCATTTTTATATAACACCAACTTTGAATGGGCACGCATGAAAGATTATGAGTGACACTATCCTACGAGCAAAAGCAAGCAATATAGACAACAGAAACATATATAAATAATAGAAATTACACCTATTTGAGCAACAAGAAACTCTAAGATATTAGAACTGCTGTAAGCAAGCACCAGAAATGCAAGGGCACTAACCTTGGTAGAGAGAGTTGTGAGGTAGAGAGTTAAAAAAAGCTGAGGTATGGAGAACTTTAAAGAGAAAGAGGCAGAGCGGTGAGGCAGAGAAAGGTGAGGCAGAGAAAGGTGAGGCAGAGAAAGGTGAGGTAGAGAAGAGGCGCTGAGATGAAGGGGAAAGGTAATGGTAGTTACAGCACAGAATGTAGCTGTAGAGAAATAGATAAGATAAGATAGTAAATGAGATGAGGTAGAGGGAACAGTGGTAGAACGAGAGAGTGGGATAGAGGAAAGGTACAGATCTGTAATAATTAGAGAGAGAAGGCTGAGAGTGATTGATCCGAGGTACAGAGTTGAGATGGAAACAGAGCAGTGAGGTTCAGAGAGAGGGGTTGAGGTAGTAAGAGAGTTGAGGTAGAGAACGTAGTGGCAGGCTCATAGAGTGGTGGAGAGAGAGGCGAAGACCGAGGTCACAGAGTGGTATACTGAGAGAGGTGCAGCTCTCAGATTGAACAAGAATGTGTATGGACTGCTACAGTATTTCTGACTGTCCCAATCATTGTACCAGGACACCCCTTGAGAGGTGGGGCCCTGGACACTTGCCCACTTTGCCCATGGCTCAAAATGGCTGCAACACTCAGCATCATTTCTGGAGTATTGTGGAGCACAGCACACTGTATGTGACCCTGAAGCTCAGTGGAGCACTGCACTCTGCACTGGTGCACTGGAACACAAGATTATTGGGCCTGGAAGCCTCTCCTTTCAGATTCCTACACAGATGCTGAGAGCAAATGTATCCACGTCTGGGCATTCTCCTGTCTGCTGGATACGTTTCCAACAGGCTTACTCTTCACTGCACAACTCCCAAACACAGACACCAAATTGGGAAGATAGTATTACAAGACGTAACCGGTGCCTTGCCATAGGCATGTCATGAGGAAATATAGATTGCACCTTGTGTCTCATGCCCATGTCCCAACATTTACCCAATTGACTTGTTTGCCCGCTGGCCAGTCGCTCTGCATCCATTTGGCTATGCCCCAAGCAATGCTTCTCTTAAGTCCTTTTTGAACTTTTTCAAAAATTTTAAAGGCCGAACAATTGGGAAAAAAATCTCAATTGAAATAAGGAAGTAAACTAAATGACTGTGCTTTGAAAAAAGTAACTTTCAAGCAATGTGGCTCAATACATTTTCCGCTCCCGTGCCTCTCTGGGCAAGGCTGACGTGCAGTAAAAAGTAAGAAACGTAAATATGTCAATTAGCAGGAATAAGACTGGAGAAGAGGGTGTGAGGCGACAGAGCTCGAGGCAGAAAGCAGGCCCCTAAAAGCAGCTGCCAGGCCACGGCAGAGCTCTGACCCTCAGATAGTGTGAATGCCGTCTCTATGACATCATATGACTGATGGGTCCGTGTCGCGTCTTTTAACTCACTTGGCGCGAGATGCAAGCCAGAGGTAATCCTGATGTCTGCCTTTAATGGATGCCCTGCTCATTTTAATTGGCTGTGTGAATTAAACACATCACTCCCCGGATGTCACATTGTAGGGGCCATGGTTTAAGGCAGGGCAGAGCATGGGAATAAAAAAAGCACCTTAGCAATCGCGTCAGACGTATTTGCAAAGAGAAGTCCTCCCTGTCATGAAATTAGAACATTTCCTCTCAGGCCACTATCGCAGCAAGATCTGAGTGGCTGAGATAGTCCATGACATGCGTCAGAAGCTGTTTGGTGGCCAGAACTACTGCGCAGCTGTTAGGGCTGGGGCAGTGTCACTCACGTCTGTCTCAGTGGAGAGTAGTACGGCCTTCAAAATGGCTGTGAGTCATATGTAAGACCAGCCTGGTGTGACGGGCTCTGTTCAAGCCGTAATGCCCTTTCAGCAACTGCCCTGCCAGAGAGTAAGCCTGCATACCCAAAACAGCGGTGCTATCGCTCATGGTACAGGTTTCGTCCTCACGCTATCCTACACCTCGTTAGTTGAGCCGTCCTAGACAACCAAAAAGAGCTTCCGGTTGTTGGTTCTCGTGTTTGACTTCCCATCTCGTAAAAAGTCCATTAGTACCGCCAGATGCTGCAGGTGCGGGGGGCTGTCGGGGGCAAACCACACCAGCTGCTGCCAGGGCTGGGAGGGTTTGATGTCGTACAAGAGGTGATGGACGGAGAAAGAGCGGGGACCGGTGAGTAGGGGATGGGGGGGTTCCCCCTGATGGGGTACGGGTGGAGGGGCAATGCCCAAGAGGGGAGGTAGAGCAGAGAGAAGGAACAAAAGCCAAGACTTTGGGGGAAATTAAGAAACATGTGAAAGTTGCGGGAGGTGTGTGTACGTGTGTGTGTGTGTGTGTGTGTGTGGGTGTGCGCGTGTCTGTGCGTGTGTGTGTGTGCATGCATGCGTGAGTGTGGCTTTGTGTGTGTGTGTTTGCGCACTTCAGGGAATGTGAGGCAGGAGATGGGCACGGCGCCGGCCTGGACGTGCGCGTCCACAGATCCCAATCGACGCGCGTGTCCGACCCCTGTCTCAGATTCCCAGAAAGCGGACAACATTAGATATTTCGCTGGACGCAATGCTTCGCATTGCTTTCTCCAGCTCAACCTAAAAAGGAGTTCCATAAGGATTTTTTTATCCTATCTAACAGTATTGAACTCAGCTGCTACAACCACTTTGATGACCCACAGCTAATTCTCAAATTGAAAAACCCTTAAGGACATTGGAAAATCCAAACTCAACAACTGCTTGATAGCCATAAGTCAATGGATGACATGGACTCACCTCAAATGAAATGCTTCAAAAACTGCAATACTGGCCTTTGTTGAACGGAAAAGTTAAGATCTTTTATCTTTCTGGCCGGATGAACTGGGACCACCACCAAAAATAGTATGAAATCTTGAAATTATCTTCTGTACTATAAATTTTCCATGAATGCTCAAGTGGTCAAAATGTCTCAAACAACTTTCTGCACAATGAAAAAAACATTCTCAGTAATATATTTCTTTAAACTGACCATAACGTTCTCCATAAATCACAAACCCTCCCATGAAACTATTCCTTGCAATCTAATAATATATAACCTCCTCTAGACTATCTACTCATCGCAATTTTTGTTTCCATGAATTTTAACTAATGATCACACCTAAATCAGCATTCACAGGCAGGAGTGCTGGAACAGTTTCCTGACTGGGAGTGCTGGCCAGGTATATCAGCTCACTAAAATTGTAGGGTGGTTCTAAAAAAAATTGTGGTGTTACTGAAGGAGCGATTCAGTAAATGAGTCAAATACTTTAAGTGTGGAGTGAGTGTTAGTAGGAAGGGAAGGAGGTGGAGGAGATGGCAGACAAACATTTTTTTCAAAGTGTGTTTCAAGGATACATAGGGATGCAATGTTCTTTAAAACATTAATACAATGTCTCGTGAGATATTTAAAAGAGACCATTAATACATAAGAGTGGTTTTAGCTACGGCTTCATGCAAATGTTTTAATAAATGTGTATCAGTTTGTTTTCTCACAATTCTATGAAACTTGCCTGCCACCATAGTCCACTATTAAAAGGGTCAAATAAGGCCTTTCTAATATTTTAAATATAGGGATCTATTTTACACTGGTGTTCTTCGCGAACCTCACTCTTTCATCTCACATAGGATTCAATCATAAGAATAACAAAAGTTTGACAGCAAATGCCATCTCTTCAAGCCCCTATAAAGTAAACTAAAACATACAGGACTAGCGAATGGGCAGTGGTTTGTTAAAAGCCGTTCCGTGGACTCTTCGCAATTGCCATTGACCCTGCGCTGCGTTTGAATAAACAACTAATGCTTTGTGAAATGAAAACGGATTCTAAGACCTTGTGGTTTCGCATTACCTTTCTGATCTGCCTCCAGGCCTAGGGCTGCTGCAGCACCCATGTTCACGGGTTCAAATGACCTAAAAGAGCACCCTGAGCCTGTTCACCAAGCTACAGTATCTCCAACCTGTGCTTGAAGACTTCTGCAGATGGAGATCCAATGCAAGCACCACCGTAATCTTGCTGGGAATAGCTCTGAGACCCACAAGAAGGAGAAGTGAAGCACGCTTGCTGGGCCCTGTTCAGTGCTATGGGGTCTCGGGCAATTGGCTCTTCTGAAGGTGATCAACAAAGAGGACACGGTGTGCCACTAAACCATTGACTATTGAGGAAGCACCACAAATTCCCTATGGCAGCAACCATTTTCCACCTTAACACAGGACATCTGTTCCTTTGCATCAGTGTGATCCATTGAGGGGCCCCAGATACAAACTAAGCAGAAGTCATCTCTATCATCTTGCCAGGTTGTTGTTGTTGTTGCAGAGGAGATGCTACCTTGCAGGACCCTTCATCATGTACAGGCACTTCACGGTGCATCACAAGGGTGCAGTGTGCCGGCGATTCTTCCCATGATGTATGTCATGGCGGTTCACTGCAGTTGAGCTTTATCCCACAGAAACTAGACATAAAAAAAGAGATGATCAGATGTGGCACGACCTGGGAGCATATTTAAATTAGTAAGAGGAACGCAGACCATGTATATGTTCAACGTAATCCTCTATTACAACACGCCATGAGACATTCAGCTTCTAATACTACTGAACACTTGGAAACCTCCAAGTATAAGTATGTCCCCTCTGACAATTGACCTGATGGTCCCGAGATGCATTGGGGACATTTTTCTTACTCGTACCATCATATTTTCTTACTCGTACCATCATATAAAAACAGTGTAAGGACATGGATGAATTGTTCACACATTTGATATTATGGAAACGCTATGCTTTTTTGAGGATTCTAAAGGACCTGATTACGATGTCGGTCAGAGTTGCCTCCGATGAACACTGTTTCAGTGAGGGAACCACCCGATCATTGGTCGGCGGTTCCGAACACCTGATTACGATGTGCCCCCACATGGTGCAGCCGCAAACTCCCATTTCCCTATGGTAGTTTGTGCGGTGGGCGGAAACCGCCCGCAGCACGAGATCCCATTGAGAAACAGGAGTTTGTGAAAATCCCTGCACCGTGTGGCAGGCACCTCATGGTGCCTGCCACTTGATGCAGGGATTTTCAAGGGGGCGCCATGGGTATCCCCCAGGCCCAGATGGGGAGGGCCAGGGAGGGAGTTCCAATGTCACTTTCTGACAGCCTTTTCATGTCAGAAAGGCCTACATGGAAAGGTGGTCGGAAACCGACATCATAATCCTGACGGCGGAAACGCCTTTCATAAGGGATTATAAGGAGCTTCCAACCAACCTACGGGCTCCATGAGCACGTCGGAAGGCGTCTGTCAGTCCCTCCAACTGCTGCCTCCGACTGCGCAGATCCATATGTGTGGTGAGACCGCAGACAAGCTGTCGGTGGCGGTTCGAACCGCATCGTGATGAGGCCTTAGATGTCTTGTGAATAATTACAAATAGTCATTAGTAACCTTACCCCATCCTGGTAAGTAGATACCGCCTGGAGAGACTAGACCTCCAAGAGAAGGGAGTTCTTAATAAATTGCTACTTGATAGATTCAGAGATCCAGAATAATAAAGTTGCCTCAGGGGTAAATCCAGACATTTCTTTACTAAGCAGGTACCCTAAGTAAGATTAAAAATAGAAAGGGGAATGATAGAGTGCTATTCCTCATACAGCCTCATCCTACGTCCTCATGTTTCAATCATTTATAATGTCCGCATTGGTCAAAGCCCTTCTTCAGGGCACTGATTGATACCCAAATAGATAGCACATATAAATCATGCTTACAGGGGCCAGAAGGGGGTAGCATTCATAGGTCGGTTGGTGGAAAGAACATAAATCACACAACCCTAACTAAGGGCCAAAATGTCATGGGAGGCATCATCTGCAAATCACACATTCAAGAGACAGTGGCTCCTATTTATCCTAGTTCTGCCCCTTCCTCACGATAATGAAGACATTAGCAAGACGCATTTTTTGTAATTCTGGATCCCCGACGCTATCCAGTAATCATGCATTAAGAACTACTTCTTCTCCTGGAGGTTGAGTCGTCCTGGCAGCATCTACTTAAAAGTCTGGTGTAAGGTTATCCAGGATGAAGCATGCCACAAAAGAGCGGGTGAGTTTTCCTTGTCCAGAAATTCTGGTTCCTGTGGACTCAAATGAGTCTCATATACATATTAAAATTACGTTGTCACATTATGAGTGATCTACTTCCTGCCACTCACCCCATCATCCTCAGAGAGCTGGCGGCAAGCTGATAGCAGCTCAGTCAGTGCTGCATATTTTACCTGTCAGCGCAAGACCATGCAATGTGGTGATTGGTGCAGACAGCACACCACCGGTATTCTGCAACCTCCGTAGAGTCTGTGAAGACCAGGGAGTGGTGGTAGAAGGCACTTAAGACTGCCAGGCACAATTCCGCCACTTCAGTTGGGTCTACAAGGACCCAGGGAAGGAGGAGGCACTCAGGGGAGGCAAGTACTTCCTGTAGTGATGACACCATAAGAGTTAGAAACATACTGTTTCCCAGTGTAACATCATATATAACCGGAATTTGATGCAGGTATTCATACTAAGGGCTTACAACAGTATGCCTTGCTAGAGTGAGTTTCACAGCTATATTCATAGTAGAGTGCATCAGTCACCGCAAACATATCCTAGTGGTACTTACCACAGGGGGCGTAGCAGTCACATTTGCAGACCTTGCACTGCACAAACCATCTTGTCCAGTCTGACTCAGCAGTCACACATCTGTCAATCCGCAGACATCCCTCACCAAGGGGATCCCCGACATAGGATTTGTTGGTGCAGTTAGAGGTGCAGCCCACTCCAAAATCACGCTCATTCATTTCCAGCCGCCCACTTAGACAGATTCCTGCGGTGGACAAAACAGGTAGCGACTCTTCATTAACAGTGTTTATGAGAAATTGTATTACAGAATATCCTAATAAGATCCTGCGCACCCTTCCGAGAAATACACAGAACCAAAATTACCTGTCTGAATATCCTAAAATGAAACCCTGTGGCTCTCTCAAACCTAGGAGGCTCTGAGTGGGCCACAGGCAAGGCCAAAATGAACAATATTCAGGTCTTGCTCATTTACTTGCTGTCTTTGCACTGTATAAAACTAAAAAGTAAGTATACTAAAGAATTGGAAGTTTTAGACAACAGAAATCTTACACTGCCACTTTGCACAGCACCATTACACAGAGAAGGAAACTTTTCCCCTCAATAGCCCAGTTTGCATAACCTTATGTGTCAGGACAGCTGGGTAGGCAGCGGCTTAAGCAACCAACACTACCTGTTCTCCTATGGCGGACTCTTGAAGAAATATGTCAGCCTTTCCCCGCCCCTAAACATCAGCCAGGAGAAAGGAAAGGAAGCAATGGTTTTTGCTCATCAGCCGATTCATTCTCCATGGGCAAGGTGAAGGGGTGATAGCATGGCCTACCAATCATGACATGGAACGCAGGTACAGATCGCCTTCTTGAATTTTTCTAAAAGTTCCAAGGTCTGTGGGCAACATTTTAGGAGCTAATAAGAAAAAATAATTGTGTGCACACCCAAGGAGACAGCAGACTTGATGTTATTCAACCCCTTTGAATACCACTCCTACTAAGACAAGAAAATTGACATCAGATTGCAGGAGTTGCATGAATGATATAGATGTCAAAACAGAGAAACGAAGACCCCAGAAAGTGCAGGATCTGAAAAAAAGTCCATTAGAACGAAGCCGGAAACCTGCTGTACCTTCACAGTGCCGGCAATAGAACAAACGCGTCTTTAGTATGCATTCGTTCAGCACGCAAGTCGGTATAACGATTTGCTTTAGGGGGGTGCATTGGTGGAATGGTGTTGGATTTAAAGTCCAACAACCTTCCCTACTGTTGCGCAGACTGGAGTTGGAATAGTAAATTAACCTATTCCAAAACCCAGTTCCCCCCTAATGGAAGTCGTTATAACAACATGCGTGCTGAACAAATGCCAACTAAAGACGCGTTTGTTCTAATAACAGCGCTGTAAAGGCACAGCGCGATTCCGGCTTGCGGAAGACAGTCAAACATTCACAGGAGCTTGGGTAATGTTATGTTGGCAGTTCATTAAGTGCTTAACCTCATGTGGGAATTGTCCAGTTTTCAGGCGAGGTGGTCAGTGAATACACTAAAAGCTAAACACAACGAGCATAGAGCGAGCGGGGCCAATACTCACTCAGACAGGAGGGTTTGGGAGACCAGTTTCCATCAGCCAGACAGGTACTGACAGCATCCCCCTGCAAAAGGAAGCCAGGTCGGCACTCGTACCTCACCACAGAGCCAACCCACCAGTCACTGCCATGTACAACGGAGTTAAAGTCAGACTCTGGTTCGCCACAATTCACTGTGGATTAAAAAACAAAACAGAAGCATAAACAGCACAGCCTAGCTCCAGAATTCCTATTTTTCTTCACTTTGATGGTCTTTAGGACCGGTTAGGAACGCAAATGCCTGTGGACAAGAAACTGAAAAGTGGAAATGAGTGTCATAAACAAGGAGGTAGAAGTATAGTTCTAAGCAGACTGGAAAAGCGCATCTCTACTAAGTGGGATACAGCCTTTATACATGTGGTGCAGGACTCAGGGCAACAAGTAACAAGAAGGCTTATATGGAGCATTTGTACAGGCCTCAGGGAACAAGCAAAAAAACGGCCAACAGGCCCCAAAAGATAGGCTTTCCATTGCTGATCCATTAAAGGTGACCACCAGAAGAGTCTGGCACTGTCCCAGCAAAGGGTGAGCAGCATCACTAAACAAGCAGTGGCAAAGCCAATAGGCTTCGCCTACGCAAGATCTATTGGGTTTGCCACAGTCTTTTAGTCATGTTGTACATGTGTGGAGTGGTGTGGAGTGCCGTAGAGTGGAGTGGCACCGTGTGGAGCAGAGTGGCATACAGTAGAGTGGAATGCCATAGAGAGGAGTGGTGTAGAGTGAAGCTTCGTGGTGAGGTGTAGAGTAGATTGACGTTGAGTGCAGTAGCATAGAGTAGAGTGGTGCAGAATAGAGTAAAGTGACGTAGAGTACAAAGGGGTAGAGTGCAGTGGTGAATAGTGGTTCTGAGTAGAGTACAGTGGGACTGAGTAGAGGGCAGTGGTGTAGAGTACAGTGGCATAGAGTAGTGGGCAGTGGTGTAGAGTACACTGTAGGGGAGATAAACAAAGCAACATGGAAGGGGTGGATGGGAGGGAATAGAAGCTACATGGATGGGGTTATGGGAGATATACTGAAAACGCAAGCACTCATGTGAAGTGCTTGAACACATAGAAAAAATGTAGCTCCAAAAACTGGAGAAGTAGAAGGACACAATACTTGGTCCATGCTCCTGGGAAGGCCAAATACGAGAAGAGGACATGACACCCGCATGCCATGACAAAGGGGATTGAAGCAAATGAAAACAACACTGAAGCTAACACGGTAAGCTATGGTTGCGCTGTAGGCATCCAAACAAAAGTCTCAGAGACACAGCATGTGCTGTCTATGCGAAACCTTAACAGACAAGCTATTGAGCAGGGACGAGAAAACAACGGCATGGAACAAAACAATGTTGGGGTAAAAAAAAGGATAAAAAACAAGACAGCTGTTATGGGGTGGTCACAGTTGCACAAGGACAAGGTTTCAGAGAAAAATGAGACTGAAGGTGAGGAGAAGTGTCTGGAGAGATGCAGTGGAAACGACATATTGAGTACACACCCAAAGCATTAATAGTGGGTATCCTAAGTACCCAATAGCTCCAGAGCTTTAGCTGTGTATGAATGTGCTAATCCCTACTATGGACGCCGTCTGACTGTGGCAAGGACCATACCATACCTCTGCAAAAAACCTTATATCCAAATAGGCAGCAGCTTCCGTCCCCACACCGGTCCCTCCGCAACTCACGATCACGCGCTCTGCACTGTCCCAAACAGATTGGGGTTGTCCCAGCCCAGTAGGTGTCGGAGAATCCTGGAGACCATCAGGCAAGGAAAATAAGTATGATCCAAAGCCACTTCATCATTATTTTGTATATATTTGATATTTTACATTACAAGATGTAGACAGTCTATATTCCGTCCAATATCTTTCAATACCAATCAGTGGAACCATTTGGCCACCTATAAACTGATATAGCACCTTGAAACCACACACTGTGAAAAATAAATATCCACATGAGAAGAATGTTAATATATTCCTCAATCCAAAAATAAACATCTGGGGGAAGAAAATCAATTACACTTTTATATTTAAAGACAACCATCCATTTGAGAAAGAATCACACTCCATAGAAAGACGCAGATACACTGTGCTATCGAAAAGCAAACACACACGTCCAACATAAATCTGTCATCCTCAGGGAAAGAACCAGATAAACAAGTTACTTACCTTCGGTATTGTTTTATCAGGTAGAGACTATCTTGCTGCAGATTCCTTATCTTTGAATTGAAGTGACATGTGCAGTACCTATACAGACGCCACCTCAGCAAGCTGATGGATCCTACTTTAATGACTTTCCCGGCCAAGAGCGTTGAGCCATGATGAAAACTGGCCACTGGTGTGGGAAAGACTAAGGCCCTGAAAAGGGTTTCTGTTATATCCTCAGTATTGCATTTACATGTAAACCAGCCTAGATCCTCCTAGCTGCTCAGCCAGAGTGTGAGTTGGATACCGAATGTTGGTGTGACTGCGCTGAATGGAATGCCTGGGTGCCTGTGTGGATGGGTGGTGACAGTTAGAGATGGGCTGAGCAGCTAGGCAGGCTGCTCCTGGTGGGGCTGGTACTTGACCAGAGGTGGCTGGACTAAGAAAGAGGTTAACTGGACATGGAACCAATAAAGAAGACTTGGAAACGTAACATGGCTACCTATGTCTACTTGCACAGGCCACAACAATATTTTGGCGATGAACGGACTTACTCATGTGTCTTTCCTGGATCTGTGGTAAAGCAACCAAGAGAAAAGACAAGAAACAAAGAAACTACAGTAACCAGCTAAATTACATGAAACTAAAGCAACCACATGAAGCAGAATGGAGTTCCAGGCAAGCCAGCCCCACCAGTGTCCTGGTCAACGGACAGCTCCACGACCAGTGTCATTACCAACGGACACTACAGCCTGGAAATACTCCTCATGATCTACAAAAGGTCTTAGTGAGTTGGAGGTGTAGTTACACTACGGCCACATGTAGGTGTTCCAGCCACAGTGTTTTCTACAAAAAGGATTCAGTGAGTTGGAGGTGTAGTTACCTTACGGCCACATGTAGGTGTTCCAGCCACAGTGTTTGCTACAAAAAGGTTTGGTGAGTTGGAGGAGTAGTTACTACAGCCACATCTGGTGTTCCAGCCACATCAATTTACAAAGACCACAGTGACTTTGTTTGTGCTTACTGTGGGAGTGCTTCTGCATTGTCTTTGCTACTGCCCTGGATTGTGATGTCTTTACAAACTGCGTGCAGTGGCTACATAGATGGTGTATGTTTGATGCCTTACTGTCAATTTGGCATGGTGCAAGTTGAACCGATGTGAATACAAAGCAGGGGACACACTGAAGCGGTGTGCTTGTGTTCATACATGAACTTTCCAGACACACGGATCTTTCGTTTTAGTTTTCAAGCTGTGACAGGTGCATGCAACGTTTTTCATTTTGGGATCAAGAAAATAGAGAAAATAGTTGTGTTTTCAAACTGGTTTTCTTGTCTACTGGTCTGTAAGCACATCAATAGTGGTACCGTGCAATGGACGTAAAGGTATGGGATTTCTACACTTTTTGTGGCATGTTTCAGAGTGTCCTGCGCTTTACAAATGTGCCAGTTTCTGCAAAGACGCTGTTTATGGCTGCCACATTGGTCGTTAGTTGCATTTCAGGATTGTCTTTGTTGGAGGCGATGGGAAATGCCCAAATGCTGTTATGGAGGACTTGTGAGGTGAGCCTATTAATTGTTTTATTTCGATTTTGGCCAGCCTTTACTTTTGCCAGATAACTGCTGCTTAGCGGTTTGAAAATACCATGTATTTTATTGTAAAATTTAATTAAAAATGTCAACACAAAAAAACAAAAGAGTTTGAGAATGAGCAGGTCTAGGATAGGACAAAGTCCTACCGTCCTTTTTTGTCACCAGAAAGTAGCAGGAATAGCAACCATGACCTACTTCTTATGGACTACCAGTGGGGAGGTGATGGCGTGCCCTGCCTTCCACTGGGTGCCCATGATGGTCAGAGAGCAGATTAAAGAGGCTTGCAGGCAGCAACTACTGGCGGGGTTGGTGGACTAACTTGGCTGCTGCCCACCTGTCCCATGTAATCTTTGGGACCCATACCCTCAGTCACAGCAGAAGGCACATTGGGGTTGACAAGGGGCAATAAACGAGCCCAAGAACTGTAGCTCTGCTGCCCTTGAAGCGCACCAGCACAGATTCAGACTGGACTCAAAAGAGGCGAGAACCATCAAAGGGCATGTCCACGGGGGAAGCCTAGATAGCCCCTGAAAAGCCAGATGTTCCCAGCCAGGCATGGTGCCATAAGGCCACCGGCTATGAAATCGCTTAATCTAGCGAGCCAGTCATGTTAAGTCCACATCTGATGTACTACTTTGCTGCATCTCTCTTGTCAGCAACAGCCTGAGAGAGTATTACCCTGGCCTCCTGTTATATTCTATGGTTTGTTTATAGAAGGTTTGCTACTCTTTGATACTTTGACAGTAGCTTTATACAGCCCGCAAGGAAATGGAATGGTGGAGAGAGTGAATAAAATTCTAAAAGATACTATTCAATTAGATTCTATTCAGGGTGACTCTATTCTAAAGGCTATTCAAGAGAGACTATGGAGTTATCATAACACTCCACACTCCACAACTGGTGTTACACCTTTTGTCCTACTTAAAAAACGTTTTGGATCGTCTAAACTTAGCCCTAATTGGGTGCTAGATCAAACTAAATTTGCTGAAAAATTACCTGATTTAAAACAGATACGTGACAATGTTGAAAAGACTCAATGTAAAAGGAAAGCAATCTATGATGACAAAATGAAAACAAAAGATCTTCAATTTAATATAGGAGATTTTGTAAAAGTCAAAAGACCTTTTAAAGACAAGAGTTATAAATCTAAGTTTTATTCAACTACAACAATTGTAAAAGTTTCCAAGCATGCTGTTCTAGTTGAAAATAGTAAATGGCGGAGTAAAAGGAATGTTGCATTAGTAAAGAAAACGTTACAAGACAATTTCCAACCTCATATGAATTACAATTGTTCAGATGTTTTCCTTCCAGATTGTCAAGACTCCAATTTGTTTTCATCAACTAACTCTTCTTTATGTTCTGGTGGTGGTGATGCTCAGGAGAATTATACATCTTCAGTTACTACATCTTCAGTTCCAAAGGAAGACAACATTTGTTCAAATGACAATATTGTTTCCAATGATGTATCACGTTTTTCTAGGATGAGTAAACGTGTAACTCATGCTCCTTATTATCTTAAAGACTATATTCAATGAAGAGATGTTTTTTTTGTTTTTTGTTGTTGTTTACCTTCCTGTGTGAAAAGGGAAAGATGTGTTATATTCTATGGTTTGTTTATAGAAGGTTTGCTACTCTTTGATACTTAGAATGTGAAGAATGTTTGGGTGGAAATTCTGTAAGGGAATTCGAAGTCTGGCAGTTGTTGCCGAGCTCCTGATCGAGGCTGGTGTGGAAATGATGCTGTGAAGAACATTTCAAATAAAATAAGAATTCTTCAACATTTGACTCTGCTGATTTATCCAAGAACGCAGTTCAACACCTCCTCCTAGACCATAGGCAGCACTTGCACAACAGAATCCCATTGTGTATGGAATTAATGGGCCACGCAGTTTTCACCGACCGCAGTGCCAGGCTGGTGGAAGAGAACATTCTGTTACCGAAGGTGTCCAGTCTCTTGGTTTGCCTATACAGTGAGGTGGTAAGGAAAGTGCCAAAGTAAATGCTGGATGAGAAGGCTTGGACCGCCAAACTAACTGGGGTAGAGTGCTTGGTCAGAAAATTGGGATCCCATGAGCAGGGTGATGGTGGCAGGCAATCATCCTATTCACAGGAGCCCCTACGCAGGGCTTGGACCAGGCCCAAGTAGGAAATCTGTAAGGGCTTCATTGAATGGGAGTAGGGGGTTCTGACGGGATGACTGCCGGCTACCACCTCTGTCAAGACTGCCACTGAGGGCAGGGAAAAGTTCCAGGACCTCAGCCTCCCTAAGCACCACAATAGCAAAAGAGGCTCCCTCCTCCGTAGGCCAGTGTCAGGTGAGGTGTCCCACTGAGTTGTCCTCCTCAACTTGATCTTCTCCATATAGATCCATAGACCTTTCCTAAATTTCTCCCTCACCAGGCCTATCCATTAAATAAGGCACTGGCTGGGGACGTGGCCGGACCAGCCAAGATGGTGGACGTCTCTCCGTGAGGCTCTGGCTGCCAGCCGGGGTCCGCGGCCTCTAATGCCTTTTATTTGTGTCCTCGCATGCCGCAGTGACCGCCGCCTGAGTCTGGAGACGACAGGGTCCGCCCCGGTGTGTCCAGAACCCTGATGCACGGCGCGATGGAGCCGGGAGCACTCTGTCCACAACTCCCGTGACCGGCCTCCCCAAAATGGCGGACCCGCGGCGGAGTACCGCAAACCTCTAGCGGCCATCTCGCAACAGCAAAACTCAGGCGGGGCTGGCAGACCTCGGGTGGGAGGTGACTGCCTGGACCGGCCGACCAGACTCTAGGAGAGGGCCCCCGAGGCGCCGAATCGCGGCGCTGCAGTGATGTGGGGGGGCCCCTCCCTCCCTTCCAGTCCGGCTGCTGTGAGGAGAGGCACTGGCCGACGGGCCGAGAGATTATGGGGGCACAATCCGGGCCCCGGAGCAGCGACGAACCGGGGCAGGCGTTGCGGCGGTGCACAGTGCCCGAGGTGTGGAGAAGGCCAGGACACACAGCACAAGACTCGGCGGACGATTGGAGCCGGGGAGGACGCGAGCCCTACAAACCCTAGGTGAGGCGGCGGCGGCGGCCCTAGCCCAGCGGCCCCGGGACAGTGCGCATTTGGCGGGCCGCTGGGTGGGGGGCCGTGCCGAGACCAGGGAATGCAGTCGGTGCCTCTGAGGGGCCGGGCGGGGACGGGAGCGACTGGGCCATCGGGGGAGCCACGCTGAAAGAGGCGGCTCAGGAGGAGCGTCTGTAATGCGGCTGAGGGACGCGAGAGCATCTGGGCCTGCCTTCCCTTGATGACAGCAAAGCCGCGGGGGAGCAAAGCGGGCCGCGGGAGAGCGGTGAATCACCCGCAGAATTGGCGCAGAGTGGCGTTGTCATCGGGCGGCGAGAACCTGTTGCCCCGGGGCCCCAAGGACAGTAGAGTGACACTGAATGCACGTGGCCTGTGGGAAGGTGCAGAAACAGTGCATGTGGCGAGTGCACCCCTGGAGTCGCTTGGTGGGCATAAATAGAGGGCCCGGATGGCTGGTGGTGCCTGGTTCCCCTCCGCTTGAAGCCTGTGAGGTGCCAGAAAATAACTGCGCAGGGCACAGCGACTGGTGAAGGCGCACATGGCAGCGGGGGGCCACCCTAGAGCTCCCTGCAGGCCGGGGGACGATAGCCATTACAACCACTTCCTTGACGATGCGAGGGGGCCCCGTGATACCATCGGCCCGGGGCACCACTGCAGAGCACACCGCCACCCTGTTGTGAATACGGACCCCGCGATCGGAAGGCGGGACTTACGCGCCACCGCTAAAGATCTTCCTGACAGCGAGGCAGATGTGGGCCACCAGCAACCGCCGACAACCGTAAGACGTGACGGGAAGCCAATCCCCTCAATATGGGTCGCCCACAGAAGACGCCTTCCCAGGCGCCAGCCATGATGATATCGCGAGAAGAACCTACCAGAGATGACGCTATGTCCAGAAAACTGGACCAAGTCTTAGCGGCCATAGAGCACTCCAGAGTGGCGATGGAACACAAGTTTGACACCCTGGCCACTGAACTCAATATCTTGCGGGACGACCACAGGAAGCTCACTGACAAAGTGAACCAGAGTGCAGCGACAATGCAAACAATGGAACCGCAGGTCCAACAACATCACCAAGCCCTAAAAGACCTCCATGCCGGATCAAGACTCTAGGGCATAAGACTGACGACTTGGAGGGGCGCTCCCGTAGGAGCAACATCCGCGTTATGAACTTCCCGGAGGGGGTGGAGGGGGCCGACCCGATCAAGTACATCACGGACTGGATCACAACATTCACGTCTGCCGAGGACCTGACTCCCCACTTCTCCATCGAGCCCGCGCACCGAGTACCGCCGCGGTGGCCCAGGCCGGGCCTCCCTCCCAGGCCATTCCTGATTAAACTACTACATTTTCGGGATCGGGACACTATTCTCAAGCAGTGCAGCGACAAAGAGCCACCTTCCAGACAATTAAACGTACCCTGCGCCAACAGAATGTATAATAAGCTCTTCTGTTCCCGGCCCGCCTCAGGATTGTCCACGACGGGAACACACACTTCTTTTCTGACCTGAAAGAGGCGACATCTGGATAGAACAACATCTCCCACCTTGCGCTAATGCCTCACCCACACGAAACAGTCCCGTGACGCGCAGGGTAGGGCGGCGACCCCAAAACTCACCCTGACACAGCTGGAGGTGCGGTCTAGCCCATCTGGAACGGGCTCCCCGGATCTAATGCAAATTATTTCTGAACGTCAGAAGGCGCTGCTAGCGGTGGCCGCCCTGGACCCCAGGAGGAGAGGCTCAGACATGGAGGAGGGCCCCCACCTGTTCAGTTCAGAGGACGGGGGCAGTGACGCACCTGCGTCCCGAGAGGGCTCCTTGATGCCTCCCATGGTGACTCCCAAGACAGCTGACACCTTGATATAATAAGACAGTCGCAAGTACAGGACACTTAGCAAGAACGATGGGATCCGAGGCCGGACCGTGGGCCGCCACGGGGTTGTCCCGCTGTTGGATCCATGGCTTGCTGACCGCCGGCCTGCATTGCAGTGATCATAACAGCCAGGGACGTCCCAACCCAGTCGACCCGATGAAGGATCGCAACGCTCCCGGAGGACACTCCACTGAAGCTTTCACTAGCCTCGGAGCCACGCCGGCGGCGGCCGGAGGAATGTCCATCCACAACCCCACGATAATGAACTAAAGTTTCTATGCAAACCAGTTTGGACGTATTGCTTCGTGCAATAGGTCCCCGATGTTGGAAATGTGTCCCAAAGTTGCAGTTTTTTATTCCCTTTTACATCCTACTTTTTCCAGTTATCCCCGAGCGGGCAGGGGGCGAGCAGAGTGAAGAGCACGGACTTCTTGATGGCGGGGGCGAGTGGGGGTCAGGCGGGGGAGGGGGCACACCCAGGGATGGGTACGCAGACCACACAGGCACCACATGACACATAAAATGTCAAGATCCTCACGTTGAACGTCAGGGGTATGCACACGGCCAACAAACGGTTTTTGATCTACGCCCATATAAAACGTCAACAGGCCCAAGTGGCCCTCCTACAGGAGACACACTTGACGATGCAGGAAGTAGATCGATTGCGCAAAAAATGGCGGGGCGTGATATGTGTCACTGGATACTCGCCATTCGCCAAAGGTACACTCATATGGATTAGGGCGGGGGTGCCCTTTAAAGAACACACCAGGCTCATCGACCGGGAGGGGCGGTATGCGATTCTGACAGGCCTGCTAGAAGATCAGCCAATACTTGTGAGTTGTGTGTATGCCCCCAATATAGATCTAGACCACTACTGGAACATCCTCACTGGCGTGTTGGCCCGTCACGCAGGAATACCATGGCTCCTGGGGGGGACTACAATTGTGTTTTGGACTTGCACCTAGACAGATCACATCCCCCACCAATTCACTCGCCAGCACACCAACAAACAGAGCGCTTCTGCCGGTGGCTGGACCACTGGTCCCTGGTGGACGCATGGAGGGCGCTATACCCAAACGAGAGGCTATACTCTTTCCATTCCATCCCACACGACCTGCGAGTTAGGCTGGATAGGTTTCTGTGTACCACGGACCTGATACCCAAGATACGGCATGCGGATTACATGGGGCGAGTACTATCAGATCATGATGCGCACATAGTAGTCCTCCGTTGGCGGCCGTCCCGCCCCCCGGTCCCAACATGGAAACTGCCCCAGGAGTGTCTTACTGATCAAGCCTTCCGCCACGCTCACAGGGCTTACATAAGGGAACATTTCCTACGAAATGCTGGCTCGGCCTCTTCCAGGGCAATAGAGTGGGACGCATATAAAGTTAGTGACAGGGGTCATTGCATTCAGCAAGTAGTGGGGGTTCGGCGCACACTAGAGCAGGCACTGAGCGGGGCGGAGAAAACGCTGGCAGATCTCTCTCGAGACATGGATCAGGGGAAGGCCACGCTTGCGCAACTTTCGGCAGCAAAGCTCGCACACGCAGAGGCTATGAGAGACCTGCGCAAATATAACTTCCGTGCCTATGCAGCTCGAGCACACAGGGATGGTAACAGAACGGGCGCGCTCCTACCCTGGTTGGTCAAACAGGACACTATGTCCCACCCCATTACGGAGCTCTTGGACTCACACGGGCACCTTAAACACTCCCAACTTGACATCTTACACATATTCCACGACCACTAAGCTGAGGTGTGTCGTGCCCCGGCGCCGATGACGCCATGCGAACTGCCTCAATTTCTAAGCCCGTCACACATGCCTGTAATATCTTAGATGGATAGGAAGGACCTGGACGGCAAAATCACGCCTTCTGACATTAAACACGCCATAAACTCGCTAGCAAGGAAAAAGCACCCGGTATGGATGGCTTCCCCCTGGAGTACTTCAAAATCTTTGCAGCTGAAATAACACCCCACTTGGCGTCCACTTATGAGGACGCCCTGGCCAGGGGCATACTACCAGCATTGTTCCGCGAGTCGCTAGTCGTGACATTCCCAAAGCCGCATAGAGACCCCACACTCCCGGCCTCTTACAGGCCGATTACACTGCTAAACACAGACTGCAAGCTCCTAGGGAAACTACTGGCCGACCGCTATAGTCAAATTTTCCCGGCGCTGGTGCATCCAGACCAGTGCGGCTTTGTGCCCCGACGCAACACCTGCCATAATTTACGTAGACTGTTTCATATGCAACACGAAATTACAGACAGATTCCCGCGAGCAGACTGCCTGATCTTCGTTCTGGGAAAGGCGTTTGACACCCTGACCTGGCCCCACCTTTTCGCTGTCCTGCGAGAAATCCAGATAGGCCCCACGCTGATGGCATACACCCAACTCCTATACAGGGGCCTCGCCTCCCTGGTGATTGTCGGGAAACTTATCTCAGCCTCGTTTCCGGTGGAGAGAGGAACCAGACAGGGGTGTCCCCTTTCCCCCCTTCTATTCGCACTGGTGGTGGAACCCCTGGCCTTTCGGTTGCGACGGGAGGGATGGGGCATCGCGATAGCGGACACATTCCACTGCGTCTCCTTATACGCAGACGACTTGCTAGTTTATGTCCGGGACGTGACGGGAGATCTCACCTCGATTTGGCGCACTCTGCAGGAGTTCAGAGACATGTCGGGTCTCAAGGTAAATTGGGGGAAGTCGACGATCTACCCACTCAGTCCTGACCTGGCACTCCAAGATATGCAGGTAGGCACACAGACCTTGAAATGGAGTACAGTGGCCCCCAGATATCTGGGAATGCGGCTATACCATTCCCCAGAGGACCTCAACGAGGGAAACCACCGCGATGTGTTGGCGGGCCTTCGTTCCGCGATTGGCTTCTGGAAGACACTCCCCCTGGCGCCCATCGGGCGGGTAGCCATAGCTAAAATGATAATGGTACCCAGACTGCTGTATCATTTCACAAATCTCCCAGTGATCCCGCCTCGGTCCTTCTTCCGGGAGTTGGACACGCTCCTTACAACATTGATTTGGGGAGACGAGCAGCATAGAATAGCCCTACGCACTTTGCAGTTACCCACTGCGGACGGTGGCCTGGGTGCCCCGTCATTCGAATCATATTTCCTGGGCGCACAACTCCAGTGGCTGTCTCACTGGATGGACGAGAGGCACATGGGAGAGACGATCACTGACAGCGGGGGGTTGTCCCTACCCGCCATTTGATGAATACTAATGCCGGGCTCCAAGCCGGTCCGCACACACCCGGTGCAGGTTACTATAGCCCGCAAATGCATGATGCGCATCCATAGACTGTCAAGGGGGCAACCGTTATACTCCCCGCTGCTCCCCTTGGTGGGCTTCCCCCGGAAGGAGGGATATTACAACGAAGGGGACCTGCGAACGTGGACTGACAGTGGAGAGTCAGAGATGGAGGCTCTGTTCCATGAGGGGCAATTGAAAACATTTGAGCAGCTGGTTGAGTGGTATGACCTCCCACAGGGGCAATTCTTAACACATAGACAACTAATGGACAGCAGCTGAGCGTATTGGGACTTGCGGAAAGGAGAACCCCCAACGCACCCAGTGCTACACACGATACTGCGGATGGGGGCAGGCAGACACCTAGTGATATGGCATTACAAAGCCATTCGGGAACTCACTGGGGTTCCCTTGGACAGACTGCGTCAATTTTGGGAGGACGATGTAGGACGGGTCCTCCACGACAAAGAGTGGGCACAAGCACTAGAATACCCCAAAAAAGTCTCCCGGAACGCCTGCTTCAAAAATATACAGTTTAATGTTCTGCATCGCGCTTATCTTACTCTTGACAAGTTGCAAAGTATTCCCCGGACACGGAATTCAAATGTCCCCGATGTCAGATATTGAATGCGAACTTTAAACATATGTTCTGGGACTGTCCGTCCCTGCAAGCATACTGGAATAGAGTACACCACACACATTAGTACAGTTACAACACATTGACACATGGGAGGCGTGCACCCTGGGTATCTGTAAGAAAAAGAAGTCTGAGAAACTGCAGTGGCGGTTTGCATCCTTAGCTATCCTCTTGGCCAAAAGAAACATAGCCATGCATTGGAGGGCCCCTACAGGACCGCCAGAAGGGGCCTGGATAGGAGCCATGAAAAAGTGGGGAGCAGCGGAGGAGGAGATCCTGAGGGAGGAAGAGGTAAAAGGCACACGTAAACACCCAATCTCTATGGAATGGGTGCACCTTCTCATACAAATTAAGCAAGAGACAACCGCAGAGGATGCCCCAGAACCGACGCAACCCCTGCCCTGCGACCCCCCTCAAGGCCCCAGCCCACGGACCCCATCATTGAATGAATAGCGCCCCTGGAGGGAGGTTGATGTGCCACGGGTAGTCAGTCCTGCCAGTATGATCATCTGCCACAGCTGCGAGTTCCTCCCCTTTCCCCTCCCTCGCCCTGTTTGCCCCCCGTGGCGCGCATCATCAGCTCCCGTCAGCTGGTGGCTGACATGGGTGCCACCCAGGAGTGCCACTTGCCCCCTGCCCGCCGCATTTCCCCCCTCCCCCCTCCTCCTTTCCTCTAAAGGTATCCCCTCCCGTGGTTACCAGTTCAGTTTTTAGTCGGCAGGTTGAAGTCCGACGCATTTACATAAACGTTGACGCTTGCACACATCAAGTAGGGTAGTACACTGACGGAGGGGTAGCAGTTCCACCTGGCCCCATAATCATATCACCCGAGGGATCAGGCACACTCAGCAATGACATCCTGAGACGAGATAGCCCACTGACGGATTCAGGGGACATGTTACACAACTGCCACACCCAGGAGCCATTCTGTTGTTATCGAACCATGATTGCAATTGTTACGTAATGTTTGCATATATGCTGATTGATATGTGACCTGTTTTATGTCCCACAAGGGATTTTTGGAAATGTAAAACCCTAATAAAAAGATTTAAACAAAAAAAAAATATATAAGCTACTGGCCCTGCTCCAGAAAGGATGTCCTTAGTTGGCACTGGACAACGCCCATCCGAGTCTGTGTCGGAGTCTGAAATGACTGTGGGAATGACGCCACCTAGAGGAGTCAGCGGCACTAGGGATGGGGGGACATCAGCATTGGAGTGGATGCCGAGGAAGGTCTCAGTCTAGGGCATCCAGCGGCTCTGTTCCAGATCCAGCGAGGGATCTTTGGGGCCCGATTTGTGCCAATGGCAACCCCACTGGCATGGTCCAAGTAGGGGCCCCTTACGTGCCCATGGGGCCTGAACGTGCTCCATATGGTTCGGACACCCGAAATATGCGGCACATGGCCTCATAAGATTCCTTCAGCTTGGCGGGGGTCGCTCCGGGAAAATCTGGGAAGTGCAGCGCAGACCCAGGATCAGGCCCTGCAGACTCATGGGCCTGGAGTACCAATGCTCCCTCATCTCGTCTGATGTCTTTGACCCACACTGGGAGATCAAAGAGTGTTTGGACTTTTTCGACTTCTTGTGCTTGTGGGACTTCCCCAATTTTCCTGATTACTTAGAGTGTGACTATGAACGTCAGTAGGGGCTCTGTGATCGATCCTAGGACCTCCCACGTGAATGGGATCTCAAGTGTTGTGGAGTCCAACAACAGCAGGCTCAGAGGAGCTTGAGGGATCACTTCCTCTGTGCCTTCAGGTGCGTGGCATGGCAGTCCTCACATGCCTAGGAGACGTGTCCCAGCTCCAGGCACTACAAACACACCTAGTGGGGGGTATGCCACCGACATTTGCCTGTGACAGGCCCTCCCATGACTAGAAACCAGCTGATTTCTTGGGTGACATCACACCAGGAGATGAAATTCCAGAAAAAGAGCCAACAAAAAGTCGAAAAAGGCCAGTCAAAAAGTGACTGCGGGGTAGCTTAATCTGTTGTCAGCGTGCAGAGGTGGCGACTATATAGGTACCACACAATTCTTCCAGCGTGGGTGTCACTGACACGAAGCCTAACAACATCACCTACCGGTGCGCAGGGGTCCTGCTCAAAAATCGTCCGGATCCAGGTAGACGCCTGGAGATATTCAAAGGTAAGGAATCTGTGGCTAAAAGTCTCTATTAGAAATACTTGCTCATTAAGAGAAATGATTCACAGGAGAAAAGCTCAAATGTATCCATACAAACAAACCTCATATTACTCTCAGTATACTGTGGTCCAGAGAACCGACCACAGGATCTTACATATGTATTTTGGATCCAAGGGGAAAGATGAACACCTGAAGAACTTTAACTTGGAGGACAAAATGATGATTTTGGTGCGGCACCGCTTGCCTGCTCCACACAACCCACATTTAGAGCAAGGTTCTCGCTAGATGGAAGGTGGCAGTTTCTAGAGGAGGACAGATGAGAGTAAACCACCCAGAGCCCTTGGCGGCAATGGGGAGAAGTCCAACTGCAGTGAGGAGTTTGTACATTTCCCTGTAATCAAATCTATGGATCACTACGACTTCAGGAGTGGAATACTGGTCGGATCAGACTGTGAAAATCTTCAGTACAAGTAAGAAACCTCAAGATTCCAGAAAGATTTCCTGGCACGAAAGAGTCGTACTAGTGAAATGCATTTACCAACTCTCCTCCTGCAACACATTGTCCGGTAACAGACTCACTTGGAGAGAGGCAATTGACCTGCTTCCTTTCATGTGGTTTGGATGCTGCCATTACTGTGCTTTCATTTTTTTTTATTGTTCAAGTATATTGTATGCTGGGTGATGTAAAAAAAAGATTCAGATTGTGTGCTCAAGTGCTGCTTAGAAAAAGGTGGTCCTGTTTATTACTCGGGAGAACCAAACGGTGCGTGTAAACACAGAATGGCCTCCTCACTGTGCAAGTCTACGCTTTGCTACCAGTGCCCTGAAAAGGAATTAACAGAGGGTTTATCTTGGTCTGGGGTCCGTTAGGAGCAAAAAACACAGACCCCTGATCCAGGTACCCGCCGAAATATTGTTCTACGTGACAAAAACGGAGCAGCCGTCCTGTTTTTAGCTGTACGAATAGGAAGTTATGGGCAAGTGCGCTTGGCACCAGACAGAAAACGAGACATCTACGAGTAAACAGCAGGAGTTGCGGGTATTACACTGCACACCTATGGGTACCAAGGGGAAGGGGGCATTTCACCGAGCACCTGCTGAAACGACGACGCCAGAAACATTAAACTGAATACCTACTGAGATGAAGAAGCATAGGGCATTTAACTGAATGCCAAGATACTGGGGTCAATGTACTGACTGCTTACAACGCGATCAAATAGAGGGACACTCTGAACCTTACTACGCATTTCAGGAGGCCAGTGTGCGAATGTTCCATACTCTCCTTTGCTCACTGGAACTGTTGCAGACCCTTCAATAGGAGAAAAACGTAGCCAACTCGAGTAATGGGACAAGTTGGCGCCAATATATTTACATTCACCGGCATGCCGATTATCCGCACTCTACAGTGAATGTTGTCACACGTCGGTGCACTCACCCTACCTCGGGTGCTTTCCCCCCCCCCCCCCATCCTCTGATTTTATCCAATGGCCTTCGCTCCAACCCCCACGGCGTCTCTATACTTTGTTGTACTCACCCGTGTATTCCTCATCAGCCAGGACTGCGGCCAGGGCGAGCACCGTGAGAAGGGCCCGCTGCATAGCGGCTCCTGGAGCCCAAGGCCTGCCCAGTACGTCCTCTCCTGGGATGCCGGCGGGGCCCAGGCCCCCACGGTGGACACGGTCTCCCACGAGGGCCCCTTCCTTTCCAGCCTCTTCGGGGGTCACCCGGGGTGTATTCAGCCCATAACGATGCGGATACAATTAACCCGCGCCCGTTCAGCCGTCGGAAGAGCAGTCTCGAGGCCTTCACCACCACCACGACGAAGGCGTCACTGAACAGGCCCAGGGGCCGACGCACAGAGCAAGCCTTTCGAAACAAGTGATCCCAGGCGCTCCTTGTAATCCTCCTTGCCATTAATCCTGTACACAGATTACCCCCGACGTCCAGCAGCAAAGATAACCCCCATTTAAGGGGATACAAACCATTTAAAGGCCAGCTTCCATGGAAAGGTCTTCCCATAGTCACTGTTTGCATCAGCCCGAAATCCCTTTCCATGCAATTTATCGCCCTGAAAAAAATATACATCTTGACAAGCGTCACTGTGAGCGGTCAGTTCTCCCTTTCACAAGTGGCGCGTGCACCGCCGCACCCTCCAGCTCTGCCGCTACTCCCCTCGCGCCGCAAGGCTTACGTCACAATTACACGTCACACTCGTACAAGGAGACTCGACGAGGGCCGAAGGGGGGTGGGGAGGGTCGCTTTCATGGAGTAGAGCTGAAGAACAGCATAGCAAGGAGTAAAGCGGATTTACTCCACCGTTTGGAGCCTACCTTCCCTTTGTGCGTGGATCCATTAAGAGCCTCAACATAGGGCGACCAACTATCATGGTTGCAAATTACGGATGGGGAGTGTAAAAAACCAGGACAGAGTCAAAATTCAGCACAACAATTCAGGACAAGTTCAATTTTCAGTGCAAAACTTTGGGACAAAAGGTAAGTTTTAAACACACATCAGAGGAAGTTGCTCGATAGTATACAAGTAAGTGAATAGACACCACTAAGGTACAAGTCAAAATAAGTTGTTTATATATAGGTTGAGACAATCGTGCACTTCACAGTTTTTTTTTAAGTTCAAATCATATTTTTATTAAACAATAACAGAAATGATAACAGAAATGATAGCGGCAAGAAGGCATCAGAAGAATCACAGTCGTGTTACAAAGATACCGCAATCAAACATGGATTATTACATAAAACAATGCATATACAGTAAAGGAAAATAAAGTACCAACATTGCATTCTCACATTTGTATATAGTTCCGTAGAGCCCTCCGTCTAAATCAAGCCATATAGTACCATTTATACTGAGCATAGGCCTCATCAGTTAGAACTTCAGGGTGGGTCAAAGGTGAAGGAGGCCTGGTCCAATGAAGACCATAATTTTTTGTTGGTGACCTGCCATGGTGATGAGTGTAAAGCGGGATTGTCAGTGCCCCTAATGCAGGACAGCCATTCCCTCCATGCATTGAAGGAGACCTCACCCGTTGATTTCCAATTGCATAGGATCACCTTACATGCTAATGTTAGTAGAAGGTCCAGGAGCTGGCGGTCATGGTCCCCTTTTAATGATGGATCTAAGGCTCCTAGGAGAATGTAGATAAATTCCCTTGCAGGATGTATGTCGAACGTGTGTCCAATGTAGTCAAAGATTTTTGCCCAAAAGGTGTGAAGCATGGGGCAATCAAACAGCATGTGTGGAAGGTCACCAATACCAGAGGAGCAGTTCCAGCAATTCGGTGTATCCCGCAGGCCAACCTTAAATAGTCTCTGTGGGGTCCAAAATGCCCTGTTAATAATCATATATTTGGTCTGTGATAGTATCGGTGATTCACCAGGAATTGGAAGTTTTCTTTGTGCACTGAGCGTGCTGGGACCTCGTTGCTGCCTTTGTGTCAGAGACCTTGTTGTTGCCTGCTCGCTGCGCTGTCAAGTGAGAGTGATTGACCAGCAGAGCTTCGAACTGCCGCCTCCCCGGGGACTCGCTGGTGTGAGCGAGAGCTGCTGTCGGCAAGCTCTATTCTACGCTCCCAGCTTGAGTCCACAGGGTTGAGGCTAGGGCGGGAAAAGCAACATCTTCAGCCCGGGGGACTGCGAGGACCAGCAACCCCTGTCGGGATCAGCTGGTTCCTCTTCCCCCAGGCGACACGCCCACGGACACGCCCACCGGCGAATTTGGATTTAATTTCGTGACACCCGCTGCGCGGGCGCCACTCACCAGGAATTGGAAGTTTTCTTTGTGCACTGAGCGTGCTGGGACCTCGTTGCTGCCTTTGTGTCAGAGACCTTGTTGTTGCCTGCTCGCTGCGCTGTCAAGTGAGAGTGATTGACCAGCAGAGCTTCGAACTGCCGCCTCCCCGGGGACTCGCTGGTGTGAGCGAGAGCTGCTGTCGGCAAGCTCTATTCTACGCTCCCAGCTTGAGTCCACAGGGTTGAGGCTAGGGCGGGAAAAGCAACATCTTCAGCCCGGGGGACTGCGAGGACCAGCAACCCCTGTCGGGATCAGCTGGTTCCTCTTCCCCCAGGCGACACGCCCACTGGCGAATTTGGATTTAATTTCGTGACATCCGCTGCGCGGGCGCCACTCACCAGGAATTGGAAGTTTTCTTTGTGCACTGAGCGTGCTGGGACCTCGTTGCTGCCTTTGTGTCAGAGACCTTGTTGTTGCCTGCTCGCTGCGCTGTCAAGTGAGAGTGATTGACCAGCAGAGCTTCGAACTGCCGCCTCCCCGGGGACTCGCTGGTGTGAGCGAGAGCTGCTGTCGGCAAGCTCTATTCTACGCTCCCAGCTTGAGTCCACAGGGTTGAGGCTAGGCCGGGAAAAGCAACATCTTCAGCCCGGGGGACTGCGAGGACCAGCAACCCCTGTCGGGATCAGCTGGTTCCTCTTCCCCCAGGCGACACGCCCACGCGCGAAACGTTTAAAATTACATCTAGTCCCCCGCGACGCGGGACGCGCGCGGGAGCAAGCGCGGAGCTAAGCCCGGGCAAAGGGCGGGCCGTCTGTGGCCGTCCGGGGACGATCAAGGACAGGACGGGCCACCCCACTAACACCTAATCTAGGAGAATAGGTCTATCTGATTACTTGGAATTTAATACTTCCTCATGATGGCCTTAAAAAAACTGCGTTCGAGAACAATCTATATGAAACGCATGGGTACCGACGCAGCTATCAGAAAATCTGTTGATAAATCAATGAAACCAGGTCAAATTTCCAACACACCGGCAATAACTAAATACTTTTCTACTCTCTCCGTGAAAAATCACTCATTTCTTCTTACGTCAGAAGAAGAAAAACAGCAAAATATCTCAATCAATAATTCGGAACATCAGTTACTATTACACTCTGATCTAAGCAATCATAACCAAGGACCGTCAAACACAGAGATTAATCTGGCTAAGATCTCCCTCTTGGAAGAGTATCATCAATCAATCTTAGAGATGTCTCAAATAACACCTATTAAACACCAGGATAATGAACTAGCCATGGAGGTCTCTGCAAGTAATATAACGAAGATCGAAGAACAAAAATCAGTAACTCCACTAAGACTAAACCAGCCACTTACCAGTTCCCCAGAAAAATCACCCAAATTGTACACTAATCAAACTAATCTCACTGATTTCTATTTTTCTAATTTAACTCAGGCAGCTACCGTTCCACCCCTATCAAAAGCACTTTTCTCCCTACAGGACATTTTGGAATCAGTTCTCACCCACCTTGGTCAAATTTGATCTAACTCAGATGACACCCTGGATGTCCAAATAGGTATCCTTAAGTTCTTGGTGGAAGA
Source organism: Lissotriton helveticus (assembly GCF_964261635.1). Classification (NCBI taxonomy): domain Eukaryota; kingdom Metazoa; phylum Chordata; class Amphibia; order Caudata; family Salamandridae; genus Lissotriton; species Lissotriton helveticus. The sequence goes on from NC_136061.1 coordinate 1,531,119,096, forward strand.
AAAAAAGAAAAAAGAACTACCTAATGACTTACCTGACAAACCTGTAACGGTTAACCGAATACCATCTGAAGATGGCTGCAAAAAAGGAACAAGGCCTCTAACAATGCAAGATGCAAGTACACAAACATCAGATGTGATAATAATTGAGACTAAAATCAAGGAAATAAGAAAAAAGAAAAAAACTCCCATAACCTATTCTCTTAAGAAACTCTTCAGAGAATAAAAGGAAAACATCATCGAAAATAACATCAAACACTATCCCATTTTTTCCAACAAAGAAATTGAGAAAAGTCCAGGTCTGTCAGCTCTTGACAATAAAATACATTCAACAAAGGTTATCCATGTACAGGAAATAAAACAGTCGGGAAAGACCATAAAAAACAAAGACCTGAAGGAAAAAATGGGAAAGAAAAAGCGAAGAAGACCTCTGAGAAGAATTGAAAAGAAAAAAAAGGGAACAAACTTAAATTTCAAAGATACACCTTTGCTAACTCAGTGAACTCCTCAGTGACTCAAATACCACCACTGGTGAAACCTCTGAACCCAAAAGCAGAAGAATACTGCCCGACCTCAGAAAAAAAACTAACAGAGCAAAAAATTAATGATACAAAAAATCCACAAGATTACAAAATATGGCAGTGGGATGGAAATCAATCAAAACATTTAACAATAGAAGAACTTTTTCCCACTGACAATGCGCCGCTCAATCGTGGAAAAATAATTAATTTATTACAAGAAATACCTTCCCTGAACTCTCTGACAAGTAAAGAAATTGACCTAGTACTCTTTCCGAAAAAAGAAAATGATAAATTTGTACAAGTGTCATTCTTTTCTCCAGTTCTCCCTGGAATAATTATAAGAGAGAAGGAAATCCTACAAAAGAATGGCTATGATGTAATCTCAATACCAGAAATTAAAACCAATTTACAAAATATAGCGGCAACTAGACAATCTCATACTAATAATAACCCCAGCTCAGAAAGGAGAGATCATGTATCAACCAATATGGGAAAAGATATATTAAAAATACAAGTAATGCACGGCGAAAGGTTGGTTTGGTCCCGGGATACTAACCCAAAAGATAAAGAGAATAACCAACAATCTTGGGCATGGTTATCAGAAGCATTAAACAGCAAAAAAATGGATAATCCACAACAACATCAGGTTTAGCAAAGGTCTGAAGCTTTCGTCATGGAATCTGGCCGGGAAAACCACCAAGAAAATGAAAGATGCAACGAAAGATTATCCAGATATCCTTGCTCTGCAGGAAACATGGTCCACTACTCCCTTCACACAAAAAGGATATTATGTCTATGAAATCTCCGCAAAAAAATCTAAAAGGGGTCATGCGAAGGGAGGTATGGCAATCCTGCTGAAAGAAGATTATTCTTGGTCACAAGAAATAATTGATACATATTCACATAACCTACAATGTATCAAAGTTCAATTTAAATTACAATCATCTGATATCCATAAGAAAATACTACTTTTCAATATCTACGCTCCACCAAGTAAAAAATATGACCCTTTATTCGATCATCTACTAGAGACCATAACTAACATCCTCGAAGATCAACATCATCTATCATATATCATTATGGGCGACTTAAACGCTAAAATATCGAATAGTGAAATAAAGAAATGGTCTATATTATTTAAGGAGGAATCACTGGAAATATCACTCCCGCAATTTCCAAAAGGAGTAAAGTCGGATAAAAGAGGAAGCTCATTATTATCATTCCTTCCAAGCATAAATGGGACAATATTAAATGGAAATATCAATGGAGATAAGCCAGCTTCATTCACTAGGCAAGGAAATGGAGTCCCTTCTATTCTTGATTACTTCATATGCGGGAATGAAGTAAAAGAACAAATTACCCAACTGTCTGTTAAATTCAATGAGGAAAGTGATCATGCACTCCTACGTTTAACAACACTCTGGACGCCACAAACTACTTTCCAGAATGAACCCATATTCTATAAATCCAAAATGGAAGTAAACACAGTCCAGCGCCGGATCTATTGGGGTGCGGAAAATTTGGATTATCTGAATGTACTAATAACACAAACTCAACTATTAACTGCCATTTACTCTGATGACCCTATAAAGAACTATGAAATAGTATTGAACGAACTTAAACACGCCATACAAAGTAAATCAAAACAGGACAGACCAACACAAAGAAAATGTGCCAGCAAGAGCAAAAATTGCAATCAGCCAACTATAAAAAAACTCAATAGGTTGATTCGAGCTCAGTACTTGAGTTACTCGTCAGTAAATAAAGTTGAAATAAACAGACTAAAGAATCAAATTCGAAGACAAAGGGCTAAACAGGAAAAGTTGAAACAGGACCGTAATTGGATTGATATCCAACTAGCGGCAAAGCAATGCAATCAACGAAAATATTGGTCTTTGATAGCGAAGATGACGGGAACTACAAAGAAGCTAGAAGCAATCCCTGTCTCTGAAGATGACTGGGGTATATTCCTAAATGATCTATACAAACCCAACCTGAATTTAATGGTGAGAAAGGACATTGAACAAGAAATGGTAACCAATGATGTAAAACTCACCAAGACCTCGGCAGTGTCTATTGCTCTGAATATCAAAAAGGCAAGAAGTACGGGCGCATCCGGCCCTGATCAGATTCCTATCAAGGTTTATCAAGCTGACCAAAAAGCATGGGGCCAGATGCTCGCGCCATTATTCAATTATATATTTGACTCCGGGAACATTCCAAACTCGTGGAAAGGAAGCACAATAATTCCAATATATAAAAAAGGAAAAAGGAGTATAGCTGGAAATTATAGACAAATCGCTCTAATGGATGCTGGCGGTAAGATCTTTGCTGCAGAAATACTTGACCGGCTGAAAACTTGGGCATTTTCGAAGGGACTAATTCCCATGTTTCAGGCTGGGTTCCGACCGAACCATTCAGTTACGGACAATATAGCTACCCTTCAATTTTTATTAGACAAATACGTAACCGGAAAATCTCAGCCAATATATGCAGCCTTTATAGACTACTCTACTGCCTTTGACAGGGTGGATAGGCCGACACTATGGACAAAACTGAGAAAAATGGGTATCCCTGAACCACTATTACAATTAATTGTGAACCTGCATAGTAATACCTGGTGCCGAGTTCAAATGGGGGGTGACAGGGGCCTGTCAAAGAAAATACTAACATCTAATGGCCTAAAGCAAGGGTGTCTTTTGGCCCCGATTCTATTTTCCCTATATCTGAGTGACCTACCATTACATTTACAACAAGGGCTATGCACTCCACCGAAAATGGCCGCTCAGCGCATACATGCTCTGCTGTATGCGGACGATATAGTCTTGTTCGACCTGACACCTTTTGGACTCCAAAGTCTTCTAGATATCTTATACAACTACTCGAAAGAACACTTCTTAATTCCAAATATAAGTAAAACTAAAGTAGTTGCATTTTCAAACAAGAAAAAAGATGTGAAGTACCAATGGAAACTGGGAGGAGAGACTTTGGAACAGACAAAGGAATATACCTATCTTGGTAGAATCTTTTCGCATAATATGAATAACAGCAAACAAATTAACCATTTAAAAAGGAAAAGTGATCTACATGCCGGGGCGATGTCACGCCTGTACACGACTACTGGAAGCAGGCATTTTTCAGCATTAATAAAAATTTATAGAGCCAAAATCACCCCGGTTCTATCTTACGCCTCTGAACATATTCCCCTAAAACAATGGAATTATATGGACTTAAATGAAGGCAAAATATTAAAAAAGTTACTGAAAGTCTCCAATTCGACACCAGTACAGGCACTAAGATTGGAATGTACGATCACAAGCGCATATGCGACATCAGTAGCAAGCCTCATTAGGTGGGCCTATAACCTTCTCCATTCCAAAGAGGGTACCCTACGACATTTGTTAAAAATCGAGACTTTTAGTAAGGATACCATTAACTCTACATTTCTTAAAAACTTGGGAGAGGCTTTTTGTCTAGCAAAAATTAGTGCAGAAATGTTATCATCTTGGACACCCGCACAACTCAAACTATTTTTAAAAAAATTTTCTCCCAAATTGAGTTACGAGCTAGATCACTCCCACTGCACTAAATTATCTATGTACAAGACTTATGCTGACTCCCAAGAATATAAGCAAAAACCGCTATATCTGGAATACACTCTTACTCATGGTGCAAGGCGCGCGATCATGTTGTTACGTTTGGGTATACTCCCCTTATTATCCTTTACCTCTTCCTGGAAACAAAACAGCACCTCGCAATGTAATCTGTGTCAGGGGGGCAAACAGAATTTAGAGCATCTGTTCTTTATATGTCCAAATAAAAATGTTGTTATTGCTAGGTTATCATGCTTAGAGCCCATATATCGGTCTTGCAGGATCGTTACCGCAAGGGATTTTATTTCAGTATGCGTTAAGCCACCAAATGAATATGTTTGTTATAAGATTTTTAAATTTTTGAAAATTTCATTGAAAATGTATTAAGTTGTAGGTAAAATCAAATGTATTTTCTTTTAAATAATTTTGTGGTCCTCGAAAGAGTACCGAAACAAAATATAAAACTTTTGACTTTGACTTTGTATCGGTGATACCTTGTGTGTGAGTGCTGATGCATGTATCCTGACCCAGTCTATACTTATGCCAGTGTTGTTTGTTTCTGATTCCCATTTTATCTCATTGCGCCTCATCGACTTGTTGGCCGTTGGTGCGAGTAGTTTATATATTTTTGAGACAAAATGTCCAGAGGATTGAAAGTGTGGTAGCATAGCTTTTAGCCAAGGCGTCACTAGCTTGAATGTTCTAGTGGATAAGGCTGACTTTAGCTTCAGGAAAGCATAAAAGTCGATCGGTAGCAGGGAGTGTCTAGCCTGTAGAGTCGAGAATGGCAGTGGCATATTATTTTCGTATAGATCAGAAACCACATTAATACCTTTATCAGACCAGTGGTCCCATATGATGGGTGATCCGCCAATTTTAATGGACGGGTTACGCCATAAAGACGCAGAGGAGGAATTGTGGATTCGTTGACCAGTGACGTGAACGCGATCTATCCGCAGAAGTGCTCTCTTGGTATTGAGCATGATGTATTTAGAATTCGTGAGGTGTGAAAGGTCCATTGTTAGGACAGCGGAGAGCGGGCTTTGCCTATAATGGATTTCTCAATATTGACCCATAAGGGCGTGTAAACAGGGTTTTCGATAAACCAGGAGGCTCCTTGCTTACAGAGAAAGGCGGTCTGGTAGTTTCTGAAATTTGGTAATCCTAATCCCCCTTTAATCTTTGGAAGTTGCAGTTTTTTCATGGCAATTCTCGGTTTCTTCCCCTTCCACAAGAAATCCGAGATCAATTTCTCAATTCTATGTAAAAAGTCCTCCGTGAAGGTCATGGGGAGCATACATGCCATGTAATTTACCAAGGGACTGATCATCATTTTTACTGTTTCGGCCCTACCCCACCACGAAAGGAATTTAGGAGACCAGCCTTCTAATAGTTTTTGTATTTTTTTTGTAGAGCAGCTCCTCATTAATTTTTAAGGTGGATATCAAGTCCTTTTCAAATTCCAGTCCTAAATATTTAAAACTCTTCGACTGCCAGGTAAGCCCGGAGTCGCCCAGGATGTTTTTATCACATAGGTTATTCAATGACTTCACCTCAGTTTTATCCTTGTTCAAGGAGTATCCAGATACAACTGAGAATTCTTCTATTGTGGACATTAGCGCCGGGATAGCCTTGTCAGCTTGTTCGCTCATGACCAACACGTCATCTGCATAAGCCGTGAGTTTAATTGTACAATCAGCGAACCGGATTCCAGCGATGTCAGGGTTTTCCCTTATGTAATACAGAAAAGGCTCAATAGCCAGGAGGAATAAGGACGGGGATAATGGACAACCCTGTCTAGTGCCCTGTTCTAGACCAAAGGGGGAGGAAAAAGCGCCGCCAGCTCGTACTCTAGCAGAGGGACAGGCATAGAGGGACATGACTAATTTAGTGAATATGGGACCCAGGTCGAATTTATGTAGTACAGCATTTAAGTAAGCCCAGTCTACTTTGTCGAACGCTTTCTCAGCGTCTAGTGTAATGGCAATGGTAGGTGTGGATAAGAGTTTCGCTTTTTCAATGACATGAGCCAGGATTCTCGTGTTATCGCTCGAGAGCCTGTTCTTCAGAAAACCCGCTTGCGAGGGATGTATTAGAGACGGCAGGACTTTTTGAATGCGACTCGCTAAAATTGATGCTAGGAGCTTACAATCTAAATTTATCAGTGAGATAGGCCTGTAGTTTTTGGGGAGTTTGTGGTCTTTGCCTTCCTTGGGTATTACTGCAATTACAGCCTCTGCCATAGTCCCCTTAACTTCACCTGTGTTGCTAATTTCGTGAAAGACCTCTAGGAGAGGAGTTGAAAGAATATGGGCAAAGGTCTTATAGAATTGTGCTGTATAGCCGTCAGGCCCAGGGGCTTTCCCCTTTTTGAGGGATTTGATCTCGCTAATAACCTCCAACTCAGAGATTGGCTCATTCAAGGAGTCTCTTTCTGCGGCCGTAGGCGTTGGGAGTGTGCAATTGGAGAGGTACTTCTTCATTTTCTCGCTGTCTACGTGCATGTTCCTAGCATAGAGTTTCTCATAAAAGTCTTTGAAGATATTCGCAATCTTAGTGGGATCAGAGTTAGGAGTCCCATTTTCATCGAGTAAGGATGCAATGGTATTCTTTTGAATCTTAAATTTAAGATAAGCCGCTAGCCCCTTCCCCGCTTTGTTCGAGTCACAAATTTTGAAACGCTTCCTCCTGTCTAGCCAAATTCCCGCCTTTTCACTAATAAGTTTGTTATAGGTGTATTTCTGATTGGACAGTTCAGTTAGGACCTCAGGGTTTCTACTCCTCAAGTATGTGTGCTGGAGTTTTGAAATGTCCTCCTCTAATTTCAACAAGGCTGCAGTGCGGTTCTTATTAATTGCAGACGATATTTTTATAATAAGTCCCCTTATGGTGGATTTCAGTGCCTCCCATCGGGTGGTGTCTGAAGTGTCTCCCCTCTTGTTTAACAATAAGAAGTCTTTAATGGCAGTGTCAAGGGTTTCTTTGTGTTTTGTGTCATTAATAATGGTGTCATTGAATCGCCACATAGATTGACGGGTGGTTGGTTTAATATTAGATAGTGTAAGGGAGATGCAGGAATGATCTGAGACTAATCTGGGAGCGATGTCCGCGTCCTCAACTCTTGCCACCGCGTTATTAGATATGAGTATGTAGTCGATTCTCGAGAACGAGTCATGTGGTGGGGAGTAGAATGAGTAGTCTCTACCATCAGGATGCATCAAACGCCACGTGTCCACCATATGAAATCTACTGCATAGTTTCATGAACGCCTTATGGGCTCTTCCCGGGCGAAAGACGCATTTAGAGTCTCTGTCTAGTATTGGGTCGTATGGGAGATTGAAGTCGCCCGCCAAAATATGGACTGCCGTGTCGGGGATGGAGTTTATCTGCTTCGTTAGGCCTACCCAGAAGGACGGATCATGTGTATTTGGGGCGTAGATAGTCGTGATAAAGAATTCAGTGTCATCCTTGAGTAGTCTCGCTGAGACCCATCTACCTTTTGTATCTGTTGCACTAGAGACTATTTCCACATTTGCATTCTTGGCCACTAGCATCACCACCCCATTCTTTTTTGAGACTGCCTCAGAGCCTATCACTTCGGTATAATACTTATTGCGCAGTGTGTGAAATTGCTTTGCCTCCAGTTTTGTTTCCTGCAGTAAGGCTATATCTCCACGCTGCCTTCGTAGATAGTCAAGTGTCTTTTGGCGTTTAACCGGCTGGTTAAGTCCTTTCACGTTCAACGATAGTATTCTTAGGTTAGCTATAGTTGTCGTCCCTATTGGAGTATCTATAACAGGAGCCATCAATTATGTAGCCAGTAATATCGTCTCATAACACATGTGTATACATAAGGATTGGGTCGTGGAAGCAGTCTCATACCCCTGAAAAAATCAGCAGCATCTTTTATCACGTAGAATGTGGGGCTAGCACAGTATGCAGGAAACAGAAGGACAGAGTATAAGTTTCGGAACGTAATGTGGTACAGTGGATGCAAGCTAGGATGCAAGCTGGACATAACTAAACAAAACCATATGCAAAATGTCAAAACAACCCCCCCCACCTTCCCTATCAACCTCCCACCGCCCCCCTCCCTCACCCATAGCCCACCCCTCCCTCCCCAATAGTAGAAACAACAGAACATGGCGACTCAGGAATGACGACCACGCGGCCGCCTCCAAGCAACTTACTCTTCACTAGCAATTCTTTGGGCTGCAACCCTAATTCTGAGGAAAATAGCCCAAACGTGTAGGCAACAATAAACAACGATGGTGCCAGAACATTAAACACAGGAAAGTCACTGCATTGGCTTCAGTGTCGTGACCAAATATATCAGTACCTGCAAAAGAATTATCGTAAGCGCATTCAACAACAGTGAGGAGTGCTACAGATCAACAGTACAGCATAGCGCCTATTTAAGGTCCATAAGGGACATGAGCAATATCATGGTAGCATGGTAACATGGTAGCATAGGTATGGTATCGTGGGTGTGGTAGCATGGATAGAACCATACTGATGCAGCTTTTAATGATACAGCTTTCAAGTTAAGGGTTCATGAGATCGTTCAAGGGATCGTTCTAATATAGATCCGGAATCAGATGATTCGCTGGTATAGGGCCCAAGGGTACAGAGTACATTACCGTGTCATTACCGGCCAAAACCAGTCGCGATCACCAACCAGGTATCAAGTCCAAGACAAGAGACCCTCATATCAGATCCAGTTCGGATAGGCACTTCTACAAGGATCCTGGAGTATGAGAGTGGTAGTACAAAATCTCCAAACCAGAGTTTATCCTAGGCCAGACGCAGAGGCTCCTTGTTGAGCTGGAGGGGAGACTTCCATATTGCCATCTCCACGGTCGAACAGGAGCTGTCGAAGTTTTCGCGGGTCTGAGAACACATGAGACACACCTTGTATAGTTACTCTAAACTTTGTTGGACCAATAAAGCCATACAGGTGACCAAGTGACTTTAGTTGGGGTCTCAATGCAAGGAAGGCTTTCCTGATCTCCACTGTTTCCTTGCTGAAGTCCTGTGAGATGAAGATTTTCTGGCCTTTCCATAGCACGTGGTTGTGTTTGCGAGCGAAGGTGAGTATCTGTTCTGTGTGCTGGTACCTTAGTGGTTTGCACACAATCGCTCTTGGGCCCCTTTGGTCCTTTGAAATTCGTCCTGGCACTCTATGTGCTCTATCAAACTCCAGTGGCTGAGTGAAGGTTAGATTTGTGGCCTGCGTGAACCACTCCTCGAGGAAGGGTATGCATGAGTCATGGTTTTCCTCCGATTTCTCCGGCATACCGAAAATTCTTAGATTCCCCCTTCTGTTTCTGTCCTCCAACTCCGCAACCTTCCTCACGAGATGGTCAGAGCATAAGGAAAGGTTCTTGATAGCTCCACATGTTTTATTTTCAAAGTCTTCCAATTTGCTTATCCTGGTTTCAGTCTCCGCTAATCTTGAGTTGATGTCTTTAATATCTTGGCGGATAGCAACAACCTCATCTTTGGTGGACTTGGCCAAGTCTCTAACTTCTTCTAGCCTGCTCAAGATTGTTTCCATGGCTTCCTCCATTTTTTTGTTCCCTTTGTTCCCTTTGATCGGTGTCGGTGGGTTAGATTTCAGGCGTTTAGAAGCTGTACCATTTTCCTTGTCTCCCATACTTTAGACGTGTGAAGCGATGGGTTGTGTAGATGCCTTGATGTTTCCCAGGCATGTAGCGCTGAAAACCAATCTATGTTTTGATCGTGCAGGGCAGCAGATTATACATTTCTCCCTTTTTTTGAAGGTGATTTTTACAGTAGAGAGCTATGTATGCATTGCCAACTTATGAGTTGCATTCCCTTTAAAAGCACTCGGTATGCGTCGCTATTTTGTATAATGTAAATATCACTCCTTGTAAATATCAGTTCGTGAGGGTAATTACAGCAGTAGACAAGCACCTAATTCGCTTTTTACGACTGTCGTGGCGACATACGTCAAGGCTGTATGCGTCGTGGGTCACCTGGCACCAAAGTTCAGGGTGATTCAAGCTCGGTGTCAGATGCGCTGTGGAGCCGCTGTGGGGTCGCCAATTCGAAACAGCAAATTCTTGCCCTCTATCCAATGCTGCACGCAGCTTTCACTTCACTTATTTGCATGCATGTGGAAGTTTTAGGCGTGACCGGTTTCTAGCATTAGTAATTATCACGGCATCCAAGCGCAGGGTGACTCAATCACGATGTCAGACGAGCTGGGGAACCGCCATTTTAAACAGTCAGTTCTTGCATTCACAGATTCTAGCAGATTCTGTTTGCAGCGTTATTTTCAAAAGCTGTGCCTGAACGTTAGTTTTAAATTGTCTGCACCACTTCGCCTATTTCAGAATCATAGGCACAATCGAGGACACGGCACCAGAGCAGGGTGATCTAAGCGCGATGTCAGGCGCGCTGGGTGGCCGCCATTTCAAGCCGGCAGCGTTGTCTTCCACATTTGCACGCATTCAACAGCCACACTGCAATCTCCGTTTTACTCACGACTCCGTTGTGACGTGTAGGTCCATGACCCTGCTCCGCTTCGGATGAGCATTATCAGCCAGTGTTGTGTGCCGTTACTGGAGCTCCGGGAGACCGCGTGGTCGTATCCGTGAGCGGGCTCCGTCATGCAGCGCAGTTCTCTCCGGTCAGGGCAAAATGGTCAGTCAACTCCTCTTCCCTCGGGCGGATCCGGCTCTAACTTTCCTCATCGTCTGGTCTGGTGTTCCGACAGCCAGGCACCCGTTTTGGCCAGGATTAGAGTTAGGTTGCAGCTCTTTTCACTGTAATTATTCACAGCCGCTTGGAGGAGGACAGAATTACGCCGCCATTTCTCCGGCGTCCAAGCCACGCCCCCGTGCACTTCACAGTTTTAAGGTATGCATGCACTTGAGCAACTGTGCAGGTATTTCTGTGTTATTTCATAGGATAATAATCTATTTATATGGTTACTGCACCGGGTTGTCGTCCTGAGCAGGCCATGTTTGGTGAGAGAAGTGGTCAGGAAGATCTGCTCAGATAGACTTTGTTACTAGCATCTCATATCCGAGTGCCATTGTGAGATGTAAAGCAGCACCCATAGGTGAACTAAAGGGCGGATGGCTGTGATGAACCCACTATAGCGAACTCATTATGGGTGTTTTGGCAAGTGGAACTTAAAATATGGAATCTGACTTTAGTTATGGGGGCTTCGCAGAGAGTTGCACAAGCGGACGGATGTCACAAAGGGGTTTTTCCCTGCAGCTGTCTTATAGAATGCAATGTTGATACACTATTACATCATTTATTTTTGACGCCTTGCCTATTGCCACAAATACAATATATCTCTCAAGCAAAGCTCATGGCACTATGAGGCCCTCCCTAAAACCTTACACCTAAAACAAAACATGCAAACATTTACAATTACTAGTGTAACATTCAAGTAGCAGTTGGGTGTCACTCAAAATGTCATATGCATGATTTATAGATCCCACACATGAGCACACAGCAAATATAGAATAGTAACACATAGGCAAGGGAGTAGCCAGGAAATGTAAATACCTCCCACTTTGAATTAAAGCTCTTATGGCTCCAAGATAGCAAAGTAAGTAATCACAACCCTCCCCAGAAGAGCTCTCTTGTCCAAGGATCTAGCCATTCTTCCATCCATCAAACCCTTCATATCCACCATTTCAAATGTGCATTCGGTCATCTATTAATTCTTTCATCCATCATTCAGTCTTTCACCATTCATTCTGTTATTCCAACTGTGTGCTCATCCATTTCCAAACCATTTGCAAACCTATCCATAATCTATCCTTCCACACATAATTTCTCTCATCCATCCCTTCATCCACTCTTTCACTCATCCATCATCCCTTTCACCCAATCCATCCTTTCACTCATCCATCCACTCTTCCATACATCCATCCACTCACCCATCCACCAATTTACCCTTTCACCCAAGCCATCCGTTCACTCATCTACTCTTCCACCCATCCATCCACTCATCCATCCATCTAACCATTTACCCTTTCACCCATCCAGCCATCCTTTCACTTACTCATCCATCCACCCAATCACTCATCCGTCCACCCATTCACCCTTTCACTAATCCATCCATCCTTTCTTCCAGCTCTCCATCCTCCCTTTCACTCATGTGTGCATTCTTTCACTCATCCATCTTTACATTCTTCTGTTCACTCATCCATGCACCCATTCACCCATCCATTCTGCCAATCATTCATCCATGCTTTCACTCACTCATCCATCCTCCCTTTCTCTCTCCATTCTCCTTTCACTTAGCCACCCCCATCCTTCCATCCACCCTTCACCCATCCTGTTGCAGACAGAAGAGGCCCATCAAGAACTTCACCCTCTCTGTAGTTCCTAAAGCAAGAGGTGTGGTGGGTTCACTATGACCCTGCACATAGGCAATCTGAAAACTTGGAAGTCATGAGTCATGCATGATGCACAGGGCCAGGACATGAGGAGACTGTGACGTAGTGTTGTTTCCAGGGCTTTAAGTGGGATGAAAAAACTGGGGGTCTCTCCCAGGGGCGTGGCTGATGTAATTAAACGGCGTCGCTCAAAACACCTAAGCTAAAAATATGTGCTTAGCATAACGTGCCGCCCAACTGGTATTTTGCTGTTTCTCTCATTGCATCCAGTAACATTAGACCTATAACAATCCATGACTATTGCAAATGGATGTTAGTTGCATAAAATAAATAAAAAAGCAGCAACTATGGCTTTGTTGTATATAATATTAAAAATACTTCCGCTCTGAAATTATGGGACTGTGTAAGAACTATAACCTCTTCTTTTTAACTTCATACATTTGTTTTGTACATTTCTTCCATCTAACCCTAACAGAATGCCTTGCCCTAGACCACGGCAGGAGGAGGCCCACCATATGCTGTAACACCCCCAAACTGGCTCATTGTCATTCTGTATGTTGCAATCAGCCAGCATACAGATGGACAATTGGCGGGGTGGGGCTGGTCTTGTGCTTCCAAGGATGAGTGTGAGGCTGCCCCATCATTGAGCTGAAACCTCCCACAGGGGAACAGCTATGCTCCCTGCAAGGCCCAAAATAATGGACAAAAGGTGTCCGTAAAAGGGATCGTCACGGACATCGGCCCAAATTATGGACGGTACGTGAAATTTACAGACAGTTGGTTACCCTACCTCAACATGATCTTGGGGTGGGCAAACAGACGTTACCGGATCATCTGGCAATCAGCCAACTTCCCTGACTCAGAATCCGCTCAGCCATGCAGAGCGACTAGAGGTAAAGCTAGTACCACACAAACACTAATTAATACGTAGGAGACAGACTCCAGAGACATGGCTGGCAACCACATTTGGTCCCCTAGGACCCAGGAGTAAAGAACAAGGCAACCCCAAAGCCAATCTTTGGACTCAAAAGGTAACATTACTTTGATAAATGGTCATGGCATTGTAACTTCTTGCTGTCTCAGCAAAAAGAACAGAAGGCCTACAAAACTGAACAGCATATTGAAATTGGCTAATCATCTCTGTGCAAAAGGGCTATGGTGTGCCACTGCTATATCACTCCAGGTACAAATCTAAATGAAATTGTTTAATACATTTTTTTTTAAAACACTGTAAAATATTGGCAAGCAAGTATGAAATGCAGTTTCCGCAGAAGGAGAACCAAGTTTAGAGGCTAACTATTTAGCCACGTCACGATCTGGGTTTGTGTTGCTGAACGAGCAAGGTACTTACCTTCGGTAACATCATATCTGGTAGAGATACTATCTAGCCACAGATTCCTTACCTTAGAATAACCCCCGTGTTTGACTGGATCCAGAAACATTTTGAGCAGTACCTCCGTGCACCGGTCTTTCGGTTTTGAGTTAACCTCACCGGTAGTGATGTGCACTGTGTCTAAATAGGCGCCACTCCAGTGCGCTGACATCAGTTACTTTTTGTGGCCTTTTTATGCCAGGAGCTCAGAACCACAAAGTTTGCTGATACACCAGTGTGCAGACACATAGAACCTCTTAAGGGTCACCCTATATGGAGAAATCAGGCTAGAGAGCAGGAAGAATCGGCTAGGAATCTGCGGCTAGTTAAGAGTCTCAACCAGAGAAGACTTTACCGAAGGTAAGTAACTTGTTCATCACATGGACATTTCTAGCCATAGATTCCTTAGCTTAGAATTGTTACCCAAGACATACCTCCCCAGAGGTGGCCCTGCAAACAGATTTAGACCAGGCAGTCCTGGAGGACTGGGAGAGCAAAGTGCCCGTCACGCTGACCTGACCTTCCAGGCAGTAGTGTTTGGTAAATGTGTGCAGAGATGCACACATCGCAACCTGACAGATGTCCAGGACAGGAACTCTGTGAGCTAATGCAGTGGTCACAGCCTTAGCTCTGGTGGAATGAGGAAACAACCCTCATGGGGTTGCTTCTTGGCCAATGAATAGCAGATTTTAATGCAGAGCACTATCCATTGTAACAGAGTCCATTTTTCAACTGCCTTTCCTTTCTTTGCCCCAACAAACCAAATGAAGAGTTGATCATTCACCCAAAACTCTCTAGTATGACCAATGTAGAAAAAAAACATTCTTTTTGGGTCCAGGCGATGGAGTCGGTCATCCTCCTAGGAGGGGTGAGGCTGAACAAAGAAGGAAGGCAATTTGATGGACTGGCCTGCATAAAAAGGTATGCTCAAATTCGGTAGGAAAGAGGCACGTGTTCTCAGAACCAGTTTGTCTGGGAAAATAAGTAGTGTAAAGGAGGATGTACAGAAAGTGTCTACAGTTTACTAATCCTCCTGGCCGATGTAATGGCCACTAGAAAGGCTGTTTAATGGTGGTAAAAATGTTTTTTTTTTTTAAAGCGGGCAATTGTGCAAGTCCTCAAAAGGCACACATATCTGGAAATTTATAATTAGGCTGAGCTCCCATTGGGGCACGATGAAGGGTTTTGGAGGGAACATAATGCTGGAGTCCTTTGAGAAATCGAGTCACAACTGGTGACAAACATGGAGGGCTGATCCGGCAACAGCAAGAAAGCAGGTGTGGCTGAAATATACCCTTTCATTGTGTCCAGAGGAAATCCATGACCGGCTAAAGAGAGAACAAACAAAACAAACCTCAGACAAGGGTGTAGAAAGGGGATCAACATGATTGGAAGTGCACCAAGCCACCAATTTGTGCCAATGACAGGCGTATACTGTCATAGGCGACAAGAGCATAAACTCCAGTCTTACGAGAAATTACAGGTATCAAGTGGAGCATCCTTCTCCGAGATCTCAAAGTCGCAAAACAGCTAGCTGAGACAGGCCGAAGGGGCGGGGGGAAGCACTCAACTCAAGGGGCCACCAGCTCCAAGGGTTAGGAATCGTACCTGTGCCAAAAAGAGAGAATTTCCATTATATCGTAATTTAGTTTGAGACCGCTTTTGCCCAGCCAATCGCATACTGCTTTGAGGCAGTCATTCAATCAAATAAGGATGTCACAGGCTTCCTCCTGGAAAGAGAGCATCAGCTGTTAATCATTGGTGCATGCAATTATCATCAGCCCCCCCACCTCTTTCAACCAGCATGGCCATGTACTCAAGGTAGACATTAAAAAGTGTAGGGCTCAAGGCAAAGCCCTGCAGCTTCCCGTACTCGAGTGGTCTAGGGTCTGAGCAAAAGGGATGAAGAAATACTGTCTGAGACCTCCCCTCCAGATAAGATTTGATCCATGCCAGCGCATTCCCTTGAATTCCAAACCTGCATAGTCTATTCAGCAGGATGAGATGCGAGACTGTGTCAAATGCGAATGACTGGTCTAAAAGAACAACCATCGCAGATGCACTCAGATCAAGGTTGAGTTTGATGATTTCTGCAACCTCCAATAAGGCGGACCCAGCACTCTATCCTGTCTAAAAGCCAGACTGTATCATGAAGGCAGGCGTTCAATTCAAGGAACAATCAATCTGCTTATTGACCATCTTCTCCAGCATCGTGACTGGTGCCAGAAGGAGGGAGATTGGTCTAAAGTTACTTAGGATCTACATTAGGATTTTTTTTTTTAGCAGTGGAAGTAGGAGCGCCTATTTCCACCTCTTCAGCACAGTAGCAGACTCAAGGGGGGGATTCAATATTTTATAGAGTATTGGATTGATGATTGGCGGGACTTTCAATAAGTCAGGCAGACAACAGTCCTGAGACGATTCAGACTTGCAGTTAGCCAGAAGCATAGCCGAATTGTATGGGGAGATGGGTTCAAGATCCCTCAGCAGCGTGCATATTAATAGTGCCTTCACTGAGATGGGGAGGTGGGGGCATCACTAATGCTAAGACCTGGTTAGGAAACTGGTCGTAATGAATGATTTTGTTCACAAAGAAATACGCAAGCTCCTTACACAGAGGGGTTGAGGGTGTAAGAGAGGTTTGCATTGCCCTAGGGGAAAGGAAGGAGTTAATGCCGAAATGACCTTTGGTTTGTTAGCACAAGCCTCAATGGAAGATGCAATGAACTCCTGAGCACCCAGGCGGATTTTGCAAAAGCTGGCCAGTGCCATTTTGTATCCTTATTTAGCATCCTTGTTATAGGCGGAGAAACACAAGCGTTCTAGCAGCTTGCAGTGGGCCTTCTCCTCCCGTAAACCACGGGCGGATGGCCTTGAATGGCTCTGGGACATAGATTTCAGAGGGGCAACAAGATCCATGTCACCCAGTAGCCAGCTGTCCATCAGCTCAAGATCATTGTCGACAGGAACGGTTAATGTTATCAGTCACCCGTAAAGCTTCACAATCGTGAAGGGTGAGGAAGTGGTCAAACATCAGTACTTCCCTGGCCAAACTCACTCCGATAGCCAGAGTGAGGAAAAAATCAAGTCCAGGCTGTGACCCACCATTTGCACAGGTCCATGCAAGTGTTGTTCTAGGATGAATCCCTCAAGGGTAAGAACCAAATTCAAAGCACTTGAACAATTCAGTTGTCAACGTGTAAGTTGAAGTCTTCCAATGTGTAGGCTGGCATGGGGCAAAATGGCGATGCAAGATACCATCATACCCAGGAGGCACATTAGTGTTCTCACTGGGAGAGAACAACTATGCTGAAAAAAAGAGAAACTGCTGAAAAGCTGTGATCCGTTGTTGACTCGTGTAGGCTTTGCCTGTAATGGAGTTTAAGGTTAACCCTAGGAAGGATTAAATCTGTTGAGAATCCAAATGTGATTTGGTGGGGTTAATGGTAAATCTTAGACTGAAGGGGGAGAGACTGTCGCATATGGGCCAAGCCTGAAGCTTGCTTGAGATCTTGATCTGCCAATTGTCCAGGGAGTCTTCCCATCGTAAAAGTGTGAAAGTATGGCAAACATTGCTAGGCACTTGGTGAAGATACCTGGAGCGGTGGTAATGCCGAAAGGCAGAACTTTAAACTGGTAAGGACAGCAACTTACCACAAACTGCAGAAGGGATCGATGTGCGTAATGAACATGGAAACACGAATCTTGAAGATCCAAAGTGGTCATGAAGTTGCCCTGCTGCAGTACAGAGATGACCTCATGAAGGGTTACCATATGGAAGTGTTCCAACAGGAATGGGTTGAGGGGCCTGAGGTCGAGGACTGCCCTGAGGGAGCCATCTTTCTTGGGAATAAGTAGACCTCTTTTTCCTGGTGCTGCAACAAACGGGTTTGATGATCCATTTGGAGAAGGGCTGCAACTCTTCCTCTAAAAGGTACATGTTATTATTTGCGGAGGTGTGAAGGAGGGTGTGGTATGTTGTAAAAGTATGTGAGAAGTTGTAGGCAGTAACCATATTGCACCAAAACTAGAACCTATTTGTCCGAAGTGATTGTTTGCCAGCGTGGCAGGTAATCGTGGAGTCTCTTCCCAACAGGTATTGTGTAACCAGGGTTGGGTCGGAAGGGGAGATGTGGAGTTATTGCTTTGGGGAGGGGGGTTCCCTTGCTGCTGGAACATCCCTTGCCTTTACCTCTGAAATTTCCTCTATTTCCGCCCGGAAGTAGGTTTGCTTTTGTTGCCCCTGGCACCCTTCGAGGTACCTTTTGAGGTGGCATAATACTGTTGGTGTCTAAAGGAACCTCTGCGGGCAGGGGCATGCAGGGCAGCCATAGCCTTTGCAGCATAAGTATCATTTTGTATCTTTTCCAACATCTGGTCAGCTGTTGGTGCAAACCGGTGTCCTCCATCAAAGGGCAGGCTGAGCTGATGTTGGCACTTCAGGTTTGGACCCCGAAATGCAGAGCCATGTATGGCGTTGGATAAGACTACTAACATTAACTCTGTGGGCTGCAGTATGCACAGCAAACAATTGCATTAGAAATGGTCTTTCCCTCTGTGACTAATTCCTCCCCACTTTGGCAATATCCAGGTGGGTGGTGCTGTGATAAGCCTTGCATTTGGTCCCAATGGTGCCTTTCTCATGTTGCCAGCAGACCAATGGTTAAAGACCCCTGCCACAACCTGTTTTCCCTCTGCGTCCAAATTTTCACTCTCCCAATCGGGCGGGGAAGCGTAACCCGTCCCTTGAGACTGCACGTTTACATGCAGAGTGGACCACTAGTTAGTCTGGTTCCACATGTTGCCTTATGTATGGAGGGTCATTAAGTGAGGTTTTGTATTTGCGTTCTACCCTCTGGGTTACTACCCGGGCTTTCACAGGTTCTTTAAACAGCTCTGTACCTCTTTAAAACGCTCTTTTGCATGGGATAAAGTCAACAGTACTTGGAAAAGGGTTCCACCAAAAAGTCATCCTCTTTATGCACAACATGAAAGTCAATATTGTGGTACTGGGCAGCCCTGTGAACTACCTCATGGTAGGAAAATGGGTTGTCGTGGGAGTGGTGGCAGGAAGATTAAGATGGCAAGAGATCCGGACCCAGGCACACAGGGGCAGGGGGAATCTTTAAGATACTCTTCCCACAGATCCTTCCCATCAGCTGCTGAGCCTCGAACAACAGGAAGGGTTCATATCTGGTCGATAGGCACTGTGTGAATCAGCTGATGGCCGAGGTGAACCCACAGGCATGTAAAGCCTGGGTGATGTGAAATGAAGTGGAGGTTAAAGAGGAGGTGGTGATAGAGATGGGGTAGAAGGAGCAAAGTGAATGGGGCTGGTCCCTTTGTCTTTGTACTTCTTTTTTCAAAGCCGGTTCTGCACACTGCTTCTTTCTCAGGGCCGATTCTGTCACCAAACAGAGAGACTACTCAAAAGTTAGGTTTCTCGTGCGAGGCAAAATTTCAACCGGTGTTGGTGGTGGCTTTGATGTTGTTTTTCCAGTTTGTTGGTTGATGTACAGTCTTGTTTGTTTGGCATCCAATTCCTCTTGCAAGTGTTCCAGACTCTGTTGTCCTGTATCTTACAGATGCTTGGATCCCGCAGTTCTCGACCCCGACCACTTGTGTGCCAAAGCAGTTGGGATGTCTCTGGACGCTTCCAGAGCCCAATACTTTGACAGTGAACCTTCTATCTGATTCCTAGTGCTTCAGCGCCAATGGTGTTGTGGGGGTCCAACTGGCTTAGAGTGAGCTCTGGGAGCTGGCACCATTTTAGGGCTGTTCATCATCTTCTGCACCTGCTTGGGCCTAGTTGCCAAAATCTTCATCTTGGTTGATGACTTAGAGCCCTGGGATATTACTGGCTCTGTGGGTTTCTCCAAGGTTGAACAGAGCCTGAACCGTGTGAGACTGAGGCGGGTTGGCTCAACAAAGAGGGGCTGGTGCAAAAAAAAAAAAAAACACCGCACCTGCGAGAGTCTATCAAGGATTCTTAAAGTGCAAATCTATACCCACGGTTTGTCAGAAGGGGGTAACCAAAACCTTTTCTTACTATGATAACTTTTGAGATCCCATGTAACAAAATGACTATCTGTAGGCTTCAATAGAGAGTAGTAACAATCTACCCATAAATGCCTACTGACTAACAAGGGCCTTCTGCTTTTGTAGTAATGTTTCATAGTAAACAATCAAACCTATAGCTTTTATCATTGGCTGGCACCATAACCAACTCAGGACCTACCTTGGTGGGCATACATTTTTCCACAAAGCAACCATCCGGTGTACCATAACTAAGGCTCACTAGTTTTCTTTTTGTAATGATTTTTACAGATAAACACATACAGAAAATACTGTTTCCTGTCTGTATTTTTAAAAGTGGAAAAAAACAGAAAATGTGGTTTCTTTTGAGTGACTCTCCATGCTGGGATTAATGACCTTCAGGCCAATAGCATATTGGCAGCATGGAGAGTTAGAGAGCTGAAGGATATTTGCTTACATTTCTGCATATCTCAACACGTGTGCTATTATGCTATTTTTTCATGTGGGTTTATTATATTTTGGCTGTGTAATATGCTAAAACCTCACAGGCATCAACGTTTGAGACCACATTTATCCATTAAATGAATGTGGAATTATACCAGTTATCACCTCTTCTGTTCTGAAAACACTAAAAAATATGGGTAAGTACCAATAAGATGGCTAAAAAATAAATATGGATAAATACAAACTAAATTGTTAAAAGAATAAATAGCATAACACCAGGCGCCCCAACCATAATAAAATTACAGTAATGTACAACATTACAATTTTCAAGACCATATAAAATCCTTTCTAAGAGAGCTACTAGGGGTTATCGAAGAGCACAACTTGTACCGACATGTTTTTCGTGTGGGCCATCAACATCAAAACCCTTGCCTATTATGGCAATCTACGAGATTGAGTAACAAAATATTTGCCAATAGGCTTTACCACAGTGTAATAATCCGTCCTTAAAAGCCCAATGCCTTTAACATATGCTTTTCACAAAAAATAGGTCAGGCCTACTAATTTTGTCATAACATTTCATAAAGAATAGATCAAACCTATGGAATCTGTCAACTTTTAATAATGAACTGAAAAGGCATATAGGCCTTACCATTCTCTGGATACCATAGCCATGAAAGGCCTATTTAAGGGCACAAACTGGCAACCATCATAGTGCTTGAACTGGAAAACAGCAAACATTTCAGACTTCCCTCCAACCATCTGCGCTGTTGCCCGAAAAATACCACAAATTATCCACTTATCTAAGACCGCATTAAATTGCCATATGTGTGCCCCTGAAAAGAGAAAAAGATTCATCCCATTACAGCTTACTTAGGGAGCCTTCTCTTGGCAGCCATACTTTTGCTGGTGCAGGGAGATGAATAAACAAACACAATCACAGATGTGTGGAGGGAAAGCACTATATCTGTGCAAGCACAAAACTTCTGCCCAATCAAAACATGTGCTTCTGTACATGTGTGCGTCCAAAGCCCTCTGTAGTATTTCTGAAAGCAAATTTTTAGGTTGATCACATAAGGTCTAGCGACTGAGTTAATACCGTGAAAAGCCGGATTGGACTGGTGGCTAGGTGGAACAGATAACAGTGAACCTGGGCAAGAGTGTAAAGGGCAGCTTTAGGAAAATGTGGAGAAGACCCACGTTTACAGGTGGAACTACGATCAAGGTGTGTAAATTGGAAAGAGAAAACATTATAGATTGAGACAAGTTTCTTGATAAAACCATTGTACCCAAATTTCCTGTCAATAATTTACACATCTCAGAAGGAGAGGAGAGATTCATCTTGATGAACAGACAACTGTTCCCCGGACACTGTGTGAAACCGGTCCCACACTCCGGAAACGTCAAACTCGCCACCATGCGGAGACCTCTCTGAAAGGAGGGTACAATCTACTGTATTTCTTTAGACTTGCAGAACCAGCCAGAAACCCCCTATTTGTGCCAGAGAAACAAGTTACTACCAGAATTGCACCAACTCTGTTGTCTATGGCAGAGTAATTATTTATTTTTTCCTGTTATCTCAGATTTATTATATTTTACTTTCAAATGCCAAGGCAAATATAGCGGAATATACTCCACAATAGTATCCACTTTTTTATCCCATAGGAGTGAGTCACTTACGAAATACATTATGCTGCAAGCAACACAAAAGCCCCAACTCCGCAACACGCTCCATTAGCACAGACCACCAAACAGACAAAAATATACATGCATAACAGGGGAAATAAGAAGCCAAAGCTGACAATACTAATGTTCCCGATAAATAATGATTTCTTCTTCAGAATCACATCTTCCCTAAAAGCCAAACTATAGCTACGCGTGTAGCAGCTACAAGCACCTCATTAACCAATCAATATTTTAGTGCTACCTGGCAAATTTCAATGTCTGCGCATAAGCAATCACTGCTGCAGAAAGTGTGAACAGACTTAAAGAGTAGCTTTGCTTATCCCTTCAAGGCACTCCTCGTTAGAACTGCAGCCATCAAGCTTACTCTCATGGAGTTGGATATTCTAACTCCAAGTGTGGATTTTGATAACCAGGTGTTCACTAACATATACCAGGTGTCGTGAGCTTATATTTCGTTTGCTAGATTGAAAGACACAGTTGTCGGAAATTTGTGTTGCTGTTGATACAGACAAAATTAAAAATATGAAAGTTTTACCGGAGTTTTGGTATAGGAAATGACAAGATTTAAAAATTGATAAAAGTCAGCGAAGACTATAAAGCAACAACAAAAAAAGATTTATTTCGCCAGAAGCCTTTATTTCATCTGCATGCATGAGTCAAGTAACGCTGCCATAAAATCAATTGAGACAACAATCATCCCATGATGGTGTAAGCAACCAGACTTGTACAAACTTTCTTTCCATCCCCATAAAAAACATTTGTTTTTTTAAAAACAACTGGATACCGAAAAACACTTGGATATCAACCTTTCCAGAACTTTATAATGTAGCCTTGCAGCCATGTGCCAAAGGAAAAAACCTGCAGTCATATGCCCACTCCTGCCCGATATGCTGGCACCAGACAGGAAGGCCAATAACAAGGGACTATATCAAGCAGTAATATTCTCTTCAGAAGAGATGCATTCCCTTCAGAACATTCCATCGATTTCTAGCAGAATTTTCTACAAAAAAATGAATAAAAAGGAGGAAGAGCAGGGTGAAAGCTGCGGAGAGTGCCCTTGGTAAAGACTAATGGCCTTTGAGACAGATGCTCTATTGGAGCTCTCAACATAACTACAACTTGAATGTAACAATTGTTACATTCATCATTTTTAATTTTACAGAGGATAGGGAAAATGTAATATGCAAAATAAAAATGTTGTTGCACGAGTATCTCTGGTTCACTAAACTACCTACCAAAGAAAATCCATTAATTTGGTGTCCAAAGTCTAAGCCTTCAGCAGCTGTAATGCCTAGAAGAGAGGGGCAGGGCCAAGGTAGGGAATCACACATTCTTACCTGGATGCATTTTACGTACAGGTCCTTGTTGTTCAAATCATACAATTTTGGTAGCAATTTTGTACAGTGAAGGGACAATTTCTGACTTAACTAAGACGATCTAATTGGTATAACACACTTTGGAGAAGGATAGGAGCATTCTTTCTGATAGATTTATGAAGCATGGCCGGTCTGTTGGCTCTTTTGCACCCACTTTATAGTAAAAATAACATCCAATTTTCAATAGTATTTACAAATTCTTTCCCAGTCTGCAGTGCTGGAAGATAGGGAGAAAGTAGAGTGTCATGCTGCTCTTAAAGGGTGTTCAGCATTAGCTGGGGTACCCGCTGTAAAGACGTGCTGCCCTGCCGCGCCAATAGTTTCCAAAATTAAGGCTGGGAGTATGTAGTCAGGCTGCCAATGTAATGGTTATAAACCTGGTGAATACAACACTGATCAGGAAATGTTATAGACCGTGTGAAGGGAAGCATTGCGTCCTGGGGCTAGGGTACCATTGGCCCTCGCAGAGCTGGATTTGTGTATGTACGTTTTGCTAAAAACAAGTTATTCCATCAAAAAGTACACTTAACAGTTTGTAACTTATTGGTACCACATTTTACTTCATTAAGCCACCAAACCGGTTTAATGAAGACAACTGTATACTGGTTTAAGGGCTGCCACCCGGTTGGCATCTACAGCAAGCTAAGTGGGCAAGAGACATGGATTAGCATATTCTTCTAGGTGATGTCCTCATGTCCCAGCTCACCCACCCAGTCTGACCATGTTCCCCGTCTTATTGGCTCACTGGTTAGCCACTGTAACCTCCCTAATGCTCTTGTAAAGTGAAATAATATATTACAATATGATTGAGAGATCCTCTTCTTGCACTGCTTGCTAAAACCGACAACTCAGCTGGATTAGTAGCACCTGTATAGACTTAAAACCCAAAGTGCAAAATATGCATTACAGCTTAAAAGTATTGCAGGATCGAAAAATGATCCCTCTAAGCTCTACTGCTTTTTGTGACTGTCAGATGAAACACATCTTATTTGCAATACGAAGCTCTTACGACATTTGGAAAAACAATTGCTCATTCGGTTAAAGCAGGGTCTCCATATTCTGACGTTGAGAGTACTTGCATGATCTCAGTGCTGCTTAAGGTTAAGGTCCAGTATTGCTGCCATGATTTTACGCTTCATATTTTAATTCAAAGGCCTTCTTTTCCAGTCTGGTTAGCCGCTATCTTGACTACAAGCAAAGGTTTTTTGAGGCTGCAACATCCAACATCAGTGCGTATAGGTAATAGAACATATGATGGTACCAAGGAATGAAGAATAATGCTTTGCCAAAACTACCACAAACATCTAAACTGTCAGTTTAGGTCTCTGAAGAACCCTTTGGTAACTTAAGAGTGTATAGATACTCAGCTAGAAAAAAGGCCAAGGGACCTAGTATTGACTCCCATCCTCACAACATCCTCTGAAGAAACACTTTTTACTTAAAAAAGACTGACCCACCTAGCTTTTTAATGCATTTCTTAAAGAAGAACTAGAGTCACAAGTAATGTTTACAGTATCTAAAGCACAAGCCCTATCATCATATGTAGGGAAATCAAACACTGGCTTGACTTCCTTGCAGCTAAGGAGCCAGAAAACAGCCTGAAAATAAATTGAATTATGAAGGATCTTCCTCACATCACCCAAAGCAAAATTCCTTTCACGAATGGCAGAAGCAGCTAAGTCTGAGCAGAAGAAAGACAACTAAATGGGCCACCAGATACAATTATGTAGCTGCCAATGACAACTGCAGTCTTAATATTATGCCTATGGTCTACAAAAAGAATACAGATATAGTAAGTGTCCGTAACCTTTGGCATTTACTCTAGTAGAAAAGGCATGTGAATATAAAAACTTTACACTGTCAGTACACATATTTGTGATCCCTGCAGAGAATGAAAGCATTGACATAGGTTAAAGCCACCTGGAGGTGGCAGAGGATCCCATTTACAGTCAGCATATGCCAGACTATTCAGGGCACCACTGCCAACATTCAGCAGCTTGTGGTTCCGATGTCCGCCTCATCTAAATAAGGATCACTGATCCACTGGTATCAACCAGCGGAGTGCCTGACAACAGCCAGCTCTTCATCTTATCACCAGCTAGACAAAACCCACAGCAGAACATTGTTTCCATTGGTATGAATAGAATTAAAATTAAATGGGCAAGGGTTGATTGTGCAAAATTTTCAAAAACAGTTACTATCAGGAAGCCTTTAGCAATTCATGACAGTTACCCCCATTCTCTAATCAATAAGAGTACCAGGAAGGGCATATCCATATCTCAAACTCAATTTTAATCTGTCGGTGAGACCAAAATGTCAAAACAAAATCCAAAAGGGGTGGTTTAATTATCAGTGCATAAAGGCACGTAGTCACTTGATTGAACTTTCGAATCAACTCCCTAGAGATGTTTTGAAGATACAGGAAGCTAGATTCTCCAATTAAAAATCTATTAAGATTAGAAAAAAGGACCTCCGGGAGAAAGCCTGGGCCAATTTCCTACAAGCAGCAGAGACCAAGGATAGCACCTTGTTCTGGAGAACGGTAAATGTTCTAATATTTTATTGGGGTGTAGGCCTGGACTTAAGAGTCCTCAATAACTCCAGCTCAACGGGCAGACCATGTCGGTGCAATTTTTCTCACCCTAGCTTAGAGGAGAGAATTTCTAATTAATTTGCTGGTGCAGTCTTCACTCACAAAGGTGGTGAAGGCCTTCTCTGATAGTCCTAATGGTGGGCCCCCTGTCTGAACGGGGTATCGATGGACACGTATAAGTCATCCCGACCTACGGGCCCCTCTATTAACTAAGGTTTTCAATACAAAAGGAGCTGGGAATGTTACCCCTTTATGGTTCACTTCACTCATTATCCCCATCTTCAAAAATGGATCAAGGGATGATCCCAAATGCTATTGCTCGATCTCTTCACTCGACTATTCGGCCAAACTATTGGGGACGATCTCTTTACTCAACTCTTCAGCCAAACCATTGGGGAGAGTCCTGTTGGAGAGACTACAAGTGTGGGCTGAGGAAATGAAATCCTTTTCAAACACCCAGTATCAGTTTACGAAAGGTTTGGGAATGGTTGAGCAATTGCTCAACCTGAACCTCCCGATAGGAAAATATTGTTTGGCTAAGGAGGGAGCATTGTATATATGCTTTCTCTACCTAGGGTGTGCTTTTGATCTGGTTAATCACAGAGGTCTGTGGGAGTGTCTGGATAAGCTAGGGGTGCCTAAAGAGATCATTTCGCTGTTGGCTTTCTTTACTGTAATTTAACAGCCAAGGTGTAGTTTGGATCTAAAGGAGAGCTAACTACACCCTTTAATGTTGGAAGAGGGTGTGTGTTGCCCCCACCTTCCTCTTCTCCCTTTATATTAACAGTATGGAACATTCGCTCCAGGTCATAGGCACAGATCCTGTTGTATGCCAATGATGCTGCTGTAATGGCACCATATGGTGTAAATCTGAGACCACTTTTCTAGAGATAGCATTAAGGATTATGTGGGTTTAGACCACGTTGATAAAATCCCACGGTTACACTTAATAAAACAAACCCTATGGGTCTTGGGGCAGAAAGGAAGGGGTCTATGGGCATCCCCCTTGTTGTCTAATAGAGAATTATGGGGTCTAGTATTTCAAATGTGCCCAAAGTGATCCCAAATGGATCAGAATAATGTAGAAGTATAACAATATGGGGCTTTAAATGAGGGGGGTTTGTTGTACGATGTATCTTACTATTATTAAGAGTTATCTTAGATATTTATTAACACGTTTTCACCTCCTTATCCTCTATCATAAAATTGCATTTCGTGGGAAAGCAGGATAAGTGCCATCATTCAGAAATGTCCTTGTGACAATCGGTCGGTCCAGTCCGCCCTGCCTGTCATACTTTTCTGTAGTGTTGATTCAGCTTCCAGGAAGTTTTACCATAGACCTCTATTTTTAGCTAAAAGAATGATTTATTACCGCCAGGCTTTTAAGTATTTGTATGACTTGAGCAATGGGAATACTTGTTATATGGTCACAATGTTCCTGTCATCTGCTACTTATCTTAGAAACTCTATGAACGACAGATGAATTTTACTAGATCAGTATAGTCGACATAGTCCCGAAATCATGTATACTTATAAAGCTCAGGATCATGGTTGAACGCGGTTTTAAAAGCATAACCCTAATGGTATTTTAATTCTATTTTTAGTGTTGCATAATTGTGTTTTATAAATATGTAATATATATATATATTTTTTTTTAATCGTGTGTAACATTGTGTTGCTTTTTTTTGCTCTTTTATACGAGTCAAATAAAGCTCAACAATTGAATTGACTGGTCACGGGCTGCTGCAGAGCATCAGAAGAAACCATGGAGAAAGAAAAAAACCTTTGCTGCCTTCCCAACTCAGTATACAGAGCTCACAGATCTCCATAGACCCACCAGAATCAAGGGCCATGTAGAAAGTTCTCACTTCTAATCTCTTCCAGTTAGCACCCTGCAAGACATATCCTAAACATTGTATGAACTACCATAAATGATCATTTTGCTGTGCTAAAAAAATAAATAAATATATATATATATCTCTCAAGGCAGGCAGGGCAGCACATCAAATTAGTCTTCACAGCTAATTACGGGTTTTAGGCGTACGGGTGGCTTTCAGCACAGCATGATATGTTTCCAAGCCTGAAACCTCATCTACAGTTTTAGGATGTAAGGAGTTTAGAGTAGTGAGGTCAGTTGTACACCCACTTCGGGACATCTCTCTCAGACATGTACAGGCTGGTGAAGACAACACTGGAATCAAAACCCTGCTCCAATGACAGGATATTTAGGCTCCGCTGATGTGCAGTTCACTGAAAGTGGTCACAGATATTATCCTCAATTTCCATGCCACCTCCTGCCCTCCCATGTTGGATTTTGGAGGAGCAGAAGATGCAGGCCGGATCCTCCTCAGTTTGAGTTGTACCACTTTGATGAAAGGGTGATTAGAGTCCATGCTCTGCCCCTACGGATGGCTCAGGACAGACTGTTCTATTGGCGGATCCACATCGATCAGCCAGTAAGATTACAACCTGCCTCAAAAACAAGTCAATATTCTTTTCTCCTTTTATAGTCATGGTGCTTCTGCCTAACTTGGGAGATGCTGGAAGCTAAGGGCGGCTCTTACAGTACTTCCTTTTGCGTTTAGTCACCGAGATATCTGGGTGGAAGGGATCCAGGCCACCAGGGGATGGGAATCTGTGGTTAGATGCCGGATGACTCCTATCCTTGTACGACTGGTTGTCTTGGAGTCCATTAACAGTCTTCTGAAATTTGTTATTAATGGTCATTGCCACCTCCTTGGCTGTACCCCCCATGCTAAGCTCTCCAGAGGTACAAGGTGATAGGGACATGTGCTTCCTTTGGACTGTCTGGATTAAAGGTTCATCATCTCTACTCCGCCAGTTACCCTGTGAGGTTTGAGGGAAGAGGGTTGGCTCCAGCAAATCCCCGTTTAGTTGCACCATCTTTGTCTGGGTGGCTTCTGAAGGTTCACAATGGATCTCTTCCAGGTTCGAATACCCAGTGGCAATCATCAGAGAGTCAGAGGAACTATCAGGCACTGAGCTCTGCTTTTCCTGTCCCTCCAAGAGTTGCTCTGTAAGCTCCAAGCTCTCGTAGCGCACCAGCTGTAAGCGCAAGAATCCATCCTCATGCTCTTTATACCTACAGAGAAAGGAGAGAGAGAAAGTCAAACTGATGAAGACAGAGCCCAAAGGAGAGGCTGTAAAAGACTCGTAACGGAGAGCGGGCGAAGGGCAGGAAAGAGAAAAACAAAAGAGAAAGGGTAGTGGTGATGCGATCTGAAGAGACAGAGGAAGCAAGAAAGGAAAATAGGAGACTGATGGGATGCAAAGACTGAGGAAGAGTTAAACGAAGAATGATAGTGTGGGCGAATTAGACGCCAAGAGTGAGGATAGAGGGGAGGAAGGTATGAGGCTGAAGAGAAATCAAGAGGCAGGAACAGAGCAGTGTGCCAGAGGCCAAGAGCAAGGTGGATTTACAGACTAAACAAAGAAAGGCAGGGTAAGATGAAAGATTTAAAAAGACAAAGTATTTGGTAGAAGATAATTGTGTCAGTTGTGGACAAATGGGTAAGACAGCATAAAGACCAAGCGAAAAGAGGAAAAGAGACCTAGATGGGAGGAGGGAAACTGAAGTGGTGATGATGATGAACGGGAGATGTTTTTGGGTAGAGAAATAGAGACCACGAAACACTGAATTCTGGTACTCCCCTCCACACCCATTTCTTTATTAGAGAACTTAACCAACATACCACACAGCAAGAGCACTGCAATGACTGATAGCATTTGAAAGACCAAAACTTAATTTGGTGACATTCTATCGGGATGTATTGAAGAGTCATTTAAAACAGTCATTGTTGGGTTTACAAGAAAACTGGCCATGGAATCGTACTGACTATTGGAAGTAATGGTAGGATCAGGTTAACATTCAATAGTTATGTTTCCTTGTGGTTGTTTCATCCATAAAAATGACACCCATATCTTCCGAGACATTCGATTCAACTGGACCTGGTGGACCCCACTTTTATTTTGTCTTACTTATCAAACTGCCAGAGCTTATCAGTCATCAGATGCCTTCAACTATGGTTACAATGCGGAAGTACCATAGTAGTTGGAGGTTACAGGGTAATGACTAGCCCTGTCCTTTGCCACTGGTGTCCCCCGGACAGAATACAGTTGCACTCCAACTGAATGACAAGGCACTCATTTGTATAATTGGACTGTCTCATGGTAGCAGAGTTGAGGGGTCATGACATACTCATGGAGGTCGCTGTGGGATTGACACGTTAGAATAGAGTATTATTTATCAACAAATAAAAATACATCTCCAATGCGCATAGATACCGAACAGTGTTAGTGGCCGGCTCCTTATCTACATGAGAACCGACCCCCAACAAGCTTGTAGCTTCTTAGCACTGGGCACTAGGGCTTAGGTTAATATGGAGCTCTTAATATTGCGCTCTATAGCTAGTGTTATCTACTGTGGTTTCACGAGGGTCTACTCAGAGGCATTCAGGTCTGGGATTCTTTAAAAAGCTTTTGAAAAAGATAAAATGCTTCAGTTTACAGTTCTGGGTCAACGGTAGGCAGTAGGTTCGAAGCCAGGTTCCTCAAAGGAATGCACTGAGGAAGGCACCTAGTGCACGTGTCACAATCCGATCGCATCAAAAATGGCGCATATAACTGCCAAGCCAAGAATTAAGTCCATATCTTTAAAAAACCAGATGGTGGTTCTTCCCCAATGGTGTCTAAGGCTGACACAGTCTGATCACTAGTGTGCAGGTGGGGTGCTTGGAGGTTTTCGAAACATGCGTTCATGGCAGAATCTCCAAGTCCAGGTCATACACCATTTTGCTGCCCCATATCAGTTCATTCTGGCTCAGAGAGGGAATCCTATGGACTACACAACTTCCAGGCTGAGACAGAGTGGACATCAGTCACTTCCATAAAGAGGGGTTCATCATAGGTACCTCTGTGGCAACAAGACCTGCCGTGATGTCTCAGCTAGGTAAAATGGGCTTACACATCTTTCAAGCTCACCAAGGAAAAATACAACGGGCCATGCTGAAAAATTAAAAGGGCAGGGCTGTACAGCTTCCACGAGCCACTCTGCCCTACTGCAAAGATTTTACTTTTTTTTAAAAAAAAAAGGAAGGAAAATGAAAGGATAAAAAAGACCTTTTGGGTTCAAAATGAAAACCAACTTTGCCACAGATGTATAACTATTGCATGACTACACATTTTATTCAAAAAAGCTAATAGTAGCAGGACTATGTTGTCCTCCCTTAGTCTCTCACAATCTTTCCCCAAACAAAAAAAATATGGTAACAAAAATTGGATGCAACAGCAAGAAGTGGAAGAATAAAACGTCCTTGAAATGAAAGCCATACATACCAAACTCTAAACTAAAACAGCTTGATTGTGCATGCGTATGCATCCTTCCATAGAGCTCAGATCCTCAACTAACAGTGGCATTATAAATGGGCACCTACCTGAAGCGCTGGTGGCCTGGCGGCCACTTAAACTGGTGCTTCTTACGAAGATGCACAGTGAGATAGTAGCCACGTGAGAAGCATTTGTTACAGATGTGGCACATGTACTTCGGCTCCAAATCTCCCTGGTGAAGAAAGAGCATCAATTAAAAACAGGAAAAACCTTGATGTACAATATACGCAATTAAGGAGTGCATCAGTCAAGACAGGAATCCTGGAAGTTTCCAGCCTCATCTGACCCACTGTAACAGTTCTTGCTGGGGAAACTAAGTGAAGTGGTAGAACACACACAATAACTTCCTTTACTTGGGGCGGGGGGGGGGGCGGGGGTTGTATCAGTAGCACAAATAGCATCCAAATCCTAAGTGCTTAATGCTGAACACTCAAATGTCCTTCCCACAGAAGTCGGTGGGTACCACAAACACATACTGTTCCCTGAAGGATTAAGAATGCATGGACCTGCCCCAACAAATCTTTAGTCTCTTAGGTCCCCCCACCCTCCACAAGGGTATTCTCCTGATGTCTTGCATCACTTAAGCTTTGTTTCCATTTCACAGCATTCACAGCACTGCAGGTGCACTTCCCACAAGTTTTCTTAACAGTGAATGAAGACTATAGCTTTTGGCAACATGTCACCTTGGAGGTACTGGCGGGCACGATGGACGCAAATATACATTTTGCAATGTGGAAAGTGAAGTTCTCCATCATCGTGGTCTCACAGACAGTGAAAAGGTTTCACTTGAGCATGTGTTCTTTGGCGCTCCATTCTTACTAAGAGTAAGATATCTATGTTTCATGATAAAACTCCACTATGGTCTAATCCTGGTCTCCCGGAAATATTTCAAGATGCGATAGGTGGTGTATTTTCTAATTCTGGCATTAATTTACTTGGAGATTTGTATGATCATAGGGGATTACTTTCGTTTGAAAGATTGAAAATCTGCTATAAATTACAAGAAGGGGCAAGATTTAAATACTATCAAATCAGGGATTATCTTCTGAAGAAGATAGAACTTACTAGTCTGACTGAATCTGAAGTATGGAACTGTATATATAAGGAAGAGGATAAAGCAATGATTAGTAGAGGGTATAAATTATTCTCAGGATATAATATCAATGATATACATAAACTGGCTGAAAAATGGACTAATAAGCTTACAACGGAAATAACACCAGACTTTATTACTTCTTCTTTTAAAAGTCTTAATCTTGCGGTTCAATCCTCAAATCTTAAGTTACAGTTATTTAAAACCATATGTCATTTATATCATACACCAGATCGGATTCTTAAATGGGCATCGAATAATAATAATTTCAGCGATCGTACAAACTGTCCTAAATGTGACTTGCAAGGAGCTGATATTATTCATATGTTTTTTGGGTGCCCAAATCTTGGCGAATTTTGGAATGGAGTAACTAAAATTATTTCTACGAAACTTGGTATTCCTATCACGTTTTCACTAAGAGATGTATTTGTAGGTATCTCAGGGGTAAATACTGTATTTTGTGATTTATTAAATATCTTAGTTGCTTGCGCACGATTGACTATTGCCAGAGCATGGATTCAACAAAATCCACCAAAGGTTTTTGAGTGGTGGAGCCTTGTTAAAGAAATATATAATATGGAATATGCTCTGGCAAATACTAGGGGTACACAGGCTAAGCAAAAAGTGGACAAAATATGGGGTCTAATTATGTCATAAAATTGTTTCTCCTTTTTATCTTTTTTTTTCTCCTGTAGCTGCTTTTGCTTTTTGTTTATTGTCTATATCTTGTTGTATAATGTGTTTAATCTACCCCGTTGATGCAAAACAATAAAAAAAAGTAAAAAAAAAAAAAAAAGAGCATGTGTTCTTGATGCTTTGACAATGCTTGTCATAAGCATATTAACCCACACAATGTCTGCGCATTGTACGAATAGGAGTGCTTGGTTAATTTAATAAAGTGTGCTAGGCCTAGATAAAATGCAAAAACAACAGTTGATGGACAGAATGCAGAACAATGTCATATATTCACCCCAGTACAGAGATCTGGGCCTAAATCAATCGTTTTTTTGCTCACCATGCCATTTAAGTTTGAACCCAGCCATATGCAAATCAGTCTTGACCCTGTGCCCCAAGGGAACAGTCATGCCCGATCTGCCAAGTCAGATCTTCCCTGGACTGGAAACAAGCATCCTAGGACCGGTTT
Source organism: Lissotriton helveticus (assembly GCF_964261635.1). Taxonomy (NCBI): domain Eukaryota; kingdom Metazoa; phylum Chordata; class Amphibia; order Caudata; family Salamandridae; genus Lissotriton; species Lissotriton helveticus. Next base: position 1,531,152,744 of record NC_136061.1, read on the forward strand.
CGGCTTTCAGCCCTCATCAGCCAGGATAGCTTGATTCTAGTGGCATGGAGAGCACGGGACTCATGTCCGAGCATTCCCGTCCCACTCGGGTGACAAATGCAAAAAAAAAAAAAACAGTTGATGGACAGAATACAGAACAATGTCATACATTCACCCCAGTACAGAGATCGTTTTTTTTTGCTCACCATGCCATTCCAGTTTGAACCCAGTCATATGAAAATCAGTCTTGACCCTGTGTTCCATGGGAACAGTCCAGCCCAAACTACCAAGCCAGGTACTCCCTGGCAGAGGGTCAAGACTGATTTGCATATGGCCATGTCTGAACTGGGGGGGCGTGGTGAGGAAAATAACGATGGATTAAACCCAGATCTGTGACGGGGTGAATGTTTTGCCAATGTGCAACATTCTGTCCATCACCTTGTGTGTTTTGCTGTTCGCCCTATGTGGGAGGGGTATGCCCAGAAGTGGGTGTCGTGCTCACTACACCACTGGAGTCAAGCTATCCTGGCTGATGACGGCTGATAGCCATAAACCGGTCCTAGGATGCTTGATACCAGTCCAGGGAAGACATGGCTTGGCAGTTCGGGCTGGACTGTTCTCATGAGGCACAGGGTCAAGACTGATTTGCATATGGCCATGTCTGAACTGGGGTGGCGTGGTGAGCAAAATAACGATGGATTAAACCCAGATCTGTGATTGGGGGTGAATGTTTTGCCATTGTGCAACATTCCGTCCAACATCTTGTGTGTTTTGCTGTTCACCCTATGTGGGAAGGGTATGCCCAGACGTGGGTCCCTTGCTCACTACGCCACTGGAGTCAAGCTATCCTGGCTGATGACGGCTGATAGCCATAAACCGGTCCTAGGATGCTTGATACCGGTCCAGGGAAGACATGGCTTGGCAGTTCGGGCTGGACTGTTCTCATGAGGCACAGGGTCAAGACTGATTTGCATATGGCCATGTCTGAACTGGGGTGGCGTGGTGAGCAAAATAACGATGGATTAAACCCAGATGTTTGACTGGGGGTGAATGTTTTGCCAATGTGCAACATTCCGTCCATAACCTTGTGTGTTTTGCAGGCCTAGATTAAAGGCATCCATTAACGAGGGTTTGCAAACTTCGTTTTTATGAAAGTCAACTGAGTCTGAAGGTGCTATATATGTGGTATATTTTTTGCTTCTATATAAGTCACAGAAGATTTTCCTGAAGGCTAGACCTTGCATAAGATCTGTGCTGGTAAAATTGAAGGGATAACAGAACTGTGGCTTCCATAAATTAATATAAGCATGGTTTTCCATCCTGGGGTGCAGATACAAGGTACTTGCGCTGGGAGTCCCACTTGCACCATTTACTCATGAAGGCAAAAAGAGTATAAAAGAACACAGCACTTGTAAAGGGGAAAGCAGATTGACCAGTTGCCACAGAGAAGCCACTCCCTCTTCAACACTGAAATAGTAAGACATAAGCCATGAATGTTAAAATTGCCCCCTATTTCCTAGTAAAAGGAGTAATTAACTTGCAGACTTATTTTTATTTTCCAAATGTTATAGCACCTCGGATTTGTTTGAAAAGACCAGCTACCAATTGTCCTTTTAGAATGGACACTCCTAACACCTAAAGAACAATCACTACAAATTAAAGCTATGTTTTGGTCTCTTGGGAGTAATACATGATTGACCTGCAACATGCAAAGATGTTTATGCAACATTTGTTAGTTTATGAAAAAGTTATGATGCTTTCTTTTTTCCCATGTTTATTTTGCTCTTGGAACAAATGTAACTTGTAACCTGTAACTCTGATGCTTATGTAAATACTGCCTTGACCAGCCTAAAATGACGGCCGCAACAAACCCTCCTGCGTCTCTCCTGACCTTATCTCCCTCCTCCCCCTCTCTACTCTTCTCCACTTTCCTGCTACTGACCTTTGCCCCCACCCGTCCTGGCCTTAGTCCCCACCCTGTTTATCTGTGAATTGAGATCTACCTATTTTTTCTGATGCCCGCTGGAGCTACCTGGTTTACCTATAGGGGAGACAGGTTGGGGATTCACTCCTTGGACGTCACCTACCCAGTCGGTCTTTAGACAGACTTCCTTTCGTCGCTCCTGTTGTCTCCTCCCGCATCCTCCCTCTATTTATGTCTCTCCTTCTCTCCTCTCTCAATGTATTGAGACTGAACTATTTTGTCTGATGCCCGATGGAGCTACCTGTTTTAGCTATAGGGGAGATGGGCCGTGGATTCCCTCCTTGGTCGTCACCTACCCAGTCGGTCTTTAGACAGACTTCCTTTTGTCTCTCCTTGTTGTCTCTTCCCTTATCCTCCCTTTCTCACCTCCCCTGCCCCCTCCACTACTTTTCTCTCTCCTTTCTCTCCTCTCCTCTGTATTGCCTATTTGTTTATGTATTGTGTAATTGTTGAACTTTTTCTGTTACATTGTTGATTCTCATGTAAAGCGCTCGGATACCTTCGGGTCTAACCAGCGCTATATAAAACTCTTTAAATAAAATAAATAAGTTGAATAGTTAATCATGTGAAAAGTTGTAACTACCGTTAGTACAAATTTAGGATGTGTCCTTATCAGCGAATATCCTACTAAACTCTTCGGTAACTCAAGAAGCAATAAAATCAGCAATTTACTTAATCGTTAACAATGCAATCGCTATTAAGAAAGTGGTTTTGCATCAAACATACTAGTGTAATCTTGTGCATGTACTCAAATGGAGGCTTGAATGATCTTGCTAGAGGTGTATGTAACTATTTAGCTCTCTTTGAACATCTTTAACAGTGGTATCAAAAAGATGTATTTGATATTTACTACTGAAGTATGCTGCAGTAACTGATACATGTAGTCTTAGTGATGCGTCGATAAGACCACATCCCAATAAATACAGAAGATATTGGACCAGCACTTTTGATCAGTTTTCACCTCTTCACAATTATTTCTTGAATGCCACTTTAAATATGTATTCCATTTGCCAACATACCATTTTCTAGGTAATAGGTTTCAAGATTTGTTTTTAATAACTTTCCTACAGTGTTCAGTTTTGAATCTGGATGATTTATTCTCCCAACAATATTAATGTCATTTTTATCTGGAATTTTAGGCTATTGGGTTGTCTCAATTATACTAGCTTGGAGAACAAATGTATAACATGCCACCTGGCAGTTATCAAAATAAAATTAATTGCAATGTCTTCAACTTGTTTATTACAGCTGGAATAAAAGGTAATGTAAGAATGCACACACAAATAACCTGCACCAACAAATCAACATTGTATTAATCTCTGGCTATATATGTTAATGAGTGGATGCAACGATTTGGCATTCTGTGTTTTGTCTTGTGGCACACTGATCTATTTTTGGCCTGCTTCGGATCTTGAAGACGGTGATGACTGGTGATCCCTGGTGATCCCTGAAAGTGGTGTTGTGCAACACTTGCAATGGGTTCACCTAATGGTTTTGAAAATTTGCCTTGGGTGCCCTTCTACACAGACGTACCCATACACTCATGGTTTCTCACTCGCAATCGCTCTTGCACATATATTTTACACAATCACTGACCCTCATTCACAACTACTGTTGTGGAGGCCCTCTGATTTGAACTCCTGGGGCACAAGTGTACTGCTTTAATGAGCAGTAGGTGTAGGGCCTATGAGCCCTGATGCCGCTGCTCCTGCTGCACACCACTGACAGAGGAAGCCCTGGCTCATTACTGTTCTCCCTCACAATCTCCCCTCATATACTCATTCTTACTCACAACTGCTTTACTCACTTCCTCTGTTTCACTTATTCCTACACTGACCCTCTCAAACACAGTAAACTAACACACTCTTACTCTGTCTCGTTTTCTCTTAATCACTCACAAACACACTTTCACTGATACATGCACGTAGAAACAAAACGTTTTTTTCCCCACTTGCGTTTCTTTGTTTGCTGGCAAAACAGAGGCTCCATTGCAGAAGCAGAGCAAGAAACCAGGGCTGGGCATTGGAACCAGCAAGCTATGATTCAAAGAGGAGCCAGACAGACAGAGCAGCAGGGCCAGGTTGAAGAGGAAGACTCACCCGAAGCTCTCTCCTAGCTTTGTGATAGAACTGGAAGCAAAGCCCTATAAGATGTTTAGGCAGTGCTGGGGATCCTGCCCGGCTCCTCATTGGCCTTCGGGATGCACTGATGTGTGCCATGAAAGCCCCATTTTAGCAAATATACTGTGCTGCATGAGGCATGTGCAGCATATCTGATGACTAAACAAGCATTTGCAATGCAATAGGTCTCGCATTTGTGAGAGTTTGAGCTATTGGCATTGTAAATAATGCCTTTTATTTAAGTGTTTTGAAAACCTGCAAGCGGTGCGTAAACATGCACTTTGTACTTCTAGTCCTTGCTTGGGAGAAGCAAGGCTGGCAGTAAAAGAGGCACAGTTACTGCCGGCCTTGCAACAACTACAAATACAAAGTGCGTGTTTTTCGTATCACTTGCAGGTTTTCGAACCACAAATAAAAGGCATCGTCATTGACATGCCTGAGTAAGGTGATCGGAATTAGAAATACCGCCTTCCAAGAAAGGAACAAAAGGGTGGCAGCTGTGGAGGGGCTCAAATGAAGGACCCATGAGTCATGGGAGTATAATGTTGAGATTCCACGAGGGTGCTGGTGGGACCCAAGGAAGAATGAACCTTTTGAGACCATCCATGAAAGCTTTAATGACCTGTACAGGCTAGCCCAGAAACCTGCAAGTGAAGAAACAGACAATGTCATGTACTGTGGCTTCCATTAGCCCTTTACCTTTTGAGTGACCCTAGCATTCAAATCTCTTACATTTAACCGAGTCATAGTCAGTATGGTACTGTAGGACAATCCCTCCCCCTTTGTCAGCTGGCTTGACTATGTTGGAATGGTTATTCCTTCCATTCCTTACAATATTTCCCTTTCTGAAAGGCAAGCACTCAAGATAGGCAATTCCATCATAGGCAATTCCATCATAGTCAAGCCAGCTGACAAAGGGGGGCGGGACGGTCATACAGGACCATACGGACTACGACACAGAACTATGAAGACAGATCTCAGACACCAAGCACTAAAGAGACTTGTGACCAATGCTTTAGAAGGTATCAGAACTGAGCTACTAAAGGTCAGAACACGAGGCAAGGAACAGGGTTTCATCTCAGAGAAAGAACATAATTTTCTAAACACTGAGAACCCCCGTATCCCAATGGTATGTACCTTCCCAAACGTGCACAAAGACATCACCTATGCACCAGGTAGGTTGATTCTATCAGGCTGCGGCTCCATCCCGGAAACTCTAGGCCAGGACATAAATGTTTTCATAAAAACTACGTACCCACACAGGAAACATATGTAAAGGACATCCCCCTTCTTTTTGAACCACATAGAAGGTATTCACTTCAATGATGAAACCGATCTGCATAACATAACACACAAACGCAACCCAGTCCAGTCCCCATAGATTTCATTATATCACTTTTGAGGATTGGGTTGCAACACAACTACTTTATATATAATAACCAATTTTTCCAGCAATGCTCTGGTACATCAATGGGAGCTGTCTTTGCTTCCAAACCGGCTAACATCCATGTAGACAATCTGGGCCAAAAATTCATACTCTCAGACAACAGATAGCTAGCATAACCTGTTGAAGGCGATACATAGACAACATTGTTTTGATTTTGTCAGGCCCTGAGCGGCTATTTCAGGACTTCATGTACCTCAACCAGGTCCAAAAGAATCTCACATTCAAGTGCTCCACATATAGAACAGAGATTGCATTTCTTGACCTTACTATTAAACAGGACTAAAGCAGACGCTACACAAGCCTCAAGGAAACCCTCCGAAATGAGGAAACCCTCCGAAATACCCTTCTCACCTTCAATAATTTTCACCCCAGGGCAGTCTGATGGGCCACCATTTGGACAATGCTTGCATCTCTGTGACGCACAAATGCACCCTCAAAGAGGACTACTTTAGAGAGGCTCACATGCTACAAGAAAGGATACTATCAAGGGGTTACCCCAAAAAATGGTCAAAACAGCGCTAAAGCACGCCTGATATTTCCCAAGGGAGGAGCTACTCAACACCAAAGTCAAAGCACCTTTACATAAACTAGTATGTTACACCACCTTCTGCCCCACAACAACTAAGTACGCAACCTGCTCACAAAACAAATTGGCACATCGGAGGGTGTAGATCCCGCTTTACAATTACCTAGGTGTGCATTCAAAAAGGGCAAAAATATTAAGGACCACCGGGTTAATTCGACCAGATACACCACCTTCAAAACTAGGGGAATGTTAGAAACAGCGAGGGGCCGCTAATAGGCCACTACCGATGTGGTAATTACGTAAACTGTCCGTATACTTCTGAAACCAAACTCTTTGAACATTGCTCTATTAGGGTGGAGCTCAAATCGTTTTCCAGCTGCAATTCCAGAAATAATGTTGACTGCATATAGTGTCCGTGCAAACTGCTCTACCTAGGGCAGACTTCAAAACCGATAAAAGCACGAATAGGTCAACACCAAAGCAAGATCAGGTGCGCATTAGTAAACGCCCCTACAGTTGCCCATTTTGTGGAGAAGGCACACACAGCAGACAACAAAGTGGCAAGACATCGACACGGCTTGCATCCCTAAAATGTGGTGGTGACCTCACTCAAATCCTCCAGAAAACAGAATGAAAGATTGAACAATGAAATTCCATCATTGCCCTCCATAAAGTACCTATGTTGCATAACTTAACAATTGAATTACTATGCCCTACACTACTGAGGAAAGGTGGACCTATTTTGCACTACTAAGACTTTACCCATAACTGTAGTAACTTCACTCCCATGTATGTTTCACTCCAACGAACTAACACCAGATTTCATTGGGTCCTCTTGATCAAGCCTATCAATCTCTTGTGCAGGTGCTCTGGTAATGGGCAAGAAAGCCCCAGTGCCATTATCTTATTCACTACCAATATTTTTTTAATGTACATTTTTGCTTATTTAAATTATTGCATGTTTTTCTCAGGTTGTTTAACGTGTTTGGCCTGTTTTCCTTCTATCTACATGCCAGTGCCATGTCACACATGGTCCTCACCCCTGGGCATCATTAATGTTGATGCCATCATATACTCCCACACAGTGTGCTTAATCATTAATGCCAATTTCCTTCCTTTTTAGCCCCACGCTAGTGCTTGGACTCCTTCACCAATTTAGGGATGGGCACTCTTCCTTGCCATATGACACCATGTGACAAATTATATGTGTATATATTTTTGAATTTCTATTATATTTTTCAATTACTTCTTCTTCTTAATATTTATGCTTCTCCTGTTGCACGCAGCCTCATTTATGAACACTTGCAGCATCACACTCCATTGTATTATGACACAATCCCTTGTCAGTACTAATTCCTCCAAGCCTCGGTTTGGCTGCCCGTTATTGTCCTGAAGTTGCGAAGATTGCACATGCTTGACAGCCCAATTTGAAGCTGCGGCGAGGCCTTGAGGCGCAGACCACTTGCTTCTTTTCACTGTGACGTGGTCTGAAGTCTGCAGCCTTATTAAATTAACAGCACGGTCCTCAACACATCGATGCTTGCCACTATTCCCTCACTTGCGACACATGGCCGCTTTTCACTCCGTATCCCTATAGGTACATTTCAAAATATTATCCACCTTGCCTGCCTTTGGGCTTCATAATCCAGTGTTCATTTCAGTATTGTAATCCCTTTATTGCATTGTACCTACCTTGACCTTCAACCAGCTCCCATCATGGGTACCCCCATGTGAGTGCCCCCTTCCCCTTGATAGCACGTTGTTGGTGTGTACTTTGTTATTCTCCATGCTTCCATCAGGGACGTGCACCATCAACCCACATTATAGCCTACGGTTGCTATAATCCAACAACTGAGTAGCCACTCCAGATGTTTTTTACCCACATATGTCTCATCAATTGGTCTTGATGAGACCCTGCATTAAAAAAAGGGGGTCTAAAAGTCGAAATCTGTTCATAACAAACCAATTATCTGACCGCTTTGTTAAAAGGACTAGAGTGAAATAGATATAGATATAGAAATAGATATACATGAACAATTTTCCATTGCTCGTTTTGTAACAGTTGTAAAAGTAGTCTAACAGTCTCATTGCCCGATTGTGTTTATGTTTTGCATCAAGTATACATTTATTATTCCAATAAGGACCATTGTTCTTTCTGATTTGTTTAAATGCCCTGGTTCTTATTGGGTAAGGCTGATTTTGTGTTTTGTTATAAAAATTCTATGCAGCATACTAATCTTATCACATAGAATATCAACTTGCCTATTTGAGGACATACGTTCTACTGGTGTTGTGTCGTAGGGCTGAATGAGTAATTTAATTGAAGAGGTTGCATCTCTTATTGGCTGGCCTCTTACTTTTCCAGTACCTCCAAAGCTCTGGCTTTCCAGGGTTTTCTGCATCTGTCCTCACACCTGCCAGACATTTCCTGGCGGGTTGGTTCTAAGGTATTCTGTTTAGGGGTGCCTACCATGGCCTCTTTGAAAGATGCCTACGTGGGTTAGCAACACCCCCATTGCTTCTGCAGTCTCATTTGCTACAACCCTGGACTGACTTCAGGGCCCAATAAATGGTTTCAAGGGACAGGAGTATCCATTATGTTTGCCTGCACTTTATGCTGTTTACAGTTGTCCTTTTTTAGGTCTCGCCAGCGAGACCTATTGTGATCGTGTTGCCTCCCAAGTGGTACAGACCGGGGCACGAGCAGATTGTAGTCTGTGGACGCGCACGTCGAGCCACACGCACATCTCCTGCCCCAAGGCAAAAGCATGCAGTTTCACTTTCGCGTCGACATTGCACTTACACCAGGCTTTTAGTGGACATGTAAACAACACAGCATTCAACATGTAAGTCTTTAAATGTAGATATACCCCACTTACCAGCAATTGTGGCGACTTTACGCTGGTCTCGTGTCTTCATCGGCATACTGCAGCACCGCGTGGGGCTCCGTCTTGATCACAGGAGCCCCGCCTGAAATCCTGCTTTGGCCGTGCGGCATTCACGAAGGCGGGGTGGTCTCCTGCTGGCCTTCTGCTTCATTTTTTCCTTGGGTGCTTTTTTCGGATCTTTGCTGCTTCTTCCCTAGCCATACGCCAGTATTACTAGGGGTGCAGCGTGAATGGCGGCCCGCGCGCAGCCGTTGCACATTGGTTTTGTTCGGGTTCTGCGCGCGTGCGTCGCTGGCATGCAGACGCATTGCAGTGTTCTAACCCTCTTGACCCCGCCGAAGCTCAAGTATTCAACACTAGGTCCTGCACATTGATTTCAAATGCCTTCACTTACTCACTGATGGAGAAGTCTTAACACCGGCTACGGGGCAGGCATGTGAGGGCAGAGTGTTTCTAGCAAACAGCGGGCGATGAAACCGGACACATCCGCTGAAATGCCACCCGTCCCCTGCCAGAAGCAGATAATCTGGGCCCGGCTTGGAAGGACGTAGCGCGACTGAGCGTCAGATCAGCCTTTAATCGAGAACCGCACCTGAGGCAGCTACGGCTGCAGGGGGCGTTTGATTGCTCGACTTCTGTTTCTCCGTGGTTGGTTCTCGGCCGTGTGCACAAGGGCTCCGAGCTGGACGTGCATACGTTTGCGTGGATCCATTTTCCAGTCCTCCCTTTATGTGTGTGTGCATGGAAGTATGGACCTGGTATTTGTATCACCAGACCTACCCAGAAAGCAGCGCAGCTCTGTACTCTATCCAGGCCAGAGATCTAGTCATCAAGGGATTGGATGGAAGCTGGGGTCCTGTGCAGAGCAGGTCTCAGCACTCCTTTTATATTGAAAGTTGGGTAGTTTTATGACACACCTGTGGCACAGGTCAGCTATGTGGGATTTTTATCCAGACCGTTACACAATCAAGGGTGTCTATTGTCCCTCCAACTCTTCCTTTTATTATTGGAACCCTTTTCAGCAGACATTCGGTTCCCAGCAGATATCGGTACATTCGGGAAATAAACACAGCTGCAGGTAAAATCCTTCATGATGCCATATTGTTGACCCTTACTAACGTGCACACTGATGCCTGATATGATGTCAGCGATCCACTCCTTTTCCCAGGTCTTTTAATATAAAATCAATAAGTACAAATGTGACGCAGTACCCATGACAGGTGCCACTGAGATGGCCAGTCTGTGCGGCTATCGTATGTGCTGGATTTCCAGGGCTCTGAAATCCTAGGGTGTCTCGTTGAATAGAGGATTGGCGGTGTGGTTAAGACGACCTCAACCCACTGATATCCTGTACGTGCCACGATTTCTCCTGCTGGCCTCATCTTTGCTTTTCCTTATGGGTTCGGGTTCTAATGATTAAGATGCCAGGGTTGCCACTTTTCACTTATCTGTTGTTCGGGATGTTCCTCCTGCTCACTCACAAATAACTCGACGCAGATAGGCAACAGTATTAAATGATTTGTCTGGGGAGGCTCCGACCTGAGGTTAGGTCCGCCACACCACCTATGGATCACTGCAGCTGCCTCATATGTGCGGTTATTACTTGGCTAAGTATCTTCCGCAACTGGTGTATTTTCTTCCAAGACCTGTCTCAGTGTCATTTTGCGGGGCACGCAAACATAGGGACACTCCCCTTGTCTAACCCAATACCGAGAACCATTCCTATTCAGTGGAACTGTGCGCACAAGCTACTGGGAGTCAGCCTGCTAATATCATGTGGCACGACAGTATGGTGTAATGCAGACACATGCATAGGAGGCTGTATAATCCTTTGAAAGTGCTGCGGCAAGAACGCTATTTTGTGTCTGGAACAACTGTTTTCGAATGCCGAACCAAAGGCCTTTCATGACCTTGCATGAAGTTCGGGTGGCTGCGCCTGAACATATAGGCAACTAGCACCTTAGGCCCTGACTCAGTGTCGCTGCCTGTATCACCAATTAAAGAATGCTTCTTTAAACGGGGGTCCTTTGAAGGTGTGATGCCAGGTATGTACAGCGGATAGATAGGTCACGTCCTCCAAACAGACAGAACAAGCCTTCAGATTCTCATTTTAAAGTTTTACCTAACTGGTCCACCTTGAGACTCCATAAAGTTGGGCTACTTCCCTGTTGTGGCTGCTGGCGGCATACACAGCTGGACTGTGATGCATATACTCTGGCTATGGCCCAACCCCCTTCAGTGAATGACAGTTAATGTAAGAGCGGTGGCCTGCTAAAGAACAGCAAACCACCATCCTTGCTTTTTCTAGCCCAATTTATGCTACTTTACCTGACCTTGCCCCGCTGCTCGGTACATGGAGATCCTATACTAGGGTCCCACACCAAGAGGACTCGCCTGAATTCTAGCACTCATGTCCAACATATGTCACTCCATTTTACTGTATTTTGCACTGTTTGCCAGCCCCTATCTGGACTCTAGAATAGGGAATCTATACCTCATTTGGGGGTGGCAAGACAAATAGAGGGCCCACACTGGCAATTACCGCAGTTGGAGGAAGGCCACGTCTCATCTCAATGAGTCATTTATGAGGAGTAGCCTCGTGGCTGGACCTTTCTCGGTGATGTTTTCCATTTTCATCCCTGAACTGCAAATATAGCTGTAGTCGAGTGAAGGATACTGAAACCTGAGACAGTGCCCAGAAATATGTGGTCACAGCCCGGAGTTTCTTGTGATGTTCCTGATGGGGGTAAACACTTTTTTCCTTCGGGCTCATTTCCCCATTAAATCAGAAAAAAAAAGTTTCTGGTCACAAAGTGTGGTGTGGTATGGAGAATGATCATACTCAAGAGCCCTAATGCTACTCTTGGTTTGGCCTATGCAAGAGGTCAGTGAACACTGAAATTCACAACATTGTCAAAGCCAAGAGGTCTCACTTATAGGAGATCTATTGGCTTTCTCATTTTTTATTTTTTTTTACACAACCAATCAACGCTTCCCCTAGGAACGATGAAGCTGAACAATACAGACTATGTGCAAACTGTGCAAAACTCAAACCTACATAATGTTATACAAAAATATTCATTAAAATATCACTGCATACCTCTCATAACATGAATAAGCATAGCATACACAATATAGAGAAAAGAAAAAATATTAAAATTTTAGTTGAATTGAATACAATAAAATGTGACGGCCATTAAAGCTAATTTCTTGCCACGTTTTGGGTTGAAATAACAGAGAAAAAGATATATTCAACACCATATGACGTGATTAAACAAGCCCGACATTTATATGTACATTTTTAGGTCTCGCACCTGGCGACAGTGCGAAAGCGCTGTCGCCAGCGAGACCTATAGCTGTCGACTCTGCTTTCAAGGGCCTTGAAAGGGATACAGGAGATGGGCACGCGTAGGATGCAGGCCGGACTGGGGCACGCGAGCGTTCACCACGTACAGTTATGTGCTGTTCCCATCTCCTGTCTCCCTTGCAAGCCTCATGTACTTCTCGCATGCAGTAACTACCAACACACACACACAGCCACACCCCCCCTGCTTTCGCTTCGCATTACACACGCAGGCACAGACACACACACACGAGAGTACACAGACACACACACTAGCGTACAGACACACACACGAGCGCACACAGACACACACGCACACACACGAGCGCACTCACACAGAGACACACGCTGTAGGAAGGTGGCTACCCGACTATGGTTACCCCAGATTTTTTGCCTTGTGTTTAGCTGGTTTTCGACTTAGTTGACATGGTTCCCTGCCAATCAGGGCCCCAGGCCATCTGCTCTCTCTGTAAAATGGATTCCATGTACCCTAGGTACATACCACAATTGGAAATGGACTCCTTGTCAGCCCCTGTACCATGCACTATAGGTGCCCAGGGCATAGGTGCCACCAAGGCCTACCAGGGGCTGCAGCATAACTTTTGCCACCCCTGGCTGGTTCTTAAATTGACACAACTGGCTGATCACTCAGCTGGGGTAAGGTGGTGTAATCACCCCTTGCTTAGATATAGTATAGCTATATCTAAACCTATATCTGGACACACATAAACCTGTGAGCCACTCCTATGGAAGGCCTTATCAATCCTGGAGGCAGAGTGCGTGGTTTAATGTGAGATGGAGCTCTAGCATGAGCTGAGCCTGTCTGCAGCTGTTGGGAACAACTCCCTAAGCCGTTCCAGGATAATGCCATACCATATACTATTAAGTGCATTATAATCCTCGCAGTTATATAGCAACTTTGGTTTGGCTTTATCAAAACATGTCGTGTAAGGTGTCATACGATTTGGAATACTATCCCCTCGCCAGTCCTGGCGACGGGGATAGCATTCCACCCCTCTAGAGGGAGAAGACATGTTACTTTACTGAAATGCGGTTAATTTTAAAAGAGCCTCAGATCCACAAAATGGATGCTTCTGCCACAGACAGGTCTGACCCCCTGCAGCTGACTGAAACTCAGCCAAGGGGGCCTGGACAAAGGGTTTCCTGTCACAGGGAGGTGTCACACCCCCCCAGACAGGAGATAGTGGATTGTAGCAGGGAGGTTTGAAAGAAACCAGACAGTGCTGGGGGCGCACAAGGCTGCCCCTTGCATAATCCGGCCAAACCGGTTCTGGGGCACTCCAGCCCCCGTCCCAGCGCGGCCAGGATCAAAGGAAGGGGGTGTATCCACCCACCTCCTGGGTCCCACCCATAGCAGGTAATAAAGCCCCCTAGATTCGAATAAGAGTGGGAGCAGTGCCAATGCACTTCAGATTATCCTGATGAAACTTAAGAAACGAAACTCTGGACCCTTCGACATCCTACTCGACGTAGAAGACTGAAGAATCTCCCTTGTGGTCAAGGAGTGACCACCCTGTGTAAACAGGCACCATCCAGCCCATCGACGTCTGCTTTGTTGCAGTTCCCGCAGGAACTCGAGCGACAGAGATCGACGAGATCAAGCTTGCCTGCCTTCTAACAGCCCGATCCACAGTCCCTGCAGAGCTGAGACCCGTGGAGGCGACCGGAAGCGTGGGGCACGCCATCTTGAAAAGACCACAAGACGCTGACTGTGCAGCCCACGAGTGACCCTCGAAGCTGTACAACGGGGTTTGAGAAGCCCCAACCCTGAGCCACTCTTGCACCGAAGTTCACCCCTCTACACTCGACGAGTGCTGCGTGGGGCCCTTCTGCTTCTTTTGGCTCAACGCGTTGGCCCGGTCACTTGCCACCTGGCTTGTGGCCCCTGTGCCGGCGAAAACCGAAATACGACTTGTGAATCTGGTTGCTCCAGATTTGCACCCGCTCCCCTGAAAAGGAGCCCCCACTCTGACCCTCCTGGACCGAGTGAGAAGCAATCTTCCAGTTCCGCGTGGATTGCTTTTGCCAAGTGTTGTTTGCTCCAATCTTGAAGCCGACAGCGCCGACGGCGAGAGCCTGCGTGGGACAGATCGTGACCCGCTCCTGGACGTCGTAGATGCCCCAGAGCCCGAGTGACAGCGAAGAGAAGCTCCTCGACAACCACCTGATTGCGCCCGACATTGCCTGGTTCCGTCCTGGTTCCACCCTGGTCACTGCTGAGTGACCCAGACTCTGTCCCCTCTGCTTTCAGGTACTTTTCGACTTGGGTCCATCCTTGGATCCCACCGGACACTTCTCCTTCCATTCGCCTGCAGCATCTTCAGCTTCAAGCACCAAGAGCCTGTGTGACGAAACCCGACACTACTTCGACCCTGTGCACCTGCTTCCTGTGGGTGAGGTAACATTGCAACGCCGGTGTTCCCACACTGGTACACACCTCTAGGGTCTGTGTCTAAAGTTTTGTCTTGCTAGGTTCAGCGGAAGTGTCCTTAAACTCTATTTGTGTAACTTTTACGCACCATTGACTTAACATTGGTACATGCTTGTGCTTTCAGCACTGCACCCGAATCTTGCGGGCTTTTCCCGACTTCAGCATTGCTTGTCCCGACTGCTCCCAGCGATTCCCTAGGCCTAACCACTGATCGATTGGTATCTCTTATACAATTTTTTTAGTATATGGTTAGAGTGGCCCCTCGCCCTCATCCAAAATTGTGCAACTTTGTATGTTATACTGTGCTTTTGATTTAACGCTTGTGCCCCTTTGTTCATAAAGAATACTGGGGATTACTTTTAGAAATAAATACATATATTTTTATAATATATACTTGTGTGGTGTCCTTTCATTTGATATTTCAGGACTGTGATTGGTAAAACAGCTCGCTTAACACGACCTCTTGAGTTTAGCCTTTAAGGCTGCTTAGTCTATGCTACCATTAAGATAGCTTGTCTATAAGGTTGACTTACAACCAGACACCATAAGGGGTTGTTTGGACTGATACAAGGTGGTTCCGGAATTGGAAACATCATATATCAGGCCAACTGCGCGCGCACACACACACACACACACACACACACACACACACACGCACACACCCCCCCCCCCCACCCTCCCCAGTACAACTAAGCCCCACTCACCGCATCCGCGCCACTCTGGACTTCTGCAGCCTCCGTGGGGCTCTCCCTCAGGCATGGGAGCCCTGCGTCACCACTGCTCCTCTGGGCCAGCCACTCCGTGGGCGCGGGCTTCCTGCAGAAGATGGAAGTCCTGCCCCATGACAGGCGTGACGCTCCCGAATTTCCAATTTCGGGCTGTGCACGATCACGGCTTGTTTAATTCTAGGCTAAGCGGCAGCTGTGAGTAATCGGTGTGCTTTTAACATTTTATTTATGGCACGATGCACTTTGTTATGCCTTGTTTTTTAATCCCGTCAACTGTGTTGACGTATGTTTATTTACTGTTCTTTACCACCTTGTTTTTATAACGGTACCCGGGACACGGTTGTAAGTGGTGTTACCAGCAGGCATTATTGTGATATAAATGTTTTAAAAGCCAAAGGATAAAAAGGTGAAGTTGACTTGGTCAGGTTCTAAACTCGCGATCTGCAGATCATACCAGATGTCAGATGCCAATACTCAATTTGCTGAGTCATCTTGTCGGGAGAAGTTTTATTTAAGTGTGAAGTAAGAGAAGTCCCCGGTAGTGACCTGCCTGGACTCCTGCATAAGCAGCTGTTGAAAACAGAACACAGCCAAGGAGTTAACAATACTTAAACCAGGCAGATGATTGCTATGCGAGTTTACGGTCACCATTTTAAAAGTGTTTTAATCCTCGAGTTATCACGATCTGGGTACATCGCAAATTTGTGTACTTTTTTTCTCGTGCCACAAAACAATGCCAGGTTTGAGTTATCTTTCAGTTATTACTTTAAAATTGTTTTGCTATGGAAGCACTTGTTGTTTGCAACAGTCCTTACAAGGCTCATTATAAAAGCTTGATCTTTAGGGTCCGCTGGGTATAGAAAGTGGAAGTGAAACATCTTGCAGAGTATATGTATAGCATCTCTAGCTCAATTTTATGGTCGGCTTTTTTAATCGTGAATAGGTGGCAAGCGTTGGTTGGTTGGTAGTGCGAGTTGCAGTAAGAATGGAATTGACACATGAAATATGAACGGAGTGAAAGAAGTAACATCATTGTTTTTTGTTACAAGTTTATGCAAATAATAAGGTCCATAGTAAATAAATTCTGTATCAGAAAAGGAACTAACAAAAACAAACCCCCCGGTAACTCGGTCGTCAGATTACAGTGCAGTATGGTTCTAGGCAGTGCCGGTGTGTGTACAGAGACTAGACGTCCTCAAGTGCCTTGACTCAGTTAGCAATGGCCAATGTTATATGTCCAAGGAGCTAGATTGCGTGGTTGGGGGAGGCTCACATATATTTCCCCTGTAGTCATTCCATCTGGACCATATTTCTACCCATTTGCGAGGACATCCTCTTGTGACATAAACCGTCTTCTCCTGCAGCATGCACCAGTCCATGTCACATTGCCAGTCCCTCAGTTTCGGCGGGTTAGGGTCCCCTCACAACCTCACAATGTTCCTTTTAGCCACTACCAGCCCAAGTGTCACCCACAGTTTCCCTCTGTGCGTCAGGTCAGTGGGTTCCCAGATGTTAAGTAGACATTTCTTGGCCTCAGGTCTAATTTCTACCTCCCACACCTCCTGCATGCAGTGCACTACTCTCCCCCAATACTGTTGCACTTTTTGGCACCCCCATAGGGTATGAAAGAAGGTGCCCGCTACACCACATCCCCTGCGACAGAGTCCATCTCCACCATTTCCCATCAATTGCAGCCTCGTACAGGAGATATAAACTCTATGTAGAATTTTAAGTTGAATTAGGCGCAGTCGGGCAGAAATGGCCACCTCACGGGGGGAGGCCAGAGCAGACCTCCATTCCTCCTCATCAATTTCCAACCCATCGGCAATCCATTTCTCTTTTAAGGGTAGTAGCAGGTCAGGGGAATTATTTATCAGCTTTTTGTAAGTGAGAGATATAGCGTGTTCTGGAATGTTCCCGTCTAATAGCCTGTCTTCCAGAGGGGAGCTTTGAGGCAGTGTGGTGCCAGGTGGAATGTGTGTCTGAAGGGAGTGTCGCACCTGTAGATATCTGAAGTATTCGGTGTGCGATAGGTCGTACGTGGCCTGCATTTGAGCGAATGTGTGAACTCCTTTGGGAGATACCAATAAGGTCCCAGTTCCGGAACCCCTTAGTCCGACCCAGGTTGCCTAACTTTTCGGACGCCCAGAGTGGTGTAGCCATGGTGAGGACCCCTGACCACCCCAATTGTTTCTGTGCTGTGTGCCATATCTGCACCGCGTGTTGTGTAGGCCCAGTAAGACGAAGTTTGCCCCGTGTAGAGTAGAGAGCTATTTCATAGTTCCCCCCAGGAAGTTGCCATCTGTCCATCCCATAGGCCGGATCATTCCCATCCCCGTAAGCCCCTTGATTAATCGCGGTGAGATGAGCTGCCCAGTAGTACTTGCCAATGTCGGGGAGGGCTATGCCACCGTCGTACCACCCCAGTGTGAGTTTTGACAGAGCAATACGCGGGGCTCCCGCCCAAAGGAGGGTGCGCTGTGCTGACTCGATTGCTTTAAAGTAGGTGTTAGGCACCATGTCTGGATAATTTTGAAGGGCGTAGAGAAACCTGGGCAGCGCCATCATTTTGAACAATATTTGCAAAAAATAGGCCAGCAAGGGGTTTTGTTTCAGAATTATGAATTTAAGCCACCATGGGAAATAAATGAATTGGTTACCCACATTAATATCAATACGTGACTAAGTTTGAATTATTATTAAAGCAATGTTATTACCACACTAATAACAAATAAGTACAAAAGCCGGGATTTTAGTCAAAGAATTATTATTTTCTTTATAGTAAATAAAAAGGGTACTAGAAAATGCATTTGGGATAAATGAGGAGCGGACTATATACTCCTACTATCAATCTCCAACATAAGTCTAAACTGCTAAACAATATTGGTATAATGATTTCAAACCAACAGAATAAGTGAAAATCAATATCATAGATAAAAATCAAGCAGAATTAGACTTCATAGTCGACGTTTCGGTCTTTTAGGTGTGATTTCATAAGACCATCATCAGGACTTCTTTATTGTGCATTTGGGACGATGACCCTAAAGAAAAATGCAGAAAACACCGCCTAGCGGTCAGTGATGCTGATCGGAGTCTGTCAGTGAGAATAGTAAAGTCCAGGCCTTCAAAACTGAATATGGTCACTTGGACAGATATTATTTACGCTCCAACTGTGAACTGTAAATTCGAGTCCAAACGGTGCATTGAATTTTGACACGATTTGAGAGGTTGTTAGAGAGCGGCACGTCTTGCGCAAATAGCGTCAAGGCAAGAGCTGTTCAATCACTGCTGTCGCCTTGACGCTGTTTGCGCAAGCCGTGCCGCTTGATTGACCGTCGTGGCTTAGAGAGGTAGAGGAGAATATCGTCCGCATAAAGGGATATTTTGTCTTCCCATCCCTCCGCCCATTCTATTCCACGAAAACATCATTCATTTCTTGACTGTTTATTTTATCGCTAGACAGCTTCACATGCCTTTTGCAGATAGCACGGCACGGACGTTTACATTCGGTCAGCACTTGCTTATATTTGTGTGGCTTTCATATCTATCGCATTCTGTAGCGCTTTATTTTACGACTTTCCTTCCTGTTCTTTTGTTTGTCCCACCTCTGAAGCATTTCTTCTTTGCCCTCCCTTTTGATTGACTGAGTGTTATCCTTCCACTGCTGACATATTATTTTTCTTTTTTCCTTACTTTCGTTGTTCAGTTAGTACTCCAAGAGTGCATGTCTTGCTTCTTTCTTAGGTTCTGCGTAAATCTGACAGCACAGTCATGCTTATTCACTTGCTCTCACAACCTCCGCCACCCCATTTCTCTTCTCTGCCCTACACTCAGAATGTTCCAATAATGAGCACTGCTGCAGCTTGGTGTCGAGCTCCCTTTAAAAAAAATGTTTAAATTATTTTTTCCATTATAGCATGAAGACAACAATATTATATATGTAACTTCGCGGCTGCCAGATCAGGTCAAACTCCGTATCCAGAATTGCAGTGCCTAGCAGGTGCATATGTATCTTAATAAGGCTATTTCCTGCCCCCTCTTGACTAACAAACTATAACCCAGGCCGAGCGGAGAAGATACTTCCTTCCAGAAACGTATTGCAACCGTCCCTTACTTTAACAAACGTCATTCAAGGTCCCCCCTTACGTTCCTCCATGGACCCCATATTTCATTACATTTTTGGGGCATCATCACTCGTAATACCTGTTCCTCTGCCTGCATGCACCAGTCCATATTAGACTCCCACCATTACTCCAACGTCTGAACGGAAGTGCATCCCCAGGATCTAATTATATCCTTTCTAGCCACCATCATAACCTCATTACAAAAATGGAGTGCATATTTGGCTGTGGGTCTGCCACCGTCTCCCTCCCCCTGATAACCAACCAGGGCCACTAGTTGAAGGGTACATACTGTGGATTCTCTCAATAGTCATAACTATTCTTCTCCGTGCTCCCGTTCAATATCCCTGTCCCCATGGACAACTCCAGGCCCTTTGTAATATTTCCAGTTAGACCAAGCAAAACCTGGCCCTTATGGCCACCTCTCTTAGATATTTACAAGCTCCTCCCCAGTCTGCATCCTCTAACCTCCCCAGGTCTTGTTTCCTTTTCTCTCTCAACTTAGAGAAAGTATTGACTATCATTAAGTAGGGTAGTGTAGATCTTCAGAACAGCATATTTGCTGAAGGGTGCTCCCAGAATTCTATACTCTAGTGGTGTTTCTTCTGCCAAATAAGGTAGCAGCTCTTTGTGGTGAAGAATATGGTTCACCTGTTGATGGTGCAAGTCTAGGTTCTCCACCAGCTCAAATTGTTCTTGTAACACAGTGAATGATACAATCCCGTACTCATTCCATACGTCCCCAACCCTGGATGTACCCATGAGATCACATTCAGGTGGTCCGGTGTATGTTCTCATCTCTCCTCACTCTATCTATCTATCTATCTATCTATCTATCTATCTATCTATCGCCCTCCCTCACTCTATCTATCGCCCTCCCTCACTCTATCTATCGCCCTCCCTCACTCTATCTATCGCCCTCCCTCACTCTATCTATCGCCCTCCCTCACTCTATCTATCGCCCTCCCTCACTCTATCTATCGCCCTCCCTCACTCTATCTATCGCCCTCCCTCACTCTATCTATCGCCCTCCCTCACTCTATCTATCGCCCTCCCTCACTCTATCTATCGCCCTCCCTCACTCTATCTATCGCCCTCCCTCACTCTATCTATCGCCCTCCCTCACTCTATCTATCGCCCTCCCTCACTCTATCTATCGCCCTCCCTCACTCTATCTATCGCCCTCCCTCACTCTATCTATCGCCCTCCCTCACTCTATCTATCGCCCTCCCTCACTCTATCTATCGCCCTCCCTCACTCTATCTATCGCCCTCCCTCACTCTATCTATCGCCCTCCCTCACTCTATCTATCGCCCTCCCTCACTCTATCTATCGCCCGCCCTCACTCTATCTATCGCCCTCACTCTATCTATCGCCCTCACTCTATCTATCGCCCTCACTCTATCTATCGCCCTCACTCTATCTATCTATCGCCCTCACTCTATCTATCGCCCTCACTCTATCTATCGCCCTCACTCTATCTATCGCCCTCACTCTATCTATCGCCCTCACTCTATCTATCGCCCTCACTCTATCTATCGCCCTCACTCTATCTATCTATCGCCCTCACTCTATCTATCTATCGCCCTCACTCTATCTATCTATCGCCCTCACTCTATCTATCTATCGCCCTCACTCTATCTATCTATCGCCCTCACTCTATCTATCTATCGCCCTCACTCTATCTATCGCCCTCACTCTATCTATCGCCCTCACTCTATCTATCTATCGCCCTCACTCTATCTATCGCCCTCACTCTATCTATCGCCCTCACTCTATCTATCGCCCTCACTCTATCTATCGCCCTCACTCTATCTATCGCCCTCACTCTATCTATCGCCCTCACTCTATCTATCGCCCTCACTCTATCTATCGCCCTCACTCTATCTATCTATCGCCCTCACTCTATCTATCTATCGCCCTCACTCTATCGCCATCACTCTATCTATCGCCCTCACTCTATCTATCGCCCTCACTCTATCTATCGCCATCACTCTATCTATCGCCATCACTCTATCTATCGCCATCACTCTATCTATCGCCATCACTCTATCTATCGCCATCACTCTATCTATCGCCATCACTCTATCTATCGCCATCACTCTATCTATCGCCATCACTCTATCTATCGCCATCACTCTATCTATCGCCATCACTCTATCTATCGCCATCACTCTATCTATCGCCATCACTCTATCTATCGCCATCACTCTATCTATCGCCATCACTCTATCTATCGCCATCACTCTATCTATCGCCATCACTCTATCTATCGCCATCACTCTATCTATCGCCATCACTCTATCTATCGCCATCACTCTATCTATCGCCATCACTATCTATCGCCATCACTCTATCTATCGCCCTCACTCTATCTATCGCCCTCACTCTATCTATCTATCGCCCTCACTCTATCTATCTATCGCCCTCACTCTATCTATCTATCTATCGCCCTCACTCTATCTATCTATCTATCGCCCTCACTCTATCTATCTATCTATCGCCCTCACTCTATCTATCTATCGCCATCACTCTATCTATCGCCCTCACTATATCTATCTATCGCCATCACTCTATCTATCGCCCTCACTCTATCTATCTATCGCCCTCACTCTATCTATCGCCCTCACTCTATCTATCTATCGCCCTCACTCTATCTATCGCCCTCACTCTATCTATCTATCGCCCTCACTCTATCTATCTATCGCCCTCACTCTATCTATCTATCGCCCTCACTCTATCTATCTATCGCCCTCACTCTATCGCCCTCACTCTATCTATCGCCCTCACTCTATCTATCGCCCTCACTCTATCTATCGCCCTCACTCTATCTATCGCCCTCACTCTATCTATCGCCCTCACTCTATCTATCGCCCTCACTCTATCTATCGCCCTCACTCTATCTATCGCCCTCACTCTATCTATCGCCCTCACTCTATCTATCGCCCTCACTCTATCTATCGCCCTCACTCTATCTATCGCCCTCACTCTATCTATCGCCCTCACTCTATCTATCGCCCTCACTCTATCTATCGCCATCACTCTATCTATCGCCATCACTCTATCTATCGCCATCACTCTATCTATCGCCATCACTCTATCTATCGCCATCACTCTATCTATCGCCATCACTCTATCTATCGCCATCACTCTATCTATCGCCATCACTCTATCTATCGCCATCACTCTATCTATCGCCATCACTCTATCTATCGCCATCACTCTATCTATCGCCATCACTCTATCTATCGCCATCACTCTATCTATCGCCATCACTCTATCTATCGCCATCACTCTATCTATCGCCATCACTCTATCTATCGCCCTCACTCTATCTATCTATCGCCATCACTCTATCTATCGCCCTCACTATATCTATCTATCGCCATCACTCTATCTATCGCCCTCACTCTATCTATCTATCGCCCTCACTCTATCTATCGCCCTCACTCTATCTATCGCCCTCACTCTATCTATCGCCCTCACTCTATCTATCGCCCTCACTCTATCTATCGCCCTCACTCTATCTATCGCCCTCACTCTATCTATCGCCCTCACTCTATCTATCGCCCTCACTCTATCTATCGCCCTCACTCTATCTATCTATCGCCCTCACTCTATCTATCTATCGCCCTCACTCTATCTATCTATCTATCGCCCTCACTCTATCTATCTATCGCCCTCACTCTATCTATCTATCGCCCTCACTCTATCTATCTATCGCCCTCACTCTATCTATCTATCGCCCTCACTCTATCTATCTATCGCCCTCACTCTGTCTATCTATCGCCATCACTCTATCGCCATCACTCTATCTATCGCCCTCACTCTATCTATCGCCATCACTCTATCTATCGCCCTCACTCTATCTATCGCCCTCACTCTATCTATCGCCATCACTCTATCTATCGCCCTCACTCTATCTATCGCCATCACTCTATCTATCGCCATCACTCTATCTATCGCCATCACTCTATCTATCGCCATCACTCTATCTATCGCCATCACTCTATCTATCGCCATCACTCTATCTATCGCCATCACTCTATCTATCGCCATCACTCTATCTATCGCCATCACTCTATCTATCGCCATCACTCTATCTATCGCCATCACTCTATCTATCGCCATCACTCTATCTATCGCCATCACTCTATCTATCGCCATCACTCTATCTATCGCCATCACTCTATCTATCGCCATCACTCTATCTATCGCCATCACTCTATCTATCGCCATCACTATCTATCGCCATCACTATCTATCGCCATCACTATCTATCGCCATCACTCTATCTATCGCCATCACTCTATCTATCGCCATCACTCTATCTATCGCCATCACTCTATCTATCGCCATCACTCTATCTATCGCCATCACTCTATCTATCGCCATCACTATCTATCGCCATCACTATCTATCGCCATCACTATCTATCGCCATCACTCTATCTATCGCCATCACTCTAGCTATCTATCTATCGCCATCACTCTAGCTATCTATCTATCGCCATCACTCTAGCTATCTATCTATCGCCCGCCCTCCCTCTATCGCCCTCCCTCTATCGCCCTCCCTCTATCGCCCTCCCTCTATCGCCCTCCCTCTATCGCCCTCCCTCTATCGCCCTCCCTCTATCGCCCTCCCTCTATCGCCCTCCCTCTATCGCCCTCCCTCTATCGCCCTCCCTCTATCGCCCTCCCTCTATCGCCCTCCCTCTATCGCCCTCCCTCTATCGCCCTCCCTCTATCGCCCTCCCTCTATCGCCCTCCCTCTATCGCCATCACTCTATCGCCATCACTCTATCGCCATCACTCTATCGCCATCACTCTATCGCCATCACTCTATCGCCATCACTCTATCGCCATCACTCTATCGCCATCACTCTATCGCCATCACTCTATCTATCGCCATCACTCTATCTATCGCCATCACTCTATCGCCATCACTCTATCGCCATCACTCTATCGCCATCACTCTATCGCCATCACTCTATCGCCATCACTCTATCGCCATCACTCTATCGCCATCACTCTATCGCCATCACTCTATCGCCATCACTCTATCGCCATCACTCTATCTATCGCCATCACTCTAGCTATCTATCTATCTATCGCCCTCCCTCTATCTATCTATCGCCCTCACTCTATCGCATCACCACAGCCTCACCACCACAGCATCACTATGCTCTACCACAGCATCACTGAACGCCACAGCATCACTCGTCGCCACCACAACATCAATCAGCGCCACCACAACATCAATCAGCGCCACCACAACATCAACCTGTGCAACCATTCAACAACAACTGGTTAAATATGTTCTCTCAATGTTTCAAGCTTTATTACAAATGTCACAAAAAGTGTTAATATTTCATTTCTGTTGGATTTTCGTCACAATAAAATACACTGAACATAATCTTCACAGAAGTTATTTACACACTTGTAAGCTATTGCCATTATAAATTACAATAACTTTTATTTAAGTATTAATTATTTAAACAATTAAAAGCCATTGTTATTTGTAATATCAAAACATCTAAGTCACGTAAATACAACACATATTGCATTACAAATGCTACAGGTGTCACATTTGCAAAAGTTGAAAATATTGGCATTGTAAATGACAAAGCTATTAATTTCGCTATTTTCAAACCCAACGCAAAAATAAAAAATTGGTCATTTACAATACAAATAGCTCAAACTTTCCTAATGCGAGACCTATTGCATTGCAAATGCTTGTTCTATTAAGGCCTTTGGTCTGCTACTACTCCGGCAACTGTAACAGTTTATTCAGCTTCCCCACTATTCGTGCACTCAAACGTTCAAAAGGGCTCTAGAATTGCCTATACACTACTGTATGGCTACATCTCTCTTCATTTTCAGGCCTACCTCTTACAGACACTTTTTTGCAGTAGGGATTGTAAAGGAGTCTGGTTCCACAGAAGCATAGATGTATTGCGGAAAAAAACAATCTGAGGATGGAGAGGATGCCCCTGCGCACTGTAGTCCAGGGGAGGAGCCACCTATCTCGTGATACTTCGAAGACTCTTCCAGGACAACAATGTGCAGTCATCCGGATCCAACACTAGGCAGCGATCTATGCATAGATATGAATTCAGCAGCCCACATGCCTCGAACCAAGCCTTCCTGTTCTACCAGTTTTGCAGAATATAATTCTGTATCATTCAGTGGGAAATGTACTTCTATATATTGTCAAATCTAAGCTTCCTCATCTCTTACTGGTTGTTTTCATTATCACCCTCTAGTGAACGTGGTGGATGATTTTCACTGTCTTACATATGTAAATCTTTCTGCGCCTTGTAATATAGAAGTTGTGGCTTTACTTTTTCCTTCTGTTTAATATTTCAATAACCATCCCCCCATGGTCTTTATGTCTAATGGCTTTTGAGTCATGTAATAGCCCAAGGTTTCCTCAGATTATCCCCTCATGACAATTTGAGAAATAAGGGGGTGTAAAAGAAGTATTTCTTTCAATAAAACGTATTACCATTTTTTTTAAAGAAGCAAATAGACTCAGCTATGCCACTCTACCAGCTGCCACACAGACATTACTCACCCTACACTCAGACACGTCACCCCTCTCACTTTAGTTACAGACACACATTGCTTTGCTCACACTCGCACACATACTGCTCACCCAGAACACTCACATGCAAACCCTTCAGGCTGCACTCATACAGTGTCCACACACACCCAGTGGACTCCTTGTTCACCCAGCAAGCAGCCATGTAGGAACACAGCTCACCCAGCACCCAGACAGCATCCTCACTCACTCTGCACTCTTGAAGGCACATTACTCACCCTGCACTCACACAGCATGCCTACTCACACTGCACTCAAACTCGTGCAAGCTTCTCCTTCAATGTCTTGGCATAGGTGCAGGGAGACCAAGACAGTTACTCACTTCAGATGGTAGGAGATAAAGACAAGAGCCTGTCCCGATACAGCACTCAGGCTTTCATTTTGTTTCAGTTCAAGAGGTAAGTGGGCATCAGCATGGTCCATTTATCTTTCAAACTAATCAATGTATATTAATGGAATGGAATTTAATTTACTCTGCATATGTCAGTGAAAACGGCATAGGCTTGTGTGATTGCTGCCGGATGTTTACTTCTCTCTGAAAGTCAACAATATTTTAACTGCTAGCCAGTATTTTTACCTACCTAATGAATTTGAATTTAAAATACTTATAAAGCGCTACATTCACCATGCGGTTTCTTGGCGCTATGGAGGCTAAAATAGCAGAGGAGAGGCAGTAGGAGCTGGTACAAAGAAGGAGAAATATGAGGACAATTTACAGAGGAAAGCCTGATTGAATAGGAAAGTTTTGAGGTCTTTACGGAAAATAGGATAGTGCTTGGCCAACCGTAGGTGGTCGGGGAGGGAGTTCCAAAAAGAGGGTGCCAAAAATGAGAAGTTGGCTCCTCCCCACTTTTTGCGCTTGTAGCGGGGTACCTGCAAAAGTGATTGAGATGATGAGCGAAGCTCTCTAGCGGGGATATACTCCCTTATCAGAGAGGCAATAAAGGCGGGAGCTGAGCCCTGACGCACCTGGAAGACCATACAACCCGTTTTGAAAAGGGATCGCTCCCTGACAGGCAGCCAGTGGAGCGCCTTCAATAAAGGGGTTGAGTGGTGAGAGCGGGGAAGGCCGTAAACTAGTCGGGCCGCCTGGTTTTGGACCAGTTGGAGCTTCCGTAGGCTGTATGCCGGAATGACGTTGTACAGGGCGTTAGCGTAATCCAGCTGGGAGATCACCAAGGCGGACAAGATCAGTTTAAGTGCCAGGGGAGAAAAAAAACGAGAAACAGCACGAATAGTGCGAAGGGTAAGAAAACAGGAAGAAACAACAGAGCTAATTTGTGAGTGGAGGGTAAGATGATTGTTAATTTGGATGCCTAAAGTCTTGACTGAGGAAGAGGGAGTGGGAGGGGGACCGAAGGAAGAAGGCCAAAATAAAGAGTTCCAGGGACTGGAAGAACCACCTGTGAGAACCAACTCAGTTTTATCCGGGTTCAACTTCAGATGGTTGTGGTTCATCCAGTCCCTAATAAAAATCATAGTAGTCTGAAAGTTGGAAATAGAATGGGAAGAAGAAGATAGGTTAAAGATGAGCTGGAGGTCATCCGCATAATTATAAACGGTGACCTCCAGCTGCTGGAGCGCGAAGATTAAAGGATAGATATAAAGATTAAACAAGAGAGGAGAGAGAGAAGAACCCTGGGGGACACCACATGTGACCTTAAGTGGGGTCACTGCCTAACTCTCCCACGAGGCAACCAGCAAATCAATGGACACGTGTGGGCTAGTACTGCAACCTGTCTTCAATCCACAATGGCGTACGCAGCTTCAAAAGGGTGGACAGAACCGATACTTGTGAAATCCTGCTGCTTGAGGCAACGATCACGGCAGGAGCAATACTGTTGCTCACTGTGCAGAGCAATATAGGCTTTGCACGTTACTTCGTCCCTCAAATTTGTCAACTGTCAAATAGACTGCGGGCTCCTCCTCTAGCATGTCCTCTGAAACAAAAGCATACTAGAATATGGGGTTTGTGAGGGGCTTGCATGTTTGTTGACACCTAGTCAGCCCTGCCTTTTTAGGTCGAGCCTGGGCAGCGCATGTGCTGCTCTGCGAGCCATGGTTTATTGGAGTATGTACTTGAAGCCCCGCCCACTTTCTGCCCATTTTTGTCATTGGCTTGTGTCATTGGCCTTCGTAAATGCTGGCTTCTGATTTGTTATTAGGCATGTTAGTCCCTCCTTAGTACCGCCTGGTCTTCATTTGTACCCTTCCATGAGGACTGCCCTTTTACTTCAGTTGTTACATGGTACGTCTTCTTTAGTCTGTAAGCACTATTTTCTTTGAGTTTCTCTCACTGCTAGAGGGCAGGAGGGTCTCTCCTGTGCAGTTGTGACCACCGACTTGTTTATTTAACTCGTAGCAAACCGGGAGTTCTTCAGGGGCCATAGGAGACAGAAGGGGGCAACTCAGCCAAACATTCAATTATTTGTAAGGTAATAGGTCTCACAGTTGGGAGAGTTTAAGCTATTGGCATAGGCATTTACAATGCCTTTTATTTAGGTTTTAAAAACCAAAACATAAATAAAAGGAGTTGTCATTTACAACGCCAATACCTCAAACTTGTGTAAATGCAAGACCTATTGGGTTGCAAATGCTTGTTTGTCTCTGGCGTTACGTAGACCCAGCCCAAGGTAGTAGGCCGTTAAGGCCCAGAATCAAGCAAACACAATGGCACTGAAAAATGTGGTGCCTACCACCCTGATAACAACACTACCATGAGCCTCCAGAGAGAGTAATCTCTCGCCCAGCCAGCGCATGCGCAGCTGTGTTCACTTATCCAGCTGGTTTAAAAAAATAACTTTCTTGTTACTTACTGTCTGAAACAAAGCACTACGAAGCCTTTCTGTAGCAACTCCATGTTTTTTTAAAAAATGTATTTGTTAGGGGCAATGCCCACTTTGCCTCTTAATGCCAGTAGTCCCAGCTTAATGTCCAACAATAGTCTGGCTAATAATCTCTGCGTCTTAGACATTTTTTGACTGCATCAATACTTTCATGTTCTTCTTGGAAGCTCTTCCACGATACGTCCGATCTCACCAGCTGACAAAACTCTAAAATGGATCACGTATTGGGGCACTGATGGTTTATGTTTATGGTGTACATTATAGCAAGTCATGCTTCCTTTGCCCTCTGATGCACAACCTTAAAAAACTTGAAATCTTCAGAAACATTCGTGGACCGAGCCAGTAGGTGGAGGAATAGTGCTTAGCATATGGATTAAAAACAGGTTAACACTGCCAAAATAGCTCTTGGTTCAGAAAGTATTTGCTTTGTAATAGACATGCACAAGGATTCAGGGATAGACATACTTCCCTTAAGATAAACTCAACCTTTGAAAATATACTCCTGATTTGTAATGCTGGCATGTACTGCTATTTCTTCTCCCAGCATGGCTTTAACCCCCGA
The DNA here is from genome assembly GCF_964261635.1 of Lissotriton helveticus. Classification (NCBI taxonomy): domain Eukaryota; kingdom Metazoa; phylum Chordata; class Amphibia; order Caudata; family Salamandridae; genus Lissotriton; species Lissotriton helveticus. Next base: position 1,531,182,342 of record NC_136061.1, read on the forward strand.
ACTCCACTGTATTTGATCATCTCTGCCCCGAGGACCTTCCTACCTCGAAACAAACCCTCCGAAACCCAAAAATAGCCCCTCCGTTACATACCTCATGAACTTTTCGATGGTGTGATTTGATGGAGGCTACTGAGCGTGCACTGAAGTCACAGTTCTCAAACTCGCAGCAGTAAGTGGGGCCTTTGCTGTGAGTGTCCAGATGTCTACGGAGATCGATAAAATTCTTGCAGCTATTGAAAAATAAAAAAAGGGGGTTGGGATTAAAATATACATAATTTGAAGGGTTAAAAAAGGAAAAAAAAAAAAAAAAAGTGTCATCAAGTTTAGACTTCAACTACCCACCAGACAGAATCCACCCTTGTGCAGCCATGGTACAAGTAAACATTCAACACGGTTATGCCATTCAACAAGGATACAAATTATAATTTAAAAAACACCAACCTAAAAACAAAAATACTACTTTAACAACTAACTCCGACTCACCAACTTCTTCCCAATCCTATGATCAGCTCTTGATGCCCATCTCCCACCCATTGAATTATTCACTTTACTCCATCTCCTTCCATGGCACTCTCACCCCAAACAGCAATCCTATTATTAGACACTTCCTCCCTTGAGCTCAGCTTCTCTACCAGAAATCGTATACTCAGTTTTGACACCACCCCTGTCCAGATGACTACATGTCATTTTTGTCCTACCTAACCCACCCTGTTTCAATACTGCATTCCAACCAAGTTAGACGCTTCTCCACTTTAAGCTTCCCTTTCTGTATCCTTTAGCACTTCCCCTTTAAAGCCTATTTTCCACCTCTTTACTGGATCACCTGTACTCGCAAAACTGGCACTTGTGCGGACGTTCATCGCTGTGCCGGAAGCGTATGTGATTTTGCAGCGAGGAAGGTTGGGGGCAAGTCATGTCACAGAGGGGGCACTTGTAGTAATTCACTGCAAATGAGAGAGATGATCGAACAAGACTTATTAGATGGGGACTGAAAGAGAACAGGCAGATATCTGGGTTAGGCAAGTCCAAACTGTTCTGTTGACCCACCATGATTCCGTATATGGTCACGAAGCAACCTCTCTGTTGCAAACCTCTTGGAGCAGTGCGAGCACTGAAAGTGCAACTCTAAGAGAGGGGAGAGAGCGAGGACAGGTTAGCCAAAGCGACAAAGTTAGGGCTGAGCTTTTACTGTAACATAAATGTAAGTTTTTTTTAATCATAAATGACAAAAAGACCAGATTTTGATGCACCTTCTCATAACGCAATATTAAACTTCAACACTCCTTGTCTGAGAAATAGCACGGCATAGAATTTTTCTGCTAAATTTCGACCTACCTGACCAACAGAAAATACAATGGCCAAGTGCTTTGAAATTCTACATTCGAAAATTGCCCAGTATTCATCTCAGGATTTAAGAGAGACAGTGGTTTAGCTTGCAAACATAGCCTGAGGATTGCTACGAAAGCATAGTGTCACTGGCGTTTAAGGTTGTTCGGAGAACGCAGCAGCTCTCCCAACCAGGCGAGGTCGCCCCCACACACCCCCGCTACTGCCTCCGTCTGCTGTGCCCTGCTGTTTCTCTCGTCTTGGCTGTGCCTGCTGACCTCGTTCTGCTGTGCCCTGCGACCTTCCTGTGCTCCTAGCTCTGCTCCCTCGTTTTTTCCCTTCCTGTGTTTTTTTCCTTCCTGTGCTCCTAGCTCTGCTCCCTCGTTATTTTTCCTGTTTTTTTCGTCTTCCCCTGCTGTGCCCCTTTGCTGCCCCCGTTGTTTGTGACGTGCCCTTGCCCCTGCACCTTTTCCTTGCTCCTTGATCTCTCTCGCTTCCCTCCCCGCGCTCTCCTCAGGGCGACCCAGCCGCCGCTGAGCCGCCCGCCGCCCTCCTTCCCGCCACTGCCACCCGGCGGACACGCCCCCCACCTTCCCATTCGCCGCCCCGCTCCCGCCACCCAGCTGCTCCTCCCTCCCGGCTCCTTCTTATGTCGCCCCCTCGTACGCGCAGCGTTGACGCGCAGCGGGCGCGCCGATTGTGCGCCAAAGGCAAGCCTGTCTGCGCTTGTCCGCGCCTGGCACGCGCCCAGCGCCAGGACCCCTGGTCCTCCCCGCCGATGGAAGACGACCCGTCTGACCTACGACGCCGCCACTCTCGACGCACTCAATGCCGGCCGGACCCACGCCTGCTGCCGAGCCACCCCGAGACGCACCCACGGACCCTTCACCTGCTGTACCTGCAAGTTCACCTGCCTCCGAACCTGCCCCGCACCCGCCAAGACAAGCATCAGCAGCAACCACCTCAAGTGCATCCTGCTCAACACCCGATCCATCCACAGACACGCTGTGGAACTCTGGAACCTCCTCGACGCTACATCACCAGACGTCGCCTTCCTCACGGAAACCTGGATGAACGCCTCCTCTGCACCCGACATCGCCATCGCCATCCCGGACGGGTACAAGATCATCAGGAAGGACCGCATCAACCAGACCGGAGGAGGCATCGCCATCGTCTACAAGAACACCATCCGCATCACGATCGACGCCAACGACTCCTTCGCCGCAGCCGAACATATCCACTTCCAGATTCACACCGACCCTAAGACGACCCTCAGAGGCACCCTCGTCTACAGACCCCCGGGACCACGCACACAATTCAGCGAAGACATCACAGACTTCATCAGCCCACACGCCCTCCCCTCCGCTGACTACATCCTCCTAGGGGACCTCAACTTCCACCTGGAGAACAACAAGGACCGCAACACCACCGCCTTGCTGGAAAACCTCGCCAACCTCGGACTCAAGCAACTGGTGAACACCCCCACCCACTACGCCGGCCACACACTTGATCCAGTCTTCTCTTCCAGCAAGTACATCACCTTCAGCCACGCCACCGGACTCCACTGGACCGACCACAGCTGCGTCCACTTCAGCTTCAAAAGAACGACGACCCACCACCACCCGCAACAGGTACCTCACAGGAATTGGAGCAAGATCACCGCGGACCAGCTCACCACCTCCCTCAACCAGAGCCCACCCGCCAACACAACGGACCCCAACGAAGCTGCCCGCAACTTCACACAGTGGCTGTCCGCCTGCGCCGACGACCTCGCACCACTGAAGAACCCTCCCAGCAGACCCAGAAGCAAGAAGGCATCCTGGTTCACCGACGAACTCAAGAACTCCAAGAAGACCTGCCGCACCCTCGAGAAAGCCTGGCTCCTCGACCGGACCACTGACAACATGACCGCCCTCAAACACGCTACCCGCAAGCACCACCAGCTCATCCGCACCACCAAGAAGAAATCCCTGAAGGAACAACTGGACAACAATACCCACGACAGCAAGGAACTCTTCAGCATCGTCAAGGAGTTCTCCAACCCCAGCACTGGCACCAACGACATCACTCCGTCACAAGACCTCTGCGACTCCCTCGCCTCATTCTTCCCCCGCAAGATCGCCGACATCCACGACAGCTTCGGCGCACGTACCCAACCGTTGAACCAACGCCCCCCACCGCCACCCTCCGCACCTGGACCACGGTGACCACCGAAGACACAGCCCGCACGATGAACACCATCCACTCCGGATCACCGACCGACCCCTGCCCACACCACGTCTTCAACAAGGCCGACGCCACCATCGCACCCCAACTCCGGAACATAATCAACACCTCCTTAAACACCGCCACCTTCCCGGAGAGCTGGAAGCACGCCGAGATCAGCGCCCTCCTGAAGAAACCTACAGCGGACCCCACCGACCTCAAAAACTTCCGCCCCATCTCGCTCCTCCCTTTTCCTGCTAAAGTCATCGAGAAGATCGTCAACAGACAGCTGACCGCCTTCCTCGAGACGAACGGATCCCTCGACCCCTCGCAGTCCGGCTTCAGAGCCAACCACAGCATCGAGACCGCCCTCATCGCAGCCACCGACGATATCCGGACCCTGCTCGACAAGGGGGAAACAGTGGCCCTCATCCTCCTGGACCTCTCCGCTGCGTTCGACACGGTCTGCCACCGCACCCTAGTCCAGCGCCTCAGCAACATCGGTATCCAAGAGAAGGCACTGGAGTGGATCATCTTGTTCCTCGCCGGAAGAACACAGAGTCCGCCTCCCCCCGTTTCGCTCCGAGGCCACCGAAGTCATCTGCAGCGTCCCGCAAGGATCTTCACTCAGCCCCACCCTCTTCAACGTCTACATGAAACCTCTTGCAGCCATCGCACGCCAGCACAACCTCAACATCATCTCTTACGCCGACGACACCCAGCTGATCCTCTCCCTCACCAGAGACCCCGACACCGCCAGAACCTGCCTACACGAAGGGATGAAAGACGTCGCCGAATGGATGAAGGACAGCCGCCTGAAACTGAATTCGGACAAGACGGAAGTCCTCATCCTGGGATCCTCGCCCTCCGCCGGGGACGACTCCTGGTGGCCCCCAGCCCTGGGCACCGCACCCAAGCCAACGGACCACGCACGCAACCTGGGCTTCATCCTGGACTCCTCTCTCTCGATGACCAGACAAGTCAACGCTGTCTCCTCAACATGCTTCAACACCCTGCGTATGCTTTGCAAGATCTTCCGCTGGATCCCGACCGAGACCAGGAAGACTGTCACTCAGGCACTCGTCACCAGCCGACTGGACTACGGAAATGCCCTCTACGCCGGAACCACAGCGAAGCTACAGAAAAGACTCCAGCGCATACAGAACGCCTCCGCCCGACTCATCCTGGATGTCCCCCGATGCAGCCACATCTCCAGGCACCTGAGGAACCTGCACTGGCTCCCCGTCGACAAGAGGATCACGTTCCGGCTCCTCACCCACAAGTCTCTCCACGACCTGGGCCCCAAGTACCTCAACGACCGCCTGACCTTCTACACGCCCACCCGCCAGCTACGTTCCACCAGCCTCGCCCTCGCAGCCGTACCACGCATCCGAAGAGCCACCGCCGGAGGAAGATCCTTCTCTTACCTGGCTGCCAAGACATGGGACTCCCTCCCCATCCACCTACGGCTGACCCAGGACCATCTCGCCTTCAGAAAACAACTCAAGACCTGGCTGTTCGAGCAGTAGCATGCACCTTCCCCCAAGCGCCTTGAGACCCTCCCGGGTGAGTAGTGCGCTATACAAATACAAATGGTATGATTGATTGATTGATTGACATCTAAGGCAAAATAGGATGGGGTTTCGGGGGAGGGGGTGTGGACAAGTAGGGAAGGGGTAGACCGTGATGAACCCAGAAATACTACAAAAGAACACGATATTTAGAAGACCTAAAAGGAGGCAGAGACATCAACGAACAAATGAAAAAAAGAGAACAATGGCAGACTATACTAATCACACCACTCTAAAAAGTCAAATCAAGAATAAGTGCTCGAATATGTCAAAGTCGCAGAAAGATCTAAAAGCAGACACCTGCTGGTAAACCCTCCTCTCAAGTGGCTTCCATATCATCGAGGGCAGCTACCAAAACGGACCCCGTACTCTGCTCAAAATGAAAGCTGGAATGAGAGCAGTCTAGGAGCCCAAGACAGTGAGAGCCATTCAGGCCAGTGTTTGAAAATTGCAGAGTGGAGAACAAATGGGACAATCCGACTTCAAGTTGTCCGTGTAAAATTCTGGCTTAATGTAATATTTATTGTCTAAGTAATAATTATCATAAAATAGCACAAGATAAAAAATGAACCACATTTCGCCAGTAAGACATTCACTATGAGCAAATATAGAATAACAGAATACGACAGCAAAAACAAGATATTAAAACAGTTTGTGCATATTAATATTAAAGTGCCTATAGTTTATCAATGCACTATCAATCCATTAAATATCAATATTAGATTAAGCAAAATAACTTCATGTGAGCACAGTGTTTAAAACTATGTAACTTAGTGCAAAAGAAGAATTATATCAATGCTAACGCTTTAGGATGAACATTTAAACATTTTGTCCACCAAAGCCAGAAACTTAACCTGGCAAATAATTGGAATGGATTTGCCCAACAGTCAAAGCTTAATTGGTTGACATGTTCACTCCTGCTTTTAAAAACATTGGCTTTAAAAGAATATGACGTGCCTCAAAAAAATACAGACAGACAAACAATGTGTCAAAGTTTCTTATGTATAACCACAAAGTGTGCAGCAATTGGTTGTCCATTGTTGTATCCCATCTGGAATTCCATCCTTGGTCGGATATATGCCAAAACGCAAATATGCGGACATGTAAGGCTGGATTTCCAGTCTATCAAAAGAATTTCACTGCCCAAGCATGCCCAAGCATGCATCTTTGCTGCCAAAACATCCTTATCAGCTGTAAACGAGAGTACTTTGGTTTTGCGGTTCAGGGAGAGTTTAAGAGAGGCTCTAGTCATTGCCCGAAGCTCCGACTGTAGCCAAAAGTCTGGAGACAGTTGAATGAATACGATGTCCAAGCACCATCATGGGTCAAGTAATTTATTTCCTGCCAACACACGTTCGCCAAAGTGCCTGGATCAGATAGCGAACACATACATTTGAGAGATGCCACCTGCCTTACTAAGACTTGCGCTTCGAGACCAAACTCTAGGCGAACTCCAGTTTTACCAATTTCATTTGGAATCATAAAAAACTATTTACATGTTTTGGTCTGAAGTAAGTCAATTTTGCATCCTTCCCTTTAAATATATATGAACCATAAGCTAAGGCTGGAATCAACTTGGCTCTCATAATTTTCACCAGATGGTCATACAATTGGCACCTAAGTTGGTCTCATAATAATTTAAAAGCAAAAACAGAGGACGATGACTTGGCTCTTAAAACATTAAAATGCCATTTAAAAGAGACCTTATCAATTAGAATTCCCAAATATTTATAGCTCCTAATCACATCCATTGACATTCCTTTAGCATACCATGCTCTAGTCTTGGAGTTTGATGTCCCTATCGACATTATATTGGTTTTCTTAAAATTTAATTCAAGACCATTCATAGCTGTATATTCTTCAAAAGAATCTATAAGTCGCTGTGACTAAGTAGGATCATATCGTCCGCATATTGTAAATATTTTATGACAGTTAGCAAATTTAGGTGGCAAGGGATTGCTCTATTCCAAATGTTGGTACACATCAGCCATAAAAAGATTAAATAAATATGGAGCAAGTACACATCCTTGTTTTAGACCGTTAAAAGTTTTGATTTTCCGAGACAGACTGAAGACATCCCCAAACTTTACCTGAACCCAGGTGTTTGTATATAATACAATAATTGCGTCCAGTAGTTTACAAGGAGTGCCCCACCCTAAACAAATTCCCATAACATGGCTCATGGAACACAGTCAAATGCTGCTTTTTGATCTACAAAACAGACATACAGATTGTTTTTTCAAAACTGCTCTCTCTGCCATCAGGGTTAGGGTTAGTAAGTGTGTAACTGTGGACTGGCCTTTACGAAAACACAATTGATTGATTGGTATTAGATGATTGTCCGCTGACCATTTTTTCCAGATCCTCCAATAAACGGATGGCAAAGACTTTTGCCTCAACAACTTAAGTCTATTAGTCGATAATTGGTCGGATTTTCAGATGGACAAGTTTTGTAAATAGGTTGCAGGATACTTCCTTGCCACGTATCAGGGACTGCATTCATTAGTAGAACCTCATTATATAGAGGAAACAGAACCTCTGCCCACAAATCTGGGTTTGCTTTAAAAATGGCATTTGCAAGATCATTTGGGCCTGGGGCCCCATTTGGTCTAATCTGTCAAATTACAGTGGATACTACTTTCTGTAAGAGAGCCAGTAGGAATAATGCTGCTGAATAAATTAGTCTGCTTAGTTTCATTTCAAATAGTACACTTTCGTCTGCTCCACTTCCCTCGAGCTGTGGAGGGAGCAACAGGACTATACAAAGTAGCGATATAATCAGCCCAATCATTTTCCGTTATATTAGCACTCAGGCCCTATTCTCACTATTTTTGAGTTAATTAATTAACCCCCAACAGGCCTTCGAGTGATTAGCCTTACTAGCACTTAATCTATTCCATAGTTCCTTCTGGTAAGCAGTCTAGACCTTCCAAAGTTCTTGCCTACAATCCGTCCTTAGCCTCCTCATCTTTCAACAGCCTACTCTTCGAAAAGAAAACTGTGTCTGACTATATATTGATCTTGTTGCTCTGTTGAAAGCCTTCTTTTGTTGGTAGGCGTATACCACTTTAAATGATATGAGTAGTTTAGCTTTGAAGACCTGTTTTGGAGCAAACTATTAGTTCTTCAGTTGCCTTATCACTACTACATGAATCAATTAAAGATTCAGAAAATGTTAGAATTTCATCTGGTTTAACTGAATGCAAGAGCATTCTTTTCAGATTATAAACAGATGATACTTGTTGAAGAACCATGGATTTTTGCAAATGTCAAATAGACCAGTATAAGGTTAGTTCCTGAAGGTTGTGATCACTTTGTATTCTCAGTAGGACAGTATAGCATACAATATTGCTGGCCATATTATGCGTAATAAAAGTATAATCTATTATGGAACTATGTTTCAGATTTTTTTAAGTCGGTACTGTAAATGAATTTTCTGTGAAGGTTTCACTCAGCATTACCAAGCCTAGATGACACATTTTCTCGGCAAAATTGGGCAATACTTCTACTTGGTTTATCAGATGAATTCGTTGTTAATTAAATGACGGGTAAAATCCCCAGAGATAATTAAGCTGGTATTTAGATGTTGATGCTCAAGAGTTTGAATTATTTCCCACATGGAGAACAATCGGGTCTTTAATATTTGACCTCGTACTCTGGTAAATATTAAGCAGTATCACAGGGAAATGAAAGTATAGTTTACTGCATTGAAGCCAAGTCATCTGAAAATCAATTGCCTGACTCTTGGCAGGCAAACAGTAATGTAAAGCGAAAGACCTCCTTAAGCTCGACTTTGCTGTGAAGATCGGGTGGTTGGCATGATGAATTCTTAGAATCCAATAGTTGGTATATTTTGTTCTTTCAATGTTTCCTGAAACATCAAAATATCGAAGGTCTGTAGAAAGGATAACGTATCCGAATCATCCATCAAATTTGCCAGCCCGTGCACATCCCAGGAACATAATTTCATAGGCCTATCTGGTTTACCAAGATCATTCAAACAATCCGTGCCACCAGATTTTGTTTTAGAATAAGTGACCAGGAAGCCAAGCCTCTTTGAAATCCTTTTTTCTCTGGAAATGTTCACAAGTACGTACTCCTGAGAAAGCATTCCTTATTGTAAGACCTAAAATGATGGCTTGGTTGTTAAGTGCACCAGTCGCTCCTCGTAACAGGGAACTCAACTGTTTTGAACTGGTCTTTGTGATGGTAAACAAATCTTTATTTTTGGGTGGATCTACAGGGATCAGTAAAGTTGGGTATTTTGGGAGAGCAGGTCTATTAACCTCAATACCCCACTCCAAAAAGAATGATCTACTTTCATATACTTTATTTACAATATCATTATTAGACCAGAGAGTGAGAATGTATTCACCTGAAGATTTAGAAGGATCCTGCTTAAATTGTACAGATAAAAGGTCAGACAGAGGTATGCTAGAGCTAGAACTGAGGCTGTCAATTTTAGTAAAGAACCTAAATTAAGAATGTCATAACGGCCTCTGGATTCATATAAAGGATGGAAAATAGTCTTTACATTGTTATTGGATGGATTAATTAGTTTGTCTTAACCCTTCAATAGGCCCAATACAATAGTCAGTGTTTGGGTGCTGTCCATCTGCCATTGAACGTATACAAGAACTCTTACAGGAAGGGGTAGCCGACACTTCAACAGTTTCTCTTCTCCTTACTAACCTGCGTTTATTCTGTTGCATGGAGTTGCTTAACCTCTACCGCGCTAGCGGGTTTTCCCGCTGTGCGCTGAAATTTGAAAAATGCGCGGTTTGTGACAAAGCCAGCTCGTCATCCGCGTAGCGTAGGTAACACCCATGACGAGCTGGCTTTGTCATCAGCGCTGAAGGGGTTAAATTGGTGACAACTGGGCTAGCATTTGGTGCCTTCACTGACTTCTCCAATACATTTGAAGGTTTTAATAGGCCATAATCTTTCTTTGAACGATTGGTGTACCCATTTTCTCTATTGTTGCAAGACTACGTTTGTAAGATACAGATTTTTTGTTGGCAGACCTCTTTATTGGAGTATGCACATTCGCCCTCATTCTCACTATTTAGCTATTCCACTGATTGCTGCTCAAGATCTGAGTTAGGTGAATTTCCCAAATTAATATTGAGGGGGCAGGGGTCTATACTATCTCTAGCTTTCAGACAGCTGAAGCGGATTGAGACGCTCTTAGATTTAAATATAGGAAAATAGTCAGTGTGTTTCAATTCTAACCTGACGGGGATACAAAGGCTTTCTTAATTTTATTCTGAGCTTTTCTTAACTTCTTTCTGTCCCTTTTTGTAAGCCTACATTGCGCATTGGTGCAATCGGGAGTGGTAGGGACATCTTGGACATGCAATACTTCACTGTCAGTCCCTCCCTCCAATAAAGGAGCATTTTAACCCTTTCCATCCACCTTAACTGCCTCTAAATGTGTTGTATTACGGGATATCTCAATTAGGGTTTTACTGTACCACTCTGGGTGCCCAGTTGGATGCCTGGATAGGACAGCAGTACAATCGACTAAGTGAACAACTGGGTGGGTACTTTGAACATTTGCATAATCATGATGGGACGACCTCACTTGGGTTTGAACTAGAGTTCGGCAAAGGCAATACGACGGGCTCAGTCCTTGGTTTAGGGGCCATTTTTTAAACTTCATTCACAAGAGCTCCTACTATTTTTGGAAGATCTGAAACATAATACAATATGCAGGTGCGTGTTATTTATTATTTATATCAGAATGAGCTCTAACAACCGAGTTGGTTAGATTATGCAATTTAGAATAAATTCCTGCTACGTAAAGCACAAGGGTGTTACGCAACTGTACCTGAATATTTAATTTATCAGGATAAAAGTTTAGAACAGCTGTAATTGAATCCATTGTACTCACCATATTACCCCAAAATCCAGTGTCGTTTGATTGTGGATTTGTAGGTAATAAACCTGCCTCAGAGTCTATTGTATCATATTTTGAAAGAAAGGATAGATCAGCAAATTTCAAAGAATTGTTCAACTGATTTGCCTCTATGTTGCCTGGCTCCGACACTTAAGGATTGTCAAAATTTTCTTTCAGTTGTGTAAGAGTTGGTTTTGGATCCAAATGGTCATTCTGGATTCCCATTTCAGATACAACTGTACTTGCAGGGCCTCAACCTTGTAGACAGCTGAAGTGCTTAGACAGTGCCCACATCTCTAGAGACTGCAGCAGAAGATTAAACTGAAGAGTTCAACAAAGCAGCTTATTTAGTTTCCTTGTAAATTTCAATCTCTTCATATGAATCGGATGTTGCCAACTGATCATACAGCGTCTAGATAGTCTGCACTGGAGGAGCAAAAACATAGCGACTGAGGGAGGCTCCTAGGAGATGTTGAGAGCACCACGGTAGCCTTGGCCTCATATAAGCAAGCTTGTTTTTTTATTTAATTTCTTTTGTGTACTTGATTAGTTGGTGTCAGAATGTAATTTTCTATGGTTTTCTTGTGAGGTACAAGTTTCCAAACTAATGCCAGAAAATGTGTAATTCATATGAATGTTTTCACTCACATGATCAGTCTATAACGTTATTCCAAAGCTATTAGCCTGCTTGTGTCTGAACGTCAGTGTGTGCAAATGACAGCAAGTGGCAGGGTGTGTCTTGCAGGTGGTTTGTTTCCAGACATGCAGGACCAATCCTTCCTGCAGAAATCTTTCTTTCAGTCTTTAATTAGTCTTCATCAGGGCTAAAAACTTAGTAGTGGAAAGAGCAGTCTGCTGGAGAGCTGGCAAGCTTCCAGCTAGTCAAAAGTGTGCAACACTCCTCTTTTCCTTCCAATGGACTATATGGGGTATAGGTCCTCAAATTGCCCCAGTCAGCCAGTACCGTCGATACAGAGTGGGCGGGCATTATCTTCAGGCATCTTGCCATGAATGAGGTTTAGTCTGCGACAGCCACAGAAGAGGGCCAGTACTGGGAGGATCAAGGCTGATAAAAATACAGTCCATTGATGGTACAAAATGTGCATGGTCTTCAGCAACATAAACTGAAAGTACGCTGTCGAGAGCCCATTACCAGCCAGTGTCAATCTGAGACATGGGTAGAAATGCTGGTTGGCAGCAAATACCCTAGTCAAAGAGCACAGCAATCCCAAATCAGCATAGGTCTATGTGCCAATTTTTTTTTTTTTAGAGAACTGTGATATAGAATGCAAAGCAAGGGCTGTCACAGCTGTCAATGCTGTTTGCTACAGACACCTCACCCGGTTTACTCAAGGGACCCGAACCACCACGGCTAAATTTAAATTCAGGGCTACTAGAATTATGCAGCAGAGGAAAACCAAATTATGCGGCAGTTTTGACTAAGCATGGGCGGATTTTGCGGATTGGCAATCCGCGAACTTGCGTATTTACGGATTCGCAATCCGCGAAGATCCGCGAACTCTAGCGGATTTGCGGATTTTTCCGTTTTTTGTGTTGGCGCGTGTTCGCGCCGATTTTGGGACAAGTTCGCAATTGCGAACTTACTTTTCGGCTTGCAACGGCCGCGACTATGTTGTTTCTACGTCTGGTTTATCATCACAGGTTCACAGCACCCTCTGTTTCACCACTGCCACCCTCTGGGACACCCATGCCACCCTCTAGTACATCCTCACAGGCACCTATTAGGTTTATTTATTACTGTAGATTATGGTGGTTGAAAAAAGCTAGCACACCTGCCCTTCTTCAACTGCCATCAATTAATTTGTGTTTCATTAATGTGTCAGTAATTTTGAAAGTTCCAGTCTGGCTGGCACCTGCTTCCTTCCTTATCTGTAATTTGCTTTTTGTTGCAGTGAAATTTTTTTTTTACAGGACCTTTATGGTGCTATTCTATGAGCCTGCTGTTTGGGTCATAGCAGGGTCATAGAATTGTTGCAAACTCTGGAGGGGCCCATCAGGAAGCACTACCTTGAATGTTACTAATGTTAAGTTTGAACTTTTGCACCTGCTCATTGCTTTCATTTTAGCTAAAATCGTTTTTTTTGCAATTTCGCGCGTTATTTGGGGCGCGAATCCGTGCGAGATCGATTTCGGAAGCCGCGAATACGTGCGAATACAAAATTGTTTTTGTTGCGACGTGTATGTTCGCGTGATCTTGCGCGTGTTCGCGAGGCGCTTCTAGCTATTCGTTTGCCAAGTTACCCTATCGGTCGTACACGGGCGCGGCCATCTTGTTGGCGTGACGTAATTCCGTTTCCGCCCGCTATGTGTAATCTCGCAAAGTGTGCTGCTCGCGAGTACAATTTCGCGCGTACTCGCAAGGAAAATCTCGCGCGAACTTACCCACGCGGTCGTGAACGGGCGCGGCCATCTTGTTTCTCATTCATTGCTATGGTTCTGGGCATGCTTTCTGTATCCTCTCTCAATCTCTGCCATCCTTTGCTTGTTTGAAGTTTTTTTGATCTAATTTTACTTATTATCTAACCCTCTATTTTTCTAGCTCTATATTTTTGTGTTTTCTGCAGCTTTTATTTACTTTTAAACTACTTTTTTAAACTCTTTTCTTTTCTTCTTCACTATTCTATTTCTTCTTTATCATTTAAGTTTATTTCTGCCCAGACCATGGTAAAGGGAGCCGGGAAGCACCCTGAGAAGGGGAAGGGTCCCGCACCCCGTGCCCGGCTCCCGTGCGGGCGTTTAAGGGGGGAGCAAGTGGTCCCGAGGGAGATCTTCAGCGCGGAGGAAGTGGCGGCACTGATCTTCCATGTCCAGCGCCGCCTCCCCAAGACGATCCTGGGAGGCGGCAAGATCGCGACCGGCTATGGCATCCGGGAGCGCCGCCAGCGGTGGGAGAAGGTGTGCCGGGCCATGTACAAGATCTCTGGGGTCCGGCGCACATATAACCAGGCCACCCACCGCTGGACCGATGTCATGGACCGGGAGCGGGACTTGCTGGACGCGCTCGGCGTAGAGGTCCCCGGGCTTGGTGAGTAGTAGTAGTAGTACATTTACTACTCTGTTTTATCCTGCTCTGTTATTTGCAAATCTTTGTTCTTTACCAAGAGCAATAATGCTGCCGATTACATTGAGGTAAATTATATTTCAAAATCTTCTATGCATTTCATTTTCAGGTGCACTGCTCTCCTTCTCAGTAGCCTTGCTTGCTACTATGCTTCTTTGTTTTGTATGTTGTGTTCAGAAGCATTTCATTGGCCTGAGAAATTATGTATCAGTGTACTGTAAAGAAAAGAACTGCGTAATGCTAGACAGTAAGGGTCATATTTTCAATTACCGGCGCATCCCTGCAAAGTAGCAGGGATGCGGCAGTAATTGTGTGCCATGCCACCACCACCCATTGGCCCAAAACGTCACAGAAGCCTTACGCATCTGTGCCGTAAAGGCAGCGCATTGCTGGAGTTGCGTGCCAACGATGGCGCAGCTCCAGCAATGCTCTGGGGTACCCTATCTCCCCAATGCTGCATCAAGCCGTACGTCGGCTTCAAGCGCGCAGGGTTTGAGTCATGCATCATTGTCCTAAAAATGACTGATTGACATCTTGTAGATTTCCCTCAGCCACTTTTAGGATTCGTTCCTGCGCAGGTACGCCCTCCCTTGCGCCGGAACGCCCCCTGATGGCGCAGGGCTTTACAACGTGATGCATCGCCCATATGCCCATATGTGTTTTTTTTTTTTATATATACGCCGCACCAACACCATGGCGAGTCTTTTGTTCTGCCGCTGCGTCAGAAAAGGCACGCAACAATGGAGGAAAATCAGCCGCAACTTCCGCAAGGGACTTATAAATCAGCCCCAACAGACTGAAGTCCAGTGTCCTTCCTTTAGACAGTCACATGGCTATCAGAAGAAATAGTGGCGGTGGTGGCGGGTGGATTGATAGTTTGAGTATTCACTGATCTGCAAGCAGGATGGACTTTGTCTGTCACGTGTTGCGCACTACTGCCTGCAGTGCCAGGCCTAGGCAAACCTCTTTAGTAGTCTGTTTATTGAGTTACATAGGAACTTTCTAAGTCAACGTTCCGCAAATCAGGCAATACGAATAACGTAGTATACCACATGAGATAGATCCCGTGGAATAGTTGTCTATCTATTTGCTATTTTTCCAAAATATGTTGTTATTGTTCTTTTGAAATGTTTGATTTGGTTGAAAAATCTCATCCATGTTTTATGGTTTTTCTTTCTTTCATGTTGTACATCAGCTCCCCCCAAGGGCAAGAGGACACAGGAGGAGGGTGCTGAGGATGCAGGCCAGGATCGGGCAGGCGAGGGCTCCTTTGCTGGCCCCAGTAAGTTTACATTTTACTAAACAGTACCTATTTTTTCCTAGCGTTCCTCATTCGATTTTTTCTAAATCGTCTTTGATCTTCTTGTAGACTGGATATAAATTCTTATCCTGCCTCGAATATGACTCCCTGTGGTATTACTAGACTATTCTTATTAGTCTGTCTGTGTAGCTAACTAAGATTGGACATTTGGCAATTCCATTGGACTCCCATTATATTCAGCAATACCTCTATGCACTGTCTCCTTACTGACTAGATAGTGTGGCAGAGTCATTCAGCTCCCGAAGTCACCGATTATAGATCCCCAATGATCTCTAGATTATCGTACGCAGGACAAGAGAGTAGTACGGAGTCACAGCACAGTCAAGAAGTGTCAGAGGCACTCATGCTTGCAAAAATTCCAAAACCTTTAGCTCATCCACTCTAGTCTAGACGAACAAAAACCACAGAGTCTATTTAAGTGTAAAAGCTTTATTAAAAGTAAACACATTTATTAAAATCTACTTTGTCATAAAACTATTTAACTGTAAACGGAAAAGTGGTTAGTGCTGACGATTAATTGGACACATTTCTTGTGGTCGAGCCGAACTCTCACCTACTTTGAACTTGATCCTGGTCGTGTTCTTAGGGCTCAGGAGTCAAGCTTCTGTCTGTTAGGAGAAAAAGTGGTGCGTGTTAAAAATCAAAAGCAAGCATTCATCAGTTGTGCATAAAAGTGCAGCAAGACAACAGCCTTCCCTGGAAAATGGGACATTTTTACTATGGAGTAGACAGTCACAAATTATTACATTGTATTCTGTTTTTTTAACATTTCTCCTAGACCAAATATTATATAGTAGTGAGTGGTGTATTCTAACTTTCTTAAATGTACTTTGTAGGTGTAACATCTGGTGACGGGGCCAGCGCGGAGGTGGCTGTGTTGGACTTGGACTCGGAGGCCTCTGGGGAGGATGCGGCGTTAGAAGAGCTGGTGGCCGTTCCTGTGGGGGATCAAACGGTGGTGGCGGAAACAGGTAAGCTATATATTCCTTACTTATTGAGATTGAAGACTGCATAGTGTGCTTTCTGCACGGGTGTATTACAATTACAAATCAACCAGGTAGTAGCCTCCTCGAAATGTACTTCGACTTAGCTGTGAAGTTTTTGGTGAGAAGAATCCCAATAAGTTCTTAGACGAACGTGATGGATGGGATGAACGAAAAGCGAAAGAAGGGTGTAAGTAAGTGGGACGCGAACTTGTATGATGGCTGGCAAAGAAGAACGATATGTGTTTGCTTGGACCCAGAGGTGGCTGGGAAGGAAAGAATATGGTATGGTGCATGGCTGGGTCAATGATGAAGCAAGGATGGGTGGAAGGACAGCAGCCTGGGTGGGTGAAACAGAAACTGTATGTGTGCGTATACTTTGAATGAATGGATGCCTGGAGCATGGTATTCTCTGACTCTTACATAGCAAATGTGTATCTAGAGAGAGTAGATGGTCGCCAGGTGAAGTAAGTGTTACCTTGAAGAGCATGTACCACCGCACCCGCACGTCCGTCCCAGTGCAGGGAAGGCAAGGAAAAGAAATTGTAAATGTGTCCAATACTACCATGAATAGTAGCAGTACTTTGTATTGCGTTTGCATTCACAGCATATATCTGGTTATTACGGTGGACACTCCGTACCTCTCTTAATAACTTTAGTTTACTTGTAGTACGTCATTCATGTGTGGGTGTATCACTGTGTTCACTCAATATTAAGCAAAGCACCTAAAGTCATCTCATCTGTCATTAAATACGTCCCATGTGAAGTGATAGATAATCAAATTAGTTAGCTTCTTCAGTTTCCTTTTCTAGTACTCATTTGCACTGTAGGGTGAAAGGTAAATTAATTAAGCAGTAGCCCTTGTAACAGAGTATTCTCAGTGCCACCCGTAATAGAAAAGTAATAGCTTCACCACCTGCATGTACTGGACCGGTACAGTAACGCAAGTCTGTCTCCATCATCATGGTGTGCAACTTTTTTTCTCGGGTGCAACTTCACTGTGCTGTGTCCATGTCATTCTGCCGGCTTGCATAAGATAACATACCCATTTCCCTAAACAAGAGAGAAGAAGAAGAATAAGACTGGTGTACTGTCATAGTCGACTGTAATGGAAGTCCATAGTGGTCGTAGAATTAGTTCATTAAACTACCACTACTGTTAGAGCAAGGATGCAGAAGTGGGAGGTTACATAGATACTGTCCTCAATAGTTATGTACTGTGCTTTCAATTTGCTACTTGTACTCTGTGACCCAACTTTCGGCTCAATCACTTTGTGTTATTAATAAGGAGCATTGGTTACAGACTATGTCTTTCTTTCTTCATATAGTTGCTCCTTCCAAATCAACAACAAGGAGGGAGCAGGCTAGATTGGCCCGGCAACGGAGGCTGGAGGCCACAGTCGCCGAGTATCGGCGGCTGGTGGCCCTGGAGGAGGAGGAGGACACGCAGTCGAGCGGGGCAACATCTTCGACTGTGACCACTGCATCCTCCTCCGTGACTAAACCAGCGGGACCGAGCCGGGCTAAGAAAGCCGACCGCCACCGCCAAGCACCCGAAATACCAGCTGCCCCCCACAGGAGCTGCAAGGAACGCCAACGCCGCCTACGAGTCCGCATGTCCAACCTGGAGCAGGAGGTCCTGAGGTATAAGACCTTGGTTAAGGGCCTCCGCTCCGAGCTTGCCACCCTCCGCAAGGAGTATGATGCCCATGCCGCATCATGCACCAGCACCAGCACCCTCCAGTAGTGGAGTGTCCCTTGCCCTTTTTTTATAGACTTTTGGGGGGTGGGATTTGGGAGTTGGGATCGTTTTGGGACGTTTCAGAGACAATCGTTGGGGTTAGGGTGGGTGAGGGAGATTATTTTGTTAGGGATAAATAAATATATTTTTCAACTTTATCTGACCATACCTGTTTTTTACTGCTTTTCAGTCTGGTGGGTGGGGGGCGGGGGTGTAACAGTAACTTTGTTTTCCTGAACAGTCGTAGGACTTTAGTAGTACAACCGTCAATCTCTTGTCTACTCCGAAATAATACTCCATTATACTACCTCCCACCAAACGCTTATCTTACCTGTAATTTGTGTTAGAAATTAGGGCTAGGCCCAGGGCTGGCTCCAGGTGAAATGGGGATTAACGTTGTCATTCCTGGGCGGGTGACATTTCCTCATTGCGGTGTTACTAGTGGTGTGACACAGTGGCAGTTGCATGCCTATGGAAAAAAAGAAAACGAAACCTTGTTTGTACTCCTTACTGTAGCATTACAACGGTTACGGTACGATCGAGAAAATAGCAGGTGACAGTACACTAGAACAGTGCCATAATGTAGCCTAACAAATGGTAAAGTATTGCAAGTATAACTAGTACTTGCGTTGAATTTATTTGACATTGGCTACTACTACTAGAAGATATAGTACTGAAGCTGAGTAAGTCTAGAAGATATCCTCGTATTCCTTCACCAGCCTGTTGCTGCTATCACCTTATCCTCCCCAGCAAGTGTGTGGAATTATTGATGTCATTTTAGTCAGACATCAAGCAAAACAACACAGCCCGGGGGAAGAGGGTTAGGGTTTGTAAAATGGATGGGAATGGGGGTTTCTTTTTGGGTAGGTTTTGTTGAGAGAAGAAAAAAAAAGCAGAGCATGGACAAACAATAATTGAAGATACAGAGTTTACAGACAATCTTTGGTTACAAAGTAAAGGTAAGCACATGCAGTCACACTCATAGAATAAAAGACAACAATGGATACTGTATCTGTATTGCGTATGTTGTTGGAGTTGTCCTGTTGAAATTGGTAAGTAAGTTGCATGCAGCAAACAATTCCTCTTATTGGCGGCACTCCTCCATTCCAGCTGACGCTTCGTCCATCAATGTGGTGGTGACCACTGACAGAAGAGACACCCTGTCCACTGCCTGCCTGGCGGATGTTGACTGAAACCCGGCCTGTAATTATTGAACGGAAAACAGGAAGTGCTATTACAATACCACTGATAAATAAATAAAAGGTATGTACGCTGTGTGGTTCAAAAAGTGACACTTTGATTTCCCTAATAGACAGTACAATATTTTTGAAATTGCGTGCTCTGTCTGAGTCACCTTTTTAAGGATCAATAAGTATGGCCAAAATATTATAGCGGATCTTTCCCCTCAAGGTGGGTGTACTACTGTGTTTTAGAACAAAATTTGACCTTCCCAGCAATGCTCCCACCAAGACCCTTACTAAAGCCAGTCGCAAAAATGTAGAAGAACCCAATCATATCTCCAAAAACGATGCCTAGCAGAAAAATGGTTACAAAACGTACTGTGAAAGTAACAGTAGACCCAAATACAGACCGTGGATTGTATTCAAACCACTTGCCTGCAAGCAAAAGTATCCATAGCCAGCATCGCTCCAACAGTGCTCTACAACAACAGAACCGCGTTGCAATAGAACCCCCCTAAACACATGCAATCCTGCTGCTAGGGCTAACCCTAACGAACCCTAACTTACAAAAAGTGCAAAAACTGGTGTTTCCTTATGGATTTTGTCCAACAAACTTCTAGCCGGTATTAGACCTTCCCAGGAATGCCCCAGGCAAGACCCGCCAACCCACCCGCAAAAAAACACGCGACACAACACCACCAAACAGCGAAAAAGCTAAATCTCATACTTACAATGTCTCTCGGCCTTCGGTCCAAACGCGGCGCTGTGCAGCTAGGTCGTCATCATCATCAATCATCATAACTCCTGTTTTCCACCACGGATTTCCTGAAAAGCAAATGCAATCAAGATTAGACTGTCGCAGCAGTGCTTCGACAGAGACCCCGGCCGCAACCCACCCACGAACAGCAGGAAGCCCCCCAAAACGCTACATTGAGCAAGATGTCTGAAGAAATGGCAAAAAAAAGGCTGTTCCTTATGGATTTTGTCCAAAACACTTGTATCCGGTATTAGACCTTCTCAGGAATGCCCCAGGCAAGACCCGCCGGCGCCAACCCACCCGCAAAAAAACACCCGACAACACCCCCAAACAGCGAAAAAGCTAAATCTCATACTTACAATATCTCTCGGCCTTCGTTCCAAATGCCGCGCTGTTCAGCTAGGTCATCATCATCAATCATCATAACTCCTGTTTTCCACCACGGATTTCCTGAAAAGCAAATGCAATCAAGATTAGACTGTCGCAGCAGTGCTTCGACAGACACCAAAAATTACACACAAACCCCCGGAACCCCGCCAAAGAGCACCTCAAAGGCAAGCAAGTCAGCAAAAACGGCAAGAAATTTCCACCTCATATTTGGTCCAAAACACTTTTGTCCATTATTAGAGCTTCACAGCAATGGGCCCAAAACCGTCAACTCACCCGCAAAGAAGTACAACACCCCCACAAGTGCTGAGTCTTTCTTCATTGTGCGTAATCCAGCACTCTGCTTGGAGGGAAATCGCAGTCTGGAGGAGGAGGATAGAGGAGCATGTTCTTCAGAACTTGTGAACCTGAGGAATGTAGACTGCGGCACCTTCAAATCAATAAGCAAACAAGTGAAGACAGTTCTGATGATGGTCTTGTTTTTGGGATTAGGTGATTAAAGTTTGAATTAAATTAACTGTGCAAAACAAAGAAAGAGAGACACAAAGCACACAGGAATAAAAGTGAATAAGGACGAAAAAGAAAGTTCTTGATTGATTGTCTCATTTTCAGGGCTCGGTGTCAGGGAATAAGAACAAGATTTCGTCATCATACTCTGCGAATTCAGGCTGGATGAGGTCAGTGGCACCGAACAGAGAAAAAATCCCCTCATCTACGTTGCTGTCCTCATCGTCTTCATGTGGCGTGCTTTCTCGCACTTTGTAATCTGGTGGTATGAGGTGCTGATTCATCTTGATCATTGTCAGCCGCTCCACATTTTTGGGCGATAGGCGGCTCCGTTTGGCAGTTACAATGCCACCAGCAGCACTGAAAACACGTTCAGAAGACACACTTGCGAGTGGGCAAGACAAATAGTTTATAGCCAGGTTGTAGAGCTGTGGCCACAATTGTTTTTTGCCATGCCAATACTGCAATGGCTCCTCATTAAGAAAGACCACTGTTGAGTCATTCAGATAGTCCTGCACCATCGACTCAAGGTCATCAACTGTTCCTCCACTTTGCTTACTTTTTGCTGTGCCTGTGACATTTTTTCGAGAACCATACCCCATCAAACTTAGCCAATCCTCCTCCCCAGCCACTGTTAGTGTTGTCATTGTGTGTGGTGCAGATGATCCAGTTGCCGGTGTCTTTAACGGCTGAGAGGTCACTTGTGCCCCAGCCACAGGTGCAGAAGTGGATTCTTGTGACTGCGGATGGCCTGCTGATGCTGATGCTGATGTACTGGCTTCTCCTTCAATAACCTGCCGTTCTTTTTCAAACCTCTTGGCTGACCAGGCTAACCAATGTTTGTACTTTTGAACATCTGCATCAGCGAAAGGAAAGAATGCGTTGTCTGCCAGCGCCTTTTTGTAGCGTGGATCCAGAATAGTAGCACAAATGTAATGCTGATCTGAGTTGATGTTTTTAAGACGTTCATCACCACGTAGGCGATGTAATAATTTCTCAGACAAAATGAAATGTTTTTTTTTTTTTTCATCTTTTTCAAACTCAGAAGAAACCGCCATCAGTTGGTGCTCCAGTATGCACAACAATGGGATAGCTTTTCCCAAATTACAGTCCTCCTGGCTGACTGCACGCGTGAAGAACTCAAAAGGACGAAGCATGTCTGTCAGGCTTTTAACTATGGCCCATTGCGCCTTACTCATCCGCAGGTCCTCCTTCTGAGATGTAGCCTCTGTCAAGAAATAGTGATCGAGTACCGTATACTGCTCATGCAGACGCTCAAGCATGTAGAAGGTTGAGTTCCAACGTGTTGCCACCTCCTGGATGAGTGCTTTCACTGGCATTCCACGTTGAAGTAGCAGTCTCCGCAGATGCTTCCGGGCCTTAAAAGAATGGCTGAAATGGTTGCACATTTTGCGGCAGGTGGCCATTACCTCGAACGCTGGACTCTCTTTATCACTCAAGAATTTTTGAACTACCAGGTTGATACAGTGCGCCAAACACGGCACTCTAACATGGTGACCCTGTAACATGGCCTTAACTACATTGGCGCCATTATCCGTGGAAACATAACCAATCTTGCGTTTTAGGGGGGATAGCATTGACAACACCTTTTTGTCAAACTCTTCCAAAAGGTTTTCTGCTGTGTGACTTTTCTCCAAGGCAAACATGGCTAGTGTTGCATGTTTCCGAGCAGCTTTGAAAACTTGGTCCGGGTCAACACCTGCGTTTAGCTTTGCTATAACACCTGAAAAAGAGACCCAGTGTGCAGTGATGCACATGTAATCATCGCCTGGGCCACTGGTCCACATGTCTGTTGTCAGATGTATTGTGTGAACAGCACTCTTCTGCAAAGCTGCCCCAATCGCCTGCAGCACATCTTCATGTAGTGCTGGAACCGCAACTCTGGCAAAATAGAACCGGCTCGGAACCTTCCATTTAGGGCAGAGCGTTGCAACTAATTCAAGAAAACCTACCGCTTCTACAAAAGAAAAAGGTAGAAGGTCCACAGCTAGCATTTTAGCCAGCTTAGTGTTATACAGACGCGTCAGTGGGTGGTTGCGTTCATATGGCACCTCTGAAGTAAGCATTGTTCTAATGTTGCCCTGGACCAAGCATTTACGGGCTGATAATGACTTCGTTGACCCAATTTTGCTCGCTGGTGAACTTTTGTGCGTTGGTGTCTCACTCGCTCCAACACTCTTAGTGTGCCTCACATTGGGTGTGCTGCTGAGAGGGGTACTGGGTGTAAGGGAAGTGTTTGACACGTCTTCTTCCTGCTCGTCAACATCAGATGAAACATCAACGTTTCCTTGATTTTGGCCTTTCTTGATCGCAGCTAGGTGCGCAAACCATTGGACAGCGTGCTTTCTGTCAAGATGACCACTCTGGCCGCCGGTACCATAGTTGCTACCTGGCTTACCACGACTAACTGCAAGCTTACAAAGGGTACAAATGGCAAACCTTGGATTTTTGGGACAAACAGTAAAGAAGTCCCAAACTGGGGACTTGAAGTGTCTGTGGGACCTGGAGGAGGCGGCGATACTGGTGGTGGTGGTGGTCATGAAGCTAATGCCAGATGAAGTGGAGGATCTGGATTGGCCAACTTTTGTACGTTTTCCACTTTCACCGCCACTAATTAAGGTCGAGGTTGACGCAGGTCTCTTCTTGCCAGAAAGAAATATGGAAGCGGGACGAGTTGGTGTACTACTTAACTCCAATGATTGTGGTGTTTCCACTGCCTCCTCATCGACAACATCATCATCATCATCATCACGCGCAGCAGCTCTTCGGGCTAGGGTCAAAATGTCTGTTTGCTGCATGCCCGCTGGGGCTGCAGTGACCTTTATGATGACTGGGTCGTCGTTGGCAGAGTCTTCATCAGCAGCAGTATCCGCCACTTCTTGTTGAGCCTCATCACACTCCATAAGTCTGAGACTTTGGACGAGCTTCCTTTTACGCTTAAGTACCTTTGTTGGATCATGGTGTGCCTCACTCTCAGACGGCTGTGGTGCTGGTTCCCAAGTTTGATCCGTATCATCAGAAGGAGGTGTGCTTGAAGAGGATGTAGACACCACCCTTGATCTCTTCCTTGCTAGGGTTGTGGAAGACAATGAAGGATCATCAGGAGGAGTGGCTTCCTCAAATGATACCTCGCCTTGATTGTCGATTTCCTGATGTGCCCCTACTTCGGGAGGAACAACTATTGTGGGCACTTGTTGTGACCCTCCATGCACCTCTGCATGCACATCTCCTTGCGCTGCCTCTCCTTCCACATGTACTTGGGCTTGTACTTGCACATGTGATTGTTGTTGCCGCTGTGGTTGTGCAACACTCGTCAGATGAGCTACAACAACCTGTGTTGATTGAGGGACATTGCTGCTGCTTTCTTGCGATGAGCCAACATCACTGGTCGATGGTGATTGAAGAAGTATACTGGCTGCCTCTGCAGCACTCAAGGGCTTGGACTTAAGTTGGCGTGGTGGTGGTGGTGGCACTGAGCCCAATGGAGCGGGGGTGCTGCTGCCAGCTTGGTCCCCAGCAGATCCCGCTGCAGCTGCTGCAGGCATACTTTTTTTTTTACTCACAAAAAAAGGGGCGGGCGGCACACCAGTGTCCTTGGTAACTTGCTTCTTCTGCTCCTTACTGGCACCTTTCTTGCTAGAGGAGCTACGGGTTACTTTTTTTGGGGCCATCTTCTTCAGAGCAGGTCAGCAGGCAGCAGTTGCACGAGTTGCAGAGGGTTCTGTGTCCAGACGTGACGTCGCGTGACGTTATGCTGCACACACCGCTGCAGGACTTCTTCCTGGCACTGGTGGTTCTATTGAGTCTTCTTGTGCACCTAAAAGCAATGGAAGACAGAGGAACATCAGTTCAGTTATACACCCCAAAAAATCGACAAAACACAGAAAAATGAGCACAATCCCATGCCATCCATGATGTTTACATTGAAGACACCCCACAGAAAGACTAGGGACATGCAAGTATGCAACACTCACTACCCCTGGGCATAAGGGATGAAAAGTAGGCAAAATAAGTGCAGGCCTCAGACACTGCCTCTCCTCAAAATGGCCCCCTTACACCCCAAGCACATGTTGCCTGTACCAGCCAGCACTCAAGATGGCCACCACCACCACCCACATGGCCAGTCCACATCAACAGTACACCCCCAAAAAACAGAAAAACAGCCAGAAATCACCACAATCCAATGCCATCCATGATGTTTACATCAAAGAGAGTGAGACAACACCACAGGCACACTCAGTCCATGCACCACCACCACCCCTGGGCAAGCAAAAGGCCACACCAGCAGCCCCCCAAAAACGACAAAAAACAATAAAATAAGCACAATCCCAGCCCATCCATGGCCTCAATTATGTTTAAATTCAAGAAGACACCCCACAGAAAGACTAGGCCCATGCAACACTCACCACCCCTGGGCAAAGGGCCACACCAGCAGGCCCAAAAAAACGACAAAAACCAATAAAATCTGCACAATCCCAGCCCATCCATGGCCTCAATGGTGTTTAAATTCAAGAAGACACCCCACAGAAAGACTAGGCCCATGCAACACTCACCACCCCTGGGCAAAGGGCCACACCAGCAGGCCCAAAAAAACGACAAAAAACAATAAAATCTGCACAATCCCAGTCCATCCATGGCCTCAATGGTGTTTAAATTCAAGAAGACACCCCTCAGAAACACTAGGCCCATGCAACACTCACTACCCCTGGGCATAAGGGATGAAAAGTAGGCAAAATAAGTGCAGGCCTCAGACACTGCCTCTCCTCAAAATGGCCCCCTTACACCCCAAGCACATGTTGCCTGTACCAGCCAGCACTCAAGATGGCCACCACCACCACCCACATGGCCAGTCCACATCAACAGTACACCCCCAAAAAACAGAAAAACAGCCAGAAATCACCACAATCCAATGCCATCCATGATGTTTACATCAAAGAGAGTGAGACAACACCACAGGCACACTCAGTCCATGCACCACCACCACCCCTGGGCAAGCAAAAGGCCACACCAGCAGCCCCCCAAAAACGACAAAAAACAATAAAATAAGCACAATCCCAGCCCATCCATGGCCTCAATTATGTTTAAATTCAAGAAGACACCCCACAGAAAGACTAGGCCCATGCAACACTCACCACCCCTGGGCAAAGGGCCACACCAGCAGGCCCAAAAAAACGACAAAAACCAATAAAATCTGCACAATCCCAGCCCATCCATGGCCTCAATGGTGTTTAAATTCAACAAAACAGTTGTATCATGCACCCATAACCAACCCTGGTCCTACTGGATACTGTGGCTACCCACAATATAATTTATTTAATTTTCTGAAAAAGTTCCAAAATTGTACTTGCAGCAACTGTAATGCCCCAAACAAACTTACTTGTGAAAGTTGATTTCTAATCCAAAAGTGATCCAAAGACAGTCAAAAAGGCCTCAAATCCAAATATCCAGCAGCACCCACAAAAAGTAATCCTTCCAGCTCCAGATCCAAATGAAAGTGACCAGGAGATGGACAAAGCACTGGGAGGAGCCTGCTGGACAGGAACAGGAAGTTGGAGACTGTGGGGCACTTCCTTCCTCCCCCCCCCCCCCAAAATGGACTCCTTGCAAAAAAAAAAGGCCATGCAAATGTCAACCTGAGGAGTGATTCTGATAAAAATCATAATTTTCTGAAGGTTTATCCTGTTTGCTGGTGATTTTCTTGTGCGAAATTGCAAAATCTCTATTTCGCAAGTGCGAGATTGTTCCTTTCCGCCGCAACTACGTGTTCGCAATTGCGAACTCTCGCGAGGTGTGCTGTGCAAGGTGGCAAGCCGCGAGTACGTATTCGCGGGCGACAAACTCCCGCGGGAACACGCAGCAAGATCTAAAATGGCGCGTCACTCGCAAAGAAAAACAACTCGGCAAACGCTAAAATGACGGAAAGTGAACGCCGTGCACCACGCCGCGCGCCGCAACCAAGCAAAAAATCCGCCGCGAGCGGATTCACGGATTTTCGACAAATTCGCGAGCGTTCGCGGATTGCGGATTTGCCGAAAATCCGAAAAATCCGCGAGCGGAGCGGATTTTACGCCCATGCTTAGTTTTGACTAAATTATGCAGCAAGAAAAGGTAAATTATGCAGCACATTTTGCGATCGTAATACTTCATTGTTATTTTCACATATGGAAAGACTGTGCAAAGATGTCACCTACTTAATAGTTTAACAATAAAACACAGCAATATACATCAAAGCTGACCAGTCAACCTTTGCGAAGAGCCTTCCATCGCAGTAAGTGAACACGTCACCACATTTTTAGCAACTTTTGATCCAATTGAGCTGGAAAAAAAAATGACATTCAAAATTGCAGATTATGTACCAGAAGATTATGTGACACCTACGTCAAATCCATAATTATGTGGAAAACACAGCAGCTGAAGAACTCTAGTGGCCCCGATTATACTCTCGTAAAATCAGGTCCTGCTTTTTTGGGAACTATTCATGGCGAGACTGGTAACGTCAGCCACCACTAGGTAGAGCCTAATACTAGGGTGCCTTCTTTTGTGCACCGGTACATTGTTTTTAGGTCTCGCCTAGCAACGCTGGACATGAGCTGCTCACTCCTGGCGAGGTCTAGTCGTCACTTTGGCTTGCAAAGCGGGGTGGAAGCACAACCCACTCTTCTTACTGGCGCGCCCGCCAAATCTGTGCTTTCTATTGGGAGGCAAACATGTTTGGTTCCCTCCCAATCTTCCTTCGGCGTGCTTGCCCGGACAGGGCATGTGCACGAGCCTGGACAGGATATATGCAGGCGCTTTGCTTTCAATCTGTGAAGTGCTTTTAAGCTGCAAATGCGAATCAAGCATTATTTTTTCATGCACCAGTGTGTCGAAAAGCGGTTACTGTGTTGCTTTTTAATGGGTGGGGACGATTTCGGAAAAGGATAATTGGAAATTACTTAACGTTTTGGGGAAGGGGGGCGAGTGCCTTCATAAATAGTCTACTTAACCGACTGCAAAGCGGCAACACAAGGACTGCACAGGACAGCTAGTACTTAAATAAAGCCATGACCCCAACCTTTTTTTGTATTAATTCACAGTCTAGATAAGGCGCTGGATGCAGAACGCTCTATGCTGCTTGAGGTCCACCACCGTGGTGAAGTGAAACCTCTCAGGTTTGCAGTAATACTAGCCTATGTGAGTGTGCGTGAAACTCCCGAGTTGAATAAGGAGGTTCTTCCCAGAATGGATCAAAGGATGACAGTCACATTTGTGCACAAGCCACCAATGTTGTTTTTCGACCTGGGATCAGAAAATCCAGGACGGAGTAATTAACTAAACTGTGCCAGTGAACAGAACTGGTTAGCACTTTCCTTAGCATTGATAATGCCACACGGGCTGCTGCCAACGCAGACCTATTGGCTACCAGTTCTACAGAGTAATAGAGGCAACTGTACTATTGCACGTTTAATGTGCCTTGCACCTTACCAATAAACTAGTGATTAGCACACATGTTGCTTTTTTCAGTTGGCCAATGTTGAAGAAGGGAGTCCCCATATCGTGTGTTACAGGTTCCCCTACTGACCTTGTGGTGTCGTAATGAGGGGTAGCCACAAGGAGGGTGACTTCTGATTGGCTGTAGGTAACCTCATAACCAGTATGGTATACTGTAGTGGCACGAGGAGCAACATGACAGCCTCCGTGTCCTGCCGTTGCGCTTTGAGGCTGAAACAATTGAGGACAATAGGCTTGAGATGCTGCCATTTCCAAAATAATTCTTTCTCGATTTTCTCAGAAATATTTGTGGTTTCAATTTTAGGATCATGCACTTTAATTTTCTTTGGTCACCTAGTACGATTAAATCCCATGACCACTTTAAATGAGGTTGCGGGCTTTGGTTGGCACCAGTGGCGGTTTCTTCACAAAGGCAGGGGAGCGCTGACCCCCTGCTGGCAGTGAGCAGTGCCTAAAAAAAATGGTAATGAAATTATTTGTTATTTTATATTTTACTAATGTGCGTGCCGCAGCCGCCAGCCGGCCTCGGCTGCCACCGAGCCAAGAGACATGCAGTGCATGTCCGTCTGGACGGCTGTCTTGTGACAGCCAGCCTGTGCCAGTGAACAGAACGTGTTCGCACTTTACTTAGCAATCAACTTTCTGACATGAGTGTTGAAAGTCGATGTGAACATAGGCACAAACCCCCTGCAAGTACGTAGAACTGGACTTTCCAGGTGTAAACCATGAAAACCCCTGCTGACACCAGCGCAACCACGCCCTTCTCAGGTCATGTATGGCAGTGCGAATGAGTGCTTGAGTAAATAGCCCAAAAATAAGGCAAAGCGAAAGCAAATGTAAACACTTCATACGATTTTCAGTATATCGTAAAATACATCAGCAAACACCCCCAGACTCCAAAATGCAGGTTGTTGTAGGCAGATAGACCAGGGCAAAAACCTTGTGTTTTCAATCCTCAGTAAGTGGATGTGAAACTGAGGAGAATTCACTGTTTACTCAGCCGTCTGCCTCAAATTTTAAACAAGCATTTGCAATGAAATAGGTCTCGCATTTACGCAACTAAGTTATCGGCTTTGTAAATGACTATCCCTTTTATTTGTGTTTTAAAAACGAGAACAATAAAAGGCATTATCATTTGCAACACCTCCTTCGACACCGCCACCTTCCCTGAGAGCTGGAAGCACGCCGAACTCAGCGCTCTACTAAAGAAACCAACGGCGGACCCCACCGAACTCAAGAACTACCGCCCCATCTCGCTCCTCCCGTTTCCAGCCAAAGTCATCGAGAAGACCGTCAACAAGCAACTGGCAGCCTTCCTCGAGACGACTGGATCCCTCGACCCATCTCAATCAGGCTTCCGGGCCAACCACAGCACCGAGACCGCCCTCATCGCTGCCACCGACGACATCCGAACCCTGCTGGACAACGGAGAAACAGCGGCCCTCATCCTCCTGGACCTCTCCGCGGCATTCGACACGGTCTGCCACCGCACCCTAGTGCAGCGCCTCAGCAACGTCGGAATCGAGGAGAAAGCACTGGAATGGATCACCTCCTTCCTCGCCGGAAGGACACAGAGAGTCCGCCTGCCCCCATTCAGATCAGAAGCCACGGAAGTCATCTGCGGCGTTCCCCAAGGCTCCTCGCTCAGCCCCACCCTCTTCAACGTCTACATGAGCCCCCTTGCAGCCATCGCACGCCAACACAACCTGAACATCATCTCCTACGCCGATGACACCCAGCTGATCCTCTCCCTGACCAACGACCCCGCCACCGCCAGAGCCAACCTACACGAAGGGATGAAAGACGTGGCCGAGTGGATGACGACCAGCCGCCTGAAACTGAACACAGACAAGACGGAAGTCCTCATCCTGGGCTCCTCACCCTCCGCCTGGGACGACTCCTGGTGGCCCGCCGCCCTGGGCAACGCACCCAAACCGACAGACCACGCACGCAACCTGGGCTTCATCCTGGACTCCTCCCTCTCCATGACCAGACAAGTCAACGCCACCTCCTCGTCCTGTTTCAACATCCTGCGCATGCTACGTAAGATCTTCCGGTGGATCCCCACCGAGACCAGGAAGACGGTCACCCAGGCCCTAGTCACCAGCCGACTGGACTACGGCAACGCCCTCTACGCCGGAACCACCGCCAAGCTCCAGAAGAGACTCCAGCGGATCCAGATCGCCTCGGCGAGACCCATCCTCGACGTCCCCAGACAAAGCCACATCTCCAGACACCTGAGAGACCTGCACTGGCTCCCGATCAACAAAAGAATCACCTTCCGGCTCCTCACCCACGCACACAAAGCCCTACACAACCAAGGCCCGACCTACCTCAACAGCCGCCTCAACTTCTACGCTCCCAAACGCCATCTCCGCTCGACCAATCATGCCCTCGCCGCCGTCCCCCGCATCCGCAGAGCGACAACAGGAGGAAGGTCCTTCTCCCACCTGGCCGCCAAGACTTGGAACTCCCTCCCGACCGACCTACGCCTGACCCAAGACCACCTCTCCTTCAGGAAGAAGCTCAAGACCTGGCTGTTCGAGCAGTAGCGGACCCCCCCGCCCCCCTCAAAGCGCCTTGAGACCCTCCGGGTGAGTAGTGCGCGGTATAAATGCCTATGATTGATTGATTGAAAGTCAATAGCTCAAACTCGCGTAAATGCGAGAACTATTGCATTGCAAATGCTTTTTGTCATTCTGGCAGCCTCACAAAGCCGTGGTGGAGGGTGACACAGATTGTGCATCTGAAACAAGCAGTTTTTGAAATCGCAACACTTTGAATGATTCAGAGTAGGGGGGTTAAATGGGACAGCAAGCCCCAAGGGTAAAGGGGCATATCAAAATGCACATGTTCAAATACCTATACTGGCCTGGAAGAAGAGGATTCAGCCTTCTTGCATGGAAAGAGGAGAGGCCCCATCCTCGGAGTGTGGGCTACGGGATGAGAAATTCCTGCAGCCCCACTCTCCAAGCGATAAAATCTTCAGAAGAAGAAAAGGGTGACCGAATAGGCATGATCCTCTGTGTTGGAGCACAGGCTAAGATTACAAGAAATTCGGTAGATACAACTGTAGGAGCCCGATTCCATCAAGGAACGCTTTTTAGGTCGAGCCTGGGTAGCGCATGCGCTTCTCTGCGAGGCATGGTGTATGGAGCATGCGCCCGCTCTCCGCCCACATTTTTCATTGGCTTGTGTCATTGTCCACTGTAAACTGTGGCTGTTCATTGGCTTTGTAGACCCTTCTGATCTCATTTTGTAACCTCCCATGGAGACACCCCTTGCTATGTGTGGTGTTGCTCAGTAGGCTTTAATTACAGTCTACGAGCACTGTTTTCTCAAATAGCGCAGGACACGCGGTCTCCTAAAAACCTTTTTTTATTTTTATGGCACGCATTTTCAATGCAATAGGTCTTGCATTTGCAAGAGTTTAAGCTGTTGGCATAGTAAATGACAAACCTTTTATCCATCTGTTTTAAAAACGACACATAACTAAAAGGCATTGTCATTTACAATGCCAATAGCTCAAACTCATAAATGCGAGACTAATTGCATTGCAAATGCTCGTTTCTTTTTCAGTTACGTATTGGAAAGTATTTGCAGTACAACACAAAAGTGTGGGAACACAGCACTAACCCTAGCAGTTTCCACCCGCTTCAACCTCTGCATATCACAGTGAGCTTACTCTCAGGTCAACAAGCTAAGAGAAGGGGCATTTTAATTAAGCGATGTACTGCCATCAAGGAACTTTATTTTGGTCTCAATTCAGCTGTCTACTTCCACTTTTCAGAGTCTTGCGACTATGCAGGGAAGAGTTCAAACAGGCAAATCTAGATTCAGTCATGCCCACTACATCCTAGTGTGCCGAGCAACACAATTCAGTAGCTGGACCTTTAATCCCACCACCCCTGAAGAAGGGTTCACTGCAAATAAATCTGAATATTCAAGCAACACTGATCGTTAGTTGTACGCTTTGTCTCAGTATATGAGCAGCAACGTTCTGTGGGACTGTAGTGCTCTGTGCAGGGAGGGATTTTTTTCATGTGGGGCAATTCATACATAGTGGTAAGAAAGACAGCGGTTCTTTTCTTAAGGCTGGCACAAAAACCGTTAGAAACCCACAGACCCTGCGGTGTTCACAACAAGCCTATACACTATTTTGAGTACCACCTGCCCACTAGAACCATGTGTAGAATCAGCATTCCCTTTCCCTTAAGCATAGCAAAAAGCAACAACCTATGTATGTAAGAGGATGAAGGTCCAATTTTGCTGGGAGAGTGTAGTATTTCAACAATAGTAATGGCCATTTGCTGTAGACTAAAAAAAAAAAAATATATGAAGCATCGTTGGTCCGGGAAGCACAGAATAATATTTTGGAGTACAACCTACACATACATATTGAACATAATTTCATATTCAGTCAGCGTGCTCATGAAGTACAATCTTTCTGTAGTTGCGATTTTCTTCTGTGGTCTATAGTTTGACTTTTTTGGCAAACTGTTTAAGCATCTGTCTTCACATGGAATCCCAAGGAGGGCCACAAACCGAGAAAGCTGGAAAAATCATACAACCCCCCCCCCCCGAGATGGGCTCGGGATAGATTGCACAACGTAGTGGAGTAAGATTATGTGCCTTTGCATCGTGCAAAAACTCCTCTTGGTTCAGGATATAGAAGAAAAAAGGTCAGTTGCACATACACAGATAGAAATGCTGGAGTGATGCGCACGAACACAGAGCAGTAAAATGTCCCACGCTTACCTTCGTCCGCAGTCTGCCGGCGAATATGGTCAAAGAACTTAGTCCTATTCGCGAACATCCCTCCGCAGGTGGGACACGACAGCACTTTCTCCTGTGTGTGGCTGCGCAGATGTTCCCGCAGCTTGTTGCGGACTCTGAATGAGCTTACACATTCTAGAAGACAAAAAGAAGGGGTAAAGACACTATCATTAGCGATTAGCCACTTACTCCTGCACCATAAACATTTCACTTTTTAATTGTAACACTTTTATTTAAGCCTGCAACAGTTAAAATATCCATGTACTCTGAGATTACTGCGGACCAGAGATCAATGTTCATAATCAATTATTTAACTGAGGCCTTGCGTCACAGATTATGGTCAAGCGCCGAAGCCTGGATTAGCACCAAACGCTTAAAGTTGCATACAAGGCAACCCAACACCAAGGTCACACTCTTCAGATGCAGAGCAGTTTACAGCGAATGTACATGAAGTCTGTCCCCAAGGTGCTTAGCCACAGCGACCTCACCTCGAGAGTATCCCTTACCCTTCCAGAGGCAGAAGAGGTGCTGGTTTTCCTTGCCGGATGCTCCCACTGTGGCCAACGAGCAGTGCACTTCCACGTGTCTGTAGTATTCCTCGATGTTATCAAACAGCATCTGCAATGAGGAAATCAAAGAACACGTATTCAAAATAGATCCAAACTCTTCCATCAAAATAATAAAGGAAAAGAGGAACAGGGGTAGTAAACATCTAACACAGCGGCTTTTAACATTTTGACTTTAACATAACTGGTACCTCGAGACCCCCCATGAATCATTATTGGAATCAGGGGACCCCAGAGTCATTACTGGAAGCCGGTGACACTCTGGCCGTAGAAATTTAGATGATCTAAACTGCAAAAACAATACAGGAAAATACAGAAATAACACTCATTAAACAAAAACTCAAATAATTTTTGAAAACATTCACATACACAAAAAATATACATATATCAAAATGAACATTTTAATTTAAAAAGAAGGCTGTACCTTTTCTAAACTCAACTGAGGCCATTCATATTCTGTTTGATGCACTTGCAGTGCTCTTACAAATCAATCGGAGGATACCAACTACATTTCTAGCCTACAATTTCAAATTCCTTCACATTTAAAGAACAGTTGAATATTTACATTTACATTTTGCATCTTTATTTATACTTGATTAGTCGTCCAGAATATATCTTCCCTAAACTGTTAATACGGTTTAATTTTCTAAGCAGTTACGGACCCCCTGAGTAGGTGTAGAAGAGCCCTAGTAGATCCCAGAGCACAGGTTAGGAATCCCTGGCTCTTCGACTGACCCGGAGCTGCTCCCCCACCCTCCCCCCAGTGCCTTGAGACCCTCACGGGAGAGTAACGCGATTTATAAACCACTGATTGATTGAACATGTTAGGGATCTGTCTCCGCCAAGTGGCAAAGGCCAGGTCAAGGACCAGTTTAGGTAATGTCTTACAAAATAGGTATATGCATCGATAAAAACAGCATTTACAATGCAATAGGTCTCGCAACTGCGAGTTTTGGAGCTATTGGCATTGTAAATGGCAATGCTTTTTGCCATTGTTATTTACCATACCAAAAGCAACACCTATTGCTTTGTATAGCGTGGCGTCCGTGAAGACGGCGTCGTGCTCATTAAAGGAACAAGCACTGCCAAACCCAACAGCATGCCACTTGTTTTTAAAAGGTGAGGCCAAATGGCTTTGCCAATGTTTGTTGAGAGTTTTTTTTGATAAGGCGCTCTATCATTTTTAGAAGATAAGCCCGGTTACACTTTGGCAGAATCACGTCCTTTTTAGGTGTGGCTTTAGAATGCAGCTCTCTGGTAGACCCATTGCTATTGATTCTTTACTTTAAAATATAAAGAGTGGTTGTGGCTCCACCAATTGTGCCACTCTCTCACGTTGTGCTATTCGCTGGTTGGTCTGTGAATCCTTCTTCCTGAAAGTGCTTTCACTGAAGTGTGTGCGGGATTATTTTACATCTGAATAGTACAATCAATCATCACTTTGACAGTCAGTTATTTATCCCCTATGTACAGTCTATACAGAAAACATTCTTTTCTTCCCAGCATTGGCACAGCCTACGGGACTAGATTTAAAAATGTAAACCAAATGCGTGCATACAACACATGAAAATTGCGTTTGTGAAGGCCTGTGTTTTACATGCGTTAGCACAGTAAAGTGACACCCATTGGCGCTTCCAATTGTATTGCAACATAGATATAGCGCTAACGATCTTTTGTGTACTTGTTTGTTTCAGAAAACGTTCCCATTTTTAAGTCCGACATTCTCAACAGTATGCCCTGTTATAATTCAGAATTAAACACAAATACGGAAATGAAACCCTACCTCCTCAAACCCAGGGAGGTCACCAGATGGACTCTGCCGTATCTTTCCCCCTGCATTGCCCTAGGTGTGTATCGCAAACAGGTACAGCTGTTTCTGTGTTGTGACTTAAATCAAAAAAGAGACGCCAGACAGGTTGTTTCATTCATTTGCTCCTGGGAGGGTGCCAGTATTTTCCCATCACGCTCCTCCCCCTGGCAGCCTCTGCAAGCATAGAGCAGTTCTCTTTTTGGGGAGAATGCCCCCCTCCGCCGTGAAGTACACGTTTTCCTAAAGTCCGTTGCTTATGGAACATGATGCCGGGTGTGCAGTGGGCAGCGCCGCGGTGGAAGACAGTGGTGGCTAGTTAGCACCTTAACAACTAACACAAAAGGAGAAAGTAACATAAAAATGGAAACCAACACTGCGAGACCCTGGTTGCACAAGGGCCTCGGCGCTCAGACTGTGTGCAAGTTAGAACAAGCATTTACAATACAATGGTTTTGCCTTTGCAAAAGTTAGAGCTATTGGCATTGCTCATGACATTATTATTATTCTTTTTTTTTTTTAGTAAAACATAAATAAATGGGATTGTCATTTACAATGCCAATAGCAGGGCAGGAGAGCAAGCACAAGCAACGAGGGGGCAATGACAATATTTTTATTTGTGTGTCAGTTCAGCCCTGCTCCAGAGGAACAGCAGGCACCCAGATCCAGCTCAGCCCAATCAGAGGGGAGCAGCAGGTGACGAGGCCCATGTCAACTCAATTCCAGGGGAGCAGCTGGTGACCAGACCAGCCTCAACTCAATCCCAGGGGTTCCGCAGGTGACCAAACCGAGCTCAGCCCAATCCCACGGCAGCAGCAGGTGACCAGACCCGGCTCAGCCCAATCCCAGGGGAGCAGCAGGTGACCAGACCCGGCTCAGCCCAATCCCAGGGGAGCAGCAGGTGACCAGACCAGGCCCAGCCCAATCCCAGGGGAAGCAGCTGGTGACCAGACCAGACCTGGCCCAGCACAATCCCTGGGGAGCAGCAGGTGACCAGACATAGCTCAGCCCAATCCCCTGCAGCAGCAGGTGACCAGACCCACCCTAAGCCGCGCAGCAGTGTTTGCAGAGTGGCCGTTACATTTCAGCACTGCCCACGTAGAGGGGTGTCCGGAAGGTGTTGTCTAAGCCTGCCCGCTAGGGTGCGACAAGGAGGTCCAATAGAGCTGCCCTCCCCGGCTTGGACAGCTGTCCGCGGCAGCAGCCGGACTCGCACTCACCGCGCTTGTGGCCTCAGGGTTAGAGGAGGAGATGAGGAACTCCCAGGAAGGAGGCTGGCCTCAGCCGGACACACAAGAGAGCACTCTGCAGCGGCAGCACAGGGGAACCTATGCCCATGCAGCCATACAACAGGACGTGACGTGTGGTGACGGAAGTAGAGGCAGAGTGGCTCTTGGCGGCTGCTGTTCTACAGAAGCAATTGGGAGAATACGAGGCATGCCTTGCCAAGAGTCTGTGTGTTTCCCGGCTGCCTCTGGGCCGTCTCCTGTGGGCTGCCCAAAAAGTAATAATCATGTTTTGCAAATACTAGAATAGTTATACAATGAAATTTGTTCTCATGTAATTTTCTTCTCATGTTTCATTACTGGTCCTATTGTGAAGCGCTCCAACACCTTCGGGTAAAGTCTGCTCTATATATAAACGCATAAAATAAATAAATAAAATGGCATTGTGTGTGTACCACCTACTACAGTGAGCATCTTTGAGTTGACGTCACTAGAGCCCGCCCGCTTCGAGCAGGGTGGGTGATGTGGATCTGATGCGGACTTCGTCTCTTTGGCCAATGAACAACCTGCAAGCTCTCCCTTCAACCAATTCTGACCCACTATGAAGGTTCTCAGGCCTCGTTGGCAATGAACAAGTGATTAGATCTTCCCAGCCAATCACATGTTGGGAGGTCCTGACCAATACAACGTTACCGGTCCTCCAACTAGTAATCACGTCCTTTTTAGGTTCCTAAACCCTTGTGATCTTCGTGCACGCCTCGCAGTGATAAAATAATTCTAAGACGGAGGAATGATAAGATTTCAGCCTCATATAACGGACTATACACTAAGGCAAATCCTATCAAATGGTCGCCCGAATGTTTCACGTGATATCAAGCACAACGTTCCTCGAACAAAAGACAAAAAAAACGAGTGTAGGGTTCCGGGAGCGAGCCGCGGGGGGGTTGCGGGGCTGAGCGGGTCACGTCCATCCCGGTAACAGACACATTAGAAATGAGAAAAACATGTCCGAAAAAAAAAAAACATATACGCCCACCGCCGCATGACGTTGTAAAAGGGGCGGAGAGCGAAAAAAATCGCCGGAACGCCCACGAATCCAGTCGGACAATGACTGACGCATCTCTGTTCCAATGGCTAGCCTCCATTTATGGAGCTAGCCAATGGAACAGAGAAGCGGGTTAAAGCCCCATACTGAAACTCAAAAGATTTCGCCTGCGCAAACACTGCTGCGCAGTGGACGCCAGGCGAAACCCACGAATCTAGTCGGACCATGACTGACGCATCTCTGTTCCAATGGCTAGCCTCCATTTATGGAGCTAGCCAATGGAACAGAGAGGCGGGTTAAAGCCCCATACTGAAACTCAAAAGATTTCGCCTGCGCAAACACTGCTGCGCAGTGGACGCCAGGCGAAACCTAAAGCATTTACAATGCAATAGGTCTTGCAGGTGCGAATTTTGGAGCTATTGGCATTGTAAATGGCAATGCCTTTGAAAAAATGAAAAGCCATTGTTATATACAATACCAAAAGCAACACCTATTGCATTGCCAGATCCCTGTTTAAAGGCTTACATCATTCTGAAGGGCCCCCGCGTTAGTGACCTGAAATCTTACCCACGTTTATTTATTTTGGCTGCAGTAAATGGAATTCCTGCTAACCCGCTTTATTTCAAAAGTCGTATGAGCAACAGATTAGCCCGCGAAAAGTAGGAGAATGAACAGAAAGAGGGGCGGGCAATGGAGGGAAGAAAGAAACAAAGAAACAAAGAAAAATGTGCTTTACATAACTATTTAGGAAAGAAAAAAGTGCAAAAAGAAGGAACAGGCTTTTCGTGACAAATTGTTGCAGTACTTCAGTCTGAATGCTTTAAACTGACTTTAAGATGTGCAAGTGCAGCGAAAAGTAAAGGCGCCCCTGCCCCCCCCCCCAACCCTGTCTTGCCATGCACGCCAGCCGTGCGCCACAACCATGGGTCTGGAAGATCTGGCGGCGGTGTGTGCCGGGGGCCCGCACAGTTCTGCTGTGGGCCTGCATGGACTGGGGGTGTAGCTCAGGGCCTGGTAAAGCCTGGTTCTGCTGTGGATCTGGAAGGTACCCGTGGTGTAACTATTGGGCCGGCGAAGTTCCGTTCTGCCGGTGGATTGTAAGGGCCAATGTTTTACCTCAGGGGCGAGTCACAGTTTGGCCTTGGTCCTAGAGGGACCGGTGGTGCACCTCTGGGACTGGCGGTGACCAGTTCTGTTGTAAGTTTAGACGGTATGGCGGGGTACCGATGCCCAGTACGGCCCTGGACTAGTGGTGTTCCAATACCTGGTCTGTCCTGGAGGTCCAGCGGTGCACCTACGCGCGCTGATGAGTTTCTGACAGTGTCTCCGCAGTGTCTGAGCTCATGGTTTAGGAGAACGGGCAGCGTAAAAGCCCTCCCTCCGTGTGCCCTTCGTAGGTACCTGGCACTAACCGTGCCACCCCGGCTTCGAACCGAACCCTTCAGATCAGCCCTTCCAGGGTTGCGTGAAGACGGAAGGGCTCACACACACAGGGCAGGAAGAGAAGAGCGCGAGAGACGAGACCTGACAAGATTGTTAATATTGTCCACGAGCTGGGACAATGAGTGCGTCACTCTGGGTCCGCGAACTTCACCAATTATAATTTGTATTTAAGCACACGAATCCACATACCCCTGCCTCAAGAAACCCTCAACCCAAGATCACAACAGCCAAATTCCACGCTAGTTATTCAGTGCGACTCATTTTTACAGTTTCCTTGAAAACCAAGTCATAAATACAATATACACCTACTTACCTGCGCACAATGGGCTCTTTGCGTAGATGCACCGAAACTCTACTCTTTACACAGTAAGAATTTCTGTTAATTAAAATGTCCTGGAGGTCCAGCGGTGCACCTACGAGCGCTGGTCAGTTTCTGACAGTGTCTACGCAGTGTTCAGGGCCGGGCGTGTCTGAGCTCATGGTTTAGGAGAACGGGCAGCGTAAAAGCCCTCCCTCCGTGTGCCCTTCGTAGGTACCTGGCACTAACCGTGCCACCCCGGCTTCGAACCGAACCCTTCAGATCAGCCCTTCCAGGGTTGCGTGAAGACGGAAGGGCTCACACACACAGGGCGGGAAGAGAAGAGCGCAAGAGACGAGACCTGACAAGATTGTTAATATTGTCCACGAGCTGGGACAATGAGTGTGTCACTCTGGGTCCGCAAACTTCACCAATTATAATTTGTATTTAAGCACACGAATCCACATACCCCTGCTTCAAGAAACCCTCAACCCAAGATCATAACAGCCAAATTCCATGCTAGTTATTCAGTGCGACTCATTTTTACAGTTTCCTTGAAAACCAAGTCATAAATACAATATACACCTACTTACCTGCGCACAATGGGCTCTTCGCGTAGATGCACCGAAACTCTACTCTTTACACAGTAAGAATTTCTGTTAATTAAAATGATATGTCCCAGTGGGATGCAGACAGGACTGCAAAGTGCCAAACATAAAACATGCGCTCTATGCTTTGCGTTCACGTTATATAAGTAAACACAGAAGAAACGCCAGTGGAGAGACTTACTGCTGAAACCTGTGGCGGCGCCCATGTTGATAATATTAAAGGGTGTGCCAGCCTGAAGTATAAACTTATTGCTGCAGCACAAGTATTGATAATATTAAAGCGGGTGCTGCGGCATAAAGTTTCATTAAGTTTGGCAGTACTGCTTCTGTGAGAGTTTTTGTAAAGAATCTCTATTGATTTTTGTAGTTTGATTAATTTCTTCTGGAGAAAATTGCATTTTTAGTTATTAATGTTTCTTGTAGGTTTGCTGTGTCTATCAGAAAAACATAGTCGGAGTGCCGCCTCCAAATGTGTGAGAAAGGGCACACGTCGATACCTCAGCGCCGTACGCCATACCGCCCAAATCCATGCTGTATTGTTTACTTTCAATAATAACCCTCAGAAGGGAAGACACGTGTCTTTCACAAACTGCAATTCCTCACACGAAAACAAAACCAGCTTAGGGCTTCTCACAACTATACGTGAGAAGTCAGGCGGCATAGTTACCCTGCCACACTGGATACTACTCTCAGAGCATCACCGGGGTAGACTACACCTCAGATGGCATAATGGCCGCTTCTGGGGGAAGGTAATGATGGTGGGCAGATGTAACCAGCACGTGAGCGCCAGACAGACCATCCCCGCAGCAAACGTTGCCCGACGGATCATGGAAGGGTCGCGAAATATCCATTCACGGGGGATTGAGGGCTAGGATTCTTTCAGCAGCCAAACTCAAAGCTGCACTCTAACCTACTGACGCACGCAGAGACGCAGGCCCGCCTCTTCCTTCGCATACTTTTCACCTACTAGACTCGGATCACATCTTGACCAGTGTCTGGTTTCCCCTTGCTGGAAGCCTTCAATACACGGGAAAAGCGAGACACGTCACGTGCCTCTCTAACCGTTCGCTAGCAGCTGGAAAGGAGCAGGAGCATTCTAAAAGCCTGATAAAGATACTAAAGAAACACGTATGTTATTACAAAGAATTTATCATAGGCTTATAATCACACACACAAGTAGAAATGTTATAGTCTGCATCTAAAAATGAAACCAGCACCGCCTCACCCCCACCTCCTCCACCGACGAGGAACGCGCAAGAATGCCTGCAAAAATGATAACAAAAAAAATAATAATAATTGCCGGAAACGCGAGAATGAATCCCGCCCCTCCCGGGCTGGTGACCTGACTCATGGTTGCCATGGCGATATTTCAGAGAATACGCTTGCGGCACCGTAAGTCACGTCACCCAGTCCTCAAGAGGCGGGATCACAGCCGGTCAAATCACCCAAACAGGGGCATTGTCCAGTGGCAGGCCTCCGTTCAGCGAGGCCGGCCAATGGCAGAAGGGGCGTGGTTTTCATGCCCCTTCTTGTTTACAAGAACTCTCGCCTGCGACAGCGCATGCGCTGCAACGCAGGCTTCGACCTAAAAAGCAAACTAATCCTGTCAGGGTCACAAAATACCTTTTTAGTAATCTCTTTATAAATGTTATTTATTGAAATTTCAGAGTAATCACCCGAAGGCGAAGAAAGATCGGGTGTAAATGGGTAAATGCTGAATAAAACAAATAGTTTAAGAAATTCATAAACTTTGGAATATTGTCAGCCACACTGTTACAGGGCCAGACAAAACACCTGAATGCCGTGGTAGATACTTGGGCTATGGGAGCGAGAGTAGATATGAGAAACCTGGGCACAGAAGGAGACCCTTCGTCCCGATCAGAGGACTATAGCAACAAATGGCCTTCAAAACACAGAGAAGAAATGAGTCTAGAGGCAACAAAAAGCAGGCGACGCGGACTAGTTTCCCTCCAACATGAAGGTGCTGCCAATTAATGTAACCGGTCACGCCTTTAATTTTCTACGACACCAAGAAGTACCCACTTTCAGGAATGTTTCCACTATAGACTATATCTTCATGAATGAAGAGGTGGCCCACAAACTTTGTGACTTCACTGTAGATGACAGAGATGAAAGTGACCACAGGCCCCTCCGAGCCACATTTAACCTGGCACGGGAACAGGTGGACTCTCAGGTAACAATTGGAGCAACCACAGGCGAAGAACATCATCTAGTTCTCAAAAGAATCAAATGGACGTCCAATCTTGGCCACAGACTGACTGATTTTGTAGCCAGTA
The DNA here is from genome assembly GCF_964261635.1 of Lissotriton helveticus. NCBI lineage: Eukaryota > Metazoa > Chordata > Amphibia > Caudata > Salamandridae > Lissotriton > Lissotriton helveticus. The sequence continues at coordinate 1,531,224,879 of NC_136061.1, forward strand.
GGGAGGCTGAATTCAGGTCACAAGATATAGAGAACATCACACACTTCTGGGAAACACTGACCAAGGATCTAATGAAGTGCTTGGGTAACACCAACCAAGACACCGCCAAAATAACACCAGGCCAAGACAATTACAATCGCGCAGTTTAACACAGAGCAAGCGCTCACTTAACATGGCAATCAGGGCAACAAAAAAGAAGGGCGAATATCTGCAAGGGAGGGTTTCCACCTCCGCCCTACGAGCCAACTATAAAAAGAAAGTCTGGGAGCTGAAAAGGCAGCGCGCAGAACAAAACTGGCTCACAGTGTTTTCTTTAATTAAAGAAAAAGATAACCGCAAGCTATGGCGCTTCATTAACAGCCTGACTTCTAGCGGAGTGCATAAGGAAAACAGTGTCGCAGGGAATGTGTGGGAACAGTATGCCAAGCGGCTCTACACCTGTGAGCCAAACCGGGCCAACCATGGAAGCCTAGAGTGGTCCAAGGCGGCTGCCGCAACCATCAAAACTCAAAGCTTGCCGTCTGTAACCCCAAGACAGAGTCGACATGCAAAGTACACAGAGGAGGAGGTTTTAAAGTACATTAAGGCAACCAGAACCGATAGAGCTCCTGGCCCAAATGGAATCCCTGCCCAGGTTTTTAAAACTGCCTCAGCCTTTTTTGCAACAACACTTACTCCTCTATTTAATCATTCATTCGCTACTGCGACTCTGCCAACTTCCTGGAAAGGCTCAGTCCTATTTCCCATTTACAAGAAGGGTGATCACTCGAACCCGGCCAACTACAGGCTTATAGCCCTTTTAGACATAGAAGCCAAGGTTTACGCCCGTCTTCTTTTAAGGGACCTGGAGGCCTGGGTGGACAAAAATGGCATTCTCCCGCCCACACAGACTGGCTTCACGGCCAACAGTTCCACTCTAGACAACATCATAGCGCTCTCCTACCTGGCGAAGAAGGCCAATACAAGGGATAAGCTGCCACTGTTTTGTTGTTTTATAGACTATTCTACGGCCTTCGATCGAGTGATCAGAAGCCGACTATGGGCAAAACTTGAGACCTGGGGGCTCCCACAAGTCCTGTTAAAAGCTATAAAAGCACTCTATGAGGGGACATGGGTCCAGGTGAAATTAAGTCCAACAATTACAACAGCAAGAATCGAGACCAACTCTGGACTTAAGCAGGGGTGCGTTCTGGCCCCCCTACTTTTTAACTTGTATACAGCTGACATGGGGCAAGCCCTGAAAGACGCCAACTTAGTACCGCCAAGATTGGGGAAGCTGGTCCTGGGATCGCTCCAGTACGCTGATGACACGGTGGTCATGGACCACACCAGGGTGGGACTTCAAAGAGCTTTAAACAGCCTGGCGACGTACAACAAAGAAAATGACCTACGGATAAACGTTAGCAAGACCAAGATAGTAATCTTTGGCAAATATCGGCGAAAAAAAGAAGCAACATGGATTCTGGGGGAGAACTTAATCGCTACTGCCCCATCCTATAACTATCTGGGAGTTTGGGTCTCAGAGAGGGCCACCGCAGTTAAACATCTAAAGGAGCCAAGAATAGATAAAACAATTCTGTTCTTAAGACGCCTAAGCTATCGCTTGGTCAGCCCCTCAGCAGAACCAATGGTGACAGTACTCAGGGCAAAACTGATTCCCTCCATTACGTATGGCCACATTGCCTACCCAGGTGCATTCGAGAAAGTGGTCAAAGCGGCCCAGGCGAAAGCGTACAAGTTGGTGCTACAGGCCCCTAGACAGGCTAGGAATAACAGGCTAAGGCTAGAAATAGGCCTGAATCGACCGGAGTTGGCATTACTGGGGGACCTGATAAAATACTACATCAGAGTACTGAAAGCGCCCGAAAACACCCTAAAGCACTACTTAAAATCTACATTTGGTGAAGTGGGCTCTCCATGGCACTCGAAGCTGGCACAAGGAATTGATCTATTGAAAATTGAGGGCAAAAGCTTGCACCTCAATGAAATACCATACTCAGCCTGGGCACAAGCCGTAAAGCGTCAAGTCCAGTCCATCTCGTTCGAGCTTGATCTTCTATCGCTACGGCACAACCCATTAACGTTGGCCCTGGATAAGTCTTATACTCTCGGGAAACCCCAACCATACCTGCGAGACCCACTTACAACTCATGCGAGAAAGAAAATCCTGTATCTGCGCCTCCTGGCTCTCATGATCACGGACTTTAACCCAAAATGGGCACGAACGGACGGTGCCACCGCCTGTCGATTATGCAACTACCGCAGAGAGTCATGGTTACACCTACTATGTTGCTGTCCAAAGTTGGCCAGCGATCGTCATCGTTTGTTGCGCCCGGCCTTAAAGAATCTAGGCCATAGAACCTGCAGAGAGGCCTCGGACTGGTGCTTCTCAGAAACTACGACCTGCCTATTAGCCAGGGTCGGTAAGTTTACCCACCAAGCCAAAATGGCACTCGACCTCCATCAAAAGGCCATGGATTCTAAGAGTCTTGACAATGTGCAAGGAGTACCATCTGGAGCACAAACGAGTGTCAGTCTACAGCTAACTTAGGGAACTCCCGCTAAGTAACTGGAACAACTGGACCCAGAAACTATACCAGGGTCGGACAATGGTCCAATGAAGAACCCATCCTTGGTGATGCGCAGTGAAAACGTTCATGTCAAACCTCCACACTTTCCCAAGACTCTAATTGGCGTGAAGCTAAGGAACAGACAAAAACTTTCCTTCTTCTAATAGAACTTTGATTGGACAAAAAAGGGGCAAAATTAGCCATTATTCTATTTTAAAGTTGTACATATGGTTTTACTGGCTGACGGGCACATGGGGGGGTATGTTGTTCTTTGTGTTTTATACTGTAAAGATTTTAAGTAATCACACAGTTTAATAAATATATTACTGACACCAAGAAGTAATAAATGTAATTGCTGCATATAATGATTACACCAAAAAACCAGACACTTCACGCACAAATATACAAGTCATATATGCTTGGGGGGGGGGGGGAGGTTGCCATGGACTTTCATGCATACGTTTTTTTTCCTTGGTTCTTGGGTTCCATCCTGCAGTGTCCTATGTACGTATACTGCCCGCAAGGGTTGTTATCTTGCTTCAAAAACCCAATCAAATGGTTTATGAAAAAGAAAAGAAAGTAACATGCATTGGTCCTATTATCTGATATCAAGGCACTCGGGATCTGAACACAGCACAGTAACTGTAATTTACCAATAAAATAAGGGCTCACAAAACGTTAGCTTGATACATTACCACAACAGGTGCCTTTAGACACTGAAATACAGTGTCTGAGCCTAGTTTTCCAGGGAATCTACGCGGCCCCCAAAAAATAATAACTGCGTACAGTGTTGGGATCTTGATGACAACAGCTGCTAAAGAGTTAAAGGGTATGATAAGTTCACTCCAGGCAACAACTTCTATGTGATACTACTGCACTATGTGAAATAAAGTTTGTTTCCCTTCCTGATGCTACATTTTCGAAGCCCCAGCAAAAACGGCTCGCAGTTAGGTGTAGGCTGACCTGCACGCAAGCGAGATGAATGTGTGGCAGGAACATTTTCAAAAATCAGAGCACACTAGCAAACTAGTTTTCCATCGTCCGTAATACAGGATAAGGCATCTTAATTGCTTGAAGCGGCATGGACGGGAAGAGAAGAAGGAAACTGACGGGGTGGGGGCGAGGGTAGATAAGCCACACAGACCTGATGTAGTTTACACTGTAAATGTGTGCATAATGTCATATTAACAACAGCCACAAGAGGTCAGCAAAGAACATTAAATAGTTTCCCCACTCCCGTTTTCCAGTGCACATCAGGCAAGTGCGAACGAGGATGAGAGGCAGGATAACAGTAACCATCAGAAGCCAGAGGCACACAGCGACCTGGCCCGCCTGACCATGCCAGGAAAGGAAACCTCCATTTTTATTACACAGCTTAACATTAACTGGACAAAGACTTCAACTCGTTAGTAAAATTGTAAATTGATACTTGTATGGCGCACTACTCACCCGCAAGGGTCTCAAGGCGCTTGTACGAATACCGCTGTGGAACCCATCCTGGCTTTCCCTGTGAGGTGTACACTCCTGGGCACACCCAAGGTGGAGGCCAGGCATCCTTAGCGTAGTGGGGGCCGTTGTGGAGATTAAGCAAGCTATTGCCCAGAGTTGCAGAGTGGGACTCCATGATTGGAATAGGCACCGAGGCGAGAATTATCAGGTCCGTGGAATTTTTAGCCCAAGGCCCGCCGAGGCGGGGAATTGAACCCTGGTCCCGGGCTAGACCTCTGCATCAGGTTCTGCCACTCTAACCATTGAGCCACACTTCTCCACACTTAGTGCCAGGTTAACACCCAGATATAGCAATAAGCAACAGAAAGGGGGAAGAGGAGGTTGTGGCAGCTGCCAGAGCTGCCGACTATGAAGCTGGAGAACCAGATTCGAGTCTCGGTTTTGGCTCAACATCCTGTTATTCTGGGCAAATCACTTAAGCATGTACAAATAAAGAGGTTAATCTCAAAACTGGACGTTTACATTCTGCTCTGCAATCACTTCAATATTCCACCTCTCTTCAACGAGAGTTGGTTGCGCAACACTCACCGAGCAACAGAGCAGCTCCTATCGGAGAACAACAGGTGGTCTTTTCCAGCTTGAGAGGAAGGAAAGCGGCAATGACATGCAAGCAGCTATGGGACTGAAGCTGAATACGCACTTACAGTGTAACAGGAGCAGCAAAGAAATAATAAAATAGACCCCCAAACAACAGATAAAAAGCCGAAGCGTAAAGATGTAGTACTTGGCCCCTTCTCCGGTGGGAGGAAACAGAAAGACAACAAGCATTGGCATAGCCAATAGGTCTCGCCTTGGAGACCTTATAAGTGTTTAGCCATGCAACACTTGATGTTGTTGCACCAAGGATATTTTGCTGGATAACTAAACACTTATAAGGTCCCAAAGGCAAGACCTATTGGCTATGCCAATGCTAGTTTTAATTGTGTATACTTTTGACATTTTCTTGAAAAATCAAATAAAATTTTCAGCTAGTACTACGAACGAGTAGGTCTGCATTTTTGGTTCTATAGGGCTACAATTTTTAATTTAATGTAGATATTATATTAGGTCAATGCAATAGTTATAAGAACCAACCTGAAAGTTGCAGGTTTGAAAAGGGACATATGAAATTAAATATGTGAAAGGCACCACGGAGGGCGCATCGGATGTACACAAATGCCAACCCGCATGCTCCACAGACAGGCCTGGTAGTGCTAGGGTTTGTTTAAAGGAGGCCGCGGGCCTGCAGCGGAGGCGGCATGGCTCTGCTCATGTTATCTTTCCTTCATCAGATGTGGTGCACAGCGCCACGAAAGACAAACTCTATAAAACCTCCAAGTAAACCAGGCGCACGGTAAACAGAAGGTTTCTGTTCCGAACGAGCGCTGTCCAAGTGTTCAGGCCTCGAATACCTGGCAGGGCTGAGGCACTGGAACAGCAGGCGGGATTCAAATTAAGGCAGTGTTTGTTCTGTGCGGGCAGGATTCAAATTGGAGTTGACACCAGTGTATAAATTACTTTCTGTGCTTTCAGTACTGCATTTTCTGGAGATAATCGGCAGAGATAATACAAACTTAAACAAGCAATACAAAAATAAACAAGCATTGGCCGCACGGCCATAAAAAAACAGCCGCTCGGCCGTGAAAGGTGACACGTTCGAAAGTGATCGTGTCAAAAGGCGGAGCGAGGCGCATGCACTTGTGCCTGTAATAGCAAGCTAGTGGCTGTCTTTGGCAGCACTTAAAAATCCCGCTTACTAAATGTCTCGCTAGATCAGCGCATGCGCTGGCTCTAGCGAGACCTAAAAAAGAGGGACAAAGAAGGATTGACCACTAGCAAGCAAGGATTTTTAAAGGACACTGAAACAAACAAATGAAAAGCAGTGGGCAGACTGTAAGCCCACAATACCTATATACAAGAGGTCCTGAAAGCGTGACCTAATAAAAACTATGGAGAGGACTCGTGGTGGGAAAGTTAATGGGTATAATGATGTCTGGATAGAAAGGATAATTGAGGGGAATTACCTTTTAACAAAACAAAACAAACAAGCATTTGCAATGTAATAGGTCTCGCATTAGGAAAGTTTGAGCTATTGGTATTGCAAATGACACATTTTGTATTTATGGGGCAGATGTATCATCCGTTTTTTTTGTCGCAAACGCTGCGATTTGCAAAAAAGCAGCGTTTGCGACAAAAAAATCGGCAAATGCGATGTATCAAAAAATCGCAACGCAAAATTAAGGAATCGCAAAATTTGAGATTCCTTAATTTTGCGCAAGCATTTAAGGAATCTCAAATTGCGATTCCTTAAATGCTATGTATGTAGCATTTAAGCTTTGGGAATTTGTAGTTGGTGGTAATTTGCGAATTCTTTTAAAAATGCACTTTTTGAAATTTCTAAAGGTGCCATGTGACGCTCATACATGCCATTAGGGCATGTATGTGCGCCATATGCGCACACATGTACATTTCAGGGGTGCAGCAGGGTGTCCTTAAGACACCCTTGCACCCTTGAAATTTCGCAATTTGCTAATCGCAAATTGAGAATAACTTTCCATTAATTCCTATGGGCCTCCTGGCCCATAGAAATGAATGGGAAATTATTCCTTAATTGCGATTAGCAATTTGCTCATCGCAATTAAGGAATTTTAAGAAATCGCAAAAAAATAGCGAATTTCTAGATACATACCATTTTGCAATTCTCAAATATCGAATCTCAAAAAAAAAATCGCTATTTGAGAATCGCTAAAAAGTATATCGATGAATACATCTAGCCCTATGTGTTGGTTTTGAAAATAGCGAAATTAATAGCTTTGTCATTTACAATGCCAATAGTTATAACTTGTGTTGAATATACGTGACTTAGATATATGGATATTACAAATAACAATGGCTTTTAATTTTTTTAAATAATTAATACTTAAATAAAAGTGTCAGACTTGTCCTTTAGTGACGTAGGATAACCAATCTAGCAATGCCCAATGCAATTGCCAATCATCTTACATGTCTTGTTAGTGCAGATAAAAATGAAACGGCATGCAGCAGCGCCATGCAGGCAGGGGGCGTATGAAGGGCAGCTTTCAAACAGCCCCATACCTAAAGCCAGTATTCGTCAAGTTTCGTGCTGTCCCACAGATGTGCACACTATTACTGTTGTGTTCCGCGCCTTTCCAATGTCTGAAATCATGACAAAGTTTAGCCCTGCATAGTTTCTCTGGCGACCAGTGCCAGCGGCGGACAGTCTTCAAAAAGCCATATTTTAGCAAGCGTCACTGAACCCTTTGAAGTAATCTGCTAGTCTGGTTTCCCACCCTCCTTCACGCAGTGTTTCCCCCATGTGAACGGTGAGTGGGTGGGGCTGAGGAAAACACAGTGATTAATCAGGGTGGCAGATAACCTCCAGTATATGGACACAATCCAGATTATTCTGCACAAAAAAAACCACACAGCATCTGGCTATTTCCGAGCAAGTTTTAGCGCCCGTTTCCTTCACGCCATCCACAGGTGAGTCTGTATTCTCGTTCAGCAGCATTTTCGTGTCTGGAAAACAACAGGCAGAGCAGAGCGCAGGGTACAGAAATCCGAAAAAAAGCCAGTTCACTGGGCGCTTCAGATGTACCGAGGACAGACAGAACTTTCGCTTCACTCTGCCTGGTTTTTGTCAGTTTATCTTCCAAAGCATAAGGACACTATCATTTTTTTAATATCTAACTTGATAAATAATTTAAGGAGGACAGGTTTGCAGGATGTGGGAGATTACACTTCTCCACAGAACTGCAAATAGTTTCCCTGGTGTCAGTTATTGAATCTTTTGGCTTTGGTCTTCGTATAATAAATACAATAATTTGTGCTACTCGTCGAAAAGCGCTTCAACACCTCGTCAGGAGTTGTAGGCGCTATATAAATACAATTACAATATTTTTGTGCCTACAAAACCACTCACAAATGACACTCTGCGTTTTGCGACGGTTGCTTTTTATTATTTATTCTATTTTGTGTCTGTATACCTGGTTGGGCCTAACTGCAATAAATGCCAAACATGTACCTGGCCAAGCGGCCCCACCCCCTTCCTTTACCCCATACCAGATGATGTTTCTACGGAATCTCTCAAGTTCCCCGGTCCCACCCGAATACAACATTAAGCTGAACCAAAACAACACATTTTTAGGGCTCGCCTGCTGGGCGCATGCGCCTAGCTGGCGAAGCTCTATAGGGGCCTAAACAGACTTTACCCAACTTGGCGATTTGGTGCTGTGCCCGTGGCTTTTAGGTCAATGCGCTTGCGCATTGACCTAAAATGCGCGTGCACATCACCAAATCGCCGTCTGTTCCCTCTGCCGCACTCCTCCCACACCTTTGAAGTGAAGTTTAGCTTCACTTCAAAGGCCCCTGCTGCTTAACACCCTCTCCCCGCTCCGCCCCTGCTAACTGCGTGTGTTTGAGTAAATGTCACCGAAGGCTTATTGCAATCCGTTTGGCGTTTAGGACTGAGGGAGTGAAACCGTGATTATGCAAGTCTGAATGGAATGCATTATCGCCGTCAGGTTTTGTATGGTGATGCTTCACAAACGGTGCTTGTTTCCCACGCTGTAGCCTGTGTCTGTAACAAGAGACTTTCGTGGACTCTGGCTAGTTTTCTCTTATCTTTACTTTCACAATGTCTTGCTCGGCTTGTTTACGCTTCATTAGCGTGTGCTGGAATCCTTTCTGAAGTGTAGAATTTTACACCGAAACTTACACTACAGCAGACTTTGAGCCTGCTCTCTTCCCCATAACATATGTTTATGTATTTTATGCAATTAACACAGTTACAAACCTCGTGAAAGCAATTTTGTAAACAAAAAAAAACGAAGTTTTAAGTTTAATTTAACAAATTGATTCTGTTTCAATTTAAAGCTACAAACATTGTTGGTGTGTAGCTGCAAACATGTAGGTATAGCCGTTTTGGTACTGGTTAATTTGTAACTTGCGTTACACAGAGTTGATCATCTGAATTTTAATAGGGCCTCCGCTACTGCCGCTTTAACACTTTAATTTCTAAGAGAAGAGATGCATGCGTTTTAATTATGCGGTAGCTTCACACAGGGTGTTTTCTGTTTAGCTTGCACAACATAAAGCATATAAACTGTAGAAATAAGGGTGGGATGTTGTTAAAGGGTCAAAGTGGCACCGTACGAGTTTGGCAAATATTTTTTATTGTTTAGTTGTAGTTATTCATCTTTTATTGTGGACGAAGTACTGTTAATTTTGAGACATGTAATAAATACATTTGAACGCAAGTGGTGCTATGCTATGAAATTATTTTGTATGTAGATGGGAATAATTAGCTATTGCCGCCCTGTTAGTGCTTGTGAATGGTTTATGCACAACTTATACTTTGAAAACGATATGTGTTTACGGGTTTTGCATTGCGATCTTTAGCATACAGACAAGGCACCGTAAATTTGTCATTTTTAATGTGCATAATTTAGTCAACCCGACCATATATTTGGGTGGTCGTCAGCCATATAATTTCAGTGGCTTTACAGATATATTGATGTTTGGAATATACACACATGGACATCAGGATTTATGTTGCAAAGCTACTGTTACAGGTAAGTAATGTGCTTTTGAAGACAGGCATGTGGAGTAGTTAATAAAGGAGGAGTGCAATGGTGCTGATGACCCGGTCCCCCCACCGCATTAACCGTGTACAGAGTTTTCTCCAACCTTTTGGTCAGATGCTAGTCGTGCTGTATGTACACACCCTGCCCAAAGCTCGCCATCCCAGAAACACACCACAGTCCTTGTATTTGCTTTCTACTCAGCGGCTGTACTTTGTGCTTCCTTGTGGTGCCCACAGGGCTTATGCTGTGGAGATATAAGGGTAATAGGGCTTGCCATGTACACCTAACAGCCTACTGCATCCTAAAGTGGGGAGGCCAAACATGTACTTTTCTTTGCTATATGTGAGTTTTTTTTGTCTTATATGTGCTTTATGCTCACCATTTGTGCTTTTAAAGTGCTTCTTGTGCATTCTTTGGAATCCGAATGTGTCCTTTTCAGGCCACACAAACCTTCTTTACCTATATACGAGTCTTTTGGACGTAACGTTTGGCTTTTACACTTCACTGTGTATTGTGCCTTTGTTCACGATATCTGCTTTTAATGTTTTAGGCGTGCCCTTTAAACTTGATATGTGGCTTTTAGTTTCGTAAACCTTTTAGTTACATTGCTCAGTAAACACGTAGCTACTGCTGCCTTCGTAATGCTTAATTTGCAAATAATGAAGTGGCGGTGTTTCATGAGGCAGCAGCTTCACAATATGATTTTTGGGGGGGGGGGGAAATGTACCTGAAAGAAGAGTATATGGACTAAACTTTAATAGGATTTTAGCGGCAGCTGTTTTCAGTAAATTTGACTTTTTGGGGCACATAATTTCGTCAACCCAGCAACATTTTTGGGTGCTCTCCGGACACACAATGCCACATAGATTTACATGTGAATGTAAATATAGATTTATGGGGCAGGTTACAGGTAAGTAATATGTTTATGAAGACAGGCATGTGTAGTAGTTAATAAAGGACTGCAGTGGTGCTAGTGACCCAGTTCCCCCACCAAATTATCAATTTCTGTTTTTAAAACTATATCCTTTTGGGCAAGCGTTACTCTCGCTGTATGAACACACCCGTTTTAACGCTCACCATGCCACTAACAGAACACAGTTGTATCCGCGGTTTGCGGTGCTTCTCTGTGGTGCCCACACAGGCTCATGCTGTGGAAATATAAGGCAATAGTGCTGCCATCTACATATAACCGCCTACAGCATCCTTCCTAAGGTGGTGTTGGGGAGGCGGGGGGGAAACAGGTACATTTGTTCGCTCAATGTGACTTTTATTTTCTTAGTCCTGCCTTTTGCTTACGGTTTGTGTCTTTACAGAATTTCTTGTGTGGCCTTTGGAATTGGTGCTGCTTTCCTAGTGCTTAATTTGTGACAAACAGATTCACTCTATCTATCTACCTCCCTCACTCCATCTATCCATCTACCGCCCTGACTCCATCTATCCATCTACCGCCCTGACTCCATCTATCCATCTACCGCCCTGACTCCATCTATCCATCTACCGCCCTGACTCCATCTATCCATCTACCGCCCTGACTCCATCTATCCATCTACCGCCCTGACTCCATCTATCCATCTACCGCCCTGACTCCATCTATCCATCTACCGCCCTGACTCCATCTATCCATCTACCGCCCTGACTCCATCTATCCATCTACCGTCCTCACTCCATCTACCGTCCTCACTCCATCTACCGTCCTCACTCCATCTACCGTCCTCACTCCATCTACCGTCCTCACTCCATCTACCGTCCTCACTCCATCTACCGTCCTCACTCCATCTACCGTCCTCACTCCATCTACCGTCCTCACTCCATCTACCGTCCTCACTCCATCTACCGTCCTCACTCCATCTACCGTCCTCACTCCATCTACCGTCCTCACTCCATCTACCGTCCTCACTCCATCTACCGTCCTCACTCCATCTACCGTCCTCACTCCATCTACCGTCCTCACTCCATCTACCGTCCTCACTCCATCTACCGTCCTCACTCCATCTACCGTCCTCACTCCATCTACCGTCCTCACTCCATCTACCGTCCTCACTCCATCTACCGTCCTCACTCCATCTACCGTCCTCACTCCATCTACCGTCCTCACTCCATCTACCGTCCTCACTCCATCTACCGTCCTCACTCCATCTACCGTCCTCACTCCATCTACCGTCCTCACTCCATCTACCGTCCTCACTCCATCTACCGTCCTCACTCCATCTACCGTCCTCACTCCATCTACCGTCCTCACTCCATCTACCGTCCTCACTCCATCTACCGTCCTCACTCCATCTACCGTCCTCACTCCATCTACCGTCCTCACTCCATCTACCGTCCTCACTCCATCTACCGTCCTCGCTCCATCTACCGTCCTCGCTCCATCTACCGTCCTCGCTCCATCTACCGTCCTCGCTCCATCTACCGTCCTCGCTCCATCTACCGTCCTCGCTCCATCTACCGTCCTCGCTCCATCTACCGTCCTCGCTCCATCTACCGTCCTCGCTCCATCTACCGTCCTCGCTCCATCTACCGTCCTCGCTCCATCTACCGTCCTCGCTCCATCTACCGTCCTCGCTCCATCTACCGTCCTCGCTCCATCTACCGTCCTCGCTCCATCTACCGTCCTCGCTCCATCTACCGTCCTCGCTCCAGCTATCGCCTTCGCTCTAGCTATCGTCCTCGCTCCAGCTATCGCCCTCGCTCTAGCTATCGCCCTCGCTCTAGCTATCGCCCTCGCTCTAGCTATCGCCCTCGCTCTAGCTATCGCCCTCGCTCTAGCTATCGCCCTCGCCCTATCTATCGTCCTCGCCCTATCTATCGTCCTCGCCCTATCTATCGTCCTCGCCCTATCTATCGTCCTCGCCCTATCTATCGCCCTCGCCCTATCTATCGCCCTATCTATCGTCCTCGCCCTATCTATCGTCCTCGCCCTATCTATCGTCCTCGCCCTATCTATCGTCCTCGCCCTATCTATCGTCCTCGCCCTATCTATCGTCCTCGCCCTATCTATCGTCCTCGCCCTATCTATCGCCCTATCTATCGCCCTCGCCCTATCTATCGCCCTCGCCCTATCTATCGCCCTATCTATCGCCCTCGCCCTATCTATCGCCCTCGCCCTATCTATCGCCCTCGCCCCATCTATCGCCCTCGCTTTATCTATCGCCCTCGCTCTATCTATCGCCCTCGCTCTATCTATCGCCCTCGCTCTATCTATCGCCCTCGCCCTATCTATCGCCCTCGCCCTATCTATCGCCCTCGCCCTATCTATCGCCCTATCTATCGCCCTCGCCCTATCTATCGCCCTCGCCCTATCTATCGCCCTATCTATCGCCCTCGCCCTATCTATCGCCCTCGCCCTATCTATCGCCCTCGCCCTATCTATCGCCCTCGCCCTATCTATCGCCCTCGCCCTATCTATCGCCCTCGCCCTATCTATCGCCCTCTCTATCGCCCTCGCTCTATCTATCGCCCTCGCTCTATCGCCCTCACTCTATCGCCCTCACTCTATCGCCCTCACTCTATCGCCCTCACTCTATCGCCCTCACTCTATCGCCCTCACTCTATCGCCCTCACTCTATCGCCCTCACTCTATCGCCCTCACTTCACAAAACTTATTTACAAAAGTTTAAGCTCTTGCCATTATAAATTACAATAACTTTCATTTAAGTATTAATTATTTAAAAAAAATAAAAGCCATTGTTATTTGTAAGATCAATACACCTAAGTCACGTAAATACAACACATATTGCATTACAAATGCTATAGGTGTCACATTTGAGAAAGTTGAACATATTGGCATTGTAAATGACAAAGCTATTAATTTCGCTATTTTCAAAACCAACACATAAATTAAAAATTTGTCATTTACAATACCAATAGCTCAAACTTTCCTAATGCGAGACCTATTGCATTGCAAATGCTTGTTTAAATAGGAAAACATACAAAGAAAGCTTTTTTTTTTTTGCAAACTACAACGGCAAGCATTTAGTATTGGCATCCCCGTCCGAGCGGGCTTCTGTCAAATGATCAGAGGTCGATGTGACTGCAGAAACTAGATTTAAGATATTTGTGCTTTAAATTAATTTGTGCTTTTAAGTTAAACCCAGGCTGATGGCTGAGAGACAAAATGCGCGTTTTAAAAGCATAATAAAGGCAATTTAGATACACTTACCGGCATCCAGCAGTCCACGGGCCTTAAGGAATTCAGAACACCTCCCTGGCAGGTCTGTAAGGCGTGCCCCTACAGACATGTCTGCGAGTCTGCCTGCCTGTACGCACACGTGTGCCTGCGTCTTGTTTATTTTTGCCACACAGGGCAGCGGTGGCGGTGAATGTGCATCTTTTACGAGTTGAGCAGGTCTGAATATGTGAACGTATTCGCCGTCCCTAGCAGTAAAGGCTGTAAAAAAGTGGGGTGTAATACGTGCATAAAAAGGATGCCTGCATTTACATGAGAAGACGTGATTGTGTTCGGCAAGCTGCCTGCTCCCTCCGCTCAGGCTGGCAGCTGCTTTGCAATTCATAGCGCTGGTAATTTGCCGTTAGGGGCAAAACGTGGAGAGAGAAACAATCAGAGAATTGGGGGGAGGGGGGAGAAATTTGGGCAAGCTCTCGGCTAATTGACTCTGAAAGGAGAAATTAAAACAAGCCATGTGGCATAGAAGGATGCTGGTAAAAACAACAAGCCCTCGGCATTGCGCGCTGGGGAAAATTCACGCTTGAATGCCCGAAGTCGGAAGGGTGGGAGGGAATCTTTGAAGTGTGAAGCTCTCGGCATTGCTGTGGCGGGTCTGAAGTGCGTGCACAGGCACATGAACTGCATGTAATCAGAGTCCGCGCTTGGTTCAAAGAGTTTGTTTCAGCCACAATAGATTGACATCTGCAAAGCGCAAGCGCATTGGAGAGGTAGACCTAAAAAGCAATTGATGAGTGATACTAGTAAAGTGCTGCACTTTCGTGCCAAAAGAGGAAGTCTGTGGCTTTGCTGACTGCTTGTGCGATTCGGGCACAGCAATCAGTACAGCACGATATGAAAAACAAGCATTGGAAATGCAATAGGTCTCGGATTTGAGTTAGAGCTAAAGGCATTGTAAATGGCAATGTCTTTTAGCCATGTGTTATGGAGTGTATGCATGTGGTGTGTAGTGGAATTATGTGGGTTGGATTGGAATTGTAGCAATGGTGGCATGCTGCGCTTGAGATGAATATGTTTAATAGTAAAGTGCACCATACTGCGATTGCTACAATAGTTAATTGTGGATGGGTTAACAATTGATGCGTGCATTGATGTCTGGTGGTGTGTGTGCCTGTAGAAATTGTGCACTGATGGCTGGTGGTGTGTGTGCCTGGTGGAAGCGTGCACTGCCGGCTGGAGGTGTGTATGCCTGGTGAAAGCGTGCACTGACGGCTGGTGGTGTGTGTGCCTGGTGAAAGCGTGCACTGACAGCTGGTGCTGTGTGTGCCTGGTGAAAGTGTGCACTGATGGCTGGTCGCGTGTGTGTGTGTGCCTGGTGGAAGCCTGCACTGTCGGCTGGTGGTGTGTGCCTGGTGGAAGCCTGCACTGACGGCTGGTGGTGTGTGCCTGGTGGAAGCCTGCACTGACGGCTGGTGGTGTTTGTGCCCGGTGAAAGCCTGCACTGACGGCTGGTGGTGTTTGTGCCCGGTGAAAGCGTGCACTGACAGCTGGTGGTGTTTGTGCCCGGTGAAAGCGTGCACTGACAGCTGGTGGTGTTTGTGCCCGGTGAAAGCGTGCACTGACAGCTGGTGGTGTTTGGGCCCGGTGAAAGCATGCACTGACGACTTATGGTGTCTATGTCTGGTAAAAGTGTGCACTGACGGTGTGGATGTGTGTGTGTGTGTGTGTGTGTGTGTGTGTGTGTGTGTGTGTGTGTGTGTATGTGGTTGTGTCTGGTGGTAATTATTTTGGTGTTGAGTGTGTGGTGTGTGTGTGTATGTGTGTGTGTGTGGTGTGTGTGTGTGGTGTGTGTGGTGTTGTGTGTGTGTGTGTTTGTGGTGTTGTGTGTGTGTTTGTGGTGTTGTGTGTGTGTTTGTGGTGTGTGTGTGTGGTGTTGTGTTGTGTGTGTGGTCTTATGTGTGTGTGTGTGTGGTGGACTTTGTGTGTGTGCAGGGTACAAAAACTCAAACACACACACACACTGCCCCTGCACACACACACACACACACTGCTCACCCTACACACTCACACACTGCTCACCCTGCACACACACACTGCTCACCCTGCACACTCACACACTGCTCACCCTGCACACTCACACACTGCTCACCCTGCACACTCACACACTGTTCACCCTGCACACACACACACACACACAGTTCACCCTGCACACACACACAATGTTCACCCTACACACTCACACAATGTTCACCCTACACACTCACACAATGTTCACCCTGCACGTTCACACAATGCTCACCCTGCACGTTCACACAATGCTCACCCTGCACGTTCACAGACTGCTCACCCTGCACGTTCACAGACTGCTCACCCTGCACGCTCACACACTGCTCACCCTGCACGCTCACACACTGCTCACCCTGCACGCTCACACACTGCTCACCCTGCACGCTCACACACTGCTCACCCTGCACGCTCACACACTGCTCACCCTGCACGCTCACACACTGCTCACCCTGCACGCACACACACTGCTCACCCTGCACGCACACACACTGCTCACCCTGCATGCACGCACACTGCTCACCCTGCACGCACACACACTGCTCACCCTGTACGCACACACACTGCTCACCCTGTACGCACACACACTGCTCACCCTGCACGCACACACACTGCTCACCCTGCACACTCACACACACACTGTTCACCCTGCACACACACACACTGCTCACCCTGCACACACACACACACACTGTTCACCCTGCACACACACACACACACACACACACTGTTCACCCTGCACACACACATACACACACTGTTCACCCTGCACACACACACTGCTCACCCTGCACACACACACTGCTCACCCTGCACACACACACTGCTCACCCTGCACACACACACTGCTCCTGCACACACACACTGCTCCTGCACACACACACTGCTCACCCTGCACACACACACTGCTCACCCTGCACACACACACTGCTCACCCTGCACACACTGCTCACCCTGCACACACACTGCTCCCCCTGCGCACACAGACACACACACACACACACACACACACACACACACACCCCCTACGTAATGTGAAAAGACATAGCTCTGCCCTTTGGCCTGTGTTGTAATCGTACAGTAGGTTGTGAGTAGTTGCGCTTAATTGGTTGGGGCGTCCCCTCCTTGCTGCTCCCCTCACAGATGGCCGGCTACCTCCATGAAGCTCCCAAGACACGTGTTCAGCTGTTCTTTGTTTTAGCTCCAGTGTGTCAGTGCACAGTGTAAGCGCACAAGCATTCCCTGCTCTCTGGACCACTCACACTGCTGAGTCTCTCCCTCACTCTGCTGAGTCTCTCCCTCACTCTGCTGAGTCTCTCCCTCACTCTGCTGAGTCTCTCCCTCACTCTGCTGAGTCTCTCCCTCACTCTCTGATACTCCAAGGGGGCGCCCTTGCCAGCAGTCTCCTTGAGACTTACTCCAAAGGGGAGCACCCTTGCGAGCAGACACTGCAATACGAATTCAAGGGGAGCACTCTCTGATACTCCAAGAGGGGGTGTGGGGCCTTGCCAGCATTCTCCCATATACTTATTCCAGAGAGAGCACCCTTTCTGAAGCTTGGCTGCAAGCTGAAGTGAGACCCTCTCCTGTGTACTCTCAGCTTGCTTTTGCCTAGTGGTAGATTATAGAAATTGATAATATAATGAGTTTGATTTCAATTGATGATGAAGCTTATACCAGACTACCACTCCGCCTCACCCCCCCCCCAGTATTATCAAAGCCGAGAGAACCCCAGCCGCTGAAGCTGCCTGTTTGTCTCTTTGTTCTGCTTGTAGCGAGATGTGACGGGCTGATAAGGGCTGCTAGCTGATTCTGCAGAGATAGGGCCTGAGCACTTTTATTAACTTCAATCATGAGAGTTATGTGGAACTTGTTCAGCCGTTACCGTGGGCTCCGCCAGATAAGGGGGGCAGATCCTGGGGGCAGCTCTGATGCAGGGCCATACTTTACACCCTATGCCCCACCCCTTACTACATCTCTAGAGCATCTCTGTTCATATCCAAGCAATTGAGCGGAAACATATTTTTATTCATGGACATTTTAAAGCGCTTACCAGGCCCAGGAGGCGTCGGGGCGCTTTGCATGGGTAGAAATATTTCGTGAATAGGCGCGTTTGTAAGAATAGCCATTAATTTAAATGTCGAATCTAAAACATACAGTGATGAGTGATGGTGAATTACCAGCCAGCGCAATTACACGTTTTACCGAGTGCAAATTTGCGCCTGGTACCATCTTTCACTTTTACGCACAATTGCTTGCACTAAGGGCCCATTAATTCTTGGACTTGCCTGTTATCTCCCGTTCTAGCCCAAAAACGTATGATGGGTGTTTACTGTGGTTTGGGTACTGTCTCCAGTCGGTACCACTGGACTATTATTACCACTTTATGTTATCAGCCATGTTATAATGTGGATTATGGGCGGGGCCACTAGAATTGATTCTGTGGCTACAGCGATTTTCACAGTTATGGATTTGCCGCATTTGCCACATAATCCATCATCTGCTGCATAATCTAAACATTTTTAAAAAACAATAGTTTCAAGTTCAAATGGATCAAAAGTTACAAAAATGCAGCAACGTTTATTGCTGTGTAGGGGATGGCAGGTTGCAAAAGTTGACTCTTCACCCTTCAATTTCATATGTCTTTCAGTTGCATATTGCTGTATTT
This sequence comes from Lissotriton helveticus, assembly GCF_964261635.1. NCBI lineage: Eukaryota > Metazoa > Chordata > Amphibia > Caudata > Salamandridae > Lissotriton > Lissotriton helveticus. The sequence continues at coordinate 1,531,243,398 of NC_136061.1, forward strand.
GGGTGTTAAACTAGTACTAATTCGGTAAAGCCTTTGACAATTATTAACATGCAAAAAATGGCAAAATACTGAAAGAACCGATACTGTCGCAAAATGTGCCTCACCATACCGAATAATTTGCATTTTCGTTAAGCGTCCCGCATCCCTGCCGCATAACTTGGTCCTCCCATGCTGCATTATTCCAGTTTCCCCGAGCATAGGGATGTGTCCTCATACATGCAACCACATCCACACACGGTTCACTCAGGATGCCTTGCATCACACCTGGCCTTGAGCCCAGTGCTACGCTGCGGATGTTCCTGTTGTGCAGGGACCTTTCCTACACACACACAGGCAAACTTGAGTGGGAAAGTGGCGGTAGTCGCAAGAGCCGGGCTGCCCGCTCTTCCTCTGCTGTGCTCGCAGCTAGATGTCAGCTGCTGATAAGCACCGGGCCCTGATCCCCATTCTGATGAAGATTGCCAAGCCCGATAAGCGCCGTTTATCTCTCCCCAGTAGGCCCGCGCTGGATTCCCTTACAATAACAAACACGGCCGATGACAACACACAGGGCTCCCAACAATCTGTCCCACCGCTAATGTGATTAATGCCGGCGCTTTCTTAATTCCGTGATGGGATGGATGGTGGTGTCAGGGCAGGGAAGGGCTGCCTACATTTGCACTTTTTTGCACACGCAAGCACTCTGAAAAGGATGGCAAGACGGGCAGAGAAAGCGGAGACACGGAGAAGAGGCGCTGACAGGGAGAGCTTCGCCTTGAAATGGATTAAAAAAATAAAAGAAGCTCGAGAGTGATGCGCGCACGACTGCGAGCATATGTATTGCAAGACGGCCGCTATAATTGAAGATATATGGCCTCTGGTGCGCGTAACAGACACCAATAGGCCATGGGCGGAGCTACGCGATCGCCCATGGCCTATTGCGTGTTCGGTTTAAAAAGTACACGCACGTAAAGGGCAATGAAAAAGGACCTAGGAAATAACACACACGAGCTGCATGGAATTTCCAGGTCCATTTTTAAAACCCCAGGAAAAGGACTCTGGCTACGCCACACTGCTTCCGCAGTGTACGGTAGGCCCGAGACCTAAAAATCAGACCCTGAGGCGAATCCATACTTCACCCAGGAAGGGCCTCAGGTGAGTAAAGAACCTTTCACAGTTTTTTAGGTCTCGTGACCTACAATGCGCGCAAGCGCATTTGGGATCGAGAATTCAAGTGCTCGATCGACTAGTGAAACCACTGCGGTTTCTTCACAGTGCATGTGAGGTCACGTGGCCACAAAAGCGGGTCACGTGACCACACAAGCACGCGCATTTCCCTATTCCACCTGCATCAACTTCTCCTCCAGTCGCTCGTATTCCCGCCCCCCCACCAGGCTCTCCCGCGCTCCGGCCTCCGAGAGCTTCAAAGCTTCAAAGCTTCCACGCCCACTGCTTCACACTTCACGGCCGGCAGGCCGTGAGATCCATTCCTTTAATACAGTTGGAAAAGCCCAGCCATCTGCAGTTCCTTGTAGCTTGTTCTAAATATTTGTGCGGTGGCAACCATTGATAATGCCAATAGTCGTAGTTGCTCGTAGGTGTTATTTTACCTGTGTTACATATGCATTGCTGCTTGTAGGTGTTATTTCATTTTTTTTTTTAAGTTGTTCACCGCTGCACAAATATATTGAAGCACTTTGCTGCTGGTCAAGCGCGCAACGCCATTAGGCTAAAAGGGATTCAGGCAACCCCCATCCGTCGTGTATGGCAGCTCCTGCTCCGGATGCTTCCCGGGCACACACACACAGCCCTAGTACTTGAAAGGTGTTATTGGCACACTATGCTAAAACCTACATTTTAGCTTATTTGTGCTTTGGGAGTGTTTTTATTAGTTGCGAATGCCTTCCATATGCTTAATTATTATTCGCACTACACTTTACCTAGGGCTTTAAGGGTGCCTGGTCCAAGTAGGTGCTGCAACATGTGCCGATCGGGCTCTCTGTTTTTACCGTCACCCTAGAGAGAAAAATCATAGTTTACCTTTGCAGCATTTTAGGTTTTAAATTTTATTTGGTTTTTGGGTTATTGTATATTGTGCTAACTCGAACCTAAATTATTGCACAGTTTTACATAGCCACTAGTTACACAAATATAAAGTAACATGTGTTTTACCATGCTGTAGTTGCCGACACTTTTTTTCCCCCTTCGTACGTGCCAGCACAAGTTTAGCATACTGCTGTGGTTAATTTGCATCCCACAGATGCAGCCTCCAAATAGATTACAATCTGTGTCGCTTGTCTACGTAGCTTTTAATTAACGTCTCCTACTTTCCTTTCTCAAGTGCTGGATTTGTCACCGAAACATCTCACTATAGCAGACTTTCTGTCTGCATTTTGTTAATCAAACCTAGCTATATTTATTGCATTATATTTACAGACTTACATGTTTACCATGAAAGTAAAGTTTTAATAATAGGGTAAAGACGAGATTTTAACTTTGTAGCATTTCAGGGTTTGCAATGCCATTTGATTTTTAGACAATTGTATATAGCACAAACTCAGCCCTTAATGTATTGGACCGTTTTACATAGTCCATAGCTACATTCTACAAATGCAATGTTTATGTATTTTTTGGTGAGCCTGCGCTATAACTCGACCCTACTTGGTTAATTACATACAAACAACGTTTGTTAATTTCTGTAGTAACAGTGATCACAAGGTTGTCCATAATTACAGAATGGTGAGCCAGGGCTGTGACACAATTCTGCTCCCTGAAAGCCGCAATCGTTATGCTACAAATTAGCACATACAAACAAAAGCGTATTTCTTTTATATAGCAAAGCTTTATTTTTTGTTAAATCTTCATGTAGGAACAACTATTGACAAAGCTAATAGTCATGGCTGCTTTTTGGTGTGTTACCACTTGTGGTACATATATGAATACGCTGGCAGGAGTAGAAACATGCTAGTTTGGCGGCACACTATGCTAAAACCTATTTTTTAGGTTATTTGTGTTTTGTTGGACGCTTTTGTATTCGTTATGTATGCTTTCTGCATCTCCACAACCACGCGCATTGTGCGCAGCTTCCATTTGCCACCAGACACTTCGCACGCGCCGCACTCCACCTCTGCTGCCACACGCATTCAGCTCACCAGGCTGCACACCCCCTCACCCCCCATATGCTTGCTTGCCAATGTCCCTCCCACCCTTCCTTTGATCTCCGCCGCAAGTTCTCACACGCTCGTCTCCGTCCCCTTCCTTTAATGGCCCTCCCCCTCCCCCAGCACAGAGTGTGCATCGCTTGTTTTTAATGGCCGCACATTTTCTCTCTCACACGCCATCCTAATAAGCATCTACCTTGCTGCTCACGCTAACTTTTGATTCGTGAGATCCACACATATCTCTGCCAGAACACATCACCCCCCCCCCCTCTCCCCGCAGCATACCCTGCTCTCACAGGGCACACAGTTTCTACTCCACGCACCGTCTCTCTCCACTCTGCTCTCCCGTATCTCACACTCCTCCACCGCCTCGCCTGTCTTTGAAGGAACCTCCCTTTCTAGCTCAGCTGCCTTTTCTACTTCATCTCACCACTTACTTTTCTCTCCTCTCACTGCCCTCGCTCCCTCTCATCTGTCACTCACACAGTGTGTACTCACACTACTTTAGACCACACATAATGCACACGCGCACACACACACACCCCACACCCTCACACCATGCACCCTCACACACCCCGCACCCTCACACACCTGCACCCTCACACTACTTTAGACCCCACACAATGCACACACACACTGCACTCTCATACACCCCGCACCCTCACACACTCCACACCCTCACACACCCCACAGCCTCACACACTCCCTACCCTCATAAAACACTCTGCACCCTCACACACTCTGCACCCTCACACACACACACTCCGCACCCTCACACACACTCTGCACCCTCACAAACACTCTGCACCCTCCGACACTGCACCCTCACACACTGCACTCTCACACACTGCACCCCTGTTTGTTTACCGCACTCATTATTACTAGTCATATCCCTTGTGTTTTAAAATAACAACTTACACATAATTGAAAACACCTGTTATATATCCAGTATATAAGTATATTGCTCTCTCATTTACATTCATTACACTGTGCCCTCACACACTGCCCACTCACACACTGCCCACTCACACATTGCGCCCTTACACACTGTGCACTCACACTACTTTAGGCCACACACACACACTGCACCCTCACACTACTTTAGACCACACACAATGCACACACACACACACACACACACACACTGCACCCTCACACCCTGCATCCTCACACACCCCGCACCCTCACACACCCTCACATTACTTTAGACCACACACAATGCACCCTCACACCCCACACCCTCACACACCCTGCACCCTCACACACCCTGCACCCTCACACACCCTGCACCCTCACACACCCTGCACCCTCACACACTCTGCCTCCACATAGTTATACGCCATATAATTACACTGCACTCAATGCAACATTCACTTGAAATACCACTCAGTGACACATAATTACCCGCCTTCCCTCTATCTATCTATCACCTTCCCTCTATCTATCGCCCTCACTCTATCTATCTTTCGCACTCACTATGTCTATCTATCGCACCACCACAGCATCACTCAGCACCACCACAGCATCACTCATGCGCTACCACTGCATCACTGAACGCCACAGCATCACTCGTCACCACCACATCACTCAGCGCCACCACAGCATCAATCTGTGCAACCATTTAACAACAGCTGGTTTAAAAATGTTCTCTCAATGTTTCAAGCTTTATTACAAATGTCACAAAAAAGATGTTAATATTTCACTTCTGTTCTTGGATTTTCGTCACAATAAAATACACTGAACATAATCTTCACAAAAGTAATTTACAAAAGTTTAAGCTATTGCCATTATAAATTACAATAACTTTTATTAAAGTATTAATTATTAAAAAAAATAAAAGCCATAGTTATTTGTAATATCAATACATCTAAGTCACGTAAATACAACACATATTGCATTACAAATGCTATAGGTGTCACATTTGCGAAAGTTAAAACTATTGGCATTGTAAATGACAAAGCTATTAATTTTGCTATTTTCAAAACCAACACATAAATAAAAGATTTGTCATTTAAAATACCAATAGCTCAAACTTTCCTAATGCGAGACCTATTGCATTGCAAATGCTTGTTTTAAAATGTAGTTGTCTCGAAGCCAGTGTACTTTACTCAGTTCCAGGCTGGTGTGACTTTACGATCTCAAATTCTAGATTTGTGGGAGAGCCCTCTTAAATAAATTGGACCATGCTCATGTTTATTTCAGAGGCCAATGTAGGTTAAATTGGCATTGACTTACTTGGGAGAACTACAGAAGTGTGAATGGCGCTGTTAGAAAGGCGACCCCGGGGGGAGGCAGAAGATGTCTGACTGACCACCCCTAGGTCCACCTCTCCGTCAAGAAGTAGCCGAGCGTTTACTGAGAGGCCTCCTGAATGAGAGTCCTCTCCTAGGATCGTACAGCAGAGTAATCACAACACTACAGATGGACACCACACAAGAGGTCAAGTTCTTAAGCTTTTATAGCTAGTAAAAGGTTGCGGGTTGTTGGTAGTATGTACAAGCAGATCGAGGGATCTGTAAAGTCTCGTAAAGAGGGGTAAGGTAGCGGGACAGTCTTACTCTGGGCGGCGGACGGGATACCCTACGCACAGCTCTCAATCCTCGACCCGGGGGGTTCCGAGAGGTCGAGCCGCGGCAGCGCCAGCAGGCTAACAGATGGTTCAGCAAGGTAGGCCGCGGCAGCGCCAGCAGGCTCTCGGATGTTTCAGCAAGGTAGGCCGCGGCAGCGCCAGCAGGCTCTCAGATGTTTCAGCAAGGTAGGCCGCGGCAGCGCCAGCAGGCTCTCGGAAGGTTCAGCAAGGTAGGCCGCGGCAGCGCCAGCAGGCTCTCAGAAGGTCGTCGGGTTACGGATGAGTTCGTCTGGTGTCGGCCGTGACAGCGTCAGCAGGGCTTCCAGTCCAGGATACAACTGGCGTCCTACTCCGGGGCGGGCCCAGATATAGGACGGAGGTCCTTTGATGTCCGGACCCTCGCGCCTGGGGGCCAGAGGGGCCGAGATGATGGTAGTATGTACAAGCAGATCGAGGGATCTGTAAAGTCTCGTAAAGAGGGGTAAGGTAGCGGGACAGTCTTACTCTGGGCGGCGGACGGGATACCCTACGCACAGCTCTCAATCCTCGACCCGGGGGGTTCCGAGAGGTCGAGCCGCGGCAGCGCCAGCAGGCTAACAGATGGTTCAGCAAGGTAGGCCGCGGCAGCGCCAGCAGGCTCTCGGATGTTTCAGCAAGGTAGGCCGCGGCAGCGCCAGCAGGCTCTCGGATGTTTCAGCAAGGTAGGCCGCGGCAGCGCCAGCAGGCTCTCAGATGTTTCAGCAAGGTAGGCCGCGGCAGCGCCAGCAGGCTCTCGGAAGGTTCAGCAAGGTAGGCCGCGGCAGCGCCAGCAGGCTCTCAGAAGGTCGTCGGGTTACGGATGAGTTCGTCTGGTGTCGGCCGTGACAGCGTCAGCAGGGATTCCAGTCCAGGATACAACTGGCGTCCTACTCCGGGGCGGGCCCAGATATAGGACGGAGGTCCTTTGATGTCCGGACCCTCGCGCCTGGGGGCCAGAGGGGCCGAGATGATGGTGTCCAGACACCCAGCAGGGGGGTGGAGCCAGCGCCCAGGGAGGCCGGAGGGCGATCGATACCAGGCGTCCGGGGACAGCTGGGGGGCCATCGAAACTCCTCTCCCTCCGGGATCTGTCGAGTGGCCACTCGACCACCTGGGTGGATCTTGGTGCCTCGATGTCTGGACTTCGCTGGGGCCGAGGCTGGGGCCGAGGCCACGCGGTCGTGACTTGGTGGGCCCAAGATGGAGTCGGGCCCGGCCTCGTGCTTAGGTCGTGAGGGGCCTACGCTGGGGCCAGGCCGATGATGGGGTCCGGGATGGTAGCCGGATCGGTGGTGTTGGGGCGTGCAGGGTCGGGCAGAATGGGCCGCCCGAGGTCCGGAGGAGGGCTGGTGTCGTCCGGGGCCCGCCATGCGGGAGGGGTAGGACCACGCCATGAGGCCGGGTCCAACACGCGTCCCCCCCAGCTGAAGGCAGGGGAGAGTCACCCATTTTCTTGGGGATTCTCCTCGCCGAGGCGGAAGAAACTGGACAGGCCGTCGGCATTGGCGTTGGCGTGGTCGTTGCCGGGGCGATGCTCCACAGTGAAATCCATCCCCTGTAGAGAGATGGACCAGCGCAGCAGTTTCGGGTTTTCTCCCCGCATCTGCATCGGCTGGTGGTCGGTCTGGACTCGGAAGTGGGTGCCGAAGAGGTAGGGCCGGAGCTTCTTGAGTGCCCACACCACGGCAAAGGCTTCCCTCTCGATGGTGCTCCACCGCTGTTCTCTTGCCTGGAGGCGTCGGCTGATGAAGGCCACAGGCCGGTCGATTCCTTCGGGGTTAACTTGGGACAGGACCGCCCCGATGCCGTGCTCCGAGGCGTCGGTCTGGACTACAAACTCTCTGCTGTAGTCGGGGGCCTGGAGCACAGGGGCGGTGCACATGGCAGTCTTTAAAGTCTCAAAGGCTGTTTGGCACGCAGGGGTCCAGTGCACCTTCTGGGGTAGTTTCTTTGAGGTCAGTTCTGTGAGGGGCCCCACAATGCTCCCGTAGTCTTTTATAAATCGCCGATAGTATCCGGTGAGCCCCAGGAAGGCTCGGACGGCGGTCTGGGTGACCGGGGGCTCCCAGGCCCGGATGGAGTCTACCTTTGGTTGGGGGGGAGCTACTTGATTGCTCCCTACTTGGTGTCCCAGATAGGTCACGGACCCTTGGCCTATCTGGCACTTGCTGGCTTTGATGGTTAGTCCGGCCCGCCGGAGGGCCGTCAGGACTTCCCAGAGGTGGGACAGGTGCTCATCCCAGTGAAGGCTGTACACCGCAATGTCATCGAGATAGGCGGCGCTGTATTCTTCTAGTCCGGCCAGCACCTGATTTACTAGCCTCTGGAAGGTGGCCGGCGCATTTTTCATGCCGAAGGGCATCACTTTGAAGTGATAGTGGCCATCTGGCGTCGAGAAGGCCGATCGTTCTTGGGCACCAGGGGTAAGGCCGATCTGCCAATACCCCGCCGTGAGATCGAAGGTGCTGAGGTATCTGGCGGCCCCGAGGCGATCGATCAGTTCATCCGCCCTGGGGATGGGATGTGCGTCGGTCCTGGTGACGGCATTCAGTCCCCGGTAGTCAACACAGAACCGGAGCTCGGGCGCTGCTCCGGGGGAAGCAGCTTTCGGGACCAGGACAACGGGACTGGCCCAGGGACTGTTGGAGGGTTCGACTACCCCCAGGGCCAACATCTTGGCCACCTCGGATTGGATGCAGGCCCGAACCCGGTCGGGCATTCGAAAAGCTCGTTGTTTCACAGGGGGGCTGTCTCCGGTGTCCACATCGTGGACACACCACCGGGTGACCCCCGGCGTGAGGGAAAACAGATCCGCAAACTGCCCCAGCAGCTTCCGACAGTCTTGTTGCTGCTCTGGGGTCAGGGTAGAGGAGAGCCGGACCCCTTCGAAGGAGCCGTCTTTCTCGGTGGTGCTGAGGAGATCTGGTAGTGGCTCGGAGTCGTCTTCAGCTCCGTCATCGGTCGCCAGCAGCAGGCTCAGTTCGGTGCGTGCAAAGTGCGGCTTGAGCCGGTTAGTGTGTAGAACCCGGAGGGGGTTCCTGGGGGACTCCATGTCTACCAGGTAGGTGACGGGGCTCTTGCGCTCCACCACCTTGAAGGGCCCCGTCCATTTGTCCTGGAGGGCACACGGTTCAACCGGGGACATGACCCAGACTTGCTGGCCCGGCTCGAACTCGATGGACGAGGCGTTCTGGTCATACCAGCGTTTCATCTCCTCCTGACTGGCCTCCAGGTTGGCCTCGGCAAGTTCCCTGAACTTCCGAGTCTGATTGCGGAGTGTCAGGAGGTACCGGTAGACATCCGGTGGGGCATCTCGAACTGCTGTCTCCCAGCCTTCCTTGACCAGGCTAAGGGGGCCTCGAACCGGGTGTCCGTACAAGAGTTCGAACGGGCTGAACCCCAGGGACTTCTGGGGTACCTCTCGGTAGGCGAACAGGAGGCAGGGTAGTAGGATATCCCATTTGCGCCGGAGGGGCTCTTATAGGCCCTTGATCATTCCCTTCAGTGTCCTGTTAAAGCGTTCCACTAGTCCATTTCCCTGGGGATGATACGGGGTGGTGAACTTATACGCGACCCCGCACTGTTGCCATAGGGACCGCATATGCTTCGAGATGAAGTTGGACCCCCGATCACTCACGACTTCTCGGGGGAAGCCGACTCGGGAGAAGATGCTCATGAGGGCTCGGCCCACCACGGGGGCCGTGATTGTTCGGAGAGGGATGGCCTCAGGATAGCGGGTGGCATGGTCCACCAGGACGAGGATGAAACGGTGCCCCTGCGAGGTGCGAGGATCCAGGGGTCCTACGATGTCTATTCCTACTCGCTCGAAGGGGGTGGTTACCACAGGGAACGGCTGGAGCGGGGCTTTGACTTTCCCCCCGCTCTTCCCGCTGGCTTGACAGGTCGGGCAGGTCCTGCAGTGGTTCTGTACATCAGTGCGCATTTTTGGCCAGTAGAAATGGGTCACCAGGCGGCTGTAAGTTTTGTCCTGGCCCAGGTGCCCGGCGAGGGGCACATCGTGTGCTAAGTTCAGGAGGAAGTCTCTGAACCGGAGGGGGACACCCAGCACCCGGCCGGCCCCTAGCTCGGCAATCTTCTGCTCACTGTAAAGGAGGTCGTTGTCCCAGTAGACCCAGTGGGACCCCGCGGGGTCTCCAGCGGCTTGCTGTCGCATCCCCTCGAGGGAGGGGCAGGTTTTCTGTTCCTGCCGGAACTGTTCGCGGGTGGGGCCACCTTCTTGGCGCCATTGAGCGAGTTCCGGGAGGCGGTCGATCTCGGTGAGATCTTCTGGGTCGGGCCCTTGGGGGCCGGGCCCGGTGTCGGCGTCCTCGGGGACGACGGGCGGCAGAGGTGCGGGCCATTCTGGCTCCTCTGTTGGAGCTTCCCCCGCTGGGGCGGAGGCTCGGGCGGACATGGAGCTAGTGGTCGCACAGACCCACTCGGGAAGGCCTAGCATCCCCAGGTGCTCTCTTCGTTCGACGCCAGCCCATGGGGAACTTTCCAGGTCGTTCCCAAGGAGGCAGTCCACGGGGGCATCGTCGCGGACAGTCACTTTCAGCACGCCCGACACTCCCCCCCACTCGAAGGGGATGCGGGCCATCTGACACAGTTTCGGAGTTATCTGCGGATCGGACTGGGCACAGGACGTTAGGAAGGATCTGTTCCGGGGTCACCAGATGGCAGCGGACCGCTGTCACGCTGGCCCCAGTGTCACGGAGGGCTTCGGTCCGGCGACCGTTGATGGTGACCCACTGGCGGTACTTCTGGGTGTTGCCGGGGATCGGCCCTCGGGGGATCATGTCGTGAGTACCCAGGCAGGCTAAGGTCATGGCGGCGGGCTCCCACTCGGCCTGCTCGGGGTCGTCGTCCTCTTCCTCCCTTCTTTCTTCACCTAGGGCAGCTGCCGTGATCTGGCGGGCTGGGGGCCCGGTGGTGCCGGGTCGCTGGTTCATCGGGCAGAGGGGGTCATTCGCATAATGCCCCTGTCGCTGGCATCTGTGGCACGTAACGTTCGGGCGGGGCCCCGGCCTGGCTGGGGGGCCCCCTCTCCGGGCCAGGGATGGCGACGTGGAGGTAGGGGATGACCCCTGGGGGGGGTGTCTCGACCCCGGTTCTGGCCTACTCCGCCACCTCGTGGTCGGTGGTTCCCCGGGGACCCCCGGCCGTAATCTCCCATCATGTTCCGGGGAACTCGGGTGCTGGCCCATCGGTCTGCCTCGACAGCGAGTTTTCGTGGCTCAGTCAATTTGCTGTCGAGGAGGTGCTGCCGGAGTTCGACGAAACAGTTATTGGACAGGTGTTCCCATAGAATGAGGTCGACCAACTGCTGGTAGGTGGTGACCTGGCAGCCCCGAGTCCACCCCTCGAAGGCTCTACTGTAATAGTTCACGTATTCTACCCACGTGGTACCGGGGATTTTTTTGCAGTCTCGGAATCGCTGCCGGTACATCTCGGGGGCGAGTCCGTAGCGAGTGAGGAGGGCGGTCTTCATGTGCTCGTACGAGGTCCTCTCGGCATCAGGGAGCTCCAGCAGGGCGTCTCTCCCTTCGTTGATAAACTTCCCCCACAGGCCGGCACCCCAGTCCCTGAGGGGTACTCGATGGGCGGCCATGGCGACCTCATAAGCTTTGAACCACTGCTGGATGTCGTCGTTCTTATAGTACTCTTTGACGACATCCTTGGGTATGTGCACCTTCGTGTCCACCGGGGGAGGTGAGGTCTTACTCCCGGAGGTGGTAGTCTCGCCTGCCTTGGCTTTAAATTCTAGTTCTTTGAGGACGCGCTCGTGCTCGAGCATGAGTTTCTTCTCCTCGAGGTCTCTTTGTCTTCGCTTTTCTTCCAGGTCTCCTTCTAGCCGTAGCTGCTCGAGGGCTAGCTTCCTTTCTGCCAGTTGGATCTCTCCTTCTTGCCTGAGTCGAACGAGCTCCAATTCGTGGAGCCGGTTCTTCTCTCGCTCTCTGGCATCTTCGTGGGAGAGGCCCGTGTCTGGGTTCGCGGGTCTCCCTCCCGCTGGGTTCGTCGCAGCCTCCGTGCCTCCGTTCGGGCCCGGGTTATCTTCCCTCGGGGGTGGCGCCTCGCCGGCGTCCACCCAGGCCTGCAGGGCCGATTCAAAGTCTTCTTTAGTACTTAAGCCAGTGGTAGCGATGCCTAGATCTTTGCAGAATTGCTTCAGCTCCTTGTGACTGTAGTCTTCCATTTTCTCCTTCTGGAATTCTGTGCTCATGGTCGCAGTGGGTTTTTCTGGGTAGCGAGTGAATCACTCTCTGTACGATCTGCGTGGGCTCGGATCCCACCGCTTGCCACCAATGTTAGAAAGGCGACCCCGGGGGAGGCAGAAGATGTCTGACTGACCACCCCTAGGTCCACCTCTCCGTCAAGAAGTAGCCGAGCGTTTACTGAGAGGCCTCCTGAATGAGGGTCCTCTCCTAGGATCGTACAGCAGAGTAATCACAACACTACAGATGGACACCACACAAGAGGTCAAGTTCTTAAGCTTTTATAGCTAGTAAAAGGTTGCGGGTTGTTGGTAGTATGTACAAGCAGATCGAGGGATCAGTAAAGTCTCGTAAAGAGGGGTAAGGTAGCGGGACAGTCTTACTCTGGGCGGCGGACGGGATACCCTACGCACAGCTCTCAATCCTCGAGCCGGGGGGTTCCGAGAGGTCGAGCCGCGGCAGCGCCAGCAGGCTAACAGATGGTTCAGCAAGGTAGGCCGCGGCAGCGCCAGCAGGCTCTCGGAAGGTTCAGCAAGGTAGGCCGCGGCAGCGCCAGCAGGCTCTCGGATGTTTCAGCAAGGTAGGCCGCGGCAGCGCCAGCAGGCTCTCAGATGTTTCAGCAAGGTAGGCCGCGGCAGCGCCAGCAGGCTCTCGGATGTTTCAGCAAGGTAGGCCGCGGCAGCGCCAGCAGGCTCTCGGAAGGTTCAGCAAGGTAGGCCGCGGCAGCGCCAGCAGGCTCTCAGAAGGTCGTCGGGTTACGGATGAGTTCGTCTGGTGTCGGCCGTGACAGCGTCAGCAGGGCTTCCAGTCCAGGATACAACTAGCGTCCTACTCCGGGGCGGGCCCAGATATAGGACGGAGGTCCTTTGATGTCCGGACCCTCGCGCCTGGGGGCCAGAGGGGCCGAGATGATGGTGTCCATACACCCAGCAGGGGGGTGGAGCCAGCGCCCAGGGAGGCCGGAGGGCGATCGATACCAGGCGTCCGGGGACGGCTGGGGGGCCATCGAAACTCCTCTCCCTCCGGGATCTGTCGAGTGGCCACTCGACCACCTGGGTGGATCTTGGTGCCTCGATGTCTGGACTTCGCTGGGGCCGAGGCCACGCGGTCGTGACGTGGTGGGCCCAAGATGGAGTCAGGCCCGGCCTCGTGCTTAGGTCGTGAGGGGCCTACGCTGGGGCCAGGCCGATGATGGGGGTCCGGGATGGTAGCCGGATCGGTGGTGTTGGGGCGTGCAGGGTCGGGCAGAATGGGCCGCCCGAGGTCCGGAGGAGGGCTGGTGTCGTCCGGGGCCCGCCATGCGGGAGGGGTAGGACCACGCCATGAGGCCGGGTCCAACAGGCGCATACTGTTATTTCATGACAGCTCAAAAGGTTTCACAATCTGCATTAAGAAATATAATTGACTTGGTACGACGGGGGCATTTCCCTCCCTGATATCAAAAGATATTATTGGGCTGCCCATCTGGCAGCAATTAACCTTTACACTTACGGAAGGGTTGATGATCCTGGCTATGCCATGGATAAATGGCTTCTCCCCGGCAATAATTATAACAGAGCCCTATATTCTCGACCTAACAAGGTGACATTAACAGGTCCTACTAAGCACTCCGTTCATGTTTGGCATGTGGTCACAGACTCATTGGGTTGGAGAAACAGATTGACTATGGCCACCCCCATTGTGGGACTCTGAACGGCTTGGTAAGCTGTGGAAGACGAAAGGCTTCGATAGATGGGAACTTACAGGCATTTCCACGATCGGAGACATCTGGAGTAAGGGGAAGATCAAATCATTTGAAGAAATGCAGGGGGAATATAAACTCGCACAATCTGAATTTTTTCGGTATGGGCAGGTTCGACATTCCCTTCTTTCATTACTGCCCGACGGGATAGAACCTTCGGAGGCTTCCCCTTTGGGAGACAGGGTGTTAGATGGGCACCTTCCTGACAGGACGATTTCTCTTATATACAAAAAACTGATTAACCACAGGACTGACTCCCTGGAGGCACTGAAAATCAAGTGGACGCAGGACGGTATAGAGCTGGATGAGGAAGACTGGCAGGCAGCTGTCTCCTCTCCTAGAGAGGTGGCGATCCCAGCGCGCCTTAGACTGGTCCAACTCAAGATTCTACACAGGGTCTACATTACGGGACCTAGACTGATACACATGGGGCTGTCAGGGTAGGGACAATGCAAGAGACAACGTGGTCTGATTGGTACCTTTATGCATGTTATCTGGGAGTGCGAATATATCAACACTTACTGGAGCCGTATACAAAACACAATACACAGAGTTCTAGGAGTTTCCCTGTCTCCAGAGGCAAGGAGATGCTTACTTAATATATGGGAACCTACCGACTTAAATAATTTGCAGATACAATGGGTCACTCGGAGCTATATGATCGCCAAGCGAAATATTGACCCAACTGTGGGGAGCGGAGCAGCCCCCCTCCTTGCAAGGATGGGAAAACGATACCTACCTTGCGAGGGGACGCTCTCGGAAATGGTCTTTGATTTGGGGGCCTTGGAACAGTTACAGGGGAGAAGTATGTTCACCGCCTATGAATGCTGTCCCTGATGATTCCCCCTCTCCATGAAGTTCTGATATGTTTTTTTGAATTTTATTAATCCTGTGTCCCCACGATATATGCTCGGCTGTGATAATTGATCCTCTGTAATGTAAATTTTCTGCTGTTTATTTCAATAAAAAGAAATATATAAAAAAAAGAAATATAATTTACTATCTCCTCAGGCGCCACTGTTTATGTGTTATAAAGATCATAAAACACACTTATGTTGTAATCACTATTGTTTTGTCCACAGTACACAACCGATATCACTGTCGATTTGTGGACAGCTATGTGTGTTACACAAATATCAAATCAGTCAATTAACAATAAATTGGGTAACAGTGTAGCTATATATGTATATTCAGGTACCAATATCAGGCCACTTTTACGTTATTTATTTAGGACTGCTATATTGGAGTCCTGACTAATTTCTTTTGGAGTAGTTTGAGTGTTAGTTTACAATGAGAACCCCAATGTGCACCACATGTTGAGTGTCCGTATCTGGGTATCTATGCAGAAACACTGAATGAAGTTAACCACTGTGAGGTAGAAAAATCTGCCCATGTCAAAAATGAGCATCTCAATGGTCTTGTAATTTGTTCTTGCAAAATGTAATTAATTCATAAGGACAACTCGTGCTTCACTGCTCTCAATGCAATAGTTTAGATCAAACCTAGGCGCCCCAAACAGAGTAAAACAGGCCTGTCTTACACCTCTGAGAAACTGGAGTGTTGGGTTAATCACCGTCCTGTAGGATGCCATGCTACCCCTTCAATTACAACACTATTCACAGCATTTGCTTCCTTTCTGGAAGGGTATCCCTTTGCTCCTCGTGCCACCTAGGTGGAGCGGGTAAATATTTGAAGTGTGCGGTTACCTATAGGACCAAAATGTTATAACTACAATTTTAAATCTTACAGCAAATATTTTCTCAAGAATTTTGGTTTTTAGACAGACTTGGTCGAAGAGGAAAACCAGGAAACTCCGTTTCAGTTTGATGAAAATAAAAACAGGTTTAAATTTTGATCCCCCATACCACGCTTGCATACTATTTATTTATTTATTTATTTTATTTATTTTTAATATTTATAGAGCGCAGCATATACCCTTGGGCGTCTTGGCGCTAGACTGCTCTACATTAACAGGGGGTCTTTTTGTTAGACCAAGGGTCTCCAAATCTTTCTGGAATAAAAGCTACTTCGGTTCACTGGAAATCAGCCAGAGCTATTAATAGTAGTGATGTAAAAGTGACCACCCCATTCAAGATGGTCAGCAGTGATCACAGTGTATGTATGAGGCAGGGTTTCCAGCACTAATGTAAATAAATACGTTGAGAATTTCAAATGACTGTACACGGGTAATACATAAAAGGCACAGCTGCAAGCTCCCTAGCACTAAGGTAATAATAGGAGTAATAACTCCCCAAACTCAATAATAGCTTTAAAAACATTTTGAGAACAACCATTTTTGCGAAACATTAGCTTAGGAGTTCTGAACAAAGACACATTTTCATCTTGGGAACATGCTTTTAAATCATAGTATACATATAATAATTCAACCCGAGCAAAAGCTTATATATTAGTATGCTGGGCTGAACATAGGAGAGCTACTCACCGGTAGCTGGAGAGTCAGTGGTATCTCACAAGCTACTTGTAGAACACACCTGGGCTAGACCCTCGCTAATCTGCACACCAAGTTATTGTTTTTTTAACAGGGATATGTACAAATGCGTTTGTAAGTAAATAGATTCAGCAGTGGCTGATTTGTGCTGGTGGTGGTTGAACGTGTTGGGAACTGACACTACTCTTTGAGGACAGGAACTTATCTTTCATCATCAGACACTGATTGATAGCAACCGTGAAAAATAAAGAAAATTAAAAAAATTAAAAAATAAAGAAAGGAGGACAAAGAGAGAGACTGAAACCCTTTGACAAAAAGAGAAGCAATGATGAAAAAGAACCTACAAAAGTGTCCAAATTATATATGAATACGTGTATGAGCATACAGCAGAGCTCTTCTTCCTCACCATCTTGGACGGGTCTGCGCGCCTCTTATACCCCAGTCATTCCAAACAAAATATAAGTACTGTCGAGTGGTAAAAAGAAAAAATGGGTACCTCTTCCAGATGCTTGTAAATCTCTCACACACATTCACTGGAATAAAGGAACTGCTAATATCTGCAGAATGAGGTTGGAGATATTTTTTTTGCTAGGTTTTAGAGTCTAACCATTATGTCGTCAGAAAGACATGCTATATTTACATAAAATCTCAGTGTACTTTGTTGTAAAGTGTATTTTAATCTACTTATCTGTCATCTATATTCTCATACCTTTGCAGCTTGACTGTATTTAGAATGTTATAGATGTCATAGAATGCTTGCTAGAGATGAGTCTTCACTTGATGATGGAAGGCTGAGCATCCAGGAGGACAGCTCCTGGTGGGGCTAACTTATCTACTTAATTAACCATTTAACTACCATCTTGGTTCACCTATACCACCTGTAACTTCATCTACAATAAATATCAAACTTGGAACTACACCCTGACTCCATGAAGATTATTACATTATTACATACTTCTTCCTTTTAGGGTAAGCAAACCTGGAAATATAGGCCAAGAGCTGCACAGTCACTGTGATGATTTCTTTCAGATTTCCTTGCAGCTTTCAGGTACCCTCAGTGGTGGTCACAGAAGTACAGTACTTGCCAAAATACGTGTTTCCAAAGGTGCTTAAAGAGGCACGACAACGATGATGGCAAATCAATATAAATGCTCCTGCTGCCTTTCGATGATGTCGCCATGATGTATATGCCACATCTGAATCTTCTTAGTAGCCCACAGGACAAGGCAGGCAAGCATACAGAAGTCCTGTCATTCATATTGTATTGTATTGTATTTGCATTTATAGAGCGACGCCTCGTCAGGAGTAGTAATCGAAGTGCTTTTTCGGCGAGTAGCATGCTACTCCGGTAGCCATAAAGGATTAGTGTTGAATTAGTATAGTGAAATATGAAAGTAATTGGAGAAGGATATTAGTTGGTAATTTGGATTGAGAAGGATAGCAGACGGATAAAAGAGGGAAAAAGGTTTGCATTTACATAGCGCTTGTTGCCCCTGAGGGGGCGCTGAATCGCTTTTTTGGCGAGTAGTACGCTACTCCGGAACCCATAAAGGATTAGTGTTGAATTAGTATAGTGAAATATGCAAGTCATTTGAGTGGAGTGGAATACTTTTTGCACCATCTTAAACGTTTCCAGGAATGATACAACAAACTAAGAATGAGACACTCCAATGAATTATTTACCTCAATTTTCTCCAAGCGGCAAGCCTTCCCGGTCCAGACAACTTTATATTAGATTCCTTCAGAAAGAATGGAAAAGCTTTTTACATTTTCACGAAGCCAAACCTCGAGCTCCTCAAGTCAGCAGCACCGATTTAAAAGGTTTAATGGGTGCGTGAAGTCAGTGCTTCCAGTACAAATTATTCAGGGCTTTTCCAGATCCCTGCGTTCATCCATATAGGTGTCTAGCTGTATATGCAAATACAGCTTAATATTTTCAAATGCATTTAACACTTTAAGACTCCTTTCACACTAAGGCTCTTGATGCCTCCTTTTCACTCTTTGGCACCTCTAGAGTAGCCTTAAGTAAATAAAAACAAGCACTGCCCACTAATCTGTGTGTGGCTTTTATCTGTGAAAGATGTACACCCCAGGCCGCCTAAATCATAATCAAGTTTCCACATTGGATTGAAGTCACTTACTCGAAGAAACTGAAATGTCTTGGAAAGGTTGCAGAGGCACAACATGTTTTGTGGGTTGATTTAGGCGTGTGAAACGTGCACACGCCACAGATTGCTATATAGCATGTCACCGAAGTTGTGACTTACTCTGAGATAAACAATGAAATTCAACATCGGACGACTATGGGCAGTTTACAAGATTGAATGGCTCAAAAGCCAAAGTGCTCATATACTTCGTTCTTGTCCCTGGTCTTGATCTACAGAGAAATGGAGAACAGCAAATGGTCATCTACTAGGGATGTCCAATGGTGGTTGCTAGGCCAAATATTCAGCACATCTGGACAAGTTACATACAATATAGCTTAAGTGGAATAATGTTTATAGAATCCGCTGCGGTCCTGAAAACCAAGCATGGCTCTAGTTGCTACGGTTCTGGCCCTCCGACTACGTCAGGTGATCTCTGGATTGGTACATCAAGACCAGACAGGATTCCTGCCGGACAAGGCGACAAGGCAAAATCTTCGGCGGACCCATAACTGGCTCATGGAGGTGAAGCAGAGGGAAGACCCACATATGTTCCTTTCCTTAGATGCTGAAAAGGCATTTGACGCTGTCCATTGGCCCTTTTTGGAGGGGACACTGATCAAGTTCGGGGTCGGCCCCAATTTTAGACGAAGGGTGGGTCTTTTAAATACGGACCCCAGAGCCCGGGTTAGGGTAAATGGAGTACTTTCTGACGATTTCCTGGTTTGAAGGGGGACCCGTCAGGGATGCCCCCTATCCCCGTTGTTATTCACCCTCGCGGTCGAAATAGTAGCTTGTGTAATCCGTCAGGCGGAAGAGGTGCGCGGCTTCTGTATCACGCAGGCAGACCTACAGGAGGAGAAGATCTCGCTTTACGCGACAATATCCTCCTGTACGTGACACAGCCAGCGACCACTGTACCGGCGCGGTTTAAACTTTTAGACAGGTATGGCTCCTTTTCAGGCTACGAAATAAACTGGCATGAATCAATTTTATACTGCCCGCGCATAGAGGAAGATTGGCTCCAGATGCCAGGAGCCCTACAGGTTACCCAGTCAGGGTTTAAATACTTGGGGATTTATCTGACAACCGACAAATCAATCTATCAAAACAATGTCTTCAGGGTGATTAAGAACTTTGCGGAAGACGCCCACCGGTGGAAGTCCCTCCCCCTTACGCTCCTGGGCCGAGCGGCAATGTTTAAAATGATTACCTTGCCCCGCTTCCTTTATGCCCTGCAGAATGAATACTTCCCCTTGTCTAGGCAGACATTCCAGTCAATGAACGCAGAGCTGCGGGCCCTTTTTTAGCTAGGAAAGCAACCCAGAATAGTCCTTGCTACGCTCCAACGTAATCAATATAATGGGGGGGGGAATCTCCCTACCGGATGTGGAGGCCTACTATTGGGCCGAACATCTTGCACCAATAAATGAATGGCTCCATGCGCCCGCTGATCACCCGAATTATAGGCTAGAAAGGGCCACTATGGAACGTCGCACTAGCCTGCACTATTTATACGGGGGAGTTGGGAAGCGACTGCTACTGCCAGCCACACAAATCACCATAGAAATATGGGACAGGGCGACGAAGATGATGGGGTGGACACACAAACCGACCAAGCAGACACCGATATGGTCTTACACATG
The DNA here is from genome assembly GCF_964261635.1 of Lissotriton helveticus. NCBI lineage: Eukaryota > Metazoa > Chordata > Amphibia > Caudata > Salamandridae > Lissotriton > Lissotriton helveticus. Next base: position 1,531,263,320 of record NC_136061.1, read on the forward strand.
GCTGAGAGAACTGCATAAACTCACGAGCTTTGGTGGGTGGGATGCCATAGGGATCTCAACGCTGGGAGACGTAATGGCGAGAGGAGAGCTTAAGACATATGAGTCTCTAAGGGCAGAGTATGGGTTGACCCCAGCGCAGTTCTTCAAATATGCACAGTTACGCCACGCCTGGAAGGCGGAGGAAACCCTCGCCCCCCCCACCCCACCCCCCGTTACCGGAATACGCTCCGATGGAGGGTCACCTGCTACAGGAACATGTTTCCAATAAATTGGTGTCCCTGACAAATAAAATGTTGAACAATAATGCGCCAGATGGATTTCGGAAACTGAGGGCAGTCTGGGAACAGGATGTGGGTGACCTGGATCTGGGAAGCGGCTCTGATGCAACATAGAGAGGTGGCGATCAAAATCCGACTAAGTCTTATACAGTAGAAACAATACATAGGGTCTATTATGACAAGGCCAGAATGCACCGCATGGGCAGAGCTAGCAATCCCTGCTGTTTGAGATGCGGACACCCACAGGGAACCTTCTTCCACACTTTATGGGAATGCCCTACCATTAACGCTTACTGGACACATATTTTGGGAGAGTTGAGCAAAATTCTGGAGGTGACACTTCCACTGGACCCCAAGTTTGTGTTGCTGGGAATATCTACTGAGGTGGATTTGAGTCGCCCACACCTGATTTTTGCCCAAGTGGCCTTAGTGGTGGTGAAGAGAGATTTAGCATGAGCATGAGGAGCATCGTTACCCCCAAGGGAGGGAGAATGCAGGAGGGGAATGGATTTATACATGGCGGCTGAGAGGGTGACTTACAAAGCTAGAGGCTGTCCTCAGAAGTTTCGCAAGATATGGGGAAAATTGAGAAAATACCATGGTTTGGATGTGGGCCTGGGGAATGATTGACATGCTCATAACCACGCTGATTGGGATGCTGTTCCTTGTTCATGGCTTGTTAGTTAAGAGGCTGGGACTTGCGAAGCCTCTCTGGAAGACGAGAGCATGTGATGTTGCTGATCGGGATACTGTTGGGGTGGATGGAGGGTGGGGGGGGGTGCTTGGTGGTGTGGAAAATTTACTCTGATTTGCCAATAATGCCCATGTTGATTCAAAATGCCAATAAAAAGTTTTTTTTTAAAAGCATGGCTCTAGTTGTCTGTACCAAATACAGAAAATACCAGAAATCGGATATCTTGAAGCTGTAATTCCTCTAAATATGAACACAATGCTATATATGGATAGCTCGATATCAGTTTTGAGTGCAGAACACAAAGAAGCTAGTCTTCGAAGATATATGCCTAGGTCTCAGAATACATGGGTTGATGGTGAAGGGGAAACACTTTGGTGTAGGAGAAAATCAGCTTATTAATTTAGGTTTCAATTAAATATGTTGGCTGAACCACTATGTTGGTCTATAGTGATACTAAGAATGGAACACTCTCCAATCATAGCTCCTAAAAACAGACAAGGAAAATAGAAGTCAAAAGTTGAATCAGGAAGTGCAAAGGCTATATAAATCCTGAGTGTTCCAGAATGACAAAGCAAATCCAAATGTGACCAAAAAGGCAAATTCAGATGCAGCAACACCAAGCGAAGCAGCTATCCAAACAGACAAAGCAAAACCAGGGCTGGCCAAGCAAGGAAAATCAGACAGTAGCAACAGAAATGGACATAGGGTCGGCAATAAAGTAGAGTAAAGGTCATACAGTGAAGCTGAAATCACAGCTATGAGAAAGGAGTCAATGTCCTTTGTGTTCACCGATTACCTATACTGCTGCTTTGGTCTTTGAGACCCAAGTGACAAAGGTAAACAGGAGAGATGGAAGGATAAGTACAGCATGTTTGATGGCAAACACTCCAGAGCATGTAGTAACAGGAAGGGGATTATTTGAATATCGCAGCGCAAGAAGAGAGACATTTCTATTTGTTAGAGTGAACCGATTGCCGGTCAGAATCACCAGGATGCCGGCCCATGGGGCTTCCATCATTCATACCATATCTGGTTTTCAATCATTAGAGTTGTGATTCGCTATTAGGGAATGCTTTCCCATTCATTCCTATGGGCCTAGAGGCCCATAGGAATGAATGGGAAAGCATTCGCAATTTGTGATTAACAAATGGGTAATCACAATTTGCGAATGCAAGGGTGCTAGGGGGCCCAAGGCCCCCCTGATGCACCCCCAAAAAAGTAAGTGTGCACATGTGGCACACAAACATGCCCTAAGGGCACGTGTATGCGCCACATGGCACTTCGAAAAATGCAATTTTGTGAATTTTTTTAAGGATTTGCAAATTAAAAACAACTTGAAGCTGATGTTAATTTGCGTTCCTTAATGCAAAGTCTCATTTTGAAAATGCTTCTGGCATTGCATTTAGGGAATCGCAAATTGCTTTTCCCTAAATGCATTTGCAAAATAGGTAATCGCAAAAATTGCGATTACCTTTTTTGCGGATGCTTTTTGGGTTGATGCATTGGAAATGCCTTTTTACCTGTCGCAAATGGGTTTGGGCCGGTAAAAAGCTTGATGCATGTGCCCATTTGAGTGTATGTCTATCAGGGACTTAATTAGTCCAGAAAAAAAAACATTTAATGATATATTTTATGCAAAAAAACAGTCCTGAGGTCACAAGATACAGCGGTGTATCTCATCAGGCCAGCTGAACCCATCCTGCTTAGTGGAACATAAAAAAAGTAGTGTGCATAATTATGGGCATGGTCAGCAATAAAATATATATATGCATTTTGATTATTCGGTACTCGAAGAGTCCTTACTGCGAAGTCCTGGAATTAAAAGGTGACCCAAAATTGTGGTGATTTGGTGCCTTTCTGCCAGTCAATGAAGAGTGCTTGCCCGACTTTTAGTAAGGGGCTTCAGAAAGCTCCCCCAGCTCACCACAGGCCCGTGCGTGTGTTTTCTTTTTCTTAACAGGTTAATGGCTTTGCGTGCGTCTTTCAAATAAAGACAGCACGCAATTGGGCAAAGGCGGGTGCATGTTCCGCCATTGCTCCGCCCACGGCCTATTGGTTGCGGTTACCCGCACAGGCCACATCTGTTTTCAATTATCGTGCCCAGACACTGGCGTGATAATTGAAAACAGATTGCTCGCTGTGGCGCGCGCACCGCTCGCACCACCTGCAGGCTTGTTATCGCACGTTAGTGCGGCGCCAGAGCACCGCATTCCTGGGTCGGTAACTGCTCGGAGAGACAAGTTTTTTTTTCACATCTACATTTATTCAGGTCAGTGGCACACTCAGTTCAGCCAACCTTAGATACTTGTATGCCTATGAAATACGGCCTCGACGCATTCCAGCTAGCCTCACTGTAGTTGTCGACAGTTTACAGAGTTTGTTAAATTGTTAAACTGTTGTGTTTTTCAGGTTGCCTCGCTTGCTGATGGGGTGGTGAGCGTGTAATAGCGGCGATGCTGATGCCAGTGCAGGACTGTTGGACTGGAGGTGTCGGTTTTGATGGGAAGACGGTGCTGGTGACAGTGGGTTTTGAGATGCTGTTGGTGGCCGTGGAGTGGCGGTGTCATAGGTGTCCGGCAGTGGGTGCTGGTGGCAGCGAGGTGGAGAAGGCAGTGTGGCGTGGCGATGATGAAGGAAATAAAGCACCGCTGGTGTGGTGGTGTGATTTGAGCAGGGCAGCTGTGTGGCATCTGTAGGAGTGAATGGCGGTGGCCATAGAGTGGGAAAAATGTTGGTGGTTGTAGGATAGGGCTGAAGGGACTGCACAGTTTGGCAGTGACATTTACTGTTATTTCATGCACATTTTTGCTGTCTGTTCCGTACTCGTGGGCGCGCGATCTGCTGCTTTACGATACAACATTTGAATAAGTCACAGATAGATTACAGTTCCAGGGGTGGGTCTAGGGTGGAGGCTGCTCTGTTCTCCATCGGGAACACAGATTCGTTGCATATCAAGCGGAACCAAAGGCCAGCACACCGTGGGCCTGCCTTTTGTGCACACATGCATTAAATACATATCGCTTTGTTTTGCTGCAAAGCGAATACGTTAAACTTTAGAAAACAACATATATTTGAGACCAAGGGTTGTCATTTTAAAAGCTGTAATGCAGTTTTCCGTCCACCAATTAGCGTTTTTCGTGTTGCCTTCCCCCAGTGCAGACACTTTATTAAAATGGCGGAATTCTAAGGCCTGGTTTCGGTTACAGCCTGCGGCTCTCTACCTACTCCCCTTCCCGTTTCACACATTATGGGCATTGAACCCGTACTCTTTGGGCCTGACTTTTTTCCCCTTGTATTTTTTTAGCCGAGAATTTGACCGCCATTAGGGGGTGTGGCGTGCATTTGAATGTTCACTGCCTGCGTGTATATGTCAGCACGGATTAAAGGAAATGTTTTTTGTCAGTTATTTAATGTTATTCTTTTCAAAGAGATGCTTTAAGAGAAACACCGTCTGCATAACAATATTACTCTCTGCCAGAGCATATTTGGATGTAGGAACTGTTCTTTGCCGTGACGGTTTGATAAAACTTTGAAAATTAAAATATATATACACGTGACCAGAATTGTAAAGCCAAAAACCGGGGCATTTCACAAAAATAGAAGGACTACAATTTTACTTCAAGCCAGCACAGGCATTGACCGTGTTCCTCAGCAGAGAATTACAGAACTGGAAGTAAGAATATAAATAAGACGTATTTTTTAAAACAAGTAGTTTCTTTGTTAATTAAATTGCTTTCTTGAAACAACTGCTAACTATCCCTGCTTTGCAAAACCTCCTGCCGTTTTAAATCGACACTTATAAGGTCCCAAAAGCGAGACCTATTGGCTATGCCAATGCTTGTTGAATGTAGTATTTAGGACAGGCTGCTATCAGATAAGTAAAGGAATAAATTGGAAAACAATGACACTGATGCAGTAGTCACTACTTGGCAGCCCTTAGACGCCATTTCTTTCCTCTCCTGTTTAAATAGTGTGAGATCGGGCTCCCCACAGGACGCTCTCCCGGCCAAAATATTAAAACAATTAGACCCCCTCACTCATCCCCCCATCATTAAATTACTCAACGCTTCTCTGAGCGAGGCCCATGTCCCACAACCTTGGAAACACGCCATGGTTGTACCGTTATTAAAAAAACAGGGTGCAGATCCTTCAAATCCTGCTAACTTTCGCCCTATATCCTTGTTGCCAATTTTCTCAAAGATATTGGAGAGACATATAAATTCTCAGCTCTCCAAACTGGTTGAAAACACTGGATTTCTCCATCCTTCTCAGTCGGGCTTTCGGCCTAGGCACTCAACCGAGACAGCCCTCCTGGGGGTGACAGAGAGTCTTAGGCACGGTGTCGATCAGGGAAACACCATGGCGCTCATCCTGCTGGATTTGAGCGCAGCTTTCGACACCGTGTCACATTCCATCCTCATTGACTCTCTGAAATCTCTAGGTGTGGCAGGCCAGGCCTTGGCCTGGCTGGCGTCTTTCCTTAGTGACCGAAGCTTCCAAGTGTTTTCTTCTAAAGCTGCCTCCGCCATTTGTCCTTCCACCCGCGGCGTCCCCCAGGGCTCAATTCTTAGCCCTTTATTATTTAATATTTATGTTAAACCCTTGGCAACCATAGTCGAACAAGCTGGGCTAACCCTGTTTTCCTACGCAGATGACACCCAGATTGTCTTCTCCTTGTCAGGGAGAGACGTAAACAACATCTCCGCACTCAAGTCGGGCCTCACTCTTGTGGCCGACTGGATGCGGAGAAATTGTCTCAAGCTGAATGGGGAGAAGACCGAGGTGGTCATTCTGGGACAGAACAAACATCTTTGGGGTCCTCGCCATTGGCCCATCGAACTGGGAAATGCGCCTACACCATCTACTGCAGTTCGCAACCTGGGCGTCATTATTGACGACAGGCTAACTATGAGACAACAGGCTACTAAGGTCTCAGCCATCTGCTTTTCAACCTTGCGATGGCTTCACAAGATTTTGTGGATGCTCCCCCTCTCCTCTCGCAGAACTGTAGTCCAGGCACTTGTAACATCACGCCTGGACTATGGCAACATTCTCTATTTGGGCGCAGATAAAGCCACTATACATGTGCTGCAGGTGGTGCAAAATGCGGCCGCGCGCCTGCTAAAGAATGTCCCCAGACGCACCTCAGCCACTGCCGCTTTGCGTGACCTCCATTGGTTGAGCATCCCAGAACGCGTTAAATTCAAGGCACTCTGCTATATGTTCAAGGCTAAGCAGGGTAGCGCCCCAGTATATGTTCAGGGGCTGGTAAAACCCTATAGACCCCTGCGCTCATTAAGGTCATCGGACATTGGCAATTTCACAGTACCAAGATGGAAGCTGGCAAAAATGGGAGGCCGCTCCTTTTCCACTCTTGGTCCTAAATACTGGAACTCCCTCCCATTGGCATTAAAATCTGAGACCAACTTACTCCGCTTCCGTAAGGCTTTGAAGACCCTGCTCTTTACTAAGCGTGACCAATAGTCGGCAGAGGCCTTAAGTCAAGGTGACATTCTCTTTTCTTCTACAGTCTATCCCTGGCGCCGGGAAACCCATTGTGGGTAGCTGTGCGCGGTACAAGCTTAAATAAATAAAATTAAAAAAAATAAAATGTCCCTGTGTGTGCGGAAAAATGTCTTTCTGTCTGAATGCTTTTTCAGGACAGTTTTAAAGTCAATTTCATACATACTGAAAACGACATATACATTGGAAGACACCTGCACCGTGTCTAGATTGCTGGATGCTCACTGCTGCTATTCTCTAACCTGGCCTGATATGGATAAAGTTTAAGCGGCTTCTTCTCACCTGGCAGTTCTGCCACAGGCAGACAAAGTTTTCCGGGATATCTGGAATGATGTTCCTGCTTTGGAAGTCCAATATACAGCGGCCCAGGTTGGGCTGACTCTCCAGGGCCTCCTGACCCCTTTGTTTCAGCTTGGTGTGGTAACAGTGAAAGTAAACATGGCGGATCAGATCAGCCGGGTTCTCCATGCAACAAAAGCCACAGTCTTGCCACAAACAGGAGAATTCATCTGCAAGAAACAGATTCAAGGAGCAGCCATTAGATTTTCTAATCGTCCAAAAACAGCAACACGTGAGCAACTGTACTTGTGTAGTGCACTACAAGACATTGAAATACACACTATTGGCTATGGCCCAAGCATCACGAATGGTTGCAGAAATTAAATACATTAACATTTTTTCAAAAAGCGTGTTAAATCTTGAGGGAGGTTCTTGAAGGATGAGAGATGAGCGATTCAGGTAGAGGAGGGTACCTTTAGTTACATGGAAAGTCCTTAAGTACAGAAGAAGTACACAGTTCTAGCCAAGGCTTCACCCTCCCACTAACTGTTATGTTAACCAAACTGGTGCTATTGAAGTGTCCTCCGAATCAACATCGCTGTCAACCGGGAGCTGGTGAAGGGAAGTTCAAACAAGGCAGTCAGCACCAAAGTAGCTGCTTACACCTGCTGCTCTGGTGCCCTACCAGTGTCACACCCCACTAGGCCAGAGGAGAGGAGTCTTCCATTCCGGCAGGGGGATGTGACGTCCTGCAACTAATGCGGTTGTGTTACAGATTAAGTGACATCAGCTGCAAGATAGAAACCAAAGAAGTTGCTTACAGGTTTTCCCGAGGGTGCATAATGTACCACAAGAATGGTGGATAAAAGCAAGTTTGTGGATCCTACCAGATTCCTGAATTTCCCTACAGACGATAACATAGTGAGATTCACACAAGCCTCACCATCCTGGATTTCTCTGGGTGTCTAATTGGTAAAAATGCTTGGGTAGATTTCCCTGGGTAGCGGTTAAGCCCAGGACTAAAGTCTGCAACCGCCCACATTTCTCGCAACCATTGGCGAAGTAAACAGGTCACTGCCAGTGCTGGTTGAGTTCGTTTTTTTTTTTTTTTTATTCCTGGTGGAAGGCAATGCAACACAGAAGGTGTAGATACCTCCCACCAGCAATAAGAAACAACGCTATTTTAAACTTTCAGCCATGCTGCAGAGCTGCTCAGATGCTGTACAGCATGACAAATCCAACAGGTCAAGTGGGCAAGGCCTACTGACTTTGCCAATGCTTGTCCTTAATGACATGTCCTACACACAGCATATGTGCTGCAAGACTGTACACAATGTAGGAAAGTGATAAAAACAACGAGAATGCAACAACACAACATTGCCACAACCTGGCATGCAGTGTGGATTACAGGCACAAAATGTGTTAACATAAAATAAAAGTCTTCCCAACTTGTCACACTCCTAAACATTTTCTTTTTAACTCCCAGCAGTTATCAAAACACAAGTTCCTTTTCTTTCGACACAGATGTAATCTTTTTTTGTGAAAAAATGTCATCCCTTTGTAAACGGTTCAAACAGAGTTTTCCAAATGTTCACATGGCTAGCATAAAAAAGTGATAGCATTAGCTCATGGATTTTGTTTCCAGGTTTCAGACACACCTTTACAAGCATGTGAAAACATTCATGTAGCATATCCCTTTCCCCCCACAAAACAATTAAAATGTAACAAAATTGTTAAATCTAGTATGGGGAATAGTGGTTTGTTTGGAAGGATCCACCATTCCAGAACTCTATATTTTTGTAGACATTTGTTTTTAAAGATAAATCCATCACTTAAGAATCCAAAAGAAATGCATTATAAGATAAGTCAGAATCAGAAATCTCCGACGAATTAGTTTAATGCATAGTAAAGTCATCTGTAACATGATTTTTTTCTAATTTACGGAGTTACCATCCCGTACCAGATTGCCACAGAAGGATGGCACCTGATTAGTATCAAACATATGAGTATTGAGAGAAACAGAATCAAAATCTTTTCCAGAACTCTAAATAATCTCTGGTTGGTTAGGAGAAATGTTGATTACGTTTCCAAAACTCGGGTGCTGCAGTGTCACACTCCAGGGGTAAATGGGATGAAGGCCTTCCACAACCGCTAAAAGATGAAGAATGGGAGGAAAGCTGTAGAATGACCGGGAGTCTTGCCGTAAATGGCAATTTTAAGCGCATACATTATAAATACCTCCACCAGATGTACTATACTCCTGCACAGTTGCATAAATATGGCCTGAGGGACTCTCATTGTTGCGTGCGTTGTGGTGCGGCGCTGATTTTGTGCATCTGGCAGGGGTTTACTCTAGAATATTTGCATTTTGGATGGGCGTGACCGAGGTGCTGTCTGCCATGACGGGTGCTCAGATTGGGTGTGATCCTAAGGTGTGTCTGTTGGGGATAGTATCCAAAGTCCCAGCGGGAGTGCGCAAATTGGTGGTGCTCTCTTTGCAATCAGCCAAACGCAGGGTCGCCATATGCTGGGGTGGAAGGCAGGCGCCTAAGTTGCGCACTGGCTGAAAGACCTGGCATATTGCCCTGACCAACTTACCTGCTATTTTGAGGGGTTACCGTCAGCGTCTCGGCCACGAGACATCTGGGGACCATATACTGCATATATGCTGACACAGTCGGATGCTGATTAAGCACACGATGATGTATACAAAGTTCCATGTACACGACATTGCTTGACTCAGGATAGGTGGCTAGAAGTCGCTGCTGGGTCTTGGTTAACGGAACAGATGCCCTGAATTTTGAGAGATGGTGCTAATGCTGCATATAAAAGATGTAATGGATGTATCGATTCAACCCCAACTGATGTTTTCACTCCTGACGATATTCATGCTTGATTTATGTAACTGCGACACACTAATTGATTATTGTATTATCTGAGAAGGGAATGTATGCACACTTCACAGTTGTACTGTGGTTTTCTGTTGTTAAAATGATAAATAAAAAAAAATAAAAAAAAGTTTCTAAAACTCCATGAACCCTTGTTTTTCAATAGAGCTAATGCTTTGCCAACTATTAGAACCGTAACAGGTGGTGAAAATTTCGATTAATCCGTAGTCACTTTGAGTAGATTTTAATTAAAACCCAATCGCCAGTATGAATACAATATTACTTAACCTTTTTCTATGAATCAAATTTTTCATTATGTTTGTATTGTTTTTGACACATTGTCTTGTAAAGCTTCCATTTCTCCATGATTTTGTGTATATTATGACATGAAGATATTGACAACAAATGTTTAAATTTACATTTTCGGTTCTTCTTCTCAAAATGTTTAAATTGAGACATATCAGTTGTGCTCTGTAGAGTTGTAAGATAACGCTAAACTCTTATTAATATAGTCTCCAACATCCAAACTTGATGATAAAGTAGTCTGTACACCTTCTTTAAACAACCATTTGCAATGCAAAAGGTCTTGCATTTGCGAGAGTTTGAGCCATTGCCACTGTAAATGACAATGCCTTTTATTTATGTGTTTTGAAAACCTGCAAGTGGTGCGTAAACACGCACTTTGTACTTACAGTCCTTGCTTGCTTAAAAGAGGCTCAGTTACTGCCACCCTTGCTTCTCATAAGCAACGACTATAAGTACAAAGTGTGCGCGTTCATGCCCCGTTTGCAGGAATTTAAAACACATAAGTGCTGATACCGTTACGCCAGGCCGTGCGTGTCAAAGGCAGGAGGGAGGAGGAGGCAGCTCCAGCCAAAACATACGTCAGTCTTTGAATGCACAGCAAATTTGGCAAGATAAGAGTAAGATTTACAGCCCTGTTTACAACAGAGCTCTGCAAATCAATAGCACTGTCTCAAGTGATGTGAGCACAATTTCGTTCATAAAGCTGCAAGTTCAGAGTAGCAATTTTTAGTGTGAATAGCAAGGACCCCCTGATTAGGAATTGTCAGTTCCAAGGACAGGGACAAAAATTATGCGTAAATAGTAACGTGAATAAGACAACTAACCAGGAAAGGTCATGAACTAAACATTTTTTTTACAACCAAATTTGATCAGATAAAAAACATCTATTTCATTTAATAAACATTTTATTTAAAAAAAGGGAGGGGGGAAAAAAACATACACATTTCACAATGATCGATGACTTCACAATAAATGTATTAAAAAACACAAGCCTTAAACAATTATCCTAAAAATAATAACACAAACAAATTACTCAATTTACATAAATTCAAACTAAATAGCAAACAATATTTCCTATACACAAAAAATTAATTAAATGATGTATTTTAATTTTTTGTGTATAGGAAATATTGTTTGCTATTTAGTTTGAATGACCTTTCCTGGTTAGTTGTCTTATTCACGTTACTATTTACGCATAAGTTCAGAGTAGCAACACAGGTAACAGGGGGCAGTCTTTGAAAATGGGCGGAGCTTCTAAAGCCCATTACCTGAACACAGCAGGTCTTGCAGAAACATCGCAAACGCTGCCTAGGCAAGAGCTAAAAACGGTTCCCTCTTTCAACCAATCCATTTGAAGATGGACTATATCATGCAATTTTAAATGTTTCACATCATAAAGCTAAAAAAATTCACACGTTAATCGAGCCGAAAATGAGGGCTATTATCAGTAACAATGTTCTAATTTAAACACATTTTCCAATAGTGTGTACACTTAACAGTATTTTAGCAGAATCTACGAACGAGTAACAAAATCACTTCAATTGATAGACTATAAGAACAACCAAATACCTCATTTTACTGGGAAGTAGACTGTACTGGGCAGAGAAGACCATATCAGGGAAGTGGAATTCCTATAGCCCCATGCCCAGGACATATTGTTTGGGGTCAAGGGCAACAGGTTTATGAGTATTTTGTTTTTGGAACAAGTAGGCCAAACCCCCTGCAGCACAAACTCTTTGGCTGCCAGTTTGCAGTACCACATTATGGATGAGGAACGGGCACTGTCTGCAGTTAAGGTAATATTTTTGCCCATATGTTAGTGCTGTCTAAACTTGTATTTATGGTTCACTAATTGAAAGCCTTTATTATTAGGGTGAGCGCTCTAAGTAAATGTTGTAAGCTCTGACTGCACAACAGTGGTTCCAGTATAAAAATGTGTACATTACAAATGGGGGTGGGGTCGCACACTACTCTCACACCAGCGGGATCGCCCCTAAGGACTGTGGTAAGTGTAGTTCGTGTTCCGCGATGCATCTTCTTTCGATTCTCTGCTATCTTCGCCATCCCTGGACACGTGTTTCGGGGTATTTACCCCTCATCAGCAGGGATTAGGCCGCGTTCTGGGGTTGCCGGTGGCTGCCAAATATTGCCAGGTTTAGTACCACTCAGGCGCGCAGGTGCGGGGTCCCAGGCTCGTCAGCCAACTGCTCGAGGGAGCTTTAACATTACAAATGGAGGTGGGGTCGCACACTACTCACACACCAGCGGGATCGCCCCTAAGGACTGTGGTAAGTGTAGTTTGTGTTCCGCGATGCATCTTCTTTCGATTCTCTGCTATCTTCGCTATCTTCGCCATCCCTGGACACGTGTTTCGGGGTATTTACCACTCATCAGCAGGGATTAGGCCATATTCTGGGGTTACCGGTGCTGCCAAATATTGCCAGGTTTAGTACCACTCATGCGCGCAGGTGCGGGGTCCCAAGCTCGTCAGCCAACTGCTCGAGGGAGCTTTAACATTACAAATGGGGGTGGGGTCGCACACTACTCACACACCAGCGGGATCGCCCCTAAGGACTGTGGTAAGTGTAGTTCGTGTTCCGCGATACATCTTCTTTCGATTCTCTGCTAAAAATGTGTACACACAAAAGCAAAACATTTTTTGGTTTCAAAAAGCACGCACTGCCACAGTAGTTATTGCCACTGAACAAGTACACGCATGGTATATGTCCTTGCATTAAGTGCATCTATACGGCTTTTGTGAAGCGCTAGAGCGGGCCGGGCGTGGGCAGCGCGAGTCACACGAGGTTGGGACCGTGCGGCGGGGCCACGAGGGGTTGTGGCTTGAGTGGTGCTCATAACGGAGGTCGACCGGCTACCGTGCTGTTCCTCGGCCCTGGGTGGTGCTCTCGGGGGTCTTCTCTGCCTTCCTCTCGTCTATTTACTGGGCGTGCGGGGGTGCAGTCTTTGGCGCGAAGCTGCGGGCAGTGCACACCAAGTTGGGCTGATGAGGGCTGGCCATGCCTGGACTGTTTGGGGGCAAATTTAAAAGCTGATCTTTTAAAGGAGCTCGGTGGTGTGGTGCGGAGGCACGGAACAAAGTCAGCTGGATCAGTGTACAGGAAGAGATTGGAGGCTCAGATTTATTGAAGGAAGAAGCAGTCTGCGAACTGGAGGCAGGCAAGATGCAGGAGTGCTGGTGGATGTCGCTGTGAGGAGGCTCTCTGTGCAGTCAAATCAGGGTTGAACTGCTAGTTACCAACTCAGCAGCCACGTGGCATTGCGGGGGCACCTGACAACAGTGTCTTTCAATATGGGCAAAATCGGAGCCAAAGCAGGCAAAACTTCCATTTAAAAATAAAAGGTCAACTCGGACTGCAGATGGCATGGGTGACCAGAGTGACACGAACAGTGCCCCGGCCCTTGCAGAGGGGGTGAAGGACGATACGAGATCCATATTACTGGAACTGCGTGCAGGGATGAAGACTATAGATAGTAAGATGAATGCTCTGGCAACGGGACTTGATATGGTTAAGAAGAGAGTTGACAAACATGAGCACAGGTTGGACGCTCTTGAGAACCGTGTATCGGATGGGCATGATGCGCAAGCTGAGGCACGCACACAACTGCTCCAGATGGAAAAGGTGCTGGAGGTGATAAGCGCCAAGAACGAAGATTTAGAAGCGCGCTCGAGGCGAAACAATATACGCATTCTCGGTCTGTCGGAAACCACGCCCATAACCAAGATGGAGACATTCATAGATGGAATGCTGTGTGAACTTTTTGGGCCAGCCCTCTCTGTGGTGATGATAGTGGAGAGAGCGCACCGCTCCTTGGGGCCGCGGCCTAAACCGGGTGCGGCGCCGCGTCCGATCATTGTGCGGTTATTAAATTACGCAGACAGGGACGCCATTTTGAGAGAAGTCAGAGCCAAGGAGCCAGTGGTTTATAAAGGAGACAATCTCTCATTTTTTACCGATTACACACCTGCAGTGCATTTGGCGAGGAGAGAATTTGTGCCGGTGAAAAAACTGCTGAGAGAAGCATCGGTGTCTTACGCCATGCTATACCCGGCCAAATTAAAGATAACTCATGAGGAACAATCGCACTTCTTTACGGATGCGAAGTCGGCGCTAAAGTTCACAAGCACATTTGCAAGGCAAAACCTCGGCAGAAGTCAGTAGAAGTGGCGATGCTGGAATCGGGACTGGACGAGGCGGGCTAAGTCTAAGGGGGCTGAGTCGGAGGCCTGTTGGGTTGACTGAAGGACCCGGTCTAGTGTTAGACTTGGACTCTGGCGAGACATGGTGGGCTTGCTGAGCGTAGAGGAGGGGGATACGTAATCATCAGCTTTATATTGCTAAGTTGCTGAATGGGGGGGGGGACAGTGAACATGTCTGTTACAAGATGCGGAAGGCACGCAGAGGGGGCGGATAGTAGTTCTGGCCACCTCGGTGCGAGTCAACGTGGCCGAGCCTCTTCCTTACGCGGGTGTTCCCCTGATGGTACAAAGGGTAACTGGGTGTATTGTGTTGGGGAGTGGGGGGGGGGGGGGAGGAGACCGGTCTCGACCTGATTGGGAGGTTGGAGTGGGAGGTGGGCAGGGGGAGATAGGAGGAGGAAGTTGTTTTTTGTTTTAAATTGTGTTCCTTTCTTCAGGCAATACATGCTCACTGGTTATCTGTTCATTAAGGTGAAACTGAATTGTGATGATATACCCAATTCCCCTCTGGCGATAGATATGGTACCACTGCTTATACTACTTACAATAATTGATGACAGATAGATGTAGGCTGTTAACCTGGAATGTGCGTGGCCTCAACTCCCCTGAAAAAAGTGAGGCAGGTAGTGGCATACCTGAACAGGCACATGATACAAATCGCCTTGCTACATGAAACGCAACTGACCAAATATAATGAGCGGGAGGTAGCGAGTAGATGGACGGGCTTTCGGTTGGCTGCGTCTTATTCGTCCTATGCGAGAGGCGTACTGATTATGGTTAAGAAGGGGGTGGAGTTTCAGCCGTTGCACACATACACAGATGAGGATGGGAGATGTGCGACGGTGTGTGGGAAGATGCATGGCAGACTGGTTTCTATTGTCAATATGTACGGGCCGATATTGGATGACCCATCTTGTGTGGACCGCATATGTGGAAAGCTGCGAGAATGGCCAGGCGCTCCTGTAATATGGGGGGGGGGGGGGATCTCAATATAGATTAGTGTGTGATGCTGCACAAATCTAACCCCATCTCGTACCGGACCCCCAAGGTAGCTAAATGTGTTGAGCGAGCAATGGAGGAATTTGGGCTATATGATGTGTGGAGGGTGCGACATCCGTAGGTGAGGGAGGGTACGCATGCGACGCCGGTGCATGGCAGCTGGTCACAGTTGGATTATTGGCTGATTGGAGGAGAGATGATGGAATGGGTTGAAGATGTGACACCTCTGGCTAGAACGCTGTCGGACCACAACCCAGTGAGACTGAATGTGGTGTTTCTGGGGGTGGTGCGACGACCCTTTACGTGGAGATTACGTTCAGAGGTGCTGCTTGATCCCATATACGAGACGACGGTGCGAGAGGTCATAGTGCAATACTTTATACTTAACAAAGGAACAGTGAGTGAGTCTTCTACACTGTGGGAGGCCTTTAAGGTTACTATTAGAGGGGTGAGCATTGGGATGGCAGCGGGTATACTAAATGTAAATGTAGCCGTACTTGTAAAGCGCACTGATACTCCTGAGTGTCCTGGCGCTGTACTCATACCGCTAGGGAACCCTTCCTGGTTTTTCCCCATGAAATGTCCACTCCTGGGCATCCCCAGGGTGCAATCAGGCATCCCTAGCGCTGTAGGGGGCCGTTGTGGAGACTAAGCAAGCTATTGCCCAGAGTTGCAGCGTGGGACCCGAGGCGAGAAATCAGGTCCGAGGAATTATGAGCCCAAGATCCGCCGAGACCAGCCAAGGCAGGAATTGAACCCTGGTCCCGGGCCTGACCTCTGCATCAGGGTCTGCCGCTCTAACCATTGAGCCACACTTCTCTAAAGCCACACTAAAGGACATAAGAACCCAGCTCCAAAACACAGAAAGTAAACTGCACGATTTGGAAAGAGTATACTCGACTAAACCGGAGACGGGAACATTGGCTCGTATACAGGAGTTAATCAGGGAATATGAAGACTTGGCTGATACGGAGGTAAAGTATATGTCCAGAAGGCACGCAGCAAGGCGGGTAGAGCGGGACGCACTCTAGCGTTCAAAATTAAGGAGAGACTGGAGCAACCTCGTGTGGACAGGATAGTTGACGACCAGGGGGGCGAACATTTTGCTCCGGAGGCCATTGTAGAACAATTTAGTGGTTTTTACACAGAGCTCTATAAGTCACGAGGTAAAGCATCGGAGCAGGAATTTGAGGCGTACCTAGATAATATTGCCTGTGCCTGGCTCTCTGATGTGCAGAGAAAATATTTATGTTTACCTATAGACGAGCAGGACATTAAGATGGCGATTGCTGCGATATCCAATGCTAAGGCGCCTGGCCCAGATGGGCTCACAGTTGAATTTTATAAGAAATACGTTGACCTTCTCGCACCACATCTATTGGAATTGTACATCGAGGCGTATGAGAATGGGATACTGCCACCTTCCCTGAGAGAAGCTTTGGTTATCACTCTCCTTAAGAAAGACAAACCACCGGACAGGTGCGAGTCTTCGCCCGCTGTCGCTCATCAATATAGACGCCAAGATTTTGGTGAAGGTCTTGGCAACTGTTAGAAAGGCGAACCCGGGGGAGGCAGAAGGTGTCTGACTGACCACCCCTAGGTCTACCCCTCCTTCAGAGAAGGGACCGAGCGATGTTGAGAGGCCTCCGACGGGAGGGCCCTCTCCTAGAATCGTACAGCAGAGTAACCACACCACTACAAATATACACCACACGTAGATAGAGTTTTCAATCTTTATCGGGCAATAAGTATCGTTTCAATATATACAGCAGATCCAGAGATCTGGAAAGTCTCGTGGCAAGGGGCAAGGTAGCGGGACAGTCTTATAGATGGTCGGTTGCAAGGAGACCCTACGCACAGCTCTCAATCCTCGAGCTGGGGGGTTCCGGAAGGTTGGGCCGCGGCAGCGCCAGCAGGCTCCAAGATGGTTCAGCGAGTGTGGACCGCGGCAGCGCCAGCAGGTTCCAAGATGATTCAGCGAGTGTGGACCGCGGCAGCGCCAGCAGGTTCCAAGATGATTCAGCGAGTGTGGACCGCGGCAGCGCCAGCAGGTTCCAAGATGATTCAGCGAGTGTGGACCGCGGCAGCGCCAGCAGGCTCCAAGATGGTTACAGCAAAGATGGACCGCGGCAGCGCCAGCAGGCTC
The DNA here is from genome assembly GCF_964261635.1 of Lissotriton helveticus. NCBI lineage: Eukaryota > Metazoa > Chordata > Amphibia > Caudata > Salamandridae > Lissotriton > Lissotriton helveticus. Next base: position 1,531,280,652 of record NC_136061.1, read on the forward strand.
CAAGGTGGTTACAGCAAAGATGGACCGCGGCAGTGCCAGCAGGCTCCAAGGTGGTTACAGCAAAGATGGACCGCGGCAGCGCCAGCAGGCTCCAAGGTGGTTACAGCGAAGATGGACCGCGGCAGCGCCAGCAGGCTCCAAGGTGGTTACAGCGAAGATGGACCGCGGCAGCGCCAGCAGGTTCCAGGTAGAGCAGCAAGGGGAGTTCGTCTCAGGGTCAGCCGCGACAGCGTCAGCAGGGCTTCTCGACTCCGGGATACAACTGCCGTCCTACTCCGGGGCTGGCCCAGATATAGGTCTGGAGTCCTTTGACGTCCGGACCCTCTCGCCTGGGGGTCAGAGGGGCCGGGATGATGGTGTCCAGACACCCAGCAGGGGGTGGGGCCAGCGCTCAGGGAGGCCGGAGGTCGATCGAAACCAGGCATCCGGGGACGGTTGGAGAGCCATCGAAACTCCCCTCTCCTTGTCTCTGGTTGAGTGGCCACTCTACCACCCGGAGGGTTCTTGGTGCCTCGATGGCGGGCTCGCTGGGGCCGTGGCAGCGGCTGGTCCGGGACCACGTGTCTGTGACGTGATGGGCCCAAGATGGCGTCGGGCCTGGAATGAGGGTCCGGGGTGGGCACCGGACCGGTAATGCTGGGGCGGCCCGAGTGTGCCGTGTCAGTGGTTGTGGGTCGCCGGGTGGCGGATCTGGTGGTTTGGAGGGCATGCAGAGGTGTGCCCGAGGCCGACCCGGGCTGGATGGAGGGCCAACATCGTCCGGGGCCCGCCATGCGGGAGGGGTAGGACCACGCCACGAGGCCGGGTCCAACACACGTCCCCCCCAGCTGAAGGCAGGGGAGAGTCACCCAACTTCTTGGGGATTCTCCTCGCCAAGGCGGAAGAATCTGGAGAGGCCGTCAGCGTTGGCGTGGTCGTTGCCAGGGCGATGCTCCACGGTGAAGTTCATCCCTTGGAGGGAGATGGACCAACGTAGCAACTTCGGGTTCTCGCCCCGCATCTGCATCAACCACCGCAGGGGCCGGTGGTCGGTCTGTACTCGGAAGTGGGTGCCGAAGAGGTAGGGCCGGAGCTTCTTTAGGGCCCATACGACGGCGAATGCTTCCCTCTCGATGGTGCTCCATCATTGTTCTCGGGCCAGCAGGCGCCGGCTGATGAAGGCCACAGGAAGGTCAACTCCGTCAGAGTTCATTTGGGACAGTACGGCCCCAATGCCGTGTTCCGAGGCGTCAGTTTGGACGATGAACTCTCGGCTGTAGTCGGGGGCCTGGAGCACCGGGGCGGTGCACATGGCAGTCTTTAGTGTCTCAAAGGCTACTTGGCACCGGGGCGGTGCACATGGCAGTCTTTAGTGTCTCAAAGGCTACTTGGCACTAGGGGGTCCAGTGCACCTTCGGGGGTAGTCTCTTGGAGGTTAGTTCTGTGAGGGGCCCCACAATGCTCCCATAGTCCTTTATGAACCGCCGATAGTATCCAGTGAGCCCCAGGAAGGCTCGGACGGCGGTCTGGGTGACGGGGGGCTCCCAGGCCTGGATGGCGTCGATCTTGGGTTGAAGGGGAGCCACTTGGCCGCTCCCCACTTGGTGTCCCAGATAGGTCACGGACCCTTGACCGATCTGGCACTTGCTGGCTTTTATTGTTAGTCCGGCCCGTTGGAGGGCCGTCAGGACCTTCCAGAGGTGGGTCAGGTGCTCGTCCCAACAGAGGCTGTACACCGCAATATCGTCCAGATAGGCGGCACTGAACTCTTCCAGCCCTGCCAGCACCCGATTCACTAGTCTCTGGAAGGTGGCCGGAGCATTCTTCATGCCGAAGGGCATCACGTTGAAGTGGAAGTGGCCATCAGGGGTCGAGAAAGCGGATCGTTCTTGTGCCCCTGGCGTGAGGCCGATTTGCCAGTATCCGGCCGTGAGGTCGAAGGTGCTGAGGTACCTGGCGGCTCCCAGGCGATCGATTAGTTCATCCGCTCGGGGAATGGGATGGGCGTCGGTCCTGGTGACGGCATTCAGTCCCCGGTAGTCGACACAGAACCGCAGCTCCGGGGGCACCCCGGGGGCGGCGGCCTTAGGGACCAGGACGACGGGACTGGCCCATGGACTGTCTGAGGGCTCGACTACCCCTAGGGCTAGCATCTTGGAAACTTCGGCTTGGATGCAGGCCCGGACTCGGTCGGGGACTCTGTAGGCTCGGTGCCGCACGGGCGGACTGTCCCCGGTGTCGACGTCGTGAACACACCACTGGGTGACTCCAGGGGAGAGGGAAAATAAGTTTGCAAATTGACCCAGCAGTTTCTGGCAGTCCTGGCGCTGTTTGGGTGTCAGCGCGGGAGAGAGGGAGACCCCCTCGACGGAGCCATCTTTCTCGGAGGTGCTCAGGAGGTCTGGTAGAGGCTCGGAGTCGTCCTCTGCTCCGGCTGGCCCGGCTCGAATTCAATGGACGAGGCATTTTCATCATACCAGCGCTTCATCTCCTCTTGACTGGCCTTCAGGTTGGTTTCGGCCAGTTCCCGGAACTTCCGAGTCTGGTTGCGGAGAGTCAAGAGGTATCGGAAAACATCGGGCGGAGTATCGGAGGCGGCTAGCTCCCAGCCTTCCATGACCAGGCTGAGGGGGCCTCGCACCGGGTGTCCATATAATAGTTCAAAGGGGCTGAACCCCAGGGACTTCTGGGGTACCTCCCGGTAGGCGAACAGGAGGCATGGCAGCAGAACGTCCCATTTGCGCCGGAGGGGCTCTTCTAGGCCCTTGATCATTCCTTTGAGGGTCCTATTAAATCGCTCCACTAGTCCATTCCCTTGAGGGTGATACGGGGTGGTGAACTTATACGCGACCCCGCACTGTTGCCACAGGGACCGCATATATTTCGATATAAAGTTTGTGCCCCGATCACTGACGACCTCTCGGGGGAAGCCGACTCTGGAGAAGATCCCCATTAGCGCCCGACCCACTACGGGGGCTGTGATAGTCCCTAGGGGGATAGCTTCTGGGTAGCGGGTGGCATGGTCCACCAGGACGAGGATGAAGCGGTGCCCCTGAGAGGTTGGAGGATCCAGGGGCCCCACGATGTCGATCCCTACTCGCTCGAAGGGAGTGGTCACCACGGGAAACGGTTGGAGTGGGGCCTTGATTTTCCCCCACTCTTTCCGCTGGCTTGGCAGGTCGGACAGGTTCGGCAGTGGTTGTACACATCGCGGCGCATCTTCGGCCAATAAAAGTGGGTCACCAGGCGGCTGTAGGTTTTGTTCTGCCCCAGGTGCCCGGCGAGGGGCACATCATGTGCCACGTTTAAGAGAAAGTCTCTGAAGTGGAGGGGGACGACTAGGACTCGGCCGGCCCCCAGCTCGGCGATCTTTTGTTCACTGTACAGGAGGTTCTGGTCCCAATAGATCCAGTGGGACCCCGAGGAGTCTCCTGTGGCTTGCGTGGCGGCTTGTTGTCGGAGTCCCTCAAGGGAAGGACATGTCTTTTGTTCCCGACGGAACTGCTCGCGGGTGGGGCCCCCTTCTTGGCGCCACTGGGCTAGTTCGGGAAGGGGCCCGAGCTCGGGAAGTTCTTCATGGCTGGGGCCCTGCGGCCCCAGTTCGGGTTCGGCCGTGGCAGTGGCGGGTGGCGGAGGTGCCGGCCATTCAGGTTCTTCGGGCAGATTGTCTTCGGTTGGGACGGCGTCCCGGGTGGACATGGATCGGGTCGTTACGCAAACCCATTCAGGAAGGCCTAGCATCCCCAGATGCTCTCTTCGCTCGATCTGTGCCCAGGGGGAACTTTCCAGGTCGTTCCCTAGGAGGCAGTCCACCGGGGCATCGTCTCGGACGGTGACTTTCAGCATGCCGGACACTCCTCCCCACTCGAAGGGGATGCGAGCCATCTGGCACAGGCTCTCGGAATTGTCCGCTGACCGGACAGGGCACAGAACGTGGGGCAAGATTTGTTCTGGGGTCACCAGATGGCAGCGGACGGCGGTTATGCTGGCCCCCGTGTCACGGAGAGCCTCGGCCCGGCGTCCGTTGATGGTGACCCACTGGCGGTACTTCTGGGTGTTGATCGGAATCTGGTCTCGGGGGATCATGTCTTTGTCGCCTAGGGAGGCGAGGCACATGGCCGCGGACTCCCATTCTTCTGGTTCCATAGGGACCTCTTCTTCTTCATCCTTTTCTTCGCTGAGAGCAGCTGCAGTGATTTGTCGACCGGGGGGCCCGGTGGTGCCGGGCCGCTGGTTCATGGGGCAGAGAGGATCATTGGCATAGTGACCCAGCCGCTGGCATCTGTGGCACGTAACGTTGGGGCGTGGCCCCGGTCGGGCTGGATGGGCCCCCCTCGGGCTGGAGGCTGGTGTCGAGGAGGCGGGCGAAGACCCCGGCGGGAGGTCTCTGCCTCGGCTGATGCCAGACCCGCCGCCTCGCGGCCGGTGGTTCCCCGGGGACCCTCGTCCGTATTCTCCTGTGGTGTTCCGGTGGACGCGGTTGCTCGCCCACCGATCTGCTTCGACCGCTAGCTTTCGCGGCTCGGTCAACTTGCTGTCGAGGAGGTGCTGTCGTAGTTCAATGAAGCAGTTGTTGGAGAGGTGCTCCCATAACATCAGGTCGACCAACTGCTGGTAGGTAGTGACCTGACTGCCTTTGACCCACCCCTCGAAGGCTCTGCTAAAAAAGTTCACATATTCTACCCAAGTGGTACCGGGGATTTTTTTACAGTCTCGGAACCTCTGCCGGTACATTTCGGGGGCGAGTCCGTAGCGCGTGAGTAGGGCCGTTTTCATGTGTTCATAGGAGGTCATTTCGGTGTCAGGGAGTTCCAGCAGGGCGTCCCTCCCTTCGTTGACGAACTTTCCCCACAGGCTGGCGCCCCAATCCTTCAGGGGCACCCGATGGGCGGTCATGGCCACCTCGTAGGCTTTGAACCATTGTTGGATATCATCGTTCTTGTAGTATTCTTTGACTACATCTTTCGGTAGGTGAACCTTGGTGTCCACAGGAGGGGCCGAGGTCTTGGCCCCGGCCGCGCTATCTTCGTTGATCTTGGCCTTGATTTCTAGTTCTCTCAGGCCTCGTTCGTGTTCATATGCTAGTCGTTTTTCTTCGAGGTCACGTTGTCTCCGTTTCTCTTCTAGATCCCCCTCCAGCCGTAGTTGCTCGAGGGCTATCTTTTTCTCCGCTAGCTGGAGTTCTCCGTCTAGCCGGAGTCGTGCAAGCTCCACTTCGTGTAGCCGGTTGCGCTCTCGTTCTCGAGCGTCTTCATAGATGAGGTCCGCGTTTAGTGTTGCGGTTCTTTCCCCCGTCGGGGGTGCGCTGGTTTCCTGTTGCCCGTTCGGGCCATTCTCCTCTTGGGGTGGTCTGTCTCGGGTTTCCACCCAGGCTTGTAGGGCCGTTTTGAAGTCCTCTTTTGTGCTCAGGCCAGTGGTAGCGATACCCATGTCTTTACAGAATTGTTTTAGTTCTTTGTGGCTGTATTCTTCTATCTTCTCTTTCTGGAATTCGGCAGGTAGGTTGGTTCCTTGGGTCGTCATGGTCTCTGTGTGTTTTTCCGTCGTAGCAGGTAGATCACTCTCTGTACGATTTTGCGTTGGCTCAGATCGCAGCGCCTGCCACCAATGTTAGAAAGGCGAACCCGGGGGAGGCAGAAGGTGTCTGACTGACCACCCCTAGGTCTACCCCTCCTTCAGAGAAGGGACCGAGCGATGTCGAGAGGCCTCCGACGGGAGGGCCCTCTCCTAGAATCGTACAGCAGAGTAACCACACCACTACAAATATACACCACACGTAGATAGAGTTTTCAATCTTTATCGGGCAATAAGTATCGTTTCAATATATACAGCAGATCCAGAGATCTGGAAAGTCTCGTGGCAAGGGGCAAGGTAGCGGGACAGTCTTATAGATGGTCGGTTGCAAGGAGACCCTACGCACAGCTCTCAATCCTCGAGCTGGGGGGTTCCGGAAGGTTGGGCCGCGGCAGCGCCAGCAGGTTCCAAGATGATTCAGCGAGTGTGGACCGCGGCAGCGCCAGCAGGTTCCAAGATGATTCAGCGAGTGTGGACCTCGGCAGCGCCAGCAGGCTCCAAGATGGTTACAGCAAAGATGGACCGCGGCAGCGCCAGCAGGCTCCAAGGTGGTTACAGCGCAGATGGACCGCGGCAGCGCCAGCAGGCTCCAAGGTGGTTACAGCAAAGATGGACCGCGGCAGCGCCAGCAGGCTCCAAGGTGGTTACAGCAAAGATGGACCGCGGCAGCGCCAGCAGGCTCCAAGGTGGTTACAGCAAAGATGGACCGCGGCAGCGCCAGCAGGCTCCAAGGTGGTTACAGCGAAGATGGACCGCGGCAGAGCCAGCAGGCTCCAAGGTGGTTACAGCGAAGATGGACCGCGGCAGCGCCAGCAGGTTCCAGGTAGAGCAGCAAGGGGAGTTCGTCTCAGGGTCAGCCGCGACAGCAGGGCTTCTCGACTCCGGGATACAACTGCCGTCCTACTCCGGGGCTGGCCCAGATATAGGTCTGGAGTCCTTTGATGTCCGGACCCGCTCGCCTGGGGGTCAGAGGGGCCGGGATGATGGTGTCCAGACACCCAGCAGGGGGTGGGGCCAGCGCTCAGGGAGGCCGGAGGTCGATCGAAACCAGGCATCCGGGGACGGTTGGAGAGCCATCGAAACTCCCCTCTCCTTGTCTCTGGTTGAGTGGCCACTCTACCACCCGGAGGGTTCTTGGTGCCTCGATGGCGGGCTTGCTGGGGCCGTGGCCGCGGCTGGTCCGGGACCACGTGTCAGTGACGTGATGGGCCCAAGATGGCGTCGGGCCTGGAATGAGGGTCCGGGGTGGGCACCGGACCGGTAATGCTGGGGCGGCCCGAGTGTGCCGTGTCAGTGGTTGTGGGCCGCCGGGTGGCGGATCTGGTGGTGTGGAGGGCGTGCAGAGGTGTGCCCGAGGCCGACCCGGGCTGGATGGAGGGCCGATGTCGTCCGGGGCCAGCCATGCGGTAGGGGTAGGACCACGCCACGAGGCCGGGTCCAACAGCAACCAAACTGCAGCCGTTGTTACAAGGTCCGATACTGCCTGATCAGGCGGGTTTTATTCTGGAAAGATCCACCTCATACAAACCTCCGTACGATTTTCTCCATGTTTCATATCCTGGAGCCGAGTATGGAGGCGACGGCGGTACTATTGGATGCGGCCAAGGCATTCGATTCAGTGGAATGGCACTATATGTACCGAGTTTTGCGGCGCATGGGTTCCCCCCCTTTTTATACAGTGGATAAAAGTACTATATACGGCGCCAACTGCGAGGATACGACTGGGGGGGGCTGACATCGGAGTCGTTCTGCATTGAGAGAGGCACTCGGCAGGGTTGCCCGTTGTCGCTGTTATTGTTTGCGATAGTTTTGGAGCCTTTAGCTTGTGTAATTCGCCAACGGCACAGGGAGACTGCACTTAATGTTAACTACAGACCAGTGGCGATATCGCTATATGCGGACGACATGGTTCTCTTCGTGCGCGAGCCGACTAAATATTTAACGCAATTGCTTCGGGAATTCGTCCGGTTCGGCTATCTGTCGGGACTTCACATCAACTGGGACAAGTCGTACATAATTCCATTGACGATTTGTACTGCCAACTTAGCTTGGAGTTCCCATTGGTGTGGTCAACAGACCCAGTTAAATATCTGTGTGTCTGGATACACCGAGACCCGGTAGTGTTGGTTCGAGAGAATTATGGAACGGCATGCTCGAAATTAGAAGATTTGGTGGATGTCTGGATTACGCTGCCACTCATTAGCAGACCGCATTGCGCTCGTCAAGATGGTAGTACTGCCTAGGTTTCTCTATTTTTTTAATGAACATTCCGAAAGCCCTCACAAAGGAATTTTTTTAAAATCTTCGTAGTCAGTTACTCCGGTTGGTATGAGGAGGTAAAGTTGCGTGAGTGCAGTGGTCGACTCTCACCAAAGGGTATGACAGAGGGGGTTTCGCGGCTCCAGACTTTTATGTGTACTATCTGAGCGCGCAGGCCCAATACGTGTACTATTGGTGTAGACCGCATGCTTTTACTCTGCATGTTGCAGTTGAGGAGGGAGACGCCCCTCCGATCCTGCTTCACAGCATAATTACTCATCACGCACGTGGTACTCTGAAGTCGGAAATCAATGCGGTTGACACCACGGTCTCAGCCTGGAGGAGTATAGGGAGATTAGCGCGGAAACTGCGTTATATGCACCGCTCCTGCATCTGGAGCATCATGCCGCTTTGTTAGTTAAACATGAAGGTCCCTCCACGAGACTGTTGCGGGAGGCCGGTATTGTGCACATGTGGGATGTCTATCCACAGGGGTCGATCATCGCACATGCGGGATGTCTATCCACAGGGGTCGATCATCGCGCCGGAGACGTTGCAATATGTCAGTAACCAGTCGCTTCTCTTCCGATTTGCAGTGCATAGATTGTGGCACGCGGCCAGGATACATTACAGCACGTATCCGCAGGAACCCCCCCAAGCTGCTGTCATCACAATTCGTGCTTTCCACCCCCACTAACAAAAATTTGATATCGAGGCTATATAGGATGATTAAGGATGAAACTGTGGAAGTGTCAGATAAAAGTTGGGAAAGGTGGAATGAGTGCCTGCCGAATCCCATTACAGAGGAGAACTGGAAGTTTATCTGCGGCAGGACAGGGAATCTCAGTATGAATGGTAATACATCAAGTATACTATACCCCAGCGCGACTGCACAGGTATGGTTTACGTGGGACTGCGTGTTGTGACAGGTGTGGGCAGGATGGGGCAGATTTCATGCATCTGGCGTGGGGCTGTCAGAAAGTGGGTGAATTCTGGAGCGCAGTGGTACGTTGTATACGATTAAGGCATGGCTGACAGATTTAGTCTACTGTCGAGATAATCTTACCACGTACGCAGAGGAGTTGCCGGTCAGTTCGAGGCCAAGAGACATATGGGAACCCTTATGATTGTATTTACTCAATAAGTCGGTATAAAGTTCTACATACATGAATCGCTTGGAGGGGTGGGGTGTACAGTTGGAGTTGTGGTGAGATACACTTAGTCATGTTTATGCAAATTGGAGGTGTAGTATGTTTTAGATACATATCTTTGGAAAGCATAAGTATTGTTTTCTTTGTTTTGACACAGATTGATTTCTTCATTACGTTTTCATTGTATAGCTCAAGTGTGCAAGGTCATTGCTCGCACTGCCAGTATTTTCCTTTGGACAGTAGCAGAGCCCGTGTACGGTTTGGTAGGTGTGATCGGCGGCTGAGCTATGGCTGTAATATGTATTCTTCATGGTTATTTTTTGTTCCTTGTTTATTTTGAATATTGTGTCCTCTTACTATGCAATGTATAAGATGGTGCGTTATATTTTTAGGTTTCGCCTGGCCGTAGCACTGCGTAGCACTGCGCAGCAGTGCTCGCGCAGGCGAAATCTTTTGATGTACAGTGTGGGGCTTTGTCCCCGCCTCTCTCTTCCATTGGCTAGCTCCATAAATGGAGGCTAGCCATTGGAAGAGATTGGTTGTCAATCACTCTTTCCCCGTCACAACGCGATTCGGGGGCGTTTGTGTCTTTTTTAAGTCCTGCCCCTTTTTTCGTCATGCCGCTGTCCGTATCTCTGTTCCCGGGAGATGTTTTATGTTTGAGCAGCTCTTGTTCTTGTTTTTCTTTCCCAGGATGTTTGCGCCGCCATTTCTTTTTCATGGAGCTTATTGTTGTTTTTTTCTTGTTACCCCGAGACAGCGGGTTCAAGAGGTAGGTTTGGCCGCGCTCGACCCTTGCAGGAAGCAGTCCCATTCCAAGGTGGCACCCGAGCCGGCCGGAAGTGGACGCTGGTCTTGTGGTTCATTTCCGGGCCGCACTTCCGGCTGTGCTGGGTGTACGTAGCTCTAGAGCAGCCGCCGGTAAAGCAGCAAGGAGAGTGCGGAGGAGATGCGACCATGAGGGGCCTGCTGAGCGCCATCCCCACGCAGATGGTGGGTGCGGAGGGGGCAGCTCAGGAGGGAGGACAGGGGCGCCCGTGGGAAGGGGGGGCTTCTCACCTGGGTCTGGAGACTGGTGCAGACACCAGGTGTGAGTCCGGTCTCGATTTATCAGTCCTCTACAGTCCTATCACGGATCAGTCCACGCTTTTATGTATATAGCCCGGACTAGCAGCGACCGGTCTTGTCTCGAGTTAGCAGTTCCTCCTAACCTGTCACAGCATAGAGTGTATTTTAGTCCCATCAGCGTCTTCCGTGTCCAATGTGCGGCTCCGGTTCATAGATAGGGGGGCTTTACACTCCATTCTATTCCGTGTTACATATACCCTCATGGTGTTATCCCGGCTAACAGCTGCGCCATAGGTTTTATCTTGGATTAACATGCTGCCTCTCTAAATTCTATCCATGCCGAGTAATGAGAGACCCCTTTTCCTTTTCTCGGGTTAGCTTCTCCTCTTAAACCTAACCTGTGTCACCAGTCTCCTTCTTTCATATCCTGGGTTAGCAGTTCTGCTAGTCCTATCCCACCACCCGCCCCCGTATTCCTGTCCCGAGTTAGCAGTCCTCGCTATTCCTATACCGGTTTAGCTGGCTTTTTTAGCCCTGCCAGGTTCCCTTGTCCTCCTTGGTTTTACCCCGAGTTATTAATAACTCTTGGTTCTATCATGGGCGATCTGCGATTCTCACTCCTGTTCAGCAGTCCCTTTAGCCGATGCCCTTCAGTAGTCAGTCCCTGTCCCGGATCAGCATGCCCTCCTTCCTTCACCCAGTGTTAGTCCCCACTCCCCCCAGCTAGGTTCTGAATTAAGGCTGTCCATCTAAAAGGAATTGTACATGGTGCGGCTGCTCTGTGCCCCACTCCAGCAGCCCCCGTGCCACCCGCAACCTCACTGGGATTGTGCAACACCCCCGTGCCCCACGGGAAGAAAACGCTAGCATCGCATTCAGTGTGTGCAGCTTTGAGCGCTAAGAAGCTATGTAGCGCATCGCCTCCTCCTACAAGTATACATGAGTGCGCCTCCCTCCAGGTGCAGACGAAACAGTCCTGAGTAGCAGCCGTCGCCGCCGCTTCCTCCAGGATGCCGGCGTCTAGCCAGCAGCCTCAGGGCAGCGAGAGGCGACTCCCATATGTGGTGAGATAAGAGCGTTCTTCTGCTCAGGGAAACACGGTGTCACTGACCTGTTGCCCTCGGCCCATGGCGATAGCAGGACACTGTAGTATCAGAGGCAAAAACGACAGCACATTTCACTATTGCCAACAGCAGTCCAAACACTCAGTATTTGAAGACTGGTGCACAAGCCAGAGAAGAGATCAGCCACCACAATCCCCTGTTCCAAGACACCACAATGTTGGCTGCCCACTATGAATGTTACAAATTAACTCCCAACTCTCATTGGTCACTCAATGTGAAAGGTAACTACAAAAGAATCAAAATTGTATGTATGATAAACAGATCCTCCTGGTGGTTGAACAAAAATAAATTGCCTATATATTCTTTTTTACATACGATAAATGCAGCATATCAGATCATCCACATAAATATGGATAGATGGGAGGGGACACAAACACTAAATCAGCCCTGAAGAAGTTGTAATTGAATAAAACATGTTGGCTTCAAGCAGGTTTTACAATAAATGAATTATCATTAAAGGAACTGTCCGATATTAACAATGGACCATTGCTTACTCTGTTTCGTGCAACCATCAGGAGGAACTATATCTTATACATAGAATTTTGATTCTTTTGGAACTACTTGCCTTTCAGCTTGGGTGACCAATGAGAGTGCCCAGATAATTGTAAAAAAATTAAATCCGTATATATATTTGAAAACAAGCAGGCTGCAACGGTGCTTAGTTGACACTGGGCCCGATTCACAGAACTAACTTAAGACAAAATCCTAAACTTACTACTTTTGGTATTCACAGAAGTTAGAATTTCGTCTTAAGTCTGTCTTAAGACAAAGTTAAGACAAAATCCTAACTTCTTTCAATGCCAAAAGTAGTAAGTTTAGGATTTTGTCTTAAGTTAGTTCTGTGAATCGGGCCCATTGTCTTCTGCTTAGCACTCCAGACTGGTTATTTATCATACTTCTTAACCAGTATTGGGAACCCGGTGCCTTTCACCCACCCGTTCTCTCCTATACTGCAGCCCCGGGTATTTTGGGACTCAGCCCGGTGTCTTATTTCGGCTGCTGTCTGTTGTGTGCGCCTGTTGTAGTCCGCTTTGTGTGTGCCTGACAAAGATTTTCTTTTTTAGGTAGTGCATAGAGGCAGCTTAAATTGTTCACAACACAAGCCTCATGTAATAAAAGAACCTCTTAAAAAATACATACATATATGCCTTGTGTTTCCCCCTCTTCTTTTATTGGGCTGTAGCTCTACCATTCAGGTTTTGTGTCTTTACACTACATCATAAAGCATTAGGGGACAGGTCGGCACTATGAGTTGCAGCATTTCCTACTTGGTGTTTAAACCTGTCTAAAGATTCAAAGTCGATAGTGCCCTCTTTTGCGCAAATAAGAATCATATTTTCTGTGATGTGCATTAAAACTAAAAATAAAATTCTGTACCTATTCCGAGTACCCTTGCCTGCTAGACAGCACTTGGACGACACTGTTCTATCAGAATTATATGCAAGGGTACATTTGTTTAATATAATTTTGTTGTTGCAATTGTACGGTCACCTGTTTAGCTTGTGGTATATTTTCATCTTTTTATTTTTCAGGACTATCAAGGCAGTAAAAAAAAAAAAAAAAAAAGATTTAAAAAATAACCATAACACCAGCTTACCAAGGTCAGATGTAATCACTGGAGTTCTATTGGATCTGGCAAAGGTGCAATCTAGAAAGGAATATTTTCTATTTATAACTTCATCGTGACTTGCACTTTAGATGCACTTCGTGTTTTCCATAAAATATTTGCTTAAGCCCAAGGGTTACTCTCTTGGCCTTGTGATTCTCACACCTGGAGTGGCCATATATGTGTAAATACTGCCTGCACTTTTGGGAACTTGCATCTTTGAGGTAATTATGTTTTTTTGCATATGACTATGCAGTCCAGTGACTGGCTGTGCGCACAAAGATCTGTCTGGGCTCTGTGTGTGTGTGTGTGTGTGTGTGTGTGTGTGTGTGTGTGTGTTGGGCTCTGTGTGTGTGTGTTGGGCTCTGTGTGTGTGTGTTGGGCTCTGTGTGTGTGTGTTGGGCTCTGTGTGTGTGTGTGTTGGGCTCTGTGTGTTGGGCTCTGTGTGTGTGTGTGTGTTGGGCTCTGTGTGTGTGTGTGTTGGGCTCTGTGTGTGTGTGTTGGGCTCTGTGTGTGTGTGTGTTGGGCTCTGTGTGTGTGTGTGTTGGGCTGTGTGTGTGTGTGTGTTGGGCTGTGTGTGTGTGTGTGTTGGGCTCCGTGTGTGTGTGTGTTGGGCTCCGTGTGTGTGTGTGTTGGGCTCCGTGTGTGTGTGTTGGGCTCTGTGTGTGTGTGTTGGGCTCTGTGTGTGTGTGTTGGGCTCTGTGTGTGTGTGTTGGGCTCTGTGTGTGTGTGTTGGGCTCTGTGTGTGTGTTGGGCTCTGTGTTGGGCTCTGTGTGGCTGTGTGCATGTGTGTTGGGCTCTGTGTGGCTGTGTGTGTTGGGCTCTGTGTGGCTGTGTGCGTGTGTGTTGGGCTCTGTGTGGCTATGTGTGTGTGTTGGGCGCTGTGTGGCTATGTGTGTGTGTTGGGCGCTGTGTGGCTCTGTGTGTGTGTGTGGGGGGGGCTCTGTGTGTGTGGGGGGGGCTCTGTGTGTGTGTGGGGGGGCTCTGTGTGTGTGGGGGGGCTCTGTGTGTGGGGGGGCTCTGTGTGTGGGGGGGGCTCTGTGTGTGGGGGGGGCTCTGTGTGTGGGGGGGGCTCTGTGTGTGGGGGGGGCTCTGTGTGTGTGGGGGGGGCTCTGTGTGTGTGGGGGGGCTCTGTGTGTGGGGGGGGCTCTGTGTGTGGGGGGGCTCTGTGTGTGGGGGGGCTCTGTGTGTGGGGGGGCTCTGTGTGTGGGGGGGGCTCTGTGTGTGGGGGGGCTCTGTGTGTGGGGGGGCTCTGTGTGTGTGGGGGGCTCTGTGTGTGTGGGGGCTCTGTGTATGTGGGGGGGCTCTGTGTATGTGGGGGGGCTGTGTGTGTGGGGGGGCTCTGTGTGTGTGGGGGGGCTCGGTGTGTGTGGGGGGGCTCGGTGTGTGTGGGGGGGCTCGGTGTGTGTGGGGGGGCTCGGTGTGTGTGGGGGGGCTCTGTGTGTGGGGGGCTCTGTGTGTGTGGGGGGGCTCTGTGTCTGTGTGGGGGCTCTGTGTGTGGGGGGGCTCTGTGTGTGGGGGGGGCTCTGTGTGTGGGGGGGGCTCTGTGTGTGGGGGGGGCTCTGTGTGTGGGGGGGCTCTGTGTGTGGGGGGGGGCTCTGTGTGTGGGGGGGGGCTCTGTGTGTGGGGGGGGCTCTGTGTGGCTATGTGTGTGTGTTGGGCGCTGTGTGGCTCTGTGTGTGTGTGTGGGGGGGGTGTGGGGGGGGGCTCTGTGTGTGTGGGGGGGCTCTGTGTGTGTGGGGGGGCTCTGTGTGTTGGGGGGGCTCTGTGTGTGGGGGGGCTCTGTGTGTGGGGGGGCTCTGTGTGGGGGGGGGGCTCTGTGTGTGGGGGGGGCTCTGTGTGTGGGGGGGGCTCTGTGTGTGGGGGGGGCTCTGTGTGTGTGGGGGGGGCTCTGTGTGTGGGGGGGGCTCTGTGTGTGGGGGGGCTCTGTGTGTGGGGGGGGCTCTGTGTGTGGGGGGGCTCTGTGTGTGGGGGGGCTCTGTGTGTGTGGGGGGCTCTGTGTATGTGGGGGGGCTCTGTGTATGTGGGGGGGCTGTGTGTGTGGGGGGCTCTGTGTGTGTGGGGGGCTCTGTGTGTGTGGGGGGGCTCGGTGTGTGTGGGGGGGCTCGGTGTGTGTGGGGGGGCTCTGTGTGTGGGGGGCTCTGTGTGTGTGGGGGGGGCTCTGTGTCTGTGTGGGGGCTCTGTGTGTGTGGGGGCTCTGTGTGTGTGGGGGCTCTGTGTGTGTGGGGGGCTCTGTGTGTGTGGGGGGCTCTGTGTGTGTGGGGGGGCTCTGTGTGTGTGTGGGGGGGCTCTGTGTGTGTGTGGGGCGCTCTGTGTGTGTGTGGGGCGCTCTGTGTGTGTGTGGGGCACTCTGTGTGGTGCGCTCTGTGTGTGTGTGGGTAGAGCTCTGTGTGTTTGTGTGTGGCATTTGCGAGAGATTAAGCTATTGGCATTGTAAATGACAATGCCATTTATTTATTTTTTTGCAAAACCAACGCATAAATAAAAAAATTGTCATCTACAATGCCAGTAGCTTTAACTTTTGCAAAGGGGAGACCGTTGCATTGTAAATGCTTGTTTTTTCTTTGTTCTGTTTTTGAAATAAAAGATAAAAAAATGTTCAGTCAGTGGGCTAGGAGATGCATATATGGTGAAAGCCATTTCAAAACCCTCAAACTCATAGAAAACAGCACCTCCGAATGTACCACTGAGGGGTCTCTCCCCGAATTTGTAAAATCCCATTACTTTGTGTCACTTAAAAGTTGAACTACCGATTAAAATGGTTGAATATGCATGTCTTTGCAATCGATAAACATTCTTTTCACATTTCTAAGTGGCAGTATATAACTTATTTGTTATTTTTGCTAAGTGCTCACACAACCAAGAGACAGCTTCAGAGACCCAACCAATGGAAAACATGAGATGCTCTAAGAACCCTGGGTAAAAGGCTGCATTCATGTCCCTAGTAACCTTCCTTTACCGTAGCACAAATACATGCATTTGAAAGGATACCTCAACGCCAGGCATTCGATGCTATAAGCCTACAAACAACACCGGCCCAAGCAAGAGTGCATTGTGTGTTATACAGCACTCTTTGCAATTCTCAATAATTGTCTTATTGCATTGCAGGCTTGATTGAATATTTATAAATGCATGCACTATTTTCTTAATGCATTCTAATGTTCACTGCCTCTAACGTTTTGCTGCTGTTCGGAGGCTCTTCGGGGTCTTGAACGCTGCGATACACCTCAGCATGACTTTAGGAGCAACCATGGTCTGTCATAAAACACCCAGCCTCTGCCCAAATGAGAGACCTTCCAGCTCTTGTGCCCAGAGCATCAGCTACTGTGGTTAAACTGCCTTCCGCAGAGGAGCCGACCTGGCTGCTGCAGTCTGAAGCTGGATGGTTGAAACAAAATCAATGGCCAGAAGGTCGAAGATTACGAATAGCAATTTCCTAATTGCAATTTCCTGCAAATTGCAATTAGGAAATCGCAGTTTCTAATATAGGAAACTCTTTTGAGCTTCATTAGCGATTGCTAATGGGTCGCAAATAGACCTTCCTCATACATAGTAATTAGGAAATTTGCAATTTGCTAGAATTCGCTACCATCACACGGATGGTGGCCTGCTGGGGTCCCTTCCCAAAAATTTGCAAATGCAGATTGCGATTCATTAACAGGTTACGGAGTCGCATTTTGCATTTTATACAGCAGAAAAAAAAATCTGGAATCAAACAGCCCGATTATGTAAATGAGGGGGTTTGGGACCGGAAACATACTTTGTACATCTGACCCCAAGAGCCTTCCCTGAGACTTGAACACTTATACCTCCTGAGGTGATTTATAGGAGTTGTCAGTCTTGTTCCATTATCCTGCTTCATCTAGACTCTCCTGAGCCGTCTTGGTCGTAATTTAACTTAGATTCCGGAATTAGAAATCGCAACAGTGGAGAGCATTGCCAAAACCCTATGTATTGGGCTAAGTTGATTACCTATTATACTTTCATAAGACTGCATTGCAATACACTGGATCAAGTCTTACTGTAATGATTCACTCTGATCTATACTCTATACCTGGTTATCCTACGTACTTATTGAGGGCAGTCTGTTCCTTGGAAGGTTTGCCACTTTCTGAACCGATCCATTGATGTTTGGTTGACTGAAAAATAATGGCACCTTTTGGCATACATTGAAGTGCCTTGGTCCCAGAATTTCCGTCATGAAGAGACCCCGATAAAGATAGAGGGGTAAAACGTTATCCACAATTGATAAAGGATAGTCTGAAGAACACTAGAACACACTCTAGGACTCTATGATTTGTTCAGAAACTTTAAAGGACATCCTTTAAACTCAAATAACCAACCCCTTTTTCTAAAACCGTCACTTTAGCTTCATTCACTTGTTGGTTATGGTCACTTCACTGGGGTCACATAAATCACATGTTTTGTCTCTCCATAAGTATGTAAATAGTGTTAATATACAGTGGAGGTTATGAGTGTATCGTTTTTTATTAACAAAATTTGTGATTGCAAATAAGGAGCACTCGCTTCGGCTGAAGAAAGTGTTGAATATAATCTCTGTTGGGCTGTTCTCTCCAATCATATGTTTTTCTCTAGTCCTAGATTAAACGGAACTTCAACTAATGAAAACGTTTTTTGAACATATTGACTGTATCAATTGCTAACTACTATTAAATCGCTGCGAGAAATAATAAACTTGCAAAACTCAAAAATCTGAATAAAATGAGTTCCTTGTGAACAATTGCGTTGAAGCTGGCATCTAGAATTGACACAATTCCCTGTTCCCAATCCACAGTAAAAGGATGCAGAACTACAGGTAGTTTCTTTATTTCTGCATCCGCCTGCGCCGAATTGGAAAAGGGAGTAATGGAGGTGAAATCCCTGTGCAAAACAAATGTTCCTCATTCCGGTCATTGAGGAATGCAAGAAAGGAGGAATTCTTGTGAAACACTCCTTTATCAAGCAATGACCAAAGCAATTAACCTAGTGGTAATTATATTAAGTTAGTAACTACATTACATTTATTATAATGACCTGTCACTGACATTGCTCTTCAAAGACACTTTCTCGGCTGCGGAGATGTAGTGTTGTGCCTGCCTGCCAGGGAGACCCTGCAGGCAAACACTGCACAGAGACTTCCCTGCAGGAGAAGTTGCTTTAACATGCATTGTGTGGTTCCCAAGAAATGCATTCACCTTAATGCAACTAGCATTAGGACAAATTCATTGACCCGCACCTCACAGTGCTTCAAAAAGCAATTGTCTTTTTTATTTATTTCCCCCAACCATAGATAATGAGATCAAGTCCAATTTTGGTCAGCGGGTGGAAAACAATACGCAAAAAGCCTGCATTTTGGACTGAAATGTTGCCCCTCTCTAGCTGCGTCCTGTGAGAGGCAATACAGAACATGTCAAGTGAGAACAACAAAATGCCACTTTCACAACAGAACATGGGCAGACTGTTTACAGAAGATAGACATTTGCAGATGAGACCCTGCCAATGTTTGCACAATCAATACCTCGTGTGGGATGGACTTTTGGCAGGAAAAACAGAGAGAGTTAGAGAGAGATGGGGCCAGCAGACCGATAAATACAGGATAGGTAGACATGTAGGCAAACATCCAGAAAGCTCAAGTTTAAGTTTGGGGTCCTCCATTAGGAGATATATTCAAACTCTCTTTCATATGGTCACTGTTACAATATTAAAAACTGACTTGCATACAAAAGTAGAATGAATTGTAAAAACTAAGTATTGCAGACAAAAAGCTGAAAAAACAACATTTAAACATACAGACACAAGGCGGTCAGTGATAATTCGTTTTTGCAGGCTCATTGGCTCTAAACGTTACTATTATTAATAATTTATATAACAAGCCACTACTTGGTGCAGAATATTTTTGCATCATCAGTACTCATCATGAGTCAGCGGCCAGAGCGGCTGACTCCAGAGCGAGGGGTTCGCGGTTTGATCCCAGCGCCGGTGGCAGCTCAGCATCACGTGACTCTAGGCAATAGCGGACTTAATCTCCCCGACGGCCCTCAGCGCCTTGAGACCCTTGCAGGGATTTGTTTACACATACCAGGATTTATTTATTTATCACGATACATCTGCAAGCCTGGACACACACTCATCCATCTTGTGGCTATTCCATCCCGGGAGAGAGGGTGGCACCTGAACAGCGGATGCTGGTGCTGGACTTCAGATGCTTCAAGTGCGCCTTACATCTTACCAATAACACTAACCCATACTCACCCGCTTCGCCCATACTGGGCACACCAAGAGGGCGAGGTGGCATCACCAGAACGGATCTGTCTACCTGGGGAGGCGGATCTGCAGACACTTGGTGACATTTACCACGACGGACAGCTAACGCCCTTGGATGCACTGGTGACAGAGGACGGCTTGGCACGAGGACACTTCCTGCTCCATACCGCCCCCTAATCAAGATATTGCGGACGTTGTCGGGAGATGTGTCGGAGGAGCCCACGACGCACCTCACTATTCAATACATTCACGTTATGGGCACAGTGAGACTCCTCGTAAGATGGTTTGCTGAATCCTTGCGAACACACGCAGCGCAGTGCCCGACGTCCCCCGGGCATCACTGGGACGCCGGTCTTTAGCATACCAGTACTGATAACAAGAACACTAAAGAGAACCAGCACTCCAGGACTTACATTAGTGAAAACATAGTATTACTTCTTCAATCACGATCTACACGGTACAGGTTGTACCCACACGAACTTGAAAAGAGGTTTGACCATGTCGAGCCAATCATTTAAATAGATTTTTTTTTTTTAAGCGAAAGACTCGCCATCCAATCCGAGGCCTTTTCAATCTTTCATCTACCAAGCTGTCGGATTGGTTCCGACACCAAGTAGGAAATGACGCACATAGCTAACGTAAGCTAAATGAGTCACGTCTAAAGCTATAGGGACTTATCAACTACGGGTTCGGAACGAGGCCAAGACTATGCAAAAGAAAAAAATGAAAGCGGACCAGAGAGGGAGCATGTCTAAAAGGAGTTCTGCCTCCTGATTGGCTGTTTAAATAGAAACCTGTGGTGCGCGCGCACCACAGAGGAGCCGACGCGGGAATCGAAACTAGTGGTGCGCGCGCACCAGAGGAGCGGGGGCAAGGGAGCGCGAAGACGCCGAGACGAGGTAGGGGATGTGTGTGTAAGCGCCGGGGGTTCTCTGTGTATGTGTGTGCGTGCGTGTGTGTATGCGGGGGGTTCTGTATGTATGTGTGTATGCGTGGGGGGGGGTAATGTGTGTTGTGCATGTGTTGTGAAGAGCCTGCCGGAATCGGCGCGCGACCTGATCCCGGCAGGCTGCTGCGTGTGTGCGCGTGCCAGTCTCTTGTCCTCTCCCTTTCAGTCCTTGAAAGCCAGAATGATAACAATAGTCTCGTCTGCGACAGCAGGCCTTTGGCCTGCAATCGCAGGGCGAGACCTAAAAACAGCATATCTTTGCACTAAAACACATATAGTACTCACATAATCCTAAAAAAGACTTAAGTGCTTCTTTGTCTTTCGAAATAGGTGCACTAATAATTGCCTCCATCGAGCTAAATGTGGCTTTAATCCCATCACAACACAGTGTATCACACATACTGTGCCTGGCCCATAAAAAACTTCCATTTATTTGGTTTGACCGTCATGCCATTTTTTTTTTTAATTAAGAATACTAAATGCTTCTTGCAGTACCACCAGATGTTCATCAGGCCCCTCAGTAAAAATTAAATTATCATCTCGGAAAGCTTGTACATACTGCATATCACCAAACAAACAATCCATCATACGCTGAAACTATTCCAAAAGGCAAAATGTACATATTTATAAGAACCAATGGCATGACAAAATGAGGTAGTTCCTCAGACTTTTTACTCAAAGGAATTTGAGGATATGCAGAATGAAGATCTACTGATGAAAAATATTTTGCTTCCCCTTGATTACCATGCATTTCATGAATATGAGGCAAAGGATGACACTCCACTATGATGTTCTTGCTCAAAGAACAAAAGTCCACATGTAACCGAAAATCTCCAGATTTCTTTTTGAGCAATACAACAAGGGAAACCCGTTCTGAGGATTCGGAAGGCACAACAATACTTTACAAACTTAGATTAACAATTTTGTTTAATCATCCTGAACACTCAATGGTATCGGCCTTACCTTGTGTGTACCAGGAATAGCATTTGTTGACAACCTGATGGAATGTTCAAAAACCACAATAGAACCTACTTAGTTTACAAGCAGTTCAGGAAAACTATTCATAATAGTCTCCAAAACTTTTTTCTCATTGTTACTTTGTATAGTCAAAATGGGAATATTACCCAAAACCATGGCAATGTCGTTGCCAGCCCTCAACAATAAACCAAGCCTAGCTTGAACTTGTCAACCTAAAATAGCTCTTCCCTTAATATCTACATTGGAAATAGTCCTGCATAAACATTCCAAATCACTTTCAAAATAACCAACCATGTCAATGTCTAACTCACCAAACGCTTTGTGACGAAGGTCTGTAGACTAACCTAATGTCAATGTGATTCCAACTCTTCTTGTAAAATATTGTCTGAAATAAGTTACCAGAGATCCTGAATGTTCCATGACAACACTGCATTCTTTACATGAATGTCACAAAACGTTTCCTTTGACAATTTTTTACCATCAGAAACAGAATCAATTTTAAATGTGTGGACAACATAATTCAATTGTTCAAAGCACTCCGTATCAGTAGCTATACTATGACATTTTAACTCAAGATGACGTCAATCTACAGAGGTTTTGAAAATGACCACAATTCTTACAATTACTACAACATTTACGGTGCTGAACAGTTAGGGTTTTTGCTAAGTTGAGTTTTTGAATCACATCTGAAACAAAACCATCCAGGTCTTGAAGCATTAACAATCTCAAATCAGTTTTTTGTATTAACAGCTGATACCAAAGTACTTTCAGGAACTTTACAGACAGGTGATACGCCTTCTTTTGATGCAAGAGCTTGCGAAGAAACTAAAGTTCTTTCAAACCTCTCTTTGCTAAATCCACCACTTCTTGAAGAGATAGATTTCTACAGGATAACAAACTTCCCTGAATTGTGTCTGACTAGCAGTTAAACACAAACTGATCTCTTACGTAGATGTCACATCTAGAAGTAAATTCACACGTGGCACCCAAAATGTGGAGTGCTGCAACAAACTCTTCCGCCATTTCATCACTTCCTTGCTTCCTCTTAAAGAACATGAGCAGTTCTTGTAAACTACTGGGTTCATCTGAAAACTGTATTGCCATTCAAATCAAATCAAAAACAATGTTATTCGATTTTAAGATAAAACCCATAAAAGTTACACATTTCCACATTACAGATAAAACATACAGTTCCGATAAAATATATACACACAATACAGGAATAATAAAAGAAGAGAGAACAGAATGCCAGATGGCTAAAAATCAACTTCATAGGGTGATGACGGGGGGTACCTACCATCATCAAGGGGAACTAGCTGTCCATACAAGTCCCGAGTTTCAATGTGGATTTCAGGAAACCTACTATAAAAAGGTATACAATCTGGTTTCAACAGCTGCAAGTAAACAAGCATTTACAATGCAATAGGTCTCGCAGCATTAAAATTTGAGTTATTGGCATGGAGTATGACAATGCCAATAGTTATAACTTTTGCAAATGTGACACCTATAGCATTTGTAATGCAAGACATAGGTAAAACTTTCGAATATGGGGTCACCACATAGTTCTTTGTGTCCAGGATACTGTTGCTCCAGTCCTAAAGCTCATTTGACAACCTAAAATTACCCCCACCTACCATCAGATGTTCCAGTGGTTTGATCTCTGCAGTTTAACACCCACGTAGTGGACTACAAATCCCAAAATGCAAATTACTAAACAGATCAGGATCATTCTATTCTTACATGATAAGGGACAACTTGACAACGCATTCTCGAGGTGCAGGCTTGCTTCGCTTCCCATGAACCACACACCTGAAAACTATAGCATTTGTAATGCAATATGTGTTGTATTTATGTGACTTTGATGTATTGATATTAACTTGAAATTTAAGAACTGAAGCTGTGAAATCCTCTTTCCTGACACCCATTCAGATACTGCTTAATTTACATATCACATTTTTAACCACAGCGTGCTCCTTCACAAAATGTCACTCCAGCGTCATAAGAGTCACCTTAGACCTTGCATTGCAGGCATCATCTCTCAACGAATGCAAAACATGACCCCTCAAATACCTCTCTTCTCGCCCAGTAGTTTTTGGAAGAAAAAAATCTGTAAAATGTTATATGCCCAATAAAAACTTCCACACCAGTCAACCTCCACGCAGCCCAACCAGAACCAAGACATAGGTAAAACTTTTGAATATGGGGTCACCACATAGTTCTTTGTGTCCAGGATACTGTTGCTCCAGTCCTAAAGCTCATTTGACAACCTAAAATTACCCCCACCTACCATCAGATGTTCCAGTGGTTTGATCTCTGCAGTTTAACACCCACATAGTTGACTACAAATCCCAAAATGCAAATTACTAAACAGATCAGGATCATTCTATTCTTACATGATAAGGGACAACTTGACAACGCATTCTCGAGATGCAGGCTTGCTTTGCTTCCCATGAACCACATACCTGAAAACAATCATCTGAACTGAATAATGTGGCACACTCACAAGTTGGAGCCAAGTGGCACAACCATGCACGATTTCGCTGGAAAATGGCATTTCTTTTTTTTTTGCTCACGAAATTCCACGCAAAAATCTGATTTATGTGCACAGTGACATTTTGAAGGTAGAGCATATCTGTTAACTTGCCACGTGCCAAGAAGACAATTTTCAGCAATTCCCGATTTCAGCACTAAAGATACTGGTTGAAAGGCAAGCTCGTGACAATGGGATCAGTTGACGGCAAAACTGAGACCTTTCAAAGATGTCCACTGACACCTGATGTTAGTGGGAACTCAAAATGAAAAGCCGTTGCTGCTTCTGGAAGTATTTCTTGCGTGACGTGCCACCAAGCTCCCCGGATGCGCACACGAGCAAGGCGTTCCTGCTCACAGCTTGCAATGAATGAGACCTGTTCCAAATGTCACGGCTTGGGTTTTTTTTTTTGCATCGGAGACATTTCCCCAAGTGGAATTACTTTAAGTGCTTCCGCATACCTGAAAAAGACGCACTTGCAGCAACACAAGTCACTTTTTTTGTAACTTTTTATCTGTTTGAGCTACAAAAATGATTAGGTAAAACTGTAAGATTATGCAGTGGATGATATATTATGTGGCAAATATGGCAGAGCCATAATTATATAGAAAACATTTGTAAACTAGGATATTTTGCCATTCATGTTTGAACTGCTCTTGCGGAAGAAGGGAGAAGTGCATATGACAAACTGTATAGCTCGCAGACAAATGGCTCGTGATTCCACTTTTAAGCATATTTGAGACATTGTGTGATTGGAAATATATCCAACTTTGTTAATGTATTTAAATGCCAATAACTCGTATTAAACCTTAAATTATCAAGTGTATCCATTGGTTGAATTAAATAACACAATAAGCTGTAACTGGTCAGTGAAATGCCAAATACAAAAAATTGGGATGTTTTGCACATTCTGGCCACACCTCTGACTCCGCCCACTGATCCAATCCTAGGGTTATCCCCACCCTTAGAGTCTCCGCCCACAGTTCCTTACTTTTTTTTACCCACTTCGACCACTGTACCACCTACCGCATAAAATCACTGATGGTTCCAACATGTTTTACCCTCTTATTGTCAGGTCTTCTCATATTATAATATTCTACGGCTCCAGGTGTTACCAAAAAGCCCAACTGACGAACTTTCAAAAATCGGTCTGCAAACAGTGCGAGTGTAACAGTGGAAAAAATGCTGGCCCTGGAGCGCTCTCTGCAGCACACGTGCTCAACCACTTCACCTTCAACACTTCCTAACAGGAGTGGCGGGAAACCCAGCTTCTCCCGTTTACCTCCCTTGCAAATCAGAGCAGAGTGCAACTAAGCAAACCACCGGATTACAAATCGAAAATATGGTGAACATTCTTGTCAGAGCACATATTTAAGTTAAGTTTCACCCCACTAGTCAAAAACTGGCTTGTGCTTATTAACATTACAAATAATAAATACAAAAAGATTGGTGAGGGGACCCAAAAGATGCGTACAAGGTCGGGACAGTCATATACATTGATATGCACACAATACTGCGGGCACCTAATTTTTGTTGTAACTTTCCTTACCCCTTTAAACTCATAGGTTTATGTCACGTTTCGAGTCGCAACGCATTTCTCACAAACAAAATTTATGTCCCTGCACCTCACCGATACGCAGTCAAAAGGGCGAAGCCAGCAGATGAGACCCTGCAAGGGGCTTGAGCTCACCTGGGCATTCTGGGGCATCTCCATATCCACAGCAGGGAGCAACACTGATTCAGAATATCGAAGCCGCAACAGCAAATGAATGAAAGGAGCAGCAGCAGACTGTGAGCTACTGCAGTGAAAGACCGAACAGGAGCTGCTCAACTCATTTCCTAAATGAAACGGGGGGAGTACTAAAATATTGCATCTATTACTCTGGCAAAGTTTACCAGGGGTTCGTGCAGCGCGAGTTTAGAACAAGACACGAAGCACGCAAATTCGTAGCTGCAAATGAGTACATTTAAAGTACAAGATATCTCGCAAATACTGGAGAAAACAAGCACGAGCACGGAATCGAAACCGGCCGACGCGGGAATAGAAACCAGTGGTGCGCGCGCACCAGAGGAGCGGGGGCAAGGGAGCGCGATGACAAGCCGAGACGAGGTAGGAGATTTGTGTGTGTAAGGGGGGGGGTTCTGTGTGTGTATGCGCGGCGGCGGCGGCGGCGGGGGGCGGGGCGCCTGTATGTGTGTATGCGCGGCAGGGGGGCTGTATGTGTGTGTGTGTGTGTGTGTGTGCGTGTGAGTCTGCTTCCAAGGAGCCATGGGAGACAGGAAGCGCGCGCGACCTGATCCCAGTTCCAAGGTTGCGCGTGCACCTCAATTGTCTGTCTCCCTTGACTCCTTGAAACCGAGAATGATTACAATAGAGTCTCGGAACGACAGATTGCTTCGCAATCTGTTCGCAGTTCCGAGACCTAAAAAGGGCTGGACGAACCTGGTTAAAATTCAAACTTTTTAAAAGCGTTGTTAAAAAATGTCTGTGAGGTACTGCATAAAATGTACAAAAAAACCAAAGTGTAGCAAATCTTGTGGAGACAGGCCGTCGCAGCCACAGGATGCTAACACCTGACCTCTACAGCTCCCTTTTGGAACAGCAAGAAATAAATGGAAGAAATCCAATCGGAACCTGTACAGTAACAAGCATTTACAATGCAATGGTTTCGCCTTTGGAAAAGTTAGAGCTATTGGCATTATAAATGACAAAATTTGTATTTATGTGTTGGTTTTGAAAACAGATAAATAAATGGCATTGCCATTTACATTGCCATGTTAGGGCTTGTTAGGGGTATAGTCGAGATTTATTTGAAGCAAATTGCTACCTGCACTGAGCCTGCTTCTAAACTCCCCCAATATTTTCATATAATAGGAGAAAGACATAAGACTATGAACTTTCCTTTTGGTTGGTGGCTGTAGGTGGTTATTGGACAGTATCTACAGTGGATACTGACGTGTGCAATTACTTTTTCGGGTTTTAAGACTATTTCATCCATTTGTAGAACAGTAACTCATTTTGTAAACTTCTCTCCCAAAAGTGGAAATATGGAGCAGTCGAGGCTTACTCCAAGAGGTGGCAAAGAGTATGGAACTCAATTACAGTATGGCAGAGTATTCACAAGAAATATGCTCAACCCGGAAGAGTTATAGCTTTTAAAATGACCTAATTTACAGGAGGATGAGTTGTGGATAAGCAGGGTAACCAGGGTTATTTGTAAATGGAATGCTGGAACTTTCAATCTCGGACAGAAATGTGCGATAATCACCAAAAACTGATCGATTCAAATGTAACTCTCTTCCCACCTTCATGGGAAAGAGCAGAAATTGTACAAACTGGCAAACGTCTAGTTAGTGCACGCTTTAATAGTACGCTGGGGAGGACAACATTTGGTGCAATTCTAAACACAGCTACAACCTAGAGCCACAGCTGCAGAGGACCTATTCAAAACTGGAAAGTAAACAGAACACATTTTGTCTCACTGGTGTGAAGCTTAAGGTGATGTCATATCCAATCTCCAGGAGCAAAGACTTGCCCCCAATGTATGCTTATCCACCTGCAAGGACACCTAAAGATCATGTGATGGACAGCCTCCAGAGCAAGGACCGTGATCAGACAGATGAAGTTCGACAAACGAACATGAGGTGGAGGAACAGATATTACCAATTAATTACGACAGAGTACATTTAGTTACTCCAAAGTATGGGTCCTAATCCCCATCCAATATTGATTATTACAAAAAAAATCACATTCAATTCATCCCATGTCTCAACCGTAATGTATTTCTTATTTCGGAAACTGGTTGGGACTATTACTCTTTTCACACACATTCAACACACAATTTCTATATACAATATACAAAATACACAAATTGATAATCCAACTCGTTTCCTAAACCCCAATTCTTTACACAACCAGTGGCCGTATATCACAAATCTGTTGTGGTCCACTGTGAGGTAACCGTAATGTACAGATGAAGAAACTGTTCCACCTAAACACATTAGTTTTAGTTCTGTACACAACAATTAATTAGTCTATGCCACTGGGTTCCTCCTTTACAGTGGTCTACGCGTTTTGACCCCTTGATTTGGGTCTCATCAGGACGCGGATAAGGATAGCGTCTAGCTGCGGACTGTAAAAACTTCTGGAACAGCCGCTCCGGTCAACGACTCATGTCAGCATGGGACTCACTAGGGACCAACTCATTTCTTACGGCTCCTGTTTAGAGGTGTGGATCCAAGTCGGGTCTTGCTTTTGCCTTCTATCAGGCTGACACTTGCAGTCTCTTGGAATTGCAAATCTACGCTGCTCTGCATCAATCAAGAGCCCCGCCGTGTCAGATGGAGGAGCGCATCCTCAGTTGTTGGGTTCCAAGGCCAGGAAACAACTCATCCAATATACAGACCATACTGTCCAAACACTACATGGTGACTATTGCTGTATTGAAATCCTCTCAAAATGCATAGCGATGCACTACTAATAAATCATGCTACGTCATGCAGAAAGATGATTTTACTTGTACTACTTGAGGAGGAAGTGAATATTTGGTCATGGATACGTTTAGCAACGTTGACGAGTAGGGCAGCAGATCAGGAAATTTGATTTATGATAGAGGATGTGAGAATGTCACTGGAGAAGAGTGTAGGCTTCGAAAGCAGTAGTTTTACCAACCTCTTCCAGAGAAAGGTTGCTGTAGGAGGACCAGAAGGAAGTGATTGCAAATGCGATCTAAGAAAGAAGTCTGTGGATGGTCATTAAACTAGAAATGCAAACACTAGAAAGTGTTTATGTTACATTCTGATTTCGCTGAAGATGTAATTTAGTCACCAACCGCAACCATGGGGTGCAGGACACGCAGTATTGTATGGGTGAGGCAATACTGCAGGTTTATGAAAAGAGGTGGTGCATAATAATGGGGCTGTACATGCGAACGGCGCGGAGTGCATTGCTGCAACTGTGGTGATAAATATTTGAGGCAATGGGGCATGCACACTGAAAATGACATGCCAAATAGAAGTGGCGTAACGCAGAGACCTGCGCCTCCGCGGCGCAAACTCAGAACTGGGCATCCTGTCGCACACCGAGCCCGTCCTGCAGCAAAGAACCCGACATGGTATCCCTGTCCTTGCTCTCAGCCCTCTCTACAATGCAAATCGTGCCCCGGCCGTGCAGCCTACCTGCCCTCCAACCGCCCAGTCTTGGGGTCTCGGCTGAGCATCCCCTCTCTAAACATCCACCGCCTGTGCACCCTCCCTCACCTCATTAATGTAAAGCGCCGAGCGGCGGCGCTGCATGGGCGGCTCCTCGGGGCCCGGCTGCGGCTCCTTCACTCCGCTCTCCGCAGCGCCGCGGACATAGAGGCGCTCGGCGGGGCCGCCATTTTCTCCCTACTCAAGCCGTTCAGGAAGAGGATGCCGCGCGCCGCTACCAACTTCCGGTCCGCAGACACCGTGCACGCGCGTGCGACACCCTGTAGCGAGACTGTAGGGGGCGCTCGCAGGACTGCGGCCACTACTGGAGGTAAACGGTGAATATTGTGGGGGAAATTATCCGCTTACTGACGTAGAGGCTGTTTAAAACAACCATAACGTAACAATAACCGTGCTTCAATCAAAATAAACGATTTGTAATAGTGAAACCGACCACAGGTAAGTAAAACAATCAAATATTTAGATGTGTTATGTGCCAAAACGTATCTAAAAATATTTCGGCTAAACACACGTAACCGTAAAAATTGTCGTTCGAAGGAGTTAAATAAAATAGTCGCATTTCTTTAGCCTATCGTTCGTGATCTTCGCGTACAAGCGAAGTATTTGCTAAGTTTCAAGATGGCCGCCGGTGTTGTGTGAAACCGTCAATGTTTCTTGTATGAAACCGACGACCATGTTTGGAACGAAAGTCGCCCTTGCTCTGCAGTGCAATGTAAGCTCAGCTCTTGTAACATCCTACCGTACTAGACTGCCACACTGCATTTTTTTAAAAGAAAAAAGACAAGCACCTACGAGGACACAGGGGGCGGGAGAGGACACGGACGGCGGGAGGGGGCGGGAGAGGACACGGACGGCGGGAGGGGGCGGGAGAGGACACGGACGGCGGGAGGGGGCGGGAGAGGACACGGACGGCGGGAGGGGGCGGGAGAGGACACGGACGGCGGGAAACGTGCACAGGACAGCGAGGGGGAGGGGGGGCGGAAAGGCACACTGAGGGGGCGGGAATGGACAGACTTTCAGTGAAAGGGGAGGGAACGGGAAAAAACGTAACTCCGCCCTGGGAAAAAATCTCGGGAACGCCCCCGAATCTGGTCCGGCCTTGACGGACAGATCCGGCACTCAATGGCTAGCCTCCATTTATGGAGCTAGCCAATGAGAGCCGGGGGACGTTCCCGAAGTCCTTATTGTCAACAAAGGATTTCACCTGCGCCGAAAAGCTGCGCAGAGCGCAGCCTTCGGCAGGCGAAACCCAAAAAATGCTTGTAGGTCGACAGTGGCCCCAGAAGATATGGCTCTTCTAGTGTCAAAGTAAGGTCTAGTAAGAACAAGGTTTCTTTACATAACATGCATCACAGATTACGGCTCACAAAGTCATGCTGATGTTGTAGTTCAGCACATCAAAACTTTAATAAGCACCGCTTAATAAATGGAATGGGCTCATTGAGAAACAAAAGGGTTGTAGTGAATGCAAGGATGCTGGTCACAAATGTGTTATGTAATTGTGTGTGTATGCAGATGACAAACTGTCTCTTTCCAGTCTGTACTGGTTATGAGCAACTATGTCCAAAATCAAATGTTTATGTGTTTGGCACTTGCCATTGTCTAAATGTGCGGTGAAGGAAGCGAAAGTTTGTTAGACGAGACGTCAGTGTGCTTAAACTAATTTCTGGTTGGGGGCACTGACCCCCGGAAAAGTCTGTAAAATGTGGCTATGGAGTAAGGACTACTTATCTACACTCAGCTTAGCCAATCCAACCTCACAAACTATATACATGGAGACTTTCGGCCACATGCATCATTCTAGGATTTTGCATTTCCTAAATTGCGAAAATTAAGGAATCGCAATTTAGGAATTGCAAAATCCTATGCATCAACAAATCCGAAATTTTTGGGGGATTTCTTAATTTTCGGAATGTGCGATTCCTTAATTGCGAATCGCAATTAAGGAATGGCATTACATTGGGAATCAATGCCGTTTTGCTTTTTTTTTTTTAGGATTCGCAATTTGTTGATGCATTGCAAGGGTGCTGAGGGGGGTCCAAAGGACCCCCCTCCCCCCCTGCACCCTTGAAATGTTTTTTTAAGTGCAAGTTACACACACACATGTCCAAAGGACATGTGTGTGTGTAACATGACACTTTACAAAATGCTTTTTTGGAGGATTTCGCAAATTAACACGAGGGTCAACCTCGTGTTAATTTGCACCTCCTATTTGAATATTCGCATTTTTTTTTAAATCATGCATTGCATTTAAAGAATCGCACAAATGCGATTCCTTAAATGCAATCGCATTTTTAGGAATTCCCAAAAATTGCGGTGTTTGGAAAAATGTTTCATGCATACCAAAAAATTATTTTGGAATCGCAAACGGCCGAATTTTCCGATTCGCACCGTTTGCGACTCCAAAATCGTTTGATGCATGTGGCCGTTAGTTCCTCAACAGTTGCTAACACAATGCCAGAAACAAATGACCCATGCTCTACAAGTGTCTTTAAAAAGTACCCCATTGACTGAATAACTCTAGAGCAGTCTAATGAACAGCTTACCAGGGAGTGAATCTAAATAACCAGAGGCAGCAGCCATCAGTCCAAAACATAGCTCACTTCTACAACTCTAAAAAGATTTAGACACACATATAGTAGGATCCTAAAAGAAGTCACATATTTAACTGCAGATTTAACTACACGAGCCTCGCTAGAGGTGCCGGGTCGTCCCCATCCCTTCAATCTTATGGTAAACTCTAGCTCCTACATAACTTACCGTGGGCCTCCATGTCTTCCTCGATCACAAAGTGCTGCTGTAGATGCTCCCACGCGTGTCCACAGAAGTCATCCATGTGACTGGTGATGTACTTACACTGGCCCCACTCACACTGCACCTGCACCTCCTTCTCCCTCTCAAACATCATGGTCACTGCCATAAAAAATACAAAAGGTAGAACAAACTTCAGTGGACTAAAGCCAAGGTCGTACTCGACCACTTGAATGTGGACTTTAAAATGTGACTTCCCCAGCCTGCTACAGAGCCCCACCTCCCTTTGTGCTGCAGTGATGAGGCAGAGAGCAGACAACATGGGGTATACCCGAAACTACGTCCTCAATTGAAACTTGACTGTATGGACACGTCTATAAATGTGTGTAGGCACTCAGAAGATGGATGAAGAAAGACTTGCTAGGGAGAAATTGTCACGCCGATACAAGAGAGTGACCCATTACCAGGGTTAATGCAGGCACAGCCTTTTGAAAAACATGGGTGCCCCGACGGGCTGATCCAGAACCCCAAAGGCGGCTATACAGAAGCTCATGGGTGAACACATTCTTGAGGCCACAGGTACAAGTTAAGTACAAGCTGCTTCCTCACACATGCATCAGAGGTTGGGCATGCACCAGAGACATAACTTGGTTAAGTAAATTCTCATTCCCTATGGGTAAAGCTTATCCGCTACTAGACCTGCACCCCAGAAGTCACTGTATCCCCCAACTTGCGAAGAGGGGGCTACTCGCAACATGTACCAACCACAAAGGAGGCTGCGCAAAGAAACTGGGAGTCAAAAAACAAACCGCACTGCGAAGGCACAGCTACCTCTTACATTTTGTTTGCCTTCAATTCTTGCACAAGTTCCACCATTGCCTACGTAATGTTTGTTTTTGTGTTTGAGTGTCCACCATTTATTGACGCTTTTGTAACCTGCACACGTCACTTTTTCCTCCTGTAAAGCACCGTTTGCTACCTCTTGTATTTTGTTGGCTCACGATTGTCACTTTTGCCTCATGTAATGTAACGTTTGCTTTTGTAATTTGCTCACTTGTAATGTTCTCATGTATCAGTTCTGTACCTATTGTGAAGCACTCTGACACCTTCGGGTAAAGTCCACGCTATATAAAAATGCATAAATAAATTCAAAGCCCTACGCTTACCCCATCCTGCGATGCGCCACCCCAGGGCACACCCTCGTTGCCCTTCGGTGCCCATCTTCCCTCTGCCCTGCATTCCTCTTCTCACCCACACTTCCTCGCCTCTCTAATTGACTTCCACCCCCCGTCGGACCCTGGGACCCTCCCGTGTAGCTGCTCCCCGCAGGCGGACACCCACCTTCCTCCTCGCCCATCAGTTCTTCCCTCCAGGTGCAGCAGAGCAACATTTATTTATTTATTTATGCATTTTTATATAGCGCGGACTTTACCCGAAGGTGTCAGAGCGCTTCACAATAGGAACAGAACTAATACATGAGAACATTATAAGTGCACAAAATACAAAAGCAAACGTTACATTAAATAAAGCAAAAATGACAATCGTGAGCCAACAAAATACAAGAGGTAGCAAACGGTGCATTACAAAAGTGACAATCGTGAACCAACAAAATACAAGAGGTAGCAAACGGTGCATTACAAAAGTGACGATCGTGAACCAACAAAATACAAGAGGTAGCAAACGGTGCATTACAGGAGGAAAAAGTGACGTGTGCAGGTTACAAAAGCGTACAAAGTAAACAGAGGTATAATACTGCAATATATGGAGGACACTCAAGCACAAGAACAAACGTTACGTAGGCAATGGTGGCACTTGTGCAGGTATCGAAAACAAACAAATGTAAGAGGTAGAAAATAGTGTGTTACGAGAGAAAGTGACGGGTGCATGTTACACACGAGTACCAAACACAGGTAGAAAGATAATACTGCAATACATGGCGGACTCTCTAACCACAAGAACACACTGGGAAGACACTACCATAGTCGTAGATTTTTCTTTACTGGAAGGGCTTCCTTCAGATAATAGAGAGGGCATGGATTACATTTGGAAGTGTATTTGAAGGAGGAGAACTTTGAGGTTACATCAGCCGGCTGCCCCCCGGCCAGGCTGGGCAGGGGAACGGGGGTCCGGCGCCGGGGGTCTCCCTGCTCGGGGTGTCCCTGCCTCCGTGAGTGTGCACGGGGTGTGCTGGGGAGGGAGGGAGGGGCGAGAGGGCTGGAATCTCCTGAACGGCAGAAACGGAGAGCAGGATGGCCAACAGAGGCAGCATCCCTGGGAAAGAGGGGGGCGGGGGGGAGGGATGAGGGCATGTGCTGGGATAATTTATTTATTTATGCGGTTTTATATAGAGCGGACTTTACCCGAAGGTGTCAGAGCGCTTCACAATAGAAACAGAACTGATACATGAGAACATTACAAGTGCACAAAATACAAAAGCAAACGTTACATTAAATGAAGCAAAAATGACAATCGTGAGCCAACAAAATACAAAAGGTAGCAAACGGTGCATTACAAAAGTGACAATCGTGAACCAACAAAATACAAGAGGTAGCAAACGGTGCATTACAAAAGTGACAATCGTGAACCAACAAAATACAAGAGGTAGCAAACAGTGCATTACAGGAGGAAAAAGTGACGAGTGCAGGTTACAAAAGCGTACAAAGTAAACATAGAGGTATAATACTGCAATATATGGAGGATACTCAAGCACAAGAACAAACGTTACGTAGGCGATGGTGGCACTTGTGCAGTTATCGAAAACAAACAAATGTAGGAGGTAGAAAATAGTGTGTTACATGAGAAAGTGACGGGTGCATGTTACACACGAGTACCAAACACAGGTAGAAAGATAATACTGCAATAAATGGCAGACTCTCAAACCACAAGAACACACTGGGAAGACACTTCCATAGTCATGTAAAGTATATTTTTCTATAACGGAAGGGCTTCCTTCAGATAATAGAGAGGGCATGGATTACATTTGGAAGTGTCTGAAGGAGGAGAACTTTGAGGTTACATCAGCCGGCTGCCCGCCCCGCCAGTCTGGGCAGGGGAAGGGAACGAGGGGTCGCAGCTCACCGGGAAAGAGGGCATCCCAGATGAAATTAAGAGACCCCGGGCTGCGAGTAATCAAGAGAGACGAGGAACAGAAAGAAGAGGGGGTACAGGGGTGCAGGGGGAGCCTCAGGGGCAAGCAGGGGCAGTGAGGGGGGGGCGTGTAAAGATCGGCGAAGAAGGGGGCTCACGGGACCATCTTGTAACTTAACATTTGCATTTGTATTTTGTTCACTTGTAATTTTCTCCTCATGTATCATTACTGTTAGTTCCTATTGTGAAGCGATCTGACACCTTCGGGTAAAGTCCGCGCTATATAAAAACGCATATAATAAAATAAATAAATAAAAAAAAACTCTTAGCTTCTTTCACGCTTCACCTGAGTTTGCGTGCTTTGTTGCATGCAGACGCCCTGTGCGAAGAGTATGCACTATCTTGTGCGATCGCCCACTGGATGCCAAGGCAAAACAACACCGGAAAACGCTCTAACCCAAACACCCGCTCAGCTCCCGCTTCCAGAGACAGGCGCCGCCTCTTAATCCGCTCAAACCAATCGGAATAGAAATTAAAAATGACCCGTAGGGGACGAAGAGTGTCTGACAGGGATTGGGTGGCTGTCCTGGCCCACAACGTCTGTAATTGGTTAGTCTAGAGAAAAGCCAGCCCCTAGGAAATGTATTTAAAAAAAAAGCAAAGGGGTGGGAGGTTGACAGCTCACGGAAGTGAAGTCTCAGCTACCCCGGAAGTGTGGTGAACGAGTCTTCATAGCTCTTACTAAAAGCTAGAGCGCTGACTCAGTTCACATAATGTGCAAGCATTGGACGTCAAGTTGGAAGAACTAATGGGCCTCAGCATCCTTTTCATTCTTTTAAGCTCCGAAGGTGTGTGAAATATCCTAGGAAGTACGATGGAAAATTACAGTTTTGGTAAGAACACGTAGGCGAGGAGTACTCTTGGTAATTCCGATTTGAAAGTTCATTTAACATTTTAAACCTATCTTCGTGCTTACAACATTCACCAAATATAACAGTAGTTAAACCACAATAGTCAGTTTACACCAGATGTGTACTCACTGCAACACATCACCTTGGACCTCACATACAAATTTAGCCTCACAATCCATTAATTTTCTACCGCCTCTTCTATATCTGCCAAGTTTCCCAGGTCATTGTGTGTCATGCCGTGCCAGATCGGGTTTTCTTCGAATTCTGGGACTTGCAGTCTTGTTTATTCCATTAAACGGGACTTAAATCCCAGGATTCAAACGAAAACAAGCATTTGCAATGCAATCAGTCTTGCATTTGTGAAAGTTAGAGCTATTGCATGTATGTTGTTGGTAGTGAAATTATGTGGTCTGAATTGTTGGTTGTGGAATTCTGTGGAGTGTGATTGTGTGGTGTGGGGTGTGGTCGTGTATTGGAAATATGTAGTATGGTGACTATATAGGGGTGAGAGTTGTATAGAATAGGTAGGAAGATTGAGAGAGGTAGTTTGTGTATGACGTGGTGAATGAACTCTAGATAAAGTAGTAGAAGGAGTGCATGATGCAATGGGGAAAATTGAGTGCTGGGATGTGAGGCTGCGAGTTCATATCCTGTTTCTGAATAAAGAGGTAATGACAGACCTCGCCAACAAATTGTAAGACACATCAAGCAAACCCTCACTGTGCTGCATTAGCAATTAAATGCCCATTTCATCTGAAACGATTTCAGCCTTGCTGGCCTTTCAGCCAAGGCCTCTTTCCGTACTAAGAATACTGAGACTGTCCTCGCAATGTTAATGTTAAAACTACAGGATGCTTTGGGTCAGGGCTGGCAGAAGGGGTCAATTCTATTTGGCAGTGTGCACTTCAGCAACGTCAATTACACACATTTCTAGTGAGTGAATCCTTTCGATTAATATGTAAACAAAAAAGTGTCCTGTGACTGTGTTTAGAGTTAATATTACAATACTACAATCACCGATTAGCGTCTACCGCATTGGTAATAATTACCTTTGTAAAAGACCATCTGTATGTCTTACCTGTAAGACTCAAGACAGCTGTTAACAGGATTGATAAGGGAAATTCAAGCTTTAAATGGCGCTAAAAGGTTCATGCATACACTATTGTTTGTTAGAATTATCAAGCCAGTTGTGTGACCCATCGTAGCAAGGACCACGGCAGAAAAGGTGACGTGCAATATTTGTGCAGTTTACTGGGCTGCACACATTCTGAGATATAATCTCGTCCTGACACGGTGAACACCCGCAAGGCTTTCGGAGGTACCAGAGGCTTTCAGTGACCCTGCAGAGAACGTCATAATTAGCAGGCCTCCCTTCACTGGCACCTTCAGTTTACTTTTGCATATGAATACCGAGTGCTTGGAAGGCCCCTTTATTTGATTGTATTTATTTTTTGTACAAGAAAAGGGTACACCAATGATTCAAATCTTGCAAGGTGGTTTATGCACGACACAACAGAGTGAACATGAGTGTTCATTATTGACTTGGCCTGAAAACGACACAAATAATAATAAAAACTGAGCCTGTCCATAGTTACACTAAACTGCTTAAGAAGTAACTGAAATTTACATTTTGCAATAATTATATTTTCTGAATGTTTTAAATTCTGTGTCCATCATACAACGTGCATAAAAAAACTGCCCGAGGCTCAAACGCGAGGTGTGCCACTTGGGAATCGTAGTTTGTATTTCTCCTTTCACTGCAGTTACAGTATCTCTCTGTAAATAGTTCACATTACAGAGCTGCAATAATACATTCTACTGTATTTTATGGCATTTGTGCAGTGCTTGCCCAACACTACAGAAGCTTCAAGGTGCTCGCTCATGGTCGATTAACTAGGTACTTGGCTATGTATTGCAATTACTACTCCTACCCAGAAATGTTCTGTCTTCAAGTACCAACTGTACACTCATCTGCAGAAAGCCAAACAAGATTTCAGTGGTTGGAGGCAGTTTCACTCTTACAATAAGAGGAGGCGTATCAGCAGCACCAAGCAGACTGCAGGGGGGAAAAGAGCCCAACAGGCAGGAGGGAGGATGAGGCAGCTGCAGCACGGAAAGGGAGCGAAGAGCAGCTGTTCAGAATAAAAAACAAGCATTACAATGCAATGGTCTCAGCATTTTTTATTAAAGGTAGAGCTATTGGCATTGATCATGACTTTTTTTTTTAAATCATAAATAAATGGCATTGTCATATACAATTCCAATAGCTTAATCGTTAAATAAATTGCATTGTCATTTACAATGCCAATAGCTTAATCGCTCGCAAATGCATGACCTATTGCATTTACACCCACACAGCGCCACCCACACACACATACAGAGCCACCCACACAGAGTCATTCACATAGAGCCACCCTCACACAAACAGAGCCACCCACACATAGAGCCACCTACAAAAAAAGCTATCCACACAGAGCCACACAGCCACACACACAGAGCCCCCCCCCCACACACACACACAGAGCCCCCCCCACACACACAGAGCCCCAAACACACACACAGAGCCCCCCCCCACACACACACAGAGGGTTCAGAGTGGGGAAAGAGGTGGCGTTTTTTTGCTGTGCTAGAGATGGGATCAGCACCGGGATTCTTGAGGGGACTACCGAATTGCATAGACAGTGGAATTTCGACAAAGTCAGAGTGGGAGAGGCATTTAGAAACAGAAATCTGTTCATACCTGGAAAGGCACGGAGTCTGCAAGTGTGTGCAAAAGAGAGCACTAGACAGAGAATGGGTGCAGGCACCGATAGATAGAGGTGACAAGGGAATCGACAGCAAGAGAAAAGAGAGTGTGAGTGAGAGAGAGGATGTGAGAGAGCCAAAGGGAACTGAGTGAGAAAAACGGAGACATACAGAGGTGAGAGAGAGAATAAGAAAGACAGATTGGAGAGCGGGGTGGCGTAACAATGCGCGCAAAGGGTAGGAGGGGTGAAGAGGAAAGAAAGAAAGAAGGAAAGAAAGAAAGAAAGAAGCAATAGAGAGAAAAGGCAGTCACTGTTGATAGTTATATGGGGCATTTGATTTTGAGGGGGCCCATTTTGCCGTACTGTTCTTCCCCTCAAATTTGAGCAATTTAAGATGTTACTTTCTGCTGGGGGTGGGGCTGTGTGCGAAGGATGACATTTCCTCACAGAAACCCTCCTTAAGGATTTCTTCGCCGTGGTGTGCTGAAGAAAGCCTCAGGCGAAATAATGATATCTATAAAAAGAGCCCCTTTCGGCAGGCAGCTCGTTATTAGTCAACGGGGGGATCCCCACGCCGGGGAATCCCTCTTGGAAGGACGATTGCAGCCCCGGGCTGCAGATAAACGTAGGAGTGCTGGTGCCCCCTTCCTGGAAACACTTATTAAAACAAGCACTCACTGGAAGACTCTGCGGCGGCCGGGCAACAATGGCGGCCGCAAACATCCGAAAATTTCGGATTCGGGGGCGTGTTTTGGCGTTCTGAGTGACGGATGACGTCACAGTCGAAAGAACGCAAAAAAACACGCCCCCAAATCCGAAAGAGACAAGGCTTTATTGGAGTGACTCCCTTCTCCTCCAATGGCTGGCCTCCGTTTAGGAAGCCAGCCAATGGAGGAGAATGGAGGAGAGAGGCGGGTTCCAAGTCCACTAACATCAAAACATAAATTCTTCAGGACTCCACCCTCACTGCTTCGCAGTGCAACGGCTATATATTTCCACCTGCAATGGAGTTCTTGCTTTGCAATGCATTAGAGACTATTTAACATCTAAAAAGTACAATCTGTTACAAAAAAAGCATCACTTTTGTCCTAATCATAAAGCCATCTTTTTACCCCCCTTCAGAAGTTTTTTTTTAAAATATATATTTTGGTCAGGAATTGAGTGAGATTTTAACATTATTAGGCAAGGGAGAAGATGGCGGCTGACTGAGGAGTTCAGTCGTGAGCTCCTTGCCTAAGGGAGTGGTAATGCAGACGTCTCCCACCAGGCTGATGATGAGGTTCGGGGGGTTTGGTTTAGCCACTACACTACACTATGGAAAAGGGGTCATCGAAAACTTCTGATAGAAAGACCGGCAGATGGCGGATGGCAGATGTTAGATAAGCATAATGGCAAAGACTTTACCTCGACTTTCCTCGACGCTCTGAAGGCCCAGAGATACACTTTACCTCAGACCTCGGTACTCAGCAATGCAGCGCAACTCATCTCATCCCATACCCAGCCGCCTGAACTCTACCCTCTGTTCTGGTGCCCTTTGCAAAAAAATAAAAAATAATAATTACCGGGGCCGCTGGATGCCTCGACATTGATGAGAGACATGTGCGCCCCTCGGTGCCCTTCGTGAGAATCACTGCGGTCGCTGGCCGCTTCGACATTGGTGAGAGATCTGAGCTCTCTCTCGGTGCTCCTGCTCTGTGCCCTGCGCAAGCTGCCTACCCCCTGACGCCCGACCAAGGAGATAGTAAGTAGCAAGTACTCCGGAGCGAAGACAAAGCTGCGCCTCCATACTGTTGAAAACTGACCTGTTACGGGCTAAGCGGGTCCAGGGTCCAGGTCTGGGGACACACTTTTACTTCCTTCCTCCTCTGCTCCGCTCCGCTCTACACTCTGAGCTCTGTCTACGGACTGCGGGCGGTGGCACAATAGACACGAGACAAGCGGGAGTACCGCCGGACGCCACCCGGAGCACCATGAGGGGACTGAGGGTTTGTGTTTCCCGAGGATTACAGCTCGGTTGATTGAGGCTGTAATAATAGCAGCGGCTAGAGGGGAGACAAAAGCTAATAGTCCCCTGTAAGGCTCTAAAAGGCCAAACATTGTGGGAAAAGGGGAGGCGAGCTGAGACAGGCTAAGGACACGGGCACCGTTAGGCAGGAAACCTCAGTCATCCGACATCATTCATTAGTGTAGATTGCGCAAAGCTACACATAAGTGAAAAAGAGCACAAAAGTGTAAAAGCAAGGTACCACATAGCACAGCGGTAAGGCGGTAAAGCAACAAGGCAGGAGGCAAGAGGTGAAAAGTAAAAAAAGGCAAGAGGCTAGAGGCAAGAGGTGAAAGGTAAAAGCAACAATGGCGGCCACAAACATCCGAAAATTTCGGATTCGGGGGCGTGTTTTGGCGTTCTGAGTGACGGATGACGTCACAGTCGAAAGAACGCAAAAAAACACGACCCCGAATCCGAAAGAGACGGGGCTTTATTAGAGTGACTCCCTTCTCCTCCAATGGCTGGCCTCCGTTTAGGAAGCCAGCCAATGGAGGAGAATGGAGGAGAGAGGCGGGTTCCAAGCCCCCAAACTCCAAAACATAAAATCTTCAGGACTCCGCCCTCACTGCTTCGCAGTGCAACGGTCCCTTGACCTAAAAACTGCCTGATGTTCGAAAGCGAGGTGTGCCACTTGAGAGTCGTAGTTTTTGTTTCTCCTTTCACAGCAGCTCTCTGTACATAGGTCACATTTAAGAGCTGCAATAATGCATTCACCTGTATTTTATGACATTAGTGCAGCACTTGCCTAACACTACCGAAGCTACCGGAGAAAGTAGCCCAACAAGCAAGAGAGAGGAGGAGGCAGCTGCAGCTCAGAGAGGGAGCGAAGAGCAGCTGTTCAGAATAGAAACAAGCTGCAAAGGGCGGGAGCTGTTGTTGTTGGAACTGCACTGGAGATTTTGTGAAATGGGAGCAGCAGCGAGGAGAGAGCAAAATACAAAGTAGTGCACTGAAGCACTGAAGTGACCCTTGACCTCGCCAGGTAGGTCGCCACCCCCGCTGCAGCTCCTCCAGCGCTTGTGCCAGCATCCTTCTGTTCTGCCCTCCTGGGCGCTGTTTTTCCCTTGCCCCCTCTTGCCCACTGCTCAATTTCCCGCCGCTGCTGCCCCTGCGGCCCGCCCCCCGCGCCCATTCGCCGTCACCTGTTCGCCGTCACCTGCCTCCCGCCTCCCAGCTGCTACTTCCTCCCAGCTCCCCTTCAAATGGCACCAGCTGCGCGGCCGCGCCGCTGGCGCGTCGAAGGTGTGCCTAAGGCAAGCTTGTCTGCGCCCATCCGTGCCTGGACCGCCCCCCAACGCCAGAACCCCTGGACCCCGCAAACGCCACAACACCAAACTCCACTACGACGCCAGCAGCCTCCACGCACTCAACACCACCTGAAAACAAACCTGCTTCCAGCCCACCCTGAAACGGACCCATGGACCCTTCTCCTGCCACTCCTGCAGCTTCACCTTCGACAGACCCACCAAACCTCCAAGGACTGGACCCAACCACCTCCGCTGCATACTCCTCAACACCCGCCCCGCACGCAAACACGCCGTCGAGCTCTGGGATCTGCTCGACACCTCCGCCCCAGACGTGGCCTTCCTGACCGAAACTCCTCGGTGCCCGACATCGCCATAGCCATCCCGGACGGCTACAAGATCACCCGCAGGGATCGCGCCAACGGAACCGGAGGAGGAATAGCCATCATCCACAAGTCCACCCTCAAGGTCGACACCCACGCAGACGACACCCTCCACACCGCCGAACACCTGCACTTCCGGATCCACACCGACCCCCAACACCACCTTCAGAGGAACACTCATCTACAGACCCCCCCCGGACCCCGGGCTCAGTTCAGCGACTCCATCGCCGACCTTGCCAGCACCCGCGCACTCGCTTCCACGAACTACATCCTCCTCGGGGACCTGAACTTCCACCTCGAGAACAACAACTATGCCAACCCCGCCACCCTGATCGACAACCTCGACAACCTCGGCCTCAAACAACTCATCACTGTACCCACCCACGCAGCCGGCCACACGCTGGACCCCGTCTTCTCCACAGGCACCCACGTCACCTTCGACCACCCCACCGAACACCACTGGACCGACCACCGCTGCATTCATTTCACCTTCAAGAAACACATACAGAGCCACCCACACAGAGTCATTCACATAGAGCCACCCTCACACAAACAGAGCCACCCACACATAGAGCCACCTACAAAAAAAGCTATCCACACAGAGCCACACAGCCACACACACAGAGCCCCCCCCACACACACACACAGAGCCCCCCCCCCACACACACACAGAGGGTTCAGAGTGGGGAAAGAGGTGGCGTTTTTTTGCTGTGCTAGAGATGGGATCAGCCCCGGGATTCTTGAGGGGACTACCGAATTGCATAGACAGTGGAATTTCGACAAAGTCAGAGTGGGAGAGGCATTTAGAAACAGAAATCTGTTCATACCTGGAAAGGCACGGAGTCTGCAAGTGTGTGCAAAAGAGAGCACTAGACAGAGAATGGGTGCAGGCACCAATAGATAGAGGTGACAAGGGAATCGACAGCAAGAGAAAAGAGAGTGTGAGTGAGAGAGAGGATGTGAGAGAGCCAAAGGGAACTGAGTGAGAAAAACGGAGACATACAGAGGTGAGAGAGAGAATAAGAAAGACAGATTGGAGAGCGGGGTGGCGTAACAATGCGCGCAAAGGGTAGGAGGGGTGAAGAGGAAAGAAAGAAAGAAGGAAAGAAAGAAAGAAAGAAAGAAGCAATAGAGAGAAAATGCAGTCACTGTTGATAGTTATATGGGGCATTTGATTTTGAGGGGGCCCATTTTGCCGTACTGTTCTTCCCTTCAAATTTGAGCAATTTAAGATGCTACTTTCTGCTGGGGGTGGGGCTGTGTGCGAAGGATGACATTTCCTCACAGAAACCCTCCTTAAGGATTTCTTCGCCGTGGTGTGCTGAAGAAAGCCTCAGGCGAAATAATGATATCTATAAAAAGAGAAACCAACCATGCAACACCGCACCCAACAGCTGCCTCGCTGCCGCTGGAGCAAAGTCACCGAAGACCGGCTGATCACCACCCTCGCCCAGAACCCATCCACTGACCCCACCAACCCAAATGCCGCAGCCCGCAACCTCAGACAGTGGATCGACGACTGCGCCAACACCCTCGCCCCGCTCAAGAAACCCTCCAACAACCACGCCAGCAAGAGAGCCACCTGGTTCACCGACGACCTCCAGACCTCCAAACGCGCATGCCGGAAACTGGAGAAAATATGGCTCCCCGAACGCACACTGGACAACCACGCAGCCCACAAGGACGCACCTGCAAACATCACCACCTCATCAGATTAGCCAAGAGATCCTCCTTCAAAGACCGCTTGGACAACAACGCACACAACAGCAAAGAGCTCTTCAGCATCGTAAAGGAACTCTCCAATGCCAAGGACATCCCGCCCTCACAAGAACTGTGCGATTCACTAGCCATCTTCTTCCACCGCAAGATCACTGACATCCACAACAGCTTCAACACCACAACCGCCCCGACTACGTCAGACTCCACCTCCCCTGCGAACACCACCAGTGCCATCCACCTGACCTCCTTGTCCAATGTCAACGACGACGAAACACGCAAGGTCATGAACTCCATCCACTCAGGATCTCCGTCAGACCCGTGCCCACACCACGTATTCAACAAAGCAGACGCAGCCATCGCATCCCAACTACGGAAGGTCATCAACATCTCCTTCGAAACAGCGACATTCCCGGAAAGCTGGAAGCACGCCGAAATCAACGCCCTCCTCAAGAAGCCCAAGGCGGACCCCAAGGACCTCAAGAACTTCAGGCCCATCTCCCTGCTCCCGTTCCCGGCAAAGGTCATCGAGAAAATCATCAACAGGCAACTGGTCCGCCACCTGGAAGACAACAACATCTTGGACCGTCCCAGTCCGGATTCAGACGAAACCACAGCACCGAGACAGCCCTCATCGCCGCCACAGATGACATCAGGTGCCAACTAGACAACGGCGAAACATCAGCCCTCATCCTCCTGGACCTGTCGGCCGCCTTCGACACGGTCTGCCATTGAACTCTAAAGACACGCCTCCTAGAAGCAGGACTCCAAGAGAAGGCCCTTGACTGGACCATGTCCTTCCTCTCCGGCAGAACCCAGAGCGTTCGCCTCCCACCCTTCCGATCCGAAGCCACCGACATCATCTGCGGCGTCCCCC
Source organism: Lissotriton helveticus (assembly GCF_964261635.1). NCBI lineage: Eukaryota > Metazoa > Chordata > Amphibia > Caudata > Salamandridae > Lissotriton > Lissotriton helveticus. The sequence goes on from NC_136061.1 coordinate 1,531,325,108, forward strand.
AGGGCTCATCCCTCAGCCCGCCGCTGTTCAACATCTACATGGCCCCCTCGCACAAGTGGCCCGCCAGCACGGCCTCAACATCATCTCCTCCGCCGACGACACCCAACTCATCCTCTCCTTCACCAAGGACCCTCACACCGCCAAAACCAACCTCCACGAGGGAATGAAGGCCGTCGCCGACTGGATGAGGAGCAGCCGTCTGAAACTGAACTCGGACAAGAAGGAGGTACTCATCCTCGGTCCCACCCCTCAGCCTGGGACGACTCCTGGTGGCCAACCACACTGGGAATAGCACCAGCACCCACCGACCATGCACGCAACCTAGGATTCATCTTCGACTCCCCCCTCTCCATGGCTAAGCAGTTCAGCGCTGTCTCCTACTCCTGCTACAACACCCTCCGCATGCTCCGCAGGATCTACAAGTGGATCCCGACCGGAACAAGAAGAAAGGTGACACAGGCCCTCGTCAGCAGCAGACTGGACTACGGCAATGCACTCTAAGCAGGAATCCCAGCCAAACACCTACGACGAATACAACACATCCAAAACGCCTCCGCCCGACTGATCGTCAACGTCCACTGGCTCCCCGTCGACAAGAGGATCACCTTCAAACTCCTCACCCACGCACACAAAGCACTCCACAGCGCCGGACCAGCCTACCTTAATAGACTCAGCTTCCACACCCCCACCCGCCAACCGCCAAGACCTGAAACACCCTCCCTGTACAGCAAGAAGGTGCACACAGTTCCCCTAGGGAAGGGTAATAATGTAGTGAAGTGAACTATCTTCCTCTCTTCATGGGGTACAAAGGTATTGAATGTACCAAAGTGAAACAGGGAAGGGTATCCCTTTTCGGAACTAGGGATGCCTCACACAACAAGCTGGTTTAACGGCTGTTGTCATATCACCAGCTAGTCGTCTCGTGTCATCATCGGCTTCCTGCTCCAACGTCAAGCCGGCGCTGCAATGCCTGACGGGTAGCACTTGGTGCTACACTCTTGTGGAGATCTTTTGTTCCTTGCCGGTGAGTGAGTGGGTGTGAGGGCCCCTAGAGTGTGAAGTAGTGAGCGTGAGTGAAATATGGTGATAAAAAAGGTTGGTGTAATCTACTCCATTCTCTTTATTCGTGTAGTTCACCACCTTGTTAAAAACAAGAGGGGCAATGGGACTTCAGCAGTTAAGGAGGGTTAGTCCCGTTCAACCCTCATCTGTGAAAAGGTCAACATGTTTCTTGCCCTATTGGCAATTCTTCAGGACCTAGGGAGTGCTCATAAACTTAGTGATACGCCCCGCATGAGGCTGAGGCGTGTGAAGGATACAACCTGTTTGGTTTGCCGACTCCAGCAGGGAGGGTTACTGCGTCGTCGGTGTACCCTGTGGGGAGAGAGAAAAACCGTGAGCTCGTGATTCTTCTCCCCGACTTATCCTGGGGAGGAAAATACAAACCATTTGTAATACAGGGGTATGGAGTGAGGAGAGAGGAAGAAGTATATACAGTGACTACGTATAAAATATAACATCATATTATATTAATGTTACAACAGACACTAGGTGTCTCAACCCAATGGTTGTATGTTTAGACAGTAGACTGAAAGGATCTGACGCCAGCCGGCGTATTAATAGGGCGGGGTTTAGAGAAGAATACAAAGTTCTGTTGAGCTTACCCTCACTGGTGGGCTTGGGTGCCCCAAGGCTGCTCTCGTGGGGTCTGCGTAGTGTGACAATTATCTGGAGGGTACATAATACAGGTCCAATTGATGTATAGGGCAGTAAGATAGGATTAAATTGACGGGGTGGTAGGTTTTGTTAGGCCACCAGGATTAGATGTCCGGGGATCAGCAGGTCACATCAGCTCAACCAACGGTGGTCTCGCCAGGCACCCGATGGCCCCAGGGTATTCATACCACCCGGGAAGGTCGCAGCCCAGGTAGTGACCCTGCCCACATACGGCAGACCCAAGATCTAATCGCCTTCAGAAGACTCCTCAAGACCTGGCTCTTCGAGCAGTAGTAGCACCCCCGCCCCTCAGTGCCCTGAGACCTTCACGGGTAAGTAGCGCGCTCTACAAGTATTCTGATTGATTGATTGATTGATTGATATGGCCCACAGTGAAAGGATCCAGGTAACAGGAGCAGTTCCCAGGGTTTAACAAAACAGCCCAAAGGCAGGACAAATGTATGTTATTGACCAATGAAAACAAAATAATTTGTAAAGTCAGATGAAAGAACCAATGGATAGTGCTGGGCGTGTTTAAAGCGTATAGACTGAATACCTCATATCTCTAAGACAGCGCATGACCTGAAGAATTCTGGACTGGAGCAGCTCATCACGCATAGACCTGCAAAACTTGGCAGCTATGCTCTTCGAATCCCATACTTCCATTCTTTTTCTCTCTAACCGCTATTTTTTCCTACCTACCTTATTACAACCCAAATTGGTTTTGCCCTCCCATAGCTGTTACGTTTTCAGACTGCATGTGTGTGACATTTCCATGTTTTCAGTGTGCAAGTGTGTGACATTTCAGTCTTTTATGTGTAACATTTCATCATGATTAGACCAAGGCAGTTATGTCTATTCAGTAAAAACAGTTTCAGAGAAAAAGCCCCTTTTGAAGAATGTAATATTATAAATAAAAAACGAATTGTGCTAGCTTTCGTGCCTGAAATGTATAAATGTATTAAGGACACGAAGGGAAGGATTAAGCCTCGTCTTTCCATTGCTTTTATTCAGCAGCCACTACAAAGTATGAAACAAAATAACAACTCCCAAGAAAACACGTCAGTAAGAATTACAAAACACATGGCATTAAAGAAACTGTCAATGTGCATATAGTCCATAACATTGCCTCAATTTGCCATATCCTCCTCTTTCTTTTTCTGCACAATGTAGCAAACCAAACAAAATCTAATTCTTGATTTTTTAACCTCAGACCATGTTGAAAAACATATTACACATAATACTAATCATAACATAACACACAAACATCCTACAAATAAAAGGGTGGGATCCAATAACTTAACATCACATTAAAGTAATACTTACATTATAAAAACATGCTCACTGCATAACAAAAAAAGCAGTAAATACAATCTAAATTTTATGTCATCGTAATTGGCAGAATAATCCTCACTGTCCTGTCTTTAACAGAATAGAAACTTTCAGATATGAAAGCTAGGAAATTATGCATTCGATTACATAACCGGCCACAAGGATTATGCCATCTGAAAGCTTTGATACGACCTATAATGCCATAGGTAGGACTGGTATGAAACAGAACTTTTTGAACGTGTATTCTAGAGACCAGTCTGCTTCTCTCCTGATTTCCTTTAGACGAAGACAGGTCAAAAGAGATATAGACACCATGGCTCCTCTACAGAATGAGCTGTAAATCGCTCCACATTAATAAACGCAGTGGCCATAATCATATATGCCAACATTTTAGAGGGAGCCATTGGGAGATTTAAAAAAGAAATAGTCAGGAGCTATGTTCCCTCTAAGCTGCGTGCCTGGGCGGCCGCGCACATGTGATTTTTTTCGCTGCACAGGAAGCCTTAAGAAGTGTGCAAAACAAATGGATCTCCTGCTGACAGGAAAAGAGCTCTCATTGAGCTGCTAATGGAGGCAAAGAGAGGCCCTTGATATGTTTCCTCCTCCTTCCTGACTTTGATTGTTTAACCCTTTAACCGCGGCGGAAATTCCGCCGCGGTGCGGGCGAAATAAAAGGTGGGCGTGGTTAGGACGGCCCCCGGCTGTCCTCCGCACACGCCCACCGTAACGCCGGACGGCCCCTGGCCGTCCGACGCATCCAAGGGGTTAAGGTGTGCCTCCCAAGCCCCTCCACAATTCTTAGATTAACTGTTTTTTTAAACTGTTAGAAGCCCATAAGATTTACACACTTTACAATTGTGAAAAGGAGGAACCAGTGTGCGGGTACTGCAATCTGTTTAATAAACGCATGGCAAATAAACAAGCTTTTTTGGTGAAACTAAATTGGCATGCTTGTATTTGAAGGCGTGGACTATAAAAGCCCCAGATGTTACAAGTAAACAAGCATTTACAATGCAATGGTCTCGGCATTATTAAAGGTAGAGCTATTGGCATTCTTGATGACTTTTTTTTTTACATCATAAATAAATGGCATTGTCATTTACATTGCCAATAGCTTAATCGTTTGCATATGCGAGACCTATTGCATTAGCACCCACACACAGAGTAAGTAGGAGAGTAGTAGAGTGAGTAGTTGATAGTGAGTAGGAGAGAGTTATTAGTTAAGAGAGTATTAGAGAGCGAGTAGTACAAAGTGAAAGAGTGAGTAGTATATAGTGTGAGTAGTAAAGAGTCCTAGAGCCACACACATTTACATTTACACACACAGCCCCCCCACACACACAGCCCCCCACACAAAGAGCCCCCCCCACACACAGAGCCCCCCCCACACACACAGAGCCCCCCCACACACAGAGCCACCCTCACACAGAGACACCCACACAGAGCCACCTACAAAAAAAGCTACCCACACAGAGCTCCCCCACACACAGAGCCCCACACAAACACACACAGAGCCCCCCCACATACACACAGAGCCCCCCCCACACACACACACACAGAGGCCCCCCAACAAACACACACACACAGCCACACACTGGGAACAGAGGCCAGAAAAAACAGATCACGACAAGGAAACAGAGGCAATTGAGCACAAGCAGGGAACAGAGGGCAGAAAAACAGATCACAACGAGCAATGATGCTGCTTGTGCTGTTCCAGCAGTGTGTGAGTGAAGATTGCAATGATGCTGCTTGTGCAGTTCCAGCAGTGTGTGAGTGAAGATTGCAATGATGCTGCTTGTGCTGCTACAGTAGTGTGTGTGTGAAGCTTGTGATGATGTTGCTTGTGCTGTTCCAGTAGTGTGTGAGTGAGAGAAGCTTGTGGCAATGCTGCATTTTACTTCACCTGCAGTGTGTGCGTGCAGCTTGTGATGCTGCTGCTTGTGTCATTCCAGTAGTGTGTGAGTGACGCTTGCAATGCTGCTGCTTGTGCCATTCCCGCAGTGTGTGAGTGAAGCTTGCGGTGATGCTGCTTGAGCTGTTTGATTAGTGTGTGAGTGAAGCTTGCGGTGATGCTGCTTGTCTGTTCCAGAAGTGTGTGAGTGAAGCTTGAGGAGATGCTGCTTGTGCTGCTACAGTAGTGTGTGAGTGAAGCTTGCAGTGATGCTGCTTGTGCTGTTCCAGTAGTGTGTGAGTGAAGCTTGCGGTGATGCTGCTTGTGCTGTTGCAGTATTGTGTGAGGGAAGCTTGTGCTGTTCCAGTAGTGTGTGAGGGAAGCTTGTGCTGTTCCAGTAGTGTGTGAGAGAAGCTTGTGGTGATGCTGCTTGAGCTGTTCGATTAGTGTGTAGGTTAAGTTTGCAATGATGCTGCTTGTCTGTTCCAGAAGTGTGTGAGTGAAGCTTGCGGTGATGATGCTTGTGCTGTTCCAGTAGTGTGTGAGTGAAGCTTGCGATGTTGCTGCTTGTGCTGTTCCAGTAGTGTGTGAGTGAAGCTTGTGCTGTTCCAGTAGTGTGTGAGAGAAGCTTGTGGTGATGCTGCTTGAGCTGTTCGATTAGTGTGTAGGTTAAGTTTTCAAAGATGCTGCTTGTCTGTTCCAGAAGTGTGTGAGTGAAGCTTGCGGTGATGATGCTTGTGCTGTTCCAGTAGTGTGTGAGTGAAGCTTGCGGTGATGATGCTTGGGCTGTTCCAGTAGTGTGCGAGTGAAGCTTGCGGTGATGCTGCTTGTGCTGTTCCAGTAGTGTGTGAGTGAAGCTTGCGGTGATGATGCTTGGGCTGTTCCAGTAGTGTGCGAGTGAAGCTTGCGGTGATGCTGCTTGTGCTGTTCCAGTAGTGTGTGAGTGAAGCTTGTGCTGTTCCAGTAGTGTGTGAGTGAAGCTTGCGGTGATGCTGCTTGTGCTGTTCCAGTAGTGTGTGAGTGAAGCTTGCGGTGATGCTGCTTGTGCTGTTCCAGTAGTGTGTGAGTGAAGCTTGTGCTGTTCCAGTAGTGTGTGAGAGAAGCTTGTGGTGATGCTGCTTGAGCTGTTCGATTAGTGTGTAGGTTAAGTTTGCAATGATGCTGCTTGTCTGTTCCAGAAGTGTGTGAGTGAAGCTTGCGGTGATGATGCTTGTGCTGTTCCAGTAGTGTGTGAGTGAAGCTTGCGGTGTTGCTGCTTGTGCTGTTCCAGTAGTGTGTGAGTGAAGCTTGTGCTGTTCCAGTAGTGTGTGAGAGAAGCTTGTGGTGATGCTGCTTGAGCTGTTCGATTAGTGTGTAGGTTAAGTTTGCAAAGATGCTGCTTGTCTGTTCCAGAAGTGTGTGAGTGAAGCTTGAGGAGATGCTGCTTGTGCTGCTACAGTAGTGTGTGAGTGAAGCTTGCAGTGATGCTGCTTGTGCTGTTCCAGTAGTGTGTGAGTGAAGCTTGCGGTGATGCTGCTTGTGCTGTTCCAGTAGTGTGTGAGGGAAGCTTGTGCTGTTCCAGTAGTGTGTGAGAGAACCTTGTGCTGTTCCAGTAGTGTGTGAGTGAAGCTTGTGGTGATGCTGCTTGAGCTGTTCGATTAGTGTGTAGGTTAGTGTGTAGGTTAAGTTTGCAATGATGCTGCTTGTGTGTTTCAGATGTCTGCTTGTGCTGCTACAGTACTGTGTGAGTGAGAGAAGCTTGTGGTTATGCTGCTTTTACTTCACCTGCAGTGTGTGTGTGTGAAGCTTGCGATGCTGCTGTTTGTGCTGTTCCAGTAGTGTGTGAGGGAAGCTTGCTGTGATGCTGATGGTGTTCCTGCAGTGTGTGAGGGAAGCTTGAAGCTTGCAGTGATGCTGATGGTGTTCCTGCAGTGTGTCAGGGAAGCTTGCAGTGATGCTGATGGTGCTCTGGTTGCAGTCAGTAAGGGGAGCTTGGAGTGGTGCTTTTTGGCGCTATCTGTGGTAGGGAAGCGAGTAGCAGAGTTGTGTATGCCGTCCGTGCTCCTATCCCCGTGCAGTGAGTCCCCTCTTTCGTCCCCTGGCAGACCGCGCGCGCTGCTGCATAGTGCTGCTCCGCGCACGCACCTCTTGTGACTGCATTTGCGACACCGCTTCCTCTTGCCTTTTCCAGGTCTCTGCCCTCCTGGCTCGGACGGCGGGCGCGTCCTGTTCGGCCCAGGCAAGGCGTCAGTCCGCGCTTATCAGCCCTGGCCAGCTTTTACACACGAGCATCCTCTCTTCCAGGGAGGAGGGACCCATGGCCGTGAGGGGAGAGGAGGGGCGTGACGGGCGGGCTCAGGGGGCGTGAGGCATCTTTCCATCATGAAACCAGTGCGCACGAGGCTCGGTGAAGGCGTAGGCAGGGCTACCGTGCATTCCGTCGGCCTAAAAATAAAACACTTCGTGAGGTTTCACCCCTGGCTCTACTTATTCAATCCATACATGTATAATGGCGTAGGTGTCAGAGCCTCCACAGTTCTCTTTCGACCAATTCCGCTTCGTCTCCATTGGCTATAAAAAAGGAACAAAGGCCCCACAGCGCAGCACTTAAGGAGGCAGCAGCACCATCCGGGCCAACCATCTTTCTACGAGGCCAAGAAGAAATGCCTCGGAGAAAGCACCGCCATTTTCGCGATTCGGGGGCGTGTTTTTGGTGTTCTGAGTGACGGATGACGTCACAGTCGAAAGAACGCAAAAAAACACGCCCCCGAATTCGAAAGAGACGGGGCTTTATTAGAGTGACTCCCTTCTCCTCCAATGGCTGGCCTCCGTTTAGGAAGCCAGCCAATGGAGGAGAATGGAGGAGAGAGGCGAGTTCAAGCCCCCATACTCCAAAACATTAAATCTTCGGGACTCCGCCCACTGCTTCGCAGTGCGACGGTCCCTCGACCTAAAAATGTTCTGTTCAAGCCAACTTATTTGGGGAGGTAGAAAAATGTAGAGATGAAAAAGAAAATTGAGCCCCCGCTGAATATAACGCTCATAAAAAAATCTGCATCTCAGACACGCTGTCTGGGGCTAGGTGGAACATACATTTACCATCTTATATTCTTAATGTAAACTAAATAAGCCAACTTATTTTTCTCTATATGCAATTTTTTTTTTCACTACAAAATGTTTTATTTTATAGATCAGGTAAAGCATAAATGCAGTCCTCCACAGTCAGGAGAGCCCTGCCAAAACATCAAAGCATGTATGAGCACGATGCAAACCCAATCAGAAACAACCCCACCCAGCCCCCTCCACCACCCACGACCACCCAACGATCCCTCTACCCATCCCTTATCCCTCCCTAACCCAGCGCACGTAATTACAGCCACCCTCCAGTAACTGTTTGTATCAAGCAAGGAAACTAGCGTCTCCTCAGGCCTGGGGCCCATCTACCAAATCCACATTGTCATCAGGTTCCGCTGGAGGATCCAAAGTCAAACCCCTATATTTCGCCCACCTCTTCCATATCTTGTAATGTTTTCGGGGGCACCCTCTCGCCTCAAACACCGAGCGCTCTAGCCCCATACAATAATCCATCCCCGCTTTCCAAATGCTCAGCAGGGGGGCTCGATCACTCTTCCATGCTTGCGCCAAGTCCCGCTTGGCCACAACAAGGCCCAGCAGTAACAGGTGACGCTTGTAGGTGTTTCCCCCAACGCCCTCCAGCACATGGAGGAGGGCCAGACGATGAGTCCGGGGAAGATCCCAACCCAGTACCTCCGATAAGCAGCTCCATACCCCCCCGCCAGAACCGGGTCAGACCAGCACAAGACCACACCGTATGCAGCAGAGTACCCATCTCGGCTCCACAGCGCAAACACTCTGGGGACCCAATCAAACCCGCTTTCCACAGTCGCTCTCGCGTATTGTAGAAGTGTGCAAAACAAATGGATCTCCTGCTGACAGGAAAAGAGCTCTCATTGAGCTGCTAATGAAGGCAAAGAGAGGCCCTTGATATGTTTCCTCCTCCTTCCTGACTTTGATTGTTTAACCCTTTAACCGCAGCGGAATTTCCGCCGCGGTGCAGGCGAAATAAAAGGTGGGCGTGGTTCGGACGGCCCCCGGCCGTCCTCCGCACACGCCCACCGTAACGTCGGACGGCCCCTGTCCGTCCGACGCATCCAAGGGGTTAAGGTGTGCCTCCCAAGCCCCTCCACAATTCTTAGATTAACAGTTTTTATAAACTGTTAGAAGCCCATAAGATTTACACACTTTACAATTGTGAAAAGGAGGAACCAGTGTGCGGGTACTGCAATCTGTTTAATAAACGCATGGCAAATAAACAAGCTTTTTTGGTGAAACTAAATTGGCATGCTTGTATTTGAAGGCGTGGACTATAAAAGCCCCAGATGTTACAAGTAAACAAGCATTTACAATGCAATGGTCTTGGCATTATTAAAGGTAGAGCTATTGGCATTGTTGATGACTTTTTTTTTACATCATAAATAAATGGCATTGTCATTTACATTTTGTATCAAGGATGAGAGGAGCACTCGGATTTTTACTGGCTATAAAAACTGTTACTTTGTTTTGACAAACAATAACTTTATCTATTTTTGTTCAAGCGTGCTGCCGAGGTGACACGTTTGTCCTGACCGTGCCTAAACTTGGAGAACTTATCTTAAGTGTGAGGAACACTTAACCTCTGCGCACTGTTGCTAATGCGGTTCACTATGAGAACGCCGCTCAATCTTTTTTCACATATAATAACAATTATGAAACTTGTTGATTTGGCTCATGTGAGCTTCAAATTTTTTTATTTTTATTTTTTATTTTTTTATTTTTTTTATATCAAACATATTCAACCAAAAATTAATCCTCGCTTTTTACAATTCTAATTTACTGTATATGTCACAATTGATGCATTGTTACACAGATGTACAAAATTCAAACAGTTCAAAAATTATAAATCTTTCACGTCGATAACTTGTCTTTTATGCCCTTATTAATTAGTACACTTCAAAGTATTTACAGGGCGCCAAAAAACCTAGTATTTCAAGGCTCGAGTATATTTCTGATATTTAGGCAACATGAAACTGGAAAGAACCCAAATACCAACACCTCTGTGTAAGTGAAAAATTGTTTTGGGGGAAATCAAACTCACTGGAGACGCTATGAAGTCGACTCATCCACTCTAAAAAAATAATGATGAACCAAAAATTACTACCGCTTCAACTTAAGTGCACTTCAACTTCTGATGCGAAACACGAACATGCCATGTTACCTTTGAAAACTGTTCTGTGCTTTAGGGCGGCGCTTCGGTACTCTCACGGCTCACTGGCTGTCTGAAAACACATAAACCAAACTCTCGCTGAAATCTATCAACTGGGACCATTGTACGCTACTCTTCTCCTAAAAATTACCACTCCTCACTGTGCATAACGCTCACCTTCTCAATGGAAACAACAGTTCCAAACGAACGCTCTCTGTCCCGTCTGTACACACTAACTCCCGTTCGGTGATATCGACCAGCTGCATGTCCAACCCCTTGCTCGACTATTTACAAATGCCACGTGATGTACTAAAAATCAAAAACGGACTTGTCAACGCGTAACCGTGATCGCCATCTTGGAAAAGGGTGAAATAACTTGAAAGCAGGAAAAAACTCACGAGGAGAAATGAAAGAACGTGTAAAAAACGTGTAAAAAATATATGTGTAAATCAAATGATAAAGTATGATCAATTATGAAGAAATGCCAGAAAAAAACAATGTTGCCCACATTATTGAAATATAAACTTATGAAAATACATAATTACAGAATTGCATGAAACGTTCTGATGCAGATACAAGGTCAACATTCTCATATAAAACACGATAAATCAACTTTATCATTTAATCCCTTTGGTTCCTGAGTAACAAGGTACCTGATCCAATGAATTTCTCTTTGGAGGAGGGATCTAGTTAGATCAACCCCCTCATGTGGTTTCACAACTTCCAAAATGGAAAACCTGAATTGGGCTATACTGTGATTGTTTTCATTCCAATGTTTTGCCAAATTGCTTTTCACATTTTTGTTCCTTATGGTGCTCTTATGTTCTGATATTCTTGTTTTTAGGTCTCGCCTGTCAATGCGCATGCGCATTGAGCAGAGCGAGACTATGGGGGCTTAAACAAAGCTTACCTACACTGGCGATTCACTGGCGATTTGATGAAGTGCATGTGCACTTTTAACTCAATGCGCAAGCGCAATTAGTTAAAATGCGCGTGCACAGCATCAAATCGTCAGCTTAGTGCCGCCAGCAGCTCTTCCCGCTCCGCCCCCTGCTGCATCAAAGGCTTGGCGCTGTGCCTCAGCCCAGCCATTCTCCTCCCCTAATTACCCCCTGCGGCATCAAAGGCTTTTTCACGGCCGGCCGGCCGTGCTTTCAGTTCACGGCCAGCCGGCCGTGTCTCCTTTTCTTTTTTTTTTTTTTCATTAATTGAATGTCTTCCAGCAAGCTCTCCTCATCCGTAGCTTTAGGTGTGATGACAGCATTTCCTTATAAGATTACTGCTCTCTTGGGAATATATGAGGGCAGGAAGCCTTCTGAATTCGGCTGATCATTATCAGAGAGTGTTTTGGTGAAAATACGGGACTTTTCTTATGCGTGCTGCTACAAAAAGAGCTCAGCTCTCCTTAGCTACGGGAAAGCTGTTTGGCTTACTTCTGCTCGCTCAGCCAGCAATTGTGCCATGTGGTGTGTTTTTAGCTTTACTAGCTCATTGGTGTGTACTGGCTTGCCACTTTGCTGGAATAAAGTACCGGCCATAACGCTGAATACGACTTTCTTTTAATTAGTTCACCAGTTTGCTGCCAAGTGAATTTGAGAGTAATAGTGGCAATCATGTTTGAAACTGCATAACGTGAGCGGAATAAGCTTGCAAGCCGCAATCACCCCACATCCACCACATCCACCCCACATCCACCACATCCACCACCACATCCACCACCACCTCCACATCCACCACCACCGCATCCACCACCACATCCACCACTACATCCACCCTCACCCTCACTCACCCTCAACCCCTCACCCTCTCACTCACCCTCACTCTCACTCACCCTCAACCCCTCACTCTCACCCTCACTCACCCTCACCCTCACTCACCCTCACCCTCACTCACCCTCACCCTCACTCACCCTCAACCCCTCACCCTCACTCACCCTCACCCTCACTCACCCTCAACCCCTCACCCTCACTCACCCTCACCCTCACTCACCCTCACTCACCCTCACCCTCACTCACCCTCACTCACCCTCACCCTCACTCACCCTCAACCCCTCACCCTCACTCACCCTCACTCACCCTCAACCCCTCACCCTCACTCACCCTCACCCACCCTCACCCTCACTCACCCTCCACCCCTCACCCTCACTCACCCTCAACCCCTCACCCTCACCCTCACTCACCCTCAACCCCTCACCCTCAACCCCTCATTCACCCTCACTCTCACTCACCCTCACTCACCCTCAACCCCTCACCCTCACTCACCCTCAACCCCTCACCCTCACTCACCCTCACTCACCCTCAACCCCTCACCCTCACTCACCCTCACCCTCACTCACCCTCAACCCCTCACCCTCACTCACCCTCAACCCCTCACCCTCACTCACCCTCACTCACCCTCAACCCCTCACCCTCAACCCCTCACCCTCACTCACCCTCACCCTCACTCACCCTCAACCCCTCACCCTCACTCACCCTCAACCCCTCACCCTCACCCTCACTCACCCTCACCCTCACTCACCCTCAACCCCTCACCCTCACTCACCCTCACCCTCCCTCACCCTCACCCTCACTCACCCTCACCCTCACTCACCCTCACTCACCCTCACTCACCCTCACCCTCACTCACCCTCACTCACCCTCACTCACCCTCACTCACCCTCACTCACCCTCACTCACCCTCACCCTCACTCACCCTCACCCTCACTCACCCTCACCCTCACTCACCCTCACCCTCACTCACCCTCATTGAGCAGAGCGAGACTATGGGGGCTTAAACAAAGCTTACCTACACTGGCGATTCACTGGCGATTTGATGAAGTGCATGTGCACTTTTAACTCAATGCGCAAGCGCAATTAGTTAAAATGCGCGTGCACAGCATCAAATCGTCAGCTTAGTGCCGCCAGCAGCTCTTCCCGCTCCGCCCCCTGCTGCATCAAAGGCTTGGCGCTGTGCCTCAGCCCAGCCATTCTCCTCCCCTAATTACCCCCTGCGGCATCAAAGGCTTTTTCACGGCCGGCCGGCCGGCCGTGCTTTCAGTTCACGGTCGGCCGGCCGTGTCTCCTTTTCTTTTCTTTTTTTTTTCATTAATTGAATGTCTTCCAGCAAGCTCTCCTCATCCGTAGCTTTAGGTGTGATGACAGCATTTCCTTATAAGATTACTGCTCTCTTGGGAATATATGAGGGCAGGAAGCCTTCTGAATTCGGCTGATCATTATCAGAGAGTGTTTTGGTGAAAATACGGGACTTTTCTTATGCGTGCTGCTACAAAAAGAGCTCAGCTCTCCTTAGCTACGGGAAAGCTGTTTGGCTTACTTCAGCTCGCTCAGCCAGCAATTGTGCCATGTGGTGTGTTTTTAGCTTTACTAGCTCATTGGTGTGTACTGGCTTGCCACTTTGCTGGAATAAAGTACCGGCCATAACGCTGAATACGACTTTCTTTTAATTAGTTCACCAGTTTGCTGCCAAGTGAATTTGAGAGTAATAGTGGCAATCATGTTTGAAACTGCATAACGTGAGCGGAATAAGCTTGCAAGCCGCAATCACCCCACATCCACCACATCCACCACCACATCCACCACCACCTCCACATCCACCACCACCGCATCCACCACCACATCCACCCTCACCCTCACTCACCCTCACCCTCACTCACCCTCAACCCCTCACCCTCACTCACCCTCACCCTCACTCACCCTCAACCCCTCACCCTCACTCACCCTCACCCTCACTCACCCTCACCCTCACCCTCACTCACCCTCACTCACCCTCACTCACCCTCACCCTCACTCACCCTCACCCTCACTCACCCTCACTCACCCTCACCCTCACTCACCCTCACTCACCCTCAACCCCTCACCCTCACTCACCCTCACTCACCCTCAACCCCTCACCCTCACTCACCCTCACCCACCCTCACCCTCACCCTCACTCACCCTCAACCCCTCACCCTCACTCACCCTCAACCCCTCACCCTCACCCTCACTCACCCTCAACCCCTCACCCTCAACCCCTCACTCACCCTCACTCTCACTCACCCTCACTCACCCTCAACCCCTCACCCTCACCCTCACTCACCCTCACTCTCACTCACCCTCACTCACCCTCAACCCCTCACCCTCACTCACCCTCACCCTCACTCCCCCTCACCCTCACTCACCCTCACCCTCACTCACCCTCAACCCCTCACCCTCACCCTCACTCACCCTCACCCTCACTCACCCTCAACCCCTCACCCTCACTCACCCTCAACCCCTCACCCTCACTCACCCTCAACCCCTCACCCTCACCCTCACTCACCCTCAACCCCTCACCCTCAACCCCTCACCCTCACTCACCCTCACCCTCACTCACCCTCAACCCCTCATCCTCACTCACCCTCAACCCCTCACCCTCACTCACCCTCACCCTCACTCACCCTCAACCCCTCACCCTCCCTCACCCTCACTCACCCTCACTCACCCTCACCCTCACTCACCCTCACTCACCCTCACCCTCACTCACCCTCACCCTCACTCACCCTCACTCACCCTCACCCTCACTCACCCTCAACCCCTCACCCTCACTCACCCTCACCCTCACTCACCCTCAACCCCTCACCCACCCTCAACCCCTCACCCTCACCCTCACTCACCCTCAACCCCTCACCCTCAACCCCTCACTCACCCTCACTCACCCTCACCCTCACTCACCCTCACCCTCACTCACCCTCACTCACCCTCACACTCACCCTCACCCTCACCCTCACCCTCAACCCCTCACCCTCACTCACCCTCACCCTCACTCACCCTCACCCTCACTCACCCTCAACCCCTCACCCTCACTCACCCTCAACCCCTCACCCTCACCCTCACTCACCCTCAACCCCTCACCCTCAACCCCTCACTCACCCTCACTCTCACTCACCCTCACTCACCCTCAACCCCTCACCCTCACCCTCACTCACCCTCAACCCCTCACTCACCCTCACCCTCACTCACCCTCACTCTCACTCACCCTCAACCCCTCACCCTCACTCACCCTCACTCACCCTCACCCTCACTCACCCTCAACCCCTCACCCTCACTCACCCTCAACCCCTCACCCTCACCCTCACCCACCCTCAACCCCTCACTCACCCTCACTCTCACTCACCCTCAACCCCTCACCCTCACTCACCCTCACCCTCACTCACCCTCACCCTCACTCACCCTCAACCCCTCACCCTCACCCACCCTCACCCTCACCCTCACTCACCCTCAACCCCTCACCCTCACTCACCTTCACCCTCACTCACCCTCAACCCCTCACCCTCACTCACCCTCAACCCCTCACCCTCACTCACCCTCACCCTCACCCTCACTCACCCTCACTCACCCTCACCCTCTCACCCTCACTCACCCTCAACCCCTCACCCTCACTCACCCTCAACCCCTCACCCTCACTCACCCTCAACCCCTCACCCTCACTCACCCTCAACCCCTCACCCTCAACCCCTCACCCTCACCCAGCCTCACAACACATATTGTGTTACAATAGGTGTCACATTTGCGAAAGATAAAACTATTGGCATTGTAAATAACAAAGCTATTAATTTCGCTATTTTCAAAACAAGCACATAAATAAAAAATGTGTCCTTTACAATACCAATAGCTCAAACTTTCCTAATGCGAGACCTATTGCATTGCTGTGCTTCTCTCCCCTGCTGCACTCTCCTGCTCTCTAGAGATGTGGCCTAACGACCAGAGCTGCCATCTAAGTCACGTAAATACAAAACATGTTGCATTCCAAATGCTATAGGTGTCACATTCGCGAAAGTTATAACTATTGGCATTGTAAATGACAAAGCCATCAATATAGCAGTTTTAAAAACCAACAAATAAATAAAATATGTCATTTACAAGACCAATAACTCCAACTTTTCTAATGCGAGACCTATTGCATTTGCAATGCTTGTTAATTTTCTTTCTGTTTTGCCTGTATATATTTTACCGCAAGGACATTTTATGTAATAAATTACATTTTTAGAGTTACAGTCACCATCATGGTGTAGTTTCACTTCTTTTCCTGTTTGCGGATGATGTAAAAATTTTCCTTCAATTACATTTGAAGAGTGAACACAATTTTGGCATTTCCTCATTCCTCTATGGGTCACTTCAATTTCTCTTGTGGGGGTCCTCAACAATTCTTTAAGATTCTTTGATCTGGTATAAGCAAAGATGGGCTTATTGACAAAAATCCCGTTAAAGTCTGCTTCGTTCTTTAGAAGATCCCAATGTTTAATTACAATGTTTTTTACTTTCTGCGATGATGTGGAGAACTGTGATACAAACACATGTCTATCCATTGTTTTCTTGGGTTTCTGCGTCAGAAGATTATCCCTGCTGTAGGTGTCAATCCTGTTTTTGGCTTTTATCAAAATATCATCTGGATACCCTCTTTCTTTGTATCTATGATGTTGTGTGATGAGTTCCTCTTTCAAATCATCTTCATGTGAACAAATCCTTTTGATCCTCATATATTGTGACACAGGTAAATTGTTTTTAAGATTCTGTGGGTGAAAGCTTTGGAATAATAATGAGTTGTTCACATCCGTATCTTTTCTGAATACTTTTGTTTTCATCTGTAAGTCTTGAATATTAATCATGACATCTAGAAATGACAACTCTTTGTCGCTGATAATGTAAGTGAATTCAATGCATTCCAAACAGTGATTCAATCTTTCAATCGCACTCTCTAGACTTTCTTTTGTTCCAGACCACAAGACAAAAATGTCATCTATGAACCTCCTTTATAGGATCACATGTTCATTCCAGGAACTGTTGCTGTAGATATAATCAGCCTCAAATTTTGCCATAAAGGTATTAGCATATGCCGGAGCCCCGGCAAAACCCATGGACGTTCCATTTTGTTGCAGAAAAAACCTGGAGGACCATTGAAAATAACTATGGTACAAACAAAAATGTAAAAGTTCCAAAATGAAAACTTTGTCTGCCTTGACAGATGATTGTTGTAACAGGGCCCACTCCACGGCTTCCAAACCGGATTGATGGGGAATTGAAGTGTACAACGACTTCACGTCTATTGTACACACCAATAAAGGACTTGTTATCTTGATCTCTTTTAGTGTTAAGAGAAAATCATTCGTGTCTTTTATATATGACGGCCATTTCTGAACGAATGGCTGCAAAAATTTGTCAATGTATTGACCGAGTGGTTCAAAAACTGTACCACATCCAGTCACGATGGGGCGCATTGGCGGGTTTTGAAGATTTTTATGCACCTTGGGGAGCATATAGAGGAGCGGTCTTCTGGGATATTGAACGGTAAGGAATTGTTTAGTTGAAACTGAAATTTGGCCTGAATCATAGGCTTTTGTCAAAATTTCACTCAGAACGATCTGTAAATCTCCAATAGGATCCTGATCAAGCTCAAGGTAAATGGAAGTATCTGCCACATGTTCATCCACCTTTTGGTTGTACATAGATCTATCCATCACAATTATGGCTCCACCTTTGTCCGCTTTTTGGATCAGGATGTTTTGATTCTCTTGAAGTCCTCTGACAATAGACCTATCATATACTGAGAGATTTTTCCTTTTGGATTTTCTCATGTTTAGCCTAAAGATTTCTAGATGTCATGATTAATATTCAAGACTTACAGATGAAAACAAAAGTATTCAGAAAAGATACGGATGTGAACAACTCATTATTATTCCAAAGCTTTCACCCACAGAATCTTAAAAACAATTTACCTGTGTCACAATATATGAGGATCAAAAGGATTTGTTCACATGAAGATGATTTGAAAGAGGAACTCATCACACAACATCATAGATACAAAGAAAGAGGGTATCCAGATGATATTTTGATAAAAGCCAAAAACAGGATTGACACCTACAGCAGGGATAATCTTCTGACGCAGAAACCCAAGAAAACAATGGATAGACATGTGTTTGTATCAAAGTTCTCCACATCATCGCAGAAAGTAAAAAACATTGTAATTAAACATTGGGATCTTCTAAAGAACGAAGCAGACTTTAACGGGATTTTTGTCAATAAGCCCATCTTTGCTTATACCAGATCAAAGAATCTTAAAGAATTGTTGAGGACCCCCACAAGAGAAATTGAAGTGACCCATAGAGGAATGAGGAAATGCCAAAATTGTGTTCACTGTTCAAATGTAATTGAAGGAAAATTTTTACATCATCCGCAAACAGGAAAAGAAGTGAAACTACACCATGATGGTGACTGTAACTCTAAAAATGTAATTTATTACATAAAATGTCCTTGCGGTAAAATATATACAGGCAAAACAGAAAGAAAATTAAAAACGAGAATATCAGAACATAAGAGCACCATAAGGAACAAAAATGTGAAAAGCAATTTGGCAAAACATTGGAATGAAAACAATCACAGTATAGCCCAATTCAGGTTTTCCATTTCGGAAGTTGTGAAACCACATGAGGGGGTTGATCTAACTAGATCCCTCCTCCAAAGAGAAATTCATTGGATCAGGTACCTTGTTACTCAGGAACCAAAGGGATTAAATGATAAAGTTGATTTATCGTGTTTTATATGAGAATGTTGACCTTGTATCTGCATCAGAACGTTTCATGCAATTCTGTAATTATGTATTACATAAGTTTATATTTCAATAATGTGGGCAACATTGTTTTTTTCTGGCATTTCTTCATAATTGATCATACTTTATCATTTGATTTACACATATATTTTTTACACGTTTTTTACACGTTCTTTCATTTCTCCTCGTGAGTTTTTTCCTGCTTTCAAGTTATTTCACCCTTTTCCAAGATGGCGATCACGGTTCCGCGTTGACAAGTCCGTTTTTGATTTTTAGTACATCACGTGGCATTTGTAAATAGTCGAGCAAGGGGTTGGACATGCAGCTGGTCGATATCACCGAACGGGAGTTAGTGTGTACAGACGGGACAGAGAGCGTTCGTT
Source organism: Lissotriton helveticus (assembly GCF_964261635.1). NCBI lineage: Eukaryota > Metazoa > Chordata > Amphibia > Caudata > Salamandridae > Lissotriton > Lissotriton helveticus. The sequence continues at coordinate 1,531,344,231 of NC_136061.1, forward strand.
TGGAACTGTTGTTTCCATTGAGAAGGTGAGCGTTATGCACAGTGAGGAGGGGTAATTTTTAGTAGAAGAGTAGCGTACAATGGTCCCAGTTGATAGATTTCAGCGAGAGTTTGGTTTATGTGTTTTCAGACAGCCAGTGAGCCGTGAGAGTACCGAAGCGCCGCCCTAAAGCACAGAACAGTTTTCAAAGGTAACATGGCATGTTCGTGTTTCGCATCAGAAGTTGAGGTGCACTTAAGTTGAAGCGGTAGTAATTTTTGGTTCATCATTATTTTTTTAGAGTGGATGAGTCGACTTCATAGCGTCTCCAGTTAGTTTGATTTCCCCCAAAACAATTTTTCACTTACACAGAGGTGTTGGTATTTGGGTTCTTTCCAGTTTCATGTTGCCTAAATATCAGAAATATACTCGAGCCTTGTAATACTAGGTTTTTTGGCGCCCTGTAAATACTTTGAAGTGTACTAATTAATAAGGGCATAAAAGACAAGTTATCGACGTGAAAGATTTATCATTTTTGAACTGTTTGAATTTTGTACATCTGTGTAACAATGCATCAATTGTGACATATACAGTAAATTAGAATTGTAAAAAGCGAGGATTAATTTTTGGTTGAATATGTTTGATATAAAAAAAAAATTTTTTTGAAGCTCACATGAGCCAAATCAACAAGTTTCATAATTGTTATTATATGTGAAAAAAGATTGAGCGGCGTTCTCATAGTGAACCGCATTAGCAACAGTGCGCAGAGGTTAAGTGTTCCTCACACTTAAGATAAATTGTCATTTACATTGCCAATAGCTTAATCGTTTGCATATGCGAGACCTATTGCATTAGCACCCACACACAGAGTAAGTAGGAGAGTAGTAGAGTGAGTAGTTGATAGTGAGTAGGAGAGAGTTATTAGTTAAGAGAGTATTAGAGAGCGAGTAGTACAAAGTGAAAGAGTGAGTAGTATATAGTGTGAGGAGTAAAGAGTCCTAGAGCCACACACATTTACATTCACACACACAGCCCCCCCACACACACAGCCCCCCTCACACACACACAGAGCCCCCCCCACACACAGAGCCTTCCCCCCACACACAGAGCCCCCCCACACACACAGAGCCACCCTCACACAGACAGAGACACCCACACAGAGCCACCTACAAAAAAGCTACCCACACAGAGCTCCCCCACACACAGAGCCCCACACAAACACACAGAGAGCCCCCCACACACAGAGCCCCCCCCACACACACAGAGCCCCCCCACATACACACAGAACCCCCCCCCCCCACACACACACAGAGGCCCCCCAATAAACACACACACACAGTCACACACAGGGAACAGAGGCCAGAAAAAACAGATCACAACAAGGGAACAGAGGCAATTGAGCACAAGCAGGGAACAAAGGGCAGAAAAACATATCACAACGAGCAATGATGCTGCTTGTGCTGTCCAGCAGTGTGTGAGTGAAGATTGCAATGATGCTGCTTGTGCAGTTCCAGCAGTGTGTGAGTGAAGATTGCAATGATGCTGCTTGTGCTGCTACAGTAGTGTGTGTGTGAAGCTTGTGATGATGTTGCTTGTGCTGTTCCAGTAGTGTGTGAGTGAGAGAAGCTTGTGGAAATGCTGCATTTTACTTCACCTGCAGTGTGTGCGTGCAGCTTGTGATGCTGCTGCTTGTGTCATTCCAGTAGTGTGTGAGTGAAGCTTGCAATGCTGCTGCTTGTGCCATTCCCGCAGTGTGTGAGTGAAGCTTGCGGTGATGCTGCTTGAGCTGTTTGATTAGTGTGTGAGTGAAGCTTGCAGTGATGCTGCTTGTCTGTTCCAGAAGTGTGTGAGTGAAGCTTGAGGAGATGCTTCTTGTGCTGCTACAGTAGTGTGTGAGTGAAGCTTGCAGTGATGCTGCTTGTGCTGTTCCAGTAGTGTGTGAGTGAAGCTTGCGGTGATGCTGCTTGTGCTGTTCCAGTAGTGTGTGAGGGAAGCTTGTGCTGTTCCAGTAGTGTGTGAGGGAAGCTTGTGCTTTTACAGTAGTGTGTGAAAGAAGCTTGTGGTGATGCTGCTTGAGCTGTTCGATTAGTGTGTAGGTTAAGTTTGCAATGATGCTGCTTGTCTGTTCCAGAAGTGTGTGAGTGAAGCTTGCGGTGATGATGCTTGTGCTGTTCCAGTAGTGTGTGAGTGAAGCTTGCGATGTTGCTGCTTGTGCTGTTCCAGTAGTGTGTGAGTGAAGCTTGTGCTGTTCCAGTAGTGTGTGAGAGAAGCTTGTGGTGATGCTGCTTGAGCTGTTCGATTAGTGTGTAGGTTAAGTTTGCAAAGATGCTGCTTGTCTGTTCCAGAAGTGTGTGAGTGAAGCTTGCGGTGATGATGCTTGTGCTGTTCCAGTAGTGTGTGAGTGAAGCTTGCGGTGATGATGCTTGTGCTGTTCCAGTAGTGTGTGAGTGAAGCTTGCGGTGATGCTGCTTGTGCTGTTCCAGTAGTGTGTGAGTGAAGCTTGTGCTGTTCCAGTAGTGTGTGAGTGAAGCTTGCGGTGATGCTGCTTGTGCTGTTCCAGTAGTGTGTGAGTGAAGCTTGCGGTGATGCTGCTTGTGCTGTTCCAGTAGTGTGTGAGTGAAGCTTGTGCTGTTCCAGTAGTGTGTGAGAGAAGCTTGTGCTGATGCTGCTTGAGCTGTTCGATTAGTGTGTAGGTTAAGTTTGCAATGATGCTGCTTGTCTGTTCCAGAAGTGTGTGAGTGAAGCTTGCGGTGATGATGCTTGTGCTGTTCCAGTAGTGTGTGAGTGAAGCTTGCGATGTTGCTGCTTGTGCTGTTCCAGTAGTGTGTGAGTGAAGCTTGTGCTGTTCCAGTAGTGTGTGAGAGAAGCTTGTGGTGATGCTGCTTGAGCTGTTCGATTAGTGTGTAGGTTAAGTTTGCAAAGATGTTGCTTGTCTGTTCCAGAAGTGTGTGAGTGAAGCTTGAGGAGATGCTGCTTGTGCTGCTACAGTAGTGTGTGAGTGAAGCTTGCAGTGATGCTGCTTGTGCTGTTCCAGTAGTGTGTGAGTGAAGCTTGCGGTGATGATGCTTGTGCTGTTCCAGTAGTGTGTGAAGGAAGCTTGTACTGTTCCAGTAGTGTGTGAGAGAACCTTGTGCTGTTCCAGTAGTGTGTGAGAGAAGCTTATGGTGATGCTGCTTGAGCTGTTCGATTAGTGTGTAGGTTAGTGTGTAGGTTAAGTTTGCAATGATGCTGCTTGTGTGTTCCAGATGTCTGCTTGTGCTGCTACAGTACTGTGTGAGTGAGAGAAGCTTGTGGTTATGCTGCTTTTACTTCACCTGCAGTGTGTGTGTGAAGCTTGCAATGCTGCTGTTTGTGCTGTTCCAGTAGTGTGTGAGGGAAGCTTGCAGTGATGCTGATGGTGTTCCTGCAGTGTGTGAGGGAAGCTTGAAGCTTGCAGTGATGCTGATGGTGTTCCTGCAGTGTGTCAGGGAAGCTTGCTGTGATGCTGATGGTGCTCTGGTTGCAGTCAGTAAGGGGAGCTTGGAGTGGTGCTTTTTGGCACTATCTATGGTAGGGAAGCGAGTAGCAGAGTTGTGTATGCCGTCCCTGCTCCTATCCCCGTGCAGTGAGTCCCCTCGTTCGTCCCCTGGCTGACCGCGCGCGCTGCTGCATAGTGCTGCTCCGCGCACGCACCTCTTGTGACTGCATTTGCGACACCGCTTCCTCTTGCCTTTTCCAGGTCTCTGCCCTCCTGGCTCAGACGGCGGGCGCGTCCTGATCGGCCCAGTCAGTCCGCGCTTATCAGCCCTGGCCAGCTTTTACACACGAGCATCCTCTCTTCCAGGGAGGAGGGACCCATGGCCGTGAGGGGAGGGGAGGGGCGTGACGGGCGGGCTCAGGGGGCGTGAGGCATCATTCCATCATGAAACCAGTGCGCACGAGGCTCGGTGAAGGCGTAGGCAGGGCCACCGTGCATTCCGTTAGCCTAAAAATAAAACACTTCGTGAGGTTTCACCCCCGGCTCTACTTATTCAATCCATACATGTATAATGGCGTAGGTGTCAGAGCCTCCACAGTTCTCTTTCGACCAATTCCGCTTCGTCTCCATTGGCTATAAAAAAAGGAACAAAGGCCCCACACCGCAGCACTTAAGGAGGCAGCAGCACCATCCGGGCCAACCATCTTTCTACGAGGCCAAGAAGAAATGCCTCGGAGAAAGCACCGCCATTTTCGCGATTCGGGGGCGTGTTTTTGGTGTTCTGAGTGACGGATGACGTCACAGTCGAAAGAACGCAAAAAAACACGCCCCCGAATTCGAAAGAGACGGGGCTTTATTAGAGTGACTCCCTTCTCCTCCAATGGCTGGCCTCCGTTTAGGAAGCCAGCCAATGGAGGAGAGAGGCGGGTTCAAGCCCCCATACTCCAAAACATTAAATCTTCGGGACTCCGCCCACTGCTTCGCAGTGCGACGGTCCCTCGACCTAAAAATGTTCTGTTCAAGCCAACTTATTTGGGTAGGTAGAAAAATGTAGAGATGAAAAAGAAAATTGAGCCCCCGCTGAATATAACGCTCATAAAAAAATCTGCTTCTCAGACACGCTGTCTGGGGCTAGGTGGAACATACATTTACCATCTTATATTCTTAATGTAAACTAAATAAGCCAACTTATTTTTCTCTATATGCAATTTTTTTTTTCACAACAAAACTTTTTATTTTATAGATCAGGTAAAGCATAAATGCAGTCCTCCACAGTCAGGAGAGCCCTGCCAAAACATCAAAGCATGTATAAGCACGATGCAAACCCAATCAGAAACAACACCACCCACGACCACCCAACGATCCCTCTACCCATCCCTTATCCCTCCCTAACCCAGCGCACGTAATTACAGCCAGCCTCCAGTAACTGTTTGTATCAAGCAAGGAAACTAGCGTCTCCTCAGGCCTGGGGCCCATCTACCAAATCCACATCGTCATCAGGTTCCGCTGGAGGATCCAAAGTCAAACCCCTATATTCCGCCCACCTCTTCCATATCTTGTAATGTTTTCGGGGGCACCCTCTCGCCTCAAACACCGGGCGCTCTAGCCCCATACAATAATCCATCCCCGCTTTCCAAATGCTCAGCAGGGGGGTTCGATCACTCTTCCATGCTTGCGCCAAGTCCCGCTTGGCCACGACAAGGCCCAGCAGTAACAGGTGACGCTTGTAGGTGTTTCCCCCAACGCCCTCCAGCACATGGAGGAGGGCCAGACGATGAGTCCGGGGAAGATCCCAACCCAGTACCTCCGATAAGCAGCTCCATACCCCCCACCAGAACCGGGTCAGACCAGCACAAGACCACACCGTATGCAGCAGAGTACCCATCCCGGCTCCACAGCCAAACACTCTGGGGACCCAATCAAACCCGCTTTCCACAGTCGCTCTCGCGTATTGTAGAAGTGTGCAAAACAAATGGATCTCCTGCTGACAGGAAAAGAGCTCTCATTGAGCTGCTAATGAAGGCAAAGAGAGGCCCTTGATATGTTTCCTCCTCCTTCCTGACTTTGATTGTTTAACCCTTTAACCGTGGCGGAAATTCCGCCGCGGTGCGGGCGAAATAAAAGGTGGGCGTGGTTCGGACGGCCCCCGGCTGTCCTCCGCACACGCCCACCGTAACCGTCCGACGCATCCAAGGGGTTAAGGTGTGCCTCCCAAGCCCCTCCACAATTCTTAGATTAACTGTTTTTTTAAACTGTTAGAAGCCCATAAGATTTACACACTTTACAATTGTGAAAAGGAGGAACCAGTGTGCGGGTACTGCAACCGGTTTAATAAACGCATGGCAAATAAACAAGCTTTTTTGGTGAAACTAAATTGGCATGCTTGTATTTGAAGGCGTGGACTATAAAAGCCCCAGATGTTACAAGTAAACAAGCATTTACAATGCAATGGTCTCGGCATTATTAAAGGTAGAGCTATTGGCATTCTTGATGACTTTTTTTTTTACATCATAAATAAATGGCATTGTCATTTACATTGCCAATAGCTTAATCGTTTGCATATGCGAGACCTATTGCATTAGCACCCACACACAGAGTAAGTAGGAGAGTAGTAGAGTGAGTAGTTGATAGTGAGTAGGAGAGAGTTATTAGTTAAGAGAGTATTAGAGAGCGAGTAGTACAAAGTGAAAGAGTGAGTAGTATATAGTGTGAGTAGTAAAGAGTCCTAGAGCCACACACATTTACATTTACACACACAGCTCCCCCACACACACAGCCCCCCCACACACAGAGCCCCCCCACACACAGAGCCCCCCCACACACACAGAGCCCCCCCCACACACAGAGCCACCCTCACACAGAGACACCCACACAGAGCCACCTACAAAAAAAGCTACCCACACAGAGCTCCCCCACACACAGAGCCCCACACAAACACACAGAGAGCCCCCCACACACAGAGGCCCCCCCACACACAGAGCCCCCACACACACACACACAGAGCCCCCCCACATACACACAGAGCCCCCCCCACACACACACACAGAGGCCCCCCAACAAACACACACACACAGCCACACACAGGGAACAGAGGCCAGAAAAAACAGATCACAACAAGGGAACAGAGGCAATTGAGCACAAGCAGGGAACAGAGGGCAGAAAAACAGATCACAACGAGCAATGATGCTGCTTGTGCTGTTCCAGCAGTGTGTGAGTGAAGATTGCAATGATGCTGCTTGTGCAGTTCCAGCAGTGTGTGAGTGAAGATTGCAATGATGCTGCTTGTGCTGCTACAGTAGTGTGTGTGTGAAGCTTGTGATGATGTTGCTTGTGCTGTTCCAGTAGTGTGTGAGTGAGAGAAGCTTGTGGCAATGCTGCATTTTACTTCACCTGCAGTGTGTGCGTGCAGCTTGTGATGCTGCTGCTTGTGTCATTCCAGTAGTGTGTGAGTGACGCTTGCAATGCTGCTGCTTGTGCCATTCCCACAGTGTGTGAGTGAAGCTTGCGGTGATGCTGCTTGAGCTGTTTGATTAGTGTGTGAGTGAAGCTTGCGGTGATGCTGCTTGTCTGTTCCAGAAGTGTGTGAGTGAAGCTTGAGGAGATGCTGCTTGTGCTGCTACAGTAGTGTGTGAGTGAAGCTTGCAGTGATGCTGCTTGTGCTGTTCCAGTAGTGTGTGAGTGAAGCTTGCGGTGATGCTGCTTGTGCTGTTGCAGTATTGTGTGAGGGAAGCTTGTGCTGTTCCAGTAGTGTGTGAGGGAAGCTTGTGCTGTTCCAGTAGTGTGTGAGAGAAGCTTGTGGTGATGCTGCTTGAGCTGTTCGATTAGTGTGTAGGTTAAGTTTGCAATGATGCTGCTTGTCTGTTCCAGAAGTGTGTGAGTGAAGATTGCGGTGATGATGCTTGTGCTGTTCCAGTAGTGTGTGAGTGAAGCTTGCGATGTTGCTGCTTGTGCTGTTCCTGTAGTGTGTGAGTGAAGCTTGTGCTGTTCCAGTAGTGTGTGAGAGAAGCTTGTGGTGATGCTGCTTGAGCTGTTCGATTAGTGTGTAGGTTAAGTTTTTAAAGATGCTGCTTGTCTGTTCCAGAAGTGTGTGAGTGAAGCTTGCGGTGATGATGCTTGTGCTGTTCCAGTAGTGTGTGAGTGAAGCTTGCGGTGATGATGCTTGGGCTGTTCCAGTAGTGTGCGAGTGAAGCTTGCGGTGATGCTGCTTGTGCTGTTCCAGTAGTGTGTGAGTGAAGCTTGTGCTGTTCCAGTAGTGTGTGAGTGAAGCTTGCGGTGATGCTGCTTGTGCTGTTCCAGTAGTGTGTGAGTGAAGCTTGTGCTGTTCCAGTAGTGTGTGAGAGAAGCTTGTGGTGATGCTGCTTGAGCTGTTCGATTAGTGTGTAGGTTAAGTTTGCAATGATGCTGCTTGCCTGTTACAGAAGTGTGTGAGTGAAGCTTGCGGTGATGATGCTTGTGCTGTTCCAGTAGTGTGTGAGTGAAGCTTGCGGTGTTGCTGCTTGTGCTGTTCCAGTAGTGTGTGAGTGAAGCTTGTGCTGTTCCAGTAGTGTGTGAGAGAAGCTTGTGGTGATGCTGCTTGAGCTGTTCGATTAGTGTGTAGGTTAAGTTTGCAAAGATGCTGCTTGTCTGTTCCAGAAGTGTGTGAGTGAAGCTTGAGGAGATGCTGCTTGTGCTGCTAGAGTAGTGTGTGAGTGAAGCTTGCAGTGATGCTGCTTGTGCTGTTCCAGTTGTTAGGATTCCCGCGCAGTCCTCTTTCTCTTGCCATGTTTGGGAACCCATGTGACCCGCTGGGTGGAGATATAAGTTCATTTCCCCCTGTTCTCGGTGCTTGTTATCTAGTCGTGTGGTTCCTGGTCTTGGGCTAGGGGCTGTTCTTGTAAATTGGGGATTGCTGTTTTTCACGGGCTCGTGATTTTGGCATTTACATTTTTTCCTGGCTCTTAGGAATTCCCTTTCCCTTCCCTTCATTCGTTACTGTGTTTAGCAATCTTTGGATTGTTTGAGACCCTAACTGTCTTAGTGTGTTTTGTGTCTTGTTTTTCGTCTTTGGTTGTGTGTTTGTCTTTCAATTTTGAGCCATTTTAACCCGGCTGGGAACAAGGAGTAGCTGGGGCTCCAGCGCTTCTTGAGGGGATCGGTGGTCCGGCTGGATTTACCGTAGTGATCCCCTGTTTTTGGTACAAGCGCTACCCAGCACTTCCGCCTTATTGTCCTTTCAGTCCACATCGTTGTGTGGAGGCGGAGTGCCGTTTTGTGCGCTTCCGGGTTTTTGACGAAGTGCACGGCGAAGCCAGTGTTGTGCAGCATTTTTTCCTCTGTCTTGGCCCCCATTTCTGTACGCTTGGAGCGTTTTCGTGTCCATACGAAAACGGAGGTTTTTTCAGTCGTTTTCACGACTTTTTCCTCCATATGCCCTTTGACTCCAATTATTCAGAAGCGTAATCCCCGGCGCCAAGCCCTTCCCTTCCCCTGCTCCCTTTCTGCCTGCTGGACCTGACTATTTCCCTCCTCGACGGAGATCTCCACCAGGCATCGACCACAGCATTTGGGGGTAAGGAGGCGTGAAGGGGTTTGTGTGGGGCATGAGAAGAGAAAGAGGTGCTGTATTATTTATCATTTCATTTTGTGTGGCAGACGGTGATTTATCCTGTTCCCTGTGGGTGAAGTACATGGAGAACCTTGGTCCTGGCAGAAGGTCCCTGGAACGAACATCTGGGATCCCTTGTCTGTCTATCCCTTTTTTCCCGCCCCCTGTCCCTTGCCACTCTGTTGACCCATTGTAAATACTACTTTGTGGGTCGCGTAGAGGCGGGGTCAGAGGAACGGGGTAATCGTCGCTCCTGCATTGCACGGGCATAGTTGGGTAGGAACCAACAGAATAACAAGCCCACGTTTAATCTGCATTGCCTGAGCGACGATGGATGAGTCAGGGGGGGCCACGGGAGGAACGGTTCCCACTCTACAGGATGTTATGGGTGCCTTATCTGCCCTACAGGAGCAGATACATGACTTAAGACAGGAGAATGTAGCCCTGAAACAGGAGGTTGGGGCATTGCATAGCAGGGAGAAAGGGCAGCATAGGACTCAGGCTCCAGTTTTACATCCAGCCACCTTTCAATATGGTATTGGGCAGGGATCTGGTGGTGGGGTACCGGTAGCGGTTACTGTGAATACTCCTGTTCCAGTACCATTGGCGTCGCCAGAGAGGTTTACAGGGGATAGCGCTAAGTTTGGCACCTTCATGAATCAGTGCCAACTGCACTTTATGTGTAAACCAACTGCTTTCCCTAATGATTCGGCTAAAGTGGCCTTCACAATATCATATTTGGCTGGTACTGCGGCTCAATGGGCTATACCCCTGGTAGATAGGGACGATCCGGTGTTGACTAACTATCCTGCGTTTAAGGAGTTGATGCATGGATTGTTTGCGAAACATGCCTTTATGCAGGCGAGTGACGCAGAACTATTGAAGTTAAGGCAGGGAAGACAGGACTTGCTGACGTACATTTCCACCTTTAATTGTCTAGTGTCTGAAACCCATTGGCCCGAGGATAAGAGGACCTCCTTATTTTATCAGGGACTGTCCGAGGATCTGAAGGATGTGGTGTCACAAGTGGTGGATCCCCCGGTCGATTGTGCAGCCTTTATTGATCTTGTGGTCAAGTTGAATCATCGTCTGGCAGAGAGACGGGGGGAGAAAAGTCGCTATCAGACGTCACGGGGAGGGTTTGTGAGGCCAGACAATAAGACAACTGGAGCCGGAGAGACGAAAACTGTGTCTGAACCTATGGAAATAGGTGGTGTAAGAGGGCCCTTGTCTGATGATGAAAAGAAACGACGTAGGGAGTTGGGCCTGTGTTTGTATTGTGGTCAAGGTGGGCACTTTGCAAGAGAATGCCCAGTGAAGCCCTCTGGAGCTTCCTATAGTAAGAAGGTGGCCTGTTTGTATCATGTGAGGAAGGAACGACAGTATGAAGTGCTTGGAGCCATAGATAGGGCTCCTAGGCACTTCATCATAAATTCTCATTTGTTACTCGGCGGGGATAGCAGAGTGCCAGTATCGGTGTTATTGGATTCTGGGGTTACAGGGAACTTCCTTGACATCACGCTGGCTGAAAAGCTGAGGATCCCTTGTTGTGTAAAGGACCAGCCAGAACCTGTGAGGGCAATAGATGGTACCGAAGTAACATCTGGGTCAATCACTAGAAGGACAGTGCCTTTGTGTTTGGTGTGTGAGAACGGTCACTCGGAGATGGTGTGTTTCGATCTCATAGATGCTCCTTCCTTTGGGATGGTGTTGGGTGTGCCATGGTTGCAGGAGCACAATCCCAGGATAGATTGGGTGCAACGGTTAGTGTCTCTGGATTCATCTCATTGTCTGAAACACTGCTATCAGGAGGCTGGTGAGAGGGAGTTGTCGTTGTCTTGTGCCGCCACTGATGTGGATGTAGTACCATCTCAATACCAGGCGTTTAAGGAAGTGTTTGATGTCGATCGGGCGCAAGGCTTACCCCCTCACAGGTCATTTGATTGTAAGATCGATTTGATACCAGGGGCGCCTCTCCCTTGTAGTCGGGTGTATGCTCTTTCGGAACCCGAGGAGCTGCACCTCAAGAAGTATCTTGACGAGATGTTGCGACTGGGATTCATTCGTCCCTCCTGTTCGCCAGTTTCATCGGCGATCTTCTTCATTCCTAAGAAAGAAGGCACATTGCGGGCATGTGTGGATTATAGAACATTAAACAAGGCTACAGTAAAGAACAAATATCCGCTTCCACTCATCCCCGTGTTGTTGGACCAGCTCCGCAGCGCAACGGTGTTCACTAAGCTGGATTTGCGGGGCGCCTACCATCTAGTGCGTGTGCGCGCCGGGGATGAGTGGAAGACAGCGTTTAAGACCAAGCATGGCCTGTATGAATATTGCGTAATGCCGTTTGGTTTGTGCAATGCGCCGGCGGCCTTCCAGTTCTTTATTAATGAAGTACTTAGGGAGTTTCTGGATCGGAGCGTAATTGTGTATTTGGATGACATCCTGATCTTTTCTGAGACAGAGGCTGAGCATCAACGGCACGTGATCCAAGTGCTGCATAAATTGCGAGAACACCATTTATACGCAAAGTTAGCGAAGTGTCAGTTCAGCACCACGCAGGTGGAGGTCTTGGGGTTTGTGGTGTCTGCCGGAGGGGTTCGGATGGATCCGAGAAAGATTGAGGCCATTACTACCTGGCCTGTTCCAACGTCAGTGAAACATATACAGGTGCTATTGGGATTCGCCAATTTTTATAGGCAGTTTATTTCCCATTTCTCGGATATTGTGGCCCCCCTGACACGATTGTTGAGAAAGGGGGTTTCTTTTGTGTGGTCCCCAGAGGCTCAGGAGGCCTTTCAGCGGTTGCTGGGGGAATTTACGTCGGCGCCTGTATTGATCCACCCTGACCCTGCCTTGCCTTTCTTTGTGGAGACGGATACCTCGTTATGTGCAGTAGGAGGGGTGTTGTCCCAAAGAGATGTTGAGACCGGTTGTATGCATCCCATTGCCTATTTTTCTAAGACCTTGCTGCCCGCAGAGCGCAATTACACCGTGGCCGAGAGAGAGCTGTTGGCAGTTAAGTTGTCATTTGAGGAATGGAGGCATTATCTGTGGGGGGCCCGGCATACCGTCACGATCTATACGGATCATAAGAATTTGGAGTTTTTTCGTTCTGCACGAGCCTTGACACCACGCCAGATGCGATGGGTTCTTTTTTTTAATGAATTTGATTTCATTATCACGTACAGACCTGCAGCACAGCAGGCCAAATCTGATGCCTTGTCTCGCATCCATGTAGACACTAGAGAGTTGGGCCAGGGCAGGGAAAATAGGCCTATGATTCCTGGTGATAGAATCATAGGGGCGGTGGATGGTGAGGACTTTATGTCATTAGTAAGGGAACAAATGCGGAAGATGGATCTCACCCCATGGTTGTCATTACCCCAAGTATCGGTCCAGGACGGTCTGTTGTATTATGAGGGTGGGTTGTTTGTTCCCCCTACATTGAGAGAACAGGTCTTGGAGTGGTGTCATTCGTCCGCCTTGGCGGCACATCCTGGGATACCAAAGACAAAAGAGATGTGCATGAGGTGGTTTTGGTGGGATACACTGGCACAGGATGTCCAGGGGTATGTGACACCTTGTCCGGTTTGCGCCATCAGTAAGCCTACTCACAGTAAGCCATCGGGGCTGTTGCGTCCCTTGGAGGTCCCTCCTTCTCCCTGGCATACCATTAGCATGGATTTCGTGACCGAGCTACCTTCTGTTTCCGGATTCACCGCCATTCTGGTTGTGGTTGATTTGTTTACAAAGATGTCTCATTTTATCCCGCTTCCCAAGATTCCTACAGCTAGAGAGATGGCTTTAGTGTTTATGTCCTCCGTAGTACGGATACATGGGTTGCCATCTGCGGTGGTGACGGACCGGGGGGCTCAGTTCGTTTCCCATTTTTGGAAGGAATTGTGCTCAGTGTTACGGGTGGAGGTCAGATTGTCTTCTGCTTATCATCCACAATCTGACGGCCAGACCGAGCGAACCAATCAGACCATGGAGCAGTACCTCAGGTGTTTAATATCTTCCCTGGCATGTGATTGGGTTACGGCTCTGCCCATTGCTGAGTTTGCATATAACAACAGTTGGCATTCCGCTTTGGGCATGACTCCCTTCTTTTGCTCCTTGGGTTACCATCCTAGGGCATTGGCCATTCAACCTACAGGGCGAGTACCAGCCATAGATGATGTGTGTAAACGACTAAGTGAGATATGGGGCATTGCCCGGGTGCAGTTGCTGGCTGCCAAGGCCAGTATGAAGGTACAGGCAGATAAACACCGTGCTCCCGCTCCTGGCTATCAAGTTGGTGACCAGGTGTGGTTGGCTACAAAGAACCTGAGGCTTGGGGGGTCTCGCAAACTACAACCTAGATATGTGGGTCCGTTCCCGATAGTGCAGGTTATCAATCCCGTGGCCATGAAACTTGATTTGCCCAATGATTATCAGGTTCATCCTGTGTTTCACACATCCCTGTTGAAGCCCTATATGCCATCCTCACAGGTGTTACCACCTCCTCCACCTATAATTGTGGATGGACAAAAGGAGTTTGAGGTTCGGGCCATACTGGACTCAGAGAGAAGGAGGGGCCGTTTATTTTATTTGATCGATTGGAAGGGTTATGCCCCCGAGGATCGTACCTGGGAACCAGCTGGGGGGGTTCATTCACCCCGACTGGTCCGTTTGTTTCATCGTCAACATCCGTCCAAGCCACGCCCGGTGGGGAGGATTGTTGGGCGGGGGTACTGTTAGGATTCCCGCGCAGTCCTCTTTCTCTTGCCATGTTTGGGAACCCATGTGACCCGCTGGGTGGAGATATAAGTTCATTTCCCCCTGTTCTCGGTGCTTGTTATCTAGTCGTGTGGTTCCTGGTCTTGGGCTAGGGGCTGTTCTTGTAAATTGGGGATTGCTGTTTTTCACGGGCTCGTGATTTTGGCATTTACATTTTTTCCTGGCTCTTAGGAATTCCCTTTCCCTTCCCTTAATTCGTTACTGTGTTTAGTAATCTTTGGATTGTTTGAGACCCTAACTGTCTTAGTGTGTTTTGTGTCTTGTTTTTCGTCTTTGGTTGTGTGTTTGTCTTTCGTTTTTGAGCCATTTTAACCCGGCTGGGAACAAGGAGTAGCTGGGGCTCCAGCGCTTCTTGAGGGGATCGGTGGTCCGGCTGGATTTACCGTAGTGATCCCCTGTTGTTTGGTACAAGCGCTACCCAGCACTTCCGCCTTATTGTCCTTTCAGTCCACATCGTTGTGTGGAGGCGGAGTGCCGTTTTGGGCGCTTCCGGGTTTTTGACGAAGTGCACGGCGAAGCCAGTGTTGTGCAGCGTTTTTTCCCCTGTCTTGGCCCCCATTTCTGTACGCTTGGAGCGTTTTCATGTCCATACGAAAACGGAGGTTTTTTCAGTCGTTTTCACGACTTTTTCCTCCATATCCCCTTTGACTCCCATTATTCAGAAGCGTAATCCCCGGCGCCAAGCCCTTCCCTTCCCCTGCTCCCTTTCTGCCTGCTGGACCTGACTATTTCCCTCCTCGACGGAGATCTCCACCAGGCATCGACCACAGCATTTGGGGGTAAGGAGGCGTGAAGGGGTTTGTGTGGGGCATGAGAAGAGAAAGAGGTGCTGTATTATTTATCATTTCATTTTGTGTGGCAGACGGTGATTTATCCTGTTCCCTGTGGGTGAAGTACGTGGAGAACATTGGTCCTGGCAGAAGGTCCCTGGAACGAACATCTGGGATCCCTTGTCTGTCTATCCCTTTTTTCCCGCCCCCTGTCCCTTGCCACTCTGTTGACCCATTGTAAATACTACTTTGTGGGTCGCGTAGAGGCGGGGTCAGAGGAACGGGGTAATCGTCGCTCCTGCATTGCACGGGCATAGTTGGGTAGGAAGCAACACCAGTAGTGTGTGAGTGAAGCTTGCGGTGATGCTGCTTGTGCTGTTCCAGTAGTGTGTGAGGGAAGCTTGTGCTGTTCCAGTAGTGTGTGAGAGAACCTTGTGCTGTTCCAGTAGTGTGTGAGAGAAGCTTGTGGTGATGCTGCTTGAGCTGTTCGATTAGTGTGTAGGTTAGTGTGTAGGTTAAGTTTGCAATGATGCTGCTTGTGTGTTCCAGATGTCTGCTTGTGCTGCTACAGTACTGTGTGAGTGAGAGAAGCTTGTGGTTATGCTGCTTTTACTTCACCTGCAGTGTGTGTGTGAAGCTTGCGATGCTGCTGTTTGTGCTGTTCCAGTAGTGTGTGAGGGAAGCTTGCAGTGATGCTGATGGTGTTCCTGCAGTGTGTGAGGGAAGCTTGAAGCTTGCAGTGATGCTGATGGTGTTCCTGCAGTGTGTCAGGGAAGCTTGCTGTGATGCTGATGGTGCTCTGGTTGCAGTCAGTAAGGGGAGCTTGGAGTGGTGCTTTTTGGCGCTATCTGTGGTAGGGAAGCGAATAGCAGAGTTGTGTATGCCGTCTGTGCTCCTATCCCCGTGCAGTGAGTCCCCTCTTTCGTCCCCTGGCAGACCGCGCGCGCTGCTGCATAGTGCTGCTCCGCGCACGCACCTCTTGTGACTGCATTTGCGACACCGCTTCCTCTTGCCTTTTCCAGGTCTCTGCCCTTCTGGCTCGGACGGCGGGCGCGTCCTGATCGGCCCAGGCAAGGCGTCAGTCCGCGCTTATCAGCCCTGGCCAGCTTTTACACACGAGCATCCTCTCTTCCAGGGAGGAGGGACCCATGGCCGTGAGGGGAGAGGAGGGGCGTGACGGGCAGGCTCAGGGGGCGTGAGGCATCTTTCCATCATGAAACCAGTGCGCACGAGGCTCGGTGAAGGCGTAGGCAGGGCTACCGTGCATTCCGTCGGCCTAAAAATAAAACACTTCGTGAGGTTTCACCCCTGGCTCTACTTATTCAATCCATACATGTATAATGGCGTAGGTGTCAGAGCCTCCACAGTTCTCTTTCGACCAATTCGGCTTCGTCTCCATTGGCTATAAAAAAAGGAAAAAAGGCCCCACACCGCAGCACTTAAGGAGGCAGCAGCACCATCCGGGCCAACCCTCTTTCTACGAGGCCAAGAAGAAATGCCTCGGAGAAAGCACCGCCATTTTCGCGATTCGGGGGCGTGTTTTTGGTGTTCTGAGTGACGGATGACGTCACAGTCGAAAGAACGCAAAAAAACACGCCCCCGAATTCGAAAGAGACGGGGCTTTATTAGAGTGACTCCCTTCTCCTCCAATGACTGGCCTCCGTTTAGGAAGCCAGCCAATGGAGGAGAATGGAGGAGAGAGGCGAGTTCAGGCCCCCATACTCCAAAACATTAAATCTTCGGGACTCCGCCCACTGCTTCGCAGTGCGACGGTCCCTCGACCTAAAAATGTTCTGTTCAAGCCAACTTATTTGGGGAGGTAGAAAAATGTAGAGCTGAAAAAGAAAATTGAGCCCCCGCTGAATATAACGCTCATAAAAAAATCTGCATCTCAGACACGCTGTCTGGGGCTAGGTGGAACATACATTTACCATCTTATATTCTTAATGTAAACTAAATAAGCCAACTTATTTTTCTCTATATGCAATTTTTTTTTCACAACAATTTTTTTTATTTTATAGATCAGGTAAAGCATAAATGCAGTCCTCCACAGTCAGGAGAGCCCTGCCAAAACATCAAAGCATGTATGAGCACGATGCAAACCCAATCAGAAACAACCCCACCCAGCCCCCTCCACCACCCACGACCACCCAACGATCCCTCTACCCATCCCTTATCCCTCCCTAACCCAGCGCACGTAATGACAGCCAGCCTCCAGTAACTGTTTGTATCAAGCAAGGAAACTAGCGTCTCCTCAGGCCTGGGGCCCATCTACCAAATCCACATCGTCATCAGGTTCCGCTGGAGGATCCAAAGTCAAACCCCTATATTTCGCCCACCTCTTCCATATCTTGTAATGTTTTCGGGGGCACCCTCTCGCCTCAAACACCGAGCGCTCTAGCCCCATACAATAATCCATCCCCGCTTTCCAAATGCTCAGCAGGGGGGCTCGATCACTCTTCCATGCTTGCGCCAAGTCCCGCTTGGCCACGACAAGGCCCAGCAGTAACAGGTGACGCTTGTAGGTGTTTCCCCCAACGCCCTCCAGCACATGGAGGAGGGCCAGACGATGAGTCCGGGGAAGATCCCAACCCAGTACCTCCGATAAGCAGCTCCATACCCCACCGCCAGAACCGGGTCAGACCAGCACAATACCACACCGTATGCAGCAGAGTACCCATCTCGGCTCCACAGCGCAAACACTCTGGGGACCCAATCAAACCCGCTTTCCACAGTCGCTCTCGCGTATTGTATAAGTGTGCAAAACAAATGGATCTCCTGCTGACAGGAAAAAAAGTCTCATTGAGCTGCTAATGAAGGCAAAGAGAGGCCCTTGATATGTTTCCTCCTCCTTCCTGACTTTGATTGTTTAACCCTTTAACCGCGGTGGAAATTCCGCCGCGGTGCAATTCCGCCGCGGTGCAGGCGAAATAAAAGGTGGGCGTGGTTCGGACAGCCCCCGGCCGTCCTCCGCACACGCCCACCGTAACGTCGGACGGCCCCTGTCCGTCCGACGCATCCAAGGGGTTAAGGTGTGCCTCCCAAGCCCCTCCACAATTCTTAGATTAACAGTTTTTATAAACTGTTAGAAGCCCATAAGATTTACACACTTTACAATTGTGAAAAGGAGGAACCAGGGTGCGGGTACTGCAATCTGTTTAATAAACGCATGGCAAATAAACAAGCTTTTTTGGTGAAACTAAATTGGCATGCTTGTATTTGAAGGCGTGGACTATAAAAGCCCCAGATGTTACAAGTAAACAAGCATTTACAATGCAATGGTCTTGGCATTTTTTAAAGGTAGAGCTATTGGCATTGTTGATGACTTTTTTTTTACATCATAAATAAATGGCATTGTCATTTACATTGCCAATAGCTTAATCGTTTGCATATGCGAGACCTATTGCATTAGCACCCACACACAGAGTAAGTAGGAGAGTAGTAGAGTGAGTAGTTGATAGTGAGTAGGAGAGAGTTATTAGTTAAGAGAGTATTAGAGAGCGAGTAGTACAAAGTGAAAGAGTGAGTAGTATATAGTGTGAGTAGTAAAGAGTCCTAGAGCCACACACATTTACATTCACACACAGCCCCCCCACACACACAGCCCCCCTCACACACACACAGAGCCCCCCACACACACAGAGCCTTCCCCCCACACACAGAGCCCCCCCACACACACAGAGCCACGCTCACACAGACAGAGACACCCACACAGAGCCACCTACAAAAAAAGCTACCCACACAGAGCTCCCCCACACACAGAGCCCCACACAAACACACAGAGAGCCCCACACACACAGAGCCCCCCCACACACACAGAGCCCCCCCCCACACACACACAGAGCCCCCCCCACACACACAGAGCCCCCCCCACATACACACAGAACCCCCCCCCACACACACACACAGAGGCCCCCCAATAAACACACACACACAGCCACACACAGGGAACAGAGACCAGAAAAAACAGATCACAACAAGGGAACAGAGGCAATTGAGCACAAGCAGGGAACAGAGGGCAGAAAAACAGATCACAACGAGCGATGATGCTGCTTGTGCTGTTCCAGCAGTGTGTGAGTGAAGATTGCAATGATGCTGCTTGTGCAGTTCCAGCAGTGTGTGAGTGAAGATTGCAATGATGCTGCTTGTGCTGCTACAGTAGTGTGTGTGTGAAGCTTGTGATGATGTTGCTTGTGCTGTTCCAGTAGTGTGTGAGTGAGAGAAGCTTGTGGAAATGCTGCATTTTACTTCACCTGCAGTGTGTGCGTGCAGCTTGTGATGCTGCTGCTTGTGTCATTCCAGTAGTGTGTGAGTGAAGCTTGCAATGCTGCTGCTTGTGCCATTCCCGCAGTGTGTGAGTGAAGCTTGCGGTGATGCTGCTTGAGCTGTTTGATTAGTGTGTGAGTGAAGCTTGCGGTGATGCTGCTTGTCTGTTCCAGAAGTGTGTGAGTGAAGCTTGAGGAGATGCTGCTTGTGCTGCTACAGTAGTGTGTGAGTGAAGCTTGCAGTGATGCTGCTTGTGCTGTTCCAGTAGTGTGTGAGTGAAGCTTGCGGTGATGCTGCTTGTGCTGTTCCAGTGGTGTGTGAGGGAAGCTTGTGCTGTTCCAGTAGTGTGTGAGGGAAGCTTGTGCTTTTACAGTAGTGTGTGAGAGAAGCTTGTGGTGATGCTGCTTGAGCTGTTCGATTAGTGTGTAGGTTAAGTTTGCAATGATGCTGCTTGTCTGTTCCAGAAGTGTGTGAGTGAAGCTTGCGGTGATGATGCTTGTGCTGTTCCAGTAGTGTGTGAGTGAAGCTTGCGATGTTGCTGCTTGTGCTGTTCCAGTAGTGTGTGAGTGAAGCTTGTGCTGTTCCAGTAGTGTGTGAGAGAAGCTTGTGGTGATGCTGCTTGAGCTGTTCGATTAGTGTGTAGGTTAAGTTTGCAAAGATGCTGCTTGTCTGTTCCAGAAGTGTGTGAGTGAAGCTTGCGGTGATGATGCTTGTGCTGTTCCAGTAGTGTGTGAGTGAAGCTTGCGGTGATGATGTTTGTGCTGTTCCAGTAGTGTGTGAGTGAAGCTTGCAGTGATGCTGCTTGTGCTGTTCCAGTAGTGTGTGAGTGAAGCTTGTGCTGTTCCAGTAGTGTGTGAGTGAAGCTTGCGGTGATGCTGCTTGTGCTGTTCCAGTAGTGTGTGAGTGAAGCTTGCGGTGATGCTGCTTGTGCTGTTCCAGTAGTGTGTGAGTGAAGCTTGTGCTGTTCCAGTAGTGTGTGAGAGAAGCTTGTGGTGATGCTGCTTGAGCTGTTCGATTAGTGTGTAGGTTAAGTTTGCAATGATGCTGCTTGTCTGTTCCAGAAGTGTGTGAGTGAAGCTTGCGGTGATGATGCTTGTGCTGTTCCAGTAGTGTGTGAGTGAAGCTTGCGATGTTGCTGCTTGTACTGTTCCAGTAGTATGTGAGTGAAGCTTGTGCTGTTCCAGGAGTGTGTGAGAGAAGCTTGTGGTGATGCTGCTTGAGCTGTTCGATTAGTGTGTAGGTTAAGTTTGCAAAGATGCTGCTTGTCTGTTCCAGAAGTGTGTGAGTGAAGCTTGAGGAGATGCTGCTTGTGCTGCTACAGTAGTGTGTGAGTGAAGCTTGCAGTGATGCTGCTTGTGCTGTTCCAGTAGTGTGTGAGTGAAGCTTGCGGTGATGCTGCTTGTGCTGTTCCAGTAGTGTGTGAAGGAAGCTTGTGCTGTTCCAGTAGTGTGTGAGAGAACCTTGTGCTGTTCCAGTAGTGTGTGAGAGAAGCTTGTGGTGATGCTGCTTGAGCTGTTCGATTAGTGTGTAGGTTAGTGTGTAGGTTAAGTTTGCAATGATGCTGCTTGTGTGTTCCAGATGTCTGCTTGTGCTGCTACAGTACTGTGTGAGTGAGAGAAGCTTGTGGTTATGCTGCTTTTACTTCACCTGCAGTGTGTGTGTGAAGCTTGCGATGCTGCTGTTTGTGCTGTCCAGTAGTGTGTGAGGGAAGCTTGCAGTGATGCTGATGGTGTTCCTGCAGTGTGTGAGGGAAGCTTGAAGCTTGCAGTGATGCTGATGGTGTTCCTGCAGTGTGTCAGGGAAGCTTGCTGTGATGCTGATGGTGCTCTGGTTGCAGTCAGTAAGGGGAGCTTGGAGTGGTGCTTTTTGGCACTATCTATGGTAGGGAAGCGAGTAGCAGAGTTGTGTATGCCGTCCCTGCTCCTATCCCCGTGCAGTGAGTCCCCTCGTTCGTCCCCTGGCAGACCGCGCGCGCTGCTGCATAGTGCTGCTCCGCGCACGCACCTCTTGTGACTGCATTTGCGACACCGCTTCCTCTTGCCTTTTCCAGGTCTCTGCCCTCCTGGCTCGGACGGCGGGCGCGTCCTGATCGGCCCAGGCAAGGCGTCAGTCCGCGCTTATCAGCCCTGGCCAGCTTTTACACACGAGCATCCTCTCTTCCAGGGAGGAGGGACCCATGGCCGTGAGGGGAGGGGCGTGACGGGCGGGCTCAGGGGGCGTGAGGCATCTTTCCATCATGAAACCAGTGCGCACGAGGCTCGGTGAAGGCGTAGGCAGGGCCACCGTGCATTCCGTCGGCCTAAAAATAAAACAGTTCGTGAGGTTTCACCCCCGGCTCTACTTATTGAATCCATACATGTATAATGGCGTAGGTGTCAGAGCCTCCACAGTTCTCTTTCGACCAATTCCGCTTCGTCTCCATTGGCTATAAAAAAAGGAACAAAGGCCCCACACCGAAGCACTTAAGGAGGCAGCAGCACCATCCGGGCCAACCATCTTTCTACGAGGCCAAGAAGAAATGCCTCGGAGAAAGCACCGCCATTTTCGCGATTCGGGGGCGTGTTTTTGGTGTTCTGAGTGACGGATGACGTCACAGTCGAAAGAACGCAAAAAAACACGCCCCCGAATTCGAAAGAGACGGGGCTTTATTAGAGTGACTCCCTTCTCCTCCAATGGCTGGCCTCCGTTTAGGAAGCCAGCCAATGGAGGAGAATGGAGGAGAGAGGCGGGTTCAAGCCCCCATACTCCAAAACAATAAATCTTCGGGACTCCGCCCACTGCTTCGCAGTGCGACGGTCCCTCGACCTAAAAATGTTCTGTTCAAGCCAACTTATTTGGGTAGGTAGAAAAATGTAGAGATGAAAAAGAAAATTGAGCCCCCGCTGAATATAACGCTCATAAAAAAATCTGCATCTCAGACACGCTGTCTGGGGCTAGGTGGAACATACATTTACCATCTTATATTCTTCATGTAAACTAAATAAGCCAACTTATTTTTCTCTATATGCAATTTTTTTTTTCACAACAAAACTTTTTATTTTATAGATCAGGTAAAGCATAAATGCAGTCCTCCACAGTCAGGAGAGCCCTGCCAAAACATCAAAGCATGTATAAGCACGATGCAAACCCAATCAGAAACAACACCACCCACGACCACCCAACGATCCCTCTACCCATCCCTTATCCCTCCCTAACCCAGCGCACGTAATTACAGCCAGCCTCCAGTAACTGTTTGTATCAAGCAAGGAAACTAGCGTCTCCTCAGGCCTGGGGCCCATCTACCAAATCCACATCGTCATCAGGTTCCGCTGGAGGATCCAAAGTCAAACCCCTATATTCCGCCCACCTCTTCCATATCTTGTAATGTTTTCGGGGGCACCCTCTCTCCTCAAACACCGGGCGCTCTAGCCCCATACAATAATCCATCCCCGCTTTCCAAATGCTCAGCAGGGGGGTTCGATCACTCTTCCATGCTTGCGCCAAGTCCCGCTTGGCCACGACAAGGCCCAGCAGTAACAGGTGACGCTTGTAGGTGTTTCCCCCAACGCCCTCCAGCACATGGAGGAGGGCCAGACGATGAGTCCGGGGAAGATCCCAACCCAGTACCTCCGATAAGCAGCTCCATACCCCCCGCCAGAACCGGGTCAGACCAGCACAAGACCACACCGTATGCAGCAGAGTACCCATCCCGGCTCCACAGCGCAAAAACTCTGGGGACCCAATCAAACCCGCTTTCCACAGTCGCTCTCGCGTATTGTAGAAGTGTGAAAAACAAATGGATCTCCTGCTGACAGGAAAAGAGCTCTCATTGAGCTGCTAATGGAGGCAAAGAGAGGCCCTTGATATGTTTCCTCCTCCTTCCTGACTTTGATTGTTTAACCCTTTAACCGCGGCGGAAATTCCGCCGCGGTGCGGGCGATATAAAAGGTGGGCGTGGTTCGGACGGCCCCCGGCCGTCCTCCGCACACGCCCACCGTAACGTCGGACGGCCCCTGTCCGTCCGACGCATCGAAGGGGTTAAGGTGTGCCTCCCAAGCCCCTCCACAATTCTTAGATTAACAGTTTTTTTAAACTGTTAGAAGCCCATAAGATTTACACACTTTACAATTGTGAAAAGGAGGAACCAGTGTGCGGGTACTGCAATCTGTTTAATAAACGCATGGCAAATAAACAAGCTTTTTTGGTGAAACTAAATTGGCATGCTTGTATTTGAAGGCGTGGACTATAAAAGCCCCAGATGTTACAAGTAAACAAGCATTTACAATGCAATGGTCTTGGCATTATTGAAGGTAGAGCTATTGGCATTGTTGATGACTTTTTTTTTACATCATAAATAAATGGCATTGTCATTTACATTGCCAATAGCTTAATCGTTTGCATATGCGAGACCTATTGCATTAGCACCCACACACAGAGTAAGTAGGAGAGTAATATAGTGAGTAGTTGATAGTGAGTAGGAGAGAGTTATTAGTTAAGAGAGTATTAGAGAGCGAGTAGTACAAAGTGAAAGAGTGAGTAGTATATAGTGTGAGAAGTAAAGAGTCCTAGAGCCACACACATTTACATTCACACACACAGCCCCCCTCACACACACACAGAGCCCCCCCACACACACAGAGCCTCCCCCACACACACAGAGCCCCCCCCACACACACAGAGCCACCCTCACACAGACAGAGACACCCACACAGAGCCACCTACAAAAAAAGCTACCCACACAGAGCTCCCCCACACACAGAGCCCCACACAAACACACAGAGAGCCCCCCACACACAGAGCCCCCCCACACACACAGAGCCCCCCCCCACACACACACAGAGCCCCCCACATACACACAGAGCCCCCCCCACACACACACACAGAGGCCCCCCAATAAACACACACACACAGCCACACACAGGGAACAGAGGCCAGAAAAAACAGATCACAACAAGGGAACAGAGGCAATTGAGCACAAGCAGGGAACAGAGGGCAGAAAAACAGATCACAACGAGCAATGATGATGCTTGTGCTGTTCCAGCAGTGTGTGAGTGAAGATTGCAATGATGCTGCTTGTGCAGTTCCAGCAGTGTGTGAGTGAAGATTGCAATGATGGTGCTTGTGCTGCTACAGTAGTGTGTGTGTGAAGCTTGTGATGATGTTGCTTGTGCTGTTCCAGTAGTGTGTGAGTGAGAGAAGCTTGTGGAAATGCTGCATTTTAATTCACCTGCAGTGTGTAAGTGCAGCTTGTGATGCTGCTGCTTGTGTCATTCCAGTAGTGTGTGAGTGAAGCTTGCAATGCTGCTGCTTGTGCCATTCCCGCACTGTGTGAGTGAAGCTTGCGGTGATGCTGCTTGAGCTGTTTGATTAGTGTGTGAGTGAAGCTTGCGGTGATGCTGCTTGTCTGTTCCAGAAGTGTGTGAGTGAAGCTTGAGGAGATGCTGCTTGTGCTGCTACAGTAGTGTGTGAGTGAAGCTTGCAGTGATGCTGCTTGTGCTATTCCAGTAGTGTGTGATTGAAGCTTGCGGTGATGCTGCTTGTGCTGTTCCAGTAGTGTGTGAGGGAAGCTTGTGCTGTTCCAGTAGTGTGTGAGGGAAGCTTGTGCTGTTACAGTAGTGTGTGAGAGAAGCTTGTGGTGATGCTGCTTGAGCTGTTCGATTAGTGTGTAGGTTAAGTTTGCAAAGATGCTGCTTGTCTGTTCCAGAAGTGTGTGAGTGAAGCTTGCGGTGATGATGCTTGTGCTGTTCCAGTAGTGTGTGAGTGAAGCTTGCGGTGATGCTGCTTGTGCTGTTCCAGTAGTGTGTGAGTGAAGCTTGTGCTGTTCCAGTAGTGTGTGAGTGAAGCTTGCGGTGATGCTGCTTGTGCTGTTCCAGTAGTGTGTGAGTGAAGCTTGCGGTGATGCTGCTTGTGCTGTTCCAGTAGTGTGTGAGTGAAGCTTGTGCTGTTCCAGTAGTGTGTGAGAGAAGCTTGTGGTGATGCTGCTTGAGCTGTTCGATTAGTGTGTAGGTTAAGTTTGCAATGATGCTGCTTGTCTGTTCCAGAAGTGTGTGAGTGAAGCTTGCGGTGATGATGCTTGTGCTGTTCCAGTAGTGTGTGAGTGAAGCTTGTGATGTTGCTGCTTGTGCTGTTCCAGTAGTGTGTGAGTGAAGCTTGTGCTGTTCCAGTAGTGTGTGAGAGAAGCTTGTGGTGATGCTGCTTGAGCTGTTCGATTAGTGTGTAGGTTAAGTTTGCAAAGATGCTGCTTGTCTGTTCCAGAAGTGTGTGAGTGAAGCTTGAGGAGATGCTGCTTGTGCTGCTACAGTAGTGTGTGAGTGAAGCTTGCAGTGATGCTGCTTGTGCTGTTCCAGTAGTGTGTGAGTGAAGCTTGCGGTGATGCTGCTTGTGCTGTTCCAGTAGTGTGTGAAGGAAGCTTGTGCTGTTCCAGTAGTGTGTGAGAGAACCTTGTGCTGTTCCAGTAGTGTGTGAGAGAAGCTTGTGGTGATGCTGCTTGAGCTGTTCGATTAGTGTGTAGGTTAGTGTGTAGGTTAAGTTTGCAATGATGCTGCTTGTGTGTTCCAGATGTCTGCTTGTGCTGCTACAGTACTGTGTGAGTGAGAGAAGCTTGTGGTTATGCTGCTTTTACTTCACCTGCAGTGTGTGTGTGAAGCTTGCGATGCTGCTGTTTGTGCTGTTCCAGTAGTGTGTGAGGGAAGCTTTCAGTGATGCTGATGGTGTTCCTGCAGTGTGTGAGGGAAGCTTGAAGCTTGCAGTGATGCTGATGGTGTTCCTGCAGTGTGTCAGGGAAGCTTGCAGTGATGCTGATGGTGCTCTGGTTGCAGTCAGTAAGGGGAGCTTGGAGTGGTGCTTTTTGGCACTATCTGTGGTAGGGAAGCGAGTAGCAGAGTTGTGTATGCCGTCCCTGCTCCTATCCCCGTGCAGTGAGTCCCCTCGTTCGTCCCCTGGCAGACCGCGCGCGCTGCTGCATAGTGCTGCTCCGCGCACGCACCTCTTGTGACTGCATTTGCGACACCGCTTCCTCTTGCCTTTTCCAGGTCTCTGCCCTCCTGGCTCGGACGGCGGGCGCGTCCTGATCGGCCCAGGCAAGGCGTCAGTCCGCGCTTATCAGCCCTGGCCAGCTTTTACACACGAGCATCCTCTCTTCCAGGGAGAAGGGACCCATGGCCGTGAGGGGAGGGGTGGGCGTGACGGGCGGGCTCAGGGGGCGTGAGGCATCTTTCCATCATGAAACCAGTGCGCACGAGGCTCGGTGAAGGCGTAGGCAGGGCCACCGTGCATTCCGTCGGCCTAAAAATAAAACACTTCGTGAGGTTTCACCCCCGGCTCTACTTATTCAATCCATACATGTATAATGGCGTAGGTGTCAGAGCCTCCACAGTTCTCTTTCGACCAATTCGGCTTCGTCTCCATTGGCTATAAAAAAAGCAACAAAGGCCCCACACCGCAGCACTTAAGGAGGTAGACAGCTTGTTCCTGGGAGAGAGTGAGCAACACGGACCTTCTGTGGCTTGATTACTTCATTCAGAAAACGGGCCAACTTTAACTGCCGGCCTGAACTGAGGCCAGTGACCGGCCGCTTCCCTCCCTGTGGTCTGCATAGCCAGACCTACACGCGCAAAATAATGTGAGCCGCCCTGATACCTGCAAGCTTTTGAAGCCTGACACCACGCCTTAAGTCCTGCTCTGCGCCTATTGCAGGTGTGAACACGACATACCTACGCCACGGCAACCTTTGTGCCCGCGTGCAGAATCTGTTTCCCAGTCCCTGTCCTGAAGAGAACCTTGAATACTTAGGTTCGAAACGCGTCGACAATACCACCCTGTGGCTACAACAAAGGGTGCCGCTAGGATGTAAATCATACCACCACTCTGTATCCTAGCCTTGCAACCCTATTTAACATTACACCACAGGCTTTCGTTGACAGGCAGGCTTGTTTTTGATCTCAACCCCGCCTGTCACTTGGTTTTTTCAATCTCTAGGACTGGTTCCCGTTTGTTCGCTTATGGATTAATCTCTGCACTGTATATAATTGCAATTTATTTGAATTATTATACATTTGTGATTGTCTTTTGGTGTGTCTAACCAATCTTTTGTTTGATTCTTTGTTGTAAATTTGTAAATGTGTGCATTTGTAGATACTGTATATATGAACCTTTTGAATTGACAGTGGTTTTGTTTGTGCTTGGGTTTCAAAAAATTGCTGATAAATGTAAAAAAGAAAAATAAACTTGTTTGGAAAATTAAATCCAGTGGTCACACGGTACAGATTGACTGTGTGTCTGGTGAATTGTTTCACGAATAATCCTGTCCAGCCACCCTGTTCTGTTTTTCCTATTGTTGAGATCCGGGTTGGTCAGATGTAGGATCCAATACCTTTACTGTTTCACAGCACTTAAGGAGGCAGCAGCACCATCCGGGCCAACCATCTTTCTACGAGGCCAAGAAGAAATGCCTCGGAGAAAGCACCGCCATTTTTGCGATTCGGGGGCGTGTTTTTGGTGTTCTGAGTGACGGATGACGTCACAGTCGAAAGAACGCAAAAAAACACGCCCCCGAATTCGAAAGAGACGGGTCTTTATTAGAGTGACTCCCTTCTCCTCCAATGGCTGGCCTCCGTTTAGGAAGCCAGCCAATGGAGGAGAATGGAGGAGAGAGGCGGTTTCAAGCCCCCATACTCCAAAACATTAAATCTTCGGGACTCCGCCCACTGCTTCGCAGTGCGACGGTCCCTCGACCTAAAAATTTTCTGTTCAAGCCAACTTATTTGGGGAGGTAGAAAAATGTAGAGATGAAAAAGAAAATTGAGCCCCCGCTGAATATAACGCTCATAAAAAAATCTGCATCTCAGACACGCTGTCTGGGGCTAGGTGGAACATACATTTACCATCTTATATTCTTAATGTAAACTAAATAAGCCAACTTATTTTTCTCTATATGCAAATTTTTTTTTTCACAACAAATTTTTTTATTTTATAGATCAGGTAAAGCATAAATGCAGTCCTCCACAGTCAGGAGAGCCCTGCCAAAACATCAAGGCATGTATGAGCACGATGCAAACCCAATCAGAAACAACCCCACCCAGCCCCCTCCACCACCCACGACCACCCAACGATCCCTCTACCCATCCCTTATCCCTCCCTAACCCAGCGCACGTAATTACAGCCAGCCTCCAGTAACTGTTTGTATCAAGCAAGGAAACTAGCGTCTCCTCAGGCCTGGGGCCCATCTACCAAATCCACATCGTCATCAGGTTCCGCTGGAGGATCCAAAGTCAAACCCCTATATTCCGCCCACCTCTTCCATATCTTGTAATGTTTTCGGGGGCACCCTCTCGCCTCAAACACCGGGCGCTCTAGCCCCATACAATAATCCATCCCCGCTTTCCAAATGCTCAGCAGGGGGGTTCGATCACTCATCCATGCTTGCGCCAAGTCCCGCTTGGCCACGACAAGGCCCAGCAGTAACAGGTGACGCTTGTAGGTGTTTCCCCCAACGCCCTCCAGCACATGGAGGAGGACCAGACGATGAGTCCGGGGAAGATCCCAACCCAGTACCTCCGATAAGCAGCTCCATACCCCCCGCCAGAACCGGGTCAGAGCAGCACAAGACCACACCGTATGCAGCAGAGTACCCATCCCGGCTCCACAGCGCAAACACTCTGGGGACCCAATCAAACCCGCTTTCCACAGTCGCTCTCGCTTTTTGTAGAAGTGTGCAAAACAAATGGATCTCCTGCTGACAGGAAAAGAGCTCTCATTGAGCTGCTAATGAAGGCAAAGAGAGGCCCTTGATATGTTTCCTCCTCCTTCCTGACTTTGATTGTTTAACCCTTTTGCCGCGGTGCGGGCGAAATAAAAGGTGGGCGTGGTTCGGACGGCCCCTGGCCGTCCTCCGCACATGCCCACCGTAACGTCGGACGGCCCCTGTCCGTCTGACGCATCCAAGGGGTTAAGGTGTGCCTCCCGAGCCCCTCCACAATTCTTAGATTAACAGTTTTTTTAAACTGTTAGAAGCCCATAAGATTTACACACTTTACAATTGTGAAAAGGAGGAACCAGTGTGCGGGTACTGCAATCTGTTTAATAAACGCATGGCAAATAAACAAGCTTTTTGGTGAAACTAAATTGGCATGCTGGTATTTGAAGGCGTGTACTATAAAAGCCCCAGATGTTACAAGTAAACAAGCATTTACAATGCAATGGTCTTGGCATTATTAAAGGTAGAGCTATTGGCATTGTTGATGACTTTTTTTTTACATCATAAATAAATGGCATAGTCATTTACATTGCCAATAGCTTAATCGTTTGCATATGCGAGACCTATTGCATTAGCACCCACACACAAAGTAGGAGAGTAGTAGGGTGAGTAGTTGATAGTGAGTAGGAGAGAGTTATTAGTTAAGAGAGTATTAGAGAGCGAGTAGTACAAAGTGAAAGAGTGAGTAGTATATAGTGTGAGTAGTAAAGAGTCCTAGAGCCACACACATTTACATTCACACACACAGCCCCCCCATACACACAGCCCCCCTCACACACACAGAGAGCCCCCACACACACAGAGCCTCCCCCACACACACAGAGCCCCCCCACACACAGAGCCACCCTCACACAGACAGAGACACCCACACAGAGCCACCTACAAAAAAATCTACCCACACAGAGCTCCCCCACACACAGAGCCCCACACAAACACACAGAGAGCCCCCCACACACAGAGCCCCCCACACACACAGAGCCCCCCCATACACACACACAGAGCCCCCCCACATACACACAGAGCCCCCCCCCACACACACACAGAGGCCCCCCAACAAACACACACACACAGCCACACACAGGGAACAGAGGCCAGAAAAAACAGATCACAACAAGGGAACAGAGGCAATTGAGCACAAGCAGGGAACAGAGGGCAGAAAAACAGATCACAACGAGCAATGATGCTGCTTGTGCTGTTCCAGCAGTGTGTGAGTGAAGATTGCAATGATGCTGCTTGTGCAGTTCCAGCAGTGTGTGAGTGAAGATTGCAATGATGCTGCTTGTGCTGCTACAGTAGTGTGTGTGAAGCTTGTGATGATGTTGCTTGTGCTGTTTCAGTAGTGTGTGAGTGAGAGAAGCTTGTGGAAATGCTGCATTTTACTTCACCTGCAGTGTGTGCGTGCAGCTTGTGATGCTGCTGCTTGTGTCATTCCAGTAGTGTGTGAGTGAATCTTGCAATGCTGCTGCTTGTGCCATTTCTGCAGTATGTGAGTGAAGCTTGCGGTGATGCTGCTTGAGCTGTTTGATTAGTGTGTGAGTGAAGCTTGCGGTGATGCTGCTTGTCTGTTCCAGAAGTGTGTGAGTGAAGCTTGAGGAGATGCTGCTTGTGCTGCTACAGTAGTGTGTGAGTGAAGCTTGCAGTGATGCTGCTTGTGCTGTTCCAGTAGTGTGTGAGTGAAGCTTGCGGTGATGCTGCTTGTGCTGTTCCAGTAGTGTGTGAGGGAAGCTTGTGCTGTTCCAGTAGTGTGTGAGGGAAGCTTGTGCTGTTCCAGTAGTGTGTGAGAGAAGCTTGTGGTGATGCTGCTTGAGCTGTACGATTAGTGTGTAGGTTAAGTTTGCAATGATGCTGCTTGTCTGTTCCAGAAGTGTGTGAGTGAAGCTTGCGGTGATGATGCTTGTGCTGTTCCAGTAGTGTGTGAGTGAAGCTTGCGATGTTGCTGCTTGTGCTGTTCCAGTAGTGTGTGAGTGAAGCTTGTGCTGGTCCAGTAGTGTTTGAGAGAAGCTTGTGGTGATGCTGCTTGAGCTGTTCGATTTAGTGTGTAGGTTAAGTTTGCAAAGATGCTGCTTGTCTGTTCCAGAAGTGTGTGAGTGAAGCTTGCGGTGATGATGCTTGTGCTGTTCCAGTAGTGTGTGAGTGAAGCTTGCGGTGATGATGCTTGTGCTGTTCCAGTAGTGTGTGAGTGAAGCTTGCGGTGATGCTGCTTGCGTTGTTCCAGTAGTGTGTGAGTGAAGCTTGTGCTGTTCCAGTAGTGTGTGAGTGAAGCTTGCGGTGATGCTGCTTGTGCTGTTCCAGTAGTGTGTGAGTGAAGCTTGCGGTGATGCTGCTTGTGCTGTTCCAGTAGTGTGTGAGTTAAGCTTGTGCTGTTCCAGTAGTGTGTGAGAGAAGCTTGTGGTGATGCTGCTTGAGCTGTTCGATTAGTGTGTAGGTTAAGTTTGCAAAGATGCTGCTTGTCTGTTCCAGAAGTGTGTGAGTGAAGCTTGAGGAGATGCTGCTTGTGCTGCTACAGTAGTGTGTGAGTGAAGCTTGCAGTGATGCTGCTTGTGCTGTTCCAGTAGTTTGTGAGTGAAGCTTGCGGTGATGCTGCTTGTGCTGTTCCAGTAGTGTGTGAAGGAAGCTTGTGCTGTTCCAGTAGTGTGTGAGAGAACCTTGTGCTGTTCCAGTAGTGTGTGAGAGAAGCTTGTGGTGATGCTGCTTGAGCTGTTCGATTAGTGTGTAGGTTAGTGTGTAGGTTAAGTTTGCAATGATGCTGCTTGTCTGTTCCAGATGTCTACTTGTGCTGCTACAGTACTGTGTGAGTGAGAGAAGCTTGTGGTTATGCTGCTTTTACTTCACCTGCAGTGTGTGTGTGAAGCTTGCGATGCTGCTGTTTGTGCTTTTCCTGTAGTGTGTGAGGGAAGCTTGCAGTGATGCTGATGGTGTTCCTGCAGTGTGTGAGGGAAGCTTGAAGCTTGCAGTGATGCTGATGGTGTACCTGAAGTGTGTCAGGGAAGCTTGCAGTGATGCTGATGGTGCTCTGGTTGCAGTCAGTAAGGGGAGCTTGGAGTGGTGCTTTTTGGCGCTATCTGTGGTAGGGAAGCGAGTAGCAGAGTTGTGTATGCCGTCCCTGCTCCTATCCCCGTTCAGTGAGTCCCCTCGTTCGTCCCCTGGCAGACCGCGCGCGCTTCTGCATAGTGCTGCTCCGCGCACGCACCTCTTGTGACTGCATTTGCGACACCGCTTCCTCTTGCCTTTTCCAGGTCTCTGCCCTCCTGGCTCAGACGGCGGGCGCGTCCTGATCGGCCCAGGCAAGGCGTCAGTCCGCGCTTATCAGCCCTGGCCAGCTTTTGCACACGAGCATCCTCTCTTCCAGGGAGGAGGGACCCATGGCCGTGAGGGGAGGGGAGGGGCGTGACGGGCGGGCTCAGGGGGCGTGAGGCATCTTTCCATCATGAAACCAGTGCGCACGAGGCTCGGTGAAGGCGTAGGCAGGGCCACCGTGCATTCCGTCGGCCTAAAAATAAAACACTTCGTGAGGTTTCACCCCCGGCTCTACTTATTCAATCCATACATGTATAATGGCGTAGGTGTCAGAGCCTCCACAGTTCTCTTTCGACCAATTCGGCTTCGTCTCCATTGGCTATAAAAAAAGGAACAAAGGCCCCACACCGCAGCACTTAAGGAGGCAGCAGCACCATCCGGGCCAACCATCTTTCTACGAGGCCAAGAAGAAATGCCTCGGAGAAAGCACCGCCATTTTCGCGATTCGGGGGCGTGTTTTTGGTGTTCTGAGTGACGGATGACGTCACAGTCGAAAGAACGCAAAAAAACACGCCCCCGAATTCGAAAGAGACGGGGCTTTATTAGAGTGACTCCCTTCTCCTCCAATGGCTGGCCTCCGTTTAGGAAGCCAGCCAATGGAGGAGAATGGAGGAGAGAGGCGGGTTCAAGCCCCCATACTCCAAAACATTAAATCTTCGGGACTCCGCCCACTGCTTCGCAGTGCGACGGTCCCTCGACCTAAAAATGTTCTGTTCAAGCCAACTTATTTGGGGAGGTAGAAAAATGTAGAGATGAAAAAGAAAATTGAGCCCCCGCTGAATATAACGCTCATAAAAAAATCTGCATCTCAGACACGCTGTCTGGGGCTAGGTGGAACATACATTTACCATCTTATATTCTTAATGTAAACTAAATAAGCCAACTTATTTTTCTCTATATGCAAATTTTTTTTTTCACAACAAAATTTTTTATTTTATAGATCAAGGAAAGCATAAATGCAGTCCTCCACAGTCAGGAGAGCCCTGCCAAAACATCAAAGCATGTATGAGCACGATGCAAACCCAATCAGAAACAACCCCAGCCAGCCCCCTCCACCACCCACGACCACCCAACGATCCCTCTACCCACCCCTTATCCCTCCCTAACCCAACGCACGTAATTACAGCCAGCCTCCAGTAACTGTTTGTATCAAGCAAGGAAACTAGCGTCTCCTCAGGCCTGGGGCCCATCTACCAAATCCACATCGTCATCAGGTTCCGCTGGAGGATCCAAAGTCAAACCCCTATATTCCGCCCACCTCTTCCATATCTTGTAATGTTTTCGGGGGCACCCTCTCGCCTCAAACACCGGGCGCTCTAGCCCCATACAATAATCCATCCCCGCTTTCCAAATGCTCAGCGGGGGGGGGGCTCAATCACTCTTCCATGCTTGCGCCAAGTCCCGCTTGGCCACGACAAGGCCCAGCAGTAACAGGTGACGCTTGTAGGTGTTTCCCCCAACGCCCTCCAGCACATGGAGGAGGGCCAGACGATGAGTCCGGGGAAGATCCCAACCCAGTACCTCCGATAAGCAACTCCATACCCCCCGCCAAAACCGGGTCAGACCAGCACAAGACCACACCGTATGCGGCAGAGTACCCATCTCGGCTCCACAGCGCAAACACTCTGGGGACCCAATCAAACTCGCTTTCCACAGTCGCTCTCGCGTATTGTAGGCCCTATGTAGATACTTGAATTGCACTAGTCTTAGGCGCACCTGGATTGCAGTCCCTCGCGGGGACTCCAAGGCCTCTCTCCAATCGTCTTCATCCAATGGGCCAATGTCCCTTTCCCAGGCCTCCTTCAAGGTAAGTAAGGGGGAGGAACAATGAGTGACTAGGGTTTGATAAATACGGGACACCTTCTTGTCTCCAAGGTCTCCCATGAAAACCTTCGCCTCCAGAGGGCTAAACTCCGGCAACGACTCCAGGCCCAGCAAGCTGGGTCCAAGTGCGTGGCGGAACTGTAGATATTTTAAAAAATTGAGTGTTGGGCATATGGAACTCGTCTTTAAGCTCCTGGAACGATTTGAGGGCCACGCCGGATACGACGTCTCCTAGCGAAGAGATCCCTATAGAATCCCATCCGCCGAACCCCGGCAGCGATGCTAATGCGGGGAGTCGCCCGTTATTCCACAACGGATTCTCCGCCGTCAGTCTGCCCCACCAGCCCATGTGACGCAGCGCCTGTCGCCATATCGTAAACACCACTTGCGTGGCTCGGAGCAACCGCCTCCGCAATCTGGCCGAGTACAAGATCATATGCAATGTGTGAACACCCATCAGTGAGCGCTCTAAGGCGTATGCTGGGTCTCCCCTATCTCCGTACCACCATTCATTCAGCACTAACAAATGGGAGGCTTGGTAGTATGGCAGTACGTCCGATGTTGCAAGACCACCACAGTATGTAGACAGGAAACATGTACGCAGCGCCACCCTGGCGGCACCCCCAGCCCACAAAAAGCGTCCCAGTACCGAATTAACCTGCCGGAACCACTGGGGTGCAACTGGATGCGGGTGGTTCTGCAGCTGATACAAAAGGCGTGGGAGCGCAACCATTTTAAAAATCGCAGACCTACCGAATATAGTAAGAGGCATCCGGGACCACGTTCTAATATCCGACTGAACTCTGTCCCAAACTGGCACCAAGTTGCGCTCCCAAGAGATCGTCACAGACTCGGACAGGAACACACCGAGGTACAACAGGCCTCCGACCGCCATCTGTAAGGGCGAAGCCCGGGAACCCGCTGACGCCCCATCTCCCAGCACCCACAAGGTGGACTTACGCGGGTTAAGGCATAGACCCGAAACCTCGCCGAATATGCGCATAATTTCCAACACCCGCGGGCCCGACCTATCCAGGTCCGTAAGGAAGAAGAGGACGTCATCCGCATAAAGTGCGATCCTGTCGGTAAGTCCCCCACTCCACCTGAAGCCCCGCAGCTGCGCATCAATTCGCACCCAAGAGGCCAGTGGTTCCATTGCTAGCGCAAATAAGTACGGGGACAGCGGGCAGCCCTGGCGGGTCCCCCGACCGATAGGAAACTTCCCGGAAACCGCCCCGGAGACCCGCACGGCCGCCGTAATGTCGGTGTATAGTAGCTTAACATATGAGAGAAACACAGGACCTAGGTTAAGACGGGGCAGAAGCGCAAACAAGTAGGCCCAGCTCACTGAGTCAAACGCCCTATTGATATCCGCCAGGAGCAGGGCAGCCTGCTCTCCCGTGGCCCCCATCGCATCCACAGCTGTCTGTGCCCGTCTGATGTTGTGCCGCATCGCCCTCTGTGGCATGAAGCCGGCCTGGTCCGGGTGAACCAGGTCCGCCACGTAGGGGAGAAGCCGGTTTGCCAACGCCTTTGCTAGTAGTTTAGCCTCAATGTTAAGCAAAGATATAGGGCGATACGAATCATGTCGAGCAGGCGGCCTACCCGGTTTCTGGAACACCACAACTTCGGCGTGTCGCCAGTCTGCTGGCAGCCGACCCAGCTCCCTCGCTGCCCCCAAAACACAGCCCTGTAGTGGGTCCCCAATTGGAGCTGGAATTTCTTGTAGAATTCGCATGGGAAGCCACTCGGCCCGGGTGCCTTTCCGGCATTAAGCTGTGCCAACGCAGCTCCCAGCTCCTCCACTGTAATGGGGAGGTCCAATGCCGCACGCGTCTCATCGGAGACGGCCCTCGGGGGCAGGTCAGCAATAAACGTATCTACCGCATCGACCGGGAGGCAATCTTGCGGCGCATATTGTTCTGCATAATACCGAGCAAAGCTAGCCGGCAGCTCCACCGGGTCCGTCACCGTAATGCCAGAACCATCTGTGAGTCCCGGCAGTGTACTCGGCTGCATAGTATTCTGACACAGCCTATGGAGCATAGTGCACAACTTGTCTCCCCACTGGTAAATCCTACTGCGCGTGGCCAGCCATGCCTGTCGGGCCTCATCTAATAGTACGGACGCATAGGACTTTTGCGCCTGTAGGAGTAACCGCACCGCCACACCGTCCCCTTCCCCCTGGCACCGCCGCTCAAGGACCTCCGCGTGCGCCGCCGTTGCAACTATGGCTTCCTTGCGTCGACGACGAGCCGCCGCACACCACGCTATGTCTACTCCCCGCAACGTGGGCTTCATGGCCTCCCAGACGATTGTCACATCTGCATCCGCGCCAAAGTTCTCCTGCCAATATTGGGCTATCGCCCCCCGCATATGATGTACATAATCAGCCTGCTGAAGATGCCACGAGGACATTCGCCACCGAAACGGCTGCCTCCTGCTGTGCAATTCAATATCCACAGCCACTGGGGAATGGTCGGACAGCCCCCTAGGCAGGATAGCTGCCCCTCGCACTCTACTCAAATACGCACCGGGCACAAACACACAATCCAGACGCGAAAAGGAGCCATGCACAGCTGAAACATAGGTATACTCTCGGGCCGCAGCATGCAAGTGTCTACCCAGCCCAGCCCTTCCACCATCGCACTCAACCGGGTGGGGGTAGCAACTTTTAGTGTCTCCTGCAGCCTCCAACGGTCCAGACTCGCATCCAGCACATCGTTCCAATCACCTCCCATCACCGCCAGGGACTCCGGGATTTCCGCCCACACCGCAAACAGCCTCTCAGCCAGGGACCACTGCAAAGGGGGAGGGGCATATACACTCCCAAACACAACAGGTTCCATACCCACCATCCCTTTCACAAAGATGTACCGACCCTGCGGGATTGGAGCATGTGTGACAGGCATCAACATTTTATTTTTGGCAGTTTTACAAAACTCCGAATCGAGTTTCTGCATGCAGGAATCGGGAGGTGGAAGACCAGCCTTGAAATCGGTATTCTCCCGCCTGAATCTGGAGTGTTGGCATGTATGCATAATCCACTTGATCTATCTGGCCATGATAGCAGTGGACACCAAGTTAAAAGTTTTAACATACAAAATCAACAATTATTTCACCCCATTGGGCTTAAACTCTCTCATAGTATCAATACGCTCTCTCAAACATGCAACCAAACATAATCTGTATTGTCTGGGAATGTCTGGTGAGAGATTGATCTTGTAGCTGTCTTGGTTCTTCTAGCGATCACAAAATAACTCCCTCCAGAGTAAAAATCTTTCCATCCACATCAAGAGCCTTAACATCCGACACTCTTTGGCAAGATAGAAGGCAGATCAAGATAGTCAACTTAGCTGGCAATTGTTTTCTTGTCAAGTCAGCATTTGCTGCCCACCTCTCCAAAAATCTTAAAAACTAAATTAACTTCCCGAAAAAGGTGTAATTAGGCTAAGGAGGTGTAGAGAGTCTGACACCTTTCAATAGTTTCTTAATCAAAGCATGTTCCCCTATTGATAGATTAGCTACACGGAGATGACCTGCTGATACAGCTCATTTAAAGGTATCAACTGTTCGATATGCAAGGCCTGTAGCTGCCAGAACATCTAAGAAATGTTCTACTTGAATCACATCTCCCTGAAGGGATCCAAATCCTGTTCCAGGAACCAACCAGACTATTTGGACCAGGCAGAAGTATATTTTTTCTTTGTACTATCAGTCCAAGCTTGGTCAATAAAGAAGAAAGAGTCTGACGAAAGTCTAGGGAATTTATCTGTTGATGTGCTTGAGCTGTCAACCTTGGAATCATCTCAAAGAATGGAAACACATACAGTTTATAGCCTGACCAATCCTGTAGGAATGCTACTGTTGCTGGGGCATCTGGATCTGGGTGCCAGCTGTAAAAAGAATGAAGTTAATTGTTGAGTCTTGATGCACACATGTCCTTGTCGCACGGACACCACTTCTTCATCAGGTGTTGAAAAACAATAAGATCTGACCAATTGCAGGAATCCTCTAAATATCTGAAGTTCCAGTCACCCGCAGAATTTTCAGAACCCAGAAGATATTCCACCACATCTGAAATGTGTCTTTTTAAATAGTTACAACAAAAATCTTTCACCATGTTCGCTAAGGATTTTGAACCTGTACATCCCAGTTTATATAACAGACTGCAGATATGTTGTCCATCTTTAACAGGACACAACAATCCAACAGTTTATTTTGTCAGACACTTTAATACACAGATCCTGCTAGAAGGCCCCACAATTGACATGGTGTTTATTTTCTTACTCTGACCATTTCCCCTGGTAAAAAATCCAGATCATGCTCCCCAACTCGACCTGCTGGTGCCAGGTTCTATTGTGATATCTGGTGAAGTATAGTGGTATAGTGGTGAGCTTCGAGTCGCTAAAGCAGCACTGAAGCGAGCCGAAAGGCAATGGCGAGGGGCTTTCGCCACGGATGCTAAGGAGATTTACCTAATTGAGAGGCGAGCCTATCATGGCCTAATTAGGAGGTCCAAAGCGGCATATTATGCCACGAGGATTATGGAAGCAGGGAATTCCACGAAGGAACTGTTTTTGCTCTATAAAACTCTTTCGGGCGGGACGCCCTCCACTGTCCCAGATGATTGTTCAGTGGAATCCTGTAATAGGATCGAGGACTTCTTTGCCGAGAAAGTAGCGAAAATCTACTCGGCCTTCCCGAGCCATCCCACCGCAGGGTCAGAGTTTGTGGAAATCCCGAGGGAATGGGGGGTCAGACACACTCTGACCAATTTTGTCACCCCGTCCCCGGAGATTCTCGTGAAGATCTGTAGGTCTGTTAAGTCAGGCTCCCCGCGGGATCCCACCACGCCTAAACGACTGGCTGACAGATTGCCAGTGCTGGAACCATACATCAGACATCTGTTGGACATGTCATTCAGGACTAAGACCGTGCCTAGAGATTGGAAACAGGCGGTGGTGTTACCTCTTTGAAAGAAGCCTAACATCGGCTTCGAAAAACTGGAGAACCTCTGACCAATCTCCCTCTTGCCTTACCTGGCTAAAGTGGCGGAAAAAACGGTGAACATACAACTAACGGTTTTCGTGGAAGAGGCTGCCCTCCTGCACGAGACCCAGTTTGGTTTCCGTCCCCGCCACTCAACTGAATCAGCGCTCCTGATGACCGTGGAGACCTTACGTCAGGGGGTGGATGAGGGCCAGACCATGGCTCTCATCCTACTGGACCTAAGTGCAGCTTTTGACACTGTAGCTCATACCACCTTGCTACAGTGTCTGAATGATGGTGGGATATCAGGAGCTGCACTTAAATGGATCCAGTCCTTCCTGACAGGGAGAGGCTTTCAGGTGCGCCAGGGAGACTGTTATTCCAGGGAGATCGGCTTGGGCCAGGGCGTGCCTCAGGGCTCGTCCCTGAGCCCAACCCTATTTAATCTCTATGTCTCCCCGGTGGCGCCTATAGCTGAGAGCCATGGTCTGCACATAGTGTCCTATGCCGATGACACGCAGTTGGTCATCTCCCTTTCGCGCGCGCCCGGTCTTGCGGTGGACAGATTTAGGACCTGCATGCAGGAACTGGCCACCTGGATGTCTACCAACTGTCTTAAGTTAAATGGCAGCAAGACCGAGGTGCTCGTGGTAGGGGGGAACCCATCTGTCTGGTCATCGGCATGGTGGCCCTCTTGCCTAGGGGAGGTTCCAACACCGTGCCAGGAAGCCAGGAACCTTGGAGTATGGCTTGATGCGGACCTGTCATTTGGATCTCAGATAGGCCGTGTGGTGGGGGTCTGCTTCGGCGTCCTAAAGCGACTGCTGAAGGTATTAGATCTTCTTCCCACGTCAGCCCGTAGGACGCTGGTGCACGCCCTCGTCACATCGCGCCTGGACTACGGCAACCTGCTGTACCTGGGAGCCACCAGTAAGGCGATTAATCGCCTCCAAGTGCTGCAGAATGCAGCAGCTCGCCTGATTCTGAAATTTCCCAAGAGATCAGCATCTAAGGCAGCCCTTCAGGCCCTTCATTGGCTCCCAGTAAGGAGCAGGATCGAGTTCAAGGCTCTCTGCACATGCCACCACATTCTGGGTGGTAAGGCACCAGCTCCGCTTCAGAGTTTGATCACCCGGTACGCGCCTGCGCGTGCTCTGCGATCCTCTTGCGGAGGGCTATTGAAGATCCCCAGAATAAGAAAGGCACGCATGGGAGGGAGATCTTTTAGATACCTGGCTGTGAAAAGCTGGAATGCCCTGCCACTGGACCTTCGCCTGGAGCCATCTGAACTCGGCTTCAGGAAGAAGTTAAAAACCCACCTTTACACACAGTAAGCCGAACAGATCCGGCGGTACGACTCTGCTGATTCCACTTGCCACAGCGCGGGGACACGCCTTCCGTGCGTAACCAGGCGCTTTACAAATTTCCCTAATAATAATAATAATAATACTAAAATGGCCGCTTATTCCAGCCATCCATATGTCCAAACTCTCCTTCCAGTTCTTGTCTGGCTTCCAGGGAAAGTTGAAGTTCTGTGCTGCCTTCATGAGCCAACTCTTTAATGAGATGCAATATTTTTAACCTCTGAAGGGCCCTATAATGTAAGGGCCCAGAGGAAAATGGCTTGAAAGGAGGCGGACAGAAGTCCATAATCCTCGCCACTTGTCTGATGGAAATCCTTCATAGGCAGAGTGTGGTCCTCAGCTCTCTTTTGATAGATTTCACCTTGGCATTCTAGAGTTTCACTGTGCCCTTGATAGAGTGAATTCCAGAATACCATTACTTTGAATGGAATCAGAGACGATTTTCTTTCATTAGTTCAGTTTAATTTTAGTTTTGTAAAGCATGCCAAACTAGTTGCCCTATGAAGCAAGAATTCAGCTAAACATTGCCTGTCTGTCTCATAAAGCCATCCATTTCAATACCCCCAGTTATCTAACGCAAAAGCTTAAATTATCTGGAGGGGGTAGACCTTCTAGGAGTGCTAACTCTCTCCTCCTGAAACCACAGATCTTTCGCAAAAAGAGAACGTGTCAACGAGCGTTCTCCGGCTCTGCGCCGAAGATCCGGAACTCGCTCCCACTGGAAATACGCAGAATTTCCTCCAAGGTTGCCTTCAAATTGGAAGTAAAAAGATTCCTCATGAACAAGTAACTACCTTAAAAGGGTCTTGAATTGTCTGCTCTAATGCTCTGGACTTACACCCTATATCCTGCCTTGGGTATTATTCTGCTTTTCTAGTCACTTGCTCCCCCCCCAGTTGTCTATGGTTCAATAATTATATTTCCCTTTGTTGTTCCTTATGCTCATAACCTTTCTTTCTGTTGATATGAATATTTAATTTGCTTGGGTAGGTATTCCTTTTTTGACTGTACTGCAACTATTGTAAAGCGCTCTGGTATCCTTTGGGATCATGTTCGCGCTATATAAAACTTTATTAATAAATAATAAACTTACTAAAACGTTCCCTGGCCTCAAAACCAAGGAACAAAAACACGGAGCAGAACTACACACCAAAAAAATGTTTTAAGAGCTTTGTGGAACCGCATATGGTCAGGCTCTACACAAATTGCAAATATCAGTTTATTCCTTCACTGGGCAGTGATGACGGATTACAATCGGCCTCCTGTGCGCTTTCTATGAAATCTCGGCACATTGACCAATAGAGTCATAGAAGTACAAAGTTTTCTAGTAGGACAATATTTCATACACAGATCTGTTACATAATATGTAAATATATAGTGTATATATTATATATAATGTATTTCTTTGTTGCACTAGCGCAGAGCCCTGCAGGTCAGTGTTTACCAAGAGGAAGTCAGTGCAGATCAGACAAGTGGCTAGAAATCCAGGCTGATCTAGGCAAGCCTCGAATAAGCCTCACTGCAGAATTTTGTATCAATTGGAGATCCTGCATCAAATTGGAGTGGAGACCAAGAGCAGGGCATTACAACGGTCCAAACGGCTGGTATTACATTGCTCTGTTAAAGAAACTGGGCACAAATGGGGTGATCCTTCGCAACAGCTTCAATAAGGCAAAATATGTCAGTGGAAGCTTGTTGATGTCGGACTCAAAGGATAACTTGAAGTCAAAGAGAACTCCCAAATTGTGTTTACTGGTTCCAGGCATTGGACAGGTCCCCAAACATTGAGGCCAGATGAAGGAGTTGCTAAAACACTAAAACCTCCGTCTTGTCAGTATTCAACCTCAGAAAGTTGGTATGCATCCAATGAACTACCAATGTGAGGCAAGATTTAAGTGGGTCTTAGATTGACAAATGACTGCTCTCAAACTGCGGTATAATCTGGGTATTGTCAGCATATGAGTAAAACCGAAGACCAACGGACGAAATGAAGCTGGCCAATGGCATCACATAAATATCAAACAGGGTCGGGCTCCGAGAGGAGTCCTGAGGGTCACCTCGGTGTAGCTGTCGATATGCACACTGAAAAGGACGAAGATGGATAGCATGAGTCCTCCTCAGCTAGAAGGATTCAAACCAGCCCAATGCCTTCCTTTGTAGGTCCACTCAGG
The DNA here is from genome assembly GCF_964261635.1 of Lissotriton helveticus. Taxonomy (NCBI): domain Eukaryota; kingdom Metazoa; phylum Chordata; class Amphibia; order Caudata; family Salamandridae; genus Lissotriton; species Lissotriton helveticus. The sequence goes on from NC_136061.1 coordinate 1,531,386,450, forward strand.
TGAGTCTACGGAGAGGGATCTTATATGAGACTGTGTCAAAGGCTGACGATAAGTTGAGGAGAATGAAGGCAGCAGAACCCACATTGTTGAAGATCATCCGAATATAATTACATGTGGCTGTCAAAACCGATGCAATGCTGCGGGAAAGCTAAAGCCATACTGGAACTTATTGAGTACAGACCATCCTTCATATAATATGATAATTGATCATTAATATGGCTTTCCATTACCTTGGTCATTGCAGGCAAGAGGGAGATCGGGTGATAGCTAGACAGAATTTGTGGCTCTAAGGTGGGTTTCTTTATTGAAGAAACATCAGTCACAATATTGCAAACATCTAGGACTTGGCCAAGAGTGAAAGAGGCATTGCATATTGAAGTAAGGTCTGGTGCCACTGCGGGTGCCAAAATCTTGAGGTATTTCTTGGGACACAGATCCTCTGAAGATCCTGAGCTAATAGAGTTGAGCTTTGTGAGCATAAAGTCTTCTGAAGTAGGACAATTCTCAAACCAAAGTACTGAGATTGTTGCAGGTGGAGTAAGACGGAGGAGAAGATAGGAGTGGGATTATTGACTGAAAAAAAGATAAGAAGGTACTCCGTTTTATCATTAAATAAGCCTGCTAGCTCAGAGTGGAGTGCTTGGGAAGAATTGACAGAAGTGGACATTATTTCTGGATTCACAAAGGATTTATGGAAGGAAAACATCTCTTTGGCTGGACCGTTTGCATGAAAATTGCTTTGTTGGTAGTACTTGGTGTTGGTTTCCTTAAGGAGGACTTTGTAGTGCTTAAGTTCTTGTTTCTGGGTATGTTTATGTTCAGCATTAAAGTTCTGTTGCCAGAACCGTGCCAAGTTCTTGCATTTTTTTCTTTTTCAGGATCAGTTCAGCAGTGTACAAGGCTCAGAAGGAGTGGAGCGCTGAGATATAAATGATTTAGTGGGTAAAATCAAGTCAAGCACGTTGGTAATCCATGCATTAAAGCCTTCTACATATGTGTTGATATTCTTATGAGGCACAGGTGCTGTCTGCTTCAAGTAGACCATTGCCTGGACCGGATCTAATTTGGACCAAAGACAATAGGTTTTTGTAGAAGATGTAATTGAATTCATTGGTGTGGCGCGCGGCCAGGGCGACTGACGCTGGAATCTGGGGACCACGGTTCGATCCCCGGCTCCGGCGGCAGGTCAGCCCAGCACCATGTGACTCTGGGCAATAGCTCGCTTAATCTTCCCGACGGCCCCCAGCGCCTAGAGACCCTTACGGGTGATTGTGCGCTTTACAAATGTGGACTTTACTTTACTCTTTCGAGATTGATAGTAAAGAAGACAGCCTCATGATTTGTCCATGTCAGCTCCATTATAGACCCAATATTTACTATATCCTCACTCAATCATATATTTTAAATAATGCTGGTCAAATGAGTAGGCTTATGTACATGCTGAGACACACTAAAATAAAGTACACATATTGCACATTTCTGAGGCAGCCTGGTCCACTTCATCATGGTGATTAAAATCTCCAAGTAAGATGAAATTGCTGGAGTCTAAATAGGCTGAGGCAATACTTTCTTGTATAGAAGCAATTCAGTTTTTAACTGGACAACTGAGTCTGTAGGTGAGCAATATCTTAACAGATTTGTTTGGGTTTGGTTGGATGTTCAAAGACAAAAATGATATGTTTAGTAGCCCGTCATTTGCCCAGAGTAAAACAAGTCAGGGAAAAATTCAACAGAATACTTTTTTCAGGGTCTGGATCTAACCCCTGGGGTGAAACACAAGGCCCTGATCCATCCCTGAAAGCTTTAAAAATATCCAGAGCTTTTAATTTAAAAGTTGGCGCAATGTTGTTACAAAATTTTTGATTACCCTTCTTTCCAGTATTAGTAGGCAGAGTGAGTTTATTAATAACCGAAAACAGTTCCTTGGAGGAATTGTTAGCTGACTCAATCTGTTGAGTAAAATAGTTTCTCTTTTCCACTATAAGTAGTTTTTTATAATTCATTAAAGCAGTCTTGTACGCTTGCTTATCTAAATCATAGTAGTTTGTTCGCCAACGACGTTCCATACGACGACAATTCTGCTTTTCCTTCCGAAGTGAGTCAGAAACCAAGGGGCTGACGGGATAGTCCTATTTCCAGACAACTTTTTTGTAGGGACAGCAGCACTCACTGCCTCAAAAATCCAGTTAGTATAGTTGGTAACAGCTAAGTCCACATGGTCGTGAAATAGAGGACATGAAGCTTCCAAATGGGTGCGAAGAACTGTTTTATCCACTTTACTCCAGGCTTTACATGAAGAGACAAGCGGCTTCATAATACTAGCCTGTCCGACCATGTTGCATGGAAGGCTAAACTTAATAAGTGAGTGATAAGACCAAGACAGAGGGAGAATGTCTTTCACTATGAGCCCATGGGCTGATGAGAAGACCCCATGCAGCGTATGACCGGCCTCATGCGTGGGTGCTACAACTAATTGGGCAAGTCCTACCGCTCCTAGAGTATCTAAAAGCAATGCTGTCTCTCTATTATCTGTATCTTCCAAATGGAAATTAAAATCTCCAAATCCTTATTTAAAAAGATAGATTTTGGATATGAGAAAGGGCAGAGCAGTACAGAGGTAATAGATATTACATCTCAAACTTTACCCCGCTATAGTGACTGTAAGTCTCAGCATGAGTAGGGGGACCAGACCTCCCAGTTTTCCCCGGACTATCCTGGTGTCCCGACACATACCTCCATTTTAAATAAATGTCCCATTTTGCGGGCAAAGGTCAGGTAATTGCAATTGTAAGGACAACCTGAAGCATGCTCTCCTTACACAGGCGCCTCAAAAGACTGAAAAAAATTAAGCAATTTATCCTGTTTTTGCCAGGCAGCACAGGAAGAGTTCAGCTGTATGCTCCCAACAGATGGGAGACAGGGTGGTGATCCAGCGCTGCTCCAAACCTCCATACCATCACTATATTTCCTAGGAGCTATCACACTTTACTCGTCGGTGGGGCTCATGACACCGCAAGTCATTCATGCACACAAATCACCCTGCTCCCAGAATCAGTGAAGACTAGAGGAGGAGATGCTGGATTTAGCGGAGTGTCTTATTTCATTCTAATTCATACTAAAAATGTGTACACTATATACATCTGCAGTTGATCAAATTTACCATGGTTTTCTCCTTAAGAAACAGTAAAACACCCCACCATGTGGTCAATGGATCAGCTAGTAAAAGTTAACTAATGGACAACAAGACCAGCTTAATTCTCCATTTATTACATTTTTATTCAGAGCCTTAATCTCCTAGCATGACCTTATTTTATTTAGCCTTAATTCAATAATCATTAGACATTTAATTAACCTGAAGAAAAGAAAGTTAAAATTCAAACAGTTTACATTTATTAGCAGAATAGTTCAGAAAATAAGTCAAAACCATATTACCAAGATTTCAGTAAATGGACACCAGGGTTAGCACAGGAAAGTTCCCAAAAACCGCCTCTCTATTCTTTCTTGATGTTCACCTCCCATCCGGACTCCGCACCCATCTAAAGTTAAAGTCAAGAAAATTTCAAAGCCTTTGCACCGTGGAAAATTGTTCAGTCCGACAGCATGTCGTGGTGCGAAAATAAATTCAAAAGCAAACTCTCGCTTCACATCCAAACGTCCTCTTTTATACCCTTTTCCCTAACTATCTATCTAAATTTGAAACTTTTAGAGTCCTCGCTCAATTTCATTGGTCCGTTTAAGGGGTGGATGAGCATCACCTCATCTCCTCATTGTCCATATTTCCGCCAAGTCATCGTTATAATCAAAATAAGGTTTTGATTGTTCCTTAACAGTTTTTTTCACTTGTGTCCTTTAACTTGTCACTCGGAGCCATATTCCCAGGCTCACGACGCTGTCATACAAATCTTGGCACCCTTTTACACTCCAGGCCACGCTGACCTTGACCCATGCTGCACAGGCACAGACTGCTTGCACATCTCTCGAGCATAGTCGCGCATGCGTAGATCACCACAGTTTCGGAGTCTCGCAAACCTTCCATTTTTTTCTAGGCCGCATGGGCCATAATGGGAACTATTATAGGAACAAACAGAATTAAACGTTAGTTTTCGACGTATAGCCCTTCTGTTAACCTCCCCCATTCTAGGGTAACCCTGTTAGTTATTACCGAGCATTCTAGCAACATTTAAGCATTGTTTTCTTACCATTCTCCATCATTTCTGCCACAATGAGCCATATAGGAAGCTTCAATGCACGGGTTTTCGTTAGAATATGATATTTGCGTACTATGTTAGCATGACAATTTCACTCAATTAATATATTATGATTCGCAACACAAGCAAATTAGTATCCCACCTGTATTTGTGTATCTTCTTTCTATTCTATGTTGGTTAATTTCAAAACCACATGATCAATACATATTACAGTTATGGGAAAGAGACTTTGAGAGAGGTATACAAAAATGTTTGTTTTCACCCTCGCTCCATCAACTCCCCCCTTTGGTGATTTATCACCAAATGACACCCAAAAATTTTGTACATTTTTCATAAAACATGTTTCAGAATTTTTTACTTAGTATGAGTTACACTCTAGTTTCTTCCAGTTTCTTTCTATCTTGATAAAGTTTCTCTTTAAACTCTTCCATTTCAATGTCCCCCTTTTCACGTTCTCTTTCTTGTCTTTCTTCAAATTCCTTTTTTAAGAGACTTTTTAAGGTTTCTTCTTTTTCTAAGTTTACAACCTAATCTTAAAACTAAAGATATTACTATTATTAGTGTTACTGGAATTAATATCTTCCCTATTATGGATCTACCTATTTCATAAAGCCAATTCTTAACTGCTGAAATACTTCTACCAAGTTTCTCAAGAACACCATCAACCTCCAGTGGTATAATTTCTTTAGGCAACTCTGTAAGATTTGTAATATATATATCATTGTTTTGACTTTTATCAGGTATGTATGTACAACAATGTTGTGCCTTCAAAATTCCACAGACTCCTCCTTCTTTTGCCAAAATTATATCAAGAGCAAGTCGATTTTGCATCACCATAGCTCTCATAGCCACTATTTCTGTATTTACCATTAAAACTCCCCCTGCAGTATCTGTTGACAAACGATCTACTATCGTTGACAATTTCCGAATTCTGTTTGCATTAAAGAATATGCCCACTGCTGGTATCCATGCTCCAAAAACATCACCTATCATTTCTATTAAACTTTCCCTTCTTCCACGACTTAAAGGTTTACCTATTTCATGAATTCCATTAGTTCCTCTATCTACATGGAACATTTTAGGAAAGACCATACCTATATAACATGACCCCATACCAGTGATCAGGCAATCTATAATAAGCTTTGTTTCTGCATAAAAAATAAGTCCCAGGGAAAACTGGATTATTACCTCTTTTAAATCTCCAACCCCCTTTTATAATATATGTATCTTCACATTGACTTGCTCCCACAAAATAATTATCATACAGCGTTGTCTCTTCGAATACATTATTTCCCTAATAATGGTGTATCTATATTTATAGCCACATTCACATAATGTCCTTCTATATTATCATCCTCAAATGTCCACATTGTAGATTTAGATTGCTTTGCTTTTTCCCTCCTTTTGTACTGATTCCTTCTTTCTTCTACCATATCCAAAAATGCCTTTTCCTCATTTCTCACTTTACAAGTCAAATTATGTTTGAATGCATAGCCATGGGTCAGTTCTTGTGTTTCCAAAAAATATTCTCCAAAAACTTTTCCAGGTTTGATTTGATTCAATTCAGCTACAACTTTAAATGTATCAAAAACATAATCAGAATTAGAATAATAATACTCTAATTTACCTGTCTTATAAAACATACTAGCTAATACACTACATGTAACCCCATATGTTAGTGGAAGGTGATGGTACGTCACAACCTCTGATACAGATGCTGGTAATTTCACACAGACATAACAGTCACTTGCATCCATCGTTCTCACATATTCAGACAATAACTTTGAAAACGTGTTCCTCAAGAAGTCATTAATCGAGTTATCTTGATGTACTTCAGGTTTATACACATGCATCATTTCACCCTTTGACTCATGGATCTTTTCTTTCATACTCTCATTTGCCTTTGCTTTTTCAAAATTCGTCCTGAAAGGAATTATAATAGCTGAAATCAACCATACCAACATTAATAATCCTGTACATACTAACCACATTCTGCACCATTTTCTAAAAATTGTGCATTTCGATCTAGTTACATCATTAGTAGCCTTTTTTTTTTACACAGCGCTTTCCACAATCTTTTCTGACTTTATATTGTCCCTTTTAAATCTTTTTGCACTTAAAAGTTTCCTTACCACCAATAATTCCAACAATCTTGTTCCTTTGCCTGTCCCTTTCTTTGGTTTCTCAGTTCAGGTACTTCTTTTTCTCTCTTTTGAGTTTCAGTTCACTCACTTTCGTTTTCTTCACTCTGACAACTCAAATTTTCTTGACTGCTATTTACTTCATTTATTGGAGGCAGAATCATATATGACCATTCAGGTGACTTGTATTTTTGATTTGGTCTTCTTACTCTTTTTGGCCTTTGCACAATTTCTATATTTTTACCCAACAACTCCTTTTGACTGATTATCTCATTGACTTGAGCCTCTTGGATTTTTACTTTACTAACCAGTTTGAATTTCAGACCATCATTTTCTTTAGGCCAATTATCTCCTTTACGTGGTCTCTTGGTTTCAGGTCAGACAGTGTTACGTTCCACTCTCCAAGCTCTTTTTCTTGAGCTTCTCCTCAATTGAGTTTCATCATCACTGTCATCAGACTCAGTTTCAGATTTCTCATTAGTTTAATTTATGGTGAACTTTATAATGTCTGTTTCCTAAACTGAATCTCTTTTCTCTTTGGTCAGTTCTTTTACTTTGTTAGGAACTTCCCCATAGCTGGTACTTGGAAGCTCATCCTTATTGTGAGTTATTTCCTTTTCACCAGTTTTGAGATTCCTGTTCCTGCTTTCAGAGCTTTCAGACTGTCCTTCAGTGTTTATCTGACTACCAGTTTTATCTTTACTTTGTACAGTACTGGTATCAGTTCTTACCAAATCTTGACTTTTAGGCCGATTTTCAGAATTTGGTACTTCAACTACTTCACTTACCCCTTCAGATGCAGAACTTGCATCCGATATTTCCAGATGTCAAAGAACAGGTTGAGCTTCAGTATCTGGATCTTTATCTTGTTCACCTTCAGAATCTGAGTCAGTTGCGCTTTCTGCTTCGTCCTGTGGATTTTCAGGTTCAGGCACATGGATGGTGTGGCTGGCGTGCACCCATCTCTTCACTCGAGCACATTTAACTGCAGTCGTGCTAACCAGAAGAATGACTTGTCTGGGCTTCTGCCAACGAGGGACTAAGCAGTTTCTTCTCCTGTGTACCTTTATCCGAACCCAATCTCCAGGGACTAGATCATGAGCTGGATGTTTTTCTTTCGAGTTTGCCTCAGTTCCCATCTGATGGAACACAGAAGTTACCACGTCAGACAGGTTTTTGCAGTATTCCAGTATGATGTCATCATTAATAGTCTATAGTTTATCAACTGGCACAAATGCTTGCTCATCACTCTTCCCATCAGAATTTCATGTGTACTTAACCCTGTCTTTTTTTTATCAGGTATGCTCCTTACGGTCATCAGAACAAGTGGCAAAGCATCAGGCCATTTCAATCCAGTGGCCAAACACATTTTGGCAATTCTGTTCTTTATGGTTCCATTCACTGGCTCAACTACCCCAGAAGCCTCTGGTCTGTAAGCACAATGTAATTTCTGACGAATGTCCAGTGCTTTACAATTCATCTGCATTAACTTGTTGTGAAAATGTGTTTCACGATCTGTCTCAGTTGTCACTGGGAAACCAAAACGCAGAATAATTTCTCTCAACAACAGTTTTGCAACAGTCACTCCATCATTCCTTCTGGTAGGGAAGGCCTCCACCCACCGAGAAAATAGGCAAATGCCAAATGATCACAAGTACATATCGAAGTCGATTACAGGGTGGCAATTCGATAAAATCTAATTATATTCGTGTAAATGGAACTCCCTCCCGTCCTATGGTTCCCAAACTCACAACTGTTTTTAGGTTTCGCCCTGGGCGTTGCAACTGCGTAGCAGTTGCTCGGCCCACGGCGAAACCTCATGATCCTACATATGGACTTTGGTTCCGCCTCTGTCTCCCATTGGCTAGCTCCATAAATGGAGGCTAGCCATTGGGAGACAGAGGCTGTCAATCACGCTTTCTCGCGAAAACGCGATTCGGGGGCGTTTCTGGTACTTTTTTAAGCCCCGCCCCTTTGTCCCGGGCCGCGCTGTCATTGGCTGCCGGCCCGGGACACCCCCGTGACGTCATTCCCCGGGCCGCGCTGTGATTGGCTGCCGGCCCGGGACCTGACTTGTTTTTAAACTTACTATTCAACACGAGGAATTGACTTTCCAGTTCCCACAGCCCTTCCTCACCCTCAATCCCTTTATCTTGATTTTCCATTTACAATAACTCATGGGCCAGATAAGACCACCTGAAAGAGTCATCACAATCATGGGCAGAATGTACTGGATGTACCTACGCAGGTAAGAAGATGGAGCATTGCCCCGGTAATGCAGGGCGGAATCGGGCCGTTGCACGAATAGAAAAAGTTAGTTAGTTTGATACTTTTTTTGGAAAAACAAAATGTGCCCGAGTCTGTGACTTGAACTCACGTTAACGCATCGGGGGGGGGAATGTGTTCACGTTCTCAGCTAAACCAGGCAAAGATGCCTTTATGTCGCTTCTATAATCACTAAATGCACCGCTTTCTCAGTGCCCCTCGCATCAAATCACCCAACCAAATACACCCATGTGCTCTGTTTACATATTTAAAGACCAGTCTTGTTGCTTACCTCATCACGGCAGCCACTGCCTGCTCTGCGCGGGAGCTCCGACTTAACCCCCAGGGGACCGAACAAAGCGGGAGGCCTGGAGATCCATTTGGGGGTGGGCCAAGGGGCGGGGACCGGCTTGACTGAAGAGCCTGCGCGTTACCTGCAGGTTGTCCACTCCGACCGGGAGAACAAAACTCAATACAATTCTTCCTGATGTGGTAGGGCTGCGATCAGTCCTCGTTGCACCCCGATCATATCGGTGGTGCATCGAAGACCGCACTGATTGCAGGCCGTGCAGTGCCAGGGAATGTTACTGATCCCGCAGTTCTAGGATCTTGGAGCAGTTGACGAGATCAGTGGAGCTGGATTGGATTGACTGGCTCCCAGGTCAGTACCAGGCCTTATAGGGTGTATTAGCATTAGAAACGATGGGCTCTTTGTCTTCAGGCGGAGTGGTGTATTTTCTGTGCACGTGTGAGGGCCTTTCATGCCGGTTCATTGTTCTGGGCAGGATCGGATCAGAGCCCCGTTTTCAGTGAAATATATTGTTATCATTCGTTTTTGTCTTGAGATTTGGAGAAGGCCAGAAGCTGTTACACTATTCTGTGTTTTTTATTTTTTTTAACGAGGCATTTTGTGCCCGTTTGTTCAAGTAATCGTTTAGGAATAAATTAGACAACTATAGAATGGAATGCTTTTCGTTTTTTGCTGTTTTTAGTTTTTGTTCGGAAGAGAAAATATATGGATTTTGCCAAATTTTTTTGTCATCATTTTAAGGTGTTGTCTACAGGCACTTTTTTGCTGTCAGTGTAAACCCTCTTGGTCTGTTATTCCATGGCTGTCGCATTCCCTTTAAAAAATATATATGTATTTGTTGGAAGAGTTAAAAGAAAGACATATAACATACATTTATTTCGGCAAGAAGGCCATAGAATCTTAGAAACATTTATAATAGATAGCATAAATACCCCATGGCCAATAAATTAAATACTAAGCCATAATTATTACATTACATATCTTCACACGTTCCAGCGTTTTGCCAAAAGATTGATCTCGCAATCAATACAAGAATGGATATCCTTTTTCTTAGCAAAAGGTTCATTTTTATATCCAACAAATAACCTAAAATTGCAGTCTGAGTGTCTATGGATTGGGGTAATTCTAAAATGCAAAGACAGTTTAAATCTATCTCATTACGAAATGATCGAATACATGGACAGCCCAGATTATATGGGTCCATGTCCTCCCCCTCTTGGTTACATCGGAAACAATTTTCTGAGATCTCTGGGTTTATTTTGTGTAAAATGAAATTAATTTTTTACATACATTAAGGGAAATATCAATATTATCTTTAACAAGCCACGTGTTTCACAATTTCTCATGTACTTTCCCCGCTGTCCGTGTGCCCGTGCTTGTTTTATTTGTCTTCAAAAGCTTAACAACAAACCGCTTATTATTGCACCAAATCCGATTTAACACTGCACACATCCATTTGGTTACATTAGTCGAGTTCACAGACAGCTAGACATCTGTAGTCTCTGGTGAGAAGTTCACACTAAAATTCTCAAGAAAATCCACACTAATGATTCACATGAATAGTAGAACAACACTTTAAATGTTTACTGTTTTGACTCCCACTCTGTACTGCACTCAACGGACCGGCGGCCATGTTTGAGGAGTCTGCCTTTTGCCCAGATTTTCGTTTATCTTGGGAAATTTAGCCGATCTATTGGAATATGTACGATCACAGGCTGATGGGCTTGTCTGATGGTGTCATTGTAAGACGTTTTGTTAGAATCCAAGGAAATTGGCCAAAATAGCAACTTCTTATCTGACATCTTTTATCTCCAGTCTCACTTTCAACTTTTGATATATTTGACACCTTATTGTTTACATTTTCTATTGGAAAGCTGCCTGCGTATTTAAGCTCTATTCTGTAATCGGAGAGATCCAAGATTAAAAACCAAGTGTGGAGACCACAAGGTCAGAAGAACACCTCTCTCTATTGGCCGGCTGGCCGATTCTCTGGCTCCATTTCTTACTCTGAATACATAGTATCTTCTACACGTATTTTTAAACCCACTTAGAGGCTCACTGTTCTCAGGGGCACCATTCGTCCTCTGACATCTTTCTCATTTTCCAAGGTTTCAGCGCACTCACCTCATTGCGATCACACCCACATATTACATTTAATAGGTTGAATTAAAACCTGGATTCATGTGAGGGTCAGTTCAACGACATAGCTGGTATGGTATAAATGTGTGGGGCATTTGCGAAATCAGAATCAGCTGTGAAAAAATGTGAGTATGACTCTCTGGAGCCCTAAAGGTGACGCCTGGCTATTTGACCAGATCTACCTGGTTTTCTGCACAGACTGTATAAAACTGTCGGGTCCAATGGGACTTCACATTTTAAAACAAGTGTACTGTTGTACATTACACATTTAATATTCAAGGCTTTAGAGGCAAACTAAACAGTGACGTACTTGACACTTTCTTTTTCACCTAACCAAATGTGTTGCTTAAAACCTTTTTTGCGATTTATCGCTTTTTGTTAAACCCAAAGGGAAGTAAGTTGCGTACTGTTCGAGATAGGACTTTCTAGTAAGGCTCATGCAAATACTCAGTGATTATGTTTTTGTTTGTGTCACGCCAAGAAGCCTTGACGTGGTTGCAGTCAATAAATACATTACATATATATATATATATATTTACGAATTCAGGTAGAAGTGTTGTCTGATATTGTTCGGAAAAAACATAAGGAAACAGAGGGTTCAATCAACTGGGGGCCTGAGAACAGATAACATATTATAAGAGTGACTGCAGAGTGCTAGGGAGTGCAGAGTGCTAGGGAGTGCAGAGTGACTGCAGAGTGCTAGGGAGTGCAGAGTGACTGCAGAGTGCTAGGGAGTGCAGAGTGCTAGGGAGTGCAGAGTGACTGCAGAGTGATAGGGAGTGCAGAGTGCCTGCAGAGTGCTAGGGAGTGCAGAGTGACTGCAGAGTGCTAGGGAGTGCAGAGTGCTAGGGAGTGCAGAGTGACTGCAGAGTGCTAGGGAGTGCAGTGCTAGGGAGTGACTAGGGAGTGCAGAGTGACTAGGAAGTGCAGAGTGACTAGGGAGTGCAGAGTGACTAGGGAGTGCAGAGTGACTAGGGAGTGCAGAGTGACTAGGCAGTGCAGAGTGACTGGGCAGTGCAGAGTGACTAGGCAGTGCAGAGTGACTAGGGAGTGCAGAGTGACTAGGGAGTGCAGAGTGCGAGGGAGTGCAGCGTGTGAGGGAGTGCAGCGTGTGAGGGAGTGCAGAGTGTGAGGGAGTGCAGAGTGCGAGGGAGTGCAGAGTGCGAGGGAGTGCAAGGGACTGCAAGGGAGTGCAAGGGAGTGCAGAGTGCGAGGGAGTGCAAGGGAGTGCAGAGTGACTAGGGAGTGCAAGGGAGTGCAGAGTGACTAGGGAGGGCTAGGGAGTGCAGAGTGACTAGGGAGGGCTAGGGAGTGCAGAGTGACTAGGGAGGGCTAGGGAGTGCAGAGTGACTAGGGAGGGCTAGGGAGTGCTAGGGAGTGCAGAGTGACCGCAGAGATTAAGCTAATGGCAATGTAAATGACAATGCCATGTATTTATCTGCTTTCAAAACCAACACATAAATACAAATGTTGTCATTTACAATGCCAATAGCTCTAACTTTTCCAAAGGCGAAACCATTGCATTGTAAATGCTTGTTCTTCTTGGATTCAACTGCTGATAAACAAGACATCGCTGACAAAGGCTCTCAGCGATCATCCTGAATTTAGGATTATACCATGTCTGTCTGAACATCCTAATCCTGGCATCTCTCCCGATATGAGCTTGACCATGGTACATTCGGGCCATATTAGAAATCATGTTATCCGGCATTACTGGTCTTTCATCTTCATAAACCCAAATTTCATCCTCTTCTTTTTGTCTACATCCTGATTTTAACCAGACGTCCTTCTCTTCCTCACTTGCTTCTTCCTGCATCTGTCTCACTTCCTGCCAAGTCTCAACTACTGTGGGTAGCATTAAAGGACTTGAAACATGTTCAGCTTTTCTGTCCCGATTTATAGATGCAAGATCACAATATTGCAAACATCTAGGACTTGGCCAAGAGTGAAAGAGACATTGCATATTGAAGTAAGGTCTGGTGCCACCGCAGGTGCCAAAATCTTGAGGTATTTCTTGGGACACAGATCCTCTGAAGATCCTGAGCTAATAGAGTTGAGCTTTGTGAGCATAAAGTCTTCTGAAGTAGGACAATTCTCAAACCAAAGTACTGCAATTGTTGCAGGTGGACTAAGAAGGAGGAGAAGTTATTAGTGGGATTATTGGCTGAAAAAAACATAAGAAGGTACTCAGTTTTATCATTAAATAAGCCTGCTAGCTCAGAGTGGAATGCTTGGGAAGAATTGACAGAAGTGGACATCATTTCTAGATTCACAAAGGATTTATGGAAGGAAAACATCTCTTTGGCTGGACCGTTTGCATATAAATTGCTTTGTTGGTAGTACTTGGTGTTGGTTTCCTCAAGGAGGACTTTGTAGTGCTTAAGTTCTTGTTTCTGGGTATGTTTATGTTCAGCATTAAAGTTCTGTTGCCAGAACCGTGCCAATTTCTTGCATTTTTGGATCAGTTCAACAGTGTACCAAGGCTCAGAAGGAGTGGAGCGCTGAGATATAAATGATTTAGTGGGAAAAAATCAAGGCAAGCACGTTGGTAATCCATGCATTAAAGCCTTCTACATATGTGTTGATATTCTTATGATGCACAGGTGCTGTCTGCTTCAAGTAGACCATTGCCTGGACCGGATGTAATTTGGACCAAAGACAATAGGTTTTTGTAGAAGATGTAATTGAATTCATTTTCCCTACTCTTTCGAGATTGATAGTAAAGAAGATAGCCTCATGATTTGGCCATATCAGCTCCATTATAGACCATTGTCAGCTCCATTATAGACCCAATATTTACTATATCCTCACTCAATCATATATTTTCAATAATGCTGGTCAAATGAGTAAGCTTATGTACATGCTGAGACACACTAAAATAAAGTACACATATTGCACATTTCTGAGTCTGGTCCACTTCATCATGGTGATTAAAATCTCCAAGTAAGATGAAATTGCTGGAGTCTAAATAGGCTGAGGAAGTACTTTCTGGTATAGAAGCAATTCAGTTTTTAACTGGACAACTGAGTCTGTAGGTGAGCAATATCTTAACAGATTTGTTTGGGTTTGGTTGGATGTTCAAAGACAAAAATGATATGTCTAGTAGCCCGTCATTTGCCCAGAGTAAAACAAGTCAGGGAAAAATTCAACAGAATACTTGTGTCAGGGTCTGGATCTAGCCCCTGGGGTGAAACACAAGGCCCTGATCCATCCCTGAAAGCTTTAAAAATATCCAGAGCTTTTAATTTAAAAGTTGGCGCAATGTTGTTACAAAATTTTTGATTACCCTTCTTTCCAGTATTATTAGGCAGAGTGAGTTTATTAATTACCGAAAACAGTTCCTTAGAGGAATTGTTAGCTGAGTCAATCTGTTGAGTAAAATAGTTTCTCTTTTCCACTATAAGTAGTTTTTTATAATTCATTAAAGCAGTCTTGTACGCTTGCTTATCTAAATCATAGTAGTTTGTTCGCCAACGACGTTCCATATGGCGACAATTCTGCTTTTCCTTCCGATGTGAGTCAGAAAACCAAGGGGCTGACGGGATAGTCCTATTACCAGACAACTTTTTTGTAGAGACAGCAGCACTCACTGCCTCAAAAATCCAGTTAGTATAGTTGGTAACAGCTAAGTCCACATGGTCGTGAAATAGAGGGCGAAAGAACTGTTTTATCCACTTTACTCCAGGCTTTACATGAAGAGACAAGCGGCTTCATAATACTAGCCTGTCCGATCATGTTGCATGGAAGGCTAAACTTAATAAGTGAGTGATCAGACCAAGACAGAGGGAGAATGTCTTTCACTATGAGCCCATGGGGTGATGAGAAGACCCCATCCAGCGTATGACCGGCCTCATGCGTGGGTGCTACAACTAATTGGGCAAGTCCTACCGCTCCTAGAGTATCTAAAAGCATAGCTGTCTCTCTATTATCTGTATCTTCCAAATGGAAATTAAAATCTCCAAGTATGGTAAAATCCTTATTTAAAAAAATAGATTTTGGATATGAGAAAGGGCAGAGCAGTACAGAGGTAATAGATATTACATCTCAAACTTTACCCCGCTATAGTGACTGTAAGTCTCAGCATGAGTAGGGGGACCAGACCTCCCAGTTTTTCCCGGACTGTCCTAGTGTCCCTACACATACCTCCATTTTAAATAAATGTCCCGTTTTGGGGGCAAAGGTCAGGTAATTGCAATTGTAAGGACAACCTGAAGCATGCTCTCCTTACACAGGCGCCTCAAAAGACTGAAAAAAATTAAGCAATTTATTCTGTTTCTGCCAGGCAGCACAGGAAGAGTTCAGTTGCATGCTCCCAGCAGATGGGAGACAGGGTGGTGATCCAGCGCTGCTCCAAACTAAACCTCCACACCATCATTATATTTTCTAGGAGCTATCACACTTTACTCGTCGGTGGGGCCCATGACACCGCAAGTCATTCATGCACATAAATCACCCTGCTCCCATAATCATTGAAGACTAGAGGAGGAGATGCTGGATTTAGCGGAGTCTCTTATTTCATTCTAATTCATACAAAAATGTATACACTATATACATCTGCAGTTTATCAAATTTACCATGGTTTTCTCCTTAAGAAACAGTAAAACACCCCACCATTTGGTCAATGGATCAGCTAGTAAAAATTAATTAATGGACAACAAGACTAGCTTAATTCTCCATTTATGAAATTTTTATTCAGAGCCATAATCTCCTAGCATGACCTTATTTTATTTAGCCTTAATTCAATAATCATTAGACATTTAATTAACCTGAAGAAAAGAAAGTTAAAATTCAAACAGTTTACATTTATTAGCAGAATAGTTCAGAAAATAAGTCAAAACCATATTACCAAGATTTCAGTAAATGGACACCAGGGTTAGCACAGGAAAGTTCCCAAACAGTCCGACAGCATGTCATGGTGCGAAAATAAATTCAAAAGCAAGCTCTCGCTTCACTTCCAAACGTCCTCTTTTATACCCTTTTCCCTAACTATCTATCTAAATTTGAAACTTTTAGAGTCCTCGCTCAATTTCATTGGTCCGTTTAAGGGGTGGATGAGCATCACCTCATCTCCTCATTGTCCATATTTCCGCCAAGTCATCGTTATAATCAAAATAAGGTTTTGATTGTTCCTTAACAGTTTTTTTCACTCATGTCCTTTAACTTGTCACTCTGAGCCATATTCCCAGGCTCACGACGCTGTCGTACAAATCTTGGCACCCTTTTACACTCCAGGCCACGCTGACCTTGACCCACGCTGCACAGGCACAGACTGCTTGCACATCTCTCGAGCATAGTCGCGCATGCGTAGATCACCACAGTTTCGGAGTCTCGCAAACCTTCCATTTTTTTCTAGGCCGCATGGGCCATAATGAGAACTATTATAGGAACAAACAGAATTAAACGTTAGCTTTCGAAGTATAGCCCTTCTGTTAACCTCCCCCCATTCTAAGGTAACTCTGTTAGTTATTACCTAGCATTCTAGCAACATTTAAGCATTGTTTTCTTACCATTCTCCATCATTTCTGCCACAAGGAGCCATATAGGAAGCTTCAATGCACGGGTTTTCGTTAGATTATGATATTTGCGTACTATGTTAGCATGACAATTTCACTCAATTAATATATTAGGATTCGCAACACAAGCAAATTAGTATCCCACGTGTTATTGTGTATGTGCTTTCTATTCTATGTTGGTTAATTTCAAAACCACATGATCAATACATATTACAGTTATGGGAAAGAGACTTTGAGAGAGGTATACAAGATTTTTTGTTTTCACCCTCGCTTCATCAACTCCCCCCTTTGGTGATTTATCACCAAATAACACCCAAAAATTTCGTACATTTTTCATAAAACATGTTTCAAATTATTTTACTTAGTATGAGTTACACTCTAGTTTCTTCCAGTTTCATTCTATCTTGATAAAGTTTCTCTTTAAACTCTTCCATTTCAATGTCCCCTTTTTCACGTTCTCTTTCTTCAAATACCTTTTTAGGTTTTGCCTTAGCCATGCGTACGAAGTACGCATGCGCTAGCAAAACCTCTTGATTCCTATCTGGGGTGATGACCCGCCTCTGCCTATCATTGGCTAGCTCCATAAATGGAGGCTAGCCATTGGGAGGCAGAGGCTGTCAATCGCGTTTTCTCTCGAAAACGCGATTCGGGGGCGTTTCTCGGGCTTTTTTTAAGCCCCGCCCCTTTGTTCCGGGCCGCGCTGCCATTGGCTGCCGGCCCGGGACACCCCCGTGACGTCATTTCCCGGGCCGCGCTCTGATTGGCTGGCCGGCCCGGGACCTGACTTGTTATCTAGTGTTGCGACTGTCTGAGAATAATACGGAACTTCAATTTAGAAACGTGGGTCGGACTTAACAATTAACGAAACCTACTTTATTACAAACCACTGAACTCGTAATAAAACATTTCAATTTTAAGAAATAAGAGGATTATATGTAAATTAAATTTATAAAAAATATTTTACTTTCACCTTTTACGGATTTACTTTGTGTTGACAAGCCAGGGATAAGCCATCTACTTTACAGTGTATACTTTGTATACCGAGTTGATTATGCGAATCTGCGTTCAATAAGAAAGTAGTCATTTCTAAGATGACTGCTTCATTCTTCTATGGTTGCCGCGCGGCTTTACAGGTTATGATTTCTAACCCAGTCCTTCTTTTGTTTTGTTGCTTGGGTCTATGGACGCTGACAGCAGGGAGCGCGCAGAAGCTGGGATCATGGGACAAGCACAGTTTTTACCTGTCACCCACGTCATCTTTGATATGGACGGGCTGTTGCTGGGTCTGTAGCTCCGATTTCATCTTTGCTTTTTAATACACTATTATACCCCAGCCAGCTAGGAACTGAACATGCCTTTCAATTCACGTAAACAATCAGCTACTAGAGTCGAGCAGTTTACTGGGGGTGTTAAGTGAAGCCGCGTATTTTTTGTTTTTCTTTTCAGAGCTAAATACTTTTCTGTTTTTCTGAATTCATGGCATGCTAGTTGAAACGTGTACCTTTTCAACAGCGCACTTCCCTGGTTTACAAATCTCTGCTGCCACACCCAAGCTTATTTTCCATTCATACTAAACCCTCCTGCGTGCACTGTGCAGGCGGAAGCCGGCGTTTCAGCAGAGCGTGTGCTTGCTAGCGCAGGTTCGGCACCATTTAAAACTGCCCTAATGTTAAATAGACATTAAGCTTAATTTGCAAAGGCTTTCGGAGTTTGTTTATGCTGTATCTACGTGCAGCGGGAAGTAAGTGATTGACCCTTTTTAAAAAAAAAAAAAAAAACGGGCGAGTTAGTATTTCTTTCTAATTTAATTTGGGTCATCTATACTATTGGTTGTGGCTTAGATTTTACGCAGTAACAAACCTTTAGTTTTTCTGCTATGTTTTTGCTGCGCGTTTTCATAATTGAATGACGCGTATTTATTGATCAGTCCCAGCCACAGTGGATTAGAAACTTAAGCAAAAATAAATATGCTCCCCGGTTGTATGTTTTTAAATTCCCGCCCTGCCTAGCCCCCAGGTTCCAACTCGTGCCTCTTTCTTCCACCAGCCACACCTCCTGTCTCTCACTCCTGCATGCTCTTTTTCGTCTTTGCCGCCTCCCTTTTCAATTTTTCCTATCTTTCTGACTTTTTTGTGCCTTTCTCTTGCTGTGTCAGTCTGATGATGAAAAACCAAAGCCACAGTTCCAAAACAATCTGTGCCCACCAGGTATACCATCAGCATACATTAAGCAACGGGTCCTATTGCTGGCCACACAGGTGGGAAGTGTTACAGGAAAATACATTTACACAAGCGATTCTATTTTCAAAAGACGTATCTCATTCTGTTGAGTTCATGCATGCCCGTCAAACTCCTGAATACGCTTGCATCGATTTCCACATGGTAAGCTTTTAGCATTAAAAGTTTTAGTTAAAAAATGAAAGTTTACAACATACGCACGTAAAGCGTATCTAAATATCAAACTTGCGCAGTTCCAGTGCTCAATTCTTCATTGTGCTCAATTTACAGTGGGCGGCGAGAAGCTTCATTTACATCTTGAATTACCCTGAGGTCACCTGAACTTTGGACATCCAATAGAACATTGAGTTCTACCTGAGGGTGAATAACTGAAATGGCGAGGAGGGGAGGGGTAGCAAAATACATAACTATTTGCTTTCAAAAACATGAAAATGCCACATTTGGTGCTCGAAAACAGCACACAATGGCCTACCCCACGCCTCTGCGTTTTCGTGATACTTGAGAAGCTGGACATATGCTGTTTGCACAACGGCTAGCCACTTTGTTTATTTTGCTAATCTTATGTTTATTTCTTTGTTTTTCAGGTCCAATATGGCCCGTGGCGTCTCCGTGCAGCTGTGTGCACTGCTGTGCACGAAGTGGTCCCGATATGCTGCTCTTTTGCTGTTTGATGTAATCTATCTTTTTGATTTTTGCTAATCTTAGGTTTTTTTCTCTCTTTTCTAGGTACAACATGGCCCGTGGCGTCTCCGTGTAGCTGTGTGCACTGCTGTGCACGAAGTGGTTCAGACAGGTATGTATGCTGCTGTTTTGCTGTTGCAGTAAGGCATTTTGTTTATTTTGCTAATCTTATGTTTATTTCTTTGTTTTTCAGTTCCAATATGGCCCGTGGCCTCTCCGTGCAGCTGTGTGCACTGCTGTGCACGAAATGGTTCAGACAGGTATGTATGCTGCTGTTTTGCTGTTGGAGGTAAGCCATTTTGTTTAATTTGCTAAACTTATGTTTATTTCTTTGTTTTTCAGGTCCAATATGGCCCGTGGCGTCTCCCTGCAGCTGTGTGTACTGCTGTGTACGAAGTGGTTCAGACAGGTATGTATGCTGCTGTTTTTCAGTTAAGGTAAGGCATTTTGTTTATTTTGCTAATCTTATGTTTATTTCTATCACTCACTGCTGCACTCTCTCCTCAGCCTCTCACTGCACCATCCCTTCACTCTCTCCTCAGCTCCACTATACCGTCTCTTCACTGTTGCACTCTCCTCAGTCTCTCACTGCACCATCCTTTCACTGCTGCACTCTCTCCTCAGCCTCTCCCTGCACCATCCTTTCACTGATGCACTCTCTCCTCAGCCTCTCCCTCCACTGTCCCTTCACTGATGCACTCTCCTCAGCCTCTCCCTGCACCGTCCCTTCACTGATGCACTCTCTGCGCAGCCCCCCATTGCATCGTCGCCTTAACTGCTGCACTCTCCTCAGCCTCTCCCTGCACCATCCCTTCACTGATGCACTCTGTTCAGCCCCCATTGCATCGTCCCTTCACTGCTGCACTTTCCTCAGCCTCTCACTGCACCATCCCTTCACTGCTGCACTCTCCTCAACCTCTCACTGCACCATCCCTTCACTGCAGCACTCTCTCCTCAGCCTCTTCCTGCGCCATCGCTTCACTGCTGCACTCTCTGCTCAGCCCCCCATCCAGGCTGCAGCCCTCACTCCTCCACTGCACCATCACTCACTGCTGCACTCTCTCTCAGCCTCTCACGGTACTATCCCTTCACTGCTGCACTCTCTTCAGTCTCTCACTGCACAATCCCTTCACTGCTGCACTCACTCATCAGCCTCTCCCTGCACCGTCCCTTTACTGATGCACTCTCTCCACAGCCTCTCCCTGCACCGTCCCTTCACTGATGCACTCTCTCTACAGCCTCTCCCTGCACCGTCCATTCACTGATGCACTCTCTGCTCAGCCTCCCATTGCATCGTCCCTTCACTGCTGCACTCCCTTCAGCCTCTCCCTGCACCGTCCCTTCACTCATGCACTCTCTCCTCAGCCCCCCATTGCATCGTCCCTTCACTGCTGTACTCCCTTCAGCCTCTCCCTGCACCGTCCCTTCACTCATGCACTCTCTGCTCAGCCCCCCATTGCATCGTCCCTTCACTGCTGCACTCTCCTCAGCCTCTCCCAGCACCGTCCCTTCACTGGTGCAGTCTCCTCATCCTCTTACTGCATTATCCCTTCACTGCTACGCTCTCTCCTCAGTCCGACTGTACAGTCCCTTCACGGCTGCACTCTCTGCTCAGCCCCCCACTGCACCGTCCTTTTAATGCTGCACTCTCCTCAGCCTCTCCCTGCACCGTCCCTTCACTGCTGCACTCTCTGCTCAGCCTCTCCCTGCACTGTCCCTTCACTGCTGCACTCTCCTCAGCCTCTCCTTGCACCGTCCCTTCACTGATGCACTCTCTGCTCAGCCCCCATTGCATCGTCCCTTCACTGCTGCACTCTCCTCAGCCTCTCCCTGCACCATCCCTTCACTGACGCACTCTCTGCTCAGCCCCCCATTACATCGTCCCTTCATTGCTGCACTCTCTGCTCAGCCCCCCCCTCCAGGCTGCAGCCCTCACTCCTCCACTGCACCATCACTCACTGCAGCACTCTCTCCTCAGCCTCTTACGGTACCGTCCCTTCACTGATGCACTCTCCTCAGCCTCTCACTGATGCACCATCCCTTCACTCTCTCCTCAGCTCCACTATACCGTCCCTTCACTGTTGCACTCTGCACCCTCCCTTCACTGCTGCACTCTCTGCTCAGCCTCTCCCTGCACCGTCCATTCACTGATGCACTCTCTGCTCAGCCTCCCATTGCATCGTCCCTTCACTGCTGCACTCTCCTCAGCCTCTCCCTGCACTGTCCCTTCACTCATGCACTCTGCTCAGCCCCCCCATTGCATCGTCCCTTCACTGCTGCACTCTCCTCAGCCTCTCCCTTCACCGTCCCTTCACTGGTGCACTCTCCTCAGTCTCTCACTGCACCATCCCTTCACTCTCTCCTCAGCTCCACTATACCGTCTCTTCACTGTTGCACTCTCCTCAGTCTCTCACTGCACCATCCTTTCACTGCTACACTCTCTCCTCAGCCTCTCCCTGCACCATCCCTTCACTGATGCACTCTCTCCTCAGCCTCTCCCTGCACCGGCCCTTCACTGATGCACTCTCTCCTCAGCCTCTCCCTGCACCGTCCCTTTATTTCTGCACTCTCTCCTTAGCCTCTCCTTGCACCGTCCCTTCACTGCTGCACTCTCCTCAGCCTCTCCTTGCACCGTCCCTTCACTGATGCACTCTCTGCTCAGCCCCCCATTGCATCGTCCCTTCACTGCTTCACTCTCCTCATCCTCTCCCTGCACCATCCCTCCACTGGCGCACTCTCTGCTCAGCCCCACCCCCCCATCCAGGCTGCAGCCCTCACTCCTCCACTGCACCATCACTCACTGCTGCACTCTCTCCTCAGCCTCTTACGGTACCGTCCCTTCACTCTCTCCTCAGCTCCACTATACCGTCCCTTCAAACTCTCTCTCTCACTACCTCACTCTCACTACCCCACTCTCTCTTTCACTAACTCAGTATCTCTCTCACTACCTCACTATCTCTCACACTACTACACTATCTCTCATTCACTCTCTCTCTACCTCAATCTCTACCTCACTACTCAACTCTCTTTCTCACAGCATCACAATATCACTACCACAGTAACTATCTCTCTAACACACTACTTCACAACTTCACTCTCTCTATCTCACTACCTTACCCTCTCTACATCACTACCTCACTCTATCTATTACTATCTCACTATCTCACTGCCTCACTATATCATGACACTCTCAAAAATTCACTACAACACTCTCTCACTACCTCACAACTTCACTCTCTCTCTCTCTCTCTCTCTAACTCACTGCTTCACTCTCTCTCTATCTCACTACCTCACACTTTCTCTATATACTACCTCACTCTATTTCTATCTCACTATCTCTCTCTCACTATATCACGACACTCTCTCTAAAGTTCACTACATCACTCTCTCACTACCACACAACTTCACTCTCTCTCTAAATCACTACTTCACTCTCTCTCTCTCTCTCTCTCTCAAATACACTAACTCACTTTCACTCTCTCATACACTATCTCACTCTCTCTCTAGCTCACTACTTCACAACATCTCTCTGTTTCTATCTCAATACAGCACAACAACTCTCACCCTCACTACCTCATTCTTTCACTACCTCACTCTCTCTCACTACCTCACTCTATATCTACTTCACTCTCCCACAAAACAAACATAACTACATCACTACTCAAATTATATCTATAACACTATCTCACTCTCTCTCTCACTAACTCTCTCCATAACATCACTCTATCTATTTCCATATCACTCTCACTACCTAACTATAACACAAGTCACTCACTCAAAAAATAACTACAACACTCTCTCGCTGACTCACTCTCTATCTCACTAGCTCACAAGTTCATTCTCTCTCTCCAACTCACTACGTCACTCTCTATCTCACTAACTCACTCTCTCTCTCTTTCTATCTCACTAAGTCACTTTCACTCTCTCTTAAACTACCTCAGTCCTTCTCTATCTCACTATGTCACAACATCACTCATTGTTTCTATCTCACTACCACCAAAATCACTCTCCATCACTAACTCACTCTTTCACTACCTCACTCTCTCTGTCTCACTCTATCTACCTCACTCTCTCTCTCACTACCTCACTCTCTCTATTTCTATCTCACTAAGTCACTTTCACTCTCTTTCACTACCTCACTCTCTGTCTCTGTTTTCGTTCAGAGGTAAGCCATTTTTTATTTTTTTTTGCTAATCTTATGTTTATTTTCTCTTTTCTAGGTTCAACATGGCCTGTGGCGATTCCCTTCAGCGATGTGCACCGCTGTGCACGGAGTTGTTCAGACAGGTATGTATGTTGATTTTAGTTTATGTTAGAGGTAAGGCATATTTTTATTTTTACACTGCACTGTCCTTTTACTGCTGCACTCTCTCCTCAGCCTCTCCCTGCGCCATCGCTTCACTGCTGTACTCTCTGCTCAGCCCCCCCCCATCCAGGCTGCAGCCCTCACTCCTCCACTGCACCATCACTCACTGCTGCACTCTCTCCTCAGCCTCTCACGGTACCATCGCTTCACTGATGCACTCTCCTCAGCTTCTTACTGCACCATCCCTTCACTCTCTCCTCAGCTCCACTATACCGTCTCTTCCCTGTTACAGTCCCTTCACTGCTGCACTCTCTGCTCAGCCCCCCACTGCACCGTCCTTTTAATGCTGCACTCTCCTCAGTCTCTCACTGCACCATCCTTTCACTGCTGCACTCTCTCCTCAGCCTCTCCCTGCACCATCCTATCACTGATGCACTCTCTCCTCAGCCTCTCCCTGCACTGTCCCTTCACTGATGCACTCTCCTCAGCCTCTCCCTGCACCGTCCCTTCACTGATGCACTCTCTGCTCAGCTCCCCATTGCATCGTCCCTTCACTGCTGCACTCTCCTCAGCCTCTCCCTGCACCGTCCCTTCACTGATGCACTCTCTATTCAGCCCCCCATTGCATCGTCCCTTCACTGCTGCACTTTCCTCAGCCTCTCACTGCACCATCGCTTCACTGCAGCACTCTCTCCTCAGCCTCTCCCTGCGCCATCGCTTCACTCTCTGCTCAGCCCCCCCATCCAGGCTGCAGCCCTCACTCCTCCACTGCACCATCGCTCACTGCAGCACTCTCTCCTCAGCCTCTTACGGTACCGTCCATTCACTGCTGCACTCTGCTCAGCCTCTCACTGCACCATCCCTTCACTGCTGCACTCTCTTCAGTCTCTCACTGCACCATCCCTTCACTGCTGCACTCTCTCCTCGGCCTCTCCCTGCACCGTCCATTCACTGATGCACTCTCTGCTCAGCCTCCAATTGCATCGTCCCTTCACTGCTGCACTCTCTTCAGCCTCTCCCGGCACCGTCCCTTCACTGGTGCACTCTCCTCAGTCTCTCACTGCACCATTCCTTCACTGCTGCACTCTCTCCTCAGCCTCTCCCTGCACCATCCCTTCACTGATGCACTCTCTCCTCAGCCTCTCCCTGCACCGTCCCTTTATTGCTGCACTCTCTCCTTAGCCTCTCCTTGCACCGTCCCTTCACTGCTGCACTCTCCTCAGCCTCTCACTGCACCGTCACTTCACTGCTGCACTCACTCCTCCTCCCCACTGCACCGTCCCTTCACTGCTGCACTCTCCTCAGCCTCTCACTGAATTATCCCTTCACTGCTACACTCTCCCCTCAGTCCCACTGCACCGTCCCTTCACTGCTGCACTCTATGCTCAGCCCCCCACTGCACCGTCCTTTTACTGCTGCACTCTCTGCTCAGCCCCCCACTGCACCGTCCTTTTACTGCTGCACTCTCCTCAGTTTCTCCCTGCACCGTCCCTTCACTGCTGCACTCTCTGCTCAGCCTCTCCCTGCACTGTCCCTTCACTGCTGCACTCTCCTCAGCCTCTCCTTGCACCGTCCCTTCACTGATGCACTCTCTGCTCAGCCCCCCATTGCATTCACTCATCTATCCATCCTTTCCCTCATCATTCCATTCACCCCTTCACTCATCCATTCATTCTTTCACTAATCCATCCAGCTATGGCTTCCTTGTATAACACATTTTGTCTGCAAAATGTCTGTAATATACATTAAAAATAAATTAAAAAATAAACTATTTCCAAGATTGTCTTTAAAAATTAATCTAAGTGATGAGCGCAAAAATCTGTAGAACAGAGCTGGCTCTTTCACACCACACCTCCCCTTCACTCCCACCCCCTTTGAAAGGCTGGGGCCCTGGGCCAGAGTCCACTTTGCAGATGCCTTAAAAGTTCTCTGAAAAAGTAGAGCTAACTCTCCCACGAGGGGGTTAATTCACAGCGCTGAAATGCTTCAGCTGCAGTGGGAGGCAAGGGGTCTCCTCTACTAAAACTGAAAGCGTGTCTAACTTTTTGTAAGGCGAAACCGTTGCATTGTAAATGCTTGTTTATAGACTTTTTAAGGTTTCTTCTTTTCTAAGTTTACAACCTAATCTTAACACTTTTGGATGACTATCTCAACACTTGCTTTGAGCCATTGGGTAATGAGGACGGTAAACTTACTGAGACAGAAGATATGTCGTGGGAAATTCCCCAGTTAGAACTGTTACCCATAAAAAAGTGGTCACAATCAGCCATGTACATTAAAGGAATGTGCCTAAACCTAGGGTTAAGGGCAGCAAATGGCAGGGTCAAATCTGACAGGATGGGTAGGCACACTTTCGACAATGGCAGACACAGTAGTCGCATTGATTACATCTTGATTGACGTGAAGCTGTGGTCTGCCGTTGTTGATATGGAAGTTATGGCCAGACCTGAAAGCGATCACGACCCGCTTGTGTTGTCCCTATTGGATCATAGTTTCCAGGGGACCCCGTGTGAGGACACTAATGCTGTTCAAACTCAGGTACATTTAAAAAACGATTTGAGAAGGGTTGGGTGGCCTAAGGTTGCTGTTGACGAAGTAGCCAGAACAGAGATAAGACTCCTAGTTTCTCATACACTGGAAGTACTGAAGAACTGTGGGTCACAGGACATGATTAATGCCAAAATTCCAAGTGTCCATAGTGAACTGTTTCAGGGGCTTAAAAAGCTCTTCACTGAGAACATATCTAATTGGGGCAGAAAAAGCACACCAAGAATTGCTACCTGGTATGATGAGAAGTGCAGGCAGACCCAAGGATAACTGTTCCTAGCAATTAAATCAAAAGCTCACGGTTCAATCCGAATCTGTAGAGCTGCTTACAAAGAAGCACAAAAAAATGCAAAAATAAAATGGGATGAAGAACGCTGGAAGGCCCTGACCGAGGCGTGTGGTGGCAGAAATATGCAACAATTTTGGCACCTCCTTAAATGGGGTAAGTGCCTAGATGACCGACCAAGTTCTTCTTTTGTGGACCAACAGCAATGGGTAACCTTTTTTGAAAATCAATTTAGGACAAATAATGATGCTGTGGCAGTTTTACCCCCCCCCCTAACTCTGATGACCCGCTTATACCCACTCTGAAGTTAAGTATATTATGAAATCTATTCCGAGTGGGAAAGCTCCAGGCCCTGACTGCATCCCTGCTGATCTTTTTCTGCAGGAACAGGATCTTTGGGTGTCCTATATTACTATCTTGGCCAATGCCCTAGCTTCTGGTGCGCAGGTCCCCGATTCTTGGTACGGGGCAGAAATGTTACCAATTTACAACAAGCATTGGAAATGCAATAGGTCTCGCATTAGAAAAGTTGGAGTTATTGGTCTTGTAAATGACATATTTTATTTATTTGTTGGTTTTTAAAATTGCTAAATTGATGGCTTTGTCATTTACAATGCCAATAGTTATAACTTTCGCGAATGTGACACCTATAGCATTTGGAATGCAACATGTTTTGTATTTACGTGACTTAGATGGCAGCTCTGGTCGTTAGGCCACATCTCTAGAGAGCAGGAGAGTGCAGCAGGGGAGAGAAGCACAGCAATGCAATAGGTCTCGCATTAGGAAAGTTTGAGCTATTGGTATTGTAAAGGACACATTTTTTATTTATGTGCTTGTTTTGAAAATAGCGAAATTAATAGCTTTGTTATTTACAATGCCAATAGTTTTATCTTTCGCAAATGTGACACCTATTGTAACACAATATGTGTTGTGAGGGTGAGTGAGGGTGAGGGTGAGGGGTTGAGGGTGAGGGGTTGAGGGTGAGTGAGGGTGAGGGGTTGAGGGTGAGTGGTTGAGGGTGAGGGGTTGAGGGTGAGGGTGGGTGAGGGTGAGGGGTTGAGGTTGAGTGAGGGGTTGAGGGTGAGTGAGGGTGAGGGGTTGAGGGTGAGTGAGGGTGAGGGGTTGAGGGTGAGGGGTTGAGGGTGAGTGAGGGTGAGTGAGGGTGAGTGAGGGTGAGGGTGAGGGGTTGAGGGTGAGTGAGGGTGAGGGTGAGTGAGGGTGAGGGGTTGAGGGTGAGTGAGGGTGAGGGTGAGTGAGGGTGAGGGTGAGTGAGGGTGAGGGGTTGAGGGTGAGTGAGGGTGAGTGAGGGTGAGGGGTTGAGGGTGAGTGAGGGTGAGGGGTTGAGGGTGAGGGTGAGTGAGGGTGAGGGGTTGAGGGTGAGTGAGGGTGAGGGTGAGGGGTTGAGGGTGAGTGAGGGTGAGGGGTTGAGGGTGAGTGAGGGTGAGGGTGAGTGAGTGAGGGGTTGAGGGTGAGTGGGGGTGAGGGAGGGTGAGGGTGAGTGAGGGTGAGGGTGAGTGTGAGGGTGAGTGTGAGGGTGAGTGAGGGTGAGTGAGGGTGAGTGAGGGTGAGTGAGGGTGAGGGTGAGTGAGGGTGAGTGAGGGTGAGGGTGAATGAGGGTGAGTGAGGGTGAGTGAGGGTGAGGGTGAGTGAGGGTGAGGGTGAGGGGTTGAGGGTGAGTGGGGTTGAGGGTGAGTGGGGTTGAGGGTGAGTGAGGGTGAGGGGTTGAGGGTGAGTGAGGGTGAGGGGTTGAGGGTGGTTGAGGGTGAGTGAGGGTGAGTGAGGTTGAGGGTGAGTGAGGGTGAGGGGTTGAGGGTGAGGGGTTGAGGGTGGGTGAGGGGTTGAGGGTGGGTGAGGGTGAGGGGTTGAGGGTGGGTGAGGGTGAGGGTGAGGGGTTGAGGGTGGGTGAGGGTGAGGGGTTGAGGGTGAGTGAGGGTGAGGGGTTGAGGGTGAGTGAGGGTGAGGGGTTGAGGGTGAGTGTGAGTGAGGGTGAGGGGGTGAGGGTGAGAGGTTGAGGGTGAGTGAGGGGGTGAGGGTGAATGAGGGGGTGAGGGGTTGAGGGTGAGGGGGTGAGTGAGGGGTTTAGGGTGAGGGGGTGAGGGTGAGGGGTTGAGGGTGAGGGTGTGAGGGTTGAGATGGGTTCATATAAGGTTCCAAAGGCGAGGCCTATTGGCTATGCCAGTGCTTGTTTTATTATTACAGTTTTCTGTTTTATTTTTAGCAGTATTTGAATCACGAGTTAATTTCCCTGTAACTGTCTGACACGAACCTCGAACAATTATATGAGCTATGTGCATGTTGTACTATTTTGGAAATCTTGAAAAACTCAAATAACAGATTCAAACAAAAAAATCACTACATCGTTAGTGCTTCATGTGCAGATTTTGAACCCCACATCCTACTGCCTTGAGTCTATTGCGCACGCTGTTCCAAGCTGTGCACGTCAGCCTCCTGAGACATTTGTGTACCAATGCGTGCCGTCATGGTTGTGTGACGTTTTCTCCGTGCATGCTGGGAATGTCACACACGCTCAGTATAATGTGCTTGAGTAGAGTGCGCTAAATATAGACAACCTTTCACTGCTCACACAGTTTATTATTGCAACAGAAGCTTATATGCAGGAACGCATTGAGGCAACTTTCAAGACTTAACTAGCTTTGAGGTGTGTTTGACTTGTTAAAGTATGGCTTCAAATAAGTTATTTAATCATTAACCCAGTCCATTTCTCCAGATTCCTGGTAAACCACAGGTCAAATGGCAACTGTGATTTAGAGCATAGGAGAACTGTATTATCGCAAATGATGGAAAAGATATCTCACCTGAAAGAAAAACAAGAAAGGAAACAAGACGGAGGGCATTGCTGTGGGGAGGGGGGGGGGGAGAAATGCACACGGCGGGCACGGGAGGGGGCGGAGCGGGGAGAGCGGCATGAGGGTGTGAAGCAGCCGGGGCCTTTGAAGTGAAGGTGTGGGAGGAGTGCGGCTGAGGGAACAGACGGCGATTTGGTGATGTGCACGCGCATTTTAGGTCAATGCATTGACCTAAAAGCCACGGGCACAGCACCAAATCGCCACAGTTAGGTAAACTTTGTTTAAAGCCCTATAGTCTCGCTTCTCTCAATGCGCATGCGCATTGATAGGTCACGAGACCTAAAAAGGGTGACCGTTCGGTCCTGTCCAATTATCGGCCGATCAGCCTAATGGATGCGGTGCAAAAAATAACTGCCCGCCTAGTTTTGGGACGTATCCAGTTATGGATTACTGAACTTGACATTTTAACACCACTGCAGGCGGGTTTCCGCAGCCACGTAGGCACTATAGACCAAGCATTCCGGTTTGTGTTGCTTTATTGGAAGTCAGTTTTTATTGAGGGGGGGCAAATTATATGCGGCCTTTGTGGACCTTAGGTCCGCTTTCGACCTTGTCCCCAGGGCAAAGTTGTGGGAATGTCTACTGAAATTGGGTATGCCAGTTGAACTGGTGAGGCTTTTGATGAATCTCCATGCCCAAACATTTGCACAAGTACGCTGGGGTAAACCTGGAGAGGTGACTGATAGATTTGCAGTAGCAAAAGGTGTAAGACAAGTGTGTGTATTGGCCCCTACCCTTTTTTCGCTATTTATTAATGGGGTCACAAATTACTTCTCTAACCACCCTACAGACGCCCCAACCCTGGCAGGGATAAAAATACCATTGCTCATGTTCGCGGACGATACGCTGTTAATATCGAAAACGAGACAGGGTCTACAGTTGGCCCTGTCTAGGTTTGAATTGTTTTGCCGCGAACATGAGTTAGAGGTAAATGTATCCAAAACCAAGTTTATGGTTTTACGTGGGAAGAACTCCGTAACAGCCAGGGTAACAATGGGTGGTACCACCCTTGAACAGACCACCCTATTTACATACCTCGGCGTAACCTTTAGTGAGAACCTTAGCTGGACCCCGCAGATTGATCTTCTAGCCTTAAAACACGCTCAAATTGGTGGAGCCCTACTTAAAGAACACAAAAGCTCCTACACAAGGCCTATGTCTCCACTTATGAAGATCTATGGATCAAAAATTCTACCTTCAGTTTTGTATGGTGCAGAGCTATGGGGCTTCAGTAATTTAGACCCTTTAAAAGTGGGCCAAAATAAATTTCTCAGGGCGGCAGTAGGACTACCGCAATCCACACCACGTATACCCCTCCTTTACGATTTAGGGTGTCAACCAGTGGAGGATATAGCGAGATACAGACCCATAGCGTTCTGGCGGCGCTTGTGGACTACGCCAGAACTTTCGCTTTATGCGAAAGCGTGCCTGGAAGTTAAGGATCTTCAGGGCTCCCATAAGATAGGCTGGTTGAGAGACCTAAGAATGACCCTATATGATATGGGGTTGGGGGACTTGTCGTCTAACCCGGACACAGCTACTTTTCCCACAAAAAAAGTGTTGAGAGGCATGTATTGGGAGAGGATTGTTTGTAAAAGGCATTCCATAATGTTAGATGGATCTCTTACGGCGTCCTTTGTGGTAGTGAAGGATGCCGGCCAGTTGGAAAATTATTGGGATGTCATTACTAGGCCAATGGACCGCAAGTTATTCCACCAATTTAGAGTAGGGTCACTTCCGCTTAGGGGCCTAACCAGGTCCTGGGGCCACGATGGGTCTGGTCAATGCCCACTGTGTTTAGAGTCGGGTGAAACAGTAGATCAATTTCTCTTTGTTTGCCCTTTGTACTACGCACCAAGACAAAAGTGGTTACGCCCAGTATGTAGAATACGGGGCACACGCTCAGCTAAAACAGCCAGTAGAATTTTAAAAACAGATACATCGACACTGGTTGTAATTGGGGTTGCAAAATTCCTGGGCTGGGCATGGATTTTAAGGGCAAGGTTGATTAAGTCTCTTTTGGCTGCCGTGTAAACCACCAGCTGGAACAGTAGTTGTTGTGCCAATGAATGATATGGTCTTTTTTATTGGACTGGTTTTATAATTGCCTTTTTTTTTTTTATGAGTAAGGAAGTCTCGACACTTGTGATTTAATACTTTCTTAGCTTGTTCTTAACTGTATATTAACTTATTGTCTTAACACACTGCTCACATCTTTTTATCTTGAAACCTTTTTATCTGTAATTTTGATACATTATTGGTTATGTACGTTGTGTAGCATGTCTTTTATGATGAAATATCGAATAAAGACTTCTCTGACTTGACTTGAAAAAACTAAAAATATTACTATTATTAGTGTTACTGGAATTAATACCTTCCCTATTATGGATCTACCTATTTCATAAAGCCAATTCTTAACTGCTGAAAAACTTCTACCAAGTTTCTCAAGAACACCATCAACCTCCAGTGGTATAATTTCTTTATGCAACTCTGTAAGATTTCTAATATATCTTTCATTGTTTTGACTTTTATCAGGTATGTATGTACAACAATGTTGTACCTTCAAAATTCCACAGACTCCTCCTTCTTTTGCCAAAATTATATCAAGAGCAAGTCAATTTTGCATCACCATAGCTCTCATAGCCACTATTTCTGTATTTACCATTAAAAATCCCCCTGCAGTATATGATGACAAACGATCTACTATCGTTGACAATTTCTAAATTCTGTTTGCATTAAAGAATATACCCACTGCTGGTATCAATGCTCTAAAAACATCACCTATCATTTCTATTACACTTTCCCTTCTTCTACGACTTAAAGGTTGACCTATTTCATGAATTCCATTAGTTCCTCTATCTACATGGAAAATGTTAGGAAAGACCAGACCTATATAACAGGACCCATACCAGCGATCAGGCAATCTATAATAAGCTTTGTTTCTGCATAAAAAATAAGTCCCAGGGAAAACTGGATTATTACCTCCTTTAAATCTCCAATCCCCTTTTATAATATATGTATCTTCACATTGACTTGCTCCCACAAAATATTTATCATACAGTGTTGTCTCTTCGAATACATTATTTCCCTAATAATGGTGTATCTATATTTATAGCCACATTCACATAATGTCCTTCTATATTATCATCCTCAAATGTCCACATTGTAGATTTAGATAGCTTTGCTTTTTCCCTCCTTTTGTACTGAGTCCTTCTTTCTTCTACCATATCCAAAAATGCTTTTTCCTCATTTCTCATTTTACAAGTCAAATTATTTTTGAATGCATAGCCATGGGTCAGTTCTTGTGTTTCCCAAAAATATTCTCCCAAAACATTTCCAGGTTTGATTTGATTCAATTCAGCTCCAACTTTAAATTTAGCAAAAACATCATCAGAATTAGAATAATAATCTCTAATTTACCTGTCTTATAAAACAAACTAGCTAATACACTACATGTAACCCCATATGTTAGTGGAAGGTGATGGTACATCACAACCTCTGATACAGATGCTGGTAATTTCACACAGACATAACAGTCACTCGCATCCATCGTTCTCACATATTCAGACAATAACTTTGAAAACGTGTTCCTCAAGAAGTCACTAATCGAGTTATCTTGATGTACTTCAGGTTTATACACATGCATCATTTTACCCTTTGAGTCATGGATCTTTTCTTTCATACTCTCATTTGCCTTTGCTTTTTCAAAATTCGTCCTGAAAGGAATTATAATAGCTGAAATCAACCATACCAACATTAATAATCCTGTACATATTAACCTCATTCTTGTCATGAATCCCCCCTCCTCTCCTATTCCGCTGACTCAGGTGTTGCCGCGATCAGACAATTAAAATAATCAGCAGCGCCGCATAGCGGAACTACAGGGACCAGCATGCTTAGCGAGGCCTGTGCGATGACTGGAAACGCCTACAAATAGCCTGCCTCATCATAGACTCGGCGTCGGATATTAAGATTCCTTGCCGACCTCGAGGGCTGCCCTGGACTTCGCAACGAGGCGTTCTTCACCCGCAGCCGACCTGAGAGCGAGAGAGGTAGGTGAGGCCAAGGGCTGTTTCGCCGCATCTCGCTTCCTGACCATAGAACTTCGAGTGTCGATCCGACACTAATTTTGGGATACTCCGGATGAGACGCTTCCGCTGGGGTGGCTGCAGCATCTCATTTTGACACCGCCAAGAATCACCAGAGAGGAGCAGAGGATACGGAGGCAAGATCGAGCGGCTGCTCTCTGCCCCCGCCCTCACTACCGAAGAGTTAGTACCGTGGTAAATCCGTAGCAGAGACGCACGCCACGGAGGTGTTTGCCGCGTCTCTGCTCTACATTATGTGTGCACCACTGGTGCACTGAGGCGGTGCCCAGAGAGTGGAGAAGGTCGAGCGGCTGCTCTCTTTATCTGGTGGGGAATTGCATGCGAGAGCGCCCGGCTGGGCCTCCCAAGTACATTGCTTCCCTGCGAGACCATTCCACGCCATTAGCAGCATTCGAACAGCATTTTTGGCCGTTGCTTAGCACAGTGCCCTCCGTTGGCGAATACCGGGACCGGTATTCATGCGGAGGACGTTGGTAGCCCCACACAGGCATAAGGACCCATGCTGCTAATGGGTATCGTTGACATTCCCTTATGCTTATCTCTTTGATGATACTTTGTCTTTTCCTATGCCTTATGGTTTGCCTTATCGGTTACTTTCGTTTATCCTTATCTTCATTTACATTGATCCAATAAATACAATTGGTCAGCTACAGCTGTTTGGGGTCTGATTCTCTTGCCTTGTCCTGTCATTACCCGATCCCGGGTATTCCGGTGGTTACAAAATATCCAACCTATCAACATCAACCAACCCCTGGTCAGGCAGAGGATTATGGCTTCGTTGGACGACGTGTTGGCAGCCTTGGCAGCGGTTCAAGTCGAGCTTGCTGCATCCAGACAGGAAGCAGCAGACCTAAAGGCAAGGTTTGATGCCCTCCAGAGGAACCCTTTTGATGCAGGACCTTCCACAGCGACTCCTTCCACTGCAGTGGTGGTGGAGATGCCCGTCTCCATCCCTTTGGCTACACCCGAGAGGTACAGTGGAGACCCCAACACTGTACATGTCTTTCTTACTCAAGTTGCATTGCACCTGTCATGCAAACCCAAGGCGTTCCCCACTAGCAAAGCTCAGGTGGCTTTTCTCATTTCGTATCTGGTGGGGAGCGCTGCACAATGGGCTGTACCTCTGGTGAGCAGGGACGACCCCCTTCTATGCGATTGGGGAACCTTTCGTGAGGAGTTTCTAAAAGTATTCGACAGAAGGGCTGACTCCTACACCGCCGACAGAGAGATGTTGGAGCTGCGTCAGGGCAACTGCGACCTGTTGCAATACGTGAACGCATTCCGGCGTCTGGTGGCCGAGACCAAGTGGCCTGTCTCCAAACAAACGGCACTGTTCACCAAGGGTTGAGCGACGACCTCAAGGACGTCGTCGCGCAGATAGACCCACAACCCAAAACGTGTGAAGGGCTCATCAACTTGGTAATGCGATTGGATCATAGGTTGAGCGAGCGGAAAGGAGATCACAAGAGAAAAGGAAAGCCTTTGCCCTCCTATGTGTCACCAGGAAACCCCAAGTCCGGCTCCGTCGCAAAAACAGAACCAATGGACATCGGAGACATCCGGGCTAGCCTGACCGCTACAGAAAAAGAGTCACGACGGAAACAAGGCCTCTGCCTGTACTGCGGCAAGAAGGGGCATTACGTCCGTGAGTGCCCTGCTAAGCCGAAGAGCAGTCATTATCGAGCGATCAAGACTGTGACGGCAGTAGTGGACGGGCCGGCGGAAAACTGAAGGACTCCCTGAAAAGTAAAGGGGCTTCATGGAGTCACATATGCATCTCTTCTTTGTCATGCCTGGAGCAGGCGCGTCAGCAACACTTATTTATCACAGTTTACATAGACATTCAGGCACAATGGATTCCTGTGGTGGCCATGGTGGATTCCGGGGCCACTGGTCTCTTTATGGATCAGAAGGAAGCACTGCGACTGGGCATCTCCCTCATTCCCAAGGAAGTCCCTGAGGACGTATATGCTGTGGATGGAAGACGACTGGTGACGGGGCCTATTGGGCATCACACGGGGGAGCTTCCGGTGAAATACGGAGAATGGCACAAGGAGGTGATTGACTTCAACATCATTCGAGCACCACAGTACGGAGTGATATTGGGTCTGCCCTGGCTCCAAAAGCACAACCCTTCAATCAACTGGACGACACATGAGCTCCAGATGACGTCTCTGTATTGTCTACAGCAGTGCCGTTTAGGTCAAGGATCAAGCGACGACGCCCAGGGCTTAGTACACAGGGTAGCCACCGCAGCAGAGAAAAAGGTTGACCTTCCCAACGCTTACCACAGCTATAGCGACGTCTTTGACGAGGTGCGGGCAGAGTGCTCCCTCCGCACCGGATATACAATTGCCAAATCGACTTGGTTCCGGGTGCATGTGTACCCAGCGGCAGACTGTACGCCTTAACGGAGCCAGAAAATCTACATCTACACTCCTATCTTGACAAGCTCCTGGGGTTGGGGATCGTGAGACCTTCCAAGTCCCCGGCGGCGTCGCCTCTCTTCTTCATACCAAAGGCCAATGGGAGCTGCGGGCTTGTGTAGACTTTAGGGTTCTGAACGCAATCACAGTCAAGAACAGGTACTCCTTGCCCCTCATCAGTGTGCTTCTGGAACAGGTGAAGAAGGCCCGTATTTACACGAAGCTCGACCTCAAGGGGGCCTACTACCTGGTGCGCATGCGGAAAGGCGACGAGTGGAAGACCGCATTTAAGACCAGATACGGGCTTTTCGAGTACCTCGTCATGCCATTTGGGCTCTGCAATGCCCCTGCGGCCTTTCAGTTCTTCCTCAACGAAGTGTTCTGTGACATCCTGGATGTGTACGTGGTCGTGTACATTGATGACATCCTCATCTACTCCAACACGGAGGAAGACCACGTACAACATGTAACATCGGTGCTCAGGAAGCTCAGGGAGAACATGCTGTTCTGCAAGCTAAGCAAGTGTGACTTCCATGTCACGTCTGTGGAGTTCCTTGGGGTGATGCTTAGCCCGAACGGGCAGGAGATGGCGGAACGCAAGATCAAGGCGGTGGAGGACTGGCCTGTTCCACAAGGAGTCAAGGATGTACAAAGTTTCATCGGGTTCGCCAATTTCTATCGGCGTTTCATCGATGGGTTCTCTGGATTGGTGGCCCTGATAACACAGCTCTTGCGGAAATCACAGGCGTTCATATGGAACCAAGAAGCGCAGGAAGCGTTTGTGGCCCTGAAGAGAACTTTCGTCAAGGCCCCTCTGCTGTCTCACCCCAATCCGAAACAACCTTATGTGGTTGAGGCGGACGCTTCGGAGGTGGCGCTGGGGGCCATCCTGTCCCAACGGGATCATGACACAGGCGTGATGCATCCAGTGGCATTCATGTCCAGGAAGTTAAATGACGCTGAACGCAATTACCACATCGCGGAGAAGGAGCTACTGGCTATCAAGGACGCCTTCAGGAGTGGAGGCATCTGCTGATGGGAGCCAGGCATGTGGTCACCGTGTTCACGGACCACAGGAACCTGCAATTTATGACGGCGGCAAGACACCTTTCCCCTCGACAGCTGCGGTGGATGCTCTTCATCTTCGCTTTTAACTCCCACATCACGTATCGGCCGGGTGCTGACAACAGGAAGGCGGATGCGCTTTCCCGTCAATCCTCTGCTACGGAACCTCGGCCTTTCGAGGAGCGCTCCATCATCCACCCCGATGCCGTATTGGGGGTGATACAGCCAGATGCTTTTCTCAGGGGCATCCAGAACGTGATACGTACCTTTTCGTGGAGGAGATGGCTCCGCGGTCACAGGGAGTGGCAGGTCAGGGACGGGATACCGGTGCATGGTAGCCGGTTGCTGATACCAAAGCCTCGGCTTCGGAAGCAGGCCTTTACTTGGTGCCACGTTTCGCCCTGTGCTGGACATTTCGGTATGGAGAAAACATTGGCTAGCCTGGGGAGACACTTCTGGTGGCCGTCCATGAGAGCAGATGTCCAAAACTGGGTAGCGGCCTGTTTGACCTGTGCCACTATGAAAGCGGATTATGGGCGTCCGCAGGGATTACTACAACCCCTTCCCACACCAAGCCGGCCGTGGGAAAACATTTCCTTGGACTTCGTCGTGGGTCTGCCCGTGGACCAAGGTTGTACGGCAATCCTGGTGGTGATCGACTACCTGACAAAGATGGGTCATTTCATCGCGTGCAAGCAGGTGCCGTCTGCGGGCCAATTGACACTGATATTACTGAGACATGTGGTAAGGTTGCACGGATTGCCCAGAGTGATAGTGTCGGACAGAGGTTCGCAATTCACAGCTGAACATGGTGTTCGGCTCTACACGTCACGTCGGCCATGTCAACGAGCTACCTCCCACAGACGGACGGCAGACTGAACGTCTGAACCAATCGCTCAAGCAATACCTGCGCTGTTTTGTTGAGCAGGGGACGGAGGAATGGGTGGATCTGCTATGGTTAGCGGAAATCGCTTATAACAATGCCACGCATAGCTCCACTAAAGCTTCCCCTTTCTACAGCACCTACGGACATCTCCCCAGGTTTTTACCTTTTCTTCATCCTCTCAGTGAAGGCAGGATGCCTGAAACCTCCAGAAGGGTCGCTCACATCAAGAACACCCTGCTGCGCACGCAATGATGTCTACAGGCCGCCAAGACTAAGTACAAGGCGGTGGCTGATAGAAGAAGGAGGCCTGGGCCCTTGTACGGGGTGGGGGAAGTTGCGGGCATTAGAGATTCCAAGTGGAGAGGGGGCAAGTTGTGGTACCTTGTGGCCTGGAAGGGGTATGGCCCAGAGGAGCAGTCGTGGGAGCCTGCGGCCGGAGTCCATGCGCCTCGTCTGGTGTCTTTGTTCCACAAGAGGTGTCCTAAAAGTTCTGGCCCGGGGAGAAGGGGCTGATGGGAGGAGGATGTACTGTCATGAATCCCCCCTCCTCTCCTATTCCGCTGACTCCGGTGTTGCCGCGATCCGACAATTGAAATAATCAGCGGCGCCGCATAGCGGAACTACAGGGACCAGCATGCTTAGCGAGGCCTGTGCGACGACTGGAAACGCCTACAAATAGCCTGCCTCATCATAGACTCGTCATCGGATATTAAGATTCCTTGCCGACCTCGAGGGCTGCCCTGGACTTCGCAACGAGGCGTTCTTCACCCGCAGCCGACCTGAGAGCGAGAGAGGTAGGTGAGGCCAAGAGCTGTTTCGCCGCATCTCACTTCCCGACCATAGAACTTCGAGTGTCGATCCGACACTAATTTTGGGATACTACGGATGAGACGCTTCCGCAGGGGTGGCTGCAGCGTCTCATTTTGACACCGCCAAGAATCACCAGAGAGGAGCAGAGGATACGGAGGCAAGATCGAGCGGCTGCTCTCTGCCCCCGCCCTCACTACCGAAGAGTTAGTACCGTGGTAAATCCGTAGCAGAGACGCACGCCACAGAGGTGTTTGCCGCGTCTCTGCTCTACATTACGTGTGCACCACAGAGGCATTAAGTTGGTGCACTGAGGCGGTGCCCAGAGATTGGAGAAGGTCGAGCGGCTGCTCCCTTTATCTGGTGGGGAATTGCATGGTAGAGCGCCCGGCTGGGCCTCCCAAGTACATTGCCTCCCTGCGAGACCATTCCACGCCATTAGCAGCATTCGAACTGCATTTTCGGCCGTTGCTTAGCACAGTGCCCTCCGTTGGCGAATACCGGGACCGGTATTCATGCGGAGGACGGTGGGAGCCCCACACAGGCATAAGGACCCATCCTGCTAATGGGTATCATTGATATTCCCTTATGCTTATCTCTTTGATGATACTTTGTCTTTTCCTATGCCGTATGGTTTACCTTATTGGTTACTTTCGTTTATCCTTATCTTCATTTACATTGATCTAATAAATACAATTGGTCAGCTACAGCTGTTTGGGGTCTGATTCTGTTGCCTTGTCCTGTCCTTACCCGATCCCGGGTATTCCGGTGGTTACAATTCTACACCATTTTCTAAAAATTGTGCCTTTCGATCTAGTTACATCATTAGTAGCCTATTTCTTTTTTTACACAGCGCTTTCCACAATCTTTTCTGAATTTATATTGTCCGTTTTAAATCTCTTTGCACTTAAAAGTTTCCTTACCACCAATAATACCAACAATCTTGTTCCTTTGCCTTTCCCTTTCTTTGGTTTCTCAGTTCAGGTACTTCTTTTTCTCTCTTTTGAGTTTCAGTTCACTCACTTTCCTTTTCTTCACTCTGACAACTCAAATTTTCTTGACTGCGATTTACTTCATTTATTGGAGGCAGAATCATATATGACCATTCAGGTGACTTGTATTTTTGATTTGGTCTTCTTACTCTTTTTGGCCTTTGCACAATTTCTATCTTTTTACCCAACAACTCCTTTTGACTGATTATCTCATTTACTTGAGCCTCTTGGATTTTTACTTTATTAACCAGTTTGAATTTCAGACCATCATTTTCATTAGGCCAATTATCTCCTTTACGTGGTCTCTTGGTTTCAGGTCAGACAGTGTTACGTTCCACTCTCCAAGCTCTTTTTCTTGAGCTTCTCCTCAATTGAGTTTCATCATCACTGTCATCACACTCAGTTTCAGATTTCTCATTAGTTTCATTTATGGTGAACTTTATAATGTCTGTTTCCTAAACTGAATCTCTTTTCTCTTTGGTCAGTTTTTTTACTTTGTTAGGAACTTCCCCATAGCTGGTACTTGGAAGCTCATCCTTATCGTGAGTTGTTTCCTTTTCACCAGTTTCGAGATTCCTGTTCCTGCTTTCAGAGCTTTCAGACTGTCCTTCAGTGTTTATCTGACTACCAGTTTTATCTTTACTTTGTACAGTACTGGTATCAGTTCTTATCAAATCTTGACTTTTAGGCCGATTTTCAGAATTTGGTACTTCAACTACTTCACTTTCCCCTTCAGATGCAGAACTTGCATCCAATATTTCCAGATGTCAACGAACAGGTCGAGCTTCAGTATCTGGATCTTTATCTTGTTCACCTTCAGAATCTGAGGCAGTTGCGCTTTCTGCTTCGTCCTGTGGATTTTCAGGTTCAGGTACATGGATGGTGTGGCTGGCGTGCACCCATCTCTTCACTCGAGCACCTTTAACTGCAGTCGTGCTAACCAGAATGACTTATATGGGCTTCTGCCAACGAGGGACTAAGCAGTTCCTTCTCCTGTGTACCTTTATCCAAACCTAATCTCCAGGGACTAGATCATGAGCTGGATGTTTTTCTTTCGAGTTTGCCTCAGTTCCCATCTGATGGAACACAGAAGTTACCACGTCAGACAGGTTTTTGCAGTAATCCAGTATGATATCATCATTAATAGTCTATAGTTTATCAACTGGCACAAATGCTTGTCTCATCACTCTTCCCATCAGAATCTCATGTGGACTTAACCCTGTCTTTTTATCAGGTATGCTCCTTATGGTCATCAGAACAAGTGGCAAAGCATCAGGCCATTTCAGTCCAGTGGCCAAACACATTTTGGCAATTCTGTTCTTTATGGTTCCATTCACTTGCTCAACTACCCCAGAAGCCTCTGGTCTGTAAGCACAATGCAATTTCTGACGAATGTCCAGTGCTTCACAATTCATCTGCATTAACTTGTTGTAAAAATGTGTTTCACGATCTGTCTCAGTTGTCACTGGGAAACTAAAACTCAGAATAATTTCTTTCAACAACAGTTTTGCAACAGTCACTCCATCATTCCTTCTGGTAGGGAAGGCCTCCACCCACCGAGAAAATAGGCAAATGATCACAGGTACATATCGAAGTCAATTACAGGGTGGCAATTCGATAAAATCTAATTACATTCGTGTAAATGGACCTCCCTCCCGTCCTATGGTTCCCAAACTCACAACTGTTTTTCTTCTTGGATTCAACTGCTGACAAACAAGACATCGCTGACAAAGGCTCTCAGTGATCATCCTGAATTTAGGATTATACCATGTCTGTCTGAACATCCTAATCCTGGCATCTCTCCCGATATGAGCTTGACCATTGTACATTCGGGGCATATTAGAAATCATGTTATCAGGCATTACTGGTCTTTCATCTTCATAAACCCAAATTTCATCCTCTTCTCTTTGTCTACATTCTGATTTTAACCAGACGTCCTTCTCTTCCTCACTTGCTTCTTCCTGCATCTGTCTCACTTCCTGCCAAGTCTCAACTACTGTGGGTAGCATTAAAGGACTTGAAACATGTTCAGCTTTTCTGTCCCGATTTATAGATGCAAGATTTTTGGCACAGTACTTAGCAATAGAGTCAACAAAACGGTTGCCTCTGGTGACATAATCATCTCCTTTCTTGTGAGCTGCACATTTTACAACAGCAATTTTCTCTGGTAATTGGATTGCATCAATCAACATTTCTACAAACTCAGCATTTCTGATGGGGGATCCTGCAGAAGTTAAATAACCTCTTCGGGACCACAGTTGACCATAATCATGCACAACCCCAAAACCGTATTGACTGTCAGTCACTATGGTGACTCTTATTTCTTTTCCCAGTTCACAAGCTCGAATCCAAGCAATCAATTCCGCTATTTGAGCAGAACGAATTCCTTTCAGACAAGATGCTTCCAGAACGTCTGCCACTGTACGTACAGCATATGCAGCCCTTAGAGCACCCTCATCCGTTCTCAAACATGAACCATCTACAAACATTACATAATCAGATTCATGCAATGGCTCATATTTAATGTCATGTCTTGGTTTGGTACAATATTCAAGAACATCCAAACACTTATGATCAACTTCATTTCTCACCTCAACTTCCATGACATCAGTTAACAACGTAGATGGATTTACATTCACGCATAGTGCAATTGTCACATTATCTGCACCTGAATTACCTTCTCATATTTTGTCATCCTGTTATTAGTAAGGAACTGTGTTTTTGTCCTAGTGAGGAAGATGTCCACTGAATGAGGTACATATACCCTCAAAGGATATCCCATCACTATACCTTCACTTTGTTCCAAACTCACACTTGTAGCAGTTACTGCTTTCAAGCATCCTGGCATGCCTTAGCAACTGGATCCAAGACAGCTGAGAAATATGTAATTGGCTTTCTCAGTTTTC
The DNA here is from genome assembly GCF_964261635.1 of Lissotriton helveticus. Taxonomy (NCBI): domain Eukaryota; kingdom Metazoa; phylum Chordata; class Amphibia; order Caudata; family Salamandridae; genus Lissotriton; species Lissotriton helveticus. Next base: position 1,531,429,141 of record NC_136061.1, read on the forward strand.
CATGTCTTTGAATTAGAACTGATAATGCACATCCTTCTCGTTCGCTGCAATATAGCTCAAATTCTTTCTCATAATCGGGCATTCCCAATGCTGGTGCTTCACACAGACTGGTTTTTAGTCGTTCAAAAGCCTCCATTTCTGTTTTATTCAGCATTATTGGATCATTTACATCTGCTCTTGTTAGCCTCTGCAGTGGTTTTTCTATCAGCGAAAATCCACTGATCCATTGTTGACAATAACCTACCATTCCTAGGAACATTCTCACTTGTCTCTGAGTTTTAGGAGGTTGCATTCCCTGTATAATTCTGATTCTCTCTATGGTAACTTGTCTGATTCCTTGGGCAATCTTGTGACCTAAATTTTGTACTTCTTTCTGACAGAGCTGTAACTTTGATGGGGACACCTTATATCCTCCGTCTGCCAAATGGTTCAGTAATGCAATGGTATCTGAAACTCGAGCATCCTTGGTTCTTGATGCCACTACCAGGTCATCAATGTATTGAACCAATGCTGAATTTCCAGGCATGTTCAAACTCTCCAATGATTTCTTTAGCAGCTGATTAAAAATGGATGGACTCTCAGTATACCCCTGGGGAATTCGGCACCGTGCCAAAATACGATCTCCAAACCGGAAAGCAAATATTGGCTGGCTATCTGGGTGTAATGGAACTGTAAAGAATGCATTACATAGATCAATGACTGTATACCATTCTGCATCATGTGGAATTTGGTACAGGATCACTGCTGGGTTTGGTACAACCGGACAGCATGGGACAACGATTTTATTACTTCTTCTCAAATCCTGTACTATCCTAAATGTTCCATTAGGCTTTTTCAATCCCATTATAGGCGAATTGCATGGACTGCTATTATTTCTCCCTAAATTCCTTGTTCAATCATCTTGTTTATCACTGGGGTTATTGCTTCAATTATTTCTGCTGTCATTTTGTATTGGGGAATGTTTGGGTAACTCACTCCTTCCTTTACAGAAACTTTCACAGGATCCACATCTTTCACTAGCCCAATATCCTCTCCTGTGAAATCCCACACATTTTCTTTGACTGACTCTTTCAACTCACCAGGTATCTTTTCTTGGTCAAATACAGGAAACATAATATTTTGTTCTGAGTCTATCAGTGACATTGTCATCTTATACAATCTATCTTCATCTGGGGTTTTGTCATGCACGCACCTGTTGTCTCGGGAGTGTCCTGGAGCTCCGATGCCAAGCTCCCTGCCTCACCCCTATCACCCACGGGAGTCAGGAAAGAACACTAACACCCAGGTAGTGAAAAGGGGGAAACAGGGAAACAGGGGAACAAAACAAGGATAGAGGGGGATAAACACAACTCTCCTCAATCTTCACAAAGGATAGAGTCACTTCTTTGTCTTCTCTAGTCTGGGGCTGTAGCAAAAGAAACAAAGAGTTATAAAAAACAAAACCTCCCCATGCTACTCTCAATATGTGGATCTTAGGGGACTTAGATACCTGTAGAACACTGAGGAGATGCAGGAACTGTCAGGAAGGAATAATGCAAAAGAATGGAGTATCTCACCAGGTTGCCAAATACTGTAGACAAAAACACCCCTTAACTATTAGAACCACATCAGGGGATATTCGTTTCTACGTTGTATAACACTCACCCAAATCGATTCTGTAACTGGCATAAAAGGAATCCGGAACAATACTAAAGAGCAACTGAAGTGAAACCTTGTTAACAGCACAAGGCACTTCACAATAAGTAAACACGAGTGGAAATCGACACTTCTATAAGCCTACCATGAAGGTGCAGAGAGGCTTAAGAGTAAATAGGAACAAAACTGAGAAGACTCAAGGAAGAAACAAAAAAGCGGAATCAAAATAGAAGCCAAGACGTTTCCAAACTCACACGACCCTTCGGATAATCAGGAAAACGCTAACTCCTCGGACGCCCGTCACCGTGACCCGGAACGAGAACTACAACAAGCTGGCTAAACGTGAAGCGTTTCCTATGCGTCTTGGGCGGGGTTAAATAATACCATCAGGCCAATGCGCACGCGCTAACCTTGCACATGCGTATATATCGTATCTCCTTTTGCCAACCATTGCCAACCCCGAGTGGATGAGTAATGGCCGATATCGTAAACAACAGTCGGCGCTAGTACATTGGATTATGTATGAGCGGAGGCACAAGCATGACAGGTTTGAAGCTCAATGCCATCTGGTGAACAGTAAATGGCACAGTTCATTTTGCACAGTATGTCCCTACCAAGAAGGTTAACAGGACTACTGTCACACACTACAAATCGATGCATATCTTTGAAATTTCCAATTTCCACTTCAACATGTTCTGTCAGGGATGTTTTAATCTGTCTATTTGCTACACCTACTACTTGGATACTGTCTCCAGAGAGAGGAAGATTTTGAACTTCTACTGAGCGAACATTAGAACGGGTAGCACCTGTGTCCACTAGGAAAGTCACATTTACATCATTCACCTTTCCATTCACAAAAGGACCAGATTGATCTACCTGTAGAGTTGCGCCTCTTCTCCATCTCTTAGGCACCGTCAGAAATTATCATCAGACTCACTCCTATCTTCCCTCAGCCAATACTGTGAACTCACATTCACTCTAGGTGATCCTGTTACCTGTTCTCCTCCGAAGAATCCTGTCTCTGCACTGTATTTCTGTAGATTTACACTATGTGGAAGTGATGGTTGTGGCATCTGACCCTGTAGGGTAACTACCTGCTGCTGTGGCGATGGCTGTTGAATTACCTCATTCTGTACCTGCGGATTCAATTATGTATTTTCGGGATTAACTCTTGGTGGAAACCTACACTCTTTCTTCCAATGCTCTAACCTTCCACAATTGTGACATGGAAACTTTTTCTTGGCTTCTTCCAAATTACCCATTCCTTTTGCTTTATTCAAATTTCCCTTCATTCTTACCTGACCTCCTTCTGGACTTTTATTCTCTAATTGAGCTACTTGACCTTTAGCCACTTTTACCTGAGCCCACATGGCTTTCTCTTTTAATTTTCTCAGCTTAACCTCAATCTTATCACTGCAATATTTCGCATGCCTCAATACTTCATCAACAGAATATGATTACCATCCCATCAAGTTATGCTTGATCATATCTCCTATCTCTGGTCTTAATCCAAAGACAAAACAATACACAAAATGACTCATGTCCTTTTCACTTAACTCCTCATATCCACTATATTGTTTAAACACTTGCAACAATCTTTCATAAAATGAATGTACCGATTCTTTAGGTTCTTGCAATGTCCTGTCAATCTTTACCCAATCTGTTTCTTATTGAGGGATTTTATTCTTCAAGAATACTATTACCTGTTCATACTTTAGCATTACTTCAGGTCCAGGAGCACCTGTTCTAGGATCTCTCAGATATTCCGTTTTTGGCCAGTCCACAGACCATAGGTTTTCTGGTACTACCATATCAAACAATCCATCTAGATCTTCCCATAATACCTTTGAAACTTTTACAAATCGATCCACTTGTTGGAACCATTCCACTGTTTTCTCCCGCAACCTGGGGAAATCATTTGTGAATGACAATACATCCTGTCTAGTCCAAGGAACATGCACATACTCTCCTCCCGGTATTTCTCTCATAGGAAATTCATTTACTACAGGCTCCTTTTCTCTAACTGGAAACGGTAATGATGTTTTATCATTGCTCTCTTCCCTTTTCTTTGTCCATTTAGTCTTCCATCGTTCTGCAGCTCCCCATTTTCTCAGCAACACAATTAATTCTTTTATCTGGGTTAATCTTCCGGCAGTATTCATATTGTCAATATCCTTTTCAGTAAAATCTACTCGTTAAGGCTTTTGTAATAATTTATTCTTTGCAAAGTCTATATTCAGTTCATTTGCCAATCCTTCTAGTCGATCATGCAGGTTTTTTGCTCTCCATGTAATGCTTTTACACATGAACATTAATTAATTATCTTGTTATGCTTTTAATCTATTTGTTCTAATTGTTCCAATTATTAATTCTTCAATGTCAATTTTAAATCTGACCACATCTAATACTGTAGGTTCTTGATCTTTTACTTTTAATGTTTTAAGCCAATCACTTAATTCCTGCTCTGTTGGTCCTACAGGAGTTTGTGACAAATCGATTTTCTCTATGCTTCTTTCGGGTGTTGCAGAATCTGATTCCGCACCTGCTGGAAACTTCTATGGGAGACTTTGATTAAAGGTCAAGTCAGGCGGTGTCATCTGACTAGTACGCCTAACCTCAGACAAATCTGGATAAACCTTTTCTCTTACTTTCTGTAAACTTTGATTCAAAGGGATATTTAACAATGGTTCTTTTATTTTCTGGTTTTCGAACACTCGAATCATAGGACCTATTGTTACGGGGACAGTCACAGCGTCTATATTTTTAGAGAGTTCCTGTATCTTTTCAGTCAGTTCATTAGTAGACCTTACATATTCGGACGTACTCAGGTTTTCTTCAAATCTCCTCTCTGCTCTAGCTACGCTACCTCTAATTTCAATATTTTGTCTTGGAGTACCAGTAAGTCCGGTTTCCAATAATGGGGCATTAGAATCATATCTCAATTCCTCTCTCTCAGTACTGTCCTTTATTTCAGAAAATCGTCTTGGGATACCAGTAAATCTGGTCTCCATTGGCGGAGCATTTGGAGTCATAGTTACAGAACTCAGTTGATATGGAGGGGGTCTTCTATTTAATATCTCCTCCAGTACCTCGTCCTCTGCTTCACAATCCTCTTAACTCTTCCTTCCTGACTCTACAGTATTTCTTTTTTCCGTACTCTTCTGTCCTACCATTTCATCAACTGTCCTCACCGGATACATTCCATCACACATATCAGCGTTTCTCCATCTCCGCATTCTACTCTCATGGGTCGTTCCCCATAAACCTCGCAATCTGCCTCTAGGTCCTCTGAACTCTTCAAGCCTTTCTCTCTCCAATTCATGCATCTCATCTTCCCACTCAGCCAATGCCTCAAATTGAGTCGGTCAAGGTCTTGGTTCAAGCTTAATAATTTTTTCTCTCAAATTTTGTAAAACAGCAGTACTAAAAGAACCTACTTCTGGAAATGCTAATACACCATCATTCTTAGTATATCTAGCCCAATTTTCTAACCATATACATGTGTGGTAGCCATATTTTGTCATTATGTACGATGCAGGCGTTTTAGGCAGAGGAAGCTATTTTCCCTCTCTCGTCACTATTTCCTTATCCTTTTTTAACACATTTTTTAATTCCTTAAACCATGTAGGTTTTTCTTCTCTATAATAAAACTCAATTTTCCTCACTGTTTCCTGACTTTCAAACAATCACGCACTCTTCCGCAAACTGCTTTGCTGCACCAACCTATCACAGTGCGGTTCACACTAACGCACCAATCAGAACAAGATACCTTTCAATCACTCTCAACCAATGCTTGTACAGCCTTTGCTATCGCACCAACCAGCGCTCACTCTGTTCTAATCATGCAGAGCAATCCCAGCGCGACCCTTCTTATGTCAGACCTACTCTGGTTTCTACAGCTTCGGCTGACCCCTCCTTTACAAAATTTATCGGCACACGGTATTTACACCTTTAAACAACTAAAATCTGTTAGTAACCACATAAAACATCTCCATTCATCTGTTTCGCTAAAACCAAAGTGGTAGTTTCCTCAAACTCACTAGTATTCTGTATTTCCAGTAGACAGCGCTTACCTCTTCTCTACCACAGAATCTTAATTTTGCCGATAAAGTAGCACACCCCTCTACCTTACCCTTTCTCAAGCTCTGGTGAAAACCTATTATTTTCTTAGGGAGAAGTCTTAATCAGAATACACATTGATTCCTGTGCTTAAGCCCAAGATTTTATAGGTTGCCTTCACTATACATTCACCACTTTTACACGTAAATGTCCCTAACTTGTAACATACGACGATGTCACCACTTTGAAACAGACTATCTGATGTGTGACTTACATGCCACATGTTCCTCTTCCTAGACAGAGTAACCAGCTTCCTACTTCCCGGAAGCCACACATTCCAGACTACACATAACGTAATACAGACTCAACATATAATGTTAGTCATAATTTCTGTATATCGAAATTCTATATACATTGCCTTACTAATTCTATACATTACTTTAACCAAGTTAACCTACAACAACCAGACTCCTGCTACCAAGAAAAATGGATCCAGCTCTGCTCCAAACCAAACCTCCAAACCATCACTATATTTCCTAGGAGCTATCACACTTTACTCGTCGGTGGGGCCCATGACACCGCGAGTCATTCATGCACAAAAAATCACCATGCTCCCAGAATCAGTGAACACTAGAGGAGGAGATTCTGGATTTAGCGGAGTGTCTTATTTCATTCTAATTAATTCTAAAAAATGTATACACTATATACATCTGCAGTTTATCAAATTTACCATGGTTTTCTCCTTAAGAAACATTAAAACACCCCACCATTTGGTCAATGGATCAGCTAGTAAAAGTTAACTAATGGACAACAAGACCAGCTTAATTCTCCATTTATTAAATTTTTATTCAGAGCCTTAATCTCCTAGCATGACCTTATTTTATTTAGCCTTAATTCAATAATAATTAGACATTTAATTAACCTGAAGAAAAGAAAGTTAAAATTCAAACAGTTTACATTTATTAGCAGAATAGTTCAGAAAATAAGTCAAAACCATATTTCCAAGATTTCAGTAAATGGACATCAGGGTTAGCACAGGAAAGTTCCAAACCCCCCCTCTCTATTCTTTCTTGATGTTCACCTCCCATTCGGACTCCGCTCCCATCAAAAGTTAAAGTCAAGAAAATGTCAAAGTCATTGCACCGTGGAAAATTGTTCAGTCCGAGAGGATGTCGTGGTGCGAAACTAAATTCAAAAGCAAGCTCTCTCTTCACTTCTTTTATACCCTTTTTCCCTAACTATCTATCTAAAATTTGAAACTTTTAGGGTCCTTGCTCATTTTCATTGGTCCGTTTAAGGGGTGGATGAGCATCACCTCATCTCCTCATTGTTCATATTTCCGCCAAGTCATCGTTATAATCAAAATAAGGTTTCGATTGTTCCGTATCAGTTAACTCGTGTCCTTTAACTTGTCACTCGGAGCCATATTCCCAGGCTCACTCCGCTGTCATACAAATCTTGGCACCCTTTTACACTCCAGGCCACGCTGACCTTGACCCACGCTGCACAGGCACAGACTGCTTGCACATCTCTCAAGCATAGTCGTGCATGCGTAGATCACCACAGTTTCGGAGGCTCGCAAACATTCCATTTTTGTCTAGGCCGCATGGGCCATAATTGGAACGATTATAGAAACAAACACAATTAAACGTTAGAATTTCGAAGTATAGCCCTTCTGTTTACCTCCCCCCATTCTAAGGTAACCCTGTTAGTTGTTACATAGCATTCTAGCAACATTTAAGCGTTGTTTTCTTACCATTCTCCATTATTTCTGCCACAATAAGACATATAGGAAGCTTCAATGCACGGGTTTTCGTTAGATTATGATATTTGCGTACTATGATAGTATGACAATTTCACTCAATTAATATATTATGATTCGCAACACAAGCAAATTAGTATCCCACGTGTATTTGTGTATGTGCTTTCTATTCTATGTTGGTTAATTTCAAAACCACATGATTAATACATATTACAGTTATCGGAAAGAGACTTTGTGAGAGGTAAACAAAAATGTTTGTTTTCACCCTCGCTATCAGTGGGGAGAAGGGCAAGGGGCATAAGGTGGAAGTCCTGCCATAGATAATGTTAAGTACAAGTAGCCTTGTACATGTATGCCTGAATATATATATTTACATACATTTACAAGCCTACCACTCAAAAATGGGACAAGCCAGATATAGAAGTAAGACTAAAGGCTTTAATCCTACTTTTATTACTGGCGGGTCCCCGTTTTTGGTTCTTAAAATCTGGTCACCCTAAGCATGAGGTGTATCACCTCATGTTTTTATTGGGGTTTTCTTCCTTGCTAACCCAAGTCAAAGATGATTCTACTCTCTGGTCTCCACCTCAAGTGTCTGAAGTAGCTCCACGGCGCTGTGGCCTTCATACTCATTGATCTTTCATGCCTGCAAAGTTTTTAGGTTCTATGTTAAAGAGGAGTCCACTGATGCATCCATTCAAAGTTTGTTATATTTCTTCCCTTCAACACTGTCCCAGGCACTTGTGTTGAAGAAGTGAGATTTGCCCGACTCAACACTTTCAATATGGCTGGGTAAGAAAGCATGTAGGTCAGCTGTATAATTTTGCGCTTCTGCTTGACCTTAGTGAAGGATTTCCGTTATTGTTGGATTTGGTTTGAGACCTGTAGTCATGGAATATCTGTAGTATCCTGAATATGTATCTCTCCTCTTGCTTTGTTCCTATCTGCTCAGCCAGTGTAAATGTGCTGCATGGAATGTTGGTGTGGTGATGATGAATGGATTGATTGGGTGCCTGCGAAGTGAGGTGTGACAGTTGGAGTATGGGCTGAGCAGTAGGCAGGCTGCTCCTGGTGGGGCTGCTCTACATGTACTTACCAAGCTACAACTAAGACTAAATAAACCTACTTAAAACTACATCTCGGATTCTGGACCTCATAATTACATAGATTTGATTCCTATTCCTGCTGTCGCTCATGCTACTTAAAGGATAGTGCCACGGTCCAAATAGTTCAGTATTCTGGTGCTCACCGGTTCAGCTGGTGGGGTCCACTTTATCAGTACTCTGTAGGCCTTTTCGGCTATTAATCAGGCTAGCAGTCCCTCAGGTTGGCTCTAATATTGTAGCAGGTAGCCAAGGACTGTTCTGGATGCACACCATCAGACCTTCTAGTATACATCTGAGGTTGTTTCTGATGGACCTACTCTCTCCTTCTCAACTTTCTAAACTTTTTTGTAGCCATCAAATGGCCCTCTGCTGAGCAATATAGTCTCAGTTTATAGACCAGAAATCAGAGCCCTTCTGTTGCAGTGCTCAATGAACACTACCCAATATATTAAACTGGATTCCGTGTTTCACAGTAAGCCAGTGGAGAGTGTGCAGAGCTTCTGTATCATGATACCATCTCAGGAGTTGTAACAAAGCACCTGCTGTCTCATCCTGCTGCCACTGTTGTCAATATATCATATAACTTCATACCCCAGCAGATAACGACACTAGCACGCGTAGCAAGCATATCTGCTAGCAGGCCCTTCTAATGGTTCTCATATGTAAAAAGTCAGGGCCTCATTTATGAGGTTTTACTGCAGGGCAGCGCTGCTTGCCTTCCTGCTACGCTCTATGTGTGCTGCAGAATGCAGCACACATAGAAAAAGGAAAAACAAGGAGAAATAAAGATATTTCTCCTCATTGTGCCTCATTTACGCCTCCCTGGGGAGGCGTACGTTTTTGGCGCTGCCTCAGATTTACGATTTCTCGTAAATCTGGGGCAGTGTCAAAATGCCATGGATGTTGCTGGGAACGCCCCCAGCAACACCCATTGCACTCCCCTTTGACGCAAACAACGGCATTAAGGGAATCAATATTAACGAGGCAGCATTAAGCCAAAAAAAGTGGCTTAGTGCTACCTCGTAAATTTGGAGCAGGCTCCTGCGCCACTGAATGTCACAAAAAGTGATGATCTGACGGCTAAAGGAGCCTCATAAATCAGGCCATCAGTTTTCCATACATTATTTACTAGATGTATCATAGATGGACAACTAGTTATAGGTGCTCCCACCATCATTTTCTCCATTTTGAATGGGCACTAGTCTAAGTACTCGATAAGTAGCAACGTTCTTCTAGGTGTCTATCTATTAGCTTCAATGTTTGGCATCGGCTGTGTAGAAACAAAAAAAGAACACACCAAACAAATGCAGAAGATCAATCACTTCTAATGTGTGGACATTGAAGAGGCCATGTGGTGTATGATGGCCCAAGAGAGCTCAATCTCCAGCAGAGATCATCAAACAAAGAATAATTCTGGAGTGCCTACTGAGGGTGATTTACTGCATGAAGGACAGGGTAAAGGTAACTATTTTTACCTCTGCACCGGATGACCTTTTCCATACTAATATTATAAAGAGAGAGCCCAAACATTTGAGGCGGGTAATCTCAGTGACCACAACACCAATCACAACACCCAATACAGCGTTGGAAAGGGCAGTTGCAGCAGAAGGACATAGGCTATACAGACGACCACCATTTCTTTTTGTTTTTGTTGCAGAGTTTTATATAGCGCTAACTGAATCAGGTATCAGAGCGCTTTACATAGCACCAGTTACGTTACATGAGGACACACATTCATTTTTGTTAGGCACGGGGAGATTAAGTGATTTGCCCAGAATCACAGGATGTTTGGCGTCGTTACCAAGACTCGAACCCAGATCCTCAGGTCCTCGGCCGAGCGCCTTAGCCGTTAGGCCAACTCCTCTATACGTTTAAAAGGTAAAAGAACTGTGCCAGCAAAGTAGTCCCTTGTGGGCGTGTCTGCGTTGTGCTGTGGGCATGGGCTGGGGGCATGACTAACGCTGGGGGCGTGTCGTACGACCATCACATCGTGGGCTGTGGGCGTGTGCTGGGGGCGTGACAAACGCTGGGGGCATGACAAACGCGGGGGGCGTGTGTCCGCCCTTCATGCCATGTGAGTCGTACATACAAGCGCCAATTACGTTGTTGCGCAGCATCAAGGGGCACGCTGGTGACGTGACACGCTGGGGGCATGAGAAACACTGGGGGCGTGTGTCCGGCCTTCATGCCATTTGAACGCATTTGCTCCGCATCAAGGGGCACGCTGGGGGCGTGAGAAACGCTGGGGGCGTGTGCTACGTTCCGCCCTTCATGCCATGTGGGTCGTACATTAATCAGAAGATCGTCTGCTGTGGCCGTGTGCTGGGGGCATGACAAACGCATTCACCTGGAGGCCTGGTAAGTAACATTACTGCAGCCTCTCCTGCGCGCTGTTACTGAACTCTCTCATTCAACGAAATTACACGCGCCTGCTACCATCAACCAGGGCTCTAGCCGGGCTTAGGCGGCGGATCAGTACACCAATTACACGCGCCTGATAACATCAACCAGGGCTGCAGCTGGGCCTCAAGCGGGGGAACACGCGCCTGCTAACATCAAACAGGCCTGCAGCTGGGCCTCAAGCGGGGGAACACGCAAATGAGCGTGTCTGCAAGGACAATTACTGCAGCCTCTCTACTCGCTGTCACTCAACTCTCTCATTAAATGGATTTACCCACGGCTGATAACTCTCTCATTCAACGACATTACACGCGCCTGCTAACATCAACCAGGGCTGCAGCTGGGCCTTCTCCGTCCCTATTCTAATGAAACAAAAAATGTTGTCTACCGCGAGATTTTAAAATAAATTGCCCTTGCCAAATACACACATTACACACATTCTATTTCATACCCGGACAACGTCGGACGGGCTCCTAGTCAAATAATTATCGTGTTTTTAGCAACCCAAAAGAGGACTACCCTGAGATCAAAATGGTTGATTGTGTCAAAAGCTTAAACAGTTAATACTTCTCCACTACCACCATTAACCTCCAATCACAAGTCTTTTAGAACTTTTTACTGTCAGGCTCCAAATGGTGGGCTGGGAGGGGATACGTTTGATTTTGTTTTACTGAAGTGCAATCAGGCGTCTGTAGTTAAGGTTGACAGCTCACTTCTTAGGCGATGCCATTTTTGCCCCCTTACTGGCGTTCCATTGACCAATTTGTACTGAATGTTGGTGGGGTGAGGGTGAAGACAGTTCAGTGGGACATCTAAGAGCATGCCAAATGTGGTCTACATCACTGAAACAGCTCACAAATAACAAAAGGGTTCCAAAAGAGTTTTCTGTTGCTCGCAAATACAATGGGATTTCCTTTCCAAAGAGGATTTTTTGCTGACCATGAATCTGAAACTACTAGGGTGGCCACCTACCCCCAGGTCCTTAAGGCCACTGTGGCCAGTCCTGGAATTTTGACTGACAGCCAGGTGCATTCTGGGTATCAAAGTCTTGTTATGATTCAATTTAATAAAATAGACCAACACACCTGTAATGTTGAAGACTGTGTCTGGAATGCCATGGCCCTGCGGCCTGTGCTGCAGCCCTTTTCCTGGTCTGCAGCACAAGCCACAGTATTAAAGAGCACTTTTCCAACCGCCAGCCCGGCGGTCTCATCATAATTGGGGGTCGGACCACCGCATGCTTGTCGGTCGCTCTCCCGACCGAGGTGATACTGGGCGTCGGTCCGACCGCCCGTTATCCTAATAAGGCCTTTTATTTGGTAAAAATGTGGTCAGCCATTATAAAGCAAAATGCGAGTGTCCTGTGTGCATTTGTAAGGATATGTATATTTTTCAGATTATCAGTGATTTAACGGTTCTCGAGAAAGTAACACCTGCACCTACAATGCAATGCTGAACACACACATAGGCTTACCCTCACAATGTTCACAAACAGTGCGAGGAAAAAAAAACAGCAGCACGGAGGGAAAACCGAGGCTGCATTATTCCACAGTGTTTGACATGCCGGGAGAAATCAGTAAAATAAGGCCTTAATACCCTCAACCCATCTGACCTGACCAGCATCAGAGTGCTATGCAGAGACCTTGTCTAAGGAACAGGGAAAGATGAACCCAGTCCATTACCTCCTGCCGTGCCCACGGGTAGAACAGCAATGTAAAGCCCTCCTACTCCACAAATTTGCGAACTGCAGGAGTTTACAAACACCAGGAAAGATTTATGAAAAAATGAATCCTGAGATTGAGTGGTTGTGAAATAACCCCTATCAACCTTGGGCTCAAGTAAACAAAAAGCCTAATGTACATAAAACTTGTAGGCCATTTAAAAAAAATTAAAAAAAGATTTTGTAGAGCCATAGACTTGACTTGAATTCAGGAAAGGTTTTTTTTCCATCCTCGTTAGTGAATCTCACCCACTCTTTTACATTTGTGCACCGTAGATACAGAAATATTATAGAAAGATTAGGGAATTTGCAAAAGAAACTGAACGATCCTAAAAAGAAGATGTAAGGAAATGCCTTTTTCTGTCACCCCTAAAGTTTTGAACTGATGCTGCTGCTGGTTTTTTAGGTCTCGCTGAACCAACGCGCATGCGTTGTTCTGCGAGATTATAGTGGGCAAAACAACTCTTGAAACCAGCGAGGATTGTCCCCAATGCATGTGAGTTACTCAAGCGCGATGCTTCCCCAGCTCGCGCTTGAGCTCACTTCTTAATCGCACACCACCATCAAAGGCTTCTGCTCTCCCTCACTCCCTTTCCTCCCTCCCACTCGCTGGCCACGTCGAGAGCTTTTGTAAAAGGGGCTTGCTTAAACAGACCCCCCAGGATATAGCGGCATGGATTAGCAAATTTAGCGGCACAAAAATGGAAATTTAGCGGCACAAATATGGAAATTTAGCGGCAATTTTGCGGCATTTTATGTGGCCATTTTTCCTACAACAAACACAGATATCTTAGTTTTTTTAGTTATTTAACAACATGAAGCTATGTATAGTTGGTTTATTTACAATGTAGACACACTGTGAGGTCCTCAGTGTCCTTTTGAAGTAAATGATCAGTCTCTCCCAAATGCAGAGTCACAGTTATTAAAATGATATTATTGCCTTTGCTGCTGTACTTCTTTGAGGCCAGACAAGTGATTTGAAAAGTAGCATTTTTCAAGGAACCCAGTAGTTTGTTGTCCGACTTGATTTGGAGGAGGTCAAATGCAAAATAATGGCAATAAATAAGGTGATGCTTCCCCTTTAATGTGGAGCAATGTGGGTGCCTAATATGGAAGTGTTCTACCTGGTCGGGCAACTGATCTGGTCAATGCACTGGATAGGCAATCTGCGTGGTCGGGACCTCCCTGTAGCTAGGTGCCGTGATATAATGTTTCATTAATGCACAGTGATATAATGCAATGACTCAAAACGGAACTCAGAGGCGTAACACAGTGTCCTAAAGCCACTGTGGTGCAGGGTGCACCACAACCTTTAGGTGCCCCCATTCATCCCCAAAACTGTGAATATATGCAACATATGGAAGTCTCAGGACCCCTTAACACATTCTGCAGGTGGTTCCATCACCTTGAATCACACCATTTCCTAAACTGAGAATGCTTTGACTATAGCGCAAAGATACTACACACCCACCCACTTTGGAAGGCTTTTTTAGGATTGCAAGATGTTGTGGGTGGCAACTAATTCAGCTCCTCTAACTTTGCTGTGGTGTACCGTCAAGTGTGATGGGTGTTTGGGAGCCAAAGAGCAGAGGGCGCTCTAGGCCAATTTCTAAGTTAGGTGGAAATAAGCCTGCATGAAGCCAGCTGCCCGAGTCCTTCCAGCCAACTTACAATCTTCATCCGCAGTGTGAATTTACAAGAAAGGAGTAAGATTGCGAGCGGACATGGCAGGTCTTGTGCGGGCACAACAGGATATGCTCAGGGTAAAAGAAGGTACACATTGGCTGCTGGAACTTCAAGGATTGCCCTCTATAGAAAGAGATGATACTCTTGCAGAATATTGAAGCCCTTAGAAAGGATTTGAGAAGGTTGTTGGTTTTGATAAGCACTGAGGAGCCTATTTCTGGATGTAGGTTACACATAATCTACGTAAGGACCTGGACAAGAAAGAGTTTGGCAGGAATATTGGAGACTGCAATTTAAAATCAACAGGTTTGACACAAGTGCATTCAGTTAACTAAATATTTGAAATAACTGCAATACTTAAATATTTGAAAGTCGCACATCTTATTTTATTATAACAAGATTTTAGAAATAGAATTCGGTAATGTCGAGCAAAATCTCTCCGTTGTTGACAGTTTAAAAGACAATGTTGCCTTTTGGTGATATATCCAAAGACGTTCATTGCTGAACATGAGTGGTGTTAGGTGATAAAGTCTGCATTTCTAAGTTTAAGATCAGGCACATATCTGTGAGTCACTGCACAGCTTTGAGACCCAGCAGCACCGACCTCCGATATTGCTTTTTCCACCTCCTGCACGTGAACAACATATCAAGTTAGCCTCTCTCTTCTCTTCTACATCTGCACTGGGCCCTGGCTGCCATCCACGTGCCATAATTCTCTTGAAGAAAGCTTTCTTGAGATGCAATCGAAGGCTCGTACTGCTCCAGTGATGGGGAAATGGTTGTGGGGAGAATTCTATACAGCTCACCTCGCGGTTCCTTCGGAGCGCTAGGTGCTGTGATCTTGCACTTTACCTTGCTGGTTCTGGGAAGGATACTGTGTTTGTCCTGGGGAAGCCGCGAGGTCACTCTATAACCTGCAGTGGGGGCTTCAGACAACCGCTGCCCATGTGAGCTCATGCAGACGGCGCCCACAGGCCCGCCGGGCCGTGCAAATAAAACTGCTTCCCCGCGGCTGACACAAGCCAGAGCACTGCAAATTCATGGCCCTGCTTTTCTCGTGACAGACTCGGAAAATTTAGTTGTGTCTGATGGATATTGGGCTCCGTCTACACGAAGCTGCAAGAAACGTCCTGGAGGTCGGAGAAGGTCTGTACAGATCAGATGTTCAGTGCACAGCTTCAGCTGAGGGTACGTACCTGCAGGAATGTAGCGAAGTACAATGCGAAACTAAACTACAAGACAGTATGTGGAGGGAGAAACACGCTCTAATCAGACCCCCCAGGATATAGCGGGTTTTGTAAAAATGCCGCGCGATTTCTACAAAAGTGCCGATTTCGCGGCAAACCGCGAAATCGCGATATCCTGGAGGGTCTGCTTAAAGCTTGAAGGCAATCTGCTTCCACGCCCCCATGGTGTTTCTGGCTTTTCTCGCTTGCTAATCAGTTTTTTTCCCCCTCCCACCCTTCCTTTGATGTCCGCCGCGCGTGGCCTCTCCCTGTAGCCTCTCCGTCCTTCACAGCTTGTTACCACTGCAACTTTGAGATATTTGGTTTTGGGTTACCCTGTCTTCTTTGGCTACACCCAGCATTATGTACACCCCTTTCACCACCCTCTTGTATTCAAAGCTTTGTGAAGACACAAACCTGATATGCTGTCACTTTGCAAAATAAGAAAAGAGTACTACAACATTCTTTGTTTCATAAGTCCGACGTGACCATTTAAGATCAAATAAAGACTTTTAAATAGTGAAACAAGACAGTTCATTAAGGTTTATGTGAATTTGTGTTGAGGTGATCCTGTGTTCAGTGATTTTTCAGATGGAGAGATTTTTTCCAGTAGCTCGCAGGAAATTAATTGTCACGAGAATAGGCCCTCATTACCAAAAACTGGTATTCCAGTCTTAACTCAGAGTTGCTGATATCACTTGATTGTGTCTTCCTCGTCAGCTGTCCGCTTACAGCAGACGTACATTGTGTAAACATTTTCCTATGAAAGGTTTTCCTTTGACGACTTTCAATTTAATGGCACTCACGTGAGTATGATCTTTAGAATGTATACTGTTCAGTTTTTCAGTTTTCATGTACTGTGTTATGACCACGATTACATGAAAGAAGCAAATGTCCTGAAATTGAAGTTACTCAATAGAGGCTATCCTAACAAACGGATAAAAAGATCATTAAAACGTGCGTGGTATTGCCCACGAGAGGAACTTTTGATAACACGCCCTAAAAAAGATATGCAGAAAATTGTGTGTGTAACTACCTTTGGAACCCATACCAACAAAATACGCAGTTTGATAAGAAAACATTGGTATATTATACAAAACATTGATCCCTCAATTGAAGTGCCTCTTTTCGCGTTTAAAAGAGGGAAAAATTTGAAAGACCACCTTGTACATTCCTCGGATGTGGAAACAAGGGGCAGCATAGGTACACTGGAGTCTGTATGGGGTCTACCACCGGTGGTGGGCCACTATCCATGTGGAAACTGTGTGGCTTGCCCATTTACCTTTAAAACAACTGTGTTTCAACATGGTGATCTCACACACACGTTGCAGACCTTTTCGAATTGTAACACGCGCAGTGTTGTGTACTGCATTTGGTGCCCCTGTGGCCTACCGTATATTGGACAGACACAACAGCCAATAAAGGCAAGGATAGGCCAGCATCGCAGTCGGATTAGGAAACAAATCCTGACAGCACCACTCGTAACACACTACAAGGATCTGAATCATAATGCAGATCAGATCAAATGGCAGGTCATAGACAATATAACAATGCCGGAAAGGGGTGGTGATATTTCACAGATCCTACAACGCAGAGAGTGCTATTGGATAGATAGAATTGACTCTATCAATTATGGTTTGAACTCTGCAGATGAATGGAGAGGATATGTTTCTAATGTATAGAACTAATACACTTTACCAATCATGTCAATGATGTTGGATCTCACAGTATAACTTTTTATGTATGGGACATGATGTATGTTATCTGAATAGTTAACAAACAATCAATGTGAAGACATAGAAGAGATAAATATTAATGTGTCCAGAACTATATGTACCCTGGAAAGGTTAAGCAGGCCCTCCAAAACTACCATACAGTTGAACGATAAATTAGTGGCCCCAAGTGTCAAAATCACTAATGAAAAAATGGTGTTTCACTCAATGGGGACTCTTGTAGATTGTATAATATGAATATATAATTTTCTTATTACACATGTAAAGAATGATGTATTAAGTGGTTTTAAATAGGATTTACATTGACCTACCAAGTTACCATTAACATGCTTAACACTGTGAAGTAATTTCCCTAGATAATACATCTTCAGAACTGTTGTTGAATATTTTTAATGTTTATTTTTTAACATTTTTCCAAACATTACGTAATATTAAATTGCACGTTTAAATGTATGTCTAAATTGTAACTACTGCATAAAATTCTCATAACACTGAAAATACGGGCACTAAAGCAAACACATTCGAACAATCGATTTTAGGACCTGACCGCGATCGAGTTTTCCTAACTCTCACGGTCAGGTCTGATACAAGTTGATATCCCGGGCATAGGAGGGGCAGTCCAACACGGACGGAGAGAGCTGTGAGACGCCATCGGGCTCCACAGCAGTGAGGTATGCATAACTCGTTAACGATTCAGTCCTTTAACATAGCAATATGTGGGCAGCGTAACAAGTACATGATTCCTGACGCGTGCGTGATTTATGTTTAAACAGGCATTTCCCCCGTTTTGAACAACACGGCCACCATTGGATTATTGAACCGGTTGTAAATTGGACTATTCTTGCCAATTACTAAAATATCACAGGTACCGATTAACAAACGTTTTTTGAATGGTTGAAATAATGCTAATTAAGATAGATGGCATTCTCTATATATACAATGAAACTAAGTACCTTACTTTTCTGTCAGGTGCAACCACAGTCACCTTTAAACTACGTTACCACTACCCACGTGCACATTTTGCACATTGAAATTCTTTGACCACCACAAGTGGTAAGTGCATTATTCTTAATTTACCACATATTGATTGGTGCATACTCCTCATGGCTTGCTTCATTAATCGCCCCCCCATTCTTTTCACTTTCTCGACATCTACAACAGGGCCCGGCTGGGTCACTTGGTGGTGAGTAATTCCCTTCCATTTTTTCACCGTGCATGGGTGCACACAGGATAAAATCCAGGTATTTAGGTCCCCACCTCTTTTTACATATGAACTTGAATTATAAAATTAGTTGTCACACAGTAAACTTATAGCCCCTTCGTATTTTTAGATTCTAGATGTCCTTCATTGTCCTGTCCTGACGAGACCCATATCCCTGAGGGTCGAAACGCCGTCGACGCTATAAGGAACAGAACCTAATATAAAGTGTCTACGATTGTGTAGAAACACTTTTAAGAATTATATTATTTTCCTTGGTCTTTTTCCTTTTCATATATTCAATTAGAAACCCCCGTGCCTTATGAGCATCTATGTGTTTTATATATGTTTAACTTGGTTTTTGTGATACACTTGGGACACACTGCACTCTTATGTATTGTTTATGGTTTTCCTTTTTTTATGTAATGTACTGTATGATATATTGTAACATGATTCATACTATGAAGTAAAATACATAACTACTATACACAATTGTACGTGCATCTCTCTTTTTCATGCCTGTCAATCCTCAGTACTAATTTTCATTGCTATTGAGCTGTAGAATTAATTTATACTATTCTGATTACACCACTGGAACCATTGTTCTTGTTATAATTGTTGGCCCTGGTTCCTTTGTGAGTAGGGTTTCCCTTGTTTTTCGTTGATGACCAGCTTTGCAGCATGAGTAGTCCGAAAAAACCATTATTTAATGTGACATCGACAAGAAGAAACGTGTCCAGCATCAGTCCTTGACATTGCACCCTGTGGTATTTTTTGTGCCTTTCGGTCATAATGGAGGGCATTGGCATAGGTTTATCAGCATGAACCAAGACTGAAGATCACACCTTGCAATTTGAACAGTTTGTGGCTCAGTTATTTTGTGAATTCATACTGTCTAGAGTTCTGAGACAGTGTTAAAATGACTAAACCTGTTTAATTCCACTTGCGGCTTTAGTTCAGGGTAAAATAAAAACACTATGTTTACGTTATGCTTCAAAGGGCACACTGAGTATGCCACCAGTGTTTATCTATGGGCCATCCTAAACAAGGAGCGCAAGGTTACAATAAGTTCTGCAAGAGCTTTAAAGGGGCCTGCTTAAAGCTTGAAGGCAATCTGCTTCCCCGCCCCCCTGGTGTTTCTGGATTTTCTCGCTCACTAATCAGTTTTTTTCCCCTCCCACCCTTCCTTTGATGTCCGCCGCGCGTGGCCTCTGCCTCTCTGTCCTTCACAGCCCCTCTCTGTCCTTCACAGCCCCTCTCTGTCCTGGAATCTCAAACCCCTCCTTCGTGAACTACAAAAGACAATTAAAATATCTTCTCAATCAGCACATCAGGCTTTAAAGTCCATCATACAACCTGAATCCCAACTGAAACCTCCTCCTTGAGTTTCACTACTTTGTTTATCCCTCTCCAGGAATTGCGGTGATTTGACTTTAAAAAGACTCTATTCTATAACTTTTAATCTGTAACTAATGTGACTTCAAAAAAGACTGCACTCTGTAACCAATTTGTATCCAACACTACCTTTGACAATATTTGAAAATCAAATGTTTTTAAAGCGCTCTGATACACTCGGGTCTTGCCAGTGCTATATGAAAAACTCTTTAAATAAAGAAGTTTGATACCCATAGGAAGGTCTGTGTTCAACACCAGAGGTAGTTTCAAAGCCTTGGGGACTTCATTCAGGCAGACAAAGTGCTCCTTAGGCTTCAGATAATACAGTCCAAATGAACATCTGACAGTACTAAGGTAACACTACAATGCTACCAAATGGTTAACCTCCACAGCATCACTCAGTGCCACCCCAGCACCACACCAGCACCACTCAGCACCACCACAGCGTCACTCAGCGCCACCCCAGCATCACTCAGCACCACCACAGCACCACTCAGCATCGCCACATCATCACCCAGCGCTACCCCAGCATCACTCAGCACCACCACATTATCACTCAGCACCACCACTCAGCACCACCACAGCATCACTCAGCATCACTCAGCACCACCACAGCATCACTCAGCACCACCACAGCATCACTCAGCGCCACCCCAGCATCACTCAGCACCACGCACAGCACCACTCGGCATCACCACGTCATCACTGAGTGCTACCTCAGCATCACTCACCACAGCATCACTCAGCACCACCCCAGCATCACTCAGCGCCACCCCAGCATCACTCAGCGCCACCCCAGCACCACTCAGCGCCACCCCAGCACCACTCAGCACCACCACAGCACCACTCAGCGCCACCCCAGCATCACTC
The DNA here is from genome assembly GCF_964261635.1 of Lissotriton helveticus. Lineage (NCBI taxonomy): Eukaryota > Metazoa > Chordata > Amphibia > Caudata > Salamandridae > Lissotriton > Lissotriton helveticus. Next base: position 1,531,449,931 of record NC_136061.1, read on the forward strand.
AGCACCACCACAGCACCACTCAGCATCACCACATCATCACTCAGCGCTACCCCAGCATCACTCAGCGCTACCACAGCACCACTCAGCACCACCACAGCATCACTCAGCTCCACCCCAGCATCATGCAGCGCCACCCCAGCATCACTCAGCACCACCACAGCACCACTCAGCACCACCACATCATCACTCAGCGATACCCCAGCATCACTCAGCACCACCACATTATCCCTCAGCACCACCACATTATCACTCAGCACCACCACAGCACCACTCAGCACCACCACAGCACCACTCAGCACCACCACAGTACCACTCAGCACCACCACAGCACCACTCAGCACCACCACAGCACCACCACAGCACCACCACAGCACCACTCAGCACCACCACAGCACCACCACAGCACCACCACAGCACCACTCAGCACCACCACAGCACCACTCAGCACCACCACAGCATCACTCAGTGCCACCCCAGCACCACTCAGCACCACCACAGCATCACTCAGCGCCACCCCAGCATCACTCAGCAGCACCACTCAGCGCCACCCCAGCATCACTCAGCACCACCACAGCACCACTCAGCACCACCACAGCATCACTCAGCACCACCACAGCATCACTCTGGAACACTACAGCATCACTCTGGAACACCATAGCATCACTATGCGCCACCACAGCATTATTATGCGCCACCACAGCATCACTCAGGGCCTCCACAGCATCACACAGGGCCTCCACAGCATCACACAGGGCCTCCACAGCATCACACAGGGCCTCCACAGCATCACACAGGGCCTCCACAGCATCACTCAGGGCCTCCACAGCATCACTCAGGGCCTCCACAGCATCACTCAGGGCCTCCACAGCATCACTCAGGGCCTCCACAGCATCACTCAGGGCCTCCACAGCATCACTCAGGGCCTCCACAGCATCACTCAGGGCCTCCACAGCATCACTCAGGGCCTCCACAGCATCACTCAGGGCCTCCACAGCATCACTCAGGGCCTCCACAGCATCACTCAGGGCCTCCACAGCATCACTCAGGGCCTCCACAGCATCACTCAGGGCCTCCACAGCATCACTCAGGGCCTCCACAGCATCACTCAGGGCCTCCACAGCATCACTCAGGGCCTCCACAGCATCACTCAGGGCCTCCACAGCATCACTCAGGGCCTCCACAGCATCACTCAGGGCCTCCACAGCATCACTCAGGGCCTCCACAGCATCACTCAGGGCCTCCACAGCATCACTCAGGGCCTCCACAGCATCACTCAGGGCCTCCACAGCATCACTCAGGGCCACCACAGCATCACTCAGGGGCACCACAACATCACTATGCGCTACCACAGCATCACTGAACGCCACAGCATCACTCGTCGCCACCACAACATCACTCCGCGCCATCACAGCATCAATCTGTGCAACCATTCAACAACAACTGGTATGTTCTCTCAATGTTTCAAGCTTTATTACAAATGTCACAAAAAGATGTTAATATTTCACTTCTGTTCTTGCATTTTCATCACAATAAAATACACTGAACATAATCTTTACAAAAGTTATTTACAAAAGTTTAAGCTATTGCCATCATAAATTACAATCACTTTTATTTAAGTATTAATTATTTAAAAAAATTAAAAGCTATTGTTATTTGTAATATCAATACATCTAAGTCACGTAAATACAACACATGTTGCATTACAAATGCTATAGGTGTCACATTTCCGAAAGTTATAACTATTGGCATTGTAAATGACAAAGCTATTAATTTAGCTATTTTCAAAACCAACACATAAATACAAAAATTGTCATGTACAAGACCAATAGCTCAAACTTTCCTAATGCGAGACCTATTGTATTGCAAATGTTTGTTTACTCTGAGGGGTTACTGAGGTCTGCTGACCAGACCTCAGTGCCAGTGCCCTTACCCATAAAACATGTATTTTTTTTAATGTATTTTTATTATTTTGTTGTAAATGAGAAATCAATAAAAGAAGCCAGTCAATCACAGCTAGCGCCCATTTCAGCAAATACATATTGCAGATGCACTGATTCAATTGTATAAAGATCGATACATTCATCCAGGTATAGGGGCACAAAAAAACCAACTCAGCGGACAGATCTGAAGCAATACTTGGTAGCCAAACCATATACCCCTTAAACTGGCGGGACCAGCCCGTACACTGTACCAACCATTGCATCAACACATTCCCCTGCAGTTTTCATAACATAGTGTGCCCTCCACCACCCCGAGATTTTGTAGAATTTATGGGGGCAACCCCTACTGAGGTAGGTCACTTTCTCGGCCGCTATATAAAGGTCCATTCATTGTCTCGATTCCTGTAGGGAGGGGTATCTCGCTATGTCCCTTTTTACCACCACTAGACCCAGTGCATTAAACAGGAGCATGAAGTGGGGGACATCCAAGTCATTTGGGCTCCCAATAACCTTAGGGACTGCCTGGAGGCTGTGACCTTTTGGATGACATCCTCCTGTCTCAAACTAAACGGAGACAAAACCGAGCTAATGCTACTAGGTCACCGCCCAAACCCCAAAATTGACCACCTCTGGCCTACCTGCCTTGGACCCCCCTGCCTCCTAAGGACACAATCAAGAGCCTGGGAGTTTGGCTGGACAAGTCCCTCAATTTCAACCACCAGGCAGCAACATTATCAGCCACCTGCTTTGGTCTACTCAGGCTTATCCGAAAAATCATCCCCTCCTACCCTTTAATGCCAGAAGGATCCTCATCCAAGGCCTTATCCTATCACGTTTGGACTTTGGAAACGCCCTATATTTAGGGGCCCCACAGTCCACTCTGAACAAACTGCGGGTCATCCAGAACTGCGCGACACACACCCTTCTCCAGATCCCACACCGGGCCCCAGTTAAAACAGAACTTAGGAAGCTCCACTGGCTCCCCGTCAGGGACAGAATTGCATTTAAAGCCCTGTGCATCACACACCGAGCCTTCTGGAAATCAGGCGCTACTATCAACCACACACTGGTCACCCCCTACCAACCAAACAGACAGCTCAGATCCACCCTCTGACACCTTCTCACAGTACCCAGAATCAAGAAGGTTAGATGTGGTAGACGTTCCTTCTCCTACAACACAGCCAAACTCTGGAATTCCCCACCCCTCCACCTACGTAGGGAACCGAACTTACTGTCTTTCAGAAAAAAGCTCAAAACCCAGCTGTTCAATGACTAGGACAGGCTCCCTGCCCTCAGGGTAGCTACCACGCTTTACAAAAACTCTTTTGATTTCATTCATTTCATTTGGAATCCCCAGAAAAATGTCTTTTCGGTCAAGTGGGAGTGAAGGGTCCAGTATGTGTGAAAGTTCCTTGGTGTCCTCATTCCAGTAGGCAAGTATGTGGGGGCATTCCAATAGTGTGTGCATATAGAATAATCTTTTGTGCCCATGCAAGCATTCTTGTCACCTTACCCCAGAGAACCAGGGCCAACTGTGTCACCGGAGCCAGTCTGTGGATGCCTTTCCCACCATAGAGGTAGTGAAGGAACCAAATATTATCCTAATGGACCATACTCACCAATAGCCCATATATCTTATCCATAAATAATAAGTCAGTCGGCAATGGAGAAGGTTCAATAGTTTATTCCACAAATACAAACCCTGACAGGGGAGCCTCAGTCTGCACCACCCTCAGAGGTGCGCAGAGGAGACTGACTTCACACAAGCAGTACAAGCATATATATGTTTCACACATAGCACAATGTCACCTTAGAAGGAAAGATACAACTTGTCAAGGAGCCAACAGGAAGACCCATATAAGGTACAATGGATTGCTAGTAGCTCGGCCTAAGCTATTCCGGGGGCAGGTCAGTAAGGTGCCTCCCTCTCTATCTGAAGCTCGGGGAGGACAAGAACAGGTTTTGCTAGAATGTGCACATCCCACTAGAATGGAAGGTGTGACCTTGAGTTTCCCGGAGCTACAAACTAGCGAGTGGGGCAGACAGCCAAGTCTGCCATCATGGTTTCGTGCAGAAAGCTTAATCACGTGATTTCAGGGAAACAGAACTTAAAACAGAGAAACAAAAGAACATGGCTCCGGTCACACCAATAGGTTTGAACAGACAGGGAGTGAATCATTCCTAACTACAATCATACAATGTGAATAATGCAATGCTAACGTGTGGTTATAAGGTTATATAGTATATATTAGGCCAATAACATGTATTCATCGAATTTATATCCCATCAGACGGCCCTTTTGGCCTACTATAGCCAATATAACTAGATTTATTCTACAAACACTCCCTCATCAATCTGCATCAGATCTGAAACCTCCTTCAGAATCATTTGTTTGTCGGCTTTGGCCTGTCGTGAGACGTTCAAGGCAGACGTTATTCTAGCTGCACAGAAAGAACAGCAAGCCGGATTGCATTGGAGACATAGGCAGCAAGTAAATATTACTCCAAAGGCTCCAGCTAGAACCATAAATATCTTCCAACCCCAAGTAGCCAAGAGACCCCACAACCAACTACTAAGGGACAAGGTACCATTTTCAACATGTGCTTCGCTAGCTAATCGATGCAATTTCTGAATTGCAAGATGAATGGTAGGGGCCGAATCAGGAATGAAAACACAACAAGAGCTGCCGATCACGTGGCAAGCTCCACCCCTATCTGCAAGGATGACGTCAAGAACCATTCCGTTCTGAAGCGAAACAAGCCTTGTCGCCTGAAGCTCAACAGTAATGTTGGTCAGGATCCCAGTTGTGGTCTGAACCACACTTTCCACTATTCTTGACAGATGTATTATACTACGGCTATTGAAAATAGGTCCCCAAAAAGGGGTAAGACCTTTGGCAAAATCCTCGAATTGTTGCAAGGAGGTGTCTGTCTGATCGGTACTCTCAGTATCAAAACTCCTAATGCTTCGATTAGCTGCTACCTCTCTCCGAACCAATTGATGTGTCTTGTGGTAATCAGATGGGGCAATATAAACTGGAGGGTAGAGGAATGAGAGGTAGCAGCGCCCTGCCCATCCCCTTTGGAGCCAAGTATACGCGTTTTCACCGCACACAAAATATACATCGGGAGGAGTAATCATGAGAGGAGTACTGTATGTCTGCAAGGTGTAAGTGTAATTAAATTTACTCTTCCCTACCTTAACATGACCTCGTCCTTGTATGCAAAATGGGGAGGTAGTATTAATAATGGGGATCGGCAAGGCTTTGTCATTAGTGACATTTCGTTCTTTGAAATGCTGAAAATACATGGTGTAGTTGAAAAGTTCAAAATCCTGCATTTCCTCATGCAACCAGGTAGCATTTTTATAATCAGTATACACATTCATACAAGCATTTGGATCCAAGGATCATTCTCCTCCATTTCCTTTGGCATCAAATCTTTGGTGCTGTTCTATATACTTCAAAATGGCCTCATAATCCTTTTCAGTATATATCTTAGGTTCAGCTACATAGTGAGAATACATTAGTGACAGTAATTGGAACCATGCTTCACAGCTAGCTAAGTAAGATAACGGTAGGGAAATGAACAATTCATGGTGGTGCATTACTGACGGAAGATACCCACAAACCCAACAATTCGTTTTGTTCGTAGTGCTATGGGTCTGATGTAACATTTCAATAAAAGCATTTTTCGCATAAGTTTCTCTATGTCTAGCCTTATGAGGAGGTAGGGAATAGAAGATGTGTCCCTCCGGGGCAGGGGTAGTTCCTAGCAGTTTCTGTACAGGGTGCTGGAATTCTAAATACGCAAATACACACATCAATATCACTGTGATTATAAAAATAAAAGCAACGAATGCCACCTTCACTCTGGTGGACCACTCGGAAAACAAATGCATGTTATCAACATATCGTCGAGGAGCAAGTGGTCGTTCATCCTCCATCGCAAATCGAGCAAAAGGAAACACGCTCTCTATAAGTCCAAAGTCTAACTCTGATCCTCTCTAAAAGTCCAACACTAATCTTATATCCACAAAGCACGCACACCACCAGAGGGTTCTTCTTTCCTGTGTCCGTTAGAGTCTCACAGGTAGACTCCTATTGTTCATCAAGAGAACCAACTTTTATATCCCAGTAGTACAACCGCGGCCCTTAACTCAGTCTTTCTTTCTGAACAGAGCTATTTAACACAATGTTCCCAGCTCTCAGCGGGTTCAGTCCAGTGTCTCGCTCAGTACCACAGTAACTCTATCCGATTTTCCTCAACTCAAGTCTCTGTCTAGCTCCTACCATTGGAAGCTGGGGTACCGCGCTGTTTTCAGGGCCGCAGGTCGTATTTACAACGGCCAGGTTGCTCCTGGTCAGAAAACAATTCTGCTGAAAGGGTATCCGATGCATTTGAAACCTTTGGTGCCCTGGGAATAACAGACTCCGCTGTTCGAGCGGTTACACTTTCCACAGTGGGCAACACCTCACTTGGTTGCCCTATTTCTTGGGCATCCGAAAAGGGCACAAAGCTTTGATTCAGCTCTACTTCCTGACTCGGAATTCCTTCTCGATTCCTGAGATCAAATGGCAGGGGCAGCGGGAGACGTTTCAAATGACTAACGTGAATCCAGTGTTTCCTTCCATGCACTTTCACCGCTGTTCTGGTCACCAGGATGATTTGATAAGGTTCTGACCACCTCGGCTCCAGACTCGATTTCCGTTGAAAATTCCTCACCATCACCCACTGGCCGGGTTCCAAGCGATATCCAGGACCCTCCGGTAGTGGCTGCAATGTGTCCGATACCTGTTGATGAATAGAACGCAAATCTTTAGTCAAAGCGTACAGATAATCTGTCATCAATGGGTAATCAATATCCCTAAAGGATCGGGGTCTGGGGACTCCCCACACGTTGGCAGGCCGACCATAGATCACCTCATAAGGAGACAATCCAGTTCTAGTATGGGGGGTTGTTCTCAGGGACAGTAAGGCCAATGGGAGGGCATCAGGCCACTTTAATCCAGTGCTCTCACAGATTTTAGCCATTTTCAATTTCAATGTTCTGTTATATTTTTCAACCAATCCAGCCATCTGAGGATGTCTAGCGGCGTGGAACTTTTGCTTGATCTGCAACCCTTCACACACACTCTGGACTAGCAGAGCATTAAAATGAGGCCCGTTGTTGGACCAGATAACGCGGGGCAAACAATATCGAGGCAGATATTCCTTAACCAGGTCTTTTGCAGTGGCAACTGCAGTGGCTTCCTTGGTGGGGTAGGCTTCAACCCATTTACTAAAAGCACATACCACCACCAATACGTACTTTAGGTTATTCACTCTTTCCATCTGTATATAATCAATTTGTATCGCCTCAAAAGGCAAGGATGGCGGGGCAAAACATCCACTCAAAACAGATTCTCTACCTCCTGGATTATAATGCAAACACACCGGGCAGTATTTTACTATATGTGCTGCAGTTTTGGACATATTTGGGTTGTTCCATACTGGGTCTAACACAGCACAAATACCTTTCGCGCCTATGTGGGCCGAGCCATGGGCCATTGTCACTACAGCATATACCAATGCATTGGGCAGTAACCATCGCTGTTTCTCAGATAGATCTATCCAACAATCATTCTTATCTAGTTTTCCTACTTCTTGTTCCCATCTCCGTACTTCATCTAGTGTTGCTTCTTTCTGTAGTTCTCTCACACTTTCAATAGTATTATCAAACAAGGATGTTTCTGCTACCCATCGGGACGATGTACTAGGGAACATGGGTTTCATTCTAGTCTGGGCTGTTTCTTTTACTACTGAATCAGCAAAAGCATTTCCCTTTCCAGTAGAATCGACAACTTTCTTGTGGGCGCTACACTTAATGATGGCCACTTTCTCTGGTAATGTTAAGGCAAATAACAATCGGTCAATCAAAGGACCATGCTGAATTTTCTGACCATGTGTAGTAAAGAAACCCCTCTCCCTCCACAGCCTCCCAAAGCTATGGGCCACGCCAAAGGCGTACTGGCTGTCCGTGAAGATGTTCACCCTCAATCCTTCACTCAACTCGCATGCTCTTAACAAGGCTATTAGTTCAGCTGCTTGAGCCGAGTGATGAGAAATCCTTGCTGTTTCCACCACAGTCATTAGTGTCGTAATTGCATAGGCAGCTGTCGCAGTGCCATCTGGTAACTTAAAACAAGAGCCATCCATACATACAACTCCCCCTGGGGGTCAGATAAAGGGGTGTCAGAGAGATCTACGCGCCCCTTTGTTTCCTCTTCTGTCCTAAATATACAGTCATGGACATCGTCCTTTACATTATTCGAAGGAAGGGGCAGCAATGTGGCTGGGTTCAAAGTGGCACATCTTTTGATCGTGATATGGGGTGCAAACAGAGTTAGTTCATATCCTGTCAATCTGGCACTCGTAAGGTGCTGGGTCTTAGTTCTATTCAAAAGAATATCCACTGCATGCGGTATCATGACTGTGAGATCCGTATTCAGAACTATTCCCTCTGATTGCCGGATGGCCATCGCTACTGCAGCAGTGGCCCTTAGGCAACTCGGAAGGGTTCGAGCAACAATATCCAAGACTGATGAAAAGAAAGCATAGGGTCTCTGCTTTCAGCCAAAACATTGTGTTAACACTGAAAGTGAGCAACCGTCCACCTCGTGCACATAAAGTGAAAAAGGCTTCCGGTAATCTGGAGTACATAAGACAGGTGCAGAACAAAGGGCAGACTTTAAAGAATCAAAGGCTTCTTGACATTCATCCGTCCAGGGTAGGGGTTCATGCACATCTTTGGTTGTCAAATACAACAAGGGTTTAGAGAGGAGTGAATAGTTAGGAATCCACTGGCGACAGTAGGAGGTTATGCCAAGAAAAGCACGAACATCACGTTGAGTACGAGGAACAGACATGTTAGTAATTACAGATATTCGCTCCGGGGTCAATCGCCTCCCCGCTTTCGACAGTAAGTGGCCAAGGTAGGTCACTTCCTGTCGGCAATACTGGAATTTAGAAAGGGACACTTTATTCCCTTTGTGAGCCAAATGGTTCAGCAATTTAACTGTGGCCTCCTTACAACCGTCTTCCGTATCGGAGGCCACTAGGATGTCACATACTGGATGATCGAGTTTCCTGCGGGCAGAATTAATTCATCAAGAACAGTCTTCAAGGCTTGGCTATAAATGCTAGGACTCTCTGTATAGCCTTGAGGTGCGCGTGTAAATCTAAAACTTCGGCCAGCCAATGAGAATCTGAAGTCATGTCTGCTATCAGGGTGAATTGGAATGCTAAAGAACGCGTTCTTCAAATCTATTACTGAAAAATACTGAGCCGTAGGGGGAATCATTGTTAAAATTGCAGAAATGTCAGGCACCACCGGATATTGCGGGACCACGATTTTGTTCACCTCTCTAAGGTCAATCACAAAACGATATGTATTTTTATAATCCGGGGCACCATCAATTGGGGTTTTCTTCAAATTCGGCAAAATCGGACTGTTACAGACATTGGCAGCTGTCTCTTCTACCACCCCCTTTAGAATGAGGTCACGAATAATGAGCAGCAAGTCCTGTTCACCTTCTGGTGAAATTTTATACTGAGGAATGCGGGGCAGCTGGGCATTAGGTTTCAAGGTTATTGACACAGGAGCTATTCTTAACAGACCAACATCAGTGTCTCCCGAGGCCCATAGTGTGGAAGGGACAGTAGAGAATTCAGGAGGGAGGTTTTCATTTTTAGCAAAATACTGAGTTGCATTTAAAGGAGGTTTTTGCATTGTTAAGTAAACACCATCAGGGGAACAATAAATTTGCACATTCAACCTTTTCAGGATGTCCAGTCCCAAAAGATTTTCTCCACAATTTGAAGTCAAAAGAAAAGGTGACTGTATAGAAATGGGACCCACAGTGAAAGGCAGAGGCTTAGAGACGGGGCTTACTACAGGTATTCCAGAGAATCCCACTGATACATTATTTTGGCCAGACAGAGCAGCCCCTGGGACCAACGTATGGGCAACCGAACTATTCATTGCCCCAGTATCCACTCGACATTTTCCTGGTGCTCCCAACAGTTCTCCTTTAACATAAGGTCCCTCTTGGTCGACTGGTACTGTAATGTGGCCACCGCTCTGTCCATGGCTATCTCATGCATAATCCTGTCCATCATACCCATCATCCCTGTAAGTCTCATTGTAATACTGTCTATTCTGGGGATTATCAAAATAATTTTTCCGAGAGTCTTCATGTTGCATTTCTTCTCGTTGCATACTATTTCGATCTATATTTCCTTGACCTCTTCCTCGTCCTCTAATAGGACCATTCCTAGCTAGCAACAGAGGGCAATCTGCCCTCCAGTGTCCTTCCTGTTTGCAATATGAACATTGATTTATGCCAATGTTCGGGGGACCTCCCCTACCTCTTCCCGTCATTGCACCCTTCTGGAATGAACTACGTACTCCCCGTCCAGCATTCTGTCCTCTACTAACTTGCTGCAACAAAACTCTAGTTTTTAAGTCCTTAGTCTTTTTCTCTGACTTTTCTTTACTTTCATTTTCCCGATGTTCATAATATTGGGCCATACTGAGAATCACAGACGGAGCAGCCGTAGTCCACGTGCTCTCAGCTGCATGGAGGCAGGACATCACTTTCGGGAGCAAATTTGTAACAAACCTATTGACAAACAACCGTATTCCACCCTCCGTAGATAGATCTTGCCCACTAAAATCTATAAAGACTTTCTCAAACCTAGTAAAGAAATCAGATACGCTTTCATCCTTCTTCTGTTTGCAAGCCGTTAATTTGTCCCAATCAACTTTCCTGGGAGGGAGGAGGGTTTGCATATAGGTAACAATTTTAGCTGGTACTGCCAATACCTCATCTCTAGGTTTTTCCTCAGGTTTGCGCTCCTTGTCCCATGCTTTCAATTGGTCCCATGTCCCTCCTAATTCGGGGGCATGGTCAGTATCATGTATTTGTCTCCAGATGTCTACCGGGATCAAGAGACCAAAAAATAGCTCAATATCAGGTATTGTCATGATAGCAGAATTGGCGGCCTCAGTTAGTTCCTTATAGTAGACCGTGGGATTTTTACGAGGATCAGGGAGCTGAGCTTTTAAAGTGAGGACCTCGCTTTGATTCCAAGGGGTATAAACCCATTGTTCCTGAAGCCTAGCATCCACCCGAGCCCTAGTTACCACATTATTGGCATCCTTTATTTCTGGTAGTTCAGGATAAAAGAGGGGGTGCACCTCTCTCATAGGGTGCTGTGCTCCCCAATCGGCACACTTTCGGTGCATTCGTTCACGATAATGTACTAGAGTTTCTACATTCTGATATACCTCATCAGCCTGTAATTGGAATTTATGAGCTCGATCTCTTATATCACGCAGTATCTGAGGAGGGAGTCCCTCCTCGAAACACTGTTCCCATAGTGAAATTAATTGAATCGCCATGTTCTCCAAAGCCAGTTGCTGCGCAACCGGTTCAAAATCTTTCATGGTACTCCAAATGTCTTCCAAGGTGTAAATGGCATTTCGCATCCACTGGGGTGCCTGAATTACTATAGCCTTCCTTTCTTCAGCACCCAACAGCGACCTTGTATATACTCGCTGATCGCTCAAATCAGACCTGAGGCGCTTGGGCGTGGTATCTAGGCAAGCCGCATATCAGGGATTTATAGCAGTCTGAATTGGAGAGGAGAGAAATACAGGGTGCGAAGGGGAGGGAACAGCCGCGTACGGCTGTAAGGATATCAAGGGTGAGGTAGTCTGTCGGAGAGTGGGAGGGGGGAGTAACGCACTCTGTACTGATCCGTCAGCAGGGGCTGTGGCAACAGTTCCTAGCGGTGCTCCACCAGCCGGTGCTGCTCCAGGTTGGTCCGCCCGTACCAAAGGTACGGCGGGGTATAACCCCTGAGGGGCATAGGGAGGAGGTGGTCTGGCTTCTAATAAATCCTCTAATTCGTCTCCAGTATCGGGTCGGGCTACATAACTTTTGTCCGTTTCTAAACGGAACTGCCTATCCATTTGTACAATGTTTTCCTCCACCTTTGCTTTATCATAAGCTATAGCTTTCTGCGTAACTTTCTGTCCCGATTTAAGCTTTCCTAATTTCTCTTCCCTTATCCGTCGTCGTTTTGCCTCCTTCAACCATAGGTTCAAGGAGTCAAACATCGACTGGCGGCTTTTCTTCATGAATAGTTTATTCTGGATATAATTGATCTTTTTCTCATCGAACGACCACGTTATAGGCCATTGCAAATCAGAATTGTCCTTGGTATATTTATGCCAAAGTGTGTTAAATAAAATCGGTTGGAGACCGTGTTTCACATACATAACGAAACTGGGGCTGCCTTCGGGAGGGGCAGGCTGTCTTTCTTCCAACCTTGCACTTCGCCGACAGCAGCACCCAAAACATATTTTACTAAAAGAAGGCATTACAATGATGTTTACTCAATTCTACTCACATACTCCAAAAACCTTTCACAATCAGACGCGTCTCTCTCACCACTCACACTCTTGTATTCTTCCACAATAAAGTGCTGTAAAGTGTCGCAAGGCCGTTACTCGTTTTATGCAAATGACGTCTTCAAAATACGAACAGAGCCCGTCAACTCCTGTTCTGGGAATCGATTCAAAAGAATGCCAGACCAACAAAATTCAACCAAAAAGGAACAGTCACCAGACTGTTCTGAGATCACCTGATAGGCGAACCACGAACCCTCTTACAGGCCATCCCACGGTCCTGTTCTGGTTGGGCCGGGCAACTGGGCACGTAGCTCCAGAACCCTAGCTTACCCAGTTGCTCCCAGGGCTTTCCCGAAGAGGATTCGGCCGAGCGAGTAACTCCGTACTCCGCTAAGGCACCTAGTGTTATCTCAAGTTTTCACCAAACAAGTCCGTGAGGTATCTACCCGCGCAGCCACTTCGCCGCAACGTCAGACCCCCAGATTCCCTTGTGGTCCGGCTTCCCCGGCCACCAACAAAAGCAGTTAACCGCTACCATGGAAACACTTCTTCCAAGTATTTCTTATCCAATACAATCAAAATTCACTCACCTGGTGCACTCAGGTCGATTGCGAGTTCTCCACTGCCGACTCCTAAACAGACCGGCAGTCTGTTTTTTCTCTCGGGTTTAGCCCGTAGGACTCCGGCATAGGGTCTTCAGCAGCTGGGAGGGATACTGGGCTCGAGAGTGGAAATACTTGTTTTCGTACCACAAACGGGTGTCTCAAATCAGGATCCTCTTTCTGCCCACCCACTTGGCCAGAACTCCTCCCTGTCTCTCTTACTCCTGTTTACAGGAGGGGCCGACCCTATCGCGGAGTCCCGGCGGAGTCGCCAACTGAAGGAACCAAATATTATCCTAATGGACCATACTCACCAATAGCCCATATATCTTATCCATAAATAATAAGTCAGTCGGCAATGGAGAAGGTTCAATCGTTTATACCACAAATACAAACCCTGACAGGGGAGCCTCAGTCTGCACGACCCTCAGAGGTGCGCAGAGGAGACTGACTTCACACAAGCAGTACAAGCATATATATGTTTCACACATAGCACGATGTCACCTTAGAAGGAAAGATGCAACTTGTCAAGGAGCCAACAGGAAGACCCATATAAGGTACAATTATTGCTAGTAGCTCGGCCTAAGCTATTCTGGGAGAAGAGGGGTCCCAGTAGCAATGGAACATATAACCACACAAATGAAAAATAATCAAAGAAACATAAATTGAGTCCACATTGTTTACTTCACAATGGGAATGCGTATTGAATATGCAAAATTAATATACACAATAATAGATCAATAGTTTACATAGTGCCCCAGAGAGGGAAGCGGGAGGGGTGGTGTAGTGATTGTGGGGAATTGGTGAGGGAGAGAGTGAAAATTCGTAAGTGACAGTAAAATCAGCAATTGTCGATCATTTGACAAAGTTACAGACTATGTACAGAAAAATGAGACCAAAATGTTCATTAAATTATTCAGAACTTTGCCTCCCGTATTTACAACATATATTTATATATTAGATAGGTTGTGTGTCCCCTCCAGTCCTGATGAAGACCCTACAGCAAGATAACCACTGATATCTGCACCTTTGAGGGTCGAAACGTCGACATCCGTTCATTCTCGATCGTCAACTCCACACCCCATTGTCTTCATTTATTGGACTGCTTGGAGTATGACCTTTTCTGAATAATTTAATGAACATTTTGGTCTCATTTTTCTGTACATAGTCTGTAACTTTGTCAAATGATCGACAATTGCTGATTTTACTGTCACTTACGAATTTTCACTCTCTCCCTCACCAATTCCCCACAATCACTACACCACCCCTCCCGCTTCCTTCTCTGGGGCACTATGTAAACTATTGATCTATTATTGTGTATATTAATTTTGCATATTCAATACGCATTCCCATTGTGAAGTAAACAATGTGGACTCAATTTATGTTTTTGATTATTTTTCATTTGTGTGGTTATATGTTCCATTGCTACTGGGACCCCTCTTCTCACTTACTTAATAACCCAGGTCCCCGTAACTCTAACTGGGTCAACCCCCCCTATTATTAATTTACTTCGAGCAGAAAATGCTCTGCGAGGTTTCACTTCATGTTCAATTCATTTGATCTCAGCACATCATGGCCGAACTGCTTTCCTACTCTGAAGAGTATATAGATAAATTATTAGAAGATCAAAATAATTTGTTAATCTCCTCCGATATTCCCACCATCGATTTCTCACTGAAGGATAAGATTTCCCGACTTGAGCGGTTGGAGAAAAAGCTGATCCGTACTCGGTGGCACGGCCATCTCCTAACTAGGTACCTCAAGGAAAACGTTATCCCGATTGGACTGCAAATAAAGATTGAGCCAGCCATCTTTGTGGAGGTACCCAAGTTCAGGGAGGGATTCAGCCACGTGGCGAATAACTGCAGCCGTCACTGGATGGTCCTCGGCGTTGAAACTGCCGCTGACCAAGTTAAACTAATCACTGCTGAAATCAACACCTTAAAAGCAGAAATTACGGCTGATCCGAATTTCGAAAGCGCTAAGGAAACCATCACTAACCTACATACCTCACTCCACGACTTCGACTTAACAACTCAAAATCGAAAACTGGAGAAACTGGCACGAGACATTAGACTGTACGATAAGAAGAAAACTTATCCGTATCTTCAAGAGGACCATTTCAAGCAAGACAATCAAGGCAGATTCCTTAACAGAGGCCGAGGAGCTTCTAGAGGCAGACGTAATTATTATACCTTTTCCGACTCTTCCTACAGCTCGGAAGGTGAACAAGACCAACCCGGTCCCAGCTACCAACAAAACTATCCGGATCCTGGTTACCACCAGCAATATCAGTACAACCCTTTTTTAGGGCAACGCCAGGGCACATGGCGCCCACCTCGAGGCAGAGGAAATTTCTGGCCGCGCGGCCAACAACGTGGATCTCAGCAGAACACCAACACCTGGAATGGGGGGCGTGGCCAACAACAAAAACAAGTACATTTCCAGTCGGAGCCACAGCACGGGGAACGTGTTACCCGCAACAAAACCTACAGATGGTAGTTGGCACCAAAACCTCAGAGGCAGCAATCTATCCCCGTTTAAGACTTCTTGGAGGAGCTCCCCCTGGCACTGACAGCCCGGTTGTGAATATATCGAAACAAACTTTAAACGATGATGAAATTAAAATATTGGAGAAGGGATTATCATATGTCCCCACTAGTCATCCAGATTCTTTTGTTATTCGCACCGA
This sequence comes from Lissotriton helveticus, assembly GCF_964261635.1. Lineage (NCBI taxonomy): Eukaryota > Metazoa > Chordata > Amphibia > Caudata > Salamandridae > Lissotriton > Lissotriton helveticus. The sequence goes on from NC_136061.1 coordinate 1,531,465,623, forward strand.
ACTGTTTAAATTTTTTCGCAAAATAAGGTTAAAATATTTCTTCCGAAATTCGGCACCAAGTGCACAATCATCTGTAACGGGTCTGAGACCTCCATCAACCTTTGTCCCATTCAGTAGTGCTATGTCACATAATATTCTGGCCTACGAATCGGTTGTGTTACGGGATGTACTGCAACTTCTAGGAACGAAAGGCTACACCAGATTTAACACCAGCAAAAATGAGAAATTGGCCCTACAATCATTGTCTCAGAATACTAAACTTGTCATCAAACCGGCCGACAAGGGCGGCGCCATTGTGGTACAGGACGCCAGTTCGTATGAATCAGAAATTCTCCGCCAATTAAATGACGGAACTAGTTACCATCTACTAAGATCTGATCCTTCTCAGGCAATTGCACGAGAAATTCTCGAAATAACCAAAGCTGGTCTAGATCAAGGGTTCCTATCTGAATTGGAGTTTAATTTTCTGAACAAACCACATCCACGGCTGGCCACTATCTACACCATACCTAAGATACACAAATCAATGGTCGACCCCCCTGGCCGACCTATAGTATCTGGGTGCGGCTCGATCCTCGAGCCCCTGGGGAAATACATTGATTTTTTTCTAAAGCCAATTGCAGAGGCCACTCCGGCCTATTTGCGTGACACCATGCACACTATAAACATCGTGGAACAACTACCCTTTGATGCCAACCAACAACTTCTAGCTACGTGTGACGTCGTGTCACTGTACACGTGCATTCCGCAACAGGAAGCCCTAATGGTTATCACACGTTGCCTGCACCAGCGACCAGCCCCGGTTCAAGTACCGACGGAGTTTATAGTGGCTTTGCTACGCATAGCCATGACTAAGAACTTTTGTCTTCAAGGATAAATTCTATATGCAAACATCGGGAGTTGCCATGGGAGCGCCCTTCGCCCCGGATGTAGCCATTTTATACATGGCAGCCTTCGAACAAGACACTGTACTCAACTCGATCAATCCATTCAGAGACCATCTTGGTCTCTGGATGAGATACATAGACGACATTTTGCTGATATGGCAAGGCGACCTGGAACAACTGATGTTTTTTGGCTGGTTGAACGCTCAATCCCAGTTTCTAAAATTCACCATCCAATCAGACAACCATCAAATCAATTTCTTGGATCTCACAATCTACGAGAACACAGGTCATCTATTGACCAGACTATACCGAAAACCTGCTGAAAGGAATTCACTTCTGCACTACGGCAGCCACCACCCTCGAGCATTGCGAGACAATCTGCCTTTCGGGCAATTTCTACGCTTACGCCGAAATTGCTCCATCAAAGATCATTATTTCACGGAATCGGAAGAACTGAAACAGAGACTTCTGAGTAGAGGCTACCCTAAACAATTGGTTAAGCGAGCAAGGAAAAGAGCCTGGTTTTACCCACGTGAGGAGTTACTGGTCCCTAAGACTGATAAGGACCAAACCGAACAGAGAATCGTATGCGTCACAACTTTTAACACTAAAAGCAATAAAATAAAACGCATCATTAACAACCACTGGGAACTGATATCGGACGATATCCAACAAACAGACCCGCCATTACATGCTTTCAAAAAAGCAAGGAGTGTCAAAGATCATGTGGTCCGCTCTCTCCTTAGGACACCGGAGGCCCCTACCATCAATACTATGTGGAATTTACCTCCAATTTTGGGCCACTTTCGATGCGGCTGCTGCAAAGCCTGTGACAGTACGATACAGACTAAAGAATTTACATATCGTCATCACAAAATTCCGCTCAAAACTCACACCAATTGTAACACGGTCAATATCATTTACGCCATCCTTTGTCCGTGCAATTTGATATACATTGGACAGACTCAGCAAAAGGCTAAAACCAGGATACTTCAACATATGAGTAGAATCCGTTGCCAAGTCCAAGGCGCACCCATGGTTGACCATTTTTCCACAGCAGGTCACTCACCAGAAAGTTTGAAATGGGTAATCATTGAAAGAGCCACACTGGGACCTCGGGGTGGGAGCCTCTCTAACATCTTGAACACTCGGGAACTCAAATGGATGTTCACCTTTGACTCAATTGAATCAGGGCTTAACGAACAGGACAGTTCTTTCTCTCAACTAGCTACTCTGACCTGAATATTGTTCCAGTCCGATCCGTAGTGGCCTTTACCCGCATGTGCGAGGTACGCCATCACTGTTTAGTTTTGAATAATGTCCTACTGCAATCGTTAATGGCCTTTACCCGCATGTGTGAGGTACGCCTTCTGTGTATAGGTCATGCGACTATAATAATGGTTTTAACATCATAATTGTTTAGCATAATGTTCCATTAACTATGTTTGTTAAACAGGTAATTCGGCCCTCTCACGGGCCCTCTACCCTCTGCCGAGAGGTATGCTATGACCAAAGCTATATGTATGTATGATTACATTGTTGTCATAACTGTTCGTGTTTCATGTTGGAACAACACCCACACTGTTATGCTTGTCTCGCACTTAACAATTATTGCAGATTATTCCCGTCGGTCTGGATTTAATCAATTGCACTCGCTAACGCTGCCCCCTTCCTTTAGTGTGACCACTTTTTCCTATGAAAATCTTTGCTAGTCGCTAGCAACGTCACCCTTAACTCAGTATGTTTACTATGTCCATTGTTTACACGTTGCCAAGCTACCTCAGCCAGTCCGCCTACACTATTCGACTTCGTCACGTGACCTTGTTGCCACGGTGATATTATCATACCCGGAAACCGGCCCCGCCACTTTGACGGCAAGCCGCGATCTTAGAGTGATTCAATCCTATGATCGGTAGGGAGGCGTCGGGTGTTGTTTGACCTTCCCGCTCTTGATTCTTCGTCCAGAAGTAATCCAGGCACGGTCTGGTAGTAATCCCAGTGTTTTATGCACCTCCCTCTCCTTAGACTAATATACGAGAGTTTTCTTGCCTGACCGACACGGACCACTATTCCAGCCGGACGTGTCTTCATTACGGAATTTGGGTGAGTCCGGATTCCGTCCTTTATGCTTTATGTAATCTGACCACGCCAGTCGCCCTATGTTGCCTAAATGTGCCTCCGCCTTGCTTTTTGTTAGAATTGAATAACGAAGGTATCTGCGACCCCAATTCCAACCCGCAACATCTTTACAACGACTGATGTAAACCACGGTGAGTTTTTCACCACCATTACCTAGTACCACCCTCTGTTCAATAGCTAGTGCGCTCTTTACAACTTGGATACACTTATTCCACAGATCTATCCGTGGAACTTTTTCCATACTCGATTCGGTCCTGTCAATACCACGTCTGTGGTAAGTTTTTTATTACTTCTATGATGTGATGTATGTAGTCGCTTTTGACTCCTTGGCCCTGACTTTGCTCTGGCACCACGCTGACCAGTCTTTATTAGGGAGCAGTCACCCTTTTTCTTGACACCGTCCACCTTGTTGGATCTGGCTCATCCCCACGTGCTCATGACCAGATAGTATTTAATAATTCTGACGCTTCAGCGCTAATCTAATTTACTGCATTTCCAGCGTTGACACTGTCCCAACTATCCGCATGGGATCTTAATTTATTGACTTTAATTCAACCCTTTTTGGGGTGATGTGCTACAATGTTTGAATTATATACAGGGACTTTGCCTCCCGTATTTACAACATATATTTATATATTAAATAGGTTGTGTGTCCCCTCCAGTCCTGATGAAGACCCTACAGCAAGATAACCACTGATATCTGCACCTTTGAGGGTCGAAACGTCGACATCCGTTCATTCTCGATCGTCAACTCCACACCCCATTGTCTTCATTTATTGGACTGCTTGGAGTATGACCTTTTCTGAATAATTTAATGAACATTTTGGTCTCATTTTTCTGTACATAGTCTGTAACTTTGTCAAATGATCGACAATTGCTGATTTTACTGTCACTTACGAATTTTCACTCTCTCCCTCACCAATTCCCCACAATCACTACACCACCCCTCCCGCTTCCCTCTCTGGGGCACTATGTAAACTATTGATCTATTATTGTGTATATTAATTTTGCATATTCAATACGCATTCCCATTGTGAAGTAAACAATGTGGACTCAATTTATGTTTCTTTGATTATTTTTCATTTGTGTGGTTATATGTTCCATTGCTACTGGGACCCCTCTTCTCACTTACTTAATAACCCAGGTCCCCGTAACTCTAACTGGGTCAACCCCCCTATTAATAATTTAAGCTATTCTGGGGGCAGGTCAGTAAGGTGCCTCCCTTTCTATCTGAAGCTCGGGGAGGGCAAGAACAGGCTTTGCTAGAATGTGCACATCCCACTAGAAGGGCAGGTGTGACCTTGAGTTTCCCTGAGCTACAAACTAGCGAGTGGGGCAGACAGCTAAGTCTGCCATCATGGTTTCGTGCAGAAAGCTTAATCACGTGATTTCAGGGAAACAGTACTTAAAACAGAGAAACGAAAGAACATGGCTCCGGTCACACCAATAGGTTTGAGCAGACAGGGAGTGAATCATTCCTAACTACAATAATACAATGTGAATAATGCAATGCTAACGTGCGGTTATAAGGTTATATTGTATATATTAGGCCAATAACATGTATTCATTGAATTTATATCCCATCAGTAGTGTACGTAGGAGTGCTTTTTCACCCTGCGCATTCAAGTCAAAATATTGGGGGATCCAGAGGGGCATAAATCCAGTCATCAATACTGATTAGGTGCACCACCCAGCAGTAAGCTCAATGTCTGGGAGCATCAGCCTCCCATTATATTGAGAGCTTTGTAGGATCCATAGTGATATTCAGGGATGACATCTATTCCACCCTAGGGTCTGTAACCTCGCATTAATCTTGTCGTACATAGACCGGGCAATGGGATAGTACATGTTTTGGAGGCATACAGTAACTTAGGTAGCAGGATCACTTTGAATAGGGCTGCACGCTGCCTCAATGAGAGGGAAAGTCCCCTCCATCTGTCAACGTCTGTTAAACATTTTGCCAGGACCCTTCTGATGTTTTCACCTCAAATAGGACTGGAATGGTGGTTACTGAGTCAGTCACATAAAGAAGCATGTCATCAGCATAAAGGGATATTTTCTCCTCCGTTGTGTCCGTAGTTGAAATTCGGAATACCCCTATGCTTGAGTGTAGTTGGATCTCACATGCCAAAGTTTCCAATGTCAGGGCAAAGAAAATCGGAGACGCCCAATTATGATAGCAATGGCCACATTTCTGGGGCAGGTGTGGGTGATTTGGTGGACAGGCGGAAAGTTTAGGTACCCACCTCCACTGTACAGTGTGTGACATTGTTTGACCCCAATTATCATTATTATTCTGAATGATGTATTTTATGCCTTTTAGATGATTTTAATAGTAGTTGGCAAATTTTAGAACTATGTTTTTTTATTATATAATTTATTAGTTTTAACGGTGAATGTGATATGTCCTTTCACTATTAAGTTTCATTGCATCGATCATTTGCTATGGTCTACCCGGCTTTTACCATGTACTGTGATAACTTTTGTGACTCTTTTAAAATCGAAATAAAGTTTATAAACTGATCGGAGAAAGGGGACAACCCTGTCTGTTCCCCCAGCCTACTGAGAATTCAGCCAATGCTTTTCCATTCACCCTGGCTGTTGCCATCAGGATTTGGTACAGCACTGCTACCCATCTACAACATTTCGGGCCGAAGCCAAATTTTAGCAGTGTCTGTTCCAGTAGTGTCTAATGGACAGCATCAAATGCTTTATCAGTGTCTAAAGAGAGCAGGACATGGGGAGGCAGTCGGGAAAGCACAGCTGTTAACCATATATGTGTACGTCTCTGGTTGTGACGTGGAGATCTACCATGCATGAATACCGATTGATCACTGTGTATCAATGGTACAATGACTTGTAGGAGACATGTGGTCAGAATAGTGGCTAACAGCTTCGTTTCAACTTACAGTAGGAGAATCGGGCGGTATGAGTCACATATGTCTTTGGGTTCCCCTTCCTTGGGGAGAACTACTATTGTTGCTCTATGGAGGTCTAAAGGTAGTTCCCCCTTCTTATTTACCTCTTGAAAAAGGTTTAGCAGGTGAAGTCGCAATAGATTTGCATAAAGTTTATTGAACTGGTCTGCGATGCCATTGGGACCTGGAGTTTTCCCGTTTCTTAGTTTGGCTATGGCGTCCAGAATCTCACTCAGTATGAGTTCCGTCTCCAGCAACTCTTGTGACTCAGCATCCAGAGTCGGGCTGGGGATCGAGTTCAGATATGTCGCTATGGCCTGTGAATCATGAAGCTGCCTGGCAACATAGAACTGTTTGTAGTATTGAGCAAATTCATCCACTATTAAGTCATCTGTGTTTAGGCAGACCCCAGCCTGATTCACTGTGCTTGGCACCCATCAGGCCTCCTGTCCCCTGCGACCTAGCCATGCAAAAAGTCTACCTGCCTTGTCTCCTCTTTCATACAGGTGGTGTAGAGTGGCCATCATCTGCTGATTGGCCTTCTCCTGTGCCAAGTCCCTATATTTCGCATGACATGTCGCTATCTGCCTCAAAACGAGGGGGTCTGCTGCTGACCCTGGTACAACATGTATGTTTGATTGGCGTATACTCAATTTGCATAAGTTAACTTACCCTAGTATATGGTAGCAGGGACTGTAGCACTTGTAGTGCGATTCTGAGTGTGACAAGGTAAAACGTGTCTCTCAGCCTGCCACTGCAGACTGGTAGAATCTTTTAAAACTACTACCTCGACTTTGCCAGTTCCACAACTGGCAATACCAAACTTCTCTTTTAAAGTGTATAAATCACCAATTCAGCAGGCCTATTGAAACCTAATGCAGGATGCAGCATATTAAAAAAGCATAACGTGTGTTACATGTTCTAACAGTAAAAACTAACAATTGTCGTTTTTACTGTGAGAGGGGCTAGTAGCTCCATTGGCGAATGCAGAGTTGCACGCTGATGACTCAGGTGAGATAACTTCTGAATGGGACTGCTAAAGTTGGTACTTCAAGTTACCAAACAACTTGTTACATTAAACCCGACTTGATTCCGAATCCCAAGTCAAAATAAATGTAACTTGTTGCCACATGCAACTTTTAGAAAGTTGCCACGCATTTGCCCAAGTCTTTCAGTGGCATTTTGCAGATGTTGGCCACAAGACAATCTTCTGCTCTCCTGGGGAGACATGTAAACGGCTTCCAGGACAGGTAACCATAACGGCCTTCCACCGAAGTACGTGTTATGTCTTCTTGGCCTGAAGCCCCACAAGTTGTTAGCCCAATAGGCGAGCTTCTAAGGGAAAGCTGCCTCTGAAGGGAAAATGGTGAACATCCATGACAGGGGCTGCTCTTTTATCTGATTATACAGGTTGGCCTCAGTGACCGAGAAGGGGGAAACACTGGCAAAACAGTTCTTTCCATTGGCATGTAGCCCCCAGATAGCCACAGTTGCAACTAAGCTCCACAAATCAAGAGAGGTATGGATATTTTGAGTAAACTCAAGTGCACAGTGTTTTGGACCTTAAATGGTGTATATCCAAACATAGGCCAACAATATCAGATTGAAGTACTTGCTCTATTGTGCAAGAATACCACTGTCAGTCTCATGAGAATAAAACTGCTTTGTCTCCAGATTTAAACAAGTTGCCTTTCCAGGTACTGCCACTTTATGGTCCACAGGGGCAAATGATATTCATGTCATTGAATATCAAAATCGATCTTCAGAAAAAGCTCCTCAAGATACCCCAGTACCCATTGATGCCTAAAAGGTACGAAGGGATCTGTTCTGTAAAAGCTGATTTGATTAAACAGGGAGCTCTGCTATTTATTGTTAGCCAATGTAACACCCTAATTTTGCCGATATCTAAAGCGGGTAACGCCAATGTGCATACATTTGACTACGGTCTTACAGTGATTAATAATGTGGCTAGCCAAAGCTTACCTATGGTTCCTAACCCCACCAGCATCCTTTCCTGCACCCTTGCGGATGCTCGGTGGTTCACAGTGGTAGACCTTTGCTCAGCCTTCTTTTCTATCCCAATATACAAAGAAAGTCATATTTTTTTTGGAGGGGGATTATATAGTGCAAACTAGACCCACAGGTATCAATGCGCTTTACATGAACACCAGTTGCGTTAGAGATGGACAAATTCATTCTTTTTGTTTTTTGTTTTTAGGTTAGGTACGGGGAAATTACATGATTTGACCAAAATCACAGGATGTTGAGCTTCCCTGCTAAGGCTCGGTTCCCCAGCTTCAAGGTCAACATTTTCTCCCCAGAAGGATCTTGTGTCCGAGGATCTCAAAGTTGACAAAGTCTTCCTCAAGGAGTTACAGAGTCCCCATCTACCTTTTCCCAAGCTCTAAAGAAAGATCTAATCATGTAGGTCTTCTCTGGGATTTCCACTTTGGTTCAACATGTTCATGATTTATTGTTGACATCTATTACTCTAGATCACTGCAAGATAGACTCCATCTCCCTCCTCACCAAATTGGCTAACAAAGGGCATAAGGTTTCAAAGGAAAAAACTGCAGTTTGGTCATCCTCAAGCACGGAACCCTGGTCATGAAATTTCATCTGGCAAGCATCACTTTTCTTCTGACTGTGTTAAAGCCATCCATAAGTTATCCTGTCCCATTACTGTTTCCAAGGTATGTACTTTTCTGGGTATAGCTGGGTACCTCAACATTTGGAATGATCAAGAGAAGTCAAAAATGCATTTGTTAAAAACAAGCAGACATGGACTTCTACAACAGCCATAGGATTTCCTGATTATGTTAAACTCTTTACTGTGTACTGCCATGAATGCAATGGTTTTGCCCTTGGGGTGCTGGTTCAGAACCAAGGAGGGTAGAAAAAACCTGTAGCTACTATTCCTCCTCCTGGGACCCAGTAATGGCTGGGCTCTCACCAAGTTTGCATGCTGTGGACGCTAATCTTGCTAAAACTTCTAAAAATATTATATTGAGTTCTCTTTTGAATGTTGTAGTACCACAAATTTGTTGTTCTCCTCAGCACAATGACTCAACACCTCTTTCCAGCCCAGTGGTCCCAAAAGGAGATCCTAATATTGTCTGCGTTCTACATCACCCATGCCTGTTACCTCATCCTGAACCCCGCTTCAATGATGCCTATCCTTATGGAAGAAGAATCCTGGGATTGTTTAATTGTCATCACTCATGTTACTAAGGCCTGTCTTGATTTGACTGATGTACTCAGTTTCCAATTGTGAATTAATATACTTTGTCCATGGGTCTTGTCTCAGAAATATAAATAGTGTCCTGGTTTTAGGTTGTGCTACGGGCACCGAATACCAATTTGTGGAGAGTTGTCGCTTGCCAAATGTAAGGTCTGTCCAAGTAGCTAAGCTTGTCGCTCTCAACCAAGCTTGCATTCTAGTCAAAGTAAAGATTGGGCCTGTGTACACAAACTCAAAGCATGCATTTGGAGTGACGCGTGACTTTGGGATCCTTATAATGCAACAAGGGTTCTTAACAATAGCTAGAATCCCCATATTAAGAATGGCCAATGTGTTCAAAATCTCCTCTTGCACTACAATTAGCAAAGAAAGTGCCAGTGGTTAAGGGTGCAGGGGCTACAAATGTCTTTAACTGGCAGTGCTGATCCTGTCATTTATGTTGTAAGTACCAATTTATGTCCTGTAATCTCCCTGAAAGATCTTTCTCTGTTGCAGGAACAAGGCTCTGAAAGCGAGAAGCAATACTCAAGCAAATGGAAATTTGAAAAATACCCTGAGGGGTTATAGAGAAACCGTTTTGGGCACCTGGCTTCACCAACATTTCTACTCCCTGCCTTGCATGTTTGTACCATGGAGCAGCCCATGCCGTCAGGGACGGCAAGTTGTGTTCTTTTCTTTTATGGCCCCAAATTATTGTCACTCAAGTGCCACCTGTGTCTCATGATTAGGCCTCCCTGTTTTATGGTATTTATTTTTTAAACATTTCTGTCAGTATTTAGCCATATTTATTGTTTTGCCATTTAATTTGAATTTATCTGTATTTCTTTGGTGTTTCTGAATAAATGAAGCAGTAACTCGTGTATTTGCACATTTATTTAACCAATAAATCTGGACTCGCACTTTAATGTCTGTACGATTTTAGCACTTCTAGCAGCCAAATATAATCAAACTATAAAGCCACATAAAACTATTTGTAGAATAGCAAAAACGTGTTAGGATTTGCAGTAATTCAAGTACATGTAATTGGTTGTTATCTCTATGTGATCTAATTCTTTGCAACTATAGCCTGGGAATTCATGAACAACAAGTAGAGTCACTGAGAAGATGCTCAATTTTCTGCATGTTTCTACTTTTCAAAATAAATACAGACTGGAAACACATTGTTTTCTGTGTGTATTTATCTGTAAAAATCAGTGAAAACTGGGAGCCTTACTCATAATGCTGGGAAAGGGATCAAGACCATCACCACTCCTCCACTTCCCTCTTGTAGCCTTTTTTGTGTACCTCTAGATGGATTTTATTAAAATGCTGAAGTGTGCATCTTATTTTTATGCCTTGGCGAGTGTCTGTTTTAGGGGTGGGTGGAAGCTTACCCCGTGCCAGAGCTGTTTCCATCACAGTAGCAAAACAGCTACGCAGAGATTTCTTCCCTACTTCCAGGTCTCAAATCGAATTTTGTCTGATCGTGGAACTCAATTTCAACAATAGCGAAGAAGGTTTGCAAAGGTTTAGTGATAGATCAGAACCTCCACTGTGCATAGCACCCAGAATCAGCAGACATGTAAAAAGAGGAACAGTGCCACTCTCAAGAGTAAGGAGAAAATGCCTGATACCCGCCTTTAGGACTAGGGTCTCTTACAACAGTACCCACTAAGAAAACAAAGTTGTTTTGTTTCTTTTTAAAGATCTGTTTATTTCAGGTTTATCCCCCAAAAACTTTTAATCAAAGAAGAAGTGGGGACTAGGAGCTAGTTGAGGTCCAGAACCTATGCTCCACGTATGAATCCAGAAATGGGTAACTGTTCCTATAGGGACACAATTCATGTCCGCACAGAAAATGAAAGGGGGAACAGAGGAGTCTAGGTTCTGTTCTCACACTCCCACTCCCAAAGAAGACAACTTCAAACTTTACAAAGAATTACATCAACTTTTCCGGAAAATAAGACTAAAATCCTATTTCAACGACAAAGTAATGCCTGAAAGAGGAGACACAGGACTCAGCACGCCATCGAAATTCACACCCATGACCGCCATGGCACCTAGCAAAGTACTTACCTATGAAAAGGCAGTCTTGAAAGAGGTTAATGGACTATAACAGAAAAAAACATACAACAATCTGTCAACCAAACTGAGAAAAGCCATATCTACACTCAGAGAAGATCAAAATATCACCATAAACCTGCTGACAAAGGTGGTGCCACTGTAATAATGAATACTTGCGACTATGAGCAAGAATATCTATGCCAGCTAGCTAATACCAAGTATTACAAGAGACTAGAAACCGACCCCACCGAGACCCTGCTCACTCGTATCGAGATTGCAGTTAATGAGGCATTGACACATGGATGGATTACCACACATGAGTTAGGCTTTCTCATAAATACCTCCCCCTAAGATACCATACTGCTATCTGCTCCCAAAGAGACGCAAAGGCCTTCTTCCACCACCAGGACAACCAATCATATCTGGGATTGGCTCCCTACTGGAACCGTTGAGCCAATGTAGTGACTTTTTCCTACCACCCTGGTCCAGAGGACACTGTCCTACCTAAAGGACACGAGGGACGTCCTCAAACTGATTGCGGAAATCAAATCCGATAACATTAAAGAAATCAATCTCCTGATGACCCTGGGCATGGAAGCACTTTACATGAACATTCCTCAAGATTCCATGATCATAGTAGTGGAAAACTTACTACACAGATCCCTACTGATACCCCTGTGGAGTCCATAATGGAATGCATCACTCTGGCTCTAAAGAACAACTTCTTTTTGTACAAGACCAATCTATACCATCAAATACAAGGTACTTCCATGGGGAGTACCTTTGCACCGAGTCTGGCATGCCTATATATGGCACAATTCGAGGCCCAACACATCTTTACTGACTCCAACCCCTTCCAGGAGAATATTCTAACATGGAAACGTTACATTGACAATATCCTCACCTTCTGGAAGGGCACTGAAGAGAGTTGCCACAGGTTCAACAACAGGATCAATAACCTCAATCAATAACTACACTTCACAAAATCACTGTCTAACAAGGAATCCCTATTTTTAGTTCTTTTGATCTCCCTCGAACGAGATGCTTACATACTAAAACCTGCAAAAAAGAAACAGACTGCAACAGTCTCTTCCCCTTTGATGGTCACCACCCGAAGGCCCTACGAGAAAATCTCCCATATGGCAAATTTCTCAGGATCCGGCGAAACTGCATCTCCCTGACTGATTATGATTCTCAAGCAGCCGCTCCGACGACCAACCTGGAGAATAGGAACTACCCAACAGGTGTAAAAAGGAAAGCCAAGAAGAGAGCACGCAATAACAACCACGAAGGCCTACTGGAGAACAAAGTACAACCAGAAGAAGATGTGATGACCTGCGGTACCACCTTCACTCCCCCTTTCCAACAAGATAAAAAATATCATACTAAGGAACTGGAAGATCCTAAACACAGACTCCCTCAACATAACACAACCCATGTTCGCCTTCAAGAGTACAACTGGTACACACGCTACCACATCCCCGCAAAAAACTGGGAGAAAACACCTTCTGGAACCTTTCACCAGTAAAGGACATTACCCTTGCACAGCCTGCAGCGCCTGTGCATCCTCAAAACAAACCAAGACACTGCAGTTGGGAGAGTTTACTTGGGAACAAAGACAACACAATAAATGTAACACCAACAATTGTGTATTCCTCATCTCTTGCCCTTGTGAACTCCTATACATAGGGATGACCACCAGGCCAGCCAAAGTCAGGATTGGTGAACACAAGAGCACCATACGATGCGAACGCATCTCAACCAGAATGTGCAATCACTTTATCGGAAAAAACACTCGCCTGATGACATCAGGTGGACTATCATAGAAGCCAACCCAACTTGGAGCACCATGGCCCTACTAAGACATGAACAATGATGGGTTCATCACCTCCAAACTCACAAGTAGGGATTAAATGACGATATCCCGTGGACGGAACTATGATCCACTATATTATGGACTCTGGGTCTTTGGCCCCTCCTAACCAGCACTCTTGACACTATAACACTTAACACTACAAGACGTGATTCAGTGTCATCCGTGTCATGTCTCTTATGCCAGACAACTAAAAATACATGAGATTTACGTACAATGTGGGCCACAGTAAGCATTAAAAAATGCACATCATCAGTCCCTCTCATTACACATGGACTAACATATGTGCAGACAGTTCAGAGGCCAGGTCGCTCTCCACATACTCCCCCTGTTTAGGTCCCTATCTACCTCTATACACAAAATGATAACCAGAACAGCCTATGATTTAGGTCCTGTTCAATTTGTGGTGCGGATCCCAACACACTGCACTTTTTTAACTATATACACCCCCTGGCTTTCCTTGCCTACATGATCTCCAAAACAGCCTATGAATATGTCTCTCTTTAATTTGTGTTGATAATTTCAGCACTTTGCACTTTTTTTACTATTTACCCCATGGCACCCCTTGCCGCTGCCGACACGAGTGCAAGAACACACACATAGTTATTGTCCCCAACATGACAGCCAGAGTGCAAGCTCCATCTTGCATCTTGCACCAGGTACCATGCCAAGATGTCTCCCATCGAACACTGAGTTCACATGCCCATCACAATTAGACACTCCTTAACACCCCAAGATGGCGCCCGCGCATGTGCGATGGAGTGATGACAAGCCCTAGGGAAGTCAGGCAACCATATGTCAGGCGCACTACTACTTGACGGGGACCGACAAACACTCCAATCAATATGCAGGCATGCATGCGAAGGTAAGTGTTGCAGAATAGCGCACCTAGCAGACACCGTGAGTACATTGCTTTTACCTCCCTAACGGCAACTATTGGGTGACTCTGTCCGAATAGACTCTAAGGTAGCAGCATCTCGCACAGCCACCTTAAAATTATTTGTTCTCTTTCTGTTTCCTCTCTCCCATTGCAAACCATAGCCTTTTTTGGTGCGGGCGGCCATGCAATAGCCTAAGGAGTGATTTCTATGTCAGGACAGGAGGCTCTGATTATGCTTTCTCATTTCTTTAATATAGAAATGCTCAGCAGCCAAAAAAACAATAAAAAACTACAGTACCCATGAACCCCAAGGTAACAACCATAGAGACTACAGTATAAAAGGCCATATAGACAGTCTCTCTTCCTCTTTCTTTGCTGCTCCGCAGCCAGTTAAGTGCTTTTGGTTTTTTCTCTGTTGTAAACTTGCATTGCTATGTTTGTAAACTGCTTATTACTTGCCTTGTGTTGAGCGCTTTCACTCGCGCTGCATGTTAGCGTCCCACGCGCTTTGAATTTCATTTCCGCATGTTCCGACGTTGCCGTGTATTTTGGACTCCGCTTTGCGCGCGCTGAACAGAGGGCGTGAGCTCACCTCCCTTTTAAACCGGGCGCTTGTCGCCCGCGTTTACTTCTACATTGTGGAGCAGGAGACCGGGGTTTGGGAGGCTCGCGCGTTGGGTGTGCGAGCTCTTCCGTGTGTTCCTTGAGGCGGCCGTTACCGTGCTTGCGCGGTGGCCATTTTCTCAGCATCGCAACATTGTTTCCACGCCTCAGAGAGGAATAGAAGGTCTTATTTCTACGGCGAAGCCCACAGCTTCAGGAATTAACCCCTTCTATGCCCATTGCTCACAGAATAGCTTTTGGCTGCATAATTATAGGCTTTGCCTAGAGTGCATTTTTTTTGTGACAGCAAGACCTCCCTCCACTTTTAATTACTTCTTCTGTGCAGTTTTTCCTGCATTGTTGGCTTGCTGGGGTTTTTTTTGTCAATCCCCCTGCATTGTGCCTTTGGCCACATTCATTTTAGTCATCTCGTGGGCATTACCTTTACACTCTGTGTATCATGGAAGATTAATATTATGAAGATGATGACTATAGCTATGAGGAGGATGCCTCTGGCTCTTTAGAGCATGATTTGGTGGAGGCTTTAGACCAGGGTGTGCAACACTCCATGAATACGGCGCTTGTGCGGGCCATTAACCCTTTGAAGCGTCATTTGCATCAATATGCTCTGCAGCAGGGTTGGGTGCCTGCTGCTCGTAAGTCCTCTACGTCGCCAGTCAATCCTCACAGGTCTGATTTTCAGAAGTTGGCTAGGAGTTTGGCGTCTGAAAAGTCTAAGTCCGCGTCTGTTCCCCCACC
This sequence comes from Lissotriton helveticus, assembly GCF_964261635.1. Taxonomy (NCBI): domain Eukaryota; kingdom Metazoa; phylum Chordata; class Amphibia; order Caudata; family Salamandridae; genus Lissotriton; species Lissotriton helveticus. Next base: position 1,531,480,966 of record NC_136061.1, read on the forward strand.
TACTGATCAGGATGACACGCATTCTTCTACGTCTTCGGACCATGATGACCCTCCCCCGAGGAAGAAGGCCTGTAAGGAACATTTTGTGGATGCGCCCACGCATCCTCCTGTGCTGACTTTTGATCCGTATGATATTGTCCACCCTCACTCCACCTCTTGGCTTCCCTCTCCTGCTGTGGCGGAGTATGTTCAGGTGCACATACGCCGACCTTTTGAAAAGGATGTCGGGGCTTGACTCCGGTCTGAATGCCCGCGCCCGGATCTCGCTGACCACATGGCTGAAACTCCTGAGGTTGACCCCACCATGGTCACCTATCTGAGGAAATACGCAAAGGATCCTAAAATGGGTCTTGACAGGTCTTGGCGCTCCTGTCAAGACAAACTTCTTGACTTATTGGGTCCTCTCACCAAAATTCTGGATGTTGGTTTTCTGGCCAAGGAATCATCGGCCCTTGTAGACCCAGATGAGCTTATTGAGTGGGCTCAATGAGCTCTCTGCCAGTTGGGTAATGCCAACTGTGCGATTTCCTGCGAGAGGTGCCGTTCCATTCTCCTCAAGTTAGACCCCAAGTTGGCTGAACTCTCCTCCTCTGAATCTGGTCCTGAGGCTCAAGGTCTTCTTTTTGGTCAGCCCTTTTTGAAGGAACTTACAAAGTTTGTGGCCACGTTCAGTGGTTTGGATAAAGCGCAGGCTTCCTTGAAGCGTGCGTTTCGTCCGGTTTTTGGCAAGGCCGGACGAAACGGGGAACGCTCGTTCGGCCGTGGTTCTCAAAAACCTTCCCAGAAAGGGTACCAGTCCCAACTAGGCGGTGGACAAGATACCGGCTACAATTCCCGATCCAATTTCTATCCCTCTCGCAAAGGGAGGGGACAATATGGTAAATGACGCTCCGGTGGAAACAGAGGTGGCTACCAGGATTCCAATACTTCAGGTGAGCCTGATTCCTGCATGCCTGGGGGGCAGGGTGCAGTTTTTTCTAGACAATTGGCGTCTGATCTCCAACGATGCTTGGGTGCTGGAAACTGTTCAAGGGTACAAGATAGAGTTTTACCACCCCCAGCATCAGGCCCGCCCTCCCACACCTCTCTCTTTTTCCCTACAAGATCAAAGCTTAATTTCAGCCGAAATAGATTCCTTTCTCCGGAAGGGGGCGATAGTTCAAACAGATCGACATCCCCACGGGTTCGTCAGCACGGTGTTTCTCGTTGAGAAAAAAGGGGGCGGGTCCCACCTAGTTCTCAATCTGCGAGATCCATCTGTTGCGAGATCTTCTACAAGAAAGGGATTGGATGGTTCGTCTAGACCTCAAGGACGCGTATTTGTCGATTCCCATCTTCAGTCCTCATCGCCGGTTCCTTCAGTTCCAATGGCAGGGGACGTGGTTCGAGTATCAGGTTCTCGCGTTCGGCCTCTCGTCAGCACCTTGGTGCTTCACGAAACTTCTGAGGCCTGTCGTGGAACACCTACGCGCACGGGGTGTTCGTCTGATTATTTACTTGGACGACATTCTGCTTATGGCGGATTGTCCGCTCAAACTACTATCTCATCTGGAGTGGTCCATCGACCTCTTACAATCTCTGGGGTTTCTGGTGAACGTTCAGAAATCAGTCTTGGCTCCGACTCAGGTGATAGATTTTCTGGGTTTCCAGGTCAACTCACTTTCGTGTCAACTTCTTTTACCCAATCAAAAGGTTCGGTATCAAGAGGGGACTGGCTTCGGTTATTTCCAAACAGACTGTATCATTGAGATCGTTAGCACGAGTTGTGGGTCTCTTGGCGTCCTCCATTCAGGCGATCTTCCCAGGTCCCTTACATTACAGAGCGCTTCAGCGATTGAAGATTCGTCATCTCCAAAAAGGCCTTCGCTACTCAGATCAAATTCCTCTTTCGGAGGAAGCAAGGTGGGAGATGCAGTGGTGGTTGGACCACATGGAGGTCTGGAATGGACGAGCCCTGTTCGGTGCGTCGCCGGAACTAGTGATAGAGTCCGATGCCAGCCAGTGGGGCTGGGGAGCCCGGTGCGGTCCTGTCTCAACCGGGGGTCGGTGATCTCCCCAGGAGTTCTCTTCACATCAATTGCCTAGAGCTCCTGGCAGGGTCGTTTGCGATCTTTTGTTTCTCTCCAACTCAGTCCACTTGCTGCATTTTTCTCCGCATGGACAATATCTCGGTGGTCCGCTATGTCAACAAGTTGGGCGGCACGAGGTCCAAGATATTGGCGGAAATAGCCAAAGATTTTTTGCACTTTTGTCTGCCACGCAAGAACACGGTTATTGCAGAATATCTTCCCAGCCGCAACAATCAGATTGCAGATTGGAATTCGCGACATCTTCGGGACTTCAGAGATTGGAGGCTTCATCCTCGTGTGTTCCGAGCTCTCCTCCGGATCTGGGGCCAGTGTCAGATCGACCTGTTTGCCTCTCGCCTCAATACACAGCTCCCGCGGTTCTTCAGCTGGAGGCCGGATCCGGAAGCCCTGGCCACGGATGCCTTTCTGCAGACCTGGCCGTCGAGCCTATGCTATGCCTTTCCCCCGTTCATGATGATTCCCAGAGTCTTGGCCTACACGAAATGCTTTCGCTCTGAGTTGATTCTGATTGCTCCTCTGTGGAGGGCTCAGGCGTGGTTCCCGGTTCTCCTAGAAATGTGTTGTGCAGTGCCGCTCCTTCTTCCTCAGAAGTGGAATCTCTTGCTGAATCCCGTCGGGACTCCGCATCCCCTGATTCTCTCCGACAATCTTTATCTGTTGGCATGGCGGATTTCGGGGACCGCTGGACGATCCCAGGCCTTTCTCGAGACACTTCCAAGTTCATTAGTTAGGCCTGGTCACCCAATACTCACAAACGATACAAGGGGTCCTGGAAGCGGTGGTGTGACTGGTGTGCTCAACGGGAGGTCTCCATGATCATTCATTTTTTGGCCTCTCTTGCTTCTTCCGGTTTGGCTTATCAGTCTGTCAAAAATTTCCGTTCCGCCATTTCTGCGGGCCATGTCCATAATGATGGTAAACCTGCAGGGGAGCATCCTCTGCTTACTAAACTGCTTAAGGGTATCCGTCTGTCGAAACCCCCTTGTCCTAAGTACGTCTCTTTATAGGATGTTTCCATTGTTTTGCGTTTTCTTGAGGCCTTCCAATTCTTTATTGTCCCGTAAACAACTGTCAGCCAAACTGACTATGTTGTTGTGCCTTGTTTCCTGCAAACGGGTGTCTGATGTTCGGGCTTTGGATTTGGCAGGTCGCAGCTTTACGCCAGAGGGTGTTACGTTTCTCCTTTCCAGACGTACCAAGACTAATACTACTTCGATTACCTATCCTTCTTTTCCCACTCATCCCAACCTTTGTGTTGTGCAATGTCTCAAGGATTATGAAGTAAGTACTGCTCCTTTACGTTCAGATATGCAAGGGCAACTGTTGATTGCTTTACAGAAACCTTTTCGCCCCTTTACCCCAGCTACTTTAGCTCACTGGGTTAGATGGCTCATGTCAGAAGCTGGCATTGATGTTTCCATTTTCGGTGCCCATTCGGCACGTGGGGCGATGGCTTCTAAAGCATTCTCCATGGGTGTCACTCTTTTTGACATTATGAAGGCAGCAGATTGGTCTTCTGACTCTGTGTTCAAAACCTTTTACTATAAACCGATTGATCATATTGCTTCTGTAGTGGTGGATCAGCTTTAAACAAGCATAATCGGAGCCTCCTGTCCTGACATAGAATTCAAAATTTGCAAACATTTGTGACAAGAATTTTCAATTCTATTAAGGACAAGGAGGCGAGGATTATCCCACCCATTGTTGTTACTGTCTTTTGAATGTATTGCTATCATGCACATCTATGATATTTGTCTATGGCTTTCTTCAATTGCCTTGTTTTTTCTACCCCCCCTGATTTCTGCTTACACTTTTTGCACTGGATGTATATTACGGCTCTGTGTCTCTTTTCAGGTTCTGACCCGAAGTAGAGTTTTTCTGTTGCACCTGGCTTCCCTTCTTCTTCAAGGGACTTCTGGTTCCAGTGTTCTTCAGATGCCTGTTTCCTCGCTCAGCCTGGACTTCTCCGGCGTTTGTGGACTTCCTTCCTGCTGTTCTTCGTTTGGATTTCCTATTTTGATTTGAACTGTTTTTTCCTCACCAAAGAAAGAGGAAGAGAGACTGTCTATATGGCCTTTTATACTGTAGTCTCTATGGTTGTTACCCTGGTGTTCATGGGTACTGTAGTTTTTAGGTCTCGGCTATAACGCGCTGAAAAGCGCGTTCTCGCCAGAGAACTATTGTTGGCGTCTCAGCAGTCTGAGACGCCGAAGTGAGACAAGACCTGGCCGCGCGCAGCGTTTTCCCATAGGATAACGTTGTGCGCGCGGCCATGTCTTGTGTCCACAGCTGCATGGCATACCGGATCGCGTCGCGCGCCTCTCTGGAATGCAGGGGCAGTCTGCAGAGGGGCGCGCGGCGCTGCCTCTTCTCTCACCCGCCCTCCCACCTTCAGGCTCTCCCTCTTCAGTTGTTAACTCCTCCTTGCCTCAGCAGCTGTGAGACCGTGATTGATAAAGTGTACCTTGCAAACTGTGTTATTGTTTTAAGGCTCCAAAGTGTAACTGCTTGGTCTTGGCTCACATTGGTCTCGCGAAATGTCAACACTTTATTTGGTAGATCTAGCGCGGCGCTGGGCTCGCTCAAAGCACGGCTTTCACAGGAGGCATTGGAGGCCTGAGGGGGCGGGGCGGGCAGCTTTGCCGGCGGACACCGGCCGGCTCAGGGGCATTGCTCTCCCCCCTCACGCTGACTATGTCTGTAGACTGCTCACACTCTGTCCCGGCAGCTAGCCTTACAGTCTATTGTGAGATCGATCCAGAGCTCCTTGTGACGTGCACTAGGGTGTCGAGGGCGTTGCTGTTTGTAGCTGGGTCGGGTGTTTGTAGCCGGAGTTGTGCGCTGGTCCCTTCCCACCCAGCCCCGTTGAACAGGTTAGACTAGTGGCAGTAATGCGCCGTTGTGTGAGGTGGGTGTGCCCGAAGGGGTGCTTGTACCATATTATGCATCCCCTTGGCTGGCACTCCTGCCAGCTGCTTTTGTGGCAAGTAGCTGGTGCCAGCGAGGGTTGAGGAGGCGTTCGGGGGTTCTGTCCTGATGTGTGCTCTTGTAACTCGCTGTGTATGTTTTCGTGGGCATGGCTGTAGTCAGCACTACCCTACTTCCCTCTGTCAGGCGTGTGTGCAGTGTAGTGCCTGATGTGTGCCCTTCAGGTTATGCGTGTGGTGTGCAGTAGGCAATGTTTATTATGCTACTGTGCTGGATAGCTGTGTGGTCAGCATGACCATTCATGTAGTGCTGGCCACAAAGTATATTTTCTGTTGCCGGTTTTTTAATAGGTGTATTTATCATCCACTCAATGGCATTCATGTTAAAAGTCTGACAAGGATGAAAGGCTGCGCTGGGCCCGTGTTATCAGAACCTGTGAGCTGGATGTCACACACACACAGTGCCCCGCAACAGATGCTCAACCCACTACACTGCATTGCCAGCTTGTTGCATCTGTTGCAGCCATGTCAGGGGGTGGGATTGGAAGTCATGCTTCCGGCTTAGTGTGGTCTGTGTGCAAGGAAACAGTGCTTTGAAGCCGTGCCCACTGAGCCTTGCAATGAAATGAAAGCCTGGTGGTTGTCACATAGTGCTGGACATGCTATATGCCATAGAACTACAGTTACCAGCAAGCCTCAAACTTTCGCTTGTTTAGAGACACCACATTCATCCTTAAGGTTCATGGCAGGCATAGCAGCCATGATTCAGTGTAGCTGCAGTGAAGACCTCGCAACACGGATGTGGGATTTTAGTGGTGAACATGTGACTTTTTAAAGGATTATTCATCCGACATACATACTGGTTTACAGAAAAATACCTTAAAGCTGTCTGCTGCTTCAAACCTACTTTTCCGCCCTTGCAATACATAGAGTATATGACATGGTGACGGATTTATCTGCTGCAATAAAGGGATCCTGCGAACGGCATCTGTAAACTTCAATATCACATAAGCTGCGCTATAACTTGACATTATTGCATGGGTAAAATACATTGCATATTTAAGGTTCGACTGGCGCTAGACCCTGTTCTTTAATACTTAATATTATCACATTGTCTTTTAAAATAGCACTTTGTTTCACTGTAGATTACATATTGCCTATCTGAATTGTACACATCTGTGCATCTTCAGAACTATCATACTGATTTAGCCTGCAGCGACCATGCCCAGCTGCACATAGCTTCTGCCAAGATCTCTACAGCAGGCGCACTAGGTCACCAAGCTATCGTACCAGCAGAGTGGTTTATCATCTTAAAAAGAGTCAGTTTAGCATCCCTATCAGTTCTTGCTGACCATTCCTCAAGGTGTAACAATTTGCGCAAGAAATGGGAGTGCAACACAATCGGATATAACAGGGGTCGCTAATGTACGTATCTGCTAAAGAAGAAACGCTGTCATTACCTATTCCTTGGGGGGTGAAATTCGTGGAAGCTGTTCCCACTTGCCATCAGCCTAGCTGCTGCCGCCTGACCTTTCCTCCCGCCGCCGCCATCCAAGCAGAGCGGCCGTCGAGTGGAGGAGAAGGACTACCTCCCCCAGACTCCCCAGCGGCACTGTCATCAGCCGCCTGCCGCCAATCACGCGCCTGGAGGCGTTACAAGTTCTGGACGCAGCCCCCGCGTCGCGGGACGCACGCGGGTTGGCGCCGGGAGAAGCCCGGGACAAGGGCGGGACCATCTAAGGCCATCATAGGCCTGAGGAGGCCGGGCCTGGCCAACCCCCCTTAGATTGGAATTCTAACCAGAGGGGAACGGACTTAAGGTATAAACTCCCTTTTTCCTATTGACTTCTTCATCCCCCTTACAGATCTCTCCAAGCTGTTACAGTTGCGGATTTGATGAACTACTCCTGGGGGAGGTGATATTGCTTCAGTGTCCACATTAAAAAGCTGGTTCGCTATGAACTGCAAGGGGGCTATTAGAAATCTAGACATTCAGAGTAATTCACTTAGGGAAAAAATGGATTATTACATTAAGAGCTCTGTTCTCCCTATTGCCCGTGAACTAGAGAGGATTGAGAGCTCGGTGGTTATGGATAGCTCTCCGAGTGTTTGTTTGTCTCCGCAGACTCCCGCTACGACCCAAGCATTTTCATTACTGGAGGAGCTAAATAACATGTGCAGATCCTCATATGCACCTGTGTCATTAGAAGGTTCTCAATCTACAGCTCCCATTTCCCCTATACCAATAATTAGCCCTAGGACTAGATCACCATCTCAATCTATCCAAACCTCACAGGCTACCCCACATGCAACACGCCCAAAGGAAAAATTACACAGCGCTGATGCTACTCAGGTCCCATCCATCCAGGTCTCCCCCGCTAAAAGGAAGAAGGATGAGGTTCGAAATTCGGGGAGGCAGACCAAACAACCAACATTTTCCACAAAATCCCCACTCCCTAATACTCCTAGCATTGTAAAATCTAAAGATTTTACCAACGCCACCTTATTGGCCTCATTTGAAACTTTGATAAAATCCATAGTTGCTTCGTTAATTGACAAAATGACCAGCTTAGGGGATAGACTTTCAGGGGTCGAGGAAGCAATCAAGGCAAATTCACTATTTTTAAGAACTAAGGCAGGATCCAATCAGCCACCATGTACCTCTCGTCCACCACGTCCAGGCCCCACAGAAATATCCTACCCCACCACACAAAGCAAGACCATTCACAAACAACCAGTAATCCCATATAGTAAAAACCCAAACATCTCGAAGGCAGTTACATCTTCACAGAGCTCCCAGTCTAGAAAAGGGCTAAACGAAAAAATGCTACCACACAAGGGAATAGAGGTCAATTCCGACAATGCGCCCCAAAAAACCAAACACCTAAATTTGCCACCTGAGGCCGCTCCTTTCGTGTGCGTCATCTCAGGTGTACCAGAACTCCCACTGGGGAAATACGAACACAATCAAGAGCTAAGAAATAAGGTAGTATTTTGGCTAACCAAAAATAGATCTCTCCCACCCAACATTGATGGTACTATACTTAGCGTCAGAAGGGTGGGCTGGTTAGGACCTCTCCCGAAATATATTGCGGGTGATCTGGTACTTGTCAAATTCAGGAACAGGCATGTCGTCTCATACCTTCAATCGCGACAGCCTCAGCTAGAAGATGGACCTATATCCACTTGGAGTTTAACTGATTTCTATCCCAGAATTTTCCATCCTCTGTCGTATTGCCAAAAAGAACATAACAGCCTTTTGAGGGCCAGAACTGGTCATGTCTTGAGTGGCCGATTTACTCCCACATTTAATTAACTCATCTTACTCTTCTGTTCTTAATGATTAGTTGATTTATTTTATTGATTTTTGTTTAACACGTCACTTTTTATAAAATGGAACCTATTCATGTAATTGTTTTATTTTTGTTCTCTGTACTGTACATGCTTTTATGAAACGTTTTTACTTTTCGAATAAAGCTAATTGAATTGAATTGAATTGAAATTGAAACGCTGTCCTCCGTTGGAAATGACAGTCAATAAAACAGCGCCCCAGGCCAAAATCAAAACAAACAACGCCCCCACCCCAACAAAGACACATGTACTACAAAACGCGCGCACCCCCCCCATATTTATTTATGCGATTTTATATAGCGCAAACTTTACCCGAAAGTGTCAGAGCGCTTTACTGATGACGTCTGCCGACTGCCGACTGCTGGTCTCTGTATATATAATTAATGGTCTCATTGTCTTTTCTTGCAAAGCTCTGCTTACTTCAAATTGCGTCGCTTGGCAAACGCGTTGTTTGTGCCTTTTGTTGTGTTTACCTTCGCCTCCTCTATCAGTGCTCACAAATACCTATCGTATCTCCCCCTCAAAATCGGTTGTATTCCACCTTGTTGCGTTTGGCAGTGAGCAGGGTGTGATGAGCAGAGGTGCCACCTCGCGCGCTCTCGTCCGTTAAGTTGACTCGTCCGGACATGCTTGGTTGCTAGTACTTTGTCTTGTGAAATGCTGGTTTTGTGTAGCTTTATAACTTCGACGGTTGCGTTGCCATTTGGTGCTGTTAAAAGGCGTCACGCGCGAGCTTGTGCACGTTTTCTTTGGCGCAGGGTCCGAAGAGCTTCTGCATGCAAGCTCCAGCCACGTGACATTGGGTGTATTGTTAGGTGTGTTGTATTCGAGGATGGTGTGTTGAGCGAGTGAGGTTTTCAGATTTGGTCAACTTAACAGGCTCTTTGCTGGATAGGTTAGTGCCCGATACCGGCACCTAAAATACTTGCGTTTAGCATCTTGTGACCCTCATCACCTGCATGTGTGTTACTGCTCCCTATGCCAGTGTTTGTATTACGAGAACGATCGAGTCAGCCTGAAAGTAGACGTGTGCTGCCCTCACTGTTCAGATCTCACCCATCCTCTGCTTTCCAGGGATTGGAGGGGGCGGGTTATATGCTCAGGCTGCACCTCTTTTCCGACTGCAGATCTCCTGAGAATCTTGCAAAGTACTGACTGCTGACAAAATACAGCGGCTAGCCTTTTATTCAATGTGTAAACAACAAAAAATGGACACGTTTCAAGGATCATGGCTAGAATCGGGGCACTCGCAGGTTACGTATTTTTATGCAAGCAAGAGCTCTGATCAACTTTCCCAATTTCTTTTTAAAAGCTGCTGTCCTTGGGCATTTTGCTGTTCACCTGCATCGCTGTCGCACGCAAGGCACGCCTGGAGAATTATTAAAGTTTGAGCTATTGGCATTGCTAAATAATGCAACACCAATAGCTTTTGTTGCAGTTGATGTTGCAATATTTAGCAATGCCAATAGCTCAAACTTAATTAACCCGAGACCTATTGCATTGCAGATGCTTGTTTTATTGACTGCTGAGCATTTCTATATTAAAGAAAGGAGAAAGCATAATCCTCGCCTCCTTGTCCTTAATAGAATTGAAAATTCTTGTCACGAATGTTTGCAAATTTTGAACTGAACTTTACCAATAGGTAAGAATGCATGGATTGTAGCAGTTCAGGTTTTGTGTAATACTCTGTGTGAGAAGTTGGCCTGGTATATGATGCTCACTAGTTCTAGTGATCACCTTGTACCATGCCAAGCAACCCATATGGTGCAGGTTGTAAAGTCAACCTTATAGACAAGCTATCCTAGGGGTAGCATGGACTAAGCAGTCTTAGGCTAAACTCTGTAAAGGCATGTGAAGCAAGCTGTTTTACCATACACAATCCTTTGAATACCAAATGAAAGGACACCACACAGATATATATTGAAAATATATATAGATTTATTTCTACAAATAACCCTGATACTCTTTATGAGCACAGAAGCAAATGCGTTAAAACAAAACACAGTTTAAATACACAAAAGTTGCACAATTATGGATGAGCCCTAGGGGCCACCTAAACCATATACTGAAATAGTGGTATAAGAACCACTATGGGGAAAGTGAAGAGGCCTAGGGCCTGGGGAATCGCTGGAGCTGTTCGGGACTAGCAGTGAAGAAGTCGGGAAAGGCCCGCGGGACTCGGGTGCAGTGCGGAAAGTGCACGCTTTACCAATGCAATGTCAATGATGCGTAAAAGTTACAAAGTTAGTTATTAAGGAACCTTCCGAGTGACCTAGAAGGATGAAACTTTAGACACAGACACTAGAGGTGTGTACCAGTGTGGGAACACCGGCGTTGCTGAGTTACCTCACCCACAGGAAGCGGGTGCACAGGGTTGAAGTAGTGTCGGGTTTCGTCGCGCAGGTCGATGGTGCTTGGAGTGAAGATGCTGCAGGCGGCTCGATGTGAAGAGTTCCGGTGGATCCAAGGGTGGATCTGAAGAGGTGAAGACCTGAAAGCAGAGGGGACAATGTTCAAAGTCACTAGCCAGTGACTACCGTGGAACCAGAGTGGAACCAGGCGATGTCAGGTGCAAACAGGCGTTGAGGTGTAGCTTCTCTCTGCAGCCACGTAGACACGAGGGGTCAAGGATGTCCAGGAGTCGATCACAAGCTGTCCCACGCAGGCTTCTCGCTGTTGGCGGTGTCGGCAACTTGATTGGAGCAAACAGGCCTTGGCTAATGCAAGCCACGCAGGAATCAAAAAAGGCTTGTTACTCGGACCAGCAAGGTCAGAGCAGGTGCTCCTTTTTACAGGAGCAAGGGCAAGTCTGGAGCAACCAGACCCGCAGTGTAAGTTGAAGGTTTCATCGCCAAGATGGCCGCTAGCCACGTGGCAAGTGGACGGGATGGCGCGTCGAGTGGCACAGTGCAAAAGGGCCCCACGCAGATCGTGGAGATGCTGGGGGGCTGATCTTCGGTGCAAGGGCTGCTCGAGGTTGGGGCTTCTCAAACCCCAAAGCACAGCGTCGAGGGTGCCTCTGATGCTGCGCAGTCAGCGTTTAGGGGGTCTTCCAAGAGGTCCGGTCCCACGTCTCTCGGTGCCTCCACGGGTCCCTTCTTTGCAGGGACTGTGGATCGGGCGGTGAGAAGTCTGGGAGTCTGGGTCTTGTCAGGCTCTGGGCTCCGGCTCCGGCGGGAGGAGGCGGCAAAGCAGACGTCGAGTTGCTGGTTGGTGCCTGTGTTCACAGGGTGGTCACTCCTTGGCCACAAGGGAGATTCTCTTCCGTCTTCTGTGCAGCAGAATGTCGAAGTCCAGTCTTCTTCTGTATTTCAAGTTGATTCAGGATGATCTGAAGTCTCAGGACACAGCTCCCACTCTTATTCGAATCTGGGGGGCCGGATCCCCTACTAGGTCCCTCCTCTGGGTGGAACCAGGAAGGGGGGTGGTTACACCCCCTTTCCTTTGTCCAGTTTCGCGCCAGGACTGGGGCTGGAAAGCCCCAGCACCGGTTTGAACTGGCCTATGCACAGGGACACCTTGTGTGCCCCAGGCATGTCTGATTCTATTCAGCCCTGTCCTACCCAATACACAAAATCCTGTCTGGGGTGGTGCTAGCACCTCCCCAGGCAGGAAACCCTTTGTCCAAGCTGCCCTCGCTGGAAGGACTCCCAGCAGCAGGAGGTCAGACTTGTGTCTGTGGTGGCAGCATCCATTTTGTGATGCTGAGGCTCTGTTTAACTTTAACCGGGGTTCAGGCTAGGTACATGTCGTGTCCCTCTAGAAGGGTGGAATGCTACCCCGTCGCCAGAACTGGCGAGGGGGTAGTATTCCAATTCGTATGACACCTTACTCGACATGTTTTGATAAAGCCAAACCAAAGATAGCATTTAACCGCGAGGTTCATAATGCACTTAAGAGTATATGGTATGGCACTATCATGAAACAGCTAAAGGACATTGTTCCGAAAGCTGCAGACAGGCTCAGCTCATGCCAGAGCACCATCTCACATATTCCCAAGCACCCTGCCTCCAGGATTGATGAGGCCTTCCATAGGAGTGGCTGATAGGGATATATGTGTCCATTTTAGGTTAGGTATAGGCATACTACACCTAAGTAAGGGGTGATTACACCGACTTACCCCAGCTGAGTGATCAGCCAGTTGTGTCAAATATGGAGGCCAGGCCAGGGGTGGCACAATACATGCTGCAGCCCCTGGTAGGCCTTGGAAGCACCTATGCCCTGGGTACCTGGGTACACTGTTACAGGGGCCAATAAGGTGAACCAGTTCCAATGTCGTTATGCACCTAAAGTACATGGGTAACAATTTAGAGAGAGAACAGCAGGCTGTGGGTCTGATTAGCAGGCCCACAGCCACATTAAGTCATAAACCAGTGATGCAAAAAGCAAAAATTTGGGGTGACCATAGGATAGCAGACCCTACTCTCCTACACTCTGTACCGACAATCTATGATTAGAATGATATTTACCGCCAACTAATCTAACCTGTTCGAACTTCCATGGAGACCATACACTAACCAACAACAGTGAGTGTGTGCACAGAGTGAATGTATTTTGGTAACGTATTCTACATCCTATTCTGACACTCCTAGCACCTCTCTCTGCAAGAGAGTACATAAGTTGGATGAGATGCCCTCTACCATCTCACTATTGAGAACTACACAATAACTATGTTTTCATGCCTGTCTATGTATTGTGTGTTTTTATATTCTCCTGATTTTTGTAGGTCGCAAGAAAAGTGGTTATAATGAGGTGACGCCGTCCTGTAGATTACACAAGGGAGTCTGCTATTCCACTTCTAAAACTGGGGTTCTTTATGAAATACTTGTTTGTTCGAATTTCACATTTTAACACTAACCTTTTTGATCCTGATGAAGCACCAAGGATCTGTATGACCATCGTAGGGCATGAAACATGTCTACCAAATAGTTACTAGGGTACATTATAACCAAATCAGTAACACATAACCTACAGGTTTTTTAACCTGAAAAGGGAACCAACATATGAAAAATAACTTTCTGGTATCCCCTAGCCTGTTTTAATCATTCACTCACTCACCTTCTTCTCACGACCCCTCTTCATTGAAAATCTGACACCCTCACTCATCATACAGCGTAATTAAAAGATCTCTGCCAAACGGACCCTTTGGGGACCAATAGGGCATTGAAGCGCCGGCCCGATAAGGAGCAATGCCCAATGAAGCATGACAACCCTTGGGATGTGTGAGGGCAACAAGAGACAAAATCTGTGATTGTCTCTGTCTGTGAGAACAGAACCTAGACTCCTCTGTTCCACCTTTCCTTTTCTGTGCGGATATTAATTGTGTCCCTATAGGAACAGTTACGCATTTCTTGGATTCATTTCCCAAAAAAAACCAACATAACAATGGGCCAGATACATCAAGGTATTTTGCAATCGCAAACAGTGCGATTCGCAAAAATCAGTCGTCGTGATCGCAAAATAGCACTAAGTAATGCATCATCAAAATTCGTAGAATAATTCAGAAAGTCCCTAAATTTGCGATTCTCAGTTTTGGGATCATGAAATAGCGAATTCGTATTTGCGAAGTCGCCATTAGGTAATCACAAACCTATGCATCAAACATTCGCAAATTGCGATTATGCTAGCATTCGCAATTTTGCACATGCAAAATAGCACCAATTCAAATCAGGTTTTAACCAGGTGAAAACTATTTAAACAGCCCCAGAAGCCCTCAGAATGTTTCACAATAGCCGAACTGTACTTCATGGTGAGGAGGACGAGGATACAAGCAGCAGCACAGAGATGAAGGAGGATACACATTTTTAGATTACGCATTACAGTGTTGGGGCAGACAGAGGAAAAGATTATCGAGAAATATAGAATGAATTCTCCCATGATCTATGATCTGATAGCTGAGTTAGATCCACTACTGCAGCTTCAGACTCGCAGAACACATGCCATCCCCACCCATGTGCAAGTCCTATGTTCACTGCACCTCCAAGCCTCAGGTATCTTCCAGGGGGTAATAGCTGTAGCAGGAGGGGTTTACCAAAGTGCACTATCGTGTTTCTGTACCGCATACCTGGACACTGAGGATACACCACAACATAAGATTTCCCTCAACACCACAGGAATTGCAGCAAACCAAATTTGACTTTTACCAGATAGCCTATTTCCCCCATGTAATTAGTTGCATTGATGGGACGCTTGTAGCTATATGTCCCCCCCCTCAGTGAATGAGTACGTTTCCAGAAATAGGAAGTCCTATCATTCACTGAATATACAAGTCATTTGCAATGCAACGAACATCATCACAGACAGTGGCAAGATTCCTAGGTAGTACATATGATTCCTTCTTCTTCAGACACAGTGGCATACATACATGTCTTCTTGGGGGTGAATTTGGTGAAGGATACGGTCAGACTTCTCACCCCGCTGACTCTGACGGGACCTCATAAACCCCAGCCATTGCTTCCTTTACAGCCCCCATGCGCGACCGACAACGCCTTATACATGACAGGGAAGGGCATGGGGTTTTCTTGTTATGGACCCTTTAATGCTCAGTTATCTGACGGTGAGGAATTCATGAGCCACATCACCTTGAGAAACGTAAGATCAGAACCTTAAGAGGAGGGTGCACGACACAGTGGAGAGAAGAGCAGTTTAGCTTAGGAGCAAGGAGCAGTTCCACGTGAGCCAGCTGCCAAAGACTAGGGGAAGCAGAACCGAAGAGAGGAGAACACTGAACATCCCTGGAGAAGAGTGGAGCACGATCCCGGGATATCGAGACAGACGCCCAGAGACCAACACCCCCACGAGATGCTCAGCCACGTTCCAGGAGGAGCGTGGCTTGCTCGGGTGCGTGCCCATTTTTTGGGGAGTGGGAGACGGACAGAGGGAAAGACTTGGGCCTAGATGTATCAAGCCTTTTGCGATTCGCAAAGGCCGGAATTCTGCGAATTTCGGCCTTTGCGAATCGCAAAAGGCTTTTTTGCATTTTTTGATACGTATAAAAAAATCGCAAAATAAGGAATCGCAAAAATTTGCGATTCCTTATTTTGCCTAAGCATTTAAGGAATCGCAAATTTTGGGATTCCTTAAATGCGATGTATGTAGGTATTAGAAATTGCGAATTTGGGTTAAGAAATCGCAAATTACCACCAACTTGTAGTTGGTGGTAATTTGCGATTTATTTTAAAAATGCCCTATTTGGCATTTGTGAAGGTGGCATGTGATGCACATACATGCCCATAGGGCATGTATGTGTGCCATATGCACACACATGTAAATTTCAGGGGTGCAGCAGGGTGTCTTTGAGACACCCCTGCACCCTTGAAATTATTCTCAATTTGCGATTAGCAAATTGCGAATCGCAAATTGCGAATTATTTCACAATCATTCCTATGGGCCTCCTGGCCCATAGGAATGCATGGGAAATTATTCCTTAATTGCGAATTCGCAAATTGCGAATTCGCAAATAAGGAAGACTAAGAAATCGCTAAAAAATAGCGATTTTCTACATACATTCCCTTTTGCGATTTCTAAATAGCGATTCCTTAAAAATCGCTATTTAGAAATCGCAAAATGGAATCTTGATACATCTACCCCCTAGTCTTGTGTTTTTGTTTAACCCGCAACAGATACCTGCTTGGTAAACACATGTAACTCTGTTTTGCTTATTCTCTGGTCATTGTGAGACATAACAGTGAGTAATCCATTGCCTTCTACCTCACAGGTGACAGCTCATATCCTGTGCGCTCATTCATGCTGACACCATACCTGAACACAAAGGGAACAGTGGTACAATGCAGCACACACATCAATGTGCAATGTGATTGAGAGGACCTTTGGCCTACTGAAAAGTTGCTTCCGCTGCCTACATAAAATTGCGGGGCATTGCAGTAGAGGCCAGACACTTGTTGTAAAATTGTTACCACTTTTGCCATGTTGCAAACATTGCAACTGTTAGGGGCGTTCCCCTGGAACTATAGGATAGTGAACCCGATGAAGACAATGAGCCAGGACAACCTCAACAAGCAGCAAGCACATCGAGTGCAGCAGAAGGAAGACAGAGACTTGCAGAAATAATACAGAATTATTACTCGGGTGGGTAATGATGATATGAGCCACTACATGGTTTCATTGCTATTGCGATTTATTTAAACAAGAAGATTTCAGGTTGTGTTAATGCACACATACCAAGCAGAAAATGTGCAATGTGTAAGTCAGAACGCAACAGGATAACTTTGCCATGGTACTTGTACATCAGCCCAGACAAATTTGGATAATGGTTACCTCACCAAATGACATCCCTGTGCTCAATGCCACACTATTTTAAGTGGCCACATACTCCTGTTGCCCGTTCTATGTGCTCTATTACATCCCTGGTTGAGCCTTCTGAGGCTGTAGTATTCCTTGTACTGCGCTTTCTGCATCCGGTCACTGGTGCCATGTTGCTACTGAGGCTAGAGGCATCCTCAATATCCCCTCCACATTACTGGCAGCAACTGAAGTAGTTTGCGATTGCTCCTCAGCAATGGTGACCTGTATCAGTCCCCTGGCCACATCACCCCAGCAATGTGTCATTTCAACCTGCATGCCCACAGCACATTGAAACAGTTGTGCTGTTGTGGTGCTCAGGTGGTTGATGGCCCTAGAGTAGCCATCTAAGCGGCCAAGAAATTGTAGGTGTCTTTTGCGGTGGGACACCTGGTCTTCCTGTATCACCTTGCATAACTCCTTGAGTGCTTGTGTCATGTCATAAAAGTGTTCATTTGTTACCCTCCGACCTTCCACCACAGCTGTTGTGAGCTGTTTGATGCTGTCACTCATCTCGCCCATGTTCCTTGCAAAAGATGAAAGGTGTGGGAAAAACAACGTATAATTAGCAAGGACCCCCTGAAGACATAGATAACGTAGTTCCTAGGTCAGGGAAATAAACTCAATTGACAAAAAACAACCTAGGCAACTTTAAATGTACAAGGACCAGGATTGATGTAGAGGGACACAGGCTGTCAAATATTATAAAATCAGATTTTTATTCTCAGTTTTTTTTCCTCCCGGTCGAGACGCGACCCTGTGCGTTACTCCCAGGGAATCAAGGAGCCCTGTCGTCCATCTTCAGACAGGGAGATCTTTTAAAATATGGCAATTGATGCAAACTACATCCAAGACTCGTCCTTTTATCCCGACTAAGAAGCAAATCTATGCGTTATCTTGAAAGTACTAAAGAGCTCTGCCATCTAGCCTCGGGCAGGGAGATCTTTTAATATACTACACTTTATCTAAATCTCAGTTTGAGACCCATCACTTTGCCCAGTCGAGACGTGAATCTATATATCACCTCGAGGGAATAAAGGAGCCTTGCCGTTCATTTTCGGGTAAGGAGATCTTTTAATACATTGTGCTTCATCTCAAGTTTGACAAGGAGTTTGATTCTAAATCTAGGCATTATCATAGCCTGCTTGAACGTTTGTAAAAAGACTACAACACGAAACATCAAAATCACAATGCACTATCTCCACTTCAGTGCTACTTAAATTCACGTGGCAACTCCAGAAGAAGGCGCTGGTCGCCGAAACGCGCGTAGAGAATTATTAGGCCACCTTTTTTGATACTTTGATATTGTTTTTTCTTTCAATTCAACAGTTTTTACATTATGTATAAATTACTGTATAAATAAACCCATGTATAATGCACGATTCATGGAACTTGTAATTTTGACTAATTTACATTCGTAATTGTTTTAAGTCACTGTTTATTGTGTCCTTTTTTAAAAAAAACTGAGAATAAAAATCTGATTTTATAATATTTGACAGCCTGTGTCCCTCTACATCAATCCTGGTCCTTGTACATTTAAAGTTGCCTAGGTTGTTTTTTGTCAATTAAAGATGAAAGGTGTGCCTGCATTGAACACATGTGTTTGCATTGCAGGCGCTGGACCCTCAACATTGCATTCTCCAGCCCACCAAAGGACGTTGAACTGACGCCTTCCTCCGCTCTCAATTGTGCACCTGCCCTGCGCCCCCTGATGCGGACATTCCTACGTTGCACTTGGACTCGTGGTCTTGATGTGGGTGTCTGCCCAGACTACGCTGTTGGAGGGTCAGGTTGGCTCTCCTCTTCCATTTCTAGTGCAGGCAATGGTGCCACTGTGATCCTGCGTCTTGTGGGTTCAGAAGTTGTGGGTGATGGGAACACTGCGATGTCATCTCCTGACTGTGGCTGAGTCTCCAGGGGGTCATTGCCTTCACTGTCATGCGCATGTGCATCTGTGATGTTAAACAGTGCAATTTCAATTTGCATATTTGGACATGTGTTTCATCTTGCACATAGTATTTTTTAATAAAGTTATTTATCAACACACTGTGTGCAGAGATTAAACTTGCTTGTCATAATTGAATACACCTATGCTGGTTTGCGACCGACTCGCCTTTCCAATTTGGAGTTGCTGACTGCTGTTCCCAAAATGCATTGTGTGTTGCAAGTAAAATGTGGACTGGAGTACTATTCAGTATACTAAGCCAGATCTGACTTACGGAGTATATGTTTTAATTCTACCATAGTATGGTCATTTGGATGTATGACATTACAACGCATGCTTTTACATCGCATGCCTTTACAACGCGGTATTTACAACGAATACCTTTACAACGCATAGTGCTTTTAGGTGCTGGATAGTGAATTGTTTAATTTACTATTCCAACTCCAGTCCCCATGGATAGTAGGGAAGGTGTTGGATAGTACATTAAACCTATTCCCTATCCTAGAGCGCCCCCCAGCGCAATGCGTTGTAATGGTTTGCGTTGTAAAAGTTGCGTTGTAAAGGCACTGCGTGGTAAAAGTTGCGTTGTAAAGGTTGTTTACCGGTCATTTGCATGCATCTTACCTTGAGAAGTCCTGGGCGGTGCAGAGGTATCGATCAGCGTCACTCTAACAACAGCCTCAGGCTGTAGGGTAGACTCCACCAGGTCCTCTAAGGCTGTGGAGGGTGTTTGTGTGGATGATCCTCATCCAGTCTTTTTTGCATCAGCTAGCCTTGCAGCAACCCTTTCCTTAGTCCGGCTCCCCAGGTCATACCACTGCTTGGACAGATCCGGAATGGAGCGCTGTGTGACCACCGCACTGCACTGATTTTGGATTGTATTCCCAGCCATATTTTTCTATTTTCTGACTCTGGGACCTGCAGTGACTGTTTGCCAAACAGTTTTTCATGGATCTTCACCACTTCCTCTATGAGGATTTCCAACTCCTTTACACTGAACTTCGGCTTTCTTTTGCGCTCCTTCTGGGGGGGTTCCTGATGCCATGCTGATTTATTGCACAGGTTCACCTGTCCCAACAGGCTTCCTAGTGCTGTGCTCCTCCAGTCTGCCTCCTCCTCCTCACTCTCAGCACACAGGTAACAGCATGGGATGGCTCACTTCTTGACTGTGAGGTCATCATGCTGCATCGACTTCACAGATTCGTGATTTTTTTAATAGCAAATTCACAAAAAATGTGAGTCGCATGTTTGAAATCACAAACAGCGATTGCGATTTTTGCTAAATCGCAAAAAAACTGCAAATTTTTTGATGTATCGACATTTGCGATTACCAAATAGCGATTCGGTAAAAATCGCTATTTGGGAATCGCAAAATTAACTTTTGATGCATATGCCCCAATATCCGGTAACTCTTCAACATTGCAGCAGGGTTACCTACCACATTATTTGGTACCATGCCAATAGGGCTCTCACTCGCCAGCACCTGACAAGGAATCTATTCCATAATATATATAACAATTTTAGCCTGAGCATAAACCAGTTCAGCCTGGACCGGTGATTCCCAGTCTTGCCATCACTCACACCAACTACATTCACGCATGGTGTCACACCCAAGCTTCCCCAGAAACAAATACTCATTCCTGGCTGTGCCACTACGAGCTTGTTGTTGCCGCAGAGGATCCTGCACTAGCACCAACTCTATATGATCCCAGGTTAGATCCTCCCTCTCTGTGCACTCCATCCCCCCCCCCCACTAGTCGTTCCATCAGCTCTCCCTATAAAGTCAGGTCTCACTCTGCATGTTCGTCCGTGTGCACTTTTTTCAATATGCATTCTTCTGCCACTTTCCACTCTCGCAAGTCTGCCCACCATTTATGCGACAGCGGCTGCTCAGTCTTGGCTCAGAGTGTAGCTATATGTTGCTGAGCCAGGACCAGTCCCAACAGGGCAAATCTGTGCTTCATCTTTTTCCCCTGCATAGGAGCCGGCAGGAGGCCTAGAAGGCAGGGTTGGACAGTCAGCTTCACCCGGGTGTGTGTTATAGTGCTGATATAGGCAACCCTCCCCACGCAATATGAACATAGCATGCACTGTAATAAATAATTACACAAAAACAGGTTTGTTAGAAAGCAGTTTTCTGCAGGTTTATTTCATACAAGGAGTATGCCAATGTGGTGGGTTAACTTACACGAGGTCCCAGGGCAGGCAGCAGTGAGTGACCTAAGCTGTCCTGCCCGCCTGATGAACCAAACTGCACCTTGGCCAATCCAATCGGTGCTACCATTTATGTGGGGATTCTCCCCCTTAAATATAATGGACCACCAGTCCATGACTTTACTCACGCCTTTTTAGGAGCGGAGCGTAGCAAGGCAAGCCCCGGTTACTCAGGCTTACATCCGCCCGAAGGACTAACGGAGTGCGAACATTTATTCAGGGTTCTGCCATAAAGACTCCTGGGGTTTGGCATAGGGCACCCCTATTGTGCTCCTAACGAGGGTACCCCTATGTACCAGTTAACCTCAGGCTCACCCTGTAACTCCACCAAAGCCCTGGATTTGGCCGCCGTCATATCCAGGGAACACCCACCATGGCAGGCTCCATAACCTCCTGCAGCAAACTAGAAAACCTCTATATTGACCTATATTCATTTACAACTAGGCATTACTGCTCATTTACAATTTACAAAGGATGCAAACATAATACTGAAATCATTCACTTAGATTTGATGTTCAGTTTCTTCATTACTTTTATTTTATATCATTCTTATTTCATTTTTGTTTTTCTCATTTTTTAGTGACAATCTTTTCAAGATTATATTTTATACAGTGACATGAAGACATATATACAGATAAATGTAAAAATACAAAGTTAATACTTTTCTTATCCGGAACCCCAAAGCATTGTTTCTATCTTTCACACCATCAGTCATACATACTCAATCTCTCATACTCACTATCCTGACAAAACTATCATAACAAACACAGTGAAAAAGGCGAATACATATGTTGTGTCCTTTTGTAGACTCCTCAAGATATTAATTTAGTACTAGGGATAAATAGTCTTTTCGCACTATATTTCTTTCTTTCTCCAAAATTATAGTTGTGGTTTGTGTGAGGGTCTCTGGTGCGTACGGCCTACGTACGTTTCGGTGGTATCATTGCTTTACATCACCTTCCTCAGGGCCAACATGTAAACTGGACAACATACTATTAAAAACAGGGGGTTCACATTTGTCTGAAATGAGAACATAAATTCAATCATTAGTGTCTGTGCATCCTTAATATACATTTCTGATTCGATAAACTGTACATGCCATGTGCTTGTATGTGATGAAATCGCAGACATAGACGGGTGATCAGGTGCCTAAAGCAAATGGTACCTTATATCCCAAAGTTTAAAGAAAACCTTATTTAACGAAGAATAGGGTGATCCCAGAGTTTTAAAAGGAAAAAAGAGAAAAGGTTTATGTCCCTTCTCTTTTACTGACTTATATGAGCTTGACTTTCATGCAACATGCTGTCATAGAGCGGTTTAGAAACAGATGTAAAACTACCTGTGACTTGTTTTATATTTTCAGTATGGCCAAGCAGAAAATCTCCACTGGTTTCAAAAATAATGACAAAGGTGGCAGATTTGTTTTCCTGCAGAGGAAATATATATATGTATTGTTAGACCTGTCTGCTTCTGGGAAGACTCTAACCACCATGATTTATTTTTGTCCCCCTTAGCCTCCCCAGACTTTCTATTTTTATTTTTACATATGTCCATCAGGAGTTTTTTTTAATGCTGTCAGGAGGCTAGGTGCTCCTTGGCGATGACGCCATTTTTCCCTCATAACCTGTGAGGCCTAGTCAGCCCCCTTGAAAATCTAGGGATCTCCAGAGACCTAAGATGGTGTCCACCAACTGCCATAACGGACACCACTGGAGGACAGGTCCATAGGTTAACATTAGGGAACTTTCTAGAATACCCTAGAGAATTCTGCAGGTCTCAGGCCACCCTATATAAGGCCAGTGACCAGCAGCCATTTTGTGCTGACCCCAGAGTAGAGGAGTGAGGCAGTGGTGAGAGGAGGTGGACACACTGAGAGCAGCTAGTTGTCATTTGAGGCTGACAGTTACTTCAGAGGATTGTTCCCCCTTTAGCCCTTGACCGATCCCTCTCTCAAGACAACAGTTATTGACCAAGAAAACAAGCTTCGTGAGAAGAAAAACCCTTCTGGATCAGCATTCCTGTAGAAACTGACAGGATCTGCTTTCTGAAACTCAGTCTTATATGCCCTGCCCAGCGCTGCACCTACCAGGGTAGCGAGTCATTTGTGGTCCCCTTGGAGCGCCTTGAGGTGGTTGGGGAACTGTGGAGCCTGGAGCACCTGGAGGAGCGAGTGCCCGATCTGTGAGGTACTTCTTCTGGAGCCGGGTGAGGAAAGCAGCAGCGTGTGAGGAGCGGCGCAGTGTGGTCCGTCTGCGGGACCCCGGGGGCACCAGGCGCGTCAGGAGAAGTGAGGAAACGCTTCCGCGCAAGCCAGTAGCGCGACCGCTTCTTTCAGCAGGAGGGGCCTAGGGTCGAGCAGGCCCAGGGGTGCAGTGTTCCCTGCGTGACGAGGTCCGGGGAGGAACACGCAGGCGCCGACGAGCAGCGCGACCTGAGAGGTGGAGCCATTGCGAGGAACGCGCATGCCCCAGAGATCAGCGCGTCCATCGGGTTGCCTGAGGCGGCGCCAGACGACTTTCCGGAGCGCCGCGTTGACAGCGGAACCCCCTACTTGTGAGCGCTTGCTGGAGGAACTAGCGCTTGGGCAGCCGACCGCCCATCTAACCCCTGGTGATCCGCAGACGCAGGAAATCGCCGCGTTAAGCCTGAAACGAGGCCCCCTAGCCAGCGCTGACAGGAGAACGCGCGCTTGGGCTGAGGAGGCCGGCAAGGCTCTTCCCACGTCAGTGCAGGGAAGCAGCTGATCGGGGGAGCTTGAGAGGCGGGTACCAGCTGAAGGCCTATGGACTGTGGCATATCTGCCACCCAGACAGTAAGGAGAGTGGGAGTGTGAAGAGGGAAGTGTTGGGTAAAAAGGGATAAAAGGTTGACAGCTATTTTAAACAGGTCTATAAGCAGAGAAAAGGGCCTTGACCTTTCTACTTCCCTGGAGATTCATTCTGTGACAAAGGAGAGAAGGGGTTAGGAAGCGTAACCCTAGATGTGTTAACATAACCAATGAATTGGTAGGCTGTAGTAAAGAGTTATTGATGTCATTGTGTATTAATGCAAAATACCCCTGTAGAGTGTGAAGTCTAGGAGCTTCAATTAATTATCCAAGAAGTTCTCTGAATGTACTGCTGAATTCTGATAAAAGTATATGATTTACTGCTTTTTCCACAGCTGGAGGAGTGAAAACTATTTTCTCTAGTAAAAGTGCAATGTTTATTCCTAAAAGCAATTGATGTGATAACCTGTATGCTTTCAAATCCAAAGAGCCATATTATTTTTATAAAAGGTAACGGTATTTTTGCAAACAAAGGTGTTGTGTCTTTATTTTAGTGGTTCATCAATGTGTTACTGTGGGTAAGCTGTGTAAGTACTTAGCCAACGCCTGGAGTTAGCTGTAGACCACTACTGTGCCAAGCTACCATATGTAGGCTTGGGTAATCTAGGTCCAACATAATTGGTGTTTCAGCGGTGGGATCACGGATCTGTACTTACACTTACTTATTAGTAACACAGTGACAACCACGAGACCCCACCTGGAGTTTTCTCCCTGCGGCCCTCCTAATTTATATTTTTGATTTTTCTAAATTTACTTCTGGTGGTGGGTGGAGGTTAACCTCAAGTCACTTCGTGGGTTTCTCCTGTGAGTAATTTTATACCATGACAAAGCTGGAGGTGAATCTTAAAGAGTTGGAAGCCAATACTGTGGCCCAACTCAGGGATTGGTGTCAGCAGAACGGGGTATTTTTCCATAAAGGTGCCAAGAAAGGAGAGTTGCTGACAAGCATAAGGGCATGGTTAGAAGCTCGCCTAAGGGAGGAACCAGAAATGGAAGTGGGTGATGGGGACACTGTTACTGAGGCTGCATTGCTGAACCAAATGGGGAGAGGGAATCTTCTGACAGGTCCCAGGTTACCTTCAAGGGCAAGCAGCAGTGTTTCAGACAGGGGCTTAACCGAAGCCGAGCTGGAAGATAGGAGGGAGGAGAGGAGGTTGAAAATAGAACTAGCCAGGATGGACATGGAAAGGGAGGATAGGAGGTTGGCACATGAGCGAACCATCAAAGAGATGGATTTACAAGCCCTAAACCGAGGATCCCCCAAATCAGAGAATGGTGGCAGCGATACCCAGACCAACATCAAAGAACCTAGACCGTACCTACCAAAAGATATTATGGCTTGTTATGTACCCAGTGACGACATTGCTAAGTGGCTAGCCGCCTACGAGGTCTCGCTAAGGGCCCATGGGATTCTGGAAGTCCACTGGGGAGGTGGGTTATACAAATACATGCCCCCCACTGGCAGGGATACTTTGTTGGCTCTTGACCAGAGTGAACAGACCTACTATCCGGCTATGAAATCAGCGCTGCTCAAGAAGTTTGGGTTGACCCCTGAGAAATATAGGCAAAAGTTCCGGGGCAGCTACAAGCTGGGCACGCAAAACTGGGTAGATTTCTTGGACTACTCCAGGAAGGCCCTGGAGGGTTGGGTAAGAGGCAGCGATGTAGGGGACTATGAGGGACTATATGACCTCATACTCAAGGAACACCTACTCGAGAAGTGTCTTCCCGAGCTAAGACAGCATCTGGTGGACAGCAAGCTGACCAGCCCCAGGAAGCTTGCTGAGGAGGCGGACATCTGGGTTAGTACCCGGGTGTCGACTAAGGGGACTGGAGGGAATTCCCAGAAGCAAGGACAGGGCGCCCCCCAGAGGAAAGAGGGAGGGGAAACTAAGAGGGAGTTCTCAAAAGGGCCACAAAATACTTCGCAAGGAAGGGGCAGAGGATTCATCCCCAAGAGTAACCCCCCTCGCAACCCTACCCCTGGCCAAAGCCAGCAGCCAAGGGTTGTTCATTGTTTTGAGTGTGGTGGTGTGGGACACTATAAAGGAGATGTGAGGTGCCCAAAAAGACCACCCCCTCCCACTGGAGGAAAAGCCCCGGGAATCACTAGTGTAGTGCTCGGGGAGGAGATACCTTTGGTTAATGGAGGGGAGCGGGCGGGTGTCACCTTAGTGTCCCTGGGAGACAAAGAGATGGTTCCCAAGACCCAGCTGCCCTCTAATACTACTAAGTATGAGCAGTGGGTCACCATCAATGGCCGAAGAGGGGAGGCTCTGAGAGACACAGGAGCCAGCATGACTATGGTAAGGAGTCAGCTGGTGTCTCCAGAGCAGGTCATCCCAGATGTACTCCATCCCGCCGTAATGGCTGACGGCAGATTGGGCCACTATCCTGTGGCTCAGGTTCCCTTTGAGTGGGGAGGGGTTGCAGGTCCACTTCGAGTTGCCGTAAGCCCTGCCGTGCCTGTTGACTGCCTGTTAGGGAATGATATGGAGCACAATGCTTGGAGGAGGGTGGAGTACCAGACTCACTCTGAGATGCTGGGACCCCCTGACTGGACTTGTGTCAGCACAAGGTCCGCGACTGCCCGAAGGGGGAGTTCATTGACGCTGGAGCCTGGAACAATGGCCCAGCCGGCTGCCAGAGAGGAGAAGGACAGGAGGCCGGAGGACCCTGCCTCGACATCTCCACCTCGTGAGACAACTGGACCACCTGCGGAGGTGGATCTGGAGTCCACCGGGGAGAATGTTGCTTCCCTGGAAAACCTACCCATCCCCACTGAATGGCATGTGGAGGGAGGTCCTTCCCGGGAAGAGTTCTGCAAAGCTCAGAAAGAGTGTCCTACTCTCGAGGGGCTGCGGCAACAGGCCAACGCCCAGGCAGCGGGAAACATTGAGGGGAGCTACCAGATTTACTGGGAGGATGGACTCCTCTACAGTGAGCCCAAGACACCTGGCCACGGTTCAGCCAGAGCCTTGGTGGTCCCTCAATGCTTTAGAGCCTTTCTACTGGAACTGGCTCATGAGATACCATTGGCAGGACACCTAGGACAGGACAAGACCTTTGCCCGGCTTGTCCCCCATTTCTACTGGCCTCGAATGAAAGTGGCGTCGGATACATATTGTCGGACGTGTGTGTCTTGCCAAGCCAGTGGGAAAACTGGGGTGAAGCTAAAAGCTCCCCTGGAACCACTACCCGTCGTTAGCACCCCCTTTGAGAGGGTGGGCATCGACATTGTAGGGCCATTGGATCCACCAACTTCAGCTGGACATCGGTTCATACTGGTTTTGGTGGATCATGCCACCCGGTACCCAGAGGCAATACCTCTGAGGACCATCACTGCACCTGCAGTGGCAAGGGCCCTGATGGGGATTTTCACCAGAGTGGGTTTCCCCAAGGAGGTCATTTCCGACAGGGGGACTAACTTCCTTTCAGCATACATGCGGGCCATGTGGAAGGAGTGCGGTGTTACCTATCGGTTTACTACTCCCTATCACCCACAAACCAATGGTCTTGTGGAAAGGTTTAACAAAACCTTGAAAGGTATGATACGGAGTCTTCCTGAGAGCCTACGAAAGAAATGGGACATCCTCCTACCCTGTCTCTTGTTTTCCTACAGGGAAGTGCCACAGAAGGGAGTGGGCTTCAGCCCCTTCGAACTTTTGTATGGGCACCCTGTAAGGGGACCTCTCAGCCTGGTGAAAGACGGATGGGAACAGACTCCCAGGAAGCTTCCCCAGGACGTGGTGAGCTACATGCTGGCCTTCCGGAGCCAAATGGCTAAGTTGTGGAAGCAGGCTTCAGACAACTTGGAGGCCAGCCAAACAGTTATGAAAGAGTGGTATGACCACAACGCTCACCCAGTGGAACTGGAGCCTGGACAGAAAGTGTGGGTAATGGAACCTGGAGAGCTGAATGCCCTCCAGGACCGTTGGACAGGCCCCTTTGAGGTTTTAGAGAAAAAGGGGAAGTCTACCTATTTGGTGGATCTTAAGACCCCAAGGCAGCCCCTCAGGGTGCTGCATGCCAATCGTCTCAAGCCACATCATGAGAGGCCCGAGGTTGTCTTAATGCTGGTGACCGATGGAGCAGAGGAAGAAGAAAGTGAACCTCTCCCTGATCTTCTCTCGTACAAAGAAAAAGATGGATCAGTGGAGGGAGTGATTCTCTCGCCATCCCTGACTTCTGAACAGCAAAGTGATTGCCGCCAGATCCTGGAGCAATTTTCTCCCCTGTTCTCCCTTGTCCCAGGTAGGACCCACCTGTGTACCCATGACGTGGACACAGGAGACAGCCCACCTGTGAAATCTAAAATCTACCGGCTGTCGGACAAGGTGAAGGCCAACATCAAAAGTGAAGTCGCCAAGATGCTGGAGCTAGGGGTGATTGAACCTTCTGGTAGCCCTTGGTCTAGCCCGGTGGTTTTGGTACCAAAAGCTACCCCACCAGGCACCACACCTGAATTGAGATTCTGTGTGGACTACCGAGGCTTGAACTCAGTGACTAAAACTGATGCACATCCTATCCCACGGGCGGATGAGCTTATTGACCGGCTGGGAGCTGCCCAATACTTAAGTACCTTTGACCTAACTTCAGGGTACTGGCAGATTTCCCTTACTGAGGAGGCGAAGGAAAGGTCAGCCTTCTCTACACCTGAGGGACACTACCAATTTCGTGTGATGCCCTTTGGGCTCAAGAATGCCCCTGCCACTTTTCAGAGGCTGGTGAACAGGGTCCTTTCGGGAATGGAAGCTTTTTCTGCTGCATACCTGGACGACATTGCTGTCTTCAGCAGCAGCTGGGAGGACCATTTGCAGCACCTGCAAGCTGTTCTTCATGCCCTGCAACAGGCTGGCTTGACCATCAAGGCCAGCAAGTGTCAGATCGGACAAGGGTCGGTGGTGTACCTAGGTCACTTGGTGGGCAGAGGGACGGTGCAGCCCCTCCAAGCAAAGATTGAGGCTATCATCGCCTGGGAGCCCCCCAAGACTCAAACAGAGGTCCGAGCCTTCCTGGGCCTCACTGGATATTACCGTCGCTTCGTGAAGGGGTATGGCACTATTGTGGCCCCTCTCACTGAGCTTACTTCCAAGAAGCAACCCCGACGGGTAGTCTGGACGGAGGCTTGCCAGCGAGCCTTCCTGACCTTGAAACAAGCATTGTGTTCCGCTCCCATTCTCAAGGCCCCTAACTTTGCTAGAGAATTCATTGTCCAAACAGATGCGTCAGAACATGGCATTGGGGCAGTGTTATCGCAGCTAAATGATGAGGGCTTGGATCAACCCGTGGTCTTCCTGTCCAGGAGACTACTCCCCAGGGAAAGGAGGTGGAGTACAATTGAGAGAGAAGCCTTTGCGGTGGTTTGGGCTCTGAAGAAGCTGCGACCATACCTGTTTGGTTCGCACTTCCTAGTTCAGACTGACCATCGCCCCCTTCGTTGGCTGATGCAAATGAAGGGGGAGAATCCCAAGTTGCTAAGGTGGTCCATCTCCCTACAGGGAATGGACTTCAGGGTGGAACATCGACCTGGGGCAGACCATGCCAATGCAGACGGTCTATCCAGGTATTTCCGCCTTAGTGATGAGGACTCCCAAGGGGTTGGGTAGTTCTCCCCACTTTCAGCTGGGGGGGACGCGTGTTAGACCTGTCTGCTTCTGGGAAGACTCTAACCACCATGATTTATTTTTGTCCCCCTTAGCCTCCCCAGACTTTCTATTTTTATTTTTACATATGTCCATCAGGAGTTTTTTTTAATGCTGTCAGGAGGCTAGGTGCTCCTTGGCGATGACGCCATTTTTCCCTCATAACCTGTGAGGCCTAGTCAGCCCCCTTGAAAATCTAGGGATCTCCAGAGACCTAAGATGGTGTCCACCAACTGCCATAACGGACACCACTGGAGGACAGGTCCATAGGTTAACATTAGGGAACTTTCTAGAATACCCTAGAGAATTCTGCAGGTCTCAGGCCACCCTATATAAGGCCAGTGACCAGCAGCCATTTTGTGCTGACCCCAGAGTAGAGGAGTGAGGCAGTGGTGAGAGGAGGTGGACACACTGAGAGCAGCTAGTTGTCATTTGAGGCTGACAGTTACTTCAGAGGATTGTTCCCCCTTTAGCCCTTGACCGATCCCTCTCTCAAGACAACAGTTATTGACCAAGAAAACAAGCTTCGTGAGAAGAAAAACCCTTCTGGATCAGCATTCCTGTAGAAACTGACAGGATCTGCTTTCTGAAACTCAGTCTTATATGCCCTGCCCAGCGCTGCACCTACCAGGGTAGCGAGTCATTTGTGGTCCCCTTGGAGCGCCTTGAGGTGGTTGGGGAACTGTGGAGCCTGGAGCACCTGGAGGAGCGAGTGCCCGATCTGTGAGGTACTTCTTCTGGAGCCGGGTGAGGAAAGCAGCAGCGTGTGAGGAGCGGCGCAGTGTGGTCCGTCTGCGGGACCCCGGGGGCACCAGGCGCGTCAGGAGAAGTGAGGAAACGCTTCCGCGCAAGCCAGTAGCGCGACCGCTTCTTTCAGCAGGAGGGGCCTAGGGTCGAGCAGGCCCAGGGGTGCAGTGTTCCCTGCGTGACGAGGTCCGGGGAGGAACACGCAGGCGCCGACGAGCAGCGCGACCTGAGAGGTGGAGCCATTGCGAGGAACGCGCATGCCCCAGAGATCAGCGCGTCCATCGGGTTGCCTGAGGCGGCGCCAGACGACTTTCCGGAGCGCCGCGTTGACAGCGGAACCCCCTACTTGTGAGCGCTTGCTGGAGGAACTAGCGCTTGGGCAGCCGACCGCCCATCTAACCCCTGGTGATCCGCAGACGCAGGAAATCGCCGCGTTAAGCCTGAAACGAGGCCCCCTAGCCAGCGCTGACAGGAGAACGCGCGCTTGGGCTGAGGAGGCCGGCAAGGCTCTTCCCACGTCAGTGCAGGGAAGCAGCTGATCGGGGGAGCTTGAGAGGCGGGTACCAGCTGAAGGCCTATGGACTGTGGCATATCTGCCACCCAGACAGTAAGGAGAGTGGGAGTGTGAAGAGGGAAGTGTTGGGTAAAAAGGGATAAAAGGTTGACAGCTATTTTAAACAGGTCTATAAGCAGAGAAAAGGGCCTTGACCTTTCTACTTCCCTGGAGATTCATTCTGTGACAAAGGAGAGAAGGGGTTAGGAAGCGTAACCCTAGATGTGTTAACATAACCAATGAATTGGTAGGCTGTAGTAAAGAGTTATTGATGTCATTGTGTATTAATGCAAAATACCCCTGTAGAGTGTGAAGTCTAGGAGCTTCAATTAATTATCCAAGAAGTTCTCTGAATGTACTGCTGAATTCTGATAAAAGTATATGATTTACTGCTTTTTCCACAGCTGGAGGAGTGAAAACTATTTTCTCTAGTAAAAGTGCAATGTTTATTCCTAAAAGCAATTGATGTGATAACCTGTATGCTTTCAAATCCAAAGAGCCATATTATTTTTATAAAAGGTAACGGTATTTTTGCAAACAAAGGTGTTGTGTCTTTATTTTAGTGGTTCATCAATGTGTTACTGTGGGTAAGCTGTGTAAGTACTTAGCCAACGCCTGGAGTTAGCTGTAGACCACTACTGTGCCAAGCTACCATATGTAGGCTTGGGTAATCTAGGTCCAACATGTATATACCCCAATACGGTATGCGACTTGATAATTAACCATACAAAAGTATCCGGGTTTATCATTATAGCAGTTTTACCGGTTTGTGTCTGGATCCTGTGCAGACTGACTGTTTATTTAGCTATTTTGTTCACTTCAAGGGGCTTTTACCCAACTCGACGCTGGTAATTTGTGGTCCTGAAATAAATAAAGACACGCGGGAAATGGGTCTGGTATCTTGAACAAAGCCTTTCCATCTGTCTACGTGAAATAGATAAGTTAGATTGGCATAATTGCCTGCAGACTGTCAAACTGCAAGGATATATATGCAATGAAGTTTCTTTTGCTGTAATATTATTTTTAGCTTAGTGTTATGAGACGATAGGCCCCAGTTGGCTTTCTTATTATTAGAGCAACTAATTGCTCGTGTTGTTTAATAGATCTGCATTCCCCCTGAGGCTCCCTTTTGGTCCGTCAGACCTACTAGGATGTTACTGGCTACCACATGTCTGTATTAATTAGGTTTAGGGAGCTCTGTGTCGTAAAACGACAACATTTCTTTTTCTTACCTATATGTTAACTTTCCAAGCCCATTATTGTGAAGCTGTTCATATTCCTTTCCGGCAATGTTTATCTAAAACGCAGGAGACAGGGCGATTACTCAGGACGGAGTTCTACTTTAAAATGGGTTGAAAAAACGGCATCACATAACATGAGGGAGCAGCGCTGGGGTGTAATGCTTACCTGTGGACCTATGGAATCACGTCTTCCGAGGGGCGCCTCCGGCCGATGTCACTGCCACTGACATCGATCACTGGTGCGCTGTTCGTTTTTATGGCGGTAACTCAAGCTTAATTGTTTACAGCCGGATCGGTTCCTAAAGCATAGACATAGCTGTAGGACTATGCGCAAGTGTGTTTTCAGGAAACCTGATCGACACAAAGAGGGGACTCATAGTAAGTGTGGAAGTAGAGTTTTTAACATGGCGCTGGACAATGGAGAATACCTCTATTGATTTAAATATCCATGCCTTATGTTATAAATTGTAGTTTGTTTTTAGGAGTTTAATTGAGCTGAATGCCCAATCTGATCGGTTTAACCACTGATTTGATTATTATATTGAATTCGATGTCTTTTCATCGTTTTAGGTTATTGTTGATGTAGGCAGTTAGTGCCTAGCCAGGCAAAAAGCCTTACATCAAGCAACTACAAAGTTGTAGTATAATACAGTCAACTGGTTGTCTGTGGACCATCTAAATGGAAATATGCAGACCCATGGCATGTATCTATATGGCATAGTTTCGATGATGTAAGAAATTGGACTCATCACAGCATATTTTTAATCTACATCCAAAAAATCTATGCATATTGGCGTTGCCCACTGATATTTTAAAAGGGTCGGGCTGGAATTGATGCGCCTACTCTGTGATAATCCAGCAGATTTCTTCATTATGCCCATGGCGTACCGTGTCTAGATGGAATATCCAGAAGGTTTCCCGCTGTTTCCTTAGTTTGGTCATGTCTTTCCCAGGGTGGTACTGAACCCGTTCTAAGATCTACCAACGCATATCCTTTTCTGTGTGACCAAATTGGGTATAGTGTGCTACCATAGGAGCGTTGTTTTTTTTAGTTCTAACAGCTGATTTATGCTCCGAGAATCTCACGCGAAATTCTCTCGCAGTCTCTCCTATGTAGCCAAGGTTGCAAGGGCATAGAATTAAGTAAATTGCATTAGATGTTTTGCAATTTGTCATCTCTCTGAACTGGCCAGTTTTATTTCTATAAGTCCATGAGTTGCCTGGGATGATTTGATCGCAGGCATGGCAGGTACCACACCTGTGGTTCCCTTTCGGTAGTGGTTTGCCATCTATGGACCGTTGGCAAGTGCTGTCTTTGTGCCTTTCCCTGCTGTGGACCAATTTGTCTCTGAGGTTGGGGTTCCTTCTGAACGCTATCAATGGCCTTTTTAGTTCAGTTGCATGGTCGTTGGTGTTTAAAAATTTCCAGTTTTTATTTATGACCTGTCTTATTTTATTATTGAGGGTTGTGTGGTTAAGAACACACACCAGGTTGTGACTCGGGGCTTTGGTGGTTTGGTTAAATAGGGCGTCCCTATTGTAATATTTTGCTCTTTTGAGCGATTGGCGAACCAGTCTTCTGGGGTACCCACGTGCCAATAGGCGTTCTTGTAGCTTGTTGGCATGGGTCATAAAGTCTTGTATATTCGTGCAGTTTCTCCTGATTCGAAGAAATTCACCAAATGGAATTGAGTCTTTTTGGCACGGAGGGTGGTAACTACCGTGTTCTAAGATGGTGTTTTTTGCAGTCGGCTTACGGTACAGGCTGACTGTGATTTCTCCTTCACTGCTTTGTACCCATATATCTAAAAATTCAACCTGTTTGGATGAAGAGTTACAAGTAAATTTTAAATGTGGGTCTGCCAGATTCAGCCATTCCATAAATTCATTTAGCATTTCTTCAGTTCCTGTCCATATAAAAAATATGTCATCTATGAAACGATGCCACATAGTGACATTTTCATAGAATGGGGCAAGTTCATTAAAAATATTTTTCAATTCGAACTCTCCCATGTAGATATTTGCAATGCTTGGAGCACAAGAGGCCCCCATGCTTACTCCCTTGATTTGTTGATATAAACTACCTCTAAATTCAAAGAAGTTGTTGTGGAGGACAATCTCCAAACATTCCAGGATGAAATTGTCAGGTCTTTGTCCATGTCCCGGTGTCCTAGCAAGGAGCGCTGCCACCGCTTCCATTGCTAGGTCCTGGGGAATGTTGGTGTAAAGAGATTCTATATCACATGTGACTAAGAATTGTGTGTCCTCATTAAAGGCAGCATGCTCTAAGATGGTAATAATATGTCCTGTGTCCTTAATATAGGAACTGTATGTTGTTGTTAGTGGGCAAAGAAACGTATCTAGGTATTTGGATAGTGGTTCTGTGTTGGAATTTATAGAAGCCACTATTGGTCTGAGGGGTGGATCTAAGATGTTTTTATGTGTCTTAGGGACACCATAAATTGCCGGAGTCACAGGATTTGCTTTTATCAAAAAATTCATTTCTTTTTGGCAGATGAAACCATCTGCAAATGCTTTATTGACTGTTGTTTCTATTTGTCTGGCGAGCTCAGTTATGGCTTGTCTGTTAGTTCTTTTGTAGTGTTCTTCTACATTAAGCATGTCATAGATTTTGTTGGAATATTTTTCAGTATCCATGATTACTATTCCCCCTGCTTTGTCGCAAGGTTTGATAGTAATATCTGCATTGTCTTGTAGTAGTTTTAAGGCTAACCTCTCTGAGGTGCTAAGATTTTGTTGTGGTTTAGGGATGTATTTCAGTATTTTTTCCAGTTCTTTCAATACATTTTTTTCAAAAATGCCCACTTCTGGACCTAGCATTTCAAGTGTTGGTGTAAAAGTAGATGGTAGTTTGCATCCAGAGAGGTTGACCTCTTCTTCATTTTGAGCTGCCCCATCAAAGTATTTCTTGAGCCTCACCTTTCGGAAGAATGAGAAAATGTCATGGTTAATTTTATATCTGTTAGCAAAAGAGCTAGGGACAAAAGATAACCCTTTGCTCAGAACTTGTATTTCTTCTGAGGATAGCTTGTGTTTGGATAGGTTGAATATTGGAATAACGGGTATATTGTCAGGTTTTACTGTTTCCAATATTGTTGCCTCCTGGTCTGTACATAGGGCTGAGGATGTGGAGGGTTCGACTGTTGGTAGTGACTCATATTTGTTCCTGGATAGCGGGGTCTGTGCGAGCCCCTGCCTCTCCCTAAAAAAGAGGACCGCCTAGGGCCCCTGCTGAATCTGCCTGTTTGGTGTCCTCTTTGATTACTTTCTTGATACCCATAATCAGGATCTTCTCCTAGTAGACCATCAGGGTCTGAATCTGAAGAATTTGTTTCTGAAAAGTTTTGAATCCTTACTCTTTTGTTAAATCCATGATTTTGAGGCCCTTGGTTATATGATCTGGTTCCCGTAGGGGTCTGATCATTATAGTCTGTCTGATAAAAATCTGATCTCAAATAGGGGTAGATTTTTTCGTGTGTAAACCACCTGACATCTTTTTTTAGTTTGACCATTTTTTTCTTTATCAGGAAGGTGTCAAACTCTTCTATTTCTTCATTGATTTCTTTTAATGTTTTTTTGGCTTCTTCAACTGCAGGATTAGCTATCAGTTTCTCTTCTAATTCTGTTATTTCTCTATGGAGTATGGCCAGCATCTCGCGGACTGTGTCTATAATTAATAGCATCCAGTCTCGCGAGCATCTGTTGGCTATTAGTGACCAACGTTCGAGAAATTTGCGTACTTCTATAAATAAGGCTGGCATGTTGCGTACTCTGAGGCCTGTAGGGATGACCCCTGCTTTTAGGTACTCACACATAAAGAATGCATGAGATTCCATACGTTTGGCTTTCTTTTTGAGATTAAGCAGTTTAAGCCATTCCCCGTTTGAGTTGGACAAAGGATTAGTATTAGTTGTACTACTCCCAGTAATTTGGCCTAACATGTTAGCATAGTCTTCGTCAGAAAAACCAAAAGTTTTCAGATTATCCATATTTCAAAGCAAGTGATAGGAGAGACTCCCGATATAGGTGCCACCTACAGAATATAAGCAAAAAGGCTGAATGGAGTAAGAAAAAGTAAGATGTGGGGCAGAGTGAAGATTTCTGCCAAAGGGTATTTGTAAAACAGATTCAGTGAATACTCTACATGAATGTCACCCGACTATTTAGGTTATCTGCTCCACAGGGGGCAACTATGGCATGTACTAG
The DNA here is from genome assembly GCF_964261635.1 of Lissotriton helveticus. Classification (NCBI taxonomy): domain Eukaryota; kingdom Metazoa; phylum Chordata; class Amphibia; order Caudata; family Salamandridae; genus Lissotriton; species Lissotriton helveticus. Next base: position 1,531,517,034 of record NC_136061.1, read on the forward strand.
AATGGATCAAGAGAAAAAAGCCCTACAGTAAATACTGTTGAGAAATAGCTTGGGTAACAAGGGTACTCCCAGTAATACTTTCAGGTCTACAGGAGGGAGTGGCAAACCAGCAGCAAACTAGAAAACCTCTATATTGACCTATATTCATTTACAACTAGGCATTACTGCTCATTTACAATTTACAAAGGATGCAAACATAATACTGAAATCATTCACTTAGATTTGATGTTCAGTTTCTTCATTACTTTTATTTTATATCATTCTTATTTCATTTTTATTTCCTAAGACACATAAAAACATCTTAGATCCACCCCTCAGACCAATAGTGGCTTCTATAAATTCCAACACAGAACCACTATCCAAATACCTAGATACGTTTCTTTGCCCACTAACAACAACATACAGTTCCTATATTAAGGACACAGGACATATTATTACCATCTTAGAGCATGCTGCCTTTAATGAGGACACACAATTCTTAGTCACATGTGATATAGAATCTCTTTACACCAACATTCCCCAGGACCTAGCAATGGAAGCGGTGGCAGCGCTCCTTGCTAGGACACCGGGACATGGACAAAGACCTGACAATTTCATCCTGGAATGTTTGGAGATTGTCCTCCACAACAACTTCTTTGAATTTAGAGGTAGTTTATATCAACAAATCAAGGGAGTAAGCATGGGGGCCTCTTGTGCTCCAAGCATTGCAAATATCTACATGGGAGAGTTCGAATTGAAAAATATTTTTAATGAACTTGCCCCATTCTATGAAAATGTCACTATGTGGCATCGTTTCATAGATGACATATTTTTTATATGGACAGGAACTGAAGAAATGCTAAATGAATTTATGGAATGGCTGAATCTGGCAGACCCACATTTAAAATTTACTTGTAACTCTTCATCCAAACAGGTTGAATTTTTAGATATATGGGTACAAAGCAGTGAAGGAGAAATCACAGTCAGCCTGTACCGTAAGCCGACTGCAAAAAACACCATCTTAGAACACGGTAGTTACCACCCTCCGTGCCAAAAAGACTCAATTCCATTTGGTGAATTTCTTCGAATCAGGAGAAACTGCACGAATATACAAGACTTTATGACCCATGCCAACAAGCTACAAGAACGCCTATTGGCACGTGGGTACCCCAGAAGACTGGTTCGCCAATCGCTCAAAAGAGCAAAATATTACAATAGGGACGCCCTATTTAACCAAACCACCAAAGCCCCGAGTCACAACCTGGTGTGTGTTCTTAACCACACAACCCTCAATAATAAAATAAGACAGGTCATAAATAAAAACTGGAAAATTTTAAACACCAACGACCATGCAACTGAACTAAAAAGGCCATTGATAGCGTTCAGAAGGAACCCCAACCTCAGAGACAAATTGGTCCACAGCAGGGAAAGGCACAAAGACAGCACTTGCCAACGGTCCATAGATGGCAAACCACTACCGAAAGGGAACCACAGGTGTGGTACCTGCCATGCCTGCGATCAAATCATCCCAGGCAACTCATGGACTTATAGAAATAAAACTGGCCAGTTCAGAGAGATGACAAATTGCAAAACATCTAATGCAATTTACTTAATTCTATGCCCTTGCAACCTTGGCTACATAGGAGAGACTGCGAGAGAATTTCGCGTGAGATTCTCGGAGCATAAATCAGCTGTTAGAACTAAAAAAAACAACGCTCCTATGGTAGCACACTATACCCAATTTGGTCACACAGAAAAGGATATGCGTTGGCAGATCTTAGAACGGGTTCAGTACCACCCTGGGAAAGACATGACCAAACTAAGGAAACAGCGGGAAACCTTCTGGATATTCCATCTAGACACGGTACGCCATGGGCATAATGAAGAAATCTGCTGGATTATCACAGAGTAGGCGCATCAATTCCAGCCCGACCCTTTTAAAATATCAGTGGGCAATGCCAATATGCATAGATTTTTTGGATGTAGATTAAAAATATGCTGTGATGAGTCCAATTTCTTACATCATCGAAACTATGCCATATAGATACATGCCTAGGGTCTGCATATTTCCATTTAGATGGTCCACAGACAACCAGTTGACTGTATTATACTACAACTTTGTAGTTGCTTGATGTAAGGCTTTTTGCCTGGCTAGGCACTAACTGCCTACATCAACAATAACCTAAAACGATGAAAAGACATCGAATTCAATATAATAATCAAATCAGTGGTTAAACCGATCAGATTGGGCATTCAGCTCAATTAAACTCCTAAAAACAAACTACAATTTATAACATAAGGCATGGATATTTAAATCAATAGAGGTATTCTCCATTGTCCAGCGCCATGTTAAAAACTCTACTTCCACACTTACTATGAGTCCCCTCTTTGTGTCGATCAGGTTTCCTGAAAACACACTTGCGCATAGTCCTACAGCTATGTCTATGCTTTAGGAACCGATCCGGCTGTAAACAATTAAGCTTGAGTTACCGCCATAAAAACGAACAGCGCACCAGTGATCGATGTCAGTGGCAGTGACATCGGCCGGAGGCGCCCCTCGGAAGACGTGATTCCATAGGTCCACAGGTAAGCATTACACCCCAGCGCTGCTCCCTCATGTTATGTGATGCCGTTTTTTCAACCCATTTTAAAGTAGAACTCCGTCCTGAGTAATCGCCCTGTCTCCTGCGTTTTAGATAAACATTGCCGGAAAGGAATATGAACAGCTTCACAATAATGGGCTTGGAAAGTTAACATATAGGTAAGAAAAAGAAATGTTGTCGTTTTACGACACAGAGCTCCCTAAACCTAATTAATACAGACATGTGGTAGCCAGTAACATCCTAGTAGGTCTGACGGACCAAAAGGGAGCCTCAGGGGGAATGCAGATCTATTAAACAACACGAGCAATTAGTTGCTCTAATAATAAGAAAGCCAACTGGGGCCTATCGTCTCATAACACTAAGCTAAAAATAATATTACAGCAAAAGAAACTTCATTGCATATATATCCTTGCAGTTTGACAGTCTGCAGGCAATTATGCCAATCTAACTTATCTATTTCACGTAGACAGATGGAAAGGCTTTGTTCAAGATACCAGACCCATTTCCCGCGTGTCTTTATTTATTTCAGGACCACAAATTACCAGCGTCGAGTTGGGTAAAAGCCCCTTGAAGTGAACAAAATAGCTAAATAAACAGTCAGTCTGCACAGGATCCAGACACAAACCGGTAAAACTGCTATAATGATAAACCCGGATACTTTTGTATGGTTAATTATCAAGTCGCATACCGTATTGGGGTATATACATATATATATTTCCTCTGCAGGAAAACGAATCTGCCACCTTTGTCATTATTTTTGAAACCAGTGGAGATTTTCTGCTTGGCCATACTGAAAATATAAAACAAGTCACAGGTAGTTTTACATCTGTTTCTAAACCGCTCTATGACAGCATGTTGCATGAAAGTCAAGCTCATATAAGTCAGTAAAAGAGAAGGGACATAAACCTTTTCTCTTTTTTCCTTTTAAAACTCTGGGATCACCCTATTCTTCGTTAAATAAGGTTTTCTTTAAACTTTGGGATATAAGGTACCATTTGCTTTAGGCACCTGATCACCCGTCTATGTCTGCGATTTCATCACATACAAGCACATGGCATGTACAGTTTATCGAATCAGAAATGTATATTAAGGATGCACAGACACTAATGATTGAATTTATGTTCTCATTTCAGACAAATGTGAACCCCCTGTTTTTAATAGTATGTTGTCCAGTTTACATGTTGGCCCTGAGGAAGGTGATGTAAAGCAATGATACCACCGAAACGTACGTAGGCCGTACGCACCAGAGACCCTCACACAAACCACAACTATAATTTTGGAGAAAGAAAGAAATATAGTGCGAAAAGACTATTTATCCCTAGTACTAAATTAATATCTTGAGGAGTCTACAAAAGGACACAACATATGTATTCGCCTTTTTCACTGTGTTTGTTATGATAGTTTTGTCAGGATAGTGAGTATGAGAGATTGAGTATGTATGACTGATGGTGTGAAAGATAGAAACAATGCTTTGGGGTTCCGGATAAGAAAAGTATTAACTTTGTATTTTTACATTTATCTGTATATATGTCTTCATGTCACTGTATAAAATATAATCTTGAAAAGATTGTCACTAAAAAATGAGAAAAACAAAAATGAAATAAGAATGATATAAAATAAAAGTAATGAAGAAACTGAACATCAAATCTAAGTGAATGATTTCAGTATTATGTTTGCATCCTTTGTAAATTGTAAATGAGCAGTAATGCCTAGTTGTAAATGAATATAGGTCAATATAGAGGTTTTCTAGTTTGCTGCTGGTTTGCCACTCCCTCCTCTAGACCTGAAAGTATTACTGGGAGTACCCTTGTTACCCAATCCATAACCTCCTGCAACCTGCAGATACTAGTCCATCTAGCTGGACCAATTTCGTATCTACCTCCGGCAAGTGTGCCCCGTCCCTATCGGGGTACCATGTGGTGTTTGCACTAACGTGGCCATGCCTAATTTACCAAGCCCTTCTTATTTTATTTTTAATTTAAGTTGAACCAAGTCCTCCTGCTTGGTGAGCTTGTACTTGCCTTTATTTACCCTTCTGTAGGAGAGTTCTATGGCCTCTCCGGAAGTTGGGAATGACTGTTCTCATCTTTAACCACAGTTCCAAGTGATGTCCCTCTGGTGCCCTCTGTGCCAATTTGGGCATTCTGATTAGGGATTGGCTGGGCCCTCTTTTTACCCCTCACTGCCAAGGCCCCGAATTCAGGATTCAGGATTCGCTGGTAAGCATTGCAGTGTCCGCCTCCAAGGCCATGAGTATATTTGTTTAAATAAGTTATTGTTTGTGGCCAACACAATACCCTTTTCTTTATCTGCTGACCTCCGTTTGTATGGGAGTACAGCACCAGCAAGATATCAATTAATCAATCAATCATGACACTTGTAAAGCGCACTACATACCCGTGAGGGTCTCAAGGCGCTAGGGGGAGGGTGCTGCTAGTGATCGAAGAGCCAAATCTTGAGGAGTCTTCTAAAGACCAGTAAGTCTGGGTCTGTCGTAGGTTGCTGGGGAGGGTGTTCCAGGTCTTGGCGGCGAGGTGGGAGAAGGATCTGCCACCGGTGGTCGTTCTTCGGATGCGGGGGACTGTGGTGAGGGCGAGGCTGGAGGAGCGTAGCCGGTGGGTGGGGGTGTAGAAGTTGAGTTGAGTGTTGGGGTATGCTGGGTCGGTCTTGTGGAGAGCTTTGTGCATGGATGAGGAGCTTGAAGGTTATCCTTTTGTTGACCGGGAGCCAGTACAGGTCTCTCAGGTGGGGTATGATGTGGCTGCAGCGGGGGATGTCAAGGGTCAGACGAGCTGACGCGTTCTGGATGCGTTGCAATCGCCTCAGGAGCTTGGCCGACGTTCCTGCGCAGAGGGTGTTTCCGTAGACCAGCCTGCTGGTGAGGAGGGCCTGGGTGATTGTTCTTCTGGTCTCGGTGGGGATCCACTTGAAGATACTGCGGAGCATTCAGAGGGTGTTGAAGCAGGGTGAGGAGACGGCGTTGACCTGCTTAGTCATGGAGAGGGTGGAGTCGAGGATGACCGCATTTGCTTTCGTGGTCAGTGGGTGATGGGGCTGTTTCTAGGGTTACAGGCCACCAGGAGTCATCCCAGGCTGAGGGGGTGGAGCTGAGGATGAGGTCCTGCACCTTGGCGATGGCCTTCATTCCTTCGTAGAGGGTGGTCTTGGCGGTGAGAGGGTCTTTGGTGAGGGATATGATCAGCTGGGTGTCGTCGGCGTAGGAGATGATGTTGAGGTCGTGCTGTCGGTCGAGGGGTGCCATGTAGATGTTGAACAGCGTTGGGCTGAGGGAAGAGCCCTGGGGTACGCCGCAGATGATTTCGGTGGCAGTGGAGCGGAAGGGGGGGAGGCGGACGCTCTGAGTTCTGCCGGAGAGGAAGGATGTAAATGTAAATGTAAATGTACAGGAATTTATATAGCGCAAATCACCAAGCGGTTTCTAAGCGCTTGCTTAGGGAACCCGTCCTGGTATTCCCCTGTGAGATAACCCCGGCAGGGTATCCGCAAGGTGAAAGCCAGGCATCCCGCCGCGAGGGGCCGTTGTGGAGATTAAGCAAGCTATTGCCCAGAGTCGCAGAGTGTGAACCCGTGAATCGAGTAGGCTTTCGAGCGAGAATTGTCGAGTCCATGGACATTTTAGGACTCAAGACCCCGCCGAGCCGGGAATTGAACCCTGGTCCCGGGCTGACCTCTGCTTCCAGGTCTGCCTCCTCTAACCAGTGAGCCACACTTCTCCACTGTGGTCCAGTCCAGGGCCTTCTCTTGGATCCCGGCGTTGTGTAGGCGTGTACGTAGTGTGCGGTGGCAGACCGTGTCAAAGGCAGCTGACAGGTCCAGGAGGATGAGGGCTGCTGTTTCTCCTTTGTCAAACAGGGTCCTGATGTCATTGGTGGCAGCGATGAGGGCGGTCTCGGTGTTGTGGTTGCTGCGTAACCCGGACTGGGACGGGTCCAGGATGCTGTTCTCCTCGAGGAAGCAGGTCAGTTGTTTGTTGACGATTTTCTCGGTGACCTTCGCTGAGAAGAGGAGCAGGGAGATGGGTCGGAAGTTATTGAGGTCCTTGGGGTCCGCCTTGGGTTTCTTGAGTAAGGCGTTGATCTCGGCATGCTTCCAGCATTCTGGGAAGGTTGCTGTCTCGAATGAGATGTTGATTACTTTCCGGAGATGGGGTGCGATAGCTGTGCTGGCTTTGTGGAAGATGTGGTGAGGGCATGGGTCCAGCGGTGATCCGGAGTGGATGGTGTTCATGGTCTCGCTGGTTTGCTCGTCGTTGATGCTGGTCCAGGAGAGCACAGTACGTTTCAAAAGGAAGGTTGGGATAGTTAAAGAATTAAATACACATTGTTAGGGATGTCTGTGGAACAAAAAATTATATATACGGTTCACCACATATATACACTTGCAATAAATCAGTTTGGGAGAATTTAATTTCCAAAATATTAACAGCATCCAATGCAATTAGTTTTCAAAGCATTGATATACATTTCATATTTGTATGCTCATGGGTGTAGGAAATGAGGGGATTCAGGGGTAGTGGTAGTGAGTTGGCAAGTGGGGGACAGGGTAAAGGTGTTTGTGACAAGGAATAAAATACACAATATTTACAAATAGACCTCCACAGCCTATGTACGGTCAGTACATTCCTAAATATACATTGCTCAAGGTTACATTTGAATTCAATACATTTCATGTCCATGAGCATGTAGATTTGAGGGTAGCATGATCTACGTTTCGATCCCAGTAGAGAAGAAGGTGGGTGGTTGCCTCACAGCGTGGTCTTCATCAGGACAGTGGAGCACCTATAAAGGATAAGTGAGGTTCAGTGTCTGCTAATGATCATGGGATGTGGCGCAACGTAATAGTAGGTAGATCAACATAATACCTACTTGTATAGAAGGAAAGACAGTCACTGTTCAATCCTAAGGGGGCTCACATCTGGCTCCAAGGTAACTAGAATGAAAAGATAGCTATATGGCAATGCTGTCCAGCGTGGGATGGCCAACTTATGAGGAATCCCAAGGGTGGTATACTCACAGTACAATGGGGAGGGTATCGCCCAATGTAGATGTGGATTAATCCGAATGAGTACGAGTCTGAAAGAAGAAGGGATGTAAACTTCAGGTGGAGAAGGTAGGATTCAGGCTAGCGCAAAGAGCGGCATTCAAGAATGTGTATCAGGGAGTGCCCAACATCGCTGGTGGCATCTAACTGAAATATGAGGGCCGTCTATAAAACACGGATTGGGAGACAAAGCGGGAAAGTGGCTATAGTGAGAACAGGCTCCTGGGCGGTATACTCGTGAGTGCCCGTTTAAAGTGAAGCCCGTTTTAAAGATCACGTCAGAATCTGTAAAATGCACGGTGGGTTACAAATCTGCGATCTCAGTTAAGGGAGCTTCGCGTCAAACTCTATAAAGGGCTTGGTGGGTTACAAGTCTGCGATCGTAGTTAAGAAAAACGGTTCGGAAATGCCGTGATAAAGGAAGCACGGAGTTAAAAGTGCCCGCTGGGCGCTTACCTTAGTTGTCTGGCGGCGAAGCTCAAAGACACTGAGCTGTCTCAAGGGAGCTCACGTTAGTTGAAGGGAACGGGTTGCGTACGTGCACCGCGCGGTGCAGCCGCTGGATGGGAGCTGGGGGGGGCTCGCCCGTTCAACAGCCAATGGCTGGTCAGTGAGCGTGGCTAGACTGAGCTGCGGCTCGTACGAGCCTGGGACTGTTTGTAATAGGTCAGAAACTTCCCTTTAGTAAAAAGGATCTAATCGAGAATTTTGCCAAAGATAGGGCCCACCCAGAACATGATGGCTCAGACAGTATTATTAACAGTCTTAGGTAAACAAGGAGTATGTGATCGCATATACACACAATTAGTCATGCCTTTTTATGTTTATGTAACGTGTAAAGAAGCACATCATCATAGTTGTACAAGGGTCTCTGCAGTCAGATATTAATTAATCAGTTAAACATTGGGGATGCCCATGATTGTGTACATAAAATTGGTTACCCTTTCATAACATCCAATCCCCTGTGTGATGTCTTTAGTGTGCACAAGGGATTTGAGGACAGCGGCGGTGTCACTAGGCTTTACAAAATGAGCTGATTTTCGGCACAAGAAGAGGCAGAGGTGCGTCGTAATTCACAAAGTGACTGAGCGCTCCCGCGCCTCACAACGGCGGGAACGCGAGTCATGGCAGCAGACACGGACATAGGTGGTCGTCCGATCCGCCTCACTAATGGTCATTGCTGGAGGCTATGCTGACCGTCGGGCTTCCGCGACCCATATGTGAGTACAATCTACTGTTTTCCTGCCACCCTTGAGCATCGCTTGTCCACCAAGGAACGAACGCGAACATTTTCTCCCCCAAGATGGCGGACGAGAGATTTTCAACCCGGGCACTGGTATATGTGTAACACTCGGGCGCTTGTACCCGCGCTTCACCAGATTTGCACTGGTCACTCGCTAAAGAGGTCGGATAATTATAAATAAACGGAGACCTGAGACTGCATTTATGAGAACATAGGAAGGTGGGTCGGAGGCTCATATCATAACGCAATGGCGACCTGCTCGTTCGCGCTCTTGTGACCCGCCTCCACCTTTATCCCACATCCGAGGGCACTAAATAAGGGATAACAAAAAACATATGTCCTGCTCACAGCGATCCGCAAGATATGCTTTAAACAAAAAACGGAACCGCCCACCTCACGCACCGACATTATTCAAATCTGCCAGGCATGGAAGAGTTTGAATGTAAAATGGCGGGCACACCGTCTCATAGGCAGAAGTACGAGTAGAACCCATGTCTACATGTTTAGAGCCTGTAAGGAACAAGGGTCCAATCCAGACAGATAATTTCAAGCTGCGCAGACCTGGGGGAGCGAATGAATGAGGTTATGGTCCTGTGATCGCTATGCTGTGAGTATGCTCACTAACCCAGCCAGTTAAAAAGCAACCATTGACGGTTGAGCCAGCTTGCAATACATATCGGACATGTTGTTGCGCATGCAGGCGCTATAGGAAGAAGTCCTACATCAGTTGTGCTGTCCTACACGAGTGCCCTCCGGTGAAACTAACCTCGTGTCTCCCGACTCTATCATTCCTCGAATATACATCTTTGCAAGTGGGACACGTCACTGCTACCATAAAACGCGACGCGACGCTTCATCCTGCTGCAACTCTATCAGTGTAGCTGAGTACTTCGCATTAACTAATTTCAGTCTGGGGTCCATCCAAATCCGGTGACCTTGCCTCACGAGCGCTATTGCCCAGCTTCCTGTGCCATCCTCCACCTGCTACGCCAGCGAGGAACTATTCATAAGACAAAGTCAAAGCTAACAAGACAAAGTCCAAGCTAACTGCCCTGCGAACCCATAACTGCTAAGTCCTTATTAGTCACAATCTCTGACGGCTATTACCCAGAGACGGAACTATGGAGAGCAAGGAACAGAAAAACCTTAAAAGGGTCAAATCAGACCACTCGAGTCCAAGCTCACCCGTCAAAGACAAAAAGGATACTAGTGAAGCAATAGAAATGATCCTGAGCAGACTAGATGAAGTGAGAGACTTGGCCAAATCAACTAAGGAAGAGGTGGCAGCGATACGACAGGATATACGGGACACTAAGACAAGGCTCACAGAGTCAGAATCAAGGATTAGCCATTTGGAAGATATTGAAACCAAAACATGCGGAGCTCTTAAGCGCCTGTCCATAATATCGGACCAAACACAGAGGAAGCTAGCCGAATTGGAGGACAGAAATCGGAGGGGGAACCTCCGTATTTTTGGAATTCCGGAAGGGTCTGAGGATTTACAGGGCACCTGTGTTCCGTTCGTGGAATCATGGTTTGCGCAGGCCACCAATATGACCTTCAATCAGCCGTTAGAATTTGACAGGGCGCATAGAGTCCCAGGCAGGATATCCAAAACACAAAAAGGTCCTAGGCCCATTGTTTGCAAACCACTTCGTTTTGGATCTGGAGTGGGATACAGAGCAAGATTACCAGCGTACCATTGAGGACATCAAGAAGATGTGGTACGACCTCAGGAAGATGACGAAGGCAAGGATGGCTGAGAGGCAGAGGCCGGCAAAACTGGCAGAGGGAAGAACAAAGCACCTGCACCAACACCACTGGAACTGATGGTAGATTCCACCCTCCAGCCGGAGAGTGTGAGTGGGTGGGAGACGCAGATAGCTCTGCCAGAGCTGCAAGGAAACAAGGTAAGATGCCTGCCCAGCATGCTGTGCCCTTTTGCTGAGAGGAGCTGTTGATTAGTCTTCCTGTAGTGCCGCCACTTGGAAGATGGTGGTGGTGAAGGGTGGAACTGGTCTCCTTTTCAGTGTTGAAAGGATCTTTTAGGTGAGCCAGCCTTTTGTATTTCCCCTAATCACTGCATAGTGTGGTTGTTGATACGCCAGGTATAGGAAGCTCACCTCTCTTTGTGCCTCGGTTGTGGTTACTCCTGGATGGAGACTACCGTACTACAGGGAGCATCACTCTGCTCTGCAGCCTACTGTGGTGGCTGCTGTGCACCCAGAGCTGGTGTCTGTCTTACAGCCAACTTTCCAGATGACATGGGTTATTCCCTGGAGTCTTGTCTTGCTGGAAGAGCTTATCTCTGACCTTAATTGCCTGAAGCCAGCCAGCCTACTGAGAGAGGGAAATATCCTGCCAACCCTGCAGGAGGTGTTGGAGTCCCAGCCAGACCCTAGTGCTGGGGGGTCAAACCAGGGGAATGGAGACAGCAAAGACTGATTGGTGAGTCCGATAGCATAAGCACAGTCTCTCCAGAAGTGAGGTGGCAAATGTAAATGGTGGTTTGGCCGCTAACCTTGCGGCACTGCAATAAGACCGATTGGGGGTGTCCTTGCTGGTAAAGTGAAACAACTGTGACCATGGACATATTTGCGATCAAAGCAAAGACTTGTGCCTGTGACCGTCACCACTGCTGCGTTTTCAAAGTGCTCACTGTGACTGCTAGCGTGCCGCTGTGTCCCTGTCTAAATGGCTACCCATCTCATGCTCAAGTGACCCAGAAGTGGGCCCAGTGCCTGCCCTGTGACCCCCACCACCAGTATCTGCATTTGTCGAAGAACTCCAGGCTACCAATTGAACTACCCATCCTGTTAACAGCTTACCAAGATCAGCTGCTGTAGAAAAACAGCGTTTCTCTTGTAAATACCAAAGCTGCCCGGCGCAAGATGCCTCTAATTCACTTCAATAATAGTTACCAAAATAAAGAGGCAGGCGCTGGACACTGGAAGGCAAGAACAGGTTTATTACTCCAGAGGAGAACATGTCAACTCGGACACGCAGAATGTCTTTGGGAGGTGCTCTAACAACTTCTCCGCTGCTTTATCTTTTATACAGTATTACAGACATTTTATTGGTGGTCAAACATCCTTGGAATTTCTGCCTCCAGCCGGTTACCACACAGACCCACCAGCTGTCCCCCCCCTCCCAAATCTAACAGATGATTGCTATCTTGCAGCCGGCCATTCCAACAGGATCTAAAAGTGTGTGGGATCGGTCAGATCTGAGGGTTGGTGTTATTGATTAAATCAGACTTCTTTGTTAGTGCTAGAAGTTCTGCCGTGTGGGGGCAATAAACTATGTCTGTAGGGGTCAGTTAGTGCCTGAGACCGGATCGGGTGGCCAGGTGCGGTTACAGGGTTATCAGGAGGCCTAGCTCATGTGCAGGGGATGAAAGGACAAATGTGTTTTAGGGCGGGAAGTGGCTCCAGGGCATTGTCAGGCTGACAAGGTTTTTTTACCCTAGTACGTGTGTTCAGGCTTGGTCAGGGTGCTGGGGATGATTGCGAGGTCAGGGTGAATCAAAGGTGACTAGCAGCGAGTGAAATGGCTGCAATATCTAAAATGGTTGCTGCTTACGTGCACGCAGTGGCTCTTGTTCAGCAAGATGGCGCCGGCGATGTTCACGTCTGTCGATTATATTTTAAAACTGCGTCTTCTGCACCCACCACGTCTCATCCCAGAAGTGGGAGAGATTAGAGACACTTGTGTCAAAAAGACATGGAGGCTGTGTTGTGGTGAGACTGTATCCAAGGAGACTGGATTGAACTGAGCTCAAACAGTACTGAACTAGGGTGTCTGCGTCTGAGTCTTGAATCATGTTACACAAAACTCCCTAACCTAAGGGGGACATGTTGGGTGTAGTTCGCAGAGTTTTGCTACGTGGACCTCCGTGAAGTTACAAAACGACTCAGTGAAGTTCCGCGAGTGGCGGAGTGCAGTGCGATCTGCAGTTTGTGCTGGCATTTCTGCTGCTCGGGTAAAAATTGTACCCGAGAGGCAGCTCACGCTCGCAAACTTACTGTTCGTGATTGCGAACTTACCATTCGCAATCGCAAGCGGGGAAAAAAACTCCGCTGCACATCGAAAGCGGAGTTTTCTGCACTCTGCGAGCTCCGCGGAGTGCAGAGGTCCCCGCAAACTCTGCGAACGGAGTAAAGTTTACCGCCCAGGCCTAGTCCAGATTCGCAGGAGGAGGGAGCATTGCTATTCACTTAGGGACCATTTGTGCTTGTTGGGGGTGGTGCACAGACCTTCCTGAAGCCCTGCTAAGTGGGGGATTCATAACTGAACCCACACTGTCGACTCATCTGCCTAACGAGGGATCCACCGCAGCTGATTGCCACCACCGCTGGGGACTCCAAGTCCCACATCCCAATGTGGACCCTCACCTGGGATTCATCAACAGCGCTATTTCACAAAGCCTGGGCCAAGGGCGGGCCCGTCCATATCCATAGGAGGCTGGACCTCCCGCTAACGTCTTTTTTCCCCTGAAAATGTACTGTAGTTTGGTATATCTTCAACCCCTTGTTATATCTAAGCATCTTAAGCTGTATGACTGGGTCAGTTTGCATTGATCTGATAAGTAAGCTTGTTGCCCTGATTGTTCTAGTCTAACTCACTGAAAATTTTCTAATCCACCATTTCATAACTCTGTTTGCAGCTCTGGTATAAGCCTGTGTCATTTACAAATGGGGAAAAGGAATGCCACTAAAGGGGATGGGTGAGGGGGTTGGTAAGAAAGAAAAACAAAAATTAGCAAAAACATGCTGGAAGCAATTGTGTGCTTGAAAGCCATGACAATCAGTTCGTTGAATGTGGGAGATACTCGCTCCAGCCCCCGCTGCCTCGCTTCCTCGCTTCCTCACCCCATTAATTTTCCACCCCCATGCAGCACAAATAAGCAAAAGCAAATCCAGGGGATGTTTAAGGAACATACTCTTCAGGCCGAGGAGCAACATACTGTGGGTAAAGCACACTCACTGTTAACAACCGCACTAGTACACCCCGATTCTGGTCAGCGACTACAGTCAACACTTGAGGATGCTTTACCTTGTAGTAACCGCTTTGCCCCATTGGCCAAGATGACAAGCAACAACCCACCTGTAAGCAGCTCTCCTGTGTGCAGCCCAACCTAATAAAGTAGACACTTTTGGTTGGTTGAATTAGTCGTGTTGACCACAATGTAAAAGTGTCTATTCAACACAAAAATACGTGCATTTTGAAACCTCATAATTTCGCAAACATATTTAAAGCTGATATTTGAGTGCTAAATCAGGTGACATTGGGGAGACGTAGTACTAATATAAATACCTTGGTGCCAGCTGCATTACATCTACGGTTGTTATGTCTAATCCATGTAGAGCAGACGTCTTCAAACATTTTTACTCTGAGCCCTCCTAATCAAAACGTTTTGAGGTCAGGCCCCCCTGGGGCTTATGAGATGATTTCAAGAAGGCTTTTTCTATAACTTATAAATCACACTAAATATGAGACATATAAACCAGCAAATGCATCAAACAAAAACAGACATTATGCCAAACAAACTGCTCCCCATAATTGGGGTGCTGTGAGCCCCTCACACTCTTTGACCCTAATGCAAATATACCTGCTGCACTAATGATAACCGCAGTCCTGAGTAGCAGGCTCTCTCCTCTGCATCTTTTACCTCTTCCCCACCATGATGGATCATCACCTCAGTCCTAATGCTTGAAAGGAAAATAAGCTCCAATGCCACTTTTTTAAAGGTAGACAGTCATAACTGAGATGCAGTGGGCCCCTCAAATTCCTAGGTCACGGACCTGATGCATCTGCTTCCTTAATGATAACCAGCAGTGTCTACTTACACACTTGGCAGCAGTGCTAGCTTCACTAATGAATGTCCCTAAAGAAAAGCCTCTTATATTGTCCCCTTCTTTGGGGTATATCTCCGAAGAAGCTGTCTCTGGTCATTTGTAAACATAAAACTAAGTCCCCATACAGTGCTTCCTATTCTGGGCCTTCTCTTTGACAAAATCTATGAATCTCGCTCCTTTCCTCTGTCTCCTAGACCATTACTGTGAGGCCCCAGGGATCGAGAGGATTAGGGCTCTGCATTTGAATGCAACCCTGCTTGCCTTCTACCTGCCACCCAATTGACTCAGCGTTCACAAAAAAACTGCCCCTGAATGGTTAATACTGACTTTGAGGTGCCTCTGCCTGAAAGCGAAGGGTGTGGTGGTAGTGTAGGAAGTGAAAAAAAACAGCCTTCTTACCAGCTATTAATTGATTGAGGGCCATATGTAGGTAAACTATGAATACCGATTCCTTAATACCGAATATTACCGATTCGGTATTAAGAAATCGGAAAATGCGATGTACGTAAAAAATCGGTAACATATACCGATTTGCTAAAATTCGGTAAAAAATCGAATCGGTAAAAAAAAAACGAAGCAGCAATACCGAATCGGAATTACCGAATCCATTACCGATTCGGTAAATACCGATTCGGTCATTCAAAAATTCGTAATTTGATGAATCAGCCAATCCTGTGTCATCCAATTACCTCCCAAACAGGAAGTGGCCACACCCAGGCAGCTGCACTGAACCTGGAGCTGACTGTGAGGCAGGCAGGTGAGCTGAGGATCCATGAGCTACATAGCTACAAAACAAAAAAAAAGAAACTTTTGAAATGGCAAGCCAGGAGAGAGAGAAGGAGGCAACTGAAAGGAAAAGGAAGATGTAGTTCAACGAGAAGGAGCTGGAGGTGCTAATTCAAGATGTGAGTCAGGACCATGACAAGCTTTTTGGGAAGCAGTCCCTCCATGTGCCTGAGTCTCAGAAGAGACAGATGTGGAGTGGGATACAGAGCAAGATTAATGCAATTGGTGTCACCCAGCGTACCATTGAGGACATCAAGAAGAGGTGGTACGACCTCAGAAAGACGGCGAAGGCAAGGATGGCTGAGAGGCAGAGGTAGGCTGGGAAAACTGGCAGAGGGAAGAACAAAGCACCTGCACCAACACCACTGGAACTGATGGTAGAGTCCACCCTCCAGCCGGAGAGTGTGAGTGGCGTGTGAGACGCAGACAGCTCTGCCAGCGCTGCAAGGAAACAAGGTAAGATGCCTACCCAGCATGCTGTGCTACCCCCTCCCCAACCCCAATCCCCATAGTGGCATAGGGGCTCCCACTCCACTTCATGTCTTACTCATTACCTGCAATGCATTGTGGGAGATTTAGTCCTAGGGAACTGATGTATAGGACAGTGAGCCTAGCAAAAACAATAGCATGTGAAAGTAATTGGCAAGCTCAGGATAGTCACTGTGATCTTTAGGCATGATGTTCAATGCAATGCAAATGCAGCCAGATAAGTGAGTACATTTACATTCTGTCATTACAGGCGAGACATCTCGCAGTGCTGCAGAGGGGAGCAGAACAAAGATAGCCAGACCAGAGGGGAGGCAACATGATGAAGAGAGTTTCCCTGGAGGGCACACAAGCTCCGCACAACAACCACCACCACCAACTACTCCTTCACAGACATCACCACAGCGCCAGGGAACGCCGCCATCTCCTCATACGCAATCACCACTGCAACAATCACCACCACCACCACGAGCTCAGCTTGTCATGAGCACCCAAGGGATTAAACATGGAGCATCATCCCATGAAAAAAGAGACGTCATCCATCAAAGAAGCAACGTCATTCCACCAAACAAGGGGCATCACCCCACCAAACATGGGGCATCATCCCTCTAAATATGGGGCATAACCCCACCAAATATGGGGCATAATTCCACCAATCTTGGGGCATTATTCCACCAAACACGGGGCATCATCCCTCCAAAGAAGACATCATCCTACCAAACATGGGGCATCATCCCACCCAAAAAGAGACGTCATCCCACCAAATATGGTAAGGTAAGGTAATACTTTATTGTACAGTTAATTAAAACCATTACAAACCAACATCGATAAAAACGGTTTTTTATGTCTATAGCAGCATAGAAAGTTGTATTAATACTGTGATAGGATGTAAAAAACTGCAATTAAAAGGTGCTAAATCTAAAACTATTCAAAAACAGGCAGAAAGGAAAATTGGCCCACTGCTGAGTCACTTCTATCATACCATTGAAGAGCTTTGCATAGTTAGGCTGACCTACTTTCACCTTCAAGATACATTTGATTATTGCAGTCCGTAATCCGCATGGGTAACAAGACGTTATCCTCCCCGTAAGCTTGTACTTTGTAGCGATGAAACCCGGTGGGCTCCTAAGTGCCAGCTGGGCCCTCGTTATTATCCGATTATTTTGGCTCTAAGGATACAGGTGTTGCACTGGGTTCCGTCACTGTCCTTCCTGATTTTTTTTAGTATGAATGCCGTCCCTTCTTCATGCAGGTTCTGGTGCTGACTTCTGCTCTACTACCAGGCCAATTTGGCTTTTTCTGTTTGTTCTTTCTTTATGTTAAGACGGACTTCTGCGACTTCAATGTATTTTACTAGTCGGCAGCTCAATTGAACTTTGTCACCCGAAAAACATGCCAGGACCGCTTGCCTGCATGACCTGATTCGTTTTTTGTTAAATAATGGTCTCAGAAGGTTCCGGCGATCTTGCAGCAGCTCCTTACAGATGGTAATAAGGTGTAAGATGTTTTCTTTGTCGTTCCCACAAAGGCGGCACTTTGCTGGCATTGAGGGACACAGCCAAAGGGCCATGTGGTCTGCAGAAGGCAATAGTCCTAGGCGATATTTCAGAAATTTCTCTTTTGTTTTTTTGGTGAAGCTGGTCTGAAGATATTTTAGTACATACAATAATCCAGCACTCCAACAAATTATATAGATTCATATGACAAACACATTTTCAGAAAGAAAATAAATCAGCAGGTCGTGGTGTAACTTCTTTATTCAATGTTCTTTTCTTAAAAGTTTAAAAAAAGGTTGAAGTTTTATTCCCCATGAGTTGAACTTTGCTTATTCTTTTAGCAATCTCTCAGGAAATTCTGCTGTGGCCCATACTGTTTTTGTTGCTTCCACCCCTGAGTGTCCCAACAGTTCTATAAATTCTACTGACTCCAGGTCACTAGAGGATATGTTTTTAAAACTAACAATAGTTTTCAGTAGGCGTAATATATTCCCCCTATTTAGAGTATTTATTATGCCCCTTGATTTGTACTCCGGGTGGAAGACTATTGTGGCGGTGCCTATTTGCCCCTTATCTTGTATCGAGCTATTGTGCACAGTAATAGGGTCCTCCCCTAAGCCATGACATTCCTCATTTGCTTCTGCATGTCTTTTAGTGCTCAGTTCAATGTTGTTCATTAGTTCTAATCCAGTAGGGCTTGCTGCAGTTACTGTCTGTTGAGGGCTTCCTCGAGGGTGTCTTTCTTCCTTTTTATGGGGGGACTGGTAATAGGCCTTCTTTCTTGAGGCGGTTTTCTTTTGTTTTTTTTCCTCCCTTCCAGGTTTCCGGTTTCTTGTGGGTTGTGTTCCATTTCTGTGTCATCTCTCATCTCAGTCAGCCTGTCTTGCAATAAGTCAGGTGTCTCTTTCGCACTAGTGGTGGCCTTGCCCCAGGGTATTACCGTTGTTTTTTTCTTTTTGGTTTCTTCCCTTCCTTTTCTGTTTGCTTCCCAGTTTTCCCGGTTGAAAGGGTTCCAGTGCGGCTTCTTTTTGTGAGTTTTCACCCGGTGGCACTATGTTTGCAGTAAGTGGCCTTTGGGTGCCTTCGTTTTGCTGTCTGCTGCTGAACGTTATCTTCTTTGCTTCTGTAATTTCCCTGATCAACTGTAGATCTTGGGTCATCTTTGAACTCTCATGAGTTGGTGACTGAGTTCCTGCTGTCAGTGGCATACTCATTTCGCATCTCTTCTTGGCAGAGCTAGTTGATCAATTGCTTTTTATGTTATGTTATGTTATGTTATCATAAGCTTGTAGAGCTCTATATCACCCGGGGGTATCTAAGCGCCATCAGCGGACACACAACATCAGTAGGCACAGGGTGCCAAATCACAGAGGCCCCCACGCCTCCCCAAAAAGCACAGTCTTCAGCTTCTTCCTAAACAACAACAGGTTAGTTTCCTTCCTGAGTTCTACGGGCAGGTGATTCCATGCCGTGGGGACGGTGCTGGAGAAAGCTCTGCCACCCTTGGATGTAAGATTATACCGAGGGCATAACAGGTTACATGCCACAGCAGACCGAAGGGTCCTACTTGGCATGTACTTGAAGAGCCGATCCTTGATGTATTTGGGGGCTGAGCCGTAGATTGCCTTATGCGCAATGCAGAGGCTTTTAAATTTTATTCTTTGGGCAATTGGCAGCCAATGTAGGCTGCAAAGTAGAGGCGTCGCTCGGGTGTGCCTGGGTTTGTTAAAAATGAGCCTGGCCACATCGTTCATTACAACCTGAAGTCTGGTCAGCAGGTTGTTTGGGAGGCCATGGTATAAGGAGTTACCATAGTCCAGCCGTGCCAGAATCAAGGCGGAAACAGCCAGCCTCATCGTGGAAAAGGACAGTAGTGAGGAGAGTTTCCGCAACTGGCGTATCAAGCCGACACAAATGCCCACCACAGATGATACCTGCTGTGTCATAGATAGTAAGGCATCAATTTTGATGCCGAGGCTTTTTACTACTGGCGCTGGTTCTGGAAGTGGCCCTAATTCAGCCAGCCAAAACTGATCACTCCATGGATTAGCAACTGTTGTAATTGCCAGGACTTCAGTTTTGTCTGGATTTATTTTTAAAGAGTTATCCAACATCCAGCTGATTGTAAATTTGAGCATGTTTTGCATTCTCAAATGAGCTTGAGCTGTGTCGTCAATCTGAATCAGGATCTGTGTGTCGTCAGCATAATTATAGACTCTACAGTCCATCCTGTTCAGTGCTGCGATCAGAGTCTGAAGATATATATTAAAAAGCAAGGGTGATAGGGCCGAGCCTTGGGGCACACCGCAAGTCAACTTCGCTGGTTTAGACACAAGGTCTGTAAGTTGAACTCGCTGCGACCGATCTTCAAGGAAGGACGTCAACCAGGCTAGAACTGTGCCCTGGATCCCTAGGTCCTTTATCCGCGATAATAGTTGGCAATGATTAACGGTATCAAATGCCGCGGATAAGTCCAAGAGGATCAGGGCACAGGGTTTTTTTTATCAGCCTTGAGTCTCAGGTCATCCAGCACGGACAGCATTACCAGTTCCGTGCTGTGGTGAGCTCTGAAACCCGCCTGATTAGGCTCAAGAAGGTGATTGCTTTCCAAAAAGAGGGTGAGAGATTGCAACACATGCTGCTCTAAAATTTTTGCAAGAAAGGGAAGCTGGGAAATTGGCCTAAAATTCTTTAGGTTTTTTGGGTCGGCCCCGGGTTTCTTAAGTAATGGAACCACCCTTGCCTCTTTAAAGTTGGAGGGCACATGTCCCGTCTCCAAGGAGTGATTCAGGAGCGTGAGGACCTTCTCCTCCAATCCGAGCCATCCCAGCTTGAAAATCTGAGGTGGGCAGGGGTCTGCTGGGGAGCCAGATTTCACCCGATTCAGTATGGTCGCTAAACATTCCTTGGTTAGGGCTGGTAAAACCGATAGGTTTTGCGTAGTTGGTCTGACGGGGATTGGGAGGGGTTCAATATAGCATGGAAGGTTTGGGGTCTGACAGATTTCTGTTACCAAGTCCTTAATTTTATTCATAAAGAAGTTTTGAAAGTCTTGGCAGTCCTTTAAATTAAAGGAGGGCTTTGGCTCTTTAACTATGCGTAGATCATTTAGGACCTTAAAAACTTCTTTCTGGGGTTGGCTGCCATTTGGATGGCTGTGTCGTAGAATTCGGCCTTCCTCAAACTAATAGCTTTTTTATAGGACGCAAGCTGCAGAGTGTACGCCTCATGTGCAATGGGCGAACGGGACTTCCGCCAAGCTCTTTCGCGTTGGCGAAGAACTTGCTTCAGTTCCCTAAGATCTTTTTTAAACCATTCTGCAGCTTTGCCCTTGTCTCTCATTCTAATTTTGTGGACAGGGGCAACAACCTCAATAGCTTCCTTGAGTAAAGAGTGCAAGGCGGCGCTTTCCGTATCCACATCGCCCATCGGCGATGACCTCCCTAATATCAGAGAGGAGATAGTCCATTGCCGTTGGGAGTGTTACCAATTTGTCCACAATTGTTATGTAGGAGCAGTTAGGTTGTGTAAATTGGGTCTCTGCTTGCGCCCTTTTAACCAAGTTGTTCAGCTCTGCTAACTTGCCATCAATGTTGGCGACAAATATTGACAGAGAATTGAGGACAGAAAGTTGTAAATCCATCTTGTCAGACTGGTATTGGATGGTGTTTACCGATAGTTGCATTGTGTGCAAAAGTGATGACCAAATGTCTTCTTTTGCTTGTGGTGTTTCCTTCCTCAGATTTGTGTTAGTTGCACTGTTGGGCCCTCCTGGCAATTCCCCCTTAGAGGCCGCTGGGAAAGATGCTACCAGTTCTTCCCACTCCTCTGGGGTGAGATACGAGGTTTCAAAGTCGTTGACCTGAGGTGGTATAGATGGTGTATTGGTTGAAGTGAATGGACTAGCGGGATCAATTTCAGTTTGTCATGGGGCACCTCCTAGCTTGACTTTCTCCTGTTGTTTCTCAGGTTTCTCAGGTTGTTGGTCATTTATTTGAGAAGTATACTGCCCCAACAAACATGGGGTATCATCCACCAATCTTGGGGCATTATTCCACCAAACATGCGGCATCATCTCTCCAACGAAGAGACATCATCCCACCAAACATGGGATATCATCCACCAAAGAAGAAACATCATTCCACCAAACATGGGACATCATCCCACCAAACATGAGACATCATCCTAACAAACATGAGACATCGCCCCCCCTCCAAACACGAGACATCATCCCACCAAACATAGGGCATCATTCCACCAAACATGAAACATCATCCCACCAAATATGAGACATCATCCCACCAAACATCAGACACCACCCTATCAAACATGGGGCATCATTCCACCAAACATCAGACGTTCCACCAAAG
Organism: Lissotriton helveticus; assembly: GCF_964261635.1. Classification (NCBI taxonomy): domain Eukaryota; kingdom Metazoa; phylum Chordata; class Amphibia; order Caudata; family Salamandridae; genus Lissotriton; species Lissotriton helveticus. The sequence goes on from NC_136061.1 coordinate 1,531,538,916, forward strand.
AAGTGACATCATCCCACTGAACATGAGACATCATCCCACCAAACACAAGACATCATGCCACCAAACACGAGACATCCCACCAAAGAAGAGACATCATCCCACCAAACATCAGCCATCCCACCAAAGAAGAAACATCATCCGACCAAACATCAAACATTCCACCAAAGAAGAGACATCATCCCACCAAACATGAGACATCATCCCACCAAACACGAGACATCATGCAATCAAACATGAGACATCATCCCCCCCAAGCACGAAACATCATCCTACCAAACACGAGACATCATCCCCCCAAACATGAGACGTCATCCCACCAAACATGGGACATCATTCTTTCAAACAAGAGGCTGCATCCCTCCAGGCATCTCTCTGTAATAATGTATTTAAATAGGTTTCAGATAGAACTGTGAGTCCTACCATTTAAGAACAAGTTGTATTCAGGGTGGTGTCAAAATACATTTTATATATACTTGTAACACAGCAATATAGAGTCATACTTTACGGACAAGTGATTTACACAATACACAAGCAGCAACATAAAAAATATTTATCATTCCACATTTGAAGGTTAGGCGAGCATGGTGCAGTCACCCCTCCAATCATGAGACTACATCTGCAGATCAGGTTTGGAGGTTAAGCATGCATTTTGCACTCACATATTTGCCTGCATTTTGCTCCGTGTCTATCTAGAATAATGAATAATGAATGAATGGTTTTATCCAGCAATCTCCAGGAATCGGACCGGTTACCGAGATGCTGTTATTAGGTACAGAGGATAATACAGTAACTATAGAACAAGGGCCTAATAATGTGCCTAATGAAGGCGACCCAATAGTCGTGGGGACCAGCTCTAAAGTGACTTGGTTGGATACCTGGGCCATATTGTATTGGAATGTTGCTGGGTTAAGATCTAAGCTGGATAATTATAATTGGGTGAAACTTGTTAATGAATATGATATTGTTAGTCTCCAAGAGACTTGGATGGTGGATGTGCACCATCTGATTGGTTTTAAAACTATATTTACTCCTGCTATTAGCTCATTACGAGGTAGAGCCAAAGGTGGCCTATGTACATATGTATCCAACCTTTTTAAATATGATAAAATTGAGATCTTATGTAATACTTGTTTTTACCATCTGGTTAGGATTCATATTGATAAAAATGTATGTTTATTGATTGTGAATTTTTATAATAATGTTCCCTCGGGAGATGTTCCCAATGTTCTGAAGACCCTTAGAAAAGATATTTGTAGCTCGACAAGCAAGGAGACTAAAGAGTCTATTGTTGTGTGGGGGGGTGATTTTAATTGTCCACCTTGCACAAGGGAAGAGAAGGGGGTTTGTGGCCTCATGTTAGATAGGGATATGAATTTGACACATTTTGACCATTCCGAAATTAGGGACTCCTTGAATGAAATTGTTTGCATGTGATTTGGGGTTCGCAAATATAATGTGTCAACCAGAAATGCCATTTTTCCCTACTTTCAATGGTAGAGGGGAATTCTCCGTAATTGATTATATTCTGATATCAACACATCATAAAGATTATGTCTTGAGATATAAAACGTTAGAGAACCCCCTGACCGACCACTTCCCTTTGAGGGTAGAAATTGTAAGACCAACTTCTGACGCTGTGAAAGATCAAGAAGCTAGGCGTTTAGTGCACAATGTCGTCTTGCAAAGACAGAATGGATATGCACTGAAGTGGCCAAGGGTGGTGCCCGAAGACTTTCTTCACAAATTAATTAAGACTTGTAAACCTAACTTTGATGTATGTCTGAGTGAGACCGAAGAGAATATTGACGTAATTAATAGTTTTAATATTATCAGTGCACAAATAAAGGTCGGATTACGGGTTGAAGCAAAGAACTCAAAAGGGAAAAAACCAATTTGGTTTGATAATGCATGTACCAAGGCCTATTCTAAATTAAAACGTGCCTTGAATTCCCCTGTTAGGGATACAATCCTGATTAGGGAATTGCGGAGGGTATATAACATGGCCCAAAGGAGGAGAAAGGATGCATTAAAGAGGGAGGCCTGTGAAGCCCTATGTGATGCTTCACAATCTCGTGATATGAAAGCTTTCTGGATGGCAGTAAATGCTCCCTTTTTTAATAATACCTCAAGGGCAAGGATTGAGATTGTAATTACCGAAGATGAGTGGGTACATTTCTTTGAAAATCTTTATAGTTTATGTACCACAACTGAAGACATGCCTGACGAGGCTACGCACAGGTGGCGACCAACTTCCTAAAAGTTACAACTGAGCTGGAAATTACAGTAGAGGAAGTGATTCTGAGCATCAGAGTGAGTTTGGGGGGAAAGGCCCCAGGTCCCGACGGGGTTCCGGTAGATATTTTTAAGAACAATATGAATTTATGGGCGCCACTGCTCACTCGTCTGTTTAATGCCTCTTGTTCAGAGGGTCTGGTGTCAACTTGGTATGAATCTATCATAGTGCCAATTTTTAAAAAGGGTGATAGGGCCAGTAGTGCGTGCTATCGCCCTATATCACTGTCAGATTTGACAGTTAAAATCCTTGGCAGAGTAATTTTAAATCGTTTACAAACATGGGCAGCCGAGCACAATATTATAAGTGACCTTTAATACGGCTTTAGGGAAGGTATAGGGACTGTAGAACAGTGCCTTAACTTACATATCCTCCTGGAAAAATACACTAAAGCCAAAGGTGGCAGAATGTTTTTAACTTTTGTAGACCTTACATCCGCCTTTGACTGTGTGACCCACAGTAAGTTGTGGTTAATTTTAGAACGTTTGGGGGTGGCGGATAACATTATCCAATTTCTTAAGGATTTATATAATGGTGCAAGGGCCTCGATTAGATTTGGGAAAAATGGTGAATGCACCAGGATGTTTAGCATTGACAGGGGCGTACGTCAAGGATGCGTCCGGGCCCCTTTTTTATTTACTATTTATATCAATGATTTAGAGAAAATTTTACAGCAGGAATGTCAGGACATGCCACTGGCTTCCAACCGTCCAATACCAGCTTTAATTTATGCGGATGACGCAGTATTGAAGGCCAGGACTCCGCTTGCAATGCAAAAAATGATTACGTCATTTGCAACCTTTATGACCAATTTGGATCTGAGGGTCAATTCCACTAAAACTTTTTGTATGAATTGTGGCTATCGCACATTGAAAGCTAAGAAAACAATGCACATTGATTCCAAACCACTGGATTTTATTCAAACTTTTCCCTATTTGGGTATTTTGTTTGATTGTTCTGGTCAATGGTGCAATGCAGTCAAAACTAGGAGATTGCTGTTTTTAAAATCTATTGTGGCACTTAAGTCCTTTAGCAAGAAAATGGGAAGGTAACCTATTAAAGAACTCCTACTTATTTACAAAGCAAGTTGCGTTGCAATTGCCACATATGGGGCGAGAATTTGGGGCTACTCAAATGTGACTATCCTCCAGGTGATGGAAAACAAATTCTTAAAATACCTGCTTTCAGTCCCAGATAGTGTGTCTACTTTTAATTGTCATACTGAACTTGGACTGCAGTACCTGGATGATATAATTAAGGTACAGACGGTTTAATTGTGGCACAGGGTTTTGTCCACAGAGGAATGTTCTTTTAATCGCCTCATTTTGAGGGATGTTATAAATCTTGATTGTGCCCACAAGATGAGATGGTTACAATACATTAAGACATTCCTTGGGAATATTGGTCTTTCGCAGTATTATGAAGAACCTGCAATGCTGAATTCGATATCTAGGAAAGATCTGAAGAAGTTATGTATACATTACTTGGAGGAATGCAGGCTAAATGTGGAACTTAAGAAAAAATCTGTGACTCAACACCAACTGATAACGACGACAAATGTCACCGAACCATATATAAATTTACAAATGAGAGACTTTGAAAGGTTTTTGTTAATCCGCCTAAGACTTGGAATTTTATTTAGGTTGTTGAGTTTCCCCGCTGTGAACGATTGGTCCATGCTAATCATTAAGTGTCCTTGTGACGATCGGTCTGAACAATCTGATATTCACATTTTACTCTTTTGTAAGTTTTATTCAATCCCCAGGAAAAGGTGGATACTGCCTATTTTCAAATACATGAATTACAGACAATGCCGACCTGCCTTTTTAGCTATTCTGAGGTTAGATGATGTTTTTACTGTTGCATCTCTTTCATTTTTTCTTAAAAATGTTTTTATTCTAAGGAAATCAATAACTAATTAAGTTGTATTGGACCTGGAGGAGTATATCTTGATTATCTTTTTTATTACTCTATATTGTATTTTTACGTGATGTTTCATGATGTGATCCTACTGTACTTTCATGGTTATGATGTAATATAACCGAATAAAGATACTTGAATTGAATTGAATAATGACTGTATATTATGTTGTTCATCTTTAAAATTAGGTCTAGGAATCTCAGGAAAGGTACAGGATCTACTGGGTAGATATGACATCATAGCATCATAGGACATCAAACATCGGTTCTGGTCTATTTTTTATAGGTACTGTAGATATGGACATGAACGTGTCAGTAACGTCATCACGGTAGGCTGCGTCAGTCCGCCATTTTGTGATCGCAGGTGGAGGCCTGCATGTCTGTGCTGTTGCATGTCTACTCATGGCGAGGAGCAACATATTGCAATTCGCTTTCTTTTGCGCAGTGGGAATCTTACCCACATACCCTACCTGTGCTCTAAGAAGGGGCGTGTCCATTTGATAGTCAGCGATGTTACTAATGGTTTGATAAATAGACAGTGGCAGGCCAAATTAATAAAATCAGGCATTCAATATTTAGTGTGCACACCCACCCAGCATGCTCACGACCACCATATATGCCCCATACTCTAGATGTGCGTGATCCACAGTAAATGCACCTGTACTGCACATGCACATTTTACATGAAAACTGGGTATTACAAAAGCACTAATTCACTCTAATGCAGATTAGGAGGTCACTCGCATTTCAGAACTACACCAGGAATCCTATCCTGTGGACAATTAAATTATGCGGCAATAGAGGTCAAAAGTATGCAGCAGAGTTGACTACATTTGGCAGCAGGAAAGGCAAATTACCTACTTGTCTATCGTTCATGATCCACTCCTTCCTGCAGAACCTGTTCCCTAACTAGCTGGCTTGTAAAATTCTACCAACATGGTTGTCACTATCCAGCAGCCAATAGATAAGGAGCACCGACACCACTTCTAGTCATTTGTACAAGACAAGCTCAAATAAATCAAACAGAAATATATATATATATATATATATATATATATATATATATATATATATATATATATATATATATATATATATATATTTATTACCTAAATTTCTCCTCTTCAGCAAAGGATGACGACGACGCTTTGTGCAGTTGGAAAATGCTTTTAATCAGCCAATATCGAACGCGTTTTGGCTGCGCAGCAGCCTTGCTCACCGATAACTAAGCAGAAAAAGCAGCCATTATTTAAAGTGCAAATCGTGCTCATTATGCAATTTACGTGAACTACAACTAGTGATATGAAAGACAGACTCGTAGTTTTTCATGGCACATTTCTTGCAAAATAACAGTTGTGCATATTCAGATTTTTATACAATATTTAATTAGCTTTTGTTGTATAAAGTGCATACTGCATGATTCCTAAAATTAATTAAAAGAAAGTATGAGTTTCATTATTTAGAATTCTGCCCCAGTGGGCAATGTTGCTCCTTTTGCTTTTCAGCCCATAGTGGGCTTGGTCAGCATTTTATCGCACCGCTAATTCCACATTGATGCCGAAGTGGACACAAAAATATTATCTATTTTTGTCTGTCACCATAAAAACAATTACTTAAAACACTCTTCTCACACAAAACAAATTTTTCTTTCATATTGTACGGTTAAAACCACATTTCATTTTTACGAATAGACACACATTACTGATTCATCTTATTCACAAGTGCGTATACAAGTCTTCCTCCACATTAAGGCCATTCAGACTTTTTGTGTTTAGTTCTATAATGTTCCGGGATTCAAGTTTTCTCAATTTCTTCTCTCTGTTCTCTCCCCGGACATCAGCTGCTACAGCATCGATCACAAAATAAGTTAGACCCTTGGGGCCTCATTTATGAGAAATGACGCATCGCTGCGTAAAAGCAGCGATGCGTCACTTCTCAGTGCGCACTCCTTGCGACATACCTGATGTGTCATATTTAATGTATGACGCATCATGTCGCAAGGAGTTACAGATACATCAGTATTTCTGACGTATCTGTAAGCGCAAAAGTGACGCGTTGCTGGAGTGTGTCACAAAAGTGACGCAACTCCAGCAATGCTTCCTTTCACATTGGGATAATATCTGAAAAAAGACTGCTGGACTGGGAAGATTTGTGAATGTTAAATTGTTGAGAGGTGAACACCGGAAATTACTGTGAATTGAGTTATCTGACGCAAGCGCGGCTGAGCGAGGTACGGTTTCCTGGAGTAGGGGACTGATCCTTATACGCAGAGCTACCTCCGCCTCAGAGTGCCTTGCACACCGGTTGTGATTCAAGAGAGGGGAACATGTGGTGTGGGTTGGGGGTGACATTTGATAGCGCAACCAAGTTGGGGGTGGTCAGCTGTGGGAGGTAATGGGAGTACATGGGGGGAGTTTCCAGAATTTCGGGGGGGAGTTGGGGGCGTTCTTATTTTTGATTGGAATGGTTTGTAAATGGCTCGCAATATGCTATGCACAGGTACAAGCGACTGGAGTGGTTGCAGGCAGGTTACAGAGGATTGAGGCCACATTGGCGCTGAGTGATCTAGCGAGGTCATGCACATTGGCGGCTGCACGTAGTACAGATACATCCCACACACATGGCAGGGGATGACGGGGGTGCTGAGCGGAAATTGATAGACAATCTGAGCGCCCTGACATGGAACATTAGGGGACTTAATGATCATCGTAAGGTCCGGAAGGTGCTCAATTACCTACACAGGCATAGTATTGATGTGGCATTGCTACAAGAAACACACCTTCCGCAAACAAGTGCAATGCTGAGATGTAAAGGGCTCCTAGGGAATATTAACACTGCAGGGTTTACGACACATGCCAGAGGGGTGATGACATGGGTGAATCCCAAATCAGCATACACGTTAGACTTGTTGGCATCGGATCCGAATGGGAGATATGTCATTTTGAGATGTAGGTGTAGAGGGCTGGACTTGATGATAGTTAACACATGGGCACATGCATCATTGAAAATTGCATTTGCAAATGGTGCGAATTGCAAAAATCGGCCGTTTGCGAATGCAATTTGAACTTTTGGGATGCATCATAATTTTTGTACTTTTCGCAATTTTAGTAATCGCAAAATTGCGATTACTTAAATTGCGATTGCATTTAAGGAATCATAAATTGAGATTCCTTAAATGCAATGCATCAAACAAAAAAAATTAGCGATTTCGCCAATAGGGGGAGCAAATTACCATGAAGTTGACCTTCATGGTAATTTGCAAAAACTTTGAAAAATGCACTAAAGTGCATTTTTCAAAGTTCCGTTTTACAAACACACATGCCCTTGGGGCATGTGCGTGTGCAAGATGTACTTATAGGCAGATTTCAGGGGTGCAACAGGGTGTCCTTTTGACACCCTGGCACCCTTGAAATTGCATTCTCAATTTGCGATTCTCTAATTGAGAATCGCAAATTGAGAATGTCTTCCCATTCATTCATATGGGCCTCTAGGCCCATAGGAATGAATGGGGAGGTATTCCTTAATTGCGATTCGCAATTTGCGAGTCGCAAATAAGGAATTTTAAGAAATCGCAATTTTTTTAACGATTTCTTCATGCAAGCCCATTTGCGATTCCTTATTAGTGAATCCTTATTTTTCGCTAATAAGGAATCGCAAATGGCAATGTTGATGCATGTGGGCCATGGCCCCAACTTAACATGATCAGGAACCCATGTTTAGATAGATCGGCGGGTCCACACCCAAAGACATCAGATGCTGCGAAGGCGCTAGAAAGTGGGATCACGTGCATAGACTTAGTAGACGTACGGCGAGCGCGTAACCAGCTACCTGGGGGCTACACACACTACTCAGCATATCACAACATACACACCCGTATAGAATATTTGTTGGCTTCCACTGGATTATGGGATAGTATTCGGACCTGTAAGGTACTGCCACGTACGCTCTCAGATCACTCACCGGCACTGCTCTCTCTGACTTACCCCAAGAAAACGATATCCCCATTTACCTGGCGCTTCCCACCGTACTCACTGTTGGATCCGGTTTTTAAAGGGGAGGTAGTGGAGGCCATAGAAACCTTCTTTGAGGTTAACGTGGGTTCAGTGGATAGTTTCCAGACTATATGGGAGGCATTCAAGGTTTATATTCAGGGCATAGTGATAGCTAAACACTCCGGGGTCTTAAAAGACATACGGCAGAGGTTGTCGACTCTCAAGTGGAAACTAAAGCAACTGGACGACCAAAGGGGCCAGCAGGGGGACACAGGAAAGGAGGAGGAAATGAAGGTCCTCTTAGAAGAATATCACGAGGCTGCGGACAGTGAAATAAAATACCTCGGTAAATATGCAACAGATAGCTTCCCTATCACTAGAGGCACAAGACAAGGCTGCCCCCTATCGCCACTACTATATGCGCTGGTAGCGGAGCCCCTGGCGTGCACGCTGAGGGAATATCACAGCCATGAAGGCATCAGCTTTCCAACATACAACGTAGTAATATCTACTTATGCAGACGATACGCTGCTGTACGTGCGGCAGCCAGAACAAAATCTGACGGCAGTCCTTTGCGAAGTTGTGCACTTTGGGGCCTTGTCAGGCCTTAAGGTTAACTGGGCCAAGTCACTGGTCTTCCCTCTGACCCCGGTCATGGAGGAATTCACAATGGAGTATCCGTTACAATGGACTACGGACTCTGTCCGGTATTTAGGGATTAACCTGCATACAGCCCCAGAGTTGATTCTGCGGGAGAACTACGGCAGGGTTATTGATAAACTGGAGGACGATGTGGAGGCTTGGTGCAAGCTTCCCCTGTACCTGATGGGGAGGATATCAATTATGAAAATGGTAGTTTTACCTCGGATGTTGTTTCTATTCTCCAATATACCAATTGTTCTCTCCCGATCCTTTTTCCAAAGACTGACGCAGCTGATGCTAAAGCGAGCATGGGCGGGCAAACAGGCGAGGGTCAAATGGTGGGTCCTGATGCTGCCATACAATATGGGCGGCCTAGGAGCACCAGATTTTGAATTGTACTACAGGGTGGCACAGCGCTCCTATTTACATGCTTGGATACATGGTGAGACGGGCATACCGTACTTGCGCATGGAAAAACTATTTGCTGCCCCGTACTCGCCTCCAGCGACAATATTTGAGGACCCGGACCGTAGAACGGGCTATTTAGATTCATTAAATGCCACCAGACACGCTTGGCATTTCCTGCTACAACAGCAGGCGGGAGCATTACTATATACCCCGTCAATGCCCATTGAATGGGCCCGAGGGTTGACGCCGTGCAGGGACAGAGGAGTGGTTAGAGCTTTACAATTGCTGCACTTGAATGCTGTGGGAGACCTCTTTCATGACGGAACAGCCAAAACATGGGAACAGGTACAGGAGGGGGCGGAAGCCACAACGCAATTGCAGAAATTTCAGTTTCATAGGGTGCGACAGGCTATGACGGAGCACTTTGGTAAGGACATGCAGGAACCCCCGGAGATCCCGAACTTGCGTATGATGTAAAAACCAGTTCCCCTCATAAGCTGGTTACCAATATTTATAGGCTGGCAATGTCACACAGGGTGCATGACTGCATGACAGGCAGACTGGCCTGGCAGAGGGACCTACAACCCACAATCGATGACAAGATAGGGCAGTACTGCTGCTCGAACACACAACGAATATCACTACATGGGAAGCACAGGCTAATCCATTTTAAATTCCTCAACAGAGTATACTACACACCGGAGCGGTTATTTAGATATGGCATCAGAGACAAAGCGACCTGTGAAAGGTGCTGTGCACAGACAGCTGATTTCATACATTTAGCATGGTACTATCCAGGTATCCAGAAATATTGGGGATAAGTGTTCAGGGAACTGGGGAGGATAGTGGAAATGGAACTGACCCCTGACCCGGTGCTAGCACTGCTGGGATTTTCCAAAGCAATCCCAAAAGCTGTACGCAGGCTCATAGACATGGGTCTTTTAATAGCAAAAAGGGTGGTGGCTCTATGTCCGATGAAGGGTCCAGTGCCCACAGTGCAAAGATGGTCGCACGACATGCTATACTGCTGCACGCAGGCGGAGATTTATAGCGAACTGCTCCCTCTGCGTAGCCGGCCAAAAATTTGGTTGGGATTATACAGGACATATAAAGATGGGGTGTCGGGGTGGAGAACGGGGAGGGGAGGGAAAGAGTTGGTGTAGGAAGGTGGAGACCTGACTATGGTTACCCCAGATTTTTTGCCTTGTGTTTAGCTGGTTTTCGACTTAGTTGGCCTGGGATCCTGCTAATCAGGGTCCCAGGCTATCTGCTCTCTCTTTAAAATGGACTCCATGTACCCTAGGTGCATAACTAATTGGATTGGGTCACCTTATGAGCACTGTACAGTGTACTATAGGTACCCAGGGCATAGGTGCATCCAAGGCCTACCAGGGGCTGCAGCATAGCTTTTGCCACCCCTGGCTGGCCATCCAAACTGACACAACTGGCTGATCACTCAGCTGGGGCAAGGTCGTGTAATCACCCCTTGCTTAGATATAGTATACCTATATCTAAACCTATATCTGGACACATATATACCTATAAGTCACTCCTATGGCAGGCCTTAACAATCCTGGAGGCAGAGTGCTTGGTTTTATGTGAGATGGTGCTCTAGCATGAGCTGAGCCTGTCTGCAGCTTTCGGAACCATTTCCTTATAGCTGTTCCAGGGTATTGGGTATTAAGTGTGGGGTTCCTTTTCGTTTTTAAGTTTTAGCTCTTCAAAGTTATTTGTGGATGACCATAAATTATTGATTGGTCCCCATCATTTTCTTGACAGATATTTAACGCGCAAGCAATCTTTTGTCCTGAAGATGACCGTTTAAAACAAGCAGCGGTCGAAACGCCGTCGACGCTTCTTTGTGGCCCAAATTTATTAAGGACACTGTGTTTATGTCCCAGTTGTTCCTTTTTTATTATGTGAAGATTCTATGTGCCACTTGTCTGGTTTTTGTTATATGTTTTTTTTATGTACACCAGCATTCTTTGTCTTGAGCGCAGTTGTTTTTAATGATTTTAAATAATAAATACACTTTTTGTGATACTGATTACGTTGTCCCATAGGCTTTTCCATTTACTTTTTATCTCATTTCTTTTCTCTCCATTTTTTCTGAGTTAAAACACGTATCATTCTAAGGTGTTTTTTTTATCTCCCTGAACCTATTGTTTGATGCCATAGCTAACCAAAACTTGGCAGGGGAGGCCTGTACAAAAGGTTTCCTGTCACAGGGAGGTGTTACACCACCCCAGACAGGAGATGGTGGATTGGGGCAGGGAGGGCTGAATGAAACTAGACACTGCCTGGGGCACACAAGGTGTCCCATGCAAAATCCAGTCAAACCGGTTCTGGGGCACTCCAGACCCAGCTCTGGCACGAAACTGGACAAAGGGAAAGTGGTGTAACCACCCCCTTCCCTGATCCCAACCATAGGAGGGACCGAGCAGGATACCCAGCCCCTTGATTTGGAATAAAGGTAGGAGCTGTGCCCATTGAAGACAGATAATCCTGACTGAAACTTTGATACAGAACTCTGGACCCTTCGACATCCCACTCGACGTGGAAGACTGAAGAATCTCCCTTGTGGTCAAGGAGTGACCACCCTGTGCAAGCAGGCACCATCCAGCGCCCAATGGTTTGCTTTGTTGCAGTTCCTGCCGGAACTCGAGCAACAAAGATCAACAAGACCCAGCTTCCCTGACTTCTAAAAGCCCGATCCATAGTCCCAGCAAATCTGAGACCCGTGGAGGCGACGTGAAGCGTGGGGCTGGCCATCTTGAAAAACTGCAAAGTGCTGACCGTGCAGCTCCCGAGGCACCCTCGAAGCTGTGCATTGGGGTTTAAGAAGCCCTAGCCCTGAGCAGCTTGTGCACCGAAGATCACCCCTCCACACTCACCGAGTGCTGCGTGGGGCCCTTTTGCACTTTCCTGCTCAACGCGTCTGTCCGGTCACTTGTCCGTTGGCTAGTGGTCACTACAACAACGAAACTTTGGAACTACTCTGTTAGTCTAGTTGCTCCAGACTGGTCCTCGTTTCCCTGAAAAGGAGCAACCTCTCTGACATTGCTGGTCCGAGTAAGAAGCAATCTTTAAATCCTGCATGGGTTGCATTTGCCAAGGCCTGTTAACTCAGATCCGGAAGCCGACACTGCCGACAGCGAGAGCCTTTGTGGGACAGCTCGTGATTCACTCCTGGTCATCCTCGGTGCCCCAAAGTCCACGTGGCAGCGGAGACAAGCTTCTCGACAACCACCTGATTGCGCCCGACATTGCCTGGTTCCTTCCTGGTTCCATCCTGGTCACTGCCAAGTGACCCAGACTCTGTCCCCTCTGCTTTCAGGTACTCTACATCTTCGATCCACCCTTGCATCCAACCGGACTCTTCTCTCCTGGCCGCCTGCAGCATCTTCATCTCCAGGCTCCATAGAACTCCACGACGAAACCCGACACACTTTGGCATCTATTCACCCGCTTCCTGTGGGTGAGGTAACGATTGAACGCCGGTGCTCCTGTAGTGGTTTACACCTCTAGTGTCCTAGTTTTAAGTGGCTAAGTTCTGGTCCAGTCGGAAGACTTCTAAAACAGTAACTTTGAAACTTTCACGCACCATTGACTTTGCATTGGTGCATGCGTGTGCTTTTAGCGCTGCACCCGAATCCCGCGGGCTACTCCCGTCCTAGCTACTGTTATTCCAGAGTAGTCCCAGCGATTCCCAAGGCCCTAGGCCTTACCATTGTTCGTAAAGCGGTTCTTATACCACTTATTTAATATATGGTTTGAGTGGCCACCAGCCCTATCCATAATTGTGCAACTTTTGTATGTTTAACTGTGCTTTTGTTTAAACGCTTGTGCCTCTGCACTCATAAAGAGTACAGAGGATTATTCTAGTAATAAATACATATATTTTTATAATATATAACTTGTGTGGTGTCCTTTCATTTGATATTACAGGATTGCATATGGTAAAACAGCTGGCTTCACATGCCCTCTTGAGTTAAGCCTAAGACTGCTTAGGTCTATGCTACCCCTAGGATAGCTAGTCTATAAGGTTGACTTACAAGCACCACCATAAGGGATTGTTTGGACTGATACAAGGTGCCCACAGAACTGTGGACATCATACATCAGGCCAACTTCTCACATTGGTGTGCAGCGGTTGGGATTTGAGCTTGCTGTTGTTTTACCATTGCAATCTTTATATCATTTGAAAGATCACATTGAGTACTATAGGTACATATAAACAAAGCTTACATACTTAAGTTCTACTGAAATTAGTAGTTGTAGATTAAAGGGCATAGCACACCCTGACTACAACTCACTAGCAAGGTTCTAGTAGGAAAACACATAGTGTAGGTAAGTGCACCACTTACACCTCACTAGAGTCATGTCTGGCACAGGTGAACAACCCAGTTCTCTACCTGTGGCAGGTGACCTTACCAAGGCACCTTCCAGCTATGACAACCTCAGCTTCAGAGACTTGAGTGCCTTGTGCACTACAAGGGAGCTGAAAAAGGGTCACAACCCTACCATTCCCATCCTGATAGGAGTCCTACTAAAGGATGATCTTGAGAAGGCTAGTGCGGGTCCCTCAGGTAATCCAGGAGAGGGAGTGAACCCCCCAGATAATGAGAACACCACCCAGAGGTGGATGAGGAGGAGGAGATAGAATCAGATGATCAGGGGGATAGCCAGGTCCAAGTTAGGAGGCTTAGCCATGCTAACTTGAGCCTACATGGGGATGGAGAGGGTAACCAACTCCCCAGACCCAATAGCAGAATACTTCCAGGCAATAGAAGAGATAGATCCCTTTCAAGGGAATCTAACCTTTCTAATGCCTCAAGGAACTCTCAAAGGGGAATGACTTCCCCTCAGAGAAAAGAGCATAAGGCCAGGATGAGAGCTGTCAAACTCCAGATAGAGAGGGAAGAGATGGCCCTGGCCCAAGCTAAACTTGCTTTAGCAAGGGAACAACAATTGTGTGGATTAGATTCCACTGGTGGCAGCAATATCCCTAGAGATAAAGACAGGTCCTATGACAATAGAAACCTGACAAATATTGTGCCCCCCTATAAAGAAGGGGATGACATCCACAAATGGATGACTGCTCTGGAGAGGGCCTGCATGGTACAGCAGGTCCCCTAAGATCAGTGGGCAGCAATCTTATGGTACTCCTTTTCTGAGAAAGGGAGAGATAAGCTCCTCACTGTTAGACCTGAGGATGCTAAAAACTACACTGTCCTGAAGAGTGCTCTTATTGATGGGTTTGGCCTAACCACTGAGCAATACATGTTGTTGTTCAGAGATACCCAAAAAGCTCAGACTCCGGACTGGACTGATTTGGGAGATTGTGCTACTAAGGCTCTGGAAGGTTGGTTACTTGGCAGCAACGTACATGACTATACAGGATTGTATAATTTGATTATGAGGGAGCAGATCCTTAGTAATTGTCAAAACCAGCTTTTGCACCAGCACCTGGTGGACTCAGATCTGGCCTCTCCACAAGAATTGGGTAAGAGGGCAGACAAATGGGTCAGAACCAGGATTAGGCCTAAGAATCAGGGTGGTGACCAAAAGAAGGATACTTCCAAGGCTCAAGTGAAAGGTGGGGATAAATCAAAAGAAAAGTCTCCCACTGGGCCCCAAAACTCCAAGGATGGGGATGGGTCCCAAAACACTTCCTCTAACCCAAAGAAACCTTATTGCCATGCCTGTACGCAGACTGGCCACTGGAAGACAGATAGCTGTTGTCCAAAGAATAACAATAAAGAAAATATTCCTCCAAGTAAAGCTCCAACACCTCCTGTTACTATTAGTGGTAATCCCCCAGTTGGCGGGAGCACCCCCAAGAATTTGGCTGGGTTTACTTTTGGAACTCATGTGGACTCTGGCCTAACCAGGTCCCCAACTACAGCTACTTGTGTCTGTGAAAATGGCATGGGGTTTGCCAACTTCACTGCTAGCCCAAACACTTTGAGCAAGTACAGACAGGAGCCCCTCATCAATGGTCAGAAAGTTGAGGCCTATAGAGACACAGGGGCTAGTATCACTATGGTGACTGAGAATCTAGTCCCCTCAAGGCAACTTTTACCTGGTGCCACATATCAGGTGACTAATATTGACGGAGTGCAGAAAAATCATCCCATGGCAGTAGTAAATCTCAGCTGGGGAGGTGTCACTGGCCCAAAGAGAGTGGCAGTGTCAACAAACTTGCCTGTAGATTGTCTACTTGGGAATGATTTAGAAATCTCAGCCTGGGCTGAGGTAGAACAAGAAACCCATTCTAAAATGGTAAATCCCCATGGAAAGGTTAGTGGGGCTGTGATGGCCACAGCCCCAATCCAAGATTTCCTTCCTGAAAAGGTTAGGAGGGCTGTGCCAGTCTCAGCCCAATCTCAAACAGATTCCTTCCCTGAAAAGGTTAGCAGGGCTGTGATGGTAACAGCCCATACCCAAACTGAGTCCCTTCCTGAAAAGGTTGGTGGGGCTGTGATGGCCACAGCCCAAACTCAAACAGATTCATGTGTTGTGAAGCCTGAAACTATGGATCACTCCACACAAACAGAGAGCATTGAGGAGGAAGAGAAATCTCCCTCCCACCAGACTTTAGGAAAGGATCAGCCTCCTCAGGGAACTGATCTTACCCCTTGTGAAGAAACTGCCCCAGAGGTAGTCGGGCCTAGCCTGGCAGAGCCCCTGATGTCAGTGGACCCTTCCAAGGTGGGACCTAGTCTGGAGCAGGTAACCTGCCCCTCTCTACCCTGCCTCAGTCACCCCAGGGCTGCAGAGGTCAAGGAGGTCAGTGAGCCCCAAACGGCCCCCTGTCCCATACAACACCCCCATCAGCAGATTAGGGGCACCAAAGCTAGCAGCCCTAGCAAGGTGAAAACTTTTAAAACTCTTGAGGGATCCCCCTTACAACTAGTTAGGGACCTCCCCCAGATGGACACTGTTGGGCACAGCCAAACATGGGACCCCAAGGCCCCAAACCTGACCTGTCCCTCCAGTAGCCAACCAAAGGGACCCAGCCTCCAGCTGTAGGTAGCCAGAGGTTGACCCTGAGAGCACAGTGCAACTCAGTCATGGAAAGAAAGGCATCCATGGTGGATAGTGATTGGAGGAAGTTGAGCCTTACATTAGTGGAGCCTCACTTCAGTACTCCATCTCAACACCAGCCTTTTACTTTGCCAAAACACACCACAGGTAGTGATTCCCTATGGTGGAGACCCTCTGATACCCCTAGGGTGAGGGATTGCTTAGTGGACCATGAGACAGGGGGTAACCATGCTAGTGCAGGTACTTCCTTATATGGCCACTTAGGCAATATATGTTAGGGGTGTTTCCATCGCAACTGGTCTCCCAACGTAGTCCTGTGGTGCTTCGGCTCAGCTAAGGTTTCCAGTAGGTCTCAATGGTTAACTAAATTGTTAATTTACTGTTTAAGATCTTAACTGGAAAATATGTAAACCAAGGGCCAATCCAGTTCTCTGTATTATAGTGTTATTTAATTGCTGTTGACAATGCTTGTTGGATGAATCAGAGACCTTGACTCTGCGCGTGAGTATTTTTAGAATGTTACATGCGCCCCGTCACGCGAGGAAAGACTATTAAAAGAACCGTCGTCAACGGCTCTGCGCTTCGTCTCTTGTTGTAGTCACGACGAGCACTTCAGCCCCGTTGAGCCGATCGAGTTTGCCAGGAAAAACCCTTTTCTCCTTTATTTAATGCGAGACTGAGTTAAACATGGAATCTCAGTAAATCTCTGCTGCTTTCCGTCTTGAATCCTTGTCAGGATTTTAACCTTTCCCCGTCCATCTAGAAGAAGTTTACCGGTATCTTCAAGGGAGCAGCGAGTGCCGATGACATCATCATCTTCTCAGAGAGAAGCAGATCGAAGCCCGACTTTTCTTTCCTTCCGTGACAGTTGAATGAAAAAGGAACAGTAAGATTTCTTGAAAGTTCAAGTGCAGATGTAAATAGTTAGCAGCAGTGCTGGAACTTTACAAATACTTTTAAAAAGAGCTTGTTGTGTTTTGACAGAAACGATTGACTTGAGTAAGCTTGAGGAATCTAAACAAGACTTGGCAAAGGCAACAAATTATTCATGAAATTACCTATGTTTTTGAATTGTAGAGGTTATGAGACAAGGTTTAATGTGACAAATCAAATGAGTCTAAACTCAGGGGTTAAGTCTGTTATTCCTAAGCTATCAAGAGAGTAGGTTGCTGTCTTGTTCTTTTTCTTTCCTTTTATTTCAGAACCCCTTGTTCGGAGGATTGACTGGGAAATTTTCAGGTATGAGCATGTGCATGTGTTCAGAAGTTACATCTGGTCTAATCAAATTAACATACTAATTCTTAAGTTCGATTTAAATGTTGAATTGAATTATTACAACTTTATTTAAAGGTGTCAATTCAAGTTTATTGAGTAGCTGCGCTTGACTCCAGACCCAGAAAAGTGTGAACAAAGGCCGTTAATTAAAATGGCCAGTAATTCAGAAGTGGTTAAAATATTTAGGAAGTTTTAAAGTTAAAAGAGGCTGAATTTATTATTGGATGCACTGTACTACAGGATTACGTGAGACCAGAATTGCGGATAGAAAAAACATCGGCCAGGAACACTATCTAGAGAGACAACAGCTGAAACCAGTGTTTGTTCTTGTTGTTTGTCTCTCTCTCTCCACTTCCCCTTTCCCTTAAGGAGAAATTGACATAGTCAGAGTTTTAATCCTGATTGTGTTGGTTGATCCTTGAGGGAGTTGGGAGTTTGCAGCGTCAAAGGGAAACGACTGGAGTGACTTTCGTGACTTCTCAACAGAAGACGAAGCCTTAAAAAAAAAAGTTGTTTCCTTTTGAGTTTGTAAACTCACCCTCATGGATATTCCTCAGTTGACTCAGTTAGTGCAGAAACTGAATATGGAGATGGAGAGTTTGCGATTAGAGAATCAATCGCTTCGTCAGGAGTTAGATGAAACTAGGGTGGGGTTTTCGGTTTGGAGAGATCCTACAGAAGTTAGAAAAGATAGAAAATCTATTTTAACTCCAACCAAGTTTAATACTAGTGTCCACCAGTCACACTCTCTTGGAGATCAGTCAGGTAGTCAACCAGTCCAAGTCACTGTTGTTACTCCAGCACCTGTTCCGTTGGCAAATCCTGAAAGATTTACTGGGGATTGTAGTAGGTACACAACTTTCATTAGTCAATGCCAATTGCATTTTATGTGTAAACCTCAGATTTTTGCCACTGACATCGCTAAGGTAGCTTTCATAATCTCATATCTAGGAGGGGTGGCTGCAAATTGGGCTATGCCATTGGTTGATAATAATGAACCTTTGCTTCATAATTTGCAAAATTTCAAAATTGCCATGTCCAAATTATTTGCTAAACATACATTTATTCAGGCGTCAGATAATGAGGTACTGAATTTACGTCAGGGAACAAAGGATCTCATTTCATACATAACTACTTTCAATAGACTTCTGACTGAGACACATTGGCCTGAGGAGAAAAGAATATCTTTGTTTTATAGAGGTCTTAAAGACGACTTGAAGGATTCATTAGCACATATAGTTAATTTGCCTGAGGACTTTAAAGAATTTCAGGATCTCGTGGTTAAGCTAGATCACAGATTAGGTGAAAGTAGAAATGAGAAACCGAGGAGTGATTTTAGGAACCCACAACACCGAGTAGTAAAGAAAAGTCGGGCTCCGATCTGCTTCTCTCTGAGAAGATGATGATGTCATCGGCACTCGCTGCTCCCTTGAAGATACCGGTAAACTTCTTCCAGACGGACGGGGTAAGGTTAAAATCCTGACAAGGATTCAAGACGGAAAGCGGCAGAGATTTACTGAGATTCCATGTTTAACTCAGTCTCGCATTAAATAAAGGAGACAAGGGTTTTTCCTGGCAAACTCGATCGGCTTAACGGGGCTGAAGTGCTCGTCGTGACTACAACAAGAGACGAAGTGCAGAGCCGTTGACGGCGGTTCTTTTAATAGTCTTTCCTCGCGTGACCCTGTGCATGTAACATTCTAAAAATACTCACGCGTAGAGTCAAGGTCTCTGATTCATCCAACAAGCATTGTCAACAGCAATTAAATAACACTATAATACAGAGAACTGGATTGGCCCTTGGTTTACATATTTTCCAGTTAAGATCTTAAACAGTAAATTAACAATTTAGTTAACCATTGAGACCTACTGGAAACCTTAGCTGAGCCGAAGCACCACAGGACTACGTTGGGAGAGCAGTTGCGATGGAAACACCCCTAACAGTTCCCCCCCCAAAGGCCGTTAATTTAAATGGTCAGTAATTCAGAAGCGGTTAAAATATTTAGGAAGTTTTAAAGTTAAAAGAGGCTGAATTATTTATTGTATGCACTGTACTACAGGATTACGTGAGACCAGAGTTGCGTATAGAAAAAACATCAGCCAGGAACACTATCTAGAGAGACAACAGCTGAAACCAGTGTTTGTTCTTGTTGTTTGTCTCTCTCTCCACTTCCCCTTTCCCTTAGGGAGAAATTGACATAGTCAGAGTTTTAATCCTGATTGTGTTGGTTGATCCTTGAGGGAGTTGGGAGTTTGCAGCGTCAAAGGGAAACGACTGGAGTGACTCTCGTGACTTCTCAACAATATAGGCTTACCTAGTCAAGGATAGCCTTATATCCTTTCGTTTGGGGGGGGGGGTTATGTAGGAAGGTGGATACCTGACTATGGTTACCCCAGTTTTGTAGCCTTGTGTTTAGCTGGTTTTCGACTTAGTTGGTCTGGGATCCTGCTAATCAGGTTCCCAGGCTATTTGCTCTCTCTTTAAAATGGACTCCATGTACCCTAGGTGCATAACTAATTGGATTGGGTCACCTTATGAGCCCTGTACAGTGTACTATAGGTACCCAGGGCATAGGTGCATCCAAGGCCTACCAGGGCTGCAGCATAGCTTTTGCCACCCCTGGCTGGCCATCCAAACTGACACAACTGGCTGATCACTCAGCTGGGGCAAGGTTGTGTAATCACCCCTTGCTTAGATATAGTATACCTATATCTAAACCTATATCTGGACACATATATACCTATAAGTCACTCCTATGGCAGGCCTTAACAATCCTGGAGGCAGAGTGCTTGGTTTTATGTGAGATGGTGCTCTAGCATGAGCTGACCTATCTGCAGCTTTCGGAACCATTTCCATATAGCTGTTCCAGGGTATTGCCATACCATATACTCTTAAGTGCATTATAATCCTCGCGGTTATTGCTAACTTTGGTTTGGTTTTATCAAAACATGTCGTGTAAGGTGTCATACACTTTGGAATACTACCCCTCGCCAGTTTTGGCGACGGGGGTAGCATTCCACCCTTCTAGAGGGCTAAGACATGTGGGTAACAGTAAATGCGGTTAAAACTAACCAGAGCCTCAGCATCACAAAATGGATGCTGCTGCCACAGACACAAGTCTGGCCTCCTGCTGCTGACCGAAACTTGGCAGGGGAGGCTTGGACAAAAGGTTTCCTGACACAGGGAGGTGTTACACCACCCCAGATAGGAGATAGTGGATTGGGACAGGGAGGGCTGAATGAAACTAGACACTGCCTGGGGCACACAAGGTGTCCCATGCAAAATCCAGTCAAACCGGTTCTGGGGCACTCCAGCCCCAGCTCTGGTGCAAAACTGGACAAAGGGAAAGGGGTGTAACCACCCCTTCCCTGGTCCCACCCATAGGAGGGACCTAGCAGGATATCCAGCCCCTTGATTTGGAATAAAGGTAGGAGCTGTGCCCATTGAAGATAGATAATCCTGACTGAAACTTGGATACAGAACTCTGGACCCTTCGACATCCCACTCGACGTGGAAGACTGAAGAATCTCCCTTGTGGTCAAGGAGTGACCACCCTGTGCAAACAGGCACCATCCAGCACCCAACGGTTTGCCTTGTTGCTGTTCCCGCCAGAACTCGAGCAACAGAGATCAATAAGACCCAGCTTCCTGACTTTTAACAGCCCGATCCACAGTCCCAGCAAATCTGAGACCCGTGGAGGCGACGTGAATCATGGGGCTGGCCATCTTGAAAAGACTGCAAAGTGCTGACCATGCAGCTCCCGAGGTACCCTCGAAGCTGTGCATTGGGGTTTGAGAAGCCCCAGCCCTGAGCAGCTCGTGCACCGAAGATCACTCCTCCACACTCACTGAGTGCTGCTTGGGGCCCTAACACGTCTGTTTGGTCACTTGCCCGTTGGCTAGTGGTCACTATGACGACAAAACTTTAAAACTACTCTACTAGTCTAGTTGCTCCAGACTGGCCCTCACTCCCCTGAAAAGGAGCAACCTCTCTGACCTTGCTGGTCTGAGTAAGAAGCGATCTTCAAATTCTGCGTGGGTTGCATTTGCCAAGGCCTGTTAACTCTGATCCGGATGCCGACACTGCCGACAGTGAGAAACTTTGTGGGACAGCTCGTGATTTACTCCTGGTCATCCTCGGTGCCCCAGAGTCCACGTGGCAGCGGAGACAAGCTTCTCAACAACCACCTGATTGCGCCCGACATTGCCTGGTTCCTTCCTGGTTCCATCCTGGTCACTGCCAAGTGACCCAGACTCTGTCCCCTCTGCTTTTAGGTACTCTACATCTTCGATCCACCCTTGGATCCAACCGGACTCTTCTCTCCTGGCCGCCTGTAGCATCTTCATCTCCAGGCTCCATAGAACTCCACGACGAAACCCGACACACTTTGGCACCTATGCACCCGCTTCCTGTGGATGAGGTAATGATTGAACGCCGGTGCTCCTGTAGTGGTTTACACCTCTAGTGTCCTAGTTTTAAGTGGCTAAGTTCTGGTCCAGTCGGAAAACTTCTAAAACAGTAACTTTGTAACTTTTACGCACCATTGACTTTGCATTGGTGCATGCGTGTGCTTTTTGCGCTGCACCCGAATCCCGCGGGCTACTCCCGTCCTAACTACTGTTAGTCCAGTGTAGTCCCAGCGATTCCCAAGGCCCTAGGCCTTACCATTGTTCATAAAGCGGTTCTTATACCACTTATTTAATATATGGTTTGAGTGGCCACCGGCCCTATCCATAATTGTGCAACTTTTGTATGTTTAACTGTGCTTTTGTTTAAACGCCTGTGCCTCTGCACTCATAAAGAGTACAGAGGATTATTCTAGTAATAAATACATATATTTTTATAATATATACCTTGTGTGGTGTCCTTTCATTTGATATTACAGGATTGCATATGGTAAAACAGCTGGCTTCACATGCCCTCTTGAGTTAAGCCTAAGACTGCTTAGGTCTATGCTACCCCTAGGATAGCTAGTCTATAAGGTTGACTTACAAGCACCACCATAAGGGATTGTTTGGACTGATACAAGGTGCCCACAGAACTGTGGACATCATACATCAGGCCAACTTCTCACATTGGTGTGCAGCGGTTGGGATTTGAGCTTGCTGTTGTTTTACCATTGCAATCTTTATATCATTTGAAAGATCACATTGAGTACTATAGGTACATATAAACAAAGCTTACATACTTAAGTTCTACTGAACTTAGTAGTTGTAGATTAAAGGGCATAGCACACCCTGACTACAACTCACTAGCAAGGTTCTAGTAGGAAAACACATAGTGTAGGTAAGTGCACCACTTACACCTCACTAGAGTCATGTCTGGCACAGGTGAACAACCCAGTTCTCTACCTGTGGCAGGTGACCTTACCAAGGCACCTTCCAGCTATGACAACCTCAGCTTCAGAGACTTGAGTGCCTTGTGCACTACAAGGGGGCTGAAAAAGGGTCACAACCCTACCATTCCCATCCTGATAGGAGTCCTACTAAAGGATGATCTTGAGAAGGCTAGTGCAGGTCCCTCAGGTAATCCAGGAGAGGGAGTGAACCCCCCCAGATAATGGGAACACCACCCCAGAGGTGGATGAGGAGGAGGAGATAGAATCAGATGATCAGGGGGATAGCCAGGTCCAAGTTAGGAGGCTTAGCCATGCTAACGTGAGCCTACATGGGGATGGAGAGGGTAACCACCTCCCCAGACCCAATAGCAGAATACTCCCTGGCAACAGAAGAGATAGATCCCTTTCCTGGGAATCTAACCTTTCTAATGCTTCAAGGGGTTCTCAAAGGGGAATGACTTCCCCTCAGAGAAAAGAGCATAAGGCCAGGGTGAGAGCTGTCAAACTCCAGATAGAGAGGGAAGAGATAGCCCTGGCCCAAGCTAAACTTGCTTTAGCAAGGGAACAAAAATTGTGTGGATTAGATTCCACTGGTGGCAGCAATATCCCTAGAGATAAAGACAGGTCCTATGACAATAGAAACCTGACAAATATTGTGCCCCCCTATAAAGAAGGGGATGACATCCACAAATGGATGACTGCTCTGGAGAGGGCCTGCATGGTACAGCAGGTCCCCTAAGATCAGTGGGCAGCAATCCTATGGTACTCCTTTTCTGAGAAAGGGAGAGATAAGCTCCTCACTGTTAGACCTGAGGATGCTAAAAACTACACTGTCCTGAAGAGTGCTCTTATTGATGGGTTTGGCCTACCCACTGAGCAATACATGTTGTTGTTCAGAGATACCCAAAAAGCTCAGACTCAGGACTGGACTGATTTTGGAGATTGTGCTACTAAGGCTCTGGAAGGTTGGTTACTTGGCAGCAACGTACATGACTATACAGGATTGTATAATTTGATTATGAGGGAGCAGATCCTTAGTAATTGTCAAAACCAGCTTTTGCACCAGCACCTGGTGGACTCAGATCTGGCCTCTCCACAAGAATTGGGTAAGAGGGCAGACAAATGGGTCAGAACCAGGATTAGGCCTAAGAATCAGGGTGGTGACCAAAAGAAGGATACTACCAAGGCTCAAGAGAAAGGTGGGGATAAATCAAAAGAAAAGTCTCCCACTGGGCCCCAAAACTCCAAGGATGGGGGTGGGTCCCAAAACACTTCCTCTAACCCAAAGAAACCTTATTGCCATGCCTGTAAGCAGACTGGCCACTGGAAGACAGATAGCTGTTGTCCAAAGAATAACAATAAAGAAAATATTCCTCCAAGTAAAGCTCCAACACCTCCTGTTACTATTAGTGGTAATCCCCCAGTTGGCGGGAGCACCCCCAAGAATTTGGCTGGGTTTACTTTTGGAACTCATGTGGACTCTGGCCTAACCAGGTCCCCAACTACAGCTACTCGTGTCTGTGAAAATGGCATGGGGTTTGCCAACTTCACTGCTAGCCCAAACACTTTGAGCAAGTACAGACAGGAGCCCCTCATCAATGGTCAGAAAGTTGAGGCCTATAGAGACACAGGGGCTAGTATCACTATGGTGAGTGAGAATCTAGTCCCCTCAAGGCAACTTTTACCTGGTGTCACATATCAGGTGACTAATATTGACGGAGTGCAGAAAAATCATCCCATGGCAGTAGTAAATCTCAGCTGGGGAGGTGTCACTGGCCCAAAGAGAGTGGCAGTGTCTACAAACTTGCCTGTAGATTGTCTACTTGGTAATGATTTAGAAATCTCAGCCTGGGCTGAGGTAGAACAAGTAACCCATTCTAAAATGGTAAATCTCCATGGAAAGGTTAGTGGGGCTGTGATGGCCACAGCCCCAATCCAAGATGTCCTTCCTGAACAGGTTAGGAGGGCTGTGCCAGTCTCAGCCCAATCTCAAACAGATTCCTTCCCTGAAAAGGTTAGCAGGGCTGTGATGGTAACAGCCCATACCCAAACTGAGTCCCTTCCTGGAAAGGTTGGTGGGGCTGTGATGGCCACAGCCCAAACTCAAACAGATTCATGTGTTGTGAAGCCTGAAACTATGGATCACTCCACACAAACAGAGAGCATTGAGGAGGAAGAGAAATCTCCCTCCCACCAGACTTTAGGAAAGGATCAGCCTCCTCAGGGAACTGATCTTACCCCTTGTGAAGAAACTGCCCCAGAGGTAGTCGGGCCTATCCTGGCAGAGCCCCTGATGTCAGTGGACCCTTCCAAGGTGGGACCCAGTCTGGAGCAGGTAACCTGCCCCTCTCTGACCTGCCTCAGTCACCCCAGGGCTGCAGAGGTCAAGGAGGTCAGTGAGCCCCAAAGGGCCCCCTGTCCCATAAAACACCCCCATCAGCAGATTAGGGGCACCAAAGCTAGCAGCCCTAGCAAGGTGAAAACTTTTAAAACTCTTGAGGGATCCCCCTTACAACTAGTTAGGGACCTCCCCCAGATGGACACTGTTGGGCACAGCCAAACATCGGACCCCAAGGCCCCAAACCTGACCTGTCCCTCCAGTAAGCCAACCAAAGGGACCCAGCCTCCAGCTGTAGGCAGCCAGAGGTTGACCCTGAGAGCACAGTGCAACTCAGTCATGGAAAGAAAGGCATCCATGGTGGATAGTGATTGGAGGAAGTTGAGCCCTACATTAGTGGAGCCTCACTTCAGTACTCCATCTCAACACCAGCCTTTTACTTTGCCAAAACACACCACAGGTAGTGATTCCCTATGGTGGAGACCCTGTGATACCCCTAGGGTGAGGGATTGCTTAGTGGACCATGAGACAGGGGGTAACCATGCTAGTGGAGGTACTTCCTTATATGGCCACTTAGGCAATATATGTTAGGGGTGTTTCCATCGCAACTGGTCTTCCAACGTAGTCCTGTGGTACTTCGGCTCAGCTAAGGTTTCCAGTAGGTCTCAATGGTTAACTAAATTGTTAGTTTACTGTTTAAGATCTTAACTGGAAAATATGTAAACCAAGGGCCAATCCAGTTCTCTGTATTATAGTGTTATTTAATTGCTGTTGACAATGCTTGTTGGATGAATCAGAGACCTTGACTCTGCGCGTGAGTATTTTTAGAATGTTACATGCGCAGGGTCACGCGAGGAAAGACTATTAAAAGAATCGTTGTCAACGTCTCTGCGCTTCGTCTCTTGTTGTAGTCACGACGAGCACTTCAGCCCCGTTGAGCCGATCGAGTTTGCAAGGAAAAACCCTTTTCTCCTTTATTTAATGCGAGACTGAGTTAAACATGGAATCTCAGTAAATCTCTGCCGCTTTCCGTCTTGAATCCTTGTCAGGATTTTAACCTTTCCCCGTCCGTCTGGACGAAGTTTACCGGCATCTTCAAGGGAGCAGCGAGTGCCGATGATATCATCATCATCATCTTCTCAGAGAGAAGCAGATCGAAGCCCGACTTTTCTTTCCTTCCGTGACAGTTGAATGACAAGCATTTACAATGCAATGGTTTTGCCTTTGAGAAAGTTAGAGCGATTGGCATTGTCAATGACACATTTTTTATTTATGTGTTGGTTTTGAAAACAGATAAATTAATGCCATTGTCATTTACAATGCCAATAGCGTAATCTCACGCAAATGGACGATGGTTACAAAAATTTTTGAAAAGTGCTCTATAGAATCAGGAGGAGTCGGGGAGGGATAATGAATAGAGATAGAGCCAAGAAGGAAAAACAAATTAGGGTGAGAGAGAGTGGTGCATTGGAGAGAGTTAGCAGTGTGTTGAAGGGAGAGTGAGTGACGGGATGAGAGAATGAGCAGAAGAAAGAGAGGCAGTGAGAGAAGGAGAGTGTGGTGAAAGGGAAGAGTGAGTGACGGGATGAGAGTAAGAGCAGAAGAGAGAGAGGCGGTGAGAGAAGGAGAGTGTGGTGAAAGGGAAGAGTGAGTGACGGGATGAGAGTATGAGCAGAAGAGAGAGAGGCGGTGAGAGAAGGAGAGTGTGGTGAAAGGGAAGAGTGAGTGACGGGATGAGAGTATGAGCAGAGGAGAGAGTCGGTGAGAGAAGGAGAGTGTGGTGAAAGGGAAGAGTGAGTGACGGGATGAGAGTATGAGCAGAGGAGAGAGTCGGTGAGAGAATGAGAGTGTGGTGAAAGGGAAGAGAGTGACGGGATGAGAGTATGAGCAGCGGAGAGAGTCGGTGAGAGAATGAGAGTGTGGTGAAAGGGAAGAGTGAGTGACGGGATGAGAGTATGAGCAGAAGAGAGAGAGGCGGTGAGAGAAGGAGAGTGTGGTGAAAGGGAAGAGTGAGTGACAGGATGTGAGTATGAGCAGAAGAGAGAGAGGCGGTGAGAGAAGGAGAGTGTGGTGAAAGGGAAGGGAAGAGTGAGTGACGGGATGAGAGTATGAGCAGAAGAGAGAGAGGCGGTGAGAGAAGGAGAGTGTGGTGAAAGGGAAGAGTGAGTGACGGGATGAGAGTATGAGCAGAGGAGAGAGTCGGTGAGAGAAGGAGAGTGTGGTGAAAGGGAAGAGTGAGTGACGGGATGAGAGTAAGAGCAGAAGAGAGAGAGGCAGTGAGAGAAGGAGAGTGTGGTGAAAGGGAAGAGTGAGTGACGGGATGAGAGTAAGAGCAGAAGAGAGAGAGGCGGTGAGAGAAGGAGAGTGTGGTGAAAGGGAAGAGTGAGTGACGGGATGAGAGTATGAGCAGAAGAGAGAGAGGCGGTGAGAGAAGGAGAGTGTGGTGAAAGGGAAGAGTGAGTGACGGGATGAGAGTATGAGCAGAAGATAGAGGCAGTGAGAGAAGGAGAGTGTGGTGAAAGGGAAGAGTGAGTGACGGGATGAGAGTATGAGCAGAAGAGAGAGAGGCGGTGAGAGAAGGAGAGTGTGGTGAAAGGGAAGAGTGAGTGACGGGATGAGAGTATGAGTAAAAGAGAGAGAGGCGGTGAGAGAAGGAGAGTGTGGTGAAAGGGAAGAGTGAGTGACGGGATGAGAGTATGAGCAGAAGAGAGAGAGGCGGTGAGAGAAGGAGAGTGTGGTGAAAGGGAAGAGTGAGTGACAGGATGTGAGTATGAGCAGAAGAGAGAGAGGCGGTGAGAGAAGGAGAGTGTGGTGAAAGGGAAGGGAAGAGTGAGTGACGGGATGAGAGTATGAGCAGAAGAGAGAGAGGCGGTGAGAGAAGGAGAGTGTGGTGAAAGGGAAGAGTGAGTGACGGGATGAGAGTATGAGCAGAAGATAGAGGCGGTGAGAGAAGGAGAGTGTGGTGAAAGGGAAGAGTGAGTGACGGGATGAGAGTATGAGCAGAAGAGAGAGAGGCGGTGAGAGAAGGAGAGTGTGGTGAAAGGGAAGAGTGAGTGACGGGATGAGAGTATGAGCAGAGGAGAGAGTCGGTGAGAGAATGAGAGTGTGGTGAAAGGGAAGAGAGTGACGGGATGAGAGTATGAGCAGAGGAGAGAGTCGGTGAGAGAATGAGAGTGTGGTGAAAGGGAAGAGTGAGTGACGGGATGGGAGTATGAGCAGAAGAGAGAGAGGCGGTGAGAGAAGGAGAGTGTGGTGAAAGGGAAGAGTGAGTGACGGGATGAGAGTATGAGCAGAAGAGAGAGAGGCGGTGAGAGAAGGAGAGTGTGGTGAAAGGTAAGAGTGAGTGACGGGATGAGAGTATGAGCAGAAGATAGAGGCAGTGAGAGACGGAGAGTGGTGAAAGGGAAGAGTGAGTGACGGGATGAGAGTATGAGCAGAAGTCCTGCATCCTGGTGTTAGAAAGGCGACCCCGGGGGAGGCAGAAGAGGTCTGACTGACCACCCCTAGGTCCGCCTTACCTTCGAGAAGTAGCCGAGCGTTACGGAGGGGCCTCCTGAATGAGGGCCCTCTCCGAGGATCGTACAGCCAAGTAATCACAACACTACAAACGGACACCACACAAGAGATCAAGTTCTTAAGCTT
Organism: Lissotriton helveticus; assembly: GCF_964261635.1. Taxonomy (NCBI): domain Eukaryota; kingdom Metazoa; phylum Chordata; class Amphibia; order Caudata; family Salamandridae; genus Lissotriton; species Lissotriton helveticus. The sequence continues at coordinate 1,531,567,812 of NC_136061.1, forward strand.
TTATAAGTAGAAAAGGTTGCTGGTTCTTGGCCGTATATACAGATGGATCGAAGGATCCGTAAAGTCTCGGAAAGGGGGGTAGGTAGCGGGACAGTCTAGCTCTGGGCGGAGGAAGGGATACCCTACGCACAGCTCTCAATCCTCGAGCTGGGGGGTTCCGAGGGGTTCGAGCCGCGGCAGCGCCAGCAGGCTTTCAGGTGGTTCAGCAAGGTAGGCCGCGGCAGCGCCAGCAGGCGTTCAGATGGTTCAGCAAGGTAGGCCGCGGCAGCGCCAGCAGGCTCTCAGATGGTTCAGCAAGGTAGGCCGCGGCAGCGCCAGCAGGCTCTCGGATGGTTCAGCAAGGTAGGCCGCGGCAGCGCCAGCAGGCTCTCAAGAGGGTTTCAGCAAGGTAGGCCGCGGCAGCACCAGCAGGCTCTCCAGTCCAGGATACAACTGACGTCCTAATCCAGGGCTGGCCCAGATATAGGACTGGAGTCCTTTGATGTCCGGACCCTCGCGCCTGGGGGTCAGAAGGGCCGGGATGATGGTGTCCAGACCCCCAGCAGGGGGGTGGAGCCAGCGCCAAGGGAGGCCGGAGGGCGATCGAAACCAGGCGTCCGGGGACGGCTGGAGGGCCATCGAAACACCCTTTTCTCCGGGATCTGTCGAGTGACCACTCGACCACCTGGGTGGATCTTGGTGCCTCGATGTCTGGGCTTCGCTGGGGCCCGGGCCGGAGCAGAGGCCACGTGGTCGTGACGTGGTGGGCCCAAGATGGAGTCGGGCGCGGCCTCATGCTTAGGTCGTGAGGGGCCCACGATGGGGCCAGGTCGGTAGTGGGGGTCCGGGATGGTGGCCGGACCAGCAATGTTGGGGCGTGCAGTGTCGGGCAAAAGGGCTGCCCGATGCTGGGTGGAGGGCCGATGTCGTTCTGGGCTCGCCATGCGGAAGGAGTAGGACCACGCCATGAGGCCGGGTCCAACACGCGTCCCCCCCAGCTGAAGGCAGGGGAGAGTCACCCATCTTCTTGGGGATTCTCCTCGCCGAGGCGGAAGAATCGGGACAGGCCGTCAGCATTGGCGTGGTCGTTGCCGGGGCGATGCTCCACAGTGAAGTCCATCCCCTGCAGCGAAATGGACCAGCGCAGCAGTTTCGGGTTTTCTCCCCGCATCTGCATCAACCACCGCAGGGGCCGGTGGTCGGTCTGTACTCGGAAGTGGGTGCCGAAGAGGTAGGGCCGGAGCTTCTTGAGGGCCCACACCACGGCGAAGGCTTCCCTCTCGATGGTGCTCCATCGCTGCTCTCGTGCCAGTAGGCGTCAGCTGATGAAGGCCACAGGCTGGTCGATGCCTTCGGAGTTAACTTGGGACAGTACGGCCCCGATGCCGTGCTCTGAGGCGTCGGTTTGGACCACAAACTCTCTGCTGTAGTCGGGGGCCTGGAGCACAGGGGCAGTGCACATGGCAGTCTTCAGAGTTTCAAAGGCTGCCTGGCACTCGGGGGTCCAGTGCACCTTCTGTGGTAGTTTCTTTGAGGTCAGTTCTGTGAGGGGCCCCACAATGCTCCCGTAGTTCTTTATGAATCGCCGATAATATCCGTTGAGCCCCAGGAAGGCGCGGACGGCGGTTTGGGTGACCGGGGGCTCCCAGGCCCGGATGGTGTCTATCTTTGGTTGGAGGGGAGCCACTTGGCCGCTCCCCACTTGGTGTCCCAGATAGGTCACGGACCCTTGGCCTATCTGGCACTTACTGGCTTTGATGGTGAGTCCGGCCCGCCGAAGGGCCGTCAGGACTGTCCAGAGGTGGGTCAGGTGCTCATCCCAGTGGAGGCTGTACACTGCAATGTCGTCGAGATAGGCGGCGCTGTACTCCTCTAGACCGGCCAGCACTTGGTTCACTAGTCTCTGGAAGGTTGCGGGTGCGTTCTTCATGCCGAAGTGCATCACTCTGAAGTGATAGTGGCCGTCTGGTGTCGAGAAGGCCGATCGCTCCTGTGCACCAGGGGTAAGACCAATCTGCCAATACCCCGCCGTGAGATCGAAGGTGCTGAGATATTTGGATGCCCCTAGGCGATCGATCAATTCATCCGCCCCGGGGATGGGATGGGCGTCGGTCCTGGTGACGGCATTCAGTCCCCTGTAGTCAACACAGAACCGGAGCTCCGGAGCGGCTCCAGGGGGGGCGGCTTTAGGGACCAGGACAACGGGACTGGCCCAGGGACTGTTGGAGGGTTCGACTACCCCCAGAGCTAACATCTTGGCCACTTCGGATTGGATGCAGGCCCGGACCCGGTCGGGCACTCGAAAAGCTCGGTGTTTCACAGGCGGGCTGTCTCCTGTGTCTACATCGTGGACACACCACCGGGTGACCCCCGGAGTGAGGGAAAACAGATCCGCAAACTGCCCCAGCAGCTTCCGGCAGTCCTGTTGCTGCTCTGGGGTCAGGGAAGAGGAGAGCGAGACCCCTTCGATGGAGCCGTCCTTCTCGGTGGTGCTGAGGAGATCTGGTAGGGGTTCGGAGTCGTCCTCAGCTCTGTCATCGGTCGCTAGCAGCAGGCTCAGTTCAGTGCCTGCAAAGTGTGGCTTGAGCCGGTTAGCGTGCAGAACCCGGAGGGGGTTCCGGGGGGACTCCATGTCCACCAGATAGGTGACTGGGCTCTTCCGCTCCACCACTTTGAAGGGCCCCGTCCATTTGTCCTGGAGGGCACAAGGTTCGACCGGGGACATGACCCAGACCTGCTGGCCCGGCTCGAATTCGATGGACGAAGCGTTCTGGTCATACCAGCGTTTCATCTCCTCCTGACTAGCCTCCAGGTTGGCCTCAGCAAGTTCCCGGAACTTCCGAGTCTGATTGCGGAGGGTCAGGAGGTACCGGTAGACATCGGGTGGGGCCTCTCGAACTGCTGTCTCCCAGCCTTCCTTGACCAGGCTGAGGGGGCCTCTGACCGGGTGTCCGTACAAGAGTTCAAAGGGGCTGAACCCCAGGGACTTCTGGGGTACCTCTCGGTAGGCGAACAGGAGGCAAGGTAGCAGGACATCCCATTTGCGCCGGAGTGGTTCTTCTAAGCCCTTGATCATCCCCTTCAATGTTCTGTTAAATCGTTCCACTAGTCCATTTCCTTGGGGATGGTACGGGGTGGTGAATTTATAGGCGACCCCGCACTGTTGCCATAGGGACCGCATATGCTTCGAGATAAAGTTGGAGCCTCGATCACTCACGACTTCTCGGGGGAAGCCGACTCGGGAGAAGATGCTCATGAGGGCTCGGCCCACCACGGGGGCTGTGATGGTTCGGAGGGGAATGGCTTCAGGATAGCGGGTAGCATGGTCAACCAGGACGAGGATGAAGCGGTGCCCCTGCGAGGTTCGAGGGTCCAGGGGCCCTACGATGTCTATCCCCACTCGCTCAAAGGGGGTAGTCACCACGGGGAAGGGCTGGAGCGGGGCTTTGACTTTCCCCCCGCTTTTCCCGCTGGCTTGACAGGTCGGGCAGGTCCTGCAGTGGTTAAGCACATCGGTGCGCATTTTTGGCCAGAAGAAATGGGTCACCAGGCGGCTGTAAGTTTTGTCCTGCCCCAGGTGCCCGGCGAGGGGCACATCATGTGCTAAGTTCAGGAAGAAGTCTCTGAATCGGGGGGGGTACGACCAGTACCCGCCCGGCCCCTAGTTCAGCAATCTTTTGCTCACTGTAGAGAAGGTCGTTGTCCCAATAGATCCAGTGGGACCCCGCGGGGTCTCCAGCTGCTTGGGTAGCGGCTTGCTGTCGAATCCCTTCGAGGGAGGGACAGGTTTTCTGTTCCTGCCGGAACTGTTCGCGGGTGGGGCCACCTTCTTGGCGCCATTGGGCGAGTTCTGGGAGGTGGTTGAGCTCGGTGAGATCTTCTTGGTCGGGCCCTTGGGGGCCGTGCTCGGGGTCGGCGTCCTCGGGGACGACGGGCGGCGGAGGGGCGGGCCACTCCGGCTCCTCGGTGGGAGCTTCCCCCGCTGGGGTGGAGGCTCGGGCGGTCATGGAGCGGGTGGTCGCACAGACCCACTCGGGAAGGCCTAGCATCCCCAGGTGCTCTCTCCGTTCGACGTTAGCCCAGGGGGAACTTTCTAGGTCGTTCCCAAGGAGACAGTCCACGGGGGCATCGTCGCGGACAGTCACTTTCAGCACGCCCGACACTCCCCCCCACTCGAAGGGGATGCGGGCCATCTGGCACAAAGTCTCTGAGTTATCTGCGGACCGGACTGGACACAGGACGTTAGGAAGGATCTGTTCCGGGGTCACCAGATGGCAGCGGACCGCTGTCACGCTGGCCCCAGTGTCACGGAGGGCTTCGGTCCGGCGTCCATTGATGGTGACCCACTGGCGGTATTTCTGGGTGTTGCCGGGGATCGGGCCTCGGGGGATCAGGTCGTGAGTACCCAGGCATGCTAAGGTCATGGCGGCGGGCTCCCACTCGGCTTGCTCGGGGTTGTCGTCCTCCTCCTCACTCCTTTCTTCACCCAGGGCCGCGGCTGCGATCTGGCGGGTTGGGGGACCGGTGGTGCCGGGTCGCTGATTCATTGGGCAGAGGGGGTCATTCGCATAATGACCCAGTCGCTGACATCCGTGGCACGTCACGTTCGGGCGGGGCCCCGGTCTGGCTGGGGGGCCCCCTCTCTGGCCCAGGGATGGCGACGTGGAGGTGGGGGAGGACCCCTGGGGGACGTCTCGACCCAGGCTCTGGCCTACTCCGCCGCCTCGTGGTCGGTGGTTCCCCGGGGATCCCCGGCCGTAGTCTCCCAGTGGACTCCGGGGAACTCGGGTGCTCACCCATCTATCCGCCTCGACAGCGAGTTTTCGTGGCTCAGTCAATTTGCTGTCGAGGGGGTGTTGCCGGAGTTCGATGAAGCAGTTATTGGACAGATGTTCCCATAGAATGAGGTCAATCAACTGCTGGTAGGTGGTGGCCTGGCAGCCTCTGACCCACCCCTCGAAGGCTCTGCTGTAAAAGTTCACGTACTCCACCCACGTGGTACCGGGGATTTTCTTGCAGTCTCTGAATCGCTGCCGGTACATCTCGGGGGTGAGTCCGTAGCGAGTGAGGAGGGCGGTCTTCATGTGCTCGTATGAGGTCATCTCAGTATCAGGGAGCTCCAGCAGGGCGTCCCTTCCTTCGTTGATAAACTTCCCCCACAGACCGGCGCCCCAGTCCTTGAGGGGTACTCGATGGGCGGCCATGGCGACCTCGTAGGCTTTGAACCACTGTTGGATGTCGTCGTTCTTATAGTACTCTTTGACGACATCCTTGGGTATGTGCACCTTTGTGTCAACCGGCGGGGGTGAGGTCTTACCCCCGGCAATGGCAGACTCGTTTGCCTTGGCTTTAAGTTCCATTTCTTTGAGGACGCGCTCGAGCATGAGTTTTTTCTCCTCGAGGGCTAACTTCCTTTCTGCCAGTTGGATTTCTCCTTCTTGTCTGAGTCGAGCAAGATCCAACTCGTGGAGCCGGTTCCTCTCTCGTTCTCGGGCGTCTTCGTGGGAGAGGTCCGTGTCTGGGTTTGCGGGTCTCCCTCCCGCTGGGTTCGTCTCAGCCTCCGGGCCGCCGTTCGGGCCCGGGTTATCTTCACTCGGGGGTGGCGCCTCGCTGGCGTCCACCCAGGCCTGCAGGGCCGATTTAAAGTCTTCTTTGGTGCTTAAGCCAGTGGTAGCGATGCCTAGCTCTTTGCAGAATTGCTTTAGCTCCTTGTGGCTGTAGTCTTCCATTTTCTCTTTCTGGAATTCTGTGTTCATGGTCGTAGTGGGTTTTTCTTGGTAGTGAGTGAATTACTCTCTGTACGATCTGCGTGGGCTCGGATCCCGGCGCTTGCCACCAATGTTAGAAAGGCGACCCCGGGGGAGGCAGAAGAGGTCTGACTGACCACCCCTAGGTCTGCCTCTCCTTCGAGAAGTAGCCAAGCGTTACGGAGGGGCCTCCTGAATGAGGGCCCTCTCCGAGGATCGTACAGCCAAGTAATCACAACACTACAAACGGACACCACACAAGAGATCAAGTTCTTAAGCTTTTATAAGTAGAAAAGGTTGCTGGTTCTTGGCCGTATATACAGATGGATCGAAGGATCCGTAAAGTCTCGGAAAGGGGGGTAGGTAGCGGGACAGTCTAGCTCTGGGCGGAGGAAGGGATACCCTACGCACAGCTCTCAATCCTCGAGCTGGGGGGTTCCGAGGGGTTCGAGCCGCGGCAGCGCCAGCAGGCTTTCAGGTGGTGCAGCAAGGTAGGCCGCGGCAGCGCCAGCAGGCGTTCAGATGGTTCAGCAAGGTAGGCCGCGGCAGCGCCAGCAGGCTCTCAGATGGTTCAGCAAGGTAGGCCGCGGCAGCGCCAGCAGGCTCTCAGATGGTTCAGCAAGGTAGGCCGCGGCAGCGCCAGCAGGCTCTCAAGAGGGTTTCAGCAAGGTAGGCCGCGGCAGCGCCAGCAGGCTCTCCAGTCCAGGATACAACTGACGTCCTAATCCAGGGCTGGCCCAGATATAGGACTGGAGTCCTTTGATGTCCGGACCCTCGCGCCTGGGGGTCAGAAGGGCCGGGATGATGGTGTCCAGACCCCCAGCAGGGGGGTGGAGCCAGCGCCCAGGGAGGCCGGAGGGCGATCGAAACCAGGCGTCCGGGGACGGCTGGAGGGCCATCGAAACACCCTTTTCTCCGGGATCTGTCGAGTGGCCACTCGACCACCTGGGTGGATCTTGGTGCCTCGATGTCTGGGCTTCGCTGGGGCCCGGGCCGGAGCAGAGGCCACGTGGTCGTGACGTGGTGGGCCCAAGATGGAGTCGGGCGCGGCCTCATGCTTAGGTCGTGAGGGGCCCACGATGGGACCAGGTCGATAGTGGGGGTCCGGGATGGTGGCCGGACCAGCAATGTTGGGGCGTGCAGTGTCGGGCAAAAGGGCTGCCCGATGCTGGGTGAAGGGCCGATGTCGTTCTGGGCTCGCCATGCGGAAGGAGTAGGACCACGCCATGAGGCCGGGTCCAACACCTGGGAGCTGCATGACTGCAGAGCCAGGACCTGCCGGTGGCACCGCTGACCCCTTGCCACTCCTCGGGTTCCCCGCAAAGCTCAGCCTGGGATGCGGCCCCACCGGTCGGCACTGCTGCTGCTGGCAGCGATGTTCCTGCATTGCAAGGCAAAGTTCGGAGAGAGGAGCGAGTCCCGAGGGAGGAGACGGTGTAATACTTGACTTGACTGGGCAATGGAAGGGACAAACTCAAGCTGAACAGTCCAAATAAAAGCAAGAAAATGTGAGGTACAAAGCCACTGGCAAGCAATGGGTGAAATGCATTCTCATGGCCGCTTTCCGAAGGTCCAAAAGATGTAGGCTTCGACCAAAAAAAACAACAAAAAAACAAAATAGGTACGCCTGTCAAAGACACTCACCTAGCCAACAAAAAGCGTGTGGGGCCACAACACACAGGGCCTCTTGGTAGTTGTGTGACTACTGTTCGAAACAGAATGAGGGCATTCACACCCACCTTTCACTGCTGCTCTCTTCCTTTGAGCCTGTACACTGCTCTGCTGTCTTTTGGGAATGTTTGCGCTATGCAAACACAACACATGTACACACAGTAAAAGTGGCACACAGTAATGTACTCCATTTAGGGTTGAATTTATAAATAAGTGCAGGGGCCTAAAGATTTTTTAAGAGCCCGCCACTGGCACTTACAAATGCCATGTTAGAAAAATACCAAGGCTGTCTAAACTGGATTCCACCTCACACCTTTCTTCCAGCAAGCCACACTGCCTGTCTCTTCATCTCACTTCGCAGTTTCTTTTCCATCCATGCTTTCTCATTTATCACAATTTCCCTATTTTTTCTCTTCCTCCTTTCTTCCTCTCCTGCCGGTCTCTCCTACTCTAGATGAAGTCCGAGGATGAAAAACAAGCCTTGGTCCTTAAAAATGAGGGACGGTGTCCACCACCCGTTTAAAAAAAAAAAAAAACCTGCACAAACTCCTTCTTTTGAAATAGTGGGTTCAACTTGCTGCTGCTTAAGCCCTGCCGATAGCCTCACAGTGCAGGAGACAGCGCTCCACATAATTATTACATTCATTGTCGAGGACTTTCTATTGTACTCACCCTGCATCAAAGGTCAGCCAACAAGTGGTAACTGGGTGTCCCAACCTCCAGCCTTACTGTCTACTCTGCCAACACATTTGGCCACTATTTACTTTGGCACAAGTGAATCAGGTGAAAGGCAACCCGATTCTCTTATACACTCATTCCTACTATTGAAATGCAGAAACAAATATACAGTATAGCTCTATAGATACATGATCGATCCTCAGTTCTTTTTTTTGCATATTGAGAGGAACCTTAAAACGAATCTTCTGTGTATAGTATATTTAAGAGCATCTGCCTAACTTTCTTCACGCAACAGCCGGCTTGGCTTGAATACCTTATTTCGAGAACTGAGAAATTGATAATTTGAAGTTAACTCAATTAGATGGGATGTAGTGATATTGTCTTTACGGTTGCTAGGCTTTGTGGCCACCCACAAACTGTGGAAAGGCATGACCAATCGGAACAGAAAACATGACGCATAGTGTATACCCCGGGGGACCGCACAGTGCATTCCGATAGAGAAGCACTCTAGTAGGCCCCTGCTTGTGCACCAGGGGCACTTAAAGGTCACGCAATGGAAACAAAGTGAAGCGAGGAGAGGTGGCGTAACACATAAAGCTGCCGACCTTGGAGGTGGAGAGCAGAGTTCGATCCTCAGCTTAGGCTGTATTAGTTCTAAATAATTAAAAGAAGATCCCTGGCTGGGCTGTATATTAAATAAACCCATCAGTAAAATTTCTGTCTAGCAGACTTAGACTATAACCGGACCAAAGAGCCTTATCTATCATAGGCACTCTCCCCCTTCTCTGCCCCACAAGTTCTCACGTTATCCCTGTGGCCCAAAGAAGAAGAGAGTGGGGCTTTTAATTAATATGTAATGCTTCAACCTAGCAGTGCCACTCGTGAACACAAAGAGGCACTTTTGAATAAACACCTCGGTAAAATAGTGAGCTACGGAGCTTCTCCCACACGGTGGAGTTAATAGGGGCGTGAAGAGTATGCTGCCACCCGTCCGCCGGAGGGCCCCCCCCCCAGTTGTATATAGCGCTAACGAGACCCGAAGGGGTTAGAGCGCTTTACATGAGCACATGTTGAGTTAGAGACGGACACATTCATGTTGTTAGGCACGGGGAGATTAAGCAATGCCGGACCAGATTCGGGGGCGTTCCAGAGGGCTTTCGGCTGACGGAGCGTGAGGTAGCCAAAAGCCAAAAATTCTCGGGAACGCCCCCGAATCTGGTCCGAGATTGACGGACAGAGCCTTCTCCCAATGGCTAGCCTCCATTTATGGAGCTAGCCAATGAGAGAGTGGGGACGGTCCAGTCCCCACACACAGATATCATTAAGTTTTTCCTAGCGCATGCGTACTTCGTACGCATTGGCTAGGCAAAACCTAAACAAGCATTTACAATGCAATGGTTTTGCCTTTGTTAAAGTTAGAGCTATTGGCATTGCTCTTGACATTATTTTTATTTATGTTTTTTTTAACATAAATAAATGGCATTGTCATTTACAATGCCACTAGCTTTATCTCTCGCAAATGACACACACAAACACACACAGAGCCCCCCCCACACACACACCCACACAAAGCCCCCCACACACACAGCCACACAGAGCCCCCCACACACACAGCCACACAAAGCCCCCCACACACACAGCCACACAAAGCTTCCTACACACACAGCCACACAAAGCTTCCCACACACACAGCCACACAGAGCCCTCCACACACACCCACACAGCACAAGCAGGCAACAGGGGCACACGGAGGCACAAGCAGGCAACAGGGGCACGAAAACGGAGGCACAAGCAGGCAACAGGGGCACACGGAGGCACAAGCAGGCAACAGGGGCACACAGAGGCACAAGCAGGCAACAGGGGCACACGGAGGCACAAGCAGGCAACAGGGGCACACGGAGGCACAAGGTTGACTGGTCAAGAGAATGTAATTTAATTCCAAAAAATCAAACAGGATTTAGAAAGTGCATCGAAACTATTTCAAATATCCTGTCAATTTCACTGATTGCTGAAAAATGTAAAAACAAGAAACAGGACCGAGAGAGAGAGAGAGAAAGAGAGAGAAAGAGAGAGAAAGAGAGAGAAAGAGAGAGAGAAAGAGAGAGAGAAAGAGAGAGAGAGAGAGAGAGAGAGAGAAAGAGAGAGAGAGAGAGAGAGAGAGAGAAAGAGAGAGAGAGAGAGAGAGAGAGAGAGAGAGAGAGAGAGAGAGACACACAGAGACAGAGACAGAGACAGAGACAGAGACAGAGAGAGAGAGAGAGAGAGAGAGAGAGATTGATTTAAAAGCTGCTTTTGACAGCGTAGACCAGAAACTAAAATGGACTAAATTGAAATCCTGGAATATACTGGAGAGAATACTTAGCGGTCTACTGCTGTTTTATACAGATACCTGGGTTTTTGTGAAGCTTGGGAATGTAGGTAGAATTTACAGAAAGGTTTATACCACCATGAGTCCAAAAAAGGGGTGCGTGTTGGCCCAGCACCTATTTAATGCATTCAACTACAACCTATCTGGAAAGCTCGATGCGATATTGTTCTTTTGAGCTTAACTTGGTGGGTTTAACAAGACTATTGAACAAACTCTCTGAATTGCTGGTTGTAAATAAATTGGAACTCAATGTATCTAAAACTAAATCAATGCTCATTACAAACCAAATAGCCTCTGATCATAACATCAGGCTAAAAGGTAACTTATTAGATAAAGTATCATACTGCAAGTATTTGGGATTTTATGTAGATAAGTTATCCTTTCGAGACCAGAAAAAATATAAGACGCAGCGAGCAGGGGCAATTAACTGAAAAATAAACTATTATTATTATTATTATCCAACAAAGGTCCCATTGGGCATTTTTTTAAAGAGAGGCAACGGAAAGTATAAGTGAAGTCAGTCTTTAACAGCACACTGAATCTATTTCGAAGCAGGCACAGAGAAGGCTCAGGTGGACTCAGGCCATATTCTCAGGCACTGTGACCGCATTGAGCTGTCATCTGGGTATAGTTCCTGGGCTGCCTGTGACAGCGGCATATGGCTGTATTAATTGCAAGGGGAGAAACGCTGCTGGAAGACTTCTGTCCTGTTTAAACCCAGGATGGCAATTTACGTCAGTGAAGAACGGGTAGAATAATCCAAACAAAACAGTGATGTGTTGGCTCTTCCCAAGATAGTCCAAAGGGGAGAGAAAAAATAACTATTTGCTGTTATTGGAAGCGTTGGCAGAGGACGACAAAACACTCGGGATCATGCCCAAGAAACTGGCACGAGTTACTATAAGACTGGTAGGCCCCACCACTTGTACAGCCGCATCTCACTACTCAACTCAAAGCTTATGCGCAGCTATATGCTCCCCGACACAGCCTGGAAGCAGCCCCTATGGTATATATACACGCACACAAAATACTTCCCACGCCGGCCACACAACATGCTCGAATTTCTCTCCATTCATATCCCAACTCTCAAAAGCCTATGAGTCCTACGTTCGCCTCAAAACACACCAAAGCGCAGGGATACAATCACGATAACGAAACACACTGAAACAATCCAAACATGGGTCACGAGCACAGCACGCTTTTCCACCCAATGCTCCCCAGAAGTAGCATATTATTAGTCGCAAATGCCGGTTGTTAGGGTTCGAAGAGCTATACAGATAAAACTACAAAGCAATAAAGGCAGTTCTTTCTGGAGAAGAGAAACAGGAGCCTTACTTATTTAGTGTCATTGTCTGACAGCTGTCACTGTTTAATAACGGCCCAGGAACCGTCTTTATTAATCACAGGGCTATCTACAAAGGAAGCAGGTTTGTTGATACCAGCCCTACCTTAGCGGGGTGCTTGCGCCATGTACCAGTGTGGCCGGCGGTTGCTGCATGAGGACCGAAGCAGAGGAGTCACAGAGGGTGGACATCTCGAATTGAGACAGGAGGGCGCACACCAAGAAACCTCACAGCAAAGAGCACTCGGTGGTTAAATATAGGTTGTTATGGAGCACTCTAAATAGGTAGAACATATCACATAAATTAGTGGTCAAAAACTGGTTTGAAACGGGAAGTGATGTACGCTGAATAGGAGCAAACGATCATCCCTATAAGGGGTTATAAAAGGAAGACGAAATATTTGGAGACTTAGGAGACATTTCATAGGGCCGGATACGAAGAAAAAAGGCTGAGAGGGAGGGCACTCAATAACGTACATATATCAACTTTTCAATTTTTTTTTGCGGAGCTTAGTTCTGGTGCTCGAATGTTTCCAAGCATCCGACATTTTTACAAATAAGGAAACAGAGACACATTTCCAGTTAGATTAGGGTTTAAAGTGGGAAAGCCGGGTTTGGAAGTCCGTCCGCACAGTAAAGTACATATCGGATGCTATTCTGTAAGCCCAGGTTCCCCTCCAACTTCACATTGGTCCGGCCGGAAACGTGTACCCTGGTGCTCAGTGGTTCCAGGAGGGTCGAATACGAAGAATGTAATAAGGCAACCAGAACGTCTGTAACTCATCCCCACCGGAAATGCGTCGGGCGGACGTTATTGTTCTGTACACGAGCCATGCTCAGAGCGACCATAGAGACTGAAGAAAGACTCCACCAATGCTCTTTATATAGGAATGTGTACATGCATTGGATTGATGGGGTTTAAGGAGTCTAAAACAGAGTTTTGGTGAACTAGAGGCTAACGTTTCTCTCTAAATGGTGTACCAACGATGTCATCCGTGTGGTAGATATAGTGAAAGCAATTCGTACGGTAGCTCCATTCGTTCGACCTGGGTCGTACCGTGCGCATAGAAATAGGACTAACAGCGATTAAAGAGACAAACACACGGACAGGCAGGGAGAGCGGGAGGGGGCGGGAGGGGGCGGGAAGACATACGGCAAGAACAAGAAAAAAACAAAGCACTCACCTGGACTCCGATTCGTAGTTCTCATGTCCAGTAAGGAAAGCCTTGATAAAACCAGCACTCACCTGGACTTCCTCCGGCCGCAGAATGGGCAAAACAAAGACGGACAAAAAAAATAAATAAACCCCGCCCACCGCCCGATGACGAGGCAAAAAGGGTGGAGAGGGAAAAAATCTCGGGAACGCCCCCGAATCTGGTCCGAGATTGACGGACAGAGCCTTCTCCCAATGGCTAGCCTCCATTTATGGAGCTAGCCAATGGGAGGAGGGGGCGGATACCCGACCCCACAGAGAAAAACATACGATTTTGCTAGCGTATGCGTACTTCGTACGCATTGGCTAGGCAAAACCTAAAAAGGAACAGTAAGATTTCTTGAAAGTTCAAGTGCAGATGTAAATAGTTAGCAGCAGCGCTGGAACTTTACAAATACTTTTAAAAAGAGCTTGTTGTGTTTTGACAGAAACGATTGACTTGAGTAAGCTTGAGGAATCTAAACAAGCCATGGCAAAGGCAACAAATTATTCATGAAATTACCTATGTTTTGGAATTGTAGAGGTTATGAGACAAGGTTTAATGTGACAAATCAAATGAGTCTAAACTCAGGGGTTAAGTCTGTTATTCCTAAGCTATCAAGAGAGTAGGTTGCTGTCTTGTTCTTTTTCTTTCCTTTAATTTCAGAACCCCTTGTTCGGAGGATTGACTGGGAAGTTTTCAGGTATGAGCATGTGCATGTGTTCAGAAGTTACATCTGGTCTAATCAAATTAACATACTAATTCTTAAGTTCGATTTAAATGTTGAATTGAATTATTACAACTTTATTTAAAGGTGTCAATTCAAGTTTATTGATTAGCTGCGCTTGACTCCAGACCCAGAAAAGTGTGAACAAAGGCCGTTAAGTAAAATGGTCAGTAATTCAGAAGTGGTTAAAATATTTACGAAGTTTTAAAGTTAAAAGAGGCTGAATTATTTATTGTATACACTGTACTACAGGATTACGTGAGACCAGAATTGCGTATAGAAAAAACATCGGCCAGGAACACTATCTAGAGAGACAACAGCTGAAACCAGTGTTTGTTCTTGTTGTTTGTCTCTCTCTCCACTTCCCCTTTCCCTTAAGGAGAAATTGACACAGTCAGAGTTTTAATCCTGATTGTGTTGGTTGATCCTTGAGGGAGTTGGGAGTTTGCAGCGTCAAAGGGAAACGACTGGAGTGACTCTCGTGACTTCTCAACAATATAGGCTTAACTGGTCAAGGATAGCCTTATATCCTTTCGTTTGGGAGGGGGGGGTTATGTAGGAAGGTGGCCTGGGATCCTGCTAATCAGGGTCCCAGGCTATTTGCTCTCTCTTTAAAATGCACTCCATGTACCCTAGGTGCATAACTAATTGGATTGGGTCACCTTATGAGCCCTGTACAGTGTACTATAGGTACCCAGGGCATAGGTGCATCCAAGGCCTACCAGGGGCTGCAGCATAGCTTTTGCCACCCCTGGCTGGCTATCCAAACTGACACAACTGGCTGATCACTCAGCTGGGGCAAGGTCGTGTAATCACCCCTTGCTTAGATATAGTATACCTATATCTAAATCTATATCTGGACACATATATACCTATAAGTCACTCCTATGGCAGACCTTAACAATCCTGTAGGCAGAGTGCTTGGTTTTATGTGAGATGGTGCTCTAGCATGAGCTGAGCCTATCTGCAGCTTTCGGAACCATTTCCTTATAGCTGTTCCAGGGTATTGCCATACCATATACTCTTAAGTGCATTATAATCCTCGCGGTTATTGCTAACTTTGGTTTGGTTTTATCAAAACATGTTGTGTAAGGTGTCATACACTTTGGAATACTACCCCCTCGCCAGTTCTGGCGACGGGGGTAGCATTCCACCCTTCTAGAGGGCTAAGACATGTGGGTAACAGTAAATGCGGTTAAAACTAACCAGAGCCTCAGCATCACAAAATGGATGCTGCTGCCACAGACACAAGTCTGGCCTCCTGCTGCTGACCGAAACTTGGCAGGGGAGGCTTGGACAAAAGGTTTCCTGTCACAGGGAGGTGTTACACCACCCCAGATAGGAGATAGTGGATTGGGGCAGGGAGGGCTGAATGAAACTAGACACTGCCTGGGGCACACAAGGTGTCCCATGGAAAATCCAGTCAAACCGGTTCTGGGGCACTCCAGCCCCAGCTCTGGTACAAAACTGGACAAAGGGAAAGGGGTGTAACCACCACCTTCCCTGGTCCCACCCATAGGAGGGACCTAGCAGGATATCCAGCCCCTTGATTTGGAATAAAGGTAGGAGCTGTGCCCATTGAAGATAGATAATCCTGACTGAAACTTGGATACAGAACTCTGGACCCTTCGACATCCCACTCGATGTGCAAGACTGAAGAATCTCCCTTGTGGTCAAGGAGTGACCACCCTGTGCAAACAGGCACCATCCAGCACCCAACGGTTTGCCTTGTTGCTGTTCCCGCCAGAACTCGAGCAACAGAGATCAACAAGACCCAGCTTCCCTGACTTTTAACAGCCCGATCCACAGTCCCAGCAAATCTGAGACCCGTGGAGGCGACGTGAAGCATGGGGCTGGCCATCTTGAAAAGACTGGCCATCTTGAAAAGACTGCAAAGTGCTGACCATGCAGCTCCCGAGGTACCCTCGAAGCTGTGCATTGGGGTTTGAGAAGCCCCAGCCCTGAGCAGCTCGTGCACCGAAGATTACCCCTCCACACTCACCGAGTGCTGCGTGGGGCCCTTTTGCATTTTCCTGCTCAACACGTCTGTTTGGTCACTTGCCCGTTGGCTAGTGGTCACTATGACGACAAAACTTTAAAACTACTCTACTAGTTTAGTTGCTCCAGACTGGCCCTCACTCCCCTGAAAAGGAGCAACCTCTCTGACCTTGCTGGTCTGAGTAAGAAGCGATCTTCAAATCCTGCGTGGGTTGCATTTGCCAAGGCCTGTTAGCTCTGATCCGGAAGCCGACACTGCCGACAGTGAGAGACTTTGTGGGACAGCTCGTGATTTACTCCTGGTCATCCTCGGTGCCCCAGAGTCCACGTGGCAGCGGAGACAAGCTTCTCGACAACCACCTGATTGCGCCCGACATTGCCTGGTTCCTTCCTGGTTCCATCCTGGTCACTGCCAAGTGACCCAGACTCTGTCCCCTCTGCTTTTAGGTACTCTACATCTTCGATCCACCCTTGGATCCAACCGGACTCTTCTCTCCTGGCCTCCTGTAGCATCTTCATCTCCAGGCTCCATAGAACTCCACGACGAAACCCGACACACTTTGGCACCTATGCACCCGCTTCCTGTGGGTGAGGTAACGATTGAACGCCGGTGCTCCTGTAGTGGTTTACACCTCTAGTGTCCTAGTTTTAAGTGGCTAAGTTCTGGTCCAGTCGGAAGACTTCTAAAACAGTAACTTTGTAACTTTTACGCACCATTGACTTTGCATTGGTGCATGCGTGTGCTTTTTGCGCTGCACCCGAATCCCGCGGGCTACTCCCGTCCTAACTACTGTTAGTCCAGTGTAGTCCCAGCGATTCCCAAGGCCCTAGGCCTTACCATTGTTCGTAAAGCGGTTCTTATACCACTTATTTAATATATGGTTTGAGTGGCCACCGGCCCTATCCATAATTGTGCAACTTTTGTATGTTTAACTGTGCTTTTGTTTAAACGCTTTTGCCTCTGCACTCATAAAGAGTACAGAGGATTATTCTAGTAATAAATACATATATTTTTATAATATATAACTTGTGTGGTGTCCTTTCATTTGATATTACAGGATTGCATATGGTAAAACAGCTGGCTTCACATGCCCTCTTGAGTTAAGCCTAAGACTGCTTAGGTCTATGCTACCCCTAGGATAGCTAGTCTATAAGGTTGACTTACAACCACCAACATAAGGGATTGTTTGGACTGATACAAGGTGCCCACAGAACTGTGGACATCATACATCAGGCCAACTTCTCACAGTTGGGGTGGTAGTACAGAATACTGATGTGCTGACGGAGGGTCTAGGCGTAGAGAGTAGTGATGACGCTGCCTGCCCCGTAGGGGTTGTTGGCTTAACAGCTGTGTGGCCTAATGACTCACTGGGAAGCTCTGTAACCAAAGGACTACTCGAAAAATGTTTGCAATGTGGGTCTGTGAAAGTTTGTAATATGGATATACCTGATGGTAAATTGTTCTGTAATGTACCGTACCTGGATGATAAACTGCATAAATAAATTAATTTTTTTTTTAAATCACCACAGTGGGTTGGTGTGATGCCCGCTCACACTGGGATGCACCTTATAACTTTCATCACGTCCTCCTGTCCACATATTGATGATCGCTGTTGTGCGTCACCAATTGTCTGCCTCACTGTAGCGGGGCTTCCTCCACGGCCAGGCTTGCCGTACAAAATCCAGCAAAGTTCGCCCACTCGAAGGAGCCCACTCAGGTAGGTAAATATTCACGTTTATTCAATGAAAGCTGCAACACAGCAGTCAGTCTATCGCACCATAACTTCTCGATCTGCCAACGTGTTTCGTGTTACCACACACTTTTTCACAGGCAAATTCTCCATACAATGCCAACCGATTGCAAGCACCTGATATACGTCTACTACCTGCCCAAGTGGGCGTGGACTGCTGCACTTCCTGAGCACAGCCTGCTGGTATGCGTAGTGCCTTGCTATATTTGTACTCCTCAAGTGAGTCCGTTTGGCGCTGCATTCATGAAAGAGTCAATATTCTCCACAGTGGGTTGGTGTGATGCCCGCTTACACTGGGATGCACCTTATAACTTTCATCATATCCTCCTGTCCACATATTGATGATCGCTGTTATGCGTCATCAATAGTCTGCCTCACTGCAGCGGGGCTTCCTCCATGGCCAGTCTAGCCGTACAAAATCCAACGAGGCTTGGCGAGGGAAAAAAGATGCACAGCCTTTGTGTGGTAAGAGACATTGTATCTGACTGAATTACCATAAGACACGCTACTAGCAGCATCAGTAATATCATTTAACTGCGTTGGTCATGGAGAACATCACTCAAAATCTGAAACATTACCTTTCAAGTATGGCGGTCATATGGAGTGCACATCGTAAGTTCTGCTTCAATTGCCACACTGTGAGAGCGCCAATCAGGAGAGACATTTTTCCTATTTAAAAAACGTAGCGCTGTGCACAAGATGTTTCCATCTGAAATCACTGAAGAAAGCTTACTGCTGAAACGCGTCTGCGAATAAAGGTGTTTGAAATCATTCCCCGAGTGCCTTCATGTGCTGTACCAAGCATGCGCTGGAGCTTGCATTTTAGAGTGAGTCCCTTCCTCACTGTAACAAGGCACCCGCCAGGAGTTCAGCAGGAGTCTGTTTGTTGAAGGAACTTGGAGCTATGCGTTATATACCCTGCTGTCTTGTTTTCGTCTGTCAGATTCCTTCTGACATGCGTTATATACAGAAGCTGAACCGTCTCTTATAGGATGTGCCTGCCGACCGGAGGTCGTGAATTATCCTAATTCAAGGTTAGCTGTCATATACTGCTGCCTGCGGTTTCATCCTGATTGGAAAGAGGCTGGCGAGGGAAAAAAGATGCTCAGCCTTCGTGTGGTAAGAGACATTGTATCAGACTGAATTACCATAAGACACGCTACTAGCAGCATCAGTAATATCATTTAACTGCGTTGGTAATGGAGAACATCACTCAAAATCTGAAACATTACCTTTCAAGTATGGCGGTCATATGGAGTGCATATCGTAAGTCCTGCTTCAATTGCCACACTGTGACAGCACCAATCAGGAGAGACATTTTTCCTATTTAAAAAACGTAGCGCTGTGCACAAGATGTTTACACCGGAAAGCACTGAAGAAAACTTACTGCTGAAACGCGTCTGCGAATAAAGGTGCTTGAAATCATTCCCGCGAGTGCCTTTGTGTGCTGTACCATGCATGCGCTGGAGCTTATATATATATATATATATATATATATATATATATTCACTGAAAAAAACATGGGTTTCACACCAGTTATAGTTAGCTGGAAATTTTACTGGCATAAAACCATTGAAATTCCCACGTTATAGTTAGTTGGACTCACTATAACTTGCGCGTGCAATGCACTGCTGATGACGTCACATATTACATCACTCATGACATGGTCAGTGACATCACTCATGATATCACTGATGACACCATCCAGTGAATGTGTGTCTTTTAAAAAAATAAATATGTGTTATATATGTATATGTAAAAGTTGAATAAATGTTTAAATAAGTGTTTACATGGATGTTTAAAAAAAAAATTGATTGGTTGACTGGTTTATTAAGTGTATCTTAGTGAATACATATATTAGAGAGTAATGTTTAAATATTTAAATATATGGATTCGTGTTTCACTTTGTGTATAAGTGGCTGCATGGGTTGGTGAGTAGCTACATATGTAGGTATATGGGTTATTAGATGTTTGTTTTAATATCAGTATGAGTGTCTATATGGTTTGGTGGGGGTATTACTTAGCACATAGATGCATGAATGACTGACTCTCTGTTTGTATGTGTTTTGAAGACAGCATATGTGCAGGACTGTATGGGTGGATGCGTGTGTATATGTGTATGTTAGTGAGTGAATGACTGTCTCACTAGTGTCTTTATCAGTAACTACATATGTTTTAATCTAGTATATGTGAATATTGATGTATATAAGTGAGTATATGTGAGAGTAAGAGATTGTAAGAGTTCCTGTTTAAAGAAGTATGTGTTTCTATAAGTGATTGTTTAAGAGAATAAATATGTGTAAATGTCCTTAGAAGTAAGGTGGTAGTGTGTGTATAGCTCTATATGCAAATAAATGGATGTTCAATAGTTTATTTGCATGTGTGAGTATGTGTGTGAGTAACTTTTGGATGACTGTCAGTGTGTAACAGTATGTATAGGTGTATCACTACATATGATGAGTGAGTATATGTATGAGTGACTATATAGAACTGTTTGTGAATGAGTGGATGTGTATATAGATGGTGGAATTACTGAATTGGTTGTTGTAACTGATATGGGTATCTCCATTTTTTTGAAAATTTTAGTTTCTATTTTTGAATATGTGTTTCAAGGGTTACATTACAGTGAAAGGAGGTCTGTCACTCTGTCACAAGGATGGTGTCATCAGTGATGTCATGAGTGATGTCACTGACCATGTCATGAGTGATGTAATATATGACGTCATCAGCAGTGCATTGCACGCGCAAGTTATAGTGAGTCCAACTAACTATAACGTGGGAATTTCAATGGTCTTATGCCAGTAAAATTTCCAGCTAGCTATAACTGGTGTGAAACCTATGTTTTTTTCAGTGAATTTAATAGGTTTTTTAAATGCTAATTCCTAACTATAACTGGTGTGAAACCTATGGTTTTTTCAGTGAATTTCATAGGTTTTTTAAATGCTAATTCCTAACTATAACTGGTGTGAAACCTATGGTTTTTTCAGTGAATTTCATAGGTTTTGTAAATGCTAATTCCTAACTATATATAGGGCCTCAACCCAATGTTTTTTTCAGTGAATTTCAAAAGTTTTTTAATAGAAAATCTCTATAGGTATGAAATATAATATTTTTTATAATGAATTTTGTATTGTATATTTATGTATTACTATTTTTTTATATATATTTTTCCCTTATTTTTTATTTTTTTTGCCCTGGAGCGCTCCCGGGGCGCGTACCGTTGCGCTCACCGGTGAGCGCATTGATACGGCGCGCCCCGGGGCGCGTACCGGTGAGCGTCCCGTTAGCGCTATTGCGGCGAACGAAAACATCATCGTGACGTATCGCGTAGTCGCGTGATGCGTCTTATGACGCACGGCGTAAGCGCACCCGGAAGCGCCCGAGCGCATACGATTGCGCAACATAAGCGCCCCCGGGGCGCACCCCCGAGCGCGCCCCGGGGCACGTAGCGTAAGCGCGTCGGGTCATGTTGATGGAGCAAGGATTCGCATATTACGCGACTTGCTTGAATTCATGAACCTCGAATAATATGTAACTGTTGGACCCGGCCTCATGGCGTGGTCCTACTCCTTCCGCATGGCGAGCCCAGAACGACATCGGCCCTCCACCCAGCCTCGGGCAGCCCTTTTGCCCGACACTGCACGCCCCAACATTGCTGGTCCGGCCACCATCCCGGACCCCCACTACCGACCTGGCCCCATCGTGGGCCCCTCACGACCTAAGCATGAGGCCACGCCCGACTCCATCTTGGGCCCGCCACGTCACGACCACGTGGCCTCTGCTCCGGCCCAGGCCCCAGCGAAGCCCAGACATCGAGGCACCAAGATCCACCCAGGTGGTCGAGTGGCCACTCGACAGATCCCGGAGAAAAGGGTGTTTCGATGGGCCTCCAGCCGTCCCCGGACGCCTGGTTTCGATCGCCCTCCGGCCTCCCTGGGCGCTGGCTCCGCCCCCCTGCTGGGTGTCTGGACACCATCATCCCGGCCCTTCTGACCCCCAGGCGCGAGGGTCCGGACATCAAAGGACTCCAGTCCTATATCTGGGCCAGCCCTGGATTAGGACGTCAGTTGTATCCTGGACTGGAAGCCCTGCTGACGCTGTCACGGCCGACACCAGACGAACTCATCCCCGGTAACCTGAACCATCTGAGAGCCTGCTGGCACTGCCGCGGCCTACCTTGCTGAACCATCTGAGAGCCTGCTGGCGCTGCCGCGGCCTACCTTGCTGAACCATCTGAGAGCCTGCTGGCGCTGCCGCGGCCTACCTTGCTGAACCACCTGAGAGCCTGCTGGCGCTGCCGCGGCCTTCCTTGCTGAACCATCTGAGAGCCTGCTGGCGCTGCCGCGGCCTACCTTGCTGAACCATCTGAGGGCCTGCTGGCGCTGCCGCGGCCTACTTTGCTGAACCATCTGAAAGCCTGCTGGCGCTGCCGCGGCTCGAACCCCTCGGAACCCCCCAGCTCGAGGATTGAGAGCTGTGCGTAGGGTATCCCTTCCTCCGCCCAGAGCGAGACTGTCCCGCTACCTACCCCCCTTTCCGAGACTTTACGGATCCTTCGATCCATCTGTATATACTGCCAAGAACCAGCAACCTTTTCTACTTATAAAAGCTTAAGAACTTGATCTCTTGTGTGGTGTCCGTTTCTAGTGTTGTGAGTACTTGGCTGTACGATCCTCGGAGAGGGCCCTCATTCAGGAGGCCCCTCCGCAACGCTCGGCTACTTCTCGAAGGAGAGGTGGACCTAGGGGTGGTCAGTCAGACCTCTTCTGCCTCCCCCGGGGGTCGCCTTTCTAACATTGGTGGCAAGCGCCGGGATCCGAGCCCACGCAGATAGTACAGAGAGTAATTCACTCACTACCAAGAAAAACCCACTACGACCATGAACACAGAATTCCAGAAAGAGAAAATGGAAGACTACAGTCACAAGGAGCTAAAGCAATTCTGCAAAGAGCTAGGCATCGCTACCACTGGCTTAAGCACCAAAGAAGACTTTAAATCGGCCCTGCAGGTCTGGGTGGACGCCGGCGAGGCGCCACCCCCGAGTGAAGATAACCCGGGCCCGGAGGCCGAGACGAACCCAGCGGGAGGGAGACCCGCAAACCCAGACACGGGCCTCTCCCACGAAGACGCCCGAGAACGAGAGAGGAACCGGCTCCACGAGTTGGATCTTGCTCGACTCAGACAAGAAGGAGAAATCCAACTGGCAGAAAGGAAGTTAGCCCTCGAGGAGAAAAAACTCATGCTCGAGCACGAGCGCGTCCTCAAAGAAATGGAACTTAAAGCCAAGGCAAACGAGTCTGCCGTCGCCGGGGGTAAGACCTCACCCCCGCCGGTGGACACGAAGGTGCACATACCCAAGGATGTCGTCAAAGAGTACTATAAGAACGACGACATCCAACAGTGGTTCAAAGCCTACGAGGTCGCCATGACCGCCCATCGAGTACCCCTCAAGGACTGGGGCGCTGGCCTGTGGGGGAAGTTTATCAACGAAGGAAGGGACGCCCTGCTGGAGCTCCCTGATACTGAGATGACCTCGTACGAGCACACGAAGACCGCCCTCCTCACTCGCTACGGACTCACCCCCGAGATGTACCGGCAGCGGTTCAGAGACTGCAAGAAAATCCCCGGTACCACGTGGGTGGAGTACGTGAACTTTTACAGCAGAGCCTTCGAGGGGTGGGTCAGAGGCTGCCAGGCCACCACCTACCAGCAGTTGGTCGACCTCATTCTATGGGAACATCTGTCCAATAACTGCTTCATCGAACTCCGGCAACACCTCCTCGACAGCAAATTGACTGAGCCACGCAAACTCGCTGTCGAGGCGGATAGATGGGTGAGCACCCGAGTTCCCCGGAGTCCACTGGGAGACTACGGCCGGTGATCCCCGGGGAACCACCGACCACGAGGCGGCGGAGTAGGCCAGAGCCGGGGTCGAGACGTCCCCCAGGGGTCCTCCCCCACATCCGCGGCGCCATCCCTGGGCCAGAGAGGGGGCCCCCCAGCCAGACCGGGGCTCCGCCCGAACGTGACGTGCCACAGATGTCAGCGACTGGGTCATTATGCGAATGACCCCCTCTGCCCAATGAATCAGCGACCCGGCACCACCGGTCCCCCAACCCGCCAGATCGCAGCCGCTGCCCTGAGTGAAGAAAGGAGTGAGGAGGAGGACGAAAACCCCGAGCAAGCCGAGTGGGAGCCCGCCGCCATGACCTTAGCTTGCCTGGGTACGCACGACCTGATCCCCCGAGGCCCGATCCCCGGCAACACCCAGAAATACCGCCAGTGGGTCACCATCAATGGACGCCGGACCGAAGCCCTCCGCGACACTGGGGCCAGCGTGAAAGCGGTCCGCTGCCATCTGGTGACCCCGGAACAGATCCTTCCTAACGTCCTGTGTCCAGTCCGGTCTGCAGATAACTCAGAGACTTTGTGCCAGATGGCCCGCATCCCCTTCGAGTGGGGGGGAGTGTCGGGCGTGCTGAAAGTGACTGTCCGCGACGATGCCCCCGTGGACTGTCTCCTTGGGAACGACCTAGAAAGTTCCCCCTGGGCTAACGTCGAACGGAGAGAGCACCTGGGGATGCTAGGCCTTCCCGAGTGGGTCTGTGCGACCACCCGCTCCATGACCGCCCGAGCCTCCACCCCAGCGGGGGAAGCTCCCACCGAGGAGCCAGAGTGGCCCGCCCCTCCGCCGCCCGTCGTCCCCGAGGACGCCGACCCCGAACACGGCCCCCAAGGGCCCGACCAAGAAGATCTCACCGAGCTCGACCATCTCCCAGAACTCGCCCAATGGCGCCAAGAAGGTGGCCCCACCCGCGAACAGTTCCGGCAGGAACAGAAAACCTGCCCCTCCCTCGAAGGGATTCGACAGCAAGCTGCTACCCAAGCAGCTGGAGACCCAGCGGGGTCCCACTGGATCTATTGGGACAACAACCTTCTCTACAGTGAGCAAAAGATTGCTGAACTAGGGGCCGGCCGGGTACTGGTCGTACCCCTCCGATTCAGAGACTTCCTCCTGAACTTAGCACATGATTTGCCCCTCGCCGGGCACCTGGGGCAGGACAAAACTTACAGCCGCCTGGTGACCCATTTCTTCTGGCCAAAAATGCGCACCGATGTGCTTAACCACTGCAGGACCTGCCCGACCTGTCAAGCCAGCGGGAAGAGCGGGGGGAAAGTCAAAGCCCCGCTCCAGCCATTCCCCGTGGTGACTACCCCCTTTGAGCGAGTGGGGATAGACATCGTAGGGCCCCTGGACCCTCGAACCTCGCAGGGGCACCGCTTCATCCTCGTTCTGGTTTACCATGCTACCCGCTATCCCGAAGCCATTCCCCTCCGAACCATCACAGCCCCCGTAGTGGGCCGAGCCCTCATGAGCATCTTCTCCCGAGTCGGCTTCCCCCGAGAAGTCGTGAGTGATCGAGGCTCCAACTTTATCTCGAAGCATATGCGGTCCCTATGGCAACAGTGCGGGGTCGCCTATAAATTCACCACCCCGTACCATCCCCAAGGAAATGGACTAGTGGAACGATTTAACAGAACATTGAAGAGGATGATCAAGGGCTTAGAAGAACCACTCCGGCGCAAATGGGATGTCCTGCTACCTTGCCTCCTGTTCGCCTACCGAGAGGTACCCCAGAAGTCCCTGGGGTTCAGCCCCTTTGAACTCTTGTACGGACACCCGGTCAGAGGCCCCCTCAGCCTGGTCAAGGAAGGCTGGGAGACAGCAGTTCGAGAGGCCCCACCCGATGTCTACCGGTACCTCCTGACCCTCCGCAATCAGACTCGGAAGTTCCGGGAACTTGCCGAGGCCAACCTGGAGGCTAGTCAGGAGGAGATGAAACGCTGGTATGACCAGAACGCCTCGTCCATCGAATTCGAGCCGGGCCAGCAGGTCTGGGTCATGTCCCCGGTCGAACCTTGTGCCCTCCAGGACAAATGGACGGGGCCCTTCAAAGTGGTGGAGCGCAAGAGCTCAGTCACCTATCTGGTGGACATGGAGTCCCCCCGGAACCCCCTCCGGGTTCTGCACGCTAACCGGCTCAAGCCACACTTTGCACGCACTGAACTGAGCCTGCTGCTAGCGACCGATTACGGAGCTGAGGACGACTCCGAACCCCTACCCGATCTCCTCAGCACCACCGAGAAAGACGGCTCCATCGAAGGGGTCACGCTCTCCTCTTCCCTGACCCCATAGCAGCAACAGGACTGCCGGAAGCTGCTGGGGCAGTTTGCGGATCTGTTTTCCCTCACTCCGGGGGTCACCCGGTGGTGTGTCCACGATGTAGACACAGGAGACAGCCCGCCTGTAAAACACCGAGCTTTTCGAGAGCCCGACCGGGTCCGGGCCTGCATCCAATCCGAATTGGCCAAGATGTTAGCCCTGGGGGTAGTCGAACCCTCCAACAGTCCCTGGGCCAGTCCCATTGTCCTGGTCCCTAAAGCCGCCCCCCCCCCCCGGGCCGCTCCGGAGCTCCGGTTCTGTGTTGACTACAGGGGACTGAATGCCGTCACCAGGACCGACGCCCATCCCATCCCCAGGGCGGATGAATTGATCGATCGCCTAAGGGCCGCCAAATATCTCAGCACCTTCGATCTCACGGCGGGGTATTGGCAGATTGGCCTTACCCCCGGTGCACAGGAGCGATCGGCCTTCTCGACACCAGATGGCCACTATCACTTCAAAGTGATGCCCTTCGGCATGAAGAACGCCCCCGCAACCTTACAGAGACTAGTGAACCAAGTGCTGGCCGGTCTAGAGGAATACAGCGCCGCCTATCTCGACGACATTGCAGTATACAGCCTCCACTGGGATGAGCACCTGACCCACCTCTGGACAGTCCTGACGGCCCTTCGGCGGGCCGGACTCACCATCAAAGCCAGCAAGTGCCAGATAGGCCAAGGATCCGTGACCTATCTGGGACACCAAGTGGGGAGCGGCCAAGTGGCTCCCCTCCAACCAAAGATAGACACCATCCGGGTCTGGGAGCCCCTGGTCACCCAAACCGCCGTCCGCGCCTTCCTGGGGCTCACCGGATATTATCGGCGATTCATAAAGAACTACGGGAGCATTGTGGGGCCCCTCACAGAACTAACTTCAAAGAAAGTACCACAGAAGGTGCACTGGACCCCCGAGTGCCAGGCAGCCTTTGAAACTCTGAAGACTGCCATGTGCACCGCCCCTGTGCTCCAGGCCCCCGACTACAGCAGAGAGTTTGTGGTCCAAACCGACGCCTCAGAGCACGGCATCGGGGCGGTCCTGTCCCAAGTTAACTCCGAAGGCATCGACCAGCCTGTGGCCTTCATCAGCCGACGCCTACTGGCACGAGAGCAGCGATGGAGCACCATCGAGAGGGAAGCCTTCGCCGTGGTGTGAGCCCTCAAGAAGCTCCGGCCCTACCTCTTCGGCACCCACTTCCGAGTACAGACCGACCATCGGCCCCTGCGGTGGTTGATGCAGATGCGGGGAGAAAACCGGAAACTGCTGCGCTGGTCCATTTCGCTGCAAGGGATGGACTTCACTGTGGAGCATCGCCCCGGCAACGACCACGCCAATGCTGACGGCCTGTCCCGATTCTTCCGCCTCGGCGACGAGAATCCCCAAGAAGATGGGTGACTCTCCCCTGCCTTCAGCTGGGGGGGACGCGTGTTGGACCCGGCCTCATGTCGTGGTCCTACTCCTTCCGCATGGCGAGCCCAGAACGACATCGGCCCTCCACCCAGCCTCGGGCAGCCCTTTTGCCCGACACTGCACGCCCCAACATTGCTGGTCCGGCCACCATCCCGGACCCCCACTACCGACCTGGCCCCATCGTGGGCCCCTCACGATTTAAGCATGAGGCCGCGCCCGACTCCATCTTGGGCCCACCACGTCACGACCACGTGGCCTCTGCTCCGGCCCAGGCCCCAGCGAAGCCCAGACATCGAGGCACCAAGATCCACCCAGGTGGTCGAGTGGCCACTCGACAGATCCCGGAGAAAAGGGTGTTTCGATGGGCCTCCAGCCGTCCCCGGACGCCTGGTTTCGATCGCCCTCCGGCCTCCCTGGGCGCTGGCTCCGCCCCCCTGCTGGGTGTCTGGACACCATCATCCCGGCCCTTCTGACCCCCAGGCGTGAGGGTCCGGACATCAAAGGACTCCAGTCCTATATCTGGGCCAGCCCTGGATTAGGACGTCAGTTGTATCCTGGACTGGAAGCCCTGCTGACGCTGTCACGGCCGACACCAGACGAACTCATCCCCGGTAACCTGAACCATCTGAGAGTCTGCTGGCGCTGCCGCGGCCTACCTTGCTGAACCATCTGAGAGCCTGCTGGCGCTGCCGCGGCCTACCTTGCTGAACCATCTGAGAGCCTGCTGGCGCTGCCGCGGCCTACCTTGCTGAACCACCTGAGAGCCTGCTGGCGCTGCCGCGGCCTACCTTGCAGAACCATCTGAGAGCCTGCTGGCGCTGCCGCGGCCTACCTTGCTAAACCATCTGAGGGCCTGGTGGCGCTGCCGCGGCCTACTTTGCTGAACCATCTGAAAGCCTGCTGGCGCTGCCGCGGCTCGAACCCCTCGGAACCCCCCAGCTCGAGGATTGAGAGCTGTGCGTAGGGTATCCCTTCCTCCGCCCAGAGCGAGACTGTCCCGCTACCTACCCCCCTTTCCGAGACTTTACGGATCCTTCGATCCATCTGTATATACTGCCAAGAACCAGCAACCTTTTCTACTTATAAAAGCTTAAGAACTTGATCTCTTGTGTGGTGTCCGTTTGTAGTGTTGTGAGTACTTGGCTGTACGATCCTCGGAGAGGGCCCTCATTCAGGAGGCCCCTCCGCAACGCTCGGCTACTTCTCGAAGGAGAGGTGGACCTAGGGGTGGTCAGTCAGACCTCTTCTGCCTCCCCCGGGGGTCGCCTTTCTAACAGTAACCAAGTAATCCAACCTGTTTGTCTTACTAATTTCCCTGTTATTCTGACATTTTGGGTGTCCCAGTGAAGCTTGCCTATGTGTTTACTAACATTAATACGCTTGCCACTGAAAATGGCCGCTGCTTGGCGGGTTTTCTTCTGTGCATGCGTTGGTCACACTCACGTGACGTGACGTACTCTCAGTTCTGGTGGGAAATGTTTGCTCATGCGCAATACAGCTAATATGGCCGCTTTGTCTCCTCATATGCTCTGTGCTTGCAAAGCTGCTTTTGCAAAGTCGTTTATTCCGCATTTACCCTAACGCTATAGATATTATAAAGTAAGGGGTATAGAGTAGCTATTCATGGTATACAGTGTATTCATTTATTTCTGTGTTTTAATTTGTTTTCGCTTACTTTTCATGTACCGCGTTCTTGAGGGTCTGCGAGACACTCGTGAATCCATATTGAGTTACCGTACTGCGCATGACAGTCTTCTGCCGGTGGCATTGAACCCATGCCAACAAGAGGTCCCTGCCAGGAGGCTCCTGAGAAAGTGACCTGCGACCTAGCAGAAGAAACTGAAATGTTCTGCAAATGCAACAAATGTATTATTTTCCATTGTACTCTGTAGAGCATGTCATGGGAACCCCAAAATCAATAGGCGGTCCCAGAAATGTTAATACCGGCTTGTAGAAATCAAATATGATTGGTGTGTTGACCTATCCTAGTTGGGGACCAATCGAAATTGGGGATTCTGACACTTGCAACATTTGGGGGGTGGTACACTGACCCAAAAAACAGTATAACTAGCCTAGGTTTAGCTAGAGAAATTGTCCGACTTGTCCGAATAGCTGACCTGTCACTGACCCAACGCACTCAATAGGTGACTTGATACAGAGGGCTGCGGAGCACTCTGTCCAAACTTTCCATAGACTCTAGAGGTTTTAAAGCTTAAGTGCTGGCGGAGCACTTTGCTGGGGAAATCGATAACCCAATCGGGGTTCTGGCCGATAGCTGCAGAGAGGGTGGAGCGCAGGTGTTGCTTCCGAACTGCGGGTGCTGGTCGTGCCTTGGTGGTCCTGTCCTGATCCTAATCTGGGTTTGCTGTCCTGTCCTGGGGTGTCCATTCTGCACTTGCTGTCCTGCTGATGACGGGTTTCCTTTGGGGTCCCTTCTGTCCTTAACTGACCTGTGGCCAGGGTTGGTCTTCACACCATTCTAGGTAAATATAGTGCTGAAACTCTATACTGCACCTTTCTATTTTTCTGTCTTTTGCTTCAATAAAGACATATCTTTGCATATATTGATTTTCCATGCTTTTTCGCAAACCCACTGAATGAAAGCTCATGCGATATTTGTCGTTATTCTAGCATGTTCCATTTTTCTTACCCATCCTTAGTAAAATTCCTTTTCAAGTTTGATACATAGATGTTTTTTGTCTTTTCCCATTGTTTAGTCGATTCAAGTAATTGCACCAGTTTATTAGTATGGTCTATGTGCATTTTATCTATAGTTCCTCTTTATGGGGAAATATTTCACTGTGAAATTCTAGTATGCTCTTTATTCTTCCCCGTTTTTTAGTCTCTCCATACTAAGTTTAAATTCTGAAACTGCTGCCTAGCATGTTCCTTGTTCTTACCTCTCTTTAGATTCACAAATGGTTGGTTTTATATACTTCCTTTATGGATACGTGCTCTTTGTAATTCTGGTTATCGATTGCTTGCTCGTTGTAAATCTCATGTTTTCTGAGCTTGCTGAATTTTAGATAAAGGTATTCAAAACTTTCTGAGTTTGTGGTTATTATAGTACAAATAGAATATATAAAGTATAAGTATTTTGGTATCTGCCTTTTCTTCACAGCTAGCTCCCTGATTCATCGTGGTCATTAGGTACCCGTGACGGTGGATTGGTAAGTCGGGTACAATAGAAATATATAGGAAGGAACTGGGTTACTGGTAGTAGAGTGTATGGTCACCCGATTAATAAATGGTGAATTGAAATATATGGGCCCGATACGTGTATGGTAAATCTGTTGGTTGGGTGACCTGCGCGCTCTATCAGTAATTTTCTGGTAGCCAGAGGATGGTTAGGGACTAGTTAAAAGAAATGGTTTTAAGGACTAGTTAAAAGTTAGGCAGGGTTAGTTAAGATAGCTAGGTAGGTCGGATGCTGCTAAAAAGTTATTGCTGCTAATTGTGAAAATTTTGCTGCTAAAACGCATTTGCAAATGTTTTATTGCTTTGAAAATTATGAAATGTTTTAAATTGTTTTTCTTGCTGTTGTATTGATAAATGTACTAACCCACTCATTAAATAAATTGTTGTATGTTGTCTGGAATCCCCGGGGAATTGAATAGCGAGTGGTGAGGAGAATCCACTTTGCTTTGAGGTCATTGGCTAGAGGAAAATTGGTGCAGGTTAGGCAGAACTGGAAGCACTAATTAGGGTTTTTTCTGAATGTATGTTTGAATAAAAGATAGCAAAGAGTTCGCTGGCAAAACTTCTATTGTGATATAACCTAGCAGGGGTCACACAGAAGGAGTAGCAGGTTCATCGGAGCTTAGGTGATAGCAAAAGGGTTCGCTGGTGAAACTTTTTAGCCGTGTGTTAAGTGACGGTAGTGATAAAGCTTTGAATTACCGCATTGCAAACAAGGGATTGTTGACAGCCAGTAGATAATATTCTTTCCAATCTTCTCTTTTAATAGCACCACATTATTGTATAAATTCCAGGCATGTAAGGACATGAAGTTACAATGTTTCCTTAACATTTGTTTACACCTTCTTTTTACGAGTTGAAAAGAAGATTTAAATTATTACGTGGCAAGATCTAATTTATATTCTATTTCGTGTCTGCAAGTGTAACAATGATTAGCACTTTATATGTTTAAACTTCATTTATTTTCACATTTATTGAGATCACACGATGAATTTATGTTTATATATAGTCTGTTTTCGCTGACCATGTTGTGGAAAATCACATGTCCCTTTAAATCATGGCGGAACATACACTCTAACACTCGTGATCAAGGGAGTAATCCCGAGACACGTAGAGTGTTGCTGACACCCTGCCGGTCTTTTGTCAATAAATTCATGTTGCTGAAACGTCTACTAACGTGTCGGTGGCTGCTGTTGTTCAATTATTGCGGCGTTTTGTTGGATATATATATTTATATATATGTTCTCCAACAAAGTGCTCTGCTGCAAGGACGCACTCCACAACAGCTGGCTCCCAAGACCTTTAATATTCAAACCGGCAAGTGCATTCTGAAAGTTCTTCATGCCTGACGCGTTTCGAAGCAGAGCTTCTTTCTCAAAAGGCATTGCATGTAGATTTCCGGCGCTGTTGACGCACTACGTTACGAGTTTGCTTAAGTAGCTCTCCTAACATAGCACAGCGCATTATGATTAAACGCAGTGCGCCAATTAAATGATTCCCCTTAGTGGGTCCCGAAAATGCTTCTATAATTATTGCAGTTATTCAACCCTCACTGAGCTTCAGGCAGCACTCCGGTTATTATTT
Source organism: Lissotriton helveticus (assembly GCF_964261635.1). NCBI lineage: Eukaryota > Metazoa > Chordata > Amphibia > Caudata > Salamandridae > Lissotriton > Lissotriton helveticus. The sequence continues at coordinate 1,531,599,679 of NC_136061.1, forward strand.
TAGAATTCTGTTGTGCCATTAAGATTCTGTAATGTTCCCAGCTCCTCCGGCCCCACACAGCAGTGCGAAGGGTGGTGCAGCCCTTCACGAACGAAGCCGTCGTGTATAGTTTCTCCAACATAGTGCTCTGCTGCAAGGACGCACTCCACAACAGCTGGCTCCCAAGACCTTTAATATTCAAACCGGCAAGTGCATTCTGAAAGTTCTTCGTGCCTGACCCGTTTCGAAGCAGAGCTTCTTTCTCAAAGGCATTGCATGTAGATTTCCGGCGCTGTTGACGCACTACGTTTAGAGTTTGCTTAAGTGGCTCTATTGAAATAGCACAGTGCATTATGGTTATTGCAGTGCGCCAATTAAATTATTTCCATTAGTGGGTAGATTTTGCCATCACTTACAGAGCATGCCACAGCTTTCTTCATAGTATGTCAGTTTTAGTAAATGAAAATATTTATACCTGATCAAGTAAAGTAAGTAAGTACTCACTGACACTCTCGAGTCGAGACAAAGGGCACACACAGGCTGGCTCCCGCACACGGTCCACACGAGGCGACTGGTTGCGAGTAGTAGAGAGAGGATCTGACCAGTCAGCAGCGCTGCAAAATGGCCAATCACTGCATGACTACATGAAGTCACACACAGGGATTGGCCATTATGCAATCCCCACGCGCGGCATCCAATAATGGATTGCCCTGCCCTGCTGCGCGGTGACCAGCCAATCCTGGCGCTGCAAGCAGCGCCAAGATTGGCTAGGGGGGCTCACTGACTGCTCGCCCTGTGTCGCCCTTGAAAAGCCGGCCAGCTTAAACAAACACCCCCCTGGTATGGGGGAACACTAATGCGCATGCTCGAAGTAGTTTCTGCCCCCCTGTCACTTGCGCGCTAGTTACCTGAGTGAGTGCGTCACGTGGACTGTCACTCAAGCTGCGCAGCTGTCCAGACCAGCCCCTGCACTCCCGGATAACTCGGGTGCTACCCAAATTCCCGGCGGCGCTCGCTCGGCGATTAACTTTTTCAACAACAGTCAGTGTGTGTGTTTATTTTATTGCAGCAGCGTCCATGGGGCTTGTGGGGCTACGCCCCTACGCCCCAATGGACGCACGCTGCTGCTTTAGACTTAGTATATATCCCGAAAAGAAGTGGATGAGTCAAAGAAGTAACAGGTTCTCTGATGCTTGAGTGAAGGGTAGGCAGAAGAGATCTACTCGTAGTATTTGAAAAGTAGACAGAAGAAGTTTACTTGCAGTAAAACAAATCTTTCTTTCTAGACACTCTAGTACAATGGCGAATGTTTCTACGTTGTAAAATAAATAACGCACTTGCACTTTAAGAAAGAAAGAAAAGTTTCCGTTACCTTGTGAAGGAGGGAGTCAGTTGCGGAGCTGCTCTGACGTCACTCTGTGCAGCGCTGGTATTGGTCGAAACAGCGGGTGTGTAGCGGAGCTGGAATTGTAAAGGAAGGGTGAGTGCCGAAGCGTGAGAACCTGTCTCACGAAAAGGCCACGCACCCATTGGTCGAGATTATTTGAAACCGTGCATTTAACTGGTTGCACGAAAATAAAAGCCGCATTTGGATTGGGAGTGATTTTGTAAACAAAGTCGCTTGCAGAAAATTTGTATGTGGTATACGTATACTCCGGAAACTAGACCTGATCCAAGATATCTAGGGTTTGGAAAAGATAAGTGGAAAAGTAATAGATACGACATTATGTACGGAAATAAGAGAAAAATGACTTTAGTAAGCAAAGTAAAGAATTATTTCAAAAAGGACAAACCTATCAAAACCAGAGAAGGTGTTGTCATACCGCCACCTAATACGCCCGCATCTTTCATGATGTTTGATAAGGGGTACCACTCATGTGTGTGGTTGGAAAATTGGGCGGAGTACACAAAGGATGACGGAGTTTTGGCTTTTCCGTTAGAAGGTACCTTTAATGGCAGGATCCTTTTTAATTTGAGAACGCGAATGAATGATTTACATCCCAGACCTAGACTGACACAGTACGAAGCATTAGAGGAATGGGAGATAGAGGCTTTTGAAAGAGATAAGCCCCGAATGGATAAAGGGTTAACCAAATGGTATCCGAAATTGAAGCAAGAGACCCGAGATAAAAAGATGAAACAGTGGAGACAGAATATGATTGTAGAAGGACTGTATCCAATTATGGCAATGGGTGGTCCTGCGGGAGAGAAAAAGACAGAAAAGACCAAGCATTGGGTGTCCAGTGGGGATTCAGATGATGATTTGTTGGATGACATGTTTATGAAAAATCCGCCTCCTTATAATGAAGGACCCAGATCCTCTAGTGTAGAGGATACTTCCCAATGACCCCTGTGTCAGGAAGGGAATAGATCTGTAAACGCAAGAGACAGCTGTCAAATACCTTCCTATAATGAGGGCCTAGGACCTATAGGTGCCAAGGACACCTGTCTAAGACCACCATTTAGTGGAGAATCAAGATATTCAGGTGAAAGAGACTTTAGTCCAAGACCTCCTTATGAGGAGGGACCGAGATCCGTAAACACAGCAAGCCTGTTCCCAAAACCTAATTATGGCGAAGGACCAAGTATGGCGCATCTAACTGCCCCAACATTGAGTCCGCAAATAGTACCTGAAATAAGAGCGAGAGGCTCTAGCCAAACAAAGAACCGAAATAATTCAGAAACTCTCCCAGTTAAATACCAGCCCCGAAGCCTTGACAATCCCAGTAACTATTGGACCAGTTGTTCCTTTGTATGGGGATAGACAAGGGAGTCCAAAGGCCCCGATCATTACCCCAACTGTAGTGCAGCCAAGAAAAGAGCCCTTAATAGTAGATGATCAGACGAGTGAATGTGAATCTGAAGCTTCTTTAATGGATTTGCCGATTAGGAACTCAGGATGGAGTTTGCAGAAGAGACATAATCCTGTCAATACGAGAGAGATTCAAATGGAATCGACTTCAGCTACCAAGAGTGTCACATTGGTGACTCCTGAAGAGATTGAGAGATGGAGTCGAGAATTAGAGAGACAAACTCCTCAGACAAAACCATTAGATATTTACAAATTGAGAATTGAAATGGAAGAACTGACGGCCGGAAACGTGGTGTTAGACAGATTAAATACCTATTCCGAGGAAGAGCTGCTGTTTATCGGCAAGAGTCTTACCCGTAATACCAGAGTGCTCCATGAGAAATTAACAGACACTGCAGCTAGTATGGGAATAGATATTTCGAAATCAAAGCCATTACAAAAACCCTATAGAGCTGACTTCTCAGACAAAGATCTGGAAAATATGAATGTGTCAGGGAAAAAGGTGCAGATCAAAGAATTGTTGACCGTGTTGCAAAAATGGGGAGATGTAGAAAAGTGGAAAGCCAGATGGGCAAAGAAGAAGGAAGAAGTTAGATCAAAACAAACGACTTCTGAGTTTGCTTTAAGGGAAGCTGACAAGCCAGAACAGTTATACCCAATGCGAGAAGTGCCAGGTGGGAAGTATGTGCACGTTCCATGGTCCAGACAGGATATTGGGTCCTTTACTAATGACTTTCCAAAGTTGCGAGAGAAGCAAGTGGATTGGTACAGGCAGGTAGAAAGGTTTGTGAAAGTACAAAAATGCCTGTGGAAAGATCTGGATGGGTTTTTCAACATAGTTGTTCCCGTAGATTTCTGGACAGAATGTAAAATCGCCATTGGTTGGCCTAGTGAGGAATACGCGAGGTGTCCTATTTCAGGAGCTCCATCTGATGAGGTAATGAAAAAATACCAGCAAGTAATGTTATACCTGAAGGGAAAGGTGCCTGCAAAGGAAACTGATTGGACCAAAATAGATAGAACTACACAGGAAAGAGATGAGACTGTGCATTCCTTTTATGAAAGACTATTACAGGTGTTTAAAACATATAGTGGCATAGATAACATCGAGATGAAGGATATGACCCACTTCATTTACAGGTTTGTAAACGGTTTAAGACCTGAAATTTGTCAATGGATCAAAGACAATAAAATCTGTTGGCAGTCTAAGAAAATAGATGAAGTCTTGCGATACGCAAAGTATTGCGAAGACGAGATGGCTGATAAGCGAAAAGCTTTGAAGGAAAAGGTCATGTGGGCACAAGTAAAACTAGCGGAACAGCAGGAAAAGCAATTAGGTAAAATGAATAAGAATTTCCAAAATCAAGGTTCTGGGGGTGGAGGGAAGCCCAGAGTGAAAATGAGTCGAGAAGAAGCCAAAAAGAAGTTCCCCTGTCACCAGTGCGGAGAAATAGGGCACTGGAGAGACGAGTGTCCATACGCACAGAATAATAACCCTCAAAACCCTGATTTAAATCCACAGACGCAGAATGAAAAACCAAGAAAGAACCAGCAACAGGTAAAGGCGAGTCAGTTGCCTCGTGCACCTAGACCGAATTTTAAGGGAAAGACACGGCAAGGTGAAGACATAGAAATCTGGGGAGGAAAGGAGGATAGAAATGCAGCAACTTCGCAATTTCTGTTGAATGACACTTTCCTCTGTGATGAACCTTACTGACGGTGCCTGAGGGGGGAGGACAAGGAGTGCGTACTTGGCGCTTTCTTGCCGGTAGACCAGTCAGGGCCATACATTGAAGGAAAGGTTGAAGGCAATGATGTCACCTTTCTGTTGGACACTGGAGTTACCCGGTCTACTGTAAGAATAGCAGACGTTCCAAACCTACCCCTCTCGGGAGAAGCAATCCAAGTAGTGGGTGTATCTAATCAGTTGATTAGTACCCCAGTTACTGAACCCATGGAGATTACAATAGGGAATTTCAAAGAAATGCATAGATTTGTTGTCTGTGATACCAGTCCTGTAAACTTATTAGGACGTGATTTGTTGTGTAAAATGAACTGCACTATCTTTTGCACACCAAAAGGCGTTGAAATTCAAACCCCAGACAAAGATGGAATATACAAATTAATGTTAATAAGACCTGACTCAGAAATTAAACGACTAACAATACAAGACTTACCTGAAGAACTCCAACAGACAGTGAAACCAGAAGTATGGGATTTTACTGGAAAAGATGTAGGACTAATGGCAAATGTAGACCCAATTAAAATAGCCATAAAGGAAGATGCAGTTTACCCCAATACTAAGCCGTACAAAATGAGTGCAGAAGTGAGGGCAGGAGTGGCCATTGAAATAAAAAGATTGCTAGAAGCCAACATCATACAAGAAGTGATGAGTAGCCCATGTAACTCACCCATAATTGGAATCAAGAAACCTAGTGGCAAGTACAGGGTAGTACAGGACCTGAGAAAGGTAAACAAAATAGTTGTTCCCTGCTGCCCTATTGTTCCGAACCCAGCAGTGATCCTGTATCAAATTCCCTGGGATGCTGAGTGGTTCACCGTGATTGACCTATGTCACGCATTCTTTTCGATCCCATTGCATCCAGATAGCAAATTTCTTTTCTCATTTGCATTCGACAGTCACGGGTTCGTTTCGAATCGCGTCCCCCAGGGGTACACAGAAAGCCCCTCAATCTTTAATCAGATTCTGAAAAAATGCCTTGAATCCCTAGTCTTACCTGGAAATTCAGTATTGGTGCAATATATAGACGACCTCTTGGTGGCGTCTAAAAGTCAGAAAGACTGTGTTGTTGGCACTATTGCCTTGCTGAACCATTTAGGTGAAGGAGGACATAAAGTATCACCTGACAAACTACAGTTCTGTACCAATTCAGTAAAATATCTGGGGAACCAGATAGAGAAGGGTATCAGGAAAGTTACTTCAGAAAGAATTAGGATAATTCGAAACATGCAGTTACCTAATACTCAGAAGAGATCAGAATGTTCCTTGGAGTTGTAGGATACTGCAAGCAATGGATTGTGGGATTTGCAGTCCTAGCAAAACCATTGATAAAAATGACAAAGAAAGGAGCAAAAGACCCAGTAGAATGGGACGAGGAAAGCCTGACAGCATTCACTAAATTACGAGAATGTCTATGTACAGCTCCAGCATTGGGAATGCCTGATTATTCGAAAGAATTTGCACTGTTTTGTGACACACGAGATAATTGTGCATTGTCAGTCTTAACTCAGGAGCATGGTTTAACTAAACGTCCAGTAGCATATTTCTCTGCTAATTTGGACCCAGTGGCTGCTGGATTACCTGGATGTCTGAAAGCTGTAGCTGCAACTTGCATGAGTCTTGAACAGAGCGAATCCATCGTTATGGGACATCATGTAACTGTGTATGTTCCACATGCAGTTGTAATCCTACTGACCAGAACTAAAACCCAGTATCTCACACCTAGTCGGCTGACTAAGTATGAAAGGATTCTTGTTGGTGCTGCAAATGTAGTCATTACTCGGTGTAACATATTGAATCCAGCAACATTGTTGCCTGAGTCACTGATTGCAGAAGCAAAGGGAGAGGTCGAGCATGACTGCATTGACCTGACTGAATTTAGTACCAAACCACGACCAGATATCAAGGAAATGCCCCTGCCTGTAGAAGATTGAGTTGTTTGTGGATGGCTAATGTCTGAGACATGAAACTGCAGGCCTAAGTGCTGCTTATGCTGTAGTCACGGTATCACGCACTATAGAAGCATCCTGTTTATTTGGAGTAAAGTCTGCACAAGTAGCTGAATTGGTTGCATTGACAAGAGCCTGCAAAATTGGGAAAAATAAAAGAGTAACCGTGTATACTGACAGTCAATATGGTTATGGAGTTGTGCATGACTTTGGCCAATTGTGGCTGCAAAGGGAGTTTCTGACTTCTTCAGGTACTCCTATCAGAAATGGGAAAGTCGTACAAGAATTACTGGACGCAATCCAGTTACCAAAAGAATTGGTAGTGGTCAAGTGTGCTGCTCACAAATCTGGCAATGACCATGTGACAGTAGGCAATAACTATGCTGACCAAGTAGCCCAACATTGTGCCGACATCGAATGTCTGTCAATATCAAATTGGGGGGATATGGAAACAGCTGCCAACTTATGGTGTTTGAGGATGTGCCTACATGGGAAGAATTGAGAGATTGGCAGCATGCTGCGACACCAAAGGAAAAGGGAAAATGGAGTAAGCTTGGTTGTCAACAGAGAAGCTTGGATGGTGTCATTGTGGGCCCTGATGGTATGCCTGTGTTGCCTAACCGCTTGCTTGCTTCTATGGCCAGACTTATACATGGAGATACACACATTGGTAGGGATGCCATGATACGTGTTTTCCAACAGACATGGTACAGCTCGAAGTTCAGGAAAGTAGCAGAGTCTCTCTGCCAGAGGTGCTTGACATGTCAACAGTTCAACGCTGGGAAGAGAACAGTAGTTGAAATGGGTAAAATTGGAAAGTCAGGAGGTCCTTTTGTAAGAATGCAAATTGACTTCATTCAGTTACCCCTTTGTAAAGGAATGAGATACGTCCTTGTCATCGTCTGCCTATTTTCAAAATGGGTAGAAGCTTACCCGGCCAAGAAAAATGATGCCATCACTGTAGCCAAGTTGTTACTGCGAGAGCTAATACCTAGGTACGGGGTTCCAGTCACAATTGAATCAGATAGAGGTGGGCATTTCCAAAATGAAATAATTGACCAGCTCTGTAAAGCCTTCAAGATTACACAAAAGCTGCACTGTGCATATCGCCCAGAGGCTTCTGGAGTGGTGGAACAAGTAAATGGCACTATCAAGTCGAGATTAGGGAAAATGTGTGAATCTACTGGCATGAACTGGATAGAGGCTTTACCTCTTGTTCTGATGGGAATCCGAAGTATTCCAGACCGAAATACAGGCCTCAGTCCCCATGAGATCCTAATGGGAAGAGTGACGAGACAAGCATGGGTACCAGGACACAAACTGATAAGCATTTCTGATGATTTGGTACTTGAGTACTGCAAGCAACTGGGTGACCAAGTGCGTTCTATCTCTCGCCAGATTGGGGAAGACGCCGTCGCCAGTCCAGCCACTCCAGTCCATAGATTGATTCCAGGCGATTGGGTGGTACTCAAGAAGCACACCCGTTCGAATTGCCTTGCACCGAAGTGGGGAAAGCCAAGACAGGTGATCCTGGTGACGACAGCGGTGAAGTGTGCCGGTGTGCCGAAGTGGATCCACGCCAGCCACACCAAGAAGGTGACCGAAGACAAGAAAACTGACGCTGAAGGTTGTCCAGCTGAGGGGTCTCCAGACGTTGGTCCTGAAGTAGCTGATGATGAACAACCGAGCACCAGTCGAGATGAGTGGATACCCATAATCGACCTGACAGATGATCCCATAAGAACAAGGAGGCAAACCTACGTAGACAGAGAGTGGAATAGTGAGGAAGAGACAGGAATAGGAGAAGACAATCAGATTATTGAAATCCATGTAAAATCTGAAGAAGAAGAAGATCATATAGGGACAGAACAGGTGATTGACACACCTCCAAGAACTCCTGAAGTTGAAAAGGGACAGACAGAAATGAGGGCGAAAGTTCAAGCGGAAGAGAATCAAAGGTTCGAAGTGCTTGAACAGGATCAGATAGAAATAGACGAATGTGTTCAGGATACAGAAAGGGAAACACCCAAAAGCCAAACCCAATCTACACCTGAACAAGGCCAGCTTAATGACCAGGCAGAAGAAACAGAGATAAGACCTGGGACTAGTCAGACAGGAAGGGAAGAAGCAGATGCAGAAGTGCCACAACTGAACAAAAATAAAAGAGCCTTAGACGAAAGCCCAACAACAGTGCCAGTTAAAAGACTCAAGAAAAAGAAAAATACAGAGCCAAGGTACATCAAAAGACTGTGACTGAGACTGAAAACAGTGGAAGAAAAACTTGAGCAAAGGAAACAAGCTTTAAGTAAAACAGAGCCAACTGGAGAAAACACTAAGCGAAGAAGTGCCCGAGTAAAAAGACAGAACGAAAAGTACCAGGATCCTGAATGGACATTCCTGGTGTTGGAGGAATTTGAGGATCTTGAAATAAGTGACGAAAGTGACGAAGAAGTGACAGCTGATCAGTCTGCCGAAGAAGACGAACCAACCTGAAATTGCTCAGTGTAAGCTACCTGTGCAAAGTTACAAAGAGGGGTTGAGAGAAGCTTCTTTTGAGCAGAAATGTCTGATTCAAATGTGAATGGAAGACCTAGACGTAATTGCTGTAAAACATGCTGTAAAGTATGTATATGTAGTGTAGCATTAGTGTTAATATTATGGATAGGACTAACAATTATTATTCCTTATATGATGAGTAAAGGTACTATTACTGACACCACAGAGACTGTGACGAAAAATGCAGGAGAAACGACATCACAAAGTGTAGAAGGACATGAGAAAGCACTTAGCATTAGACAAACTAAACCGGACTTAGAAGCATCAGATGAGGAAGGACTGCATTATCATGGAGTAAAGAACCAGACTCATTTAAATGTATTCGCTAACCTTTTAGTGCATTATGTAGAAACCATGGAAATAGAGGACTGTTATGTTTGCATGAAGCTACCAACTTCTGTAGCTGAGGGAGTGACATACCATCACTTGCCATTAACATATGGAATTTCCTGTAGTATTCTAGCTAGTTTATTTTACAAAAGAGGACAGTTACAGTACTATTACTCTAACTCAGACGTGATATTTTCTGAACTTCCTATACGTAGAAATCTGAACCCTGTACATACAAAAAGTGACGTGACACGTTATATGGGAGAATACTTCCTGACTATAGGTACCATAGATTTAGGTGAAGCACATAGAGATAACTTGACCTGTTCATTACATGAACAAGAGAAAATGTTTCTAAACATGGCAGAGAAAAGAAGAGAAAGTTTCCAAAGAAAGGCGAATGATAAAAAGCAGAGAATTCCTAAGTGGGCTGAAAACATGGGAAGCACCTCAAATGGTGGGGCTAGTCCTGCTTTGTTGCTGGATTTCGAGAAAAAAGGGAAGCTTTGTCTTCACCGAGAAAAGACTAGTTATTATAATAACATTTTCATTGGTTCCAGTCAATGTGAACACAATTACAAGGTAATTGGAGGTTGGGGTTTCAAAAATGGGTCAGAACCTGTGTTTCCCGGGATTTATTACATATGTGGAAACAAGGCTTATTTCAAATTGCCGGATCACTGGTATGGAAGCTGCTATTTTGGCATTGTCTTCCCGAAAATATACCATGTGAATGAAAATGTTGGAAGCAATGAAAACACTAACAGTTTAGTGCGTAGTAAAAGAGAAAGTGTAGGTGAAATAATGGGTAGTATTTTTTGTGCATTGATACCTGCAGTGGGAGTGGTTCTGAACACACATAGAATTTGCAAATTGTCAACTATAGTGGATCGGTTGTCTACTGACACTGCAAGTGGATTTCTGATGGTCAATACCGAAATGGTTGCGATCAGATCTATGGTTTTACAGAACAGACTTGCTCTTGACACCTTATTAGCAAAAGAGGGCGGAGTCTGCCGAATGCTGAAAGCGCAACATTGTTGCACTTACATACCGGATAAAAGTGTGCAAATCAAAAGGTATGTAAGGAACATTACACATTTGGAAAAGGAACTCAAACCACTGGAGGTTGATAGTGCCTGGAAGAGACTCACTGATGGTCTCTCCGCTGTAGGTCATTGGTTTTCTAATTTAGGTAAAGGTTTTTTGTTAAAGGTACTGATGCCAATTGCAGTAGTAGGTTTTATCATATTCCTTATATTTGTCTGTTGCAAATGTCGCAAACACCAAAAGAAGTATACTGTGAACAAAAGAGGTGTGAAACGGAGTGTGGATGAACTTGAATTAGAGGAACTGAATAATCAGATTTATAAAAGGGTGAAGAATTCACACCCTAACAAAGAAACAAAAGAAAAGCTGAATCGAATGTTAGAAGAAATTGAAATGAACAAAGTGTGAGAAAAAGTTGGCATCTAATTCCATTGGTTTTGTGATGATAGTAAATATTATCAAAGAGGGGATTGATGGAGCAAGGATTCGCATATTACGCGACTTGCTTGAATTCATGAACCTCGAATAATATGTAACCAAGTAATCCAACCTGTTTGTTTTACTAATTTCCCTGTTATTCTGACATTTTGGGTGTCCCAGTGAAGCTTGCCTATGTGTTTACTAACATTAATACGCTTGCCACTGAAAATGGCCGCTGCTTGGCGGGTTTTCTTCTGCGCATGCGTTGGTCACACTCACGTGGCGTGACGTACTCGCAGTTCTGGTGGGAAATGTTTGCTCATGCGCAATACAGCTAATATGGCCGCTTTGTCTCCTCATATGCTCTGTGCTTGCAAAGCTGCTTTTGCAAAGTCGTTTATTCCGCATTTACCCTAACGCTATAGATATTATAAAGTAAGGGGTATAGAGTAGCTATTCATGGTATACAGTGTATTCATTTATTTCTGTGTTTTAATTTGTTTTCGCTTAATTTTCATGTACCGCGTTCTTGAGGGTCTGCGAGACACTCGTGAATCCATATTGAGTTACCGTACTGCGCATGACAGTCTTCTGCCGGTGGCATTGAACCCATGCCAACAAGAGGTCCCTGCCAGGAGACTCCTGAGAAAGTGACCTGCGACCTAGCAGAAGAAACTGAAATGTTCTGCAAATGCAACAAATGTATTATTTTCCATTGTACTCTGTAGAGCATGTCATGGGAACCCCAAAATCAATAGGCGGTCCCAGGAATGTTAATACCGGCTTGTAGAAATCAAATATGATTGGTGTGTTGACCTATCCTACTTGGGGACCAATCGAAATTGGGGATTCTGACACTTGCAACATTTGGGGGGTGGTACACTGACCCAAAAACAGTATAACTAGCCTAGGTTTAGCTAGAGAAATTGTCCGACTTGTCCAAATAGCTGACCTGTCACTGACCCAACGCACTCAATAGGTGACTTGATACAGAGGGCTGCGGAGCACTCTGTCCAAACTTTCCATAGACTCTAGAGGTTTTAAACCTTAAGTGCTGGCGGAGCACTTTGCTGGGGAAATCGATAACCTTATCGGGGTTCTGGCCGATAGCTGCAGAGAGGGTGGAGCGCAGGCGTTGCTTCCGAACTGCGGGTGCTGGTCGTGCCTTGGTGGTCCTGTCCTGATCCTAACTGGGTTTCCTGTCCTGTCCTGGGGTGTCCATTCTGCACTTGCTGTCCTGCTGATGACGGGTTTCCTTTGGGGTCCCTTCTGTTCTTAACTGACCTGTGGCCAGGGTTGGTCTTCACACCATTCTAGGTAAATATAGTGCTGAAACTCTATACTGCACCTTTCTATTTTTCTCTCTTTTGCTTCAATAAAGACATATCTTTGCATATATTGATTTTCCATGCTTTTTCGCAAACCCACTGAATGAAAGCTCATGCGATATTTGTCGTTATTCTAGCATGTTCCATTTTTCTTACCCATTCTTAGTAAAATTCCTTTTCAAGTTTATGATACATAGATGTTTTTTGTCTTTTCCCATTGTTTAGTCGATTCAAGTAATTGCACCAGTTTATTAGTATGGTCTATGTGCATTTTATCTATAGTTCCTCTTTATGGGGAAATATTTCACTGTGAAATTCTAGTATGTTCTTTATTCTTCCCCGTTTTTTAGTCTCTTCATACTAAGTTTAAATTCTGAAACTGCTGCCTAGCATGTTCCTTGTTCTTACCTCTCTTTAGATTCACAAATGGTTGGTTTTATATACTTCCTTTATGGATATGTGCTCTTTGTAATTCTGGTTATCGATTGCTTGCTCGTTGTAAATCTCATGTTTTCTGAGCTTGATGAATTTTAGATAAAGGTTTTCAAAACTTCCTGAGTTTGTGGTTATTATAGTACAAATAGAATATATAAAGTATAAGTATTTTGGTATCTGCCTTTTCTTCACAGCTAGTTCCCTGATTCATCGTGGTCATTAGGTACCCGTGACGGTGGATTGGTAAGTCGGGTACAATAGAAATATATAGGAAGGAACTGGGTTACTGGTAGTAGAGTCTATGGTCACCCGATTAATAAATGGTGAATTGAAATATATGGGCCCGATACGTGTATGGTAAATCTGTTGGTTGGGTGACCTGCGCGCTCTATCAATGTGACCTGAAAATAACACTTTTCATTGGTTCAGAACACTTTTGGTTTCCAAATGATGAAAGGCCGGGTCATGTGACCTGAAAATAACACTTTTCATTGGTCCAGGACAGTTTTTTTTTCCAAATGATGAAAGCCCCCACCTTTTTTCCTTATTCTGACTTTGTCCTTTGACTGAGGAAGACCTGTTTGGAGATCTGTCACTAATCTTTTGTACTTTAAAATGGCTACAGTAGCAGCAACAGCTGGAGCATCTGCACCACCACCACCAAGAGGACCACCACAACATCACATTGGTGGTCAAGAAGAAGAAGAGGAGGAGGAGGAGGAGGAGGGAAGAAGGACATTCCTGCCAGAAGACAATACCCCATATAGGCCAAAGGAGCACATTGTATGGGAGTTTTTTTCCATCCCAGAGGGCAAGAAGAAAGTGAATGCGCCAAAGGTGACTTGCCGAATCTGTGGCTCGGAACGTTCAAGGGGGAACCCTAATAAGAAATATTCATTTGGCAATTACACCATGATTCGGCATATGCAGCGCAAGCATCTCAACAACTATTCTGCTGCAGAGATGAGAGAACTGGCCAGTAACCCTCCCCAATCTTCACCCAGCACCTCCAAAAGAAAGCAGCCCACTCCATCGGGACCAGAGACAAGAGAGATGATGCCAATCATACAACCACGGTTTGGTGAATTCAGGGTCACATGTATTTTTTGTGGTAAGACCATCAGCTATGGTGAGCAGAGCGTAAAGCTCATCGTCCTTGCTGGTGACAACCACAATTGCCCCAAAAAACCCTAATTTTTTCCTGATTTTTCTTTGCTCCAGTTGAGCCGTTTACAATTCCCTGTTTTTTGTTTCTCCCCATAAAAAATAAAAAAAAATAAAAAAAAATGTTCAGAAAACCCCAAAAAAGTAAAAAATGTTCAAAAAAACAATAAAAAAATATAAAACAACAAAAAGAATTTAAAAAACTGTTCTTTTTAGAACTACCTCCAATTTATAAAAAAAAATGCTACATTTTTTAAAAACTCTGTCATTCTTTTTTCCTTAGGGTACGCGCACCGGGACGCGCTCCAAAAAAAATAGAAAAAAAAATAATGAAGGAGTGAGCATGAGAAAAGGGGACAGAGAGAGTGATGTTAAGAGAAAGAGAGCTAGAGGGAGCAACACAGAGGGACTGTGTATTACATAGTAAGACAGAGAGAAGGTGTAATAGGGTGTAAGTGAGAAAAGGAAAATGAATAAGGGAGCGAAAGAAGTAAAGAGAGAGGAAGAAAACTAAAGCAGAGGTACCGGAAGAATGTGAGTGGGTGTTGAAAGTAAAGGGAAGGACAGTAAAGGATGGGGAATGAGGGGTAGTGACAGAACCGGAGTAAAGGAACAACGGTGATGGAGGGTTAGAAAAGAGCAGTGACTGTAAGTAAAGAGGGGTGAAAGAGGGTGGATAAAAGTGAATAAGGGTAAGACATGGGGAGTGACAGAGAGAAAAGAGAGAGAGAGTAAAGGAAGGAGTGACTGAAAGGTAGTGAGTGAAGCAGCAAAGAAAGGTAAGTGAGGGAGTGTGGGTGAGTTGTAGGGAGTGAGCATGACGAAAGAGTATTGACAGAATGAGGGGACAGAGACAGCGATGATAAGAGAGACAGAGTGAGGGAACGGAAGTGAGGAACTGTGAGAACAGACGGACTGAGAGAAGGAGTGACAGGAGTAAAGTAAATGATTAAGGGAAAGGGAATGAGTGAGGGAGCAAAGGAAGGGAACAGAGGGTAAGGGAAGTAAAGCAGGGGGACTGAAAGAAGTTGAATGTGGGAGGGGAGTTAGGGAAAGGGGAGTAAACATGGAGGATAAGAATAAGTGAGGGAAGCAGAGTAAGGAAACAGGAGTGAGGTAGGGTGAGAGAATAATAATTTACTTCACTGTTAAAAACTCAGAAATACCTGTCTGAACTTAAACCCAAAAGTACCCTAACAACTGATAAAGTTATTTTTTATGCAATTTACAGAAAGAAAATGGAAGAAAAACAACAATCCAATGTTATTTCTTTCGAAGTAAAGATTGAAAACAATCCAGATGAAAAAAAAGATGTCTGGGATTTCATGGATGACTCTATAGACCAACAATTAATTGACTGTTTGTAACAAATTGAATCATGCAATGATAATTATGAGGAAATTCCAGACAATATAATGTTAGAAGTTTTATTAAATTTTGAAAAAGAATCAGAAGAATAAATGTATATTTATTAATCAAAAATTGTTTGAGAAATTATTCATTTTTATATGTAATTCATGAACTACTACCAAAATGATTATAATATAAAGTGAGACATATAGTATTCTGTGCAACTTTTTGTCTTACATAGTAAGTTTACTCATTTTCATCATCATAAGGGAGCAGGATAGACTACACATGATCCCCTAGGCCTTCTCAGGGAGTGCTTAAAGTATCTATTTCTGCTTTCCTGACAGACTATGATATGGATTCCATATACCACAATAACTTCTGTAACAACATGCAAGATATCTACAGAGGAAACGGTGTACATACATTTTTAGACTCTGCATTGGTACCTACATGTTGGTACTTAAAACACCCAAACAACACAATAACTCTATTCAGAGCTACCCTACCTCTAAGCACTTTAAATTATTATTTTACTATTTCACTGGTTTTTCCCCATGGTACGCTCCCCGGTACGCTCCCCGGTGCGCGTACCGGGCGCTACCCCCGCGAAAATCGGAAAAAAAATGATTATTCTTTTGCCCCGCGGGGCCCTTTTATGGCCCCCACATCAAACCTAGGGGGTCAAGGGGGGTCTACCCTGCCCCCTTTTGGTCATTTCCCCCTTTGTTTTTGCCACCTCTTCTGTCTCGATCCTACCGAGACACAAGATGGCGGCCGCTCCGGACTGTTTGGAATGTTGACAGACACCCGAGAGCCAATCAGCTTTCCGCTCGCGAACTCGCGTAGCGTGCCCGGTGCGCTCCACGGTGCGCGTACCGGGGCAAGCCTATAGATATATATATTTTTTTGAACCTTAATTACTCAAAATCCACTGGAGCACATATCTTGAGACATAGCAGTCCCTACAATTTTGCCAAGTTTGGTGGAAATCCATTCAGCCGTTCGGGCTAAAAGTGAGTCCAACCGCCCTATGGAAATTAACATGGGGAAAGCACGTTTTGGGACCCCCGTTTTATCTCGGCCCCCGCTTGACAAATCCCCCCCCAAACTTTCAGGGAAGGAGCGGAGCGGGCCATCTTCTTTGAGAAATTCGCGAAGATTCGTCCACCGGCGCCAAAGTTATTCCCAATAGAATGTTGCAGATTTCCTATGGAAAACAATCCTAACTATAACTACCTACTGGCGACCGCCATATATATATATCATCAGGACCAACAGAAGGACGGCACAGAGAAATCCTTTTGACGAAGCGATTTATTAGGCTTCAAATGGTCCCATAAGTTATGGAGCAAATAACCAGCAAGGTGTATATTAATCCACAGAGCAGACCTACGCGTTTCGGCTGAAGCCTTCTACTGGGCCATAGGCATGCGCAGTTTTCGTAATGATCACCCAGAGACGGCGAGGAAGAGGATGAGGGCAGCCCGGGGACGCCGCAGTACAGGTAAGTGTTTTTTGTTTTAATTAATTTCTAATTAATTTTTAATAGGGGGGGTGGAGGCGGTGTGAGAAGTTGGCCTGATGTGCAGTGCTCACTATTCTAGTGATCACTATATATCAGTCCAAACAACCCTTATTGATGATTGGTTGTAAGTCAACCTTATAGACCAGCTATCCTAGTAGCATGGATACGAGCAGTCTAAGGCTAAGACTCTAGAGGGCGTGTTAAGCCAGCTGTTTTACCATCACATTACCCCTTGAACACCCAGTGAAAGGACACCACACAAGTGTTATGAAAATAAACAGTGTATTTATTAGAATCACAACAGCCCTGTACTCTTTATGAGGACAGGGTGCTAGGCACACAACAAAACTCTTACGAAAATACTTAAGTTAGCACAGTATACACAAATGCCCGAGGGCACGAAAAACCATATACTCTGAAAGTGGAATGCGAAATTACTAGCAGGTAAGTACAGTACTAATAGGCTTTGGAATCGCTAGGACTTGACTAGGGAATCGTTAGATTACTTCTAGGAGGCCCAGGGGACTCGGGTGCAGAGTGTGCACTCTCACGCGGGATGCGGGACAAAGTCTATGGAAGCTAGTAAAGTTAAAGTTAGTGTTTACCGGCGAACCCGACCTGGTAGGAAGAAAACGACAGTGGATCCTGACCCTTGGATAGTGAGGCTATGCTGGGGTACCGAAATGCCGAAGTTACCTAGCCCAGGGGCTGCAGCTGCATAGGTCTCAAAAGACGTCGGGAATCCTCGTCGACGAACCAGGAGCCTTGAAGAAAGATGCTGGCAGGCGACCAGTGAAGAGAGTTCGAGTTGATCCAAGCCTGGATCTTGAAGATGGATGACACCTGAAAGCAGAGGGGACCAAGTTCGTGACTACTAGCCAGTAGTCAGTGGGCACCAGGAGGGCACCGGATGGTAGTCACCTCGACTAGGTGACGCTGTGCTCTGCAGATCTCACGGACCAGGAGGCGTTGTCGGCGACCAGGATGGAGAGGCGAGCTGTCCCACGATGGATGAAGCCGTCGGCGTCGAAGTACCCAGGATTGGGCAACAAAGCCTTGGCTAATTCAAGCCCACGCGGTGGACTCAAAATGGCGTCTTGAGTGGACCAGGAGGGTCCGGGGTGCTCCTCTTCTGGAAGGGAGCAAGAGCCAGTCTGGAGCAACCAGACCAGCAGCAGTGATGTCGTCGGGCGTCGTTCAGAAGGCCACAAGCCAGCGGGCTAGTAGCCAAACAACGCGGTGAGCAGCAAAAAGCAGAAGGGCCCCACGCCGATCGTGGAGATGCTGGGGGGCTGCTCTTCGGTGCTGGAGCTGCTCAGGGTTGGGGCTTCTCGGACCCCAAAGCACTCGCCAGGAGATTACTCGGCGGGCTTGCTGTGCAGAAGTCGTGCAGTCTTGGCAATAGTCGGTCCCTTGAGGTCTCGTCGCACTCACGGTTCTCAGCTTGGCTGTAGAGGTGAGTAGAGGTCGGAGGTGCCAGGGAAGCCGGGTCTTGTCGAGCTGGGCAGTCGGATTCCGGAGGAAGGACTTACAGCAGACCGCAGTGTTCTTCGGGTGGTGCCTGCGGATGCAGGGTGACTACTCCTTAGTCACAAGGGAGAATCTTGAAGAAGAAATCTTGATGTCCTTTCGTAGAAAGTCGTGTCTTGATTCCAAAGATGATCTAATTTGGAAGGGGGCCTGCTCCTACCTTTATCTGGGAAAAGGGGGCTGGCACGCGACTAAGTCCTGCCCTATGGGTGGGACCAGGAGGGGGGTGGTTACACCCCTCTCCTTTGGCGGGCTTTCCCCAGGCCAGGGGCTGGAGTGCCCCTGGAACTGGTTTCAGCCGGCCTATGCACAGTGAGCACCGGGGGGCCACTTGCAGTCACCTTCCTCTGAAGCCCTGCCTACCTAGGATACACAAAATCCTGTCTGGGACGGTGCTGGCACCGCCCCTGGCAGGAAACCCTTTGTCCTTATCTCCTGCTCTGGGAGGACTCCCAGCAGCAGGAGGGCAGACTTGTGTCTCGGTGGCAGCATCCATTTTGTGGAGCTGAGGCTCTGTTGGACTTTAACCGGGGTTAGAGGTTACATACATGCCGTGTCCCTCTAGAAGGGTGGAATGCTAACCCCGTCGCCAGAATTGGCGAGGGGTTAGTATTCCAATTCGTATGACACCTTACTCGACATGATTTGATAAAGCGATACCAGAGTTGGCATATAACCGCGAGGATTATAATGCCCTTAAGAGTATATGGTATGCGATATCATGGAAACGGCTAAGGGATGGATCCCGAAAGCCGCAGACAGGCTCAGCTCATGCCAGAGCACCATCTCACACGATTCCAAGCACTCTGCCTTCAGGATTGTTAAGGCCTGCCATAGGAGTGACTGATAGGAGATCTGTGTGTCCATTTTAGGGTTAGATATAGGTATACTATATCTAAAGCAAAGGGTGAGTACACCACCTTGCCCCAGCTGTCGTGCAGCCAGTTGTGTCAGTTTAGTTAGTCAGCCCAGGGGTGGCATAATACATGCTTCAGCCCCTGGGAGACTTCTGGGTACACCTCAGCCCTGGGTACAGGGACTTGGAGAGGGCCCAGTGCCAATTCAGTACCTGAGTACAATTTGGATAGAGAGAACAGCTAGGCTGTGGGTCTGATTAGCAGGCCCACAGCCAGGGAAAGTCGTAAACCAGTGCAGCAAAAAGCAAAAATCTGGGTGATCATAGGATTGCAGACCCTACTCTCCTACAGGCGGGGCCTGGCCAACTCCGCTCCGCTGCGGAATGTGCAGAGATTTGCCTACTCCGTGTTCCACGGACAACGCGGAGTAAACAAATCCCACATACTCCGCAGGCGGAGCAGAGTTCTCTGCCCATGCCTAATTATTTTTTTTTTATTTCAGATCATTTTTATTGAAGTAAGGAAAACAAAGAAAGTACAGTACAATAAAGCTTCCAATACATAG
The DNA here is from genome assembly GCF_964261635.1 of Lissotriton helveticus. Classification (NCBI taxonomy): domain Eukaryota; kingdom Metazoa; phylum Chordata; class Amphibia; order Caudata; family Salamandridae; genus Lissotriton; species Lissotriton helveticus. The sequence continues at coordinate 1,531,619,273 of NC_136061.1, forward strand.
ATCAAGACAAAAATAGTGTTAGAAAACAATACACAAAACCAACCGAAACCAAATTATAAGCTTGCCCGGTAATGTCTGTAAATGGAGTTACATGGGAATAATAACAATGATTAAATAAATGACTAAAAACAAATGAAGCACAGTTACATGACAATTCCAGCAGACGGTAATTAGGTCAGGCACAGAGTTCCGTATTTCTAAGGGATATAATACCAAGTGGTACCTCACGGGGGGTCAAAGCGGAAGGAGGACTCGTCAAGTGATTTCCAGAGTCTCCTATTGGAAGGTCGCCAGGCAGCCGATTGTAGCGCTGGGTTATCTGCTCCTCTCAGGAAGGAGAGCCACTCCTGCCATATCCTAAAACTAATTTCTGATGCATTCTTCCATTTGCACAAAATCACCTCACATGCCAGTGTTAACATCAAGTCCAAAAGCTGGCGATCCTGTGAGCTAGGTAATTGTGGGTCGAGGACCCCCAATACAACATAAACAAATTCCCTCACTGGCTTCAGGTGGAATACACATTGAATGCAGTCGAAAATCCTATCCCAGTAGGTCTGAAGAGAGGGACAGTAAAAGAGCATATGGGCAAGATCACCTTCCCCCAATTGACAATTCCAGCATGTGGGTGTATCTCTGAATTGGCACTTAAAAAGTCGAGTGGGAGTCCAGAACACTCTGTTTAGTAGCATACATTTTGTCTGGGACATGATTGGCGACACCTTATTGGTTAAAGCGGTTCTGTGGATCATATCCCAGTCAAAGCCTATCCCAGTGGAATTGGGTTCTGATTCCCATTTTATTTCAGCCTTTCTGTGGGAGTTCTTGGGCAGAGGGAGTAGTAGCTTATATACTCTGGAGACAAAGTGGCTAGCGGACACGAGGCGTGGTAGGTGGGACACGAGCCATGGTGTGTGTGTGTCAAGGCCCCGAGCAGATATGATTGTTTTCAGTTTCAGGAATTCATAGAAGTCCATGGGTGTTAGGTCATATGTTGTTTGTAAAGTCGAAAAGGGAAGGGGCTGAGTCCTGTCATATAGATCGGTTACCATGTTAATACCTTTTGTGGCCCAGGATTCCCAGTAGAGGGTTTTGCCATTTAGTTTAAAAGAAGGGTTTCTCCAGAGAGCCACAAACGTGGATTTTTTAATTGTTAAGTTGGTTTTATGGGACTGATCTAACCTTAACAGGGCCCTCCTCGTGTTCAACATAATATATTTAGAGTGGGGTAAGTGTGATAGATCCATGGTTAGCAGGGCCAGGAGAGGTGCATGAGCGATGATAGATTTTTCAATATCTAACCACATTGGTGTATAAGATGGTGAGTTTATCAGCCATTGTGCTCCCTGTTTGCAGAAAAAAGCTGTCTGATAAGTCCTGAACGAGGGAATACCCAGACCACCCTTTTATTTTGCTAATTGTAGCTTCTTCAGTGATACCCTGGCTCTTTTACCTTGCCACAGGAATCCGCCAAACAGCTTGTCCACCTTATTAATTAATTCATCAGTGAATGTCATAGGAAGCATGCTGGCCAAATAATTCACCAACGGGGTGCACATCATCTTAAGGGTCTCCGCCCTGCCCCACCATGAAAGGAATTTAGGTGACCATCCTTCTAGAAGGGAGGAGATCTTTTTTAGGGTAAGTTCCTCATTGATTTTTAGGGCGGAGATCAGGTCTTTGTCAAAGTCGAGACCCAGATATTTAAAACATTTTGGTTGCCAGGTTAGACCAGAGTCTCCAAGGATATCTTTATTGCCTATGTTGTTAAGGAGTTTGACTTCCGTTTTGTCCTTATTCAGTTTGTATCCTGAGACCCGGGAAAACTCATCAATAGTTGACATCAGGGTGGGTATTGCTTCACCAGCTCTCTCCGACATAATTAGCACATCATCTGCATATGCTGTGAGTTTTACATTACACCCTTGAAATGGAATACCAGCAATTGCGTCATTATGTCTAATGTGGTAGAGAAATGGCTCGATCGCAAGTAAAAACAAAGAAGGCGACAGGGGGCACCCTTGCCTCGTACCTTGCTTCAACTGTAAAGGGGATGAAAAAGAGCCACCCGCCCTAACTTTAGCCGTTGGACAAGAGTAGAGGGACATTACCAATTTCGTAAAGGTCGTCCCCAGGTTGAATTTGTGTAACACCGCTTCCAGGAAAGACCAGTCAACTTTGTCAAAGGCCTTCTCGGCGTCTAAAGTTATTGCCGCAGTGGGTGTGTCGAGGAGTTTGGCTTTTTCCAGAACATGTGTCAGTACCCTAGTATTGTCACTTGATAGTCTATTCTTCAGAAACCCTGCTTGGGAAGGGTGAATCAGTTTTGGAAGAACTCGTTGGAGACGAGCGGAGAGGATCATCGCCAGGAGTTTACAATCAAGGTTAATGAGGGAGATGGGCCTGTAGTTCTTTGGGAGAGAAGGATCTTTACCATCTTTTGGGAGAACTGCTATTATAGCTTCGGACAGGGTACCTTTAACTTCACCAGTATCGTTTATTTCCCAAAAGAGATGTAGGAGGGGTTCTACTAACAGGGAGGGAAATGTTTTATAATAATGTGCTGTGAACCCATCAGGGCCGGGGGCCTTTCCGCATTTCAAAGATTTAATCGCTTGCTCTATTTCGGGAACTGTGATCGCTGAGCTAAGTCGCAATTGCTCATCAGAGGACAGCTGGGGGAGGTCACATTCGCTTAAATAGTCCTGAATTTAATCTTCTTCTACAGAGGCGTTTTTGGCATATAAAGTTTCATAGAATTCTTTAAACACCTCCGCTATCTTGTCTGGTTCTGAATGGGCGACCCCTGACGCTTCCTTGACGATATTAATTGTGTTTTTTTTAACCTTGAATTTCAGATATGCGGCCAAGCTCCTACCTGCCTTATTTGAATCGCAGAGTTTAAACCTTCTTCTTCTATATAGCCATATCCCAGCCCTCTCGCTCACTATTTTATTATATTCATATTTTTTGTTAGCCAATGCATTTAGAATCATGTCACCCCTGATTGTCCGGTGTTTATGTTCTAGGTCCGAGATTTCCCGTTCCAAAGTTTCTAACTTCATGTTATGATCTTTATTGATTGCAGATCTAATTTTGATGCATACCCCCTTAACTGTGCTTTTCAGGGCCTCCCAACGGATGAGATCGGAGGTATCTCCGCTCTTATTGATGTCCAGATATGAGTTAATAGCAGATTGAATAGTAATGCGGTGTTGTTCTTTGTCTAATATTTCATCATTCAGGCGCCACGACGTTTGACGGGGTGAGGTCTTGACGTTGGAAATGGATAGGGAAATGCAAGAGTGATCAGATATTACTCTTGGTTCTATTGAGGTATCCTCTATCCTAGGAACCCCATTCTGTGATATGAGAATATAGTCTATTCGTGAATATGAATCGTGAGGAGTGGAATAGAATGTATAGGCTCTGGCCGTGGGATTCTGTAGTCTCCACGCATCAATGAGATGGAAGCGCTTGCACACGTTAATAAAAGCTTTATGTGATTTGCTCGGCCTGAATGGACATCGGGAGTCTCTATCTAGGATAGGATCCATGGGGAAGTTGAAGTCTCCAGCTAATAGATGTAGGGCCGAGTCTGGTATGGTCTCAATTTGTTTAGCCAAATCCTCCCCAAATTTTAAATCGTTAGTGTTAGGGCCGTAAACATTTGTTATATAAAATTCTGTGTTATCCCTACTAAGTTTAGCTGTGACCCACCTCCCTTTATCATCTGTGGTGGACGAGAGGAGTTCAACTTTCGATTTTTTCGCTAGTAGTACTAATACCCCATTCTTCTTACCCACTGCCTCTGACCCTACAACCTCAGAATAATATTTATTCCTCAATGTGTAAAATTGTTTAACATCAATTTTAGTCTCCTGCAGCAGGACAATGTCCCCTCGTTGTCTACGCAGGTAGTCTAGTATCTTTTGCCTCTTGATGAGTTGGTTCAGACCTTTCACATTGAGGGACAGTATTTTCAATTTGTCTATAGCGGCCACACCAAGCGGTGTATCAATTGTAGGATGCACCATCTGTAAACAATACGATCAAGATCCAAGCCTCGTGACCCCTAGATGTTCTTGTTATCTGTGAGTTGTCCCGTGTGAGAACAGTGATGTACCTGAAGGTCTTACCAACCACAGTAAACGACCAAATCAGAGTGTGTGTGGTCGTAGAAGCCTGTGAATATGTCATGCAATTGTCAAATAATTCCAGGATAATAAGTACATAAAAGGAAAGAAAAATACTACACATACTACACATACCCGTCCCAGCCCTCTCTCCCCAACAGTAAACAGTAAGCATGGTGACTTAAGAGAAATCGCAGCATCTCCCTCCCGTGGATATCAAACTATTAGAAACATTGGAACTGCTTCATCAAACTAGAACATCCTAGCCAATTTTAGCTAGAGAGTAACATTTCTGACACATGACATTTGAGGACAGGGCCCCATCATGTAACACGTATGAACTCAACATTGCTCCTCTGGATTAAATGGAGGACAAACAATTAACCCATTCCAAACTCCACACCAAAGATCACCAAAGATCATTAAAGCTGTGGAGCAAATAAGGTACAGGCACAGAGCAAGGCAACTGACATATATAACTGTTCCATATGAAAATAGCATTCCAAGTATAGATTGCAGGTCAAGTATAAATTGCATTGAACTTGCATTGAACTTCTGAAACAACTGTTCGTTTCATTATCTCCATTCACACAAGCGGTTATCAAGCGCAATTGTATGTAGAACATTGCATACTGGCCAGGCAGGACTTTGAATGCCTTGGAATCATCATGGCACATGACGAGAAGAGTCAACAGCAGGGAAAGTGCCTGATGGTCGATACACTATGGTGAGTGGCAAGAAGGATGTTCCATGAGCCCATCCAAGTTTGAATGAATACCAACAGCACCCAATTGCCTACCAATATCAGTGTTACTGAACAATCTATGGCCGTGGAGAGACCCACCTATGGCCGCAGCACAACCAAACAGCAAAGGAAAGATTTTATTCAGCCAACTTTATGAACAAAGGATACTCATTTGTAGCCGGAAGCAGAGGCAGCCATGCCTCCCGAGTTGTTAGTGTCCATCTCCTGATATGTAGGGCCCTCCAGCATTCGTTTGAGTTTCATCGGATTTGAAAAGATATGTGGGGATCCTTGTATGATCACTCTGTATTTTGCTGGTCCTATGAACCCGTACTGATATCCCATTGATTTGAGCTGCGGGCGGAGTGCCAGAAGTGCCTTTCTCACATCCACTGTTTCCTTGCTGTAGTCCTGTGAAATATTTACTTTGGCATTTTTCCATAAGATGTGATTGTTTTTCCGAACAAATGAAAGGATCTGTTCCACGTGCTGGTAACGACAGCTTCCCAAAAAGCTTGTCATGGTCCTGACTCACATTCTGAATTATCACCTCCAGCTCCTTCTCGCTGAACTTCATCTTCCTTTTCCTTTCAGTTGCCTCCTTCTCTCTCTCTCCTGGCTTGCCATTTCAAAAGTTTCTTTTTTTTGTTTTGTTGCTGTGAGGCTATGTAGCTCCTGGATCCTCAGCTCACCTGCCTGCCTCACAGTCCGCTCCAGGTTCAGTGCAGCTGCCCGGGTGGGGCCACTTCCTGTTTGGGAGGTAATTGGATGACACAGGATTGGCTGATTCATCAAATTACGAATTTTTGAATTACTGAATCAGTATTTACCGAATCGGTAATGGATTTGGTCATTCCGATTCGGTATTGCTGTTTCGTTTTTTTTTTACCGATTCCATCCGAATCGGTTTTTTAACCGAATTTTAACAAATCTGTAAATGTTACCGATTTTTTAAGTACATCGCATTTTCGGATTCCTTAATACCGAATCGGTAATATACGGTATTAAGGAATCGGTATTCATAGTTTACCTACATATGGCCCTCAATCAATTAATAGCTGGTAAGAAGGCTGTTTTTTTTTTAACTACCTGCACTACCACCACACCCTTCGCTTTCAGGCAGAGGCACCTCAAAGTCAGTATTAACCATTCAGGGGCAGTTTTTTTGTGAAAGCTGAGTCAACTGGGTGGCAGGTAGAAGGCAAGCAGGGTTGCATTCAAATGCAGAGCCCTAATCCTCTCGATCCCTGGAGCCTCACAGTAATGGTCTAGGAGACAGAGGAAAGGAGCGAGATTTATAGATTTTGTCAAAGAGAAGGCCCAGAATAGGAAGCACTGTATGGGGACTTATTTTTATGTTTACAAATGGCCAGAGACAGCTTCTAAGGAGATATACCCCAAAGAAGGGGACAATATAAGAGGTTTTTCTTTAGGGACATTAATTAGTGAAGCTAGTACTGCTGCCAAGTGTGTAAGTAGACACTGCTGGTTATCATTAAGGAAGCAGATGCATCAGGACTGTGGCCCATGAATTTGAGGGGCCCACTGCTTCTCAGGTATGACTGTCTACCTTTAAACAAGGGGCATTGGAGCTTATATTCCTTTCAAGCATTAGGACTGAGGTGATGATCCATCATGGTGGGGAAGAGGTAAAAGATGCAGAGGAGATAGCTTTCTACTCAGGACTGCGGTTATCATTAGTGCAGCAGGTATATTTGCATTGGGGTCAAAGAGTGTGAGGGGCTCACAGCACCCCAATCATGGGGAGCAGTTTGTTTGGGATAATGTCTGTTTTTGTTTGATGCATTTGCTGTTTTATATGTCTCATATTTAGTGTGATTTATAAGTTATAGAAAAAGCCTTCTTGAAATCATCTCATAAGCCCCAGGGGGGCCTGACCTCAAAATGTTTTGCTTAGGAGGGCTCAGAGTAAAAATGTTTGAAGACCTCTGCTCTACATGGATTAGACATAACAACCATAGATGTAATGCAGCTGCCACCAAGTTATTTATATTAGTACTATGTCTCCCCAATGTCACCTGATTTAGCACTCAAATATCAGCTTTAAATATGTTTGCGAAATTATGAGGTTTCAAAATGCACGTATTTTTGTGTTGAATAGAGACTTTTAAATTATGGTCAACACGACTAATTCAACCAACCAAAAGTGTCTACTTTATTAGGTTGGGCTGGACACAGGAGAGCTGCTTACAGGTGGGTGGTTGTTTGTCATCTTGGCCAATGGGGCAAAGCGGTTACTACAAGGTAAAGCATCCTCAAGTCTTGACTGTAGTCGCTGACCAGAATCGGGGTGTACTAGTGCGGTTGTTAACAGTGAGTGTGCTTTACCCACAGTATGTTGCTCCTCGGCCTGAAGAGTATGTTCCTTAAACGTCCCCTGGATTTGCTTTTGCTTGTTTGTGCTGCATGGGGGTGGAAAATGAATGGGGTGAGGAAGCGAGGAAGCGAGGCAGTGGGTGCTGGAGCGAGTATCTCCCACATTCAACGAACTGATTGTCATGGCTTTCAAGCACACAATTGCTTCCAGCATGTTTTTGCTAATTTTTGTTTTTCTTTCTTACCAACCCCCTCACCCATCCCCTTCAGTGGCATTCCTTTTGGCCATTTGTAAATGACATAGGCTTATACCAGAGCTGCAAACAGAGCTATGAAATGGTGGATTAGAACATTTTCAGTGAGTTAGACTAGAACAATCAGGGCAACAAGCTTACTTATCAGATCAATGCAAACTGACCCAGTCATACAGCTTAAGATGCTTAGATATAACAAGGGGTTGAAGATATACCAAACTACAGTACATTTTCGGGGTAAAAAAGACGTTAGCGGGAGGTCCAGCCTCCTCTGGATATGGACGGGCCCGCCCTTGGCCCAGGCTTTGTGAAATAGCGCTGTTGATGAATCCCAGGTGAGAGTCCACATTGGGATGTGAGACTTGGAGTCCCCAGCGGTGGTGGCAATCAGCTGATCCCCCATTAGGCAGATGAGTCGACAGTGTGGGTTCAGTTATGAAGCCCCCACTTAGCAGGGCTTCAGGAAGGTCTGTGCACCACCCCCAACAAGCACAAATGGTCCCTAAGTGAACAGCAATGCTCCCTCCTCTTGCGAATCTGGACTAGGATTGGGCGGTGAACTTTACTCCGTTCGCAGAGTTTGCGGGGGTCTCTGCACTCCGCGGAGCTCGCAGAGTGCAGAAAACTCCGTTTTCGATGTGCAGCGGAGTTTTTTCCCCCGCTTGCGATTGCGAGCGGTAAGTTCGCAATCGCGAACAGTAAGTTTGCGAGCCTGAGCTGCCTCTCGGGTACAATTTTTACCCGAGCAGCAGAAATGCCAGCACAAACTGCAGATCGCACTGCACTCCGCCTTTCGCGGAACTTCACTGAGTCGTTTTGTAACTTCACGGAGATCCACGTAGCAAAACTCTGCAAACTACGCCCAACATGTTCCCCCTTAGGTTAGGGAGTTTTGTGTAACATGATTCAAGGCTCAGACGCAGACACCCTAGTTCAGTAATGTTTGAGCTCCGTTCAATCCAGTCTCCTTGGATACAGTCTCACCACAACACAGCCTCCATGTCTTTTCGACACAAGTGTCTCTAATCTCTCCCACTTCTGGGATGAGACGTGGTGGGTGCAGAAGACGCAGTTTTAAAATATAATCGACAGACGTGAACATCGCCGGCGCCATCTTGCTTAACAAGAGCCACTGCGTGCATGTAAGCAGCAACCATTTTAGATATCGCAGCCATTTCACTCGCTGCTAGTCACCTTTGATTCACCCTGACCTCGCAATCATCCCCTGCACCCTGACCAAGCCTGAACACACGTACTAGGGTCATAAAACCTTGTCAGCCTGACAATGCCCCAGAGCCACTTCCCACCCTAAAACACATTTGTTCTTTCATCCCCTGCACATGAGCAAGGCCTCCTGATAACCCTGTAACCGCACCTGGCCACCCGATCCGGTCTCAGGCACTAACTGACCCCTGCAGACATAGTTTATTGCCCCCACACGGCAGGACTTGTAGCACTAAGAAAGAAGTCTGATTTAATCAATAACATCAACCCTCAGATCTGACCGATCCCACACTTTTAGATCCTGTCGGAATGTCCGGCTGCAAGATAGCAATCATCTGTTAGATTTGGGAGGGGGGACAGCAGCTGGTGGGTCTGTGTGGGAACCGGCTGGAGGCAGGAATTCCAAGGATGTTTGACCACCAATAAAATGTCTGTAATACTGTATAAAAGAGAAAGCAGCGGAGAAGTTGTTAGAGCACCTCCCAAAGACATTCTGCGTGTCCGAGTTGACGTGTTCTCCTCTGGAGTAATAAACCTGTTCTTGCCTTCCAGGCCTAGCGCCTGCCTCTTTATTTTGGTAACTATTATTGAAGTGAATTAGAGGCGTCTTGCACCGGGCAGCTTTGGTATTTACAAGAGAAATACTGTATTTCTGCAGCAGCTAATCTTGGTAAGCTGTTAACAGGATGGGTAGCTCAATTGGTAGCCTGGAGTTCTTCGCCAAATGCAGATACTGGTGGTGGGGGTCACAGGGCAGGCACTGGACCCACTTCTGGGTCACTTGAGCACGAGATGGGTAGCCATTTAGACAGGGACACAGCAGCACGCTAGTAGTCACAGTGAGCACTTTGAAAACGCAGCAGTGGTGACGGTCGCAGGCACAAGTCTTTGCTTTGATCGCAAATATGTCCATGGTCACAGTTGTTTCACTTTACCAGCAAGGACACCCCCAATCAGTCTTATTGCGCTGCCGCAAGGTTAGCGGCCAATCCACAATTTACATTTGCCACCTCACTTCTGGAGAGACTGTGCTCATGCTATCGGACTCACCAATCAGTCTTTGCTGTCTCCATTCCCCTGGTTTGACCCTCAGCACTAGGGTCTGGCTGGGACTCCAACACCTCCTGCAGGGTTGGCAGGAGATTTCCCTCTCTCAGTAGGCCGGCTGGCTTCAGGCAATTAAGGTCAGAGATAAGCTCTTCCAGCAAGACAGGACTCCAGGGAATACCCCTGTCATCTGGGAAGTTGGATGTAAGACAGACGCCACCTCTGGGTGCACAGCAGTCCTCACGGTATTCTGCAGAGCAGAGTGATGCCCCCTGTAGTACGGTAGTCTCCATCCAGGAGTAACCACAACCGAGGCACAAAGAGAGGTGAGCTTTCTATACCTGGCATATCAACAACCACACTATGCAGTGATCAGGGGAAATACAAAAGGCTGGCTCACCTAAAAGATCCTTTCCACACTGAAAAGAAGACTTCTGTCCCACCCTTCACCGCCACCATCTTCCAAGTGGCAGTGCTACAGGAAGACTAATCAGCAGCTCCTCTCAGCAAAAGGGCTTCAGTGAATTTCTGAAGGTGTCTTGTCTCCACCCTCCAGCTTTAGGAACGTCAGCAAAACACTTCCACTGTCTGGGAAAACAATCTCACCTCCATCTTGTGCACAGGAGCAGATTCTGGGCTTCCAGAATGGAATCCAGAGGCCTCTATTACATGGGCACATTTGTGTACATATTGCATGTACAACCACACAAGACACAACATAAACACACACAGTATATATTTAGAATGTTAGCTCAAGGGTTAGAAGTAGCGCACTGAGGCAGAACTTTACATTGGCGGGCCTCCACTCCAGTGACACAGATAAAAAGGCCTGATCATGACTATGCATTCACAAAACACAGTATGCTGTGCCATCGATCTACATGCTTAACCCGTGGCAGGCTGGTAGTCCACTATCAGGACAATGAGGGCATGCTTGACATGTCCCTCCAGGTCACAGGATAGGTCCATGACCTCCGTCACGTCAAGGGACAGCATAGGCCTCTATGCGCTAGATTAACACAAGGTTAGGGCCAAAATTAAATAATCTCTGGGACACCAGCTACTCACAGTCGAGTTTTCAGGATAAGGCAACATGACTTGTAGCTCACAGGGGACATGCCCGTCCCACTAGCATGTTCAGGCAATATTATGTTTTCCTAAATTAATATGGCTTCCCTTATGGTCTTTCCACTCTGTAGGTGTAAATCTGATGTTTTGTGGATACTAAACAAGTGCACATGTGTGGCTCAGTGTATAGTCACTGGTCTATGTATACATTATTTACACCTCAATTGCATCCTCGGGGCGGGGCCATCCGGCCATTCTCTTGATCCCATCCCTAGAGCCATTGCAGCCTAGACCCTGATGTTTGAAGGTATGCCATTGTGCCTGGCATTTTATAGGATAGTGAGTATCACTTCAATACCTTCATTGCTGTCCAGCGGAATTGATATATGGTCGTTACCTCCTGCAGCAGTGTTTGTTGTGACTATATGTTCCCCTCACTTACAGGAACTTGATGCATATGCGGCAGCTTTAGTTCGGTATTCAGGCTTGGAATAGGGTGGGACGTTATTTAATTGCCTCAAATTGTAAAGCGCTCTGATATCCTTCGGGATCAAGTTTGCGCCATATAAAACTTTATAAATAAAAATGAATAAAATAAAATAAATAAAATGCACACATGGCTCTGTAGCCTGTAAATGGTAAACAATGAGGATGTTTTATTTTCTTTCTTCTGAAGAAGGTAGTGAAGAAAGCTGGCTGAAGCGATACCTGATGTCTCCCGTGCTTCAGGCAGACCTGTCCTTTGACCTGGGGAGGTGAGCTGCAGCTTGGAGAGTGGACAGCAGCCGAGAGCCCAGACCACAAGAAAGGAGATCTGAATAGGGAGAGCAGCTGAGTGGCCTGTAAACCTGACAAGGGGCCTGCAAGTCACAAGCAACAGCCCCTCTAGAAGAGTTCAGAGCAGAGAAGGTTCCTTCAACCGCAATACCTGAAGTGGTAGTACCTAAGGACAGCTTGGTTCCTTGCAAACACACTAAAAAGGCCTTCACACACCTGGCTGTCTGTAGGACACACCTGAAATAATTCCCACTCACCCGTGTCAGTCTTCCTCCTTTGCCTTCCCACTGCTGCTCAACCACAATTCTAGCAGCACAGCTCAGTTCACCAGAAAACAAAACATGAAAGCAACTACAATTAATCACCTTTAACCTCCCTAACCATGGAAGAATTCATCAAAGCTGAAAACTCTTGCCTTCGGGAAAAGTCTGTCTGCTCGGGCCAAGCTACCCAGGGGGTGAGCAGGGGTCATCTTGAGTGTGTATCCCCCTTACCCTAACTAGAAGCAACGGTCCCAATTTGGACAAAGGTACCTACCTCTGCTAAGTAGAGAACCAATTTCTAACAATAAATAAACATGACATAAATTGAAATATTCATGTGCGGCAAAAGGATCAAACACTGCTATGAATAATTTGGCCTTAGTAGTTAGCCCCCACATAACTCAACCCTAGTGCGGAATAAAAGGGAAACCATGGAATCTTTCAATCCTAATCAGATTGGGTTTGTCCAATGCGTGAAAACTGCAAAATGTGTCACTTCTTTCCCTCATATTGGCTATAAAGATGGCTCTGCCCGCATTGCCTGAAATTCTTGGCCCGCACCACTTGCTGGAAGTGTTAGCCCCCCTTTCCTGCCCCCCCCCCCCAAGGTTGGGTCTTGTTGCTCTCCTGACCTGAGCACAGGTTTCTCGCAGAGCTGCCAAGTTTTCCGGGTCCATCCGTGTTGTGCTGCTCCAGTCCCCGTTTTTTCCTGGAATTCTGGGACTTGTAGTCTTGTTCATTATAAACAGGACTACACGTCCCATAATTCAGAGGAAAAAACCTGGACTGGAGCGGCACATCAACAATGACCGCCGAAACTTGGCAGCTATGACCAAGACTCACAGGGAAAGTAGAAGCACCTCGGATCAACACACAGTAAAGATTGCTCTGGAAATTCACACAAGTGAGACCCCATCACGAGCCTGGTGAAGAATGAGAGCTCCTGCTGTGAATGATACAACGTCCACGAGGGGAGACCCATCTATCAGCAGGGACGCAACAACTGCTCCTGGGTGTGACTGGTTCTAAGTTATCTCACTGTGACCAATGAAGAGTGGCCCGCATTGGGCTCTCTTGGTAAAGTTCATAATAAATTGTAGCGTATGAACCCCCTGTGTGAGTGTCTTCGCACGTGCTTGTATGGATGTGTGTGTGTGCAAGTTGCGACAGCCTTAGGGCCCCGCCTTCCCAGCAGCAGAATCCTGTGGAATGAACACCTGTGACGTGCCAGGCCCTCCACTGTGACGTCACGAGGTCGAAGCCAGCACCAGCAGGGGAATCCTGTGGATGGAACACCTGTGACGTGCCAGGCCCTCCACTGTGATGTCACGAGTTCGAGGCCAGCACCAGCAGGGGAATCCTGTGGATGGAACACCTGTGACATGCCAGGCCCTGCACTGTGACGTCACGAGGTCGAGGCCAGCACCAGCAGGGGAATCCTGTGGATGGAACACCTGTGACGTGCCAGGCCCTCCACTGTGATGTCAGGAGGTCGAGGCTAAGTGCAGAGGGGAGGCCTCCGCCGCAGCAGAGACAAGGAGAGGCCACTGAGGGGGGGAGAAGGTCGGGCAAGATTAGATCGTCTTTGAGGTTCACCGCAGGATCCTTTTGTGACTAAATAGATGTTTGCTTTTTTTAGGTAATTGAATTAAAACCGTGTCTCGCCTGCTCCCCCTCCCCCCTTACACTGCCACACCTGTCATCGCCCATAAACCGGTGATGCGTGATGACAGGTTGAAGGTCCCTATTGTGACGTGTCCGTGGTATACAAGGCTGGTAACCAGGCAGCCGCAGCATTGCACTCATGAGCACCGGACGGAGAGGACCACAGCTGGCGGCCGGAGCCGAGGCCCCGAGAGGCCGAGGGGGCCGGGGCCTCACAGGCTCCAAAAGAACTGGGCGGGGCTGGGTGAAAAGGAAAAGGTGAGTATAGAAACCAAATGAAAACGAACTTGAAACTGAACTGAAACCAAACTTTAAACTGACTTGATACTGGCTTGATACTGGCTTGATATTGACTTGATACTGACTTGATATTGACTTGATACTGGCTTGATACTGACTTGATACTGGCTTGATACTGGCTTGATACTGGCTTGATATTGACTTGATACTGGCTTGATACTGACTTGATACTGACTTGATACTGGCTTGAAACTTCCCTTCCCTTTCTCTTTCCCGTTTTTCCTTCTCTACCTTACATTCCTGTCTCTCCTCTCATATCCTCATCTCCCCCTTTCTTTCAAGTTCCCTTTTTCTCCATCACTCTTTAATCCTCTCCCCTTCTGTCACTCCCCTCCCCTTCCCATTCAATCCATTCCGGTCCCATTCTGCACTCTCTTATCTCCTTTTCCATCTCCACCCTTCCCTTCTCTTCCCCTCCATTCCCTCCCATTCACAGCCTCTTTCCCTTCCAATCTGTTCCCATCGCCTCTGCTCCTTTTCTGCTCCCCTTCCACATACCCATTCTTTCTTCCTTATTCTTCCTTCCTTCCCCTCCCTTCCTCTTCACCATTCCCTCCCCTTTCCCCTCACCCATCCCTTCTTCCATACCCTACCCTTCCCCTCACTACCCTTCCCCTCACTTCCCTCTCTCTCGTTGCCGTCTCCCTTCCTTTCCCTGCCTTTCTCCTCCTTTCTCTTCACTTCCGCCTTCTTCCCCTCATTCTTCCTTTCCTTTCCTTTCCTTTCCATTCCCTTCTCCCACCCTTCCCTAACCCATCCCTTCTATCCGTTTACCCACCCTGCCACTACCCCTCTCCCTCCTTGTTCCCCTTCCCCTCCCCCTTTATTTCCATTACTTTCTTCTTTACCTCTTTAATCCTCTCCCCTTCTGTCACTCCCTCTTCCCTTCCATCCCATTCGCCGCCTCAACTCCCATCCCATTCTGTTACCCCACACACACAACCCCCCACACACACAACCCCACACACACAACCCCACACAAACACCCCCACACAAACAACCCCCACACACACAAGCCCCCCACACACAACCCCCAACACACACACAAAACCCATACACACAACCCCACACACACAACCCCACACAAATACACCCCGCACACACACAACCCCACAACCTCACACCCACACACACAACCCCATAACCACACACACACAACCCCACACATACACTCAACCCCCTACCTACAACCCCCCACACACACAACCCCCCCACACACACAAACCCACACACACACAAACAACCACACACACATAACCCCACACAACCACACACAACCACACAACCCCCACAAACCCCCCCTCCACACAAAACCCTACACACACACACCCACACACAACCCCACCCACACAACCCCCACACACACAACCCTCCACACCCCCCCACACACACCCCCACACACACAACCCCACACACACAACCACCCCCACACACACAACCAAACACACACACAACCCCATACACACAACCCCCCACACACAACCCCCCACACACACAACCCCCCACACACAACCCCACACACACAACCCCACACACTCACACACACACAACCCCCCCACACAAAACCCCCCACACACAACCCTACACACACAAACCCTCACACACACAACCCCACACAACCCCACACACAACCCCACACACAACCCCCCCACACACACAACCCCACACTCACACACAACCCCCCCACACACAACCCCCCATACACAACCCCACACACACAACCCCCCCACACACAACCCCACACACTCACACCCCCACAAACTCACACACACACAACCCCCACACACAACCCCCCCACACACAACCCCACACACACAACCCCACACACACAACCCCCTCACACTCAACCCCCCACACACTCAACCACCCCCACACACTCAACCACCCCCACACACAACCCCACACACACAACCCCACACACAACCCACACTCACACACAACCCCACACACACACAACCCCACACACACACAACCCCACACACCCCACACACAAACACCACCCCACACACAACCCCACACACTTACTCAACCCCACGCACAACCCCCCACACACAACCCCCCCCACACACAACCCCCACACAAAACCCCTGCCACACAACCCCCAACCCCACACACATACACTCACTCAACCCCAAACACACAACCCCCCACACACATCCCTACACACACAACCCCCATGCACACAACCCCCCACACACACAATCCCACACACACAACCTTAAAAAACCATAAAACCACACACAAACACACAACCACATAACCACACAAAACCCCACACACACAAGCCACACACACAACCCCTCCACACACACAACCGCCCACACACACAACCCCCCACACACAACCCCACACACACACACAACCCCACACACAACCCCCACACAACCCCCACACACACATCCCCACACACACACAACCCCACACCCACACAACCCACACTCACACACACAACCCATACTCACACACACAACCCCACACAACCCCCCACACTCACACAACACCACGTGCTCACACACACAACCCCACACACTCAAACACCCCACAAACACAACCCCACACACACAACCCCCCACACACAACCACAAACACACAACCACACACACATATACAACCCCATACACACTCAACTCCCACACACACACAACCCCCCCACACAACCCCCCACACACACAACCCCACACAAACACAACCCCAACCCCACACACAACCCCACCTACACACACACAGCTCACACACACAACCCCAAACACACACAACCCCCACACACACAACCCCACACAAACACCCCCCCCCACACACACAGATCCCCCCAACCTCACACCCACACACACACAACCCCATAACCAAACACACAACCCCACACATACAAACACAACCCCACACAACCCCCCCACACACACAAACCCCCACACCCACAACCCCACACCCACAACCCCACACGCAACCCTACACACACACAACCCCACACACCACTCAACCTCACACATACACAACCCCACACACACAACCCCCCCACACAATCCCCCCACACACAACCCCATGCACACACAACCCCCCACACATACAACCCCCACACACACAACCCCACACACACACAACCCCACACACACACAACCCCACACACACACAACCCCACACACAACCCCACACACACAACCCCACACACACACAACCCCACACTCACACACACAACCCATACTCACACACACAACCCCCCACACACAAACCCACACACTCACACAACCCCACATGCTCACACACACAACCCCATCACACAACCCACACTCACACACACAACCCCACACACACAACCCCCTCACACACACAACCCCCTACACACACAACACCCCCACAACCCCACACACGCAACCCAATACACACAAAACCCCACACACACAACCCCACACACTCACACACACAACCCCACACCCACACAACCCCACCCACACAACCCCACACACTCACACACAACCCCCTCACACACAAACCCACACAACCCCAAACACACACAAAACACACTCACACACAACCCCCACACACACAACTCCACACAACCACACCAACCCCCACACACAACCCCACACACTCACACACACAACCCCACACACAACCAAAACCCTCCACACACACAACCAAACAACCCTGCACACAGCCACCCCACCACACACACAACCCCCCACAAACCCCAACACAAAACCCCACACACATACACACTCACTCAACTCCACACATACACAACATCCCCACACACAACCCCACACACACAACCCCCACACACAACCCCACACAAACACATACCCTCAGACACACAACTCCACAACCTCACACCCACACACACAACCCCATAACCACACACACACAACCCCACATATACTAACACAACCCCACACACACCACACACACAACCCCCACCACACACACATAACCCCACACAACCACACAATCACACACACAACCATACACACATAACCCCACATACACACATGCCCACACACACCACACAAACCCCCCACACACACAACCCCTCACAGACATTCTCACAGTCTCACAGACACTCCCGCACACTCACATTCTCTCGACACTCTCAAACTTTCGGAGACACTCAGTCTCACAGACACTCTCAGTTTCTTTCTCACAGACTCTCACAGACAGTCACTCTCTCACATACACTCCCTCACACACTCACAGACTAACAGACACTCTCAAAGGCACTCTCCCACAGACACTCAGACACTTGCAGACACTCTCTCACAGACTCTCACAAACTCTCTCACAGACACTCTCTCACACTCTATCACAGACACTAACTCGCACAGACACTCTCTCACAGACACACTATCACAGACTATCGAAAACTCACACTCTCACAGACATTCTCACAATCTCACACTCTCACAGACTCACACTCGAACAGACACTCTCACAGACACTCACAGAGACACTCTCAGAGGCACTCTCTCACAGACTCTCAAAGACACTCTCACAGGCTCTCTCTCACAGACTCTCAGATACTCTCACAGACGTTCTCAGACTCACAGACACTCTCAGACTAACCGATTCTCAAACACTCTCTCACAGACTCACACTCATATTCTCTCAAATACACTCTCACAGACTCTCACAGACATTCACAGTCTCTCACAGATGCTCTCTCAGAAACTTACAGACTCTCTCACACTCTCAGACTCCCACAGCCACTCTCTTATACTCTCTCACACACTCTCTCAGACAGTCTCAGACTCTCACAAACACTCTCTCACACTCTCTCAGACACTCTCTCACAGATACTGTCTGACAGACGCTCTCTCACAGACACTCTCAGACACTCTCTCACAGACACAGACACTCTATCAAAGACACTCTCCCACAGACACTGTCTCACAGGCAGTCTCTCACACACACTCTCACAAATTCGCAGACACTCTCACACTCTCACAGACACTCTATCACAGACACTCACAGACACTCACAGACTCTTTCACAGAAACTCTCACAGACTGTCACAGACACTCTCAGACACTCCGACAGACACTTTCTCACAGACACTCTCAGACTCAGACACTCTCTCAGACTCTCACAGATATTCTCTCTACACTCACTCTCAGTTTCAGAGACGCTCTCTCAAAAACTCTCACTCTCACACTATCAGACACTTCCTCACACTTTCACAAACACTCTCCCAGACAATCTCAAAGACTTTCTCACACTCCCAGACACACTTTCTCACAGACTATCACATACACTCTTTCACATACACACTCTCACAGACACTCTCTCACAGACACTGTCTCAGACACTCTTTCAGACGGTCTCTCACAGACACTGTCACAGACACTCTTTCACAGACACTCTCAAAGATACTGTCTCACAGACACTCTCTCACAGGCTCTCAAAGACACTCTCTCACAGTCTCAGACACTCTCACAGACGCTCTCTCACAGACACTCTCAGACACTCTCACAGACAATCTCTCATAGTCTCTCACAGTCTCTCACAGACTCTCATAGACACTCTCACAGATACTGTCTCACACTCTCTCACAGACGGACTTCCACAGACACTCTCTCACAGACTCTCAAAGGCACTCTCTCACAGACACTGTCTCACACTCTCTCACGGACAGACTCTCACAGACACTCTCACAGACTCTCACAAACACTCTCTCACAGACTCTCACAGGCACTCTCTCAGACTCACAGACACTCTCTCACAGACACAGACATTCTCTCGACACTCACACTCTCACAGACACTCTCAAAGACTCTCACAGACACTATCACAGACACTCACAGGCACTCTCAGACTCAGAGACACTCTCTCACAGACACTCACAGACATTCTCACAGACTCTCACAGACTCTCTCTCACAGACACTATCACAGACACTCACAGACACTCCCTCATAGACTCTCACAGACTCACAGACACTCTCTCACAGTCACACAGACACTCTCACAGACACTCTCTCACAGACACTCTCACAGACATTCTTATCAAAGACACTTTCTCACAGACATTCTCTCACAATCTCAGACAATCTCTCACAGACTCTCTCATAGTCTCTCACTCTCTCACAGACATTCTCTCGACACTCTCACAGACACTCTCTCACAGACACTCTCACAGACACTCTCAAAGACTCTCTCACAGACTCTCTCACAGACACTATCACAGACACTCACAGACACTCCCTCACAGACTCCCAAACACTCTCTCAGACTCACAGACACTCTCACAGACACTCACAGACATTCTCTCGACACTCTCAAAGACTCTCACAGACACTCTCACAGACACTCTCTCAAAGACACTCTCTAACTGACAGACTTTCACAGACACTCGCTCACAGACACTCTCTCACAGACTCTCAAAGACACTCTCTCACAGACACTGTCTCACACTCTCTCACGGACAGACTCTCACAGACACTCTCACAGACTCTCACAAACACTCTCTCACAGACTCTCGCAGACACTCTCTCAGACACTCTCACAGACACTCAAAGACATTCTCTCGACACTCTCACACTCTCACAGACACTCTCACACTCTCACAGACACTCTCTCACAGACACTCTCAAAGACTCTCTCACAGACACTATCACAGACACTCACAGGCATTCTCTCAGACTCACAGACACTCTCTCACAGACACTCACAGACATTCTCTCGACACTCTCACACTCTCACAGACACTCTCACACTCTCACAGACACTCTCTCACAGACACTCTCAAAGACTCTCTCACAGACACTATCACAGACACTCACAGGCACTCTCTCAGACTCACAGACACTCTCTCACAGACACTCACAGACATTCTCTCGACACTCTCACAGACTCTCACAGACACTCTCACAGGCTCTCTCACAGACACTCTCTCAGACACTCTCAAAGACTCCCTCACAGACTATCACAGACACTCACAGACACTCCCTCACAGACTCTCACATACTCTCTCACAGACACTCTCACAGACTCTCACAGACACTCTCTCACAGTCTCACAGACCCTCTCACAGACACTCTCACAGACATTCTTATCAAAGACACTCTCACAGACATTCTCTCACAATCTCAGACACTCTCTCACAGACTCTCTCATAGTCTCTCACTCTCTCACAGACACTCACAGACATTCTCTCCACACTCTCATAGACACTCACAGACACTCTCACACTCTCACAGACACTCTCTCACAGACACTCTCAAAGACTCTCTCACAGACTCTCACAGACACTATCACAGACACTCACAGACACTCGTCTCACAGACTCTCAGACACTCAGACTCACACTCTCACAGCCACTCTCACACTCTCACAGACACTCCCTCACAGACTCTCACAGACTCTCTCACAGACACTCTCACACACTCTCACAGACGCTCTGTCTCACACTCTCACACTCTCCCACAGACACTCTCTCAGACATTATAATCAAAGACACTTTCTCACAGACATTCTCTCACAATCTCAGACACTCTCACAGACTCTCTCATAGTCTCTCACAGAGACTCTCACAGACACTCTCATAGACACTCACAGACACTCAGGGACACTCTCACAGATACTCTCACATATTCTCTCACAGACACTCTCAGACACTTTCTCACAGACACTCTCAGACTCTCACAGACTCTCACAGACACTCTCTCACAGACTCTCAGAGACCCTCTCACAGGCTCTCTCAGACTCTGACAGACACTCTCTCACACTCTCTAACAGAGACTCTCTCACAGACAATCTCAGACACTCTCACACTCTCTTAAACTCTCACAGACTCACTCATAGTCTCTCACAGAGACTCTCTCATACACACTCACAGACTAATACAGACTCTCACACAGTCTCACAGACACTCTCTCACAGACACTGTGAGAGTGTGTCTGTGAGAGAGTGTGAGAGTGCCTGTGAGAGAGTCTGTGAGATAGTGTCTGTGAGAGAGTGTCTGTTAGTGTCCGTGAGAGTCTGTGAGAGAGTGAAGGAGTGTCTGTGAGAGAGTGTCTGTGAGAGAGTGTCTGTGAAAGTTTGTGAGAGTCTGTGAGAGTGAGAGAATGTGAGTGAGAGAATGCCTGTGAGAGTCTGTGAGAGTGTGTCTGAGAGAGTGTCTGTCTGAGTGTCTGTGAGAGTCTGAGAGAATATCTGTGAGTGTCTGTGAGAGTCTGAGAGAGTGTGAGAGTGTGAGAGTCCGTGATAGAGTGTCTGTGAGAGCCTTTTGAGAGAGTGTCTGTGAGTCTATGAGAGTGTCTGTGAGAGTATCTTTGATAGTGTCTGTGAGGGAGTGTCCGTGAGAGAGTATCTGTGAGAGAGTGTCTGTGAGAGAGTATCTGTGAGTGTCTGTGAAAGTCTCTGTGGGAGAGTGTCTGTGAGAGTCTGTGCGAGTGTGAGAGTGTCTGTGAGAGTCTGTGTTTGAGTGTCTGTGAGAGAGAGTCTGTGAGATAGTGTCTGTGAGAGAGTGTATTTGAGAGTGTGAAAGTGTCTGTGAGAATCTGTGAGAGAGAGTCTGTGAGAGTGTCTGTGAGAGTCTGTGAGAGAGTGTCTATGAGAGTCTGAGAATATGAGAGAGTGTGAGAGTCTGTGAGAGTGTGTCTGTGAGAGTGTCTGTGAGAGAGTCTGAGAGAGTCTGTGAGAGTGTCTGTTCGATAGTCTGTGAGAGTTTGTGAGAGTGTCTGTGAAAGTCTGTGAGAGAGTGAAAGTCTGTGAGAGAGTGAGAGTCTGAGAGTCTGTGAGAGTGTCTGTGAGAGTGTGCTTGTGAGAGTGCCTGTGAGAGTGTCTGTGAGAGTATGTGAGAGTCTGTCTGTGAGAGTGTCCGTGAGAGTGTCTGTGAGAGTCTGAGAGTTGAGAGAATGTCTGTGAGTGTCTGTGAGAGTGTCTGTGACAGTGTGAGAGAGTGTCTGTGAGAGTGTCTATGAGGGTGTGAGAGTGTCTGTGAGAGAGTGTCTGCGAGAGAGTGTCTGTGAGAGATTATGAGAGTGTCTGTGAGAGTGTGAGGGAGTGTCTGTGAGAGTCTGTGATAGTGTGCTTGTGAGAGTGTGTGTGAGAGTGTGTGTGAGAGTGTCTGTGAGAGAGTGTCTGTGAGAGAGTGTCTGTGAGAGAGTGTCTGTGAGAGTTTGTGAGTCTGTCTGTGAGTCTGTCTGTGAGAGTCTGTTAGAGAGTGTCTGTGAGAGTGAGAATATGAGAGTGTGAGAGGGTGAGAGTGTCTATGAGAGAGAGTCTGAGAGAGTCCCTGAGAGTTTGTGAGAGTGTCTGTGAGAGTCTGAGAATATGAGAGAGTGTGAGAGTCTGTGAGAGGGTCCGTGAGAGTGTGTCTGTGAGAGTGCCTGTGAGAGAGTCTGAGATTCTGAGAGTCTGTGAGAGTGTCTGTGAGAGAGTCTGAGGGAGTCTGTGAGAGTGTCTGTTCGATTGTCTGTGAAAGTCTGTGAGAGGGTCTGCGAGAGTGTGCTTGTGTGAGTGCCTGGGAGAGAGTGTCTGTGAGAGTGTCTGTGAGAGTGTCTATGAGAGTGTCTGTGAGAGTCTGAGAGTGTTGAGAGAATGTCTGTGAGAGTCTGAGAGAGTGTCTGTGAGAGTGTCTGTGAGGGTTTGAGAGTGTCTGTGTCTGTGAGAGTGTCTTTGAGAGTCTGTCTGTGAGAGAGTGTGAGAGTCTGTCTCCGAGAGTGTCAGTGAGAGTCTGTGAGAGTGAATCTGTGAGAGTGTCGTGGAAAGAGAAAGTGTATGTGGTTGTGTGGTTGTGTGTCATTGTGTGTGTGGGGGGAGGTTGTGTGGGGTTGTGTGTGTGTGGTGTTGTGTGTGGGGTCGTGTGTGTGTGGGGTGTGTGTGGGGGGTGTTCTGTGTGGGGGTTGTGTGTGGGGGGGTGTTGGGTGTGTGGGTTTGTGTGTGGGGGGTTGTGTGTGTGTGGTTATGGGGTTGTGTGTGTGTGTGGGTGTGAGGTTGTGGGGCTGTGTGTGGTGCTGTGTGTTTGTGTGGGGGGGTGTTTGTGTGGGGTTGTGTGTGTGAGGGGGGTTGTGGGGGGGTTGTGTGTGTGGGGTCTGTAGGTGGGGTTGTGTGTGTGGGATTGGGGTTGTGTGTGTGGGATGTGTGGGGGGGTTGTGTGTGGGGGTTGTGTGTGTGAATGGGGTTATGTGTGGGTGTGGTTGTGTGTGGTGGTTGTGTGTGGGGGTTGTGTGTGTGGGGTTGTGTATGGGGTAGTGTGTGTGGGGTTCTGTGTGGGGATGTGTGTGTGTGGGGGTTGTGTGGTTGTGTGTGGTTGATTGTGTGTGGTTGTGGGATTGTGTGGTTGTGTGTCTGTGTGTGGTTGTGTGGGGTTTTGTGTAATGTGAGGTTGTGGGGTTGTGTGTGTGTGGGGGTTCCATGTGTGTGTAGGGATATTTGTGGGTGTTGTGTGTGTGTTGAGTGAGTGTGTATGTGTGTGGGGTTGTGTGTTGGGGTGTTTGGGGCACTGTGTGTGTGGGGGTTGAGTGTGGTTGTGTGTGTGAGGTTTTGGGTGTGTGAGGGGGGGTTGTGTGTGTGGGGTTGTGTGTGTGTGAGTGTGTGGGGTTGTGTGTGGGGTGGTGTGTGTATGTGGGGTGGTGTGTGTATGTGGGGTTGTGTGTGTGAGTGTGGGTTGTGTGTGTGTGGGGTTGTGTGTGGTTTTGTTTCTGAGTGTGTGGGGTTCTCTGTGTGAAGGGGGTTGTGTGTGTGGTTGTGTGTGAGTGTGGGGTTGTGTGAGTGTGTGGGGTTGTGTGTGTGTGTGTGTGTGGGGGGTTGTGAGTGTGGGGGTTGTGTGAGTGGGGTTGTGTGTGGGGGTTGTGTGTGGGGGTTGTGTGTGGGGGTTGTGTGTGGGGTTGTGTGTGGGGGGTTGTGTATGGGGGTTGTGTGTTTGTTGGGTTGTGTGTGCATGGGGTTGTGTGTGTGGGGGGTTGTGTGTGTGTGGTTGTGTGTATGTGTGTGGGGGTGTGGGGGTGGGGGGTTGTGTGTGGGCAGTTGTGTGTGGGGGTTGTGTGGGGAGTGGAGTTGAGGGGTTGTGTGTCTCTGGTTGTGTGTGTTGGGGGTTTTGTGTGGGGGTTGTGTGTTTGGGGGGTTGAGTGTGCGTGGGGTTGTGTGTGGGGTTGTGTGTGTGGGGTTGTGTGTGTGCGGGGTTGTGTGTGTGCGGGGGGTTGTGTATGGGGGGTTGTGTGTGTGTGGGGTTGTGTGTGCGTGGGGTTGTGTGTGCGTGCGGTTGTGTGTGGGGTTGGGTGGGGTTGTGTGTGTGGGGGGGTTGTGTGTGTGTGTGGGGGCTGTGTGTGTGGGGGCTGTGTGTGGGGATGTGTGGTGTGTGGGGGGTTGTGAGTGTGTGGGGATGTGTGTGGGGTGGTTGTGTGGTTGTGTGTTTGTGTGTGGTTGTGTAAGGTTGTGTGTGTTGTGGGATTGTGGGGTTGTGTGTGTGGGGGGTTGTGTGTAGGGATGTGTGTGGGGAGTTGTGTGTGTGGTGTTGAGTGAGTGCGTATGTGTGTGGGGTTGTGTTTTGGGGTGTGTGGGGGGTTGTGTGTGTGGTTGTGTGTGTGAGGTTTTGGGTGTGTGTGTGAGGGGGGTTGTTTGTGTGGGATTGTGTGAGTGTGTGGGGTTGTGTGTGGGGTGGTGTGTGTGGGGTTGTGTGGGGTTGTGTGTGTGAGTCTGGGTTGTGTGTGTGTGGGGTTGTGTGTGTGGGGTTGTGTGTGTGGGGTTGTGTGTGTGTGGGGTGGTGTGTGTGGGGTGGTGTGTGTGGGGTTGTGTGTGTGAGTCTGGGTTGTGTGTGTGTGGGTTGTGTGTGTGGGGTTGTGTGTGGGGGGGGTTGTGTGTGGGGGGGGTTGTTTCTGAGGGTCAGGTTCTGTGTGTGTAGGGGGTTGTGTGTGTGTGGGGCTGTGTGAGTGTGTGGTTGTGTGAGTGTGTGGGGTTGTGAGTGTGGGGGTTGTGTGTGTGGGGGTTGTGTGTGGGGGGTTGTGTGTGGGGTTGTGTGTGTGGGGTTGTGTGTGTGGGGGTTGTGTGTGTGGGGGGTTGTGTATGGGGGTTGTGTGTTTGTGGGGTTGTGTGTGCTTGGGGTTGCGTGTGCATGGGGTTGTGTGTGGGGGGTTGTGTTTGGGGGGTTGTGTGTGTGGGGTTGTGTGAGTGTGTGGGGTTGTGTGTATGGGGTTGTGTGTGTGGGGGGGTTGTGTATGGGGGTTGTGTGTGTGTGTGGGGTTGTGTGTGCGTGGGGTTGTGTGCGTGCAGTTGTGTGTGGGGTTGTGTGTGTGTGGGGTTGGGTGGGGTTGTGTGTGTGGGGGGGGGTTGTGTGGGGTTGTGTGTGTAGGGGTTGTGTGTGGGGATGTGTGGTGTGTGGGGTTGTGTGTGTGTGGGGATGTGTGTGGGGTGGTTGTGTGGTTGTGTGTTTGTGTGTGGTTGTGTAAGGTTGTGTGTGTTGTGGGATTGTGGGGTTGTGTGTGGGGGTTGTGTGTAGGGATGTGTGTGGGGGGTTGTGTGTGTTTGGTGTTGAGTGAGTGTGTATGTGTGTGGGGTTGTGTTTTGGGGTGTGTGGGGTGTTGTGTGTGTGGGGGGTTGTGTGTGTGGTTGTGTGTGTGAGGTTTTGGGTGTGTGTGTGTGAGGGGGGTTGTTTGTGTGGGGTTGTGTGAGTGTGTGGAGTTGTGTGTGGCGTGGTGTGTGTGGGGTTGTGTGGGGTTGTGTGTGTGAGTCTGGGTTGTGTGTGAGTGGGTTGTGTGTGTGGGGTTGTGTGTGTGGGGTTGTGTGTGTGTGGGGTGGTGTGTGTGGGGTTGTGTGTGTGGGGTTGTGTGTGTGGGGGGTTGTTTCTGAGTGTCGGGTTCTGTGTGTGTAGGGGGTTGTGTGTGTGTGGGGTTGTGTGTGTGTGGGGTTGTGTGTGGTTGTGTGAGTGTGTGGGGTTGTGAGTGTGGGGGTTGTGTGTGTGGGGGTTGTGTGTGGGTGGTTGTGTGTGGGGTTGTGTGTGGGGGGGTTGTGTATGGGGGTTGTGTGTTTGTGGGGTTGTGTGTGCTTGGGGTTGCGTGTGCATGGGGTTGTGTGTGTGGGGTTGTGTTTGGGGGGTTGTGTGTGGGGGGTTGTGTGAGTGTGTGGGGTTGTGTGTGAGTGTGGGGTGTTGTGTGTGAGTGTGTGGGGTTGTGTGTGTGGGGTTGTGTGTGGGGGGTTGTGTGTGTGGGTTGTGTGTATGGGGTTGTGTGGGGTTGTGTGTCTGGGGTTGTGTGTGTCGGCGGGTTATGTGTGGGGGGTTGTGTGCGTGTGGGGTTGTGTGTATGGGGTTATGTGTGTGTGGGGTTGTGCGTGTGAGGGGTTGTGTATGGGGGGTTGTGTGTGTGGGGTTGTGTGTGCATGGGGTTGTGTGTGGAGTTGTGTGTGTGGGGGGGTTCTGTGGGGGTGGGGTTGCGTGTGTGTGGGGTGTTGTGTGTGTGGGGGGGTTGTGTGGGGGGTTGTGTGGGGGGTTGTGTGTGGGGGGGTTGTGTGTGGTTGTGTGTGTGGTTGTGTTGCATGTTTGTGTGTGGTTGTGTGTGGTTATGTGTATGTGGTTGTGTGTGTGTTGGGTTGTGTAGTGTGGGTGTGTGTGTGGGGTTGTGTATGTGTGGGGTTGTGTGTGTGGTTATGGGGTTGTGTGTTTGTGTGGGTGTGAGGTGGGGTGTGTGTGGGGGGGTGTATTTGTGTGAGGGATTGCGTGTGTGTTTGGGGTTATGTGTGTGGGGTTAGGGCTGTGTGTGGGGGGGGTTTGTGTGTGTTTGTGGGGGGGTTGTGTGTGTGGGGTGCTTGTATGTGTGGGGTTGTGTGTGGGGGTGTTTGTGTGTGGTTGTGTGTGTGTGGTTGTGTCTTGAAGGGTTGTGTGTGTGGGGGGATGTGTGTGTGGGGGTGGGCTGTGTGTAGAGTTGTGTGTGGGGTTGCGTGGTGTGTGGGGTTGTGTGTGGGGGGTTGTGTATGTGGTTGGTTGTGTGTTGTGGGGTTGTGTGGTTGTGTGTGTGGTTGTGTGTTTGTGTGGTTGTGTAAGGTTGTGTGTGTGGGGTTGTGTGTGAGGGGGTTGTGTGTGGGGGGTTGTGTGTGGGGGGCTGTATGTGTGTAGGGATGTGTGTAGGGGTTGTGTGTGTGGGGGGTTGAGTGAGTGTGTATGTGTGTGGGGTTGTGTGTGGGGGTGTGGGGTGTGGTTGTGGTGGGGTTGTGTGGGGGGTTGTGTGGTTGTGTGTGTGTGGGGTTTTGGGTGTGTTTGTGTGGGGTTGTGTGTGTGAGTGCGTGGGGTTGTGTGAGTGTGTGGGGTTATGAGTGTGGGGTGGTGTGTGTGTGGGGGGGCTGTGGGTGTGGGTTGTGTGTGGGGTTGTGTGTGTATGGGGTTGTGTGTGTGAGGGTTGGTTGTGCGGGGTTGGGTGTGTGTGGGGTTGGGTGTGTGTGGGGTTGTGTGTGTGCAGGGATGTGTGTGTGCGGGGTTGTGTGTGTGAGTGTGTGGGGTTGTGTGTGTGCGGGGGGGTTGTGTGTGTTTGGGGGGTTGTGTGTGGGCGGTTGTGTGTGGGGGTTGTGTGTGTTTGGGGGTTGTGTGTTGGGGGATTGTGTGTGTGGGGTTGTGTGTGTGGGGTTGTGTGTGGGGGGGCTTCTGTGTGGGGGATTGTGTGTGTGGGGGGTTGTGTGTGTGGGTGTGTATGGGGTTGTGTGTGTGGGGTTGTGTGTGTGTGGGGCTGTGTGTGCATGGGTTTTGGTGTGTGGGGTTGTGTGTATGGGGTTGTGTATGGGGTTGTGTGGGGGGTTGTGTGTGGGGTTGTGTGGGGGGGGTTGTGTGTGGGGGGGGTTGTGTGTGAGTGTGTGGGGTTGTGTGTGTGTGGGGTTGAGTGTGTGGGGGGGTTGTGTGTATGGGGTTGTGTGTGTGGGGTTGTGTGTGTCTGTGTGGGGTTGTGGGTGTGGGGGGGTTGTGTGTGGGGGGTTGTGTGTGTGCGGGGTTGTGTGTGCGTGGGGTTGTGTGTGTGGGGTTTGTGTGTATGGGGTTGTGTGTGGGGGGTTGTGTGTGTTGGGGGGTTGTGTGGTGTGTGGGGTTGTGTGTGTGTGTAGGGTTGTGTGTGTGGCCATGTGTGTGTGGGCGTGTGTCTGGGGTTGTGTGTGTGGGGTTTTGTGTGTGGGGTTTTGTGTGTGGGGAGTTGTGGGGTTGTGTGGGTGTGTGTAGTTGTGTGGGGTTATGTGTGTGTGGTTGTGTGTGTGGGGGTGTGTGTGGGGGGTTGTGTGTGGGGGTTGTGTGTGGGGTTGTGTGTGTTTGTGTGGGATTGTGTGTGTGGTTATGGGGTTGTGTGTGTGGGTGTGAGGTTGTGGAGTTGTGTGTGTTGGGGTGTGTGTTTGTGTGGGGTTGTGTGTGTGGGAGGGTGGTGTGTGTGTGGGGTTGTGTGTGTGGGGTTGTGTGTGTGTAGGTGGGGTTGGGGTTGTGTGTGTGGGGGGTTGTGTGTGTGGGGGGGCTTGTGTGTGGGGGTTGTGTGTGGGGGGTTGTGTGTGGGGTTGTGTGTGTGTGTAATGTTGTATGTGTGTAAGGGTTGTGTGTGTGGGGTGTTGTGTGTGGGGTTGTGTGTGTGGGGTTGTGTGTGGG
The DNA here is from genome assembly GCF_964261635.1 of Lissotriton helveticus. NCBI lineage: Eukaryota > Metazoa > Chordata > Amphibia > Caudata > Salamandridae > Lissotriton > Lissotriton helveticus. The sequence continues at coordinate 1,531,648,620 of NC_136061.1, forward strand.
GGTTTTGTGTGTGTGTTGGGGGTTGTGTGTGGGGGGCTTGTGTGTGGGGGGTTGTGTGTGTGTGGGGTGTTTGTGTGGGGTTGTGTGTGTGGGGTTGTGTGTGTGTGGAGTTGTGTGTGTGGGGTAACAGAATGGGATGGGGGTGAGGCGGTGAATGGGATGGAAGGGAAGAGGGAGTGACAGAAGGGGAGAGGATAAAAAGTTAAAGAAGAAAGTAATGGAAATAAAGGGGGGAGGGGGAGGTAAATAAGGAGGGAGAGGGGTAGTGGGAGGGTGGGGTAAAGGGGAAGAAGGGATGTGTTAGGGAACGGTAGGGGAATGGAATGGAAAGGAAAGGAAAGGAAGAATGAGGGGAAGAAGGCGGAGGAGAAGAGAAAGGAGGAGAAAGGCAGGGAAAGGAAGGGAGAAGGGAGGGGAGAGGGCAACGAGAGAGAGGGAAGTGAGGGGAAGGGTAGTGAGGGGAAGGGTAGGGTATGGAAGAAGGGATGGGTGAGGGGAACGGGGAGGGAATGGTGAAAAGGAAGGGAGGTGAAGGAAGGAAGAATAAGGAAGAAAGGATGGGTAAGTGGAAGGGGAGCAGAAAAGGAGCAGAGGCGATGGGAACAGATTGGAAGGGAAAGAGGCTGTGAATGGGAGGGGATGGAGGGGAAGAGAAGGGAATGGTGGAGATGGAAAAGGAGATACGAGAGTGCAGGATGAGACCGGAATGGATTAAATGGGAAGGGGAGGGGAGTGACAGAAGGGGAGAGGATTAAAGAGTGATGGAGAAAAAGGGAACTTAAAAGAAAGGGGGGAAGGGGATATGAGAGGAGAGACAGGAATGTAAGGTAGAGAAGGAAAAACGGGAAAGAGAAAGGAAAAGGGAAGGGAAGTTTCAAGCCAGTATCAAGTCAGTATCAAGTCAGTATCAAGTCAGTATCAAGTCAGTATCAAGTCAGTATCAAGCCAGTATCAAGTCAGTTTAAAGTTTGGTTTCAGTTCAGTTTCAAGTTCGTTTTCATTTGGTTTCTATACTCACCTTTTCCTTTTCACCCAGCCCCGCCCAGTTCTTTTGGAGCCTGTGAGGCCCCGGCCCCCTCGGCCTCTCGGGTGCCTCGGCTCCGGCCGCCAGCTGTGGTCCTCTCCGTCCGGTGCTCATGAGTGCAATGCTGCGGCTGCCTGGTTACCAGCCTTGTATAGCACGGACACGTCACAATAGAGACCTTCAACCTGTCATCATGCATCACCGGTTTATGGGCGATGACAGATGTGGCAGTGTAAGGGAGGAGGGGGAGCAGGCGAGACACGGTTTTAATTCAATTACCTAAAAAAAAGCAAACATCTATTTAGTCACAAAAGGATCCTACGATGAACCTCAAAAACGATCTAATCTTGCCCGACCTTCTCCCCCCCTCAGTGGCCTCTCCTTGTCTCTGCTGCGGCGGAGGCCTCCCCTCTGCACTTAGCCTCGACCTCCTGACATCACAGTGCAGGGCCTGGCACGTCACAGGTGCTCCATCCACAGGATTCCCCTGCTGGTGCTGGCCTCGACCGCGTGACGTCACAGTGGAGGGCCTGGCACGTCACAGGTGTTGCATCCACAGGATTCCCCTGCTGGTGCTGGCCTGGACCTCTTAACGTCACAGTGCAGGGCCTGGCACGTCACAGGTGTTCATTCCACAGGATTCTGCTGCTGGGAAGGCGGGGCCCTAAGGCTGTCACAACTTGCACACACACACACACATCCATACAAGCACGTGCGAAGACACACACACAGGGGGGTCAAACGCTACAATTTATTATGAACTTTACCAAGAGAGCCCAATGCGGGCCACTCTTCATTGGTCACAGTGAGATAACTTCGAACCAATCACACCCGGGCCAGTTGTTGCGTCCCTGCTGATAGATGGGTCTCCCCTCGTGGGCGTTGTATCATTCACAGCAGTGGTGCGGGCCAAGAATTTCAGGCAATGCGGGCAGAGCCATCTTTATAGCCAATATGAGGGAAAGAAGTGACACATTTTGTAGTTTTGACACATTCGACAAACCCAATCTGATTATGATTGAAAGATTCCATGGTTACCCTTGTATTCCTCACTAGAGTTATGTGGGGGGCTAGCTACTAAGGCCAAATTGTTCATAGCAGTGTTTGATCCTTTTGCCGCACATGAATATTTCGATTTATGACATGTTACTTTATTGTTAGAAATGGGTTCTCTACTTGTCAGAGGTAGGTACCTTTGTCCAAATTGGGACCGTTGCTTCTAGTCAGGGTAAGGGGATACACACTCAAGATGACCCCTGCTCACCCCCTGGGTAGCTTGGCCCGAGCAGACAGACTTATCCCGAAGGCAAGAGTTTTCAGCTTTGATGAATTCTTCCATGGTTAGGGAGGTTAAAGGTGATTAATTGTAGTTGCTTTCATGTTTTGTTATCTGGTGAACTGAGCTGTGCTGCTAGAATTGTGGTTGAGCAGTGGGAAGGCAAAGGAGGAAGACTGACACGGTGAGTGGGAATTATTTCAGGTGTGTCCTGCAGACAGCCAGGGGTGTGAAGGCCTTTTTAGTGTGTTGCCAAGGAACCAAGCTGTCCTTACGTACTACCACTTCAGGTATTGCGGTTGGCTGATCCTTTCTGTTCTAAACTCGTCTAGAGGGGCTGTTGCTTGTGAATTAAGTGGGCGGTGGTAGAGCCCACAAGCTGCTGCTACGATCGTTACCCTCAGACTGGTATTTTTTTAATCAATCTGCTTACATTGCATTGCATTGTTTTAATTTGCGCATTACTTTTACTGTGGACTTCTTACCTGGGTGCTAGAGGCTGCCAGTGGGAGGGGGCGGCTGACATTACGCTCCGGGGGCCTCGCTCGACTGTTTCTTCCTTCCCGCCTTGGTCCGACGCGGAGAACAGCGCCGTTGTGCGGAGGGCGTGGAAGGTGAGAGCGCAGGCACTTCCGGGGGCGGTCAGCGCTCTAGGCTCGGCAGCAGAGGATAAAGGGAGCAGAGGAGAGTGGTCGCGTTTGGTAAGTGGGCGGTGGTAGAGCCCACAAGCTGCTGCTACGATCGTTACCCTCAAACTGGTATTTTTTTAATCAATCTTCTTACATTGCATTGCATTGTTTTAATTTGCGCATTACTTTTACTGTGGACTTCTTACCTGGGCGCTAGAGGCTGCTAGTGGGAGGGGGGGGCTGACATTACGCTGGGGGCCTCGCTCGACTGTTCCTTCCTTCCCGCCTTGGTCAGACGCGGCGAACAGCGCCGTTGTGCGGAGGGCGTGGAAGGTGAGAGTGCAGGCACTTCCGGGGGTGGTCAGCCCTCTAGGCTCGGCAGCAGAGGATAAAGGGCACATGTATGATCGGCCGCGCAGCGGGCGCGCCGAAGGCAAGCCCGTCCGCGGCCAATCGGGGACTGGGGCCACAACCCCTGGCCAAAATTAGGCAAGAATCCAGTGGACCTTTAATCAACTCTACAAGCTCTGTCCTAAGATAGCCAGCATGTGTTGCCATAGTATGAAGGCAGACCCTGGGGCGAGCTGTGAACACTGCCCTTTTAGTTACTGCATGACAGTCAAGACACAGCCAAAGACAACAGGGCTCTCCTGTGGTCTACTTAATTCTAGATCAATGTGTAAACACAGACTAGATATCTACGATCTACTCGTAGGAAAAAAACTGAACCTCCTATTTCTTACGGAGGCCTGGTTAGACTCCGATTCCGAGCCTGAAATTGTCGTGGCCCTTCCCACGGGTTACATGATTGTTAGGCTGGACAGGGCATCTGGTAGAGGTGGCGGGATAGCTATTGTGTTTAAACAACCGCTTAGCTGCCAACTGGAAACTGTCACCATAGCGGACAGTGAGGCAGGCGCATTCACAATTAGGGTCAGCCCGCACCTTACTGTGAAAGGACTTCTGGTCTACAGACCTCCTTGCCCACATGCACGTTTTGTTTCCAGCTTGCTGGAAGGTATAACGGAATCTGCCCTACGGAAAGATAAATTCCTCTTGTTGGGGGACCTCAATATGCACTTGGAGAATCCCCTCGACAGGGGGGCTGCTGACTTATGCCAGGAACTTCTGTCACTGCAACTAGGCCTGAATTCCAAGACCCAGTATTTGATAATTGGGGGGAAGTTGAAGTGAGTCTCCCTATCTCTATCCCCTGGACTGATCATTTTCTGGTTCCCTTTCTAATAAAGATCCCAGAACACAGAGTCCCGGAGCAACCTGTGTTAGATCACCCATGCCGCAAATGGTCTGGCTTTTCTCGGTTGAAGTTTAACGAAGCCCATACCAAAGTAGGGCAGCCGGGGGGTGCCGATGTGGAAACAGCTTGTCGTAATCTAGAAAGACGCATAGTAGAAGCCCTTGATAGTGTAGCTCCTCTGCGTTCGAATATAACAGTGAGAAGATCTCAGAAATCTGCTCCTTGGTACAACGGTGATCTGCGCCTGGCTAGGTCAGAATGTAAACGCTTAGAGAGGTTGTGGAGGGTGGCCTTTCTCAGTCAGGCCAAGTTGGAGTATCATTATTAAGCGGAATATTTATCATGGGCTAATTAGACGGGCCAAAGCCGCTTACTACACTGAAAGAATTGGGGCAGCAGGGAACTCCACGAAGGAACTATTTAAGATCTATAAGGAGATTTCTACTTTGACATTGTCCACTATTCCTAGGGATAGCTCCGAGGAATCATGCGATCGTATCGCTGGGTTCTTTGCAAAGAAAGTGGAAAAAATATACTCTTCCTTTCCGCGAGCCAGGAAGCTAGGTGCAGAGTATGTGGAAGTGATGGGAGATGGTGGGGGAAACCGCAGGCTGGATAGTTTTACCACTCCTCCCCCTGAGCGGCTTAGCAAGATATGCAGTTCCATAAAGTCTTGTTCACCCTGGGACCCGGCTTCACGAAAACTGCTAAGGGAGAGTATTGCTATTCTTGAGCCTTATATCAGGCACATCCTTGATGTATCCTTTAGCACGCACAAGGTGCCTGATGGCTAGAAGCAGGCTGTGGTTCTTCGGACCTTTCATTTGAACCCCAGATTAGACGTGTGGTGGAATGTGCTTCGGCGTCCTTAAGGGTCTACGCAAGACCATGGACCTTCTTCCTACTGAAGCTAGGAGGACGCTGGTCCACACACTTGTCACCTCACGTCTAGACTATGGCAACATATTGTATTTAGGTGCCACAGTTAAGAGTCTTGATCGACTTGAGGTGCTGCAAAATGCGGTGGCTCGGCTGGTCCTTAGGCTTCCTAGAAGGGCCGCTTCTAAAAAAGCCTTGGACGCTCTTCATTGGCTTCCTGTCAGGAAGCGGATAGTGTTTAAGGCCCTTTGTATGTGCCACCATATCATTCAAGGCACTGGGCCAAGGCACTTGCGGAATCTCATCACTTGTTACCGGCCTGTTCGATTTCTTAGATCTACCGGGACTGGCCTGGGGATGATTCCTAAAGTCAGGAAAGCCCCTATGGGTGGTAGATCTTTCCGGTTCTTGGCGGCCAGGAGTTGGAATCAACTCCATACTGAGCTCCAGCTCGAACCTTCTGAGTTGAGGTTCAGAAGAGAGCTTAAAACACACTTGTTCCTTCACTAATGGACCTAGGTACTTCTGTCTGGGTATAGGGCTCTCCATCTCTCACTTGCTACAGCGCGGGGACACGCCGGTGGGGGTAACCAGGCGCTTTATAAACCTCCTTTATTATTATTATTATTTTTATTAATTACAGGCCCCTCATCAGGTTTACAGGCCACTCAGCAGCTCTGTTTATGTTGTGTCTTGTGTGGTGGTACATGCAATATGTACACAAATGTGCCCATGTAATAGAGGCCTCTGGATTCCATTCTGGAAGCCCCGAATCTGCTCCTGTGCACAAGATGGAGGTGAGATTGTTTTCCCAGACAGTGGAAGTGTTTTGCTGACATCCCTAAAGCTGGAGGGAGGAGACAAGACACCTTCAGAAATTCACTGAATCCCTTTTGCTGAGAGGATCTGTTGATTAGTCTTCCTGTAGCACTGCCACTTGGAAGATGGTGGCAGTGAAGGGTGGGGGCTGAAGTCTCCTTTTCAATGTGGAAAGGATATTTTAGGTGAGCCAGCCTTTTGTATTTCCCCTGATCACTGCATAGTGTGGTTGTTGATATGCCAGGTATAGGAAGCTCACGCCTCTTTGTGCCTCAGTTGAGGTTGCTCCTGGATGGAGACTTCCGTACTACATGGAGCATCACTCTGCTCTGCAGCATACCGTGAGGACTGCTGTGCACCCAGAGGTAATTGCAAACACAACAGTGATGGACAGAATGTGGATCAATGTCACACATTCACCCCAGTCCAAAGATCTGGGCCCAAATCCATCGTTTTTCCACTCCACACCATCCTGGGTTAGACAATGGCGATATGCAAATCAGCGCTGACCCTGTGCCCCATGGGAACAGTCCAGTCCGAACTACAAAAGCCATGTCCTTCCCAGAACGGAAACAAGTATCCGAGGACCGGCCCGGTTTCGAGGTAACACCTCTCATCAGCCCGGCTAGCTTGATTCCAGTGGTGTGGAGTGCCTGGGACTCACGTCTGAGCATCCCCAGTACACTTAGAGCGGTAATTGCAAACACAACAGTGATGGACAGAATGTGGATCAATGTCACACATTCACCCCAGTCCAAAGATCTGGGCCCAAATCCATCGTTTTTCCACTCCACACCACCCTGGGTTAGACAATGGCAATATGCAAATCAGCGCTGACCCTGTGCCCCATGGGAACAGTCCAGTCCGAACTACAAAAGCCATGTCCTTCCCAGAACGGAAACAAGCATCCGAGGACCGGCCCGGTTTCGAGGTAACACCTCTCATCAGCCCGGCTAGCTTGATTCCAGTGGTGTGGAGTGCCTGGGACTCACGTCTGAGCATCCCCAGTACACTTAGAGCGGTAATTGCAAACACAACAGTGATGGACAGAATGTGGATCAATGTCACACATTCACCCAAGTCCAAAGATCTGGGCCCAAATCCATCGTTTTTCCACTCCACACCACCCTGGGTTAGACAATGGCGATATGCAAATCAGCGCTGACCCTGTGCCCCATGGGAACAGTCCAGTCCGAACTACAAAAGCCATGTCCTTCCCAGAACGGAAACAAGCATCCGAGGACCGGCCCGGTTTCGAGGTAACACCTCTCATCAGCCCGGCTAGCTTGATTCCAGTGGTGTGGAGTGCCTGGGACTCACGTCTGAGCATCCCCAGTACACTTAGAGCGGTAATTGCAAACAAAACAGTGATGGACAGAATGTGGATCAAGAGGTGGCGTCTGTCTTACAGCCAACTTCCCAGATGACGGGGGTTATTCCCTGCAGGAGGTGTTGGAGTAACAGCCAGACCCTAGTGCTGAGGGTTAAACCAGGAGAGTGGAGACGGCAAAGACTGATTGGTGAGCCCGATAGCATGGGCACAGTCTCTCCAGAAGTGAGGTGGCAAACGTAAATTGCGGATTGACCGTTAACCTCGCGGCAGTGCAATAAGAACGAATGCGAGTGTCCTCGCTGGTAAAGTGAAACAACTGTGACCATGGAGATCTTTGCCATCAAAGCTAAGACTTGTGCCTGTGACTGTCACCACTGCTGCGTTTACAAAGTGCTCACTGTGACTGCTAGCATGCTGCTGTGTCCCTGTCTAAATGGCTACCCATCTGCTGCTCAAGTGACCCAGAAGTAGGTCCAATGCCTGCAGTGTGCTCCCACCACCAGTATCTGCAGTTGTCGAAGAACTCCAGCCTACCAATCGAACGACCCATCCTGTTAACAGCTTACCAAGATCAACGGCCTCTTCTGCAACCATCACGTCACATCCCAGAAGTGGGAGGGAGTGGAGACACTTCCTATTAAAAGGACATGTAGACAGTGTTGTGGTGAGACTGTATCAAAGGAGACTGTTTTTTTTTACAGAGTTTGATATAGCACAAACTTGACCCAAAGCGGGTATCAGAGCGCTATACATAGCACCAGTCGCATTAACTCAGGACACATTCATTTTTTGTTAGGCATGGGGAGATTAAGTGATTTGCCCAGAATCACAGGATGTTCAGCGTCAATGCTGAGACTCGAACCCAGTTCCCCAGATTCGAGGTCGACCGCCCTAGCAGTTAGGCTAAGTCCTCTCTCCTGATTGAGCTGAGCTCAAACATTACTGAACTAGGGTGTCTCCGTCTGAGCCTTCAACCGTGTTACACAAAACTCTCTTACCTAAGGGGGACAATTCTAGAGTCACAAGAGGAGGGAGTATTGCTTTTCCCTTTGGGACCATTTGCACTTGTTGGGGGTGGTGGACAGACCTTCTTGAAGACCTGCTAAGTGGGGGCTTCATAACTGAACCCACGCTGTCATCTGCCTAACGGGGGATCCGCCGCAGCTGATTGCCGCCACCTATAGGGACTCCAAGTCTCACAACCCTGGGACCTTCACCTGGGATTCATCAACAGTGCTATTTCACAAAGCCTGGGCCAAGGGCGTGCCCGTCCATACCCGGAGGAGGCTGGACCTCCCGCTAACATCTATTTTCCCAACCAAAATGTACTGTTGTTTGCTATATCTTGCAACCCCTAGTTGCATCTAAGCATCTTAAGCTGTTTGACTGGGTCAGTTTGCATTGATCTGATAAGTAAGCTTGCTGCCTTGATTGTTCTAGTCTGCCTCACTGCAAATGTTCAAATCCACCATTTCATAGCTCTGTTTTCAGCTCTGGTGTACGCCCCTTGTCATCTACAAATGGGGAAAAAGGAATGTCACCGAAGGGGATGGGGGAGTGGGAGTTGGTAAAAAAGAAAACCACAAATTTGCAAAAAACATGCTGGAGGCAATTGTGTGCTTGACCGCCATGACAATCTGTTGGTTGAATGTGGGGAGATACTCGCTGCATCCCCCCGCTGCCTCGTGTCCTCCCCCAATTAGTGTTTCACCCCCAGGCAGCACAAACAAGCAAAAGCAAATCCAGGGGATGTTTAAGAAACATAGGGCCATATGTATCAAGCCAATTTTCATTTGCAAACGCTGCGAATCGCAAAAAACAGCGTTTGTGAATGAAAATTCGCTATTTCGAATGTATGGAGCAAAAATCTGCGAATTTCCTAGCGATTTCTCATTTTGTGATTTCTTCGTGTGCAAATTCGCAAACGTGAAATCACAAATCAAGACATCGCAACGGAATGTATCAAAAAATCGCAAACTGCAATTTCCGGAAATTCGCAATTTACAGAATCGCAATTACCACCAAGTAGGAGCAGGTGGTAACCAGGTGCAAACTATTTAAGGAGTCCCCGAATGCAACAGACTTTTTTCCACAATGGTTGGGCTGTACGTGATAGGCAGGAGGATGCGACTCAGAGCTGATGCGCAAATGAGGAGACTCCAGGAGAGGATATTCCGTGCGCGCATTTCAATCTTCCAGCGCACTAAGGAGGACATCTACACACACTACAGACTGGATGAAGTTAGTATCCATGATTTAATTGAGGAACTCAAACCCTTCCTAGAACATCCCACACGCAGGACACATTCCATCCCCACTCACATCCAGGTCCTGTGCTCACTACACTTCTTGGCATCAGGCAATTTTCAGGGCGTGATAGCCTCAGCAGGAGGGGTGTCACAAAGTGCACTTTCACGCTTTTTCCATGCGTTCCTTGATGCCATGGTACAAAGGATGCAACACCACATTTACTTTCCAAGCACCCCACAGGCACTAGACCAGACCAAACAGGACTTTTATGAAATGCCCAATTTCCCCACGTCATCGGATGTATAGATGGGACACACTCTTCCTTGCACCGTCAATCTGCTGCTGCTGCTGAGTTTCCTGGCTGGCCGTGTCTCCAGTTTCAGCCATTCTGTAGAAAACTGCACAGTTCCCTCTCCACCACTCCTTCTCTTTGACTGTGACTCAGCAACCCAGGCGCAGCATGGGTAGTCATACTTCCTGGTTGTGATGTCATCAAGCTGCACCTGAGTTTCCGATTGGCAGATTCGAAAAATTCGCAAAATTGCGATTTTTTCCGTTAAGAAATCGCAAAATTGCGATTTCTTATGGTTAAGGTATCGCTATTGGGAATCTCGCAATTAAATAGCGATTTTTACCGAATCGCTATTTAAGTGCGCTTTATTACATGCATACCAATTTGTGATTCTGAGTTTGCGATTCGCTAAAAATCGCTAATTCAGAATTGCCAATGGGTACCTTCATACATATGGCCCATACTCTTCAGGCCCAGGAGCAACATACTGTGGGTAAAGCACACTCACTTTTAACAAGCGCACTTGTGCCAACTTAGCACCAAGAGACCTGTTGGTGTACGTGCGCTTTAATAAATCTCCCCTAACATAACCTAACATCACTAGTACACTCCAATTCTGTCTAGCAAATCCAGTCTAAATTTGAGGATGCTTTACCTTGCAGTAACCGCTTTGCCCCATTGGCCGAGATGACAAACGATTAGGATGTCCACGGCACCTGATGTTTCTGTTCCCATCTCCTCTGACCAGGCCTCTTACACTGCTTTTATCTTAGATTTGAAAACTGAGGAAGGGGCTTCTAAAATCCATGATTACATCACTGACCAATTCTTTGAAACAGCTTCTAGCTTTTAGCAACACGCATGCAGTTATTGGACAAATTGATCTACCAACAACCATTTCCAGACCATCTGCTGCTGTATCTAGTCAGTGACTCCTGTGAATAAGGGTGCCAATCCCATATCCGATGATGTTCCCACTGCTAATCACCATAAGCAATTTCCCAGTCATGTGCCTTTATGGGCGCTTAACTACAAAGGGGTAACTTCCAATACCTCGAGTACTCAAAGCTTAGGCGCTCATGCTGGGCACTTGACTCTGGATAGTTTTCCCTCTTCTTCTTCCTTTGGGGCCAATCTCGGTCATAAACCTAACAACTCCCTGTGCCCCACTAAAAGTAGACCTGCCAGTGCTGATTAAATCATGATGATCGGTGTTCCTTAGCCAGGCTTCTCCAATGAGTAGCTCGTGAGCTACAGGTAGCTCTTCACCCATCTGTAAGTAGCTCTCCTGTGTGCAGCCCAAACTACTAAATTCGACACTTTTGGTTGGTTGAATTAGTCGTGTTCACCAAAATTTAAAAGTATCTATTCAACACTAAACTACGTGTATTTAGAAACCTCATAATTTTGCAAATATATTTAAAGCTGATATTTGAGAGATAAATCTTAGCTGTAACAAAACAAGTGGATATCCTGTCCCCCCTGGTATCCTGCACAATTCTCTCACGTACTCTCCTTATCACTCCGCACTTCTCCGACCTACATACATGCTATCACTGCATCTCCCGTTCCTATACTCACTACCCCGCCTGCTAAAGACCCATATAGAACTTCCCTCCCCCGCCCCTCTCATATCCTCCCACGCATCACTACTCACTATAACCTCCCTCCGCTATTACCCCCACGTCCTTGCCTGCCCCTCCCTGTCCACTCTCCCCCTTTTATTTTCTTCTCCCCAATATAGCCTCACCCTCATGTCCGACCTCAACACCACCTACACACCTCCCCCCACTCAGGATCTAACTAACAATCCCCCCTCACTCATCAAACATGGTCCCAACTCCTGGACAATTCCATACCCCTCCATCCTCTCTAAAAATGCCAAAAAGAACTTCAAACAAACTACTCACCCATCATCCTGAAACCCTCATTGAAGATTACTATCACAGCCTCACATCCCCCATTAAAACTAACTTCATTTTCTATACCAAACGCCCATCTAAATGGAAGAGCACCTTCCTACAACACCTTCCAGTTTCTAGCTCGATTAAAATCCCTCATGCTCATAAGCTCGCCACTTCCCCCTCCTCTCTTTTTCCTGGTGAATTAACCATTTCCATCTACAAAACGGGAAATATCCTGAGCCAAGCCTCTGAGAAGCACCTCCTAATCGTCGAACTTCTCTTCAACACTCTGTCCGACCATCTGGCACTTTCTACTCCCCCTCCAACATTCCCTCAGTCCCAATCCCCTTACTTTCTACTCCCCCTCCAACATCCCCTCAGTCCCAATCCCCCTCACTTTCTACTCCCCCTCCAACATCCCCTCAGTCCCAATCCCCCTCTGGACCCCCCTCGGCCGGCACTGCTCCCAACCCTCTCCAAAATGACAGTCCCCTGGCAAATGCTCTGGTGGACCTGGCCTCGTGGCGTGGTTCCCCCCGATCCTCAGCGCCCCGACAGTTATCCCTGTGCAGCAGAAACCCCTGGTCGTCCCGTCCCCTGTCCGCCCGTTCCCTACAGGACCCTACCAAACGGACGACCATTCCCGCATCCCGCCATCTATCCTCCCGGTACAGGGCGCCCAGAACCCGCAATCACCCCTGAGGGCCCCCGGTAGCCATCACCCTTCCCGGGATGTACGTTGTTACAACGCATGCTTTTACCACGCATGCTGTTACAACGCAAGTTTTACAACGCAAGCCTTTACAACGCATTGCTTTGGGGGGTGCTGGATAGTGAATAGTTTAATTTTCTATTCCAACTCCAGTCCCCGTGGATAGTAGGGAAGGTGTTGGATAGTAAATTAAAACTATTCCCTATCCTAGAGCGCCCCCCAGTGCAATGCGTTGTAATCGTTTTCGTTGTAAAACCTGCGTTGTAAAGGCACTGCGTGGTAAAAGTTGCGTGGTAAAGGATGTTTCCCCCCTTCCCGAGATCCCTGACTCCATAGCCCCCTGCATGACCCCGGCCACAGCAAAACTTAGGCTTCAAACGCGCCATGCCCGGCTGGGGGGTAGAAGGTTTCCTCTGAGGGAGATAGGGCTTTGGTTTGGTTTCGATTACACCTCCGGCCTCCCCTGGGAGACTGGTTTCCCTCACACCTCGGGCCTCCCCCTGGGGACTGGTTTCGATCACACTTCTGGCCTCCCCAAGAGCTGGCTCCAGGCTCTGATAGGCGTCTGGAAATCCCCGGACGCATCCTCAAAGGATCAAAGAGCCAGCCGGCAGGAAACCCCGACGATCAGCCTCGAGGCATCAGATCCCCGCCTGCGAGGGTCCGAACTTCAAAGGGGAACCGGACTATAACAAGGGCAGAACTAGCGGGCAGTTGAATCCTGGAGAAGAGAGCCCTGCGGACCTGGTCGCGGCTCAGCCATTTTGAGAAAGAAGATCAATCCTGGAACTTTGTAACTTGTGCGAGCCCTGCTGACGACGTCGCGGCTCATCCTTGCGGAAAAGGACATTCGTGGAACATCTTGAGCCCTGCTGACATGGTCGCAGCTCCCCAAGAACTCACCGACACTCCGTTTACTCCGGATCGAGCCCTGCTGACTATGTCGCGGCTCGAGGAGTACTCTGGTCCGGCTGGACCATCGACGCTACCTGTATGACCTGGCTCGAGAAGAAGTGAGTGGAGCAGCAGTACGGCCCCCATCTACCGTATTCCCCGGCTCGAGGATTGAGAGCTGTGCGCAGGGTACGCTTCGTACTGGTCCCAGTACTGTGACTGTCCCGCATGCCTATACCTCACAACCGAGACTCTTTCCGATCCCTAGATCGCCTTGTAAATACGTACTCGTTTTACCTCATATCTACTGTTGATAAAGAACCTTGTATACTGAACTCTACGGTGTGGCGTCTGTTTATTAGTGTGGTGGAAGCTCAGTGTGTACGATCCTAGATACGAAGCCCTCCCCTGCGAGGGCCTCCCGTCAGTGCTCGGCAGCGTTCCTAGGAGAGGTGGGTCACGGGGTGGTCGGGAGAGCATATCCTGTCCCCCTTGGATCGCCCCTTCTAACATGCTCCTACCCTGTCAGCTGCACTCGAACCACCCCCTAGTGCTATCCAATTCCAACTCTCCTCACCTGCCCCCCTACAGACCCCTGCCAACTCTCCTCTGCCCCCCAGAGTCTTACTCCACTCCTCCTTGAAACTCCTGCCCGTAACAACACTCAACTCACCTTTAATCCTACCCTTCCCTCTTCACGTGAACCATCCCCCAGCCACCCCCGCAATTCACTCCGCCTAAACCCCACATCCCCTAATGACTGACCAATTCCCACACTCCCTATTACTCCTCCTCTCCGTCTTACTACCCCCTCATAGAACAATGCCCCGCATATCTCCTCCCCTGCCTTCGTAAACTGCATGCCCATCCACCTCACCGCTCCCACTTCCCCCCTGGCCCCGCATACCCTGCCCCCACCTCTCCCCCTCCCCCTCTCCTCCTTCCAGTCTAGTACACATCGCACCTAACACCCCCACCAATCCCAGGCTTATACTCCCCTCCCATCCCCTGCCCTTCCCCAATCCTCCTCCCAACATAGAACCTCTCACATTACCACCCCCTCTTAAAACTACGACTCCATGCCTCCAACCCTCACGTCCATAACCCCTCCTTTAGCCCCGACTCCGCCCCACCTCCCCAACCTCCTCCAGCTATTTTGCAACCTAGATTTCAATCTTTCGACCCTAGCAGCTCAAATAACACTGCTCAGAAATTACTTCAATCTGATTAAATCCATCAAACCCTATGTGCACCCCCCTGGCCCCATGCTATTACCACTATTCACAGAAAGCACCCATACCCCAATCTTTGGTCCACTACACCCCTACTCCCACGCTCTGACAGACCACTGAGCACCACAAATACCTACTCCGCCCCCGATCTATCTGCCCTATGGTACGACTACCTTAACACTTCCCCTCCTATAGACCCCTCCCCCCCTCACTCCAACATCCCTGTCATTCTGGGGACCTGCAGAAACCCGGAGTCTCTGAGTTCCCCCAGACCCCCCTCCAACTCACCAGCATTCAACTCCTCCCTGCCCTTAACTCCAAACCGAAACCCCTTTCATGCATGCTCGTGAACTGCCGCTCAGCCGTCCGTCATGCGACCGAAATCTCAGAAACCATCCTCAATGAGTATGTGGACATTGCCTTCCTTTCGGAAACCTGGCTCAAAGACCACTCGACACCCATCCTTAACCTTCTGACCCCCCTGGCTACTCTATTCACAGAAAAAATAGACCTGAAAAAGATAGGGGGAGGCCTAGCAATTATTTTCAAAGAAGAATTACAACTCGCCCAAAGTAACAACCCTGACTATTCTACCATTGAATACTTAGGAGCCGAACTCTAAATAAAAAACGCCCCCCAATACGACTCCATAACATATACCACCCTCCTGGCGATCACCTCCCATTTGCAGAAGAACTTTCTGATCTTATATCCTCTTCACTACTGCGTTCCAACTCCAACAAACTCTTCTTTGGCGATCTCAACCTCCACTGGAATGAACCCAATGATCCTACTACCAACCTTGTCAATAACCTTCTCGAGATTAGCGACCTCAAGCAGATTTGCAATGCCCCCATCCACGCTAAAGGAGCTACCCTTGACGCCATCATCTCCAAACCTGATCTAGCTTCCTTATCCAAAATCATCCCCATTGACTGGTCTGACCATCACTGTCAGGTTTGGTAGGCCAAGACAGCGGTTGCTTTATCAGTCAGGTAAAGGGTTTAGGAAGAGGATCTTGAACTATCCCTGGAGTCGGCTGCGCCGATTCTCTAGCTAAGGGATTTTCATCAAGTCGCCTGTTTCCCCGGTGGGGTATAATGGTCGCCCTTCTGCTCGTCCTTTCTGCTCAGTCAGCGTTCTAGTGGTTATTAGGAAGGCAGGTGTTCGCGCTCGCTCTCCTTGAGCATTGCGCACTTCAACTGAATTTCTGAGGCGTTCGGTCGTTTCCTTCTGTCGGCACTTCATTTTGTTCTGAGAACACCGGTCTGGGGAGGCTAGAAGTCGTGTCTCCGCCCGACTCTCTCTGCAGCATCAGCACTCCTGTTTTTCCGGCGGGAATTTTGGCATTCCAGAAGAATTCTGAGCTGGTAGTGCCATCTGGTGAGCTATTTCTATTAGCAGTACCAGCTTTTCTGTCCTCGCAAGTAAGTGTTGCGGGGAATCTGTCGCTCGCCTCCTGCCTAGGTGTATTATTTAATTTGGGCAGTCTGAGAGCTTGCACTTTGTTTTTTGGGGGCTCAGTCCAAGAGCTCAAAGGTTTGTCGTGGGAACAGCGGTTAAACTTACAGAGTCCTTCTATGCCACAGCCGACTTCAGTAATAAGAAGGAAAGATTATTTTCCAGCATTTAAACTCTCGGAGCCTTGAGAGAATTGTTTAGTTAAACAACCAGTGACTCTGTGAATGGCATTAAAACTCTTGAGTTTAGAGGGTAATTTAAGTTACACAACTAGAGACTTTGTGAATTAACAATTAACTCAGTTGCCACATACGTAAGTAACAATATATATATATATATACATATATCTATATATATATGAAAGCTCCAAAGTCACCCACAGGCGAGGGAGCACACGAGCTGCATCGAATCTCCAGTAGATCAGGCGCAAGGCAGGAGCAGCCTGACGCGTTTCGGGTTGGTTCCCTTCTTCAAAGGCATAGTTCACCAAACACACAGCGTTTAACCACACCCTTTATTAAAAAAATACTGCCTTCTGATAGGCTGTTGAAAATAAACAGGTGATCCATAGTCCCTCACAGGATTCTGGGACCTGTAGTGCGGTGTTGCTACCCAGATGGGTGCCGTGTCCATGGTGTCCCCAATGCATAGCCCTGGATGGGCCCAACAATGCGCTCGGTCTGGCTTTCTCTGGCGCTGCACTCCACAAGAACTTGGCAGGATACCAAGCCCCAAGGCCCGCTTCCCTTCTCACGGTGGTGCTCCCTCCACCGCCGGGCCGCCGTGAAAAAAATGAAAGCTCCAAAGTCACCCACAGGCGAGGGAGCACACGAGCTGCAGCGAATCTCCAGTAGATCAGGCGCAAGGCAGGAGCAGCCTGACGCGTTTCGGGTTGGTTCCCTTCTTCAAAGGCATAGTTCACCAAACACACAGTGTTTTAACCACACCCTTTATTAAAAAAATACTGCCTTCTGATAGGCTGTTGAAAATAAACAGGTGATCCATAGTCCCTCACAGGATTCTGGGACCTGTAGTGCGGTGTTGCTACCCAGATGGGTGCCGTGTCCATGGTGTCCCCAATGCATAGCCCTGGATGGGCTCCACAATGCGCTCGGTCTGGCTTTCTCTGGCGCTGCACTCCACAAGAACTTGGCAGGATACCAAGCCCCAAGGCCCGCTTCCCTTCTCACGGTGGTGCTCCCTCCACGGCCGGGCCGCCGTGAAAAAATGAAAGCTCCAAACTCACCCACAGGCGAGGGAGCACACGAGCTGCAGCGAATCTCCAGTAGATCAGGCGTAAGGCAGGAGCAGCCTGACGCGTTTCGGGTTGGTTCCCTTCTTCAAAGGCATAGTTCACCAAACACACAGCGTTTTAACCACACCCTTTATTAATAAAATACTGCCTTCTGATAGGCTGTTGAAAATAAACAGGTGATCCATAGTCCCTCACAGGATTCTGGGACCTGTAGTGCGGTGTTGCTACCCAGATGGGTGCCGTGTCCATGGAGCTTTCATATATATATATATATATGCCATATTAATTTATTCTTGTAAATTTGCACAAATTGAGTCTCTGTTTACCATTAAGGCATTTATGCTGCTATAAATTGATAATACTATAAAGATAAACTCAGAGGGTTAAAATGTTTTAAATGTGCCTTACCAGCATTGTAAAAGCCACTCATCCTGTGTTTTATAAGTATGTCTTCACTTTCTATGAATCACGTGGTGTGCTTGATAAAAGGTCTCTGGTACCACTGATCCGTTATGTGAACAAGGGTAGTCCATACCCGAAACGTGTCAGGCCAGTGAGAAACAAGGGGATAATAAACTGAACCTTTGTACTGGACGAGCTGTGTGGTGGTCCTTGTGTTCTGCGTGCTGTGCGAGCAGCGTGGAGAAGCAGGAGGAGAGTAATATATATATATAGATATATATGCATATATATATATATTTTGCCTACCACCTCACCTATCCAGTCACCTATCCGTAGGTCAGCTATTCTATGGACCAAGATTCTACTTTCTATACAACTACATCATTTGGTCCAAAAGGGAGTGGCTAATCACTGCAGGGAAAAAGGTAGGAGACACGACTGGGACGTTGGGTAGTATGGAAGGGTAAAGTGTAGAATATATATTAGGAAGTGAGAGTTAATAGTTGTGTTTGTGTGTTACAGATACCTCACTAGTAAGACGGAAGTAACAACACCTGAAGTAGCAGAGGCACCAGCAGTGGAGTCTCTTTTTATCCCATTCTCCTTTTCCATCTCTCTACTGGAAGTGGACGTGGTCCGTTTGCAGTGGGGTGTGGGGATTTGGGGATTTAGTCATCTGCTCCTGTGGAAGATCAAGTCTTAAGGTGCGTGTACTTGACAGATTGAAGTGCCTACTTAAAGCTTCCACCTGGGCAGGATGGCTGAGGGTTTCGATATAAAGACTTTAGCAGCAGTATTGGAAGGGATGCAGAAACAGCTTAGTGAGACTATGGAAGTTAATAAGAGTTTGCGGGAGTAGGTTAAAAGGTCTAGTCAAGAGACTAGTT
This sequence comes from Lissotriton helveticus, assembly GCF_964261635.1. Classification (NCBI taxonomy): domain Eukaryota; kingdom Metazoa; phylum Chordata; class Amphibia; order Caudata; family Salamandridae; genus Lissotriton; species Lissotriton helveticus. Next base: position 1,531,667,127 of record NC_136061.1, read on the forward strand.
TTTTCAGGCAGCGCTTTGAGGAATTCATTGCAGGAACCAATCCTATGTCCAAAGAGCAAAAGCCCCATACCTTTCCCCCCTCCCCTCCAGCTACAGAATTAACCACTCAGGTTATTCATGCCATGTCACCTACAATTCCCTTAGCTGCCCCTGAAAGATTTACTGGAGATCCAGATAAGGCCCAAGTGTTTATCACACAATGCTCCTTACATTTTTTGTGTAAGGCCATCATTTTTAAGGAGGACCAATCTAGAGTGGCCTTTTTATTGTCTTACCTGAGGGGCGATGCAGCGGCATGGTCTATGTCAATAGTAAATAGTAATGATCCCATCCTGTACAATTTAGAGAATTTCAAGGCGGAGTTCCTGCGGATTTTTGATCGAAGGTCAATTTCGCAAACCACAGACAATGAGTTATTAGACTTGCGACAGCGCAATCATGATTTGGTAGCCTACCTTGCGCAATTTAACAAGTTGATCGTGGAGACCCAATGGCTAAGCTAAGCGAGCAGCAATATTCATTCTATAGGCATCTAAAAGATGAACTAAAGGATGGATGTCGCAAATTCCAAAGAGACCGACTGAGGTATCTGAATTAATTGATTTAGTTCTGCAAATAGACCAACGGCAAAATGAAAGAAAGAGCGAACGTCGCAAGGAAATCAAATCATTTCCGCCGCGTTTTGATCAGATGAAGGCTGAACTTTTAAAGTCAAAGGAGGCGGTGGTTGTGAGAAGTTGGCCTGGTATATGATGTTCACTATTCTAGTGAGCACCTTGCACCAGTCCAAACAACCCTTATGGTGATGGTTGTAAAGTCAACCTTATAGACCAGCTATCCTAATGGTAGCATGGACAGAGCAGTCTTAGGCTAACACTCTAGAGAGCATGTGAAGCCAATTGTTTTACCAGCAACAATCTCTTGAATACCAAATGAAAGGTCACCACACAAGGTATATATAAAATATATATGTATTTATTTCTAACACAACCCCTCTGCAATCTTTATGAGGTCAGAGTTGGAGATACAGCACAAGTGACTTAATAAGCATACGTTAAGTTGCACATATACAATTCTGCCCTAGGGGCCTCACGAACCATATACTAAAGAAGTGGTATAAGTACCACTGCAGGAATAGTGAATAGGCTTAGGGCCTAGGAAATCGGTGGGGCTACACTGAATAATCACAGGTTAGGAAGCTGGAGTCCCACAGGATGCGTGTGCAGTGCTTAAACACACACGTGGGTTCTCATAGACTTAGAATGGGAACGTAAAGTTTAGAAACTAGTTGATTTCGGACAGTCCGGGTGGACTTCGAGGAAACCCAGTTAAATTAGGACACTTGGATAGTTATTACCAACAGAAGCACCGGAGTACTCGAGTTACCTCACCCAGGGAAGCCGAGTGCATAGGTGAAAAGTCGTGTTGGGTTTCGTCCTCGATTCCTTTGGAGAGCTGCAAGAAGATGCTGCATGCGACCAGGAGGAAGATGTCCGGATGGATCCAAGGGCGGATCGGAGAAGTGAAGAACCTGAAAGCAGAGGGAACAGAATCTGGGTCACCAGCCTGTGACCAGGATGGAACCAGGACGGAACCAGGTGATGTCGACCTCCGATCAGGTGAAGAAGTGAAGCTTGTCTCTGCAGCCACGTGGACCAGAAGGCGTCGACGACAACCAGGAGCTGGATACTGTCCCACAAAGGCTCTCGCTGTTGGCTGTGTCGGCGTCCGGATCAGAGTCAACAAGCCTTGGCAAAGGCAACCCATGCAGGATACGAAGATCGGCTTCTTGTATAGACCAGCAAGGTCTGTGGAGCTTCCCTTTTACAGGAAAGCAGGAGCAAGCCCAGAGCAACCTGGCAAGCAGCATTGTTTCAAAATGAAGTCTTCAAGATGGCCACTAGCCAACAGGCTAGCAAACCTGAAGATGCATCGAGAATAAATGCAGGCACAGGCCCCACACGGCACTCGTGGAGTGTGGATGTTTAGCTTCGGTGCACTTACTGCTCGGGGTTCGGACTTCTCAGGGTCCAATGCACAACTTCGAGGACGCCTCAGAAGCTGCCCAGTTAGCAAAAGGCAGGTAATGCAGGTTGTCCGGTCCCACATCTCTCGTGTCCGCCACGGGTTTCAGCTTTGCTGTGGATGTGGGTCGGGGTCAGAGAAGTCTGGAAGTCCAGAGGCTGTGTCGCTAAGTCTTCGGGTTCCGGCGGGAGCGTCGACAAAGCAAACCGGCAAGTTACTGGTGGTGCCTGTTTGTACAGGGTGGTCACTCCTTGACCACAATGGAGATTCTTCAGTCTTCTAGTTGCAGTAGAATGTCGAAGATCCAGAGTTTCGTTTCAGAGTTTCAGTTAAGGGAAATCTAAAGTCTCTAGACTCAGCTCCTACCTATATACTGATTTGAGGGGCTGGATTACCTGCTAGGTCCCTCCTATGGGTGGGACCAGGGAAGGGGGTGGTTTCTCCCCTTTCCCCTTGTCCAGTTTCGCGCCAGAGCTGGGGCTGGAGTGCCCCAGCAACTGGTTTGAACCGGACTATGCATGGAGCACCTTGTGTGCCCCAGGCAGTGTCTCATTCCTTTCAACCCACCCTGCCCCAATACACTATAGCCTGTCTGGGGAGGTGCCAGCACCTCCCAAGGCAGGAAACCTATTGTCCAGGCCTCCCTTGCTGGAAGGGCTCCCAGCTGCAGGAGGTCAGACTTGTGTCTGTGGCTGCAGCATCCATTTTGTGATGCTGAGGCTCTGTTTAACTTTAACCGGGTAAAGCTACAACTACATGTCTTTTCTCTCTAGAAGGGTGGTATGCTACCCCTGCTGCCAGAACTGGCGGGGGTAGTATTCCAAAGCATATGACACCTTACAGGACATGTTTTGATAAAGCCAAACCAAAGTTAGCATTAACCGCGAGGATTATAATGCACTTAAGAGTATATGGTATGGCTACAGTCATAGAACAGCTATAAGGACATGGTTCCGAAAGCTGCAGACAGGCTCAGCTCATGCTAGAGCACTATCTCACATAAAACCAAGCACTCTGCCTCCAGGATTGCTAATGCCTGCCATAGGAGTGACTTATAGGTATATGTGTGTCTATCTATAATGGTAGGCATAGGAATACTATACCTAAGCAAGGGGTGATTACACAACCTTGCCCCAGCTGAGTGATCAGCCAGTTGTGTCAGTTTGGATGGCCAGCCAGGGGTGGCATTATACTTGCTGCAGCCCATGGTAGGCCTTGGATGCACCTATGCTCTAGGTACCTATGGTACACCATACAGGGGCTCACAAAGGTGACCCAATACCTAATTGGATATGTACCTAAAATACATGGTATGAATTTAGAGAGAGAACAGCTGGGCTGTGGGTCTGATTAGCAGGCCCACTGCCACACTAGTCAAAAAAACAGTGTATCAGAGCAAAAAGTGGGGGTGACCATAGGAAGCAGACCCTACTCTCCTACACAACCCCCCCCCCCCCAACGCAGGGACATTAAACTAACCTTGACCAGTTGAGTCTTCATGTTCTAAGTGGAAATATCTGGAGAGTCCATCTGCATTGCCATGATCAGTTCCAGGTCTATGTTCCACTGTAAAGTCCATACCCTGTAGGGAAATGGACCACCTGAGCAGTTTGGGATTTTCACCCTTCATCTGATTTAGCCACAAGAGGGGCTTGTAGTCTGTCTGAATCTTGAAGTGAGTACCAAACAAGTATGGCCTCAGCTTCTTCAGGGCCCAAACCACAGCAAAGGCCTCCCTCTCAATAGCTGACCAACGTTTCTCTCCAGGGGTCAGCCTTCTGCTAATAAAAGCAATGGGCTGGTCTTGACCATCTATATTCAGTTGTGAAAGAACAGCTCCCACACCCAACTCAGAAGCATCTGTTTGGACAATGAATTCTTTGGAGTAATCTGGACTTTTCAGAATAGGTGCAGAGCACATGGCCTGCTTCAGGTCATCAAATCCCTTCTGACAGCTTACTGTCCACTGAACTTTCTTTGACATTTTCTTTGAGGTTAAGTCATTAAGTGGTGTCACAATGGACCCATAATTCTTAACAAACTTTCTGTAATAACCAGACAGGCCCAAGAATGTTCTGACCTGTGTCTGGGTGGTTGGAGGAGTCCAGTCCTTTATGGTCTGGAACTTGCTCTCCTTTGGTTGAACCTGACCTCCACCTACAAGGTGGCCCAGGTACACAACCTTACTCTGCCCTATCTGGCACTTTGTAGCCTAAATAGTTAGGCATGCCATCTGCAGGGCCTCCAAAACGTTCTTCAGGTGGATCAGGTGATCTTCCCAGGTGGAGCTGAAGACAGCAATATCATCTAGATAAGCTGCACAGAAGTCATCCAGACCTGAGAGGACTTGGTTCACCAACCTTTGGAAAGTGGCAAGTGCATTCTTCAAACCAAAGGGCATCACCACAAATTGGTAATGACCTCCTGGGGTTGAAAATGCTGTTTTGGCTTTTGCATCATTAGCTAGTCTGATCTGCCAGTAGCCTGCTGTCAGATCAAATGTGCTCCAAAACTTGGCAGAAGCCAATCTGTCAATGAGCTCATCTGCCCTGGGAATTGGATGGGCATCTGTCCTAGTGACAACATTGAGACCTCTGTAGTCCACACAAAACCTCATCTCTTTCTTACCATCTTGGGTGTGAGGCTTTGGCACAAGGACTACTGGACTGGCCCAGGGGTTCTATGAGGGCTCAATAACTCCCAGTTCCAACATCTTTTGGACCTCTGTCCTGATACAGTCCCTGACGTGGTCAGGTTGCCTGTAGATTTTACTCTTGACAGGCAGACTGTCACCGGTGTCCACCTCATGGGTGTACCAGTTTGTCTGACATGGGGTCAGGGAAAACATATGCCTGTAGGCCTGTAGAACTTGTCTGCAGTCCTGTTGCTGCTGGTCAGTGAGGCTGCCTGCCAAGGCCACCTCATCAACTGAACCATCATCAGGGTTCTGAGAAAGCAGATCTGGGAGAGGGTCACTCTCCTCCTCCTGTCCCTCATCTGTAGTCATGAGCAAGCCCATGTCTGCCCTGTCAACATATGCCTTCAGTCTGTTGACATGAAGCACCCTGCGGGGGCTTCTGGGAGTCCCAAGATCAACCAAGTAGGTTACCTCTCCCTTTTGCTCAACAATAGTGTGGGGTCAAGACCATTTGTCTTGGAGTGCTGCTGGGGCCACTGGCTCCAGCACCCACACTTTCTGTCCTGGCTGGTACACAGTCAGCACAGCCTTTTGGTCATGCCAGGCATTTTGAAGTTCCTGGCTAGCTTCAAGGTTTTTAGAAGCCTTTTTCATATACTCAGCCATCCTGGAGCAGAGACCAAGTACATAGTCCACTATGTCTTGCTTAGGCTTTTTGAGAGGTAACTCCCATCCTCCCTTCACAAGACACAGGGGTCCGCTTACAGGGTGCCCAAACAAAAGTTCAAAAGGGCTGTAGCCAACTCCCTTTTGTGGGACCTCTCTATAAGCTAATAAAAGGCAGGGCAGCAAGATATCCCATCTTCGCCTAAGCTTTTCAGGGAGTCCCTTGATCATGCCCTTCATGGGCTTGTTGAATCTTTCCTCAAGGCCATTGCATTGTGGATGATAGGGTGTGGTGAACTTATAGTTTACATCACACTCCTTCCATATAGCAGTCAAATACCCAGACATGAAGTTTGCACCTCAATCTGAGACAACCTCTTTCGGGGACCCCACTCTGGAGAAAACTCCAAGGAGGGCTCTTGCCACAACAGGTGCTGCTGTGGTCCTCAGGGGAATAGCTTCTGGATACCTGGTGGCATGATCCACTACCACCAGTATAAATCTGTGCCCAGAGGCTGTTTGGGGATCCATTGGTCCAGCAATGTCTATCCCAACGCTCTCAAAGGGAACCCCCACCACAGATAGTGATATAAGGGGGGCCTTTGTTGTTCCACCTGACTTGCCACTGGCTTGGCAAGTTTCACAGGAGTGACAAAACTCCTTGGTATCTTCTGACATATGGGGCCAGTGAAAGTGAAGGACAAGCCTGTCCCAAGTCTTGTTCTGGCCAAGATGTCCTGCTAGGGGAATATCATGGGCTAAGGTAAGAAGGAAGCCCCTGAATGCCAAAGGTATGACCAACCTCCTGGAAGCACCAGGATTGGGGTCTCTAGCCTCTGAATAAAGGAGCCCTTCATCCCAATACACTCTGTGGGTACCTGTAGCATTCCCAGCAGCCTCAGCAGCAGCTTGCTGTCTGAGGGGTTGAAGAGAGGAGCAATCCAATTGCACCTGCCTCAGGTCTGCCCTTGAAGGCCCCCCTGTCCCAAGAAACTCAACCTGGTCAGGTTCAAGTTCTTCTAGGGCAGTTCCTTCTAGGGTCTCGCACTCAGCTTCCTGGGAAGACTGAACCTCATCCTGAGGCAAGGGGGAAGGCACTACCTTAACCCGTTTGCTCTTCTTCTTGAAAGGTAACTGGTCCATAGTTTCAGGATCCAGTACCTGTTCAGTTTGGCATGTTTTGGCCTGTGACCTGGTCACAGCAAGGACATACTCTTGAGTAGCTGAGCGCTTTATAAATGCAACATAACATAACATAACATGTGCTGACAAGCCCAGTATTTCTGCATGAGTCCTATACTCCACTTCAGACCAGACTGAAGATTCTAGATCATTGCCCAACAGACATTCTACAGGGAGGTTTGAACTTACAACAACCCTTTTGAGGCCAGTTAACCCCCCCAGGAGAAATTAACAATTGCCATACTATGAGTGATAGTGGCATTGCTAGCATTGGTCACTAGGAAATTCTCTCCTACTATGATCTGTCCAGGGTCCACAAAGTTAGGCGTCACCATGGTGACACTGGCACATGTGTCCCTGTAGGCCTGAGCCACTTTATTATTAATTAAAGGTGTATGTCTGTACCTGCCCAGGTTACTGGGGCTCACAGTAGAGGACATAGCTATGTCCACATCACAGACAAGGACAGCTTGAGGTGGTACTCTGACTAGGCCAGAGTCATTCTCAGTTTCCAGGGTTAACCCTACTACACCCTTCTGTTGAGAACCACCACTATTAGCTGTACTACGGGGAACAGTTGCTTTAGGGGCAATGGTGGTTGGAGCTGTCTCCTTTTTGGTGCAATCACTGGTCCAGTGAGTATTACTTTTACAGATATTGCACCAGGGTTTTCTTTGGCCATCTTTCTTCTTGGGTTTTTTGGACCCACCCTCAGTAGAAGCTTTTTGGGGACCTGTTGAAGACTTCTGGTCTTTTACTTTCTGCTCCCCACCCTTTTGGTCTTGCTTCTTCTGATCACCACCTTGTTTTTTTTTTTTTGCTTTACCCTGGTTCTGACCCATTTGTCTGCCTTCTTTCCCAATTCTTGGAGAGAGGTCCGATCAGAGTCAATCAGGTGCTGATGTAACAACTGGTTCAGACAATTATTAAGTATTTGCTCTCTCATGATCAAATTATACAATCCTATATAGTCCTTAACTTTACTGCCCAGCTACCAGCCTTCCAGAGCCTTAGTGGCACAATCTACAAAATCAGTCTAGTCCTGAGTCTGTGTCTTCTGGGTATCCCTGAACAGCAACCTATACTGTTCAATGGTTAGGCCAAACCCATCAATCAGAGCACTCTTCAGGACTGTGTAGTAGTTAGCATCCTCATCGCTAACTGTGAGGAGCTTGTCTCTACCTTTTTCTGAAATGGAGAGCCATAAGATTGCTGCCCACTGACTTTGGGGTACCTGCTGTACTTTGAAAGCCCTCTCCAAAGCAGTTATCAATTTGTGGATATCATCCCCAACTTTATAGGGTGGGACAATCTTGCTTAGGTTTCTATTATCATAGGACCTATCTTTATCCTTGGGGATATTGCTACCACCAGTGGGTCCTAACCCACTTAACTTTTGCTCTCTTGCAAGAGCAAGTCTCTCTTTGGCTAGGGCAAGTTCTTGCCTCTCAATCCTCAGATTGACTTCTTTCATTCTGGCCTGATGTTCTCTTCTCTCAGAGGAAGTTATTCTTCTAACAACATCTGACCCTACAGTGGCACCAGAATGGTGAGATTTCCTAGATAGGGATCTCCTCCTCCTGGGCTCAATGTTAAGCCTGCTTGGGGTTCTGGAAGGTACTAGGCCCTCTCCATTCCCATGTAGGTTTAGGTTAGTCTGGTTAAGTTGTGCTACTCTGACCTGGCTATTAGCATCTCCATCAGAGTCCTCCTCAACCTCCTCATCATCAATTAGAGTTGGATCAGGGGAATCCTCTGCTGAGGGCTGTCCCTCATATGCATTAACTGACAGGCCTGTATTCGAGGCTTTCTGAACATCATATTCTTCCATGAACTCAATCAGGTGCTTGAGGGTAGGGTGGTTGGAACCCTGTTTTAACCTCCTAGTTGTGCACAAGTGCCTTAGATCATGGAAGGTTAGGGTATCATATCTGGAAGGTATCCTAAAAGGATCTACCTCCACTGGGAGAGATCCACTTGGTTCTGCTCTCAGAGACATGATCTAGTGAGGTGTGGTGTGTGCACCTACCTGCACTAAGTGTTACCTACTAAACCTCTCTAGGAGTTGTAGTCAGGGTGTGCTAGGCCCTGTCTACAACAACTAAGTTCAGTAGAACCTAAGTATTTAAGACTTGATTTATATGTACCTCTAGGTACCTTAATGTGATCTTTCAAATGATATCTCAAAATATTGTGGTAAAACAATCAGCAAGCTCTTATCCCACCACTGCCACCAACGTGAGAAGTTGGCCTGGTATATGATAGTCACTATTTTAGTGAGCACCTTGCACCAGTCCAAACAGCCCTTATGGCGATGGCTGTAAAGTCAACCTTATAGACCAGCTATCCTAGTGGTAGCATGGACAGAGCAGTCATAGGCTAACACTCTAGAGAGCATGTGAAGCCAATTGTTTTACCAGCAACAATCCCTTGAATACCAATCAAAGGACACCACACAAGGTATATATAAAAAATATATATATTTATTTCTAACACAACCCCTCTGCACTCTTTATGAGGTCAGAGTTTGAGATACAGCAAAAGTGACTTAATAAGCATACGTTAAGTTGCACAAATACAATTCTGCCCTAGGGGCCTCACAAACCATATACTAAAGAAGTGGTATAAGTACCACTGCAGGAATAGTGAATAGGCCTAGGGCCTAGGAAATCGGTGGGGCTACACTCAATAACTTCAGGTTAGGAAGCAGGAGTCCCACAGGATGTGTGTGCAGTGCTTAAACACACATGCGGGTTCTCATAGACTTAGAATGGGAACGTAAAGTTTAGAAACTAGTTGATTTCAGACAGTCCGGGTGGACTTCGAGGAAACCCAGTTAAATTAGGACACTTGGATAGTTATTACCCACGGGAGCACCGGAGTACTCGAGTTACCTCACCCAGGGAAGCCGGGTGCATAGGTGTGAAGTTGTGTCGGGTTTCGTCGTCGATTCTTATGGAGAGCTGCAAGAAGATGCTGCAGGCGACCAGGAGGAAGATGTCCGGATGGATCCAAGGGCGGATAGGAGAAGTGAAGAACCTGAAAGCAGAGGGGACAGAGTCTGGGTCACTAGCCAGTGACCAGGATGGAGCCAGGTGATGTCGAGCTGCGATCAGGTGAAGAAGTGAAGCTTGTCTCTGCAGCCACGTGAACCAGGAGGCGTTGACGACAACCAGGAGCTGGATGCGGACTCTCCCACGAAGGCTCTCACTGTTGGCGGTGTTGGCTTCCGGATCGGAGTCAACAAGCCTTGGCAAAGGCAACTCACGCAGGATACAAAGATTGGCTTCTTGTACAGACCAGCAAGGTCTGTGGAGTTTCCCTTTTACAGGAAAGCAGGAGCAAGCACAGAGCAACCTGGCAAGCAGCGTTGTTTCAAAATAAAGTCTTCAAGATGGCCACTAGCCAATGGGCTAGCAACCGTGAAGATCCAGCAAGAAGAAATGCTGGCACAGGCCCCACGCGGCACTCGTGGAGTGTGAAGGGCTGACCTTCGGTGCACTTACTGCTCGGGGTTTGGACTTCTCAGTGTCCAATGCACAACTTCGAGGACACCTCAGAAGCTGCACAGTTAGCAAAAAGCAGGTACTGCAGATTGTCCGGTCCCACGTCTCTCGTGTCTGCCACGGGTCTCAGCTTTGCTGTGGATGTGGTTGGGGATCAGAGAAGTCTGGAAGTCTAGACGCTTCATCGCTAAATCTTCGGGTTCCGGCAGGAGCTTTGACAAAGCAAACAGGCAAGTTACTGGTGGTGCCTGTTTGTACAGGGTGGTCTCTCCTTGACCACAAGGGAGATTCTTTAGTCTTCTAGTTGCAGTAGAATGTCGAAGGTCCAGAGTTTCGTTTCAGAGTTTCAGTTCAGGATAATCTAAAGTCTCTAGACTCAGCTCCTACCTATATACTGATTTGAGGGGCTGGATTACCTGCCAAGTCTCTCCTATGGGTGGGACCAGGGAAGGGGGTGGTTATACCCCTTTCCCTTTGTCCAGTTTCGCACCAGAGCTGGGGCCGGAGTGCCCCAGCAACTGGTTTGAACCGGACTATGCATGGAGCACCTTGTGTGCCCCAGGCAGTGTCTCATTCCTTTCAACCGACCCTGCCTCAATACACAATAGCCTGTCTGGGGAGGTGCTAGCACCTCCCAAGGCAGGAAACCTATTGTCCAGGCCTCCCTTGCTGGAAGGGCTCCCAGCTGCAGGAGGTCAGACTTGTGTCTGTGGCAGCAGCATCCATTTTGTGATGCTGAGGCTCTGTTTAACTTTAACCGGGTAAAGCTACAACTACATGTCTTCTCCCTCTAGAAGGGTGGAATGCTAACCCCGCCGCCAGACCTAGCGGGGGGGGGGGGGTAGTATTCCAAAGCGTATGACACCTTACACGACATGTTTTGATAAAGCCAAACCAAAGTTAGCATTAACCGCGAGGATTATAATGCACTTAAGAGTATATGGTATGGCTATATCATAGAACAGCTATAAGGACATGGTTCTGAAAGCTGCAGACAGGCTGAGCTCATGCTAGAGCACCATCTCACATAAAACCAAGCACTCAGCCTCCAGGATTGTTAAGTCCTGCCATAGGAGTGACTTATAGGTGTATATGTGTCTATATATAATGGTAGGTATAGGAATACTATACCTAAGCAAGGGGTGATTACACGACCTTGCCCCAGCTGAGTGATCAGCCAGTTGTGTCAGTTTGGATGGCCAGCCAGGGGTGGCATAATATATGCTGCAGCCCCTAGTAGGCCTTGGATGCACCTATGCCCTGAGTACCTATGGTACACTATACAGGGGCTCACAAAGGTGACCCAATAACCAATTGGATATGTACCTAAAGTACATGGTATGAATTTAGAGAGAGAACAGCTGGGCTGTGGATCTGATTAGCAGGCCCACAGCCACACTAGAGTAAAAAAAACTGTGTATCAGAGCAAAACGTGGGGGTGACCATAGGAAGCAGACCCTACTCACCTACAGTGGTCACCGAAGAGCCCATGCAGATTGGATCAGTAAGAGGTCCGTTAACCAGGGAGGAGAGAGAGAAGCACAGATCAGGAAAGTTGTGCATGTATTGCAGAGGATCTGGGCATTTTGTCAAGGAATGTCCGAAGAAACAAAAAGTCAAGGCATGGGTAAAAGACAAGCCCCACCAGTAAAGGGAGTTGCTCTGGTGGGTGCGTCAGACAAGACAACTCCAGATGCTCAGTTGGTGGCAAACACTTTGCAATCCGCTGCCCCACATTTGATTATTCCCAGTCGAATCAAGTTCGGCAACAGCAGTGTAGATGAAATCTCAGTGATGATTGACTCCGGGGCGACTGGAAATTTCTGCTATATGAAGTTTGCTCAGTCCATTGGCATTCAGTTTGTCAAGAAAGCCAAGCCAGAAGCTGTGCGAGCGGTGGATGGTACCAATCTGTCTTCTGGTCCCATTGCATTTGAAACAGAGGAAGTAAGTGTGGAAGGCCCAGGATTGCATCAAAGTTATTTGAAATTCAGTCTCATCGATGCTCCGCAGTTTCGATTGATTTTGGGTCTTCCTTGGTTGACCGAACATAATCCTTGTATTGACTGTGCAAAGAGAACCATAGATCTAAATTCGGCTTATTGCAAAGAGCATTGTTTCCATTATCGTTTGGGCACGAGTCTCCCTTCTCAAACTTTTCTGCTGGCGGATTCGCCTTTGGTGATTTGTGCCGTGGTAGTTCCAGAGATTCCAGTGGAATATCAAGATTTGAAGGCGGTATTTGACGAAATCGAGGCGGAAAAGCTTCCTCCTCACCGGGATTATGATTGTAAGATCGAATTAGAGGCTGGAGCGTTTCTCCCCTGCAGCAGAATTTATGCTCTTTCAGAAAATGAGAATAATAATTTAAAATAGTATTTAGATCGCTATTTGGCCAATGGTTTTATTCGACCCTCCCAGTCTCTAGTCTCTTCCCCACTTTTTTTCATTCCGAAGAAGGATGGTACTCTGAGGACGTGCATCGATTACCGCGCCTTGAATGCAGTCACAAAGAAAAATCGTTACCCGCTACCTTTGATTTATGAGTTATTGGATCAAGTAAAGAATGCTCGTGTCTATACAAACCTGGATCTCAGAGGCGCCTATCATCTAGTGCGAATGGCTGAAGGTGAAGAATGGAAAACTGCCTTTAGAACACGGTTTGGCCTATTTGAGTATCAGGTCATGCCATTTGGCCTGTGCAATGCCCCAGCTGCCTTCCAGCATTTTGTGAATGATGTGCTTCGGGAAATCTTAGATCGATGTGCTGTGATTTACATTGATGATATTCTCATTTTCTCAGCTAATCCAGAAGACCACGCTCTGCATGTGCGGGCCATTTTGCAAAGACTGATTGATCACCAATTGTTTGTGAAGTTGGAGAAATGTGTTTTCCATTCCACTCAGGTGGAATTTTTGGGATTTGTATTATCCCCAGAAGGAGTGTCAATGGATGATTCCAAGGTGAAAGCGATTAAGGATTGTCCTTCGCCATGTAATGTGAAAGAAATTCAAAGTACCTTGGGTTCGCAAACTTTTATAGACGATTCATCATTAACTTCTCTGCCAAGGTAGCCCCCATTACTCGGCTTTTAAAGAAGAAGGAGAAGTTTGTTTGGAGTATAGAAACGGAAAAGGCCTTTCAAGATTTAAAAGAATTGTTCACTTCCCCTCCTATCTTACAGCATCCAAACCCAGAAGAACCTTTCTTTGTTGAAGCTGATGCGTCCAATTTAGCGATTGGAGGCATCTTGTCTTAAAGGCACAAGACCACTGGGCAGTTACACCCAGGCGCTTATAGGTCCTGGAAGTTAACAGCAGCTGAAATCAACTATTCCATTGCAGATAAGGAGTTCCTGGCTGTAAAGGACGCCTTTCAGGAATGGAGTCATTATGTGTTGGGGGCTCCACATGACGTTACTGTTTTTACTGACCATGGTAATTTACAGTTTCTGAAATCAGCTCGCACTCTGACTCCTCGGCAATTGAGGTGGTCTCTATTTTTTGCCGACTACAACTTTGTGTTAACATACAAGCCAGGTACCATAAATGGGAAAGCGGATGCCTTGTCTCGTTTGGATGTTGGAGATCAAGAAGAGAGAAGGGAAGTAGGACATATCATTCCCACGGAAAAGATCGTTGCAACAATCTGGTTCCCCGAATTATAGGACAAGATAAGAGAATCGATGTTCAAAGAAGAAATGCTTGTTTGGAGTCAGGAAGATGTCTGTAGAGAAATCAAGGATGGCAAACCCTTCCATCTGGGTCAATTGTTTGTTGCTTGTCATGCTTGATCTGTCGGCGGCCTTTGACACCGTCCCCCACGAGGATCTCCTCGTCAGACTTCATGAGATCGGTCTGAGGGGGACGGTGTTCAGCTGGTTTAGATCTTTTTCAGCGGGCCGTCGACAAACGGTCTGGGCCTCGCCAAGCTCTGCCGTGATGCCGCCTTTGGGAGTCGGAGTCCCGCAGGGCTCTGTGTTGAGCCCGACTCTCTTTAACATCTTTATGACTCCATTGGCGGCACTGGCGGAGTCTCTGGGGGCCCAGATCGTATCCTATGCCGACGATACCCAGCTCCTCTTTACATGTGGGAAAGGAGAGGATTTTGACGGAGAGAGTATTCGTGAGTGCCTTGGGGCTGTTTTCAAATGGTTTGAGCTGAACAGCCTCAAATGTAACTCAGGCAAGTCCGAGGTACTCTTCTTCGGCTGTACTTCTGATCCTGATTGGCAGGCATGGTGGCCGATTAATATGTTTCCTCCTGCACATTCCTCTCAGCAGGCAAAAAATCTGGGAATCAAGATCGACAATGGTCTGACGATGAGATCTCAGATCCTCGGTCTTACGGGAACATGTTTTGGCCTCCTCAAGATGCTCCGGAAGTTTCTTCCTCTGCTTTCAGAAGAGCACAGGAGGATCACCGTGCAGGCTTTATTTGGCTCCAGATTGGACTATTCCAACATCCTATATCTGGGCCTACCAGAGTATCTTTTACAGCGTCTTCAGGTGGTGCAGAACTCGGCTGCTCGGGCTATTTCTGGCCTTCACAGGCAAGCCAGAGTGTCCAGCCTTTTGCAGTCGCTTCATTGGCTGCCTATCCGGAAGCGGATAGTCTTCAAGGCGTTGACACTGGCTCATAAGGCTCTTTATGCCTCGGGCGCGAAATATCTGCAACGGAGGCTTACTTTTTATCGCCCGGCTCGATCTCTGCGATCCGAATCTCTCTTCCTTGCGGTGGTCCCTCGAGTAAAAAGGGCCCGCGTAGGGGGTCGCTCTTTCAGCTGAAGGCATCGCAGCTTTGGAATGCCTTGCCATTGACTCTACGCAGCATCCCTAATTTGCTGGCCTTTAGGAAGGGCCTTAAAACCTGGCTCTTTGTCCTCTAGCATGTTCCCTTCTTGGTTCTTTTGTTTCTTTCCTTTTATTCTACTGTGTTATGTTTGTACGCTTACGAGCTGCCAATAAAAGCACCGGGGACACTCCATTGGAGTAGCCGTGCGCTATAGAAATTAAAAATAACATAACATAACATCTACAAGAGAGAATAATGGATCATTTTCATGATGATTCTATGGCAGGACACAAGGGGGTAAAGAAAACCATTGATTTGATCAGGCGTGAATTTTGGTGGCCTGACTTGGACACTCAGGTGAGACAATATGTGGCCTCCTGTGAACTGTGTGTTAAAGGGAAGGCTTCCAGACAGACCCCACAAGGTTTACTTTTGCCCTTGCCAGTTGCTCCCTATCCTTGGCATACAGTTTCAATGGATTTTATAGTGGACCTCATCTCTGGTCAGGGACTTTCCACTATTTGGGTGGTGGTAGATCATTTCTCCAAGATGAGTCATTTCATCCCCCTCAACTCTCTTCCACGGCAGTACAGTTGGCTAACCTTTTCACTCAACACATAGTCAAGGCCCATGGTATTCCCAAGATTGTCATTTCAGATCGAGATCCTCAATTCATCTCACGCTTCTGGAGGGCTTTCCTGGAAAGATTGTGAGTGGACTCTCGGTTGTCCTCTAGTTTCCACCCTGAGACTGATGGCCAGACAGAGAGGGTTAATCAAGATTTGAAGCAGTATTTGCATCTCTATTTGATGAATCAGGAAGGGGAGTGGCCCGATTTGATTTGGGCGGCCGAGTTTGCATATAATAATGCCGTCCACTCATCTACGTGATATTCCCCATTCTATTTAAATTCTGATAGGCATCCAAACATGTTAATAGGCAAATCTGAAAGTGATGTTTTAGCAGTTGAGGAGGTAGTCAAGGAGTTACAAGAGGCTTTTCAGATAGCTACTCAAAATTTAGTAAGAGCAAAGGAAGCACATAAGAAACAAGCTGATAAGAAAAGAAGAGATAATCCAGTGTTTGAACCGGGATATGAGGTTTGGATTTCCACCAAGAATATGAGACTGAAGGGGAATCGAAAATTTCAGCCCCGGTTTGTGGGTCCCTATCTCGTGGACAAGATGTTGAATCCAGTTAGTGTTAAGATCCGGCTCCCAGCTAAATCTAAGATACATCCAGTTTTTCATGTGTCGCTAGTCAAGAGAAATCCACCAAATTTGAGGAAGGAGCTCCCACCCGATCCTATTTCAGTTCAGTCAGTAGAAGAGTTTGAGGTTAAGCGTATCATTGATTCTAAGTTAAGGAAAGGTAAGATTTTTTACTTGGTGGATTTGAAAGGTTTTGGGCCGGAGGATAGGTCTTGGGAGCCAGCTTCTAATGTTCACGCTCCTAGATTGGTCAGAGAGTTTCATAAGGCTCACCCACACCGACCCGAGGAGGAAGGAGGGGTTTTGGTGGGGGGTACTGTCAGGTATGGTAGACCAAGACAGCGGTTGCTTTATCAGTCAGGTAAAGGGTTTAGGAAGAGGATCTTGAACTATCCCTGGAGTCTGCTGCGCCGATTCTCTAGCTAAGGGATTTTCATTAAGTCACCGGTTTCCCTGGGGGGTATAATGGTCGCCCTTCTGGTTGTCCTTTCTGCTCAGTCAGCATTCTAGTGGTTATTAGGAAGACAGGTGTTCGCGCTCGCTCTCCTTGAGCATTTCGCACTTCAACGGAATTTCTGAGGCGTTCGGATTTTTCCTCTGTCTGCGCTTCATTTTGTTCTGAGAACACCAGTCTGAGGAGGCTAGAAGTCGTGTCTCCGCCTGACTCACTCTGCAGCATCAGCACTCCTGTTTTTCCGACGGGAATTTTGGCATTCCAGAAGAATTCCAAGCTGGTAGCGCCATCTGGTGAGCTCTTTCTATTCACAGTACCAGCTTTTCTGTCCTCGCATGTAAGTATTGCGGGGAATCTGTCGCTCGCCTCCTGCCTAGGTGTATTATTTATTTGGGCAGTCTAAGAGCTTGCACTTTGTTTGTGGGGGCTCAGTCCAAGATCTCAAAGGTTCGTCGTGGGAACAGCGGTTGAACTTACAGAGTCCTTCTATGCCACAGCCGACTTCAGTAATAAGAAGGAAAGATTATTTTCCAGCATTTAAACTCTCGGAGCCTTGAGAGAATTGTTTAGTTAAACAACCAGTGACTCTGTGAATGGCATTAAAACTCTTGAGTTTAGAGGGTAATTTAATTACACAACTCTAGACTTTGTGAATTAACAATTAACTCAGTTGCCACATACTTAGTAAGTATCAGTATTAATATATATATATATATATATATATATATATATATATATATATATATATATATATATATATATATATGTTTTGTCTCCCACCTCACCTATCAAGTGGCCTATCCGCAGGTTAGCTACTCTATGGACCAATATTCTACTTTCTATACAACTACATCATTTGGTCCAAAAGGGAGTGGCTAATCACTGCAGGGAAAAAGGTCGGAGACACGACTGGGAGGTTGGGTAGTATGGAAGGGTAAAGTGTAGAATATATATTAGAAAGTGAGAGTTAATAGTTGTGTTTGTGTGTTACAGATTCCTCACTAGTAAGACGGAAGTAACAACACCTGAAGTTGCAGAGGTACCAGCAGTGGAGTCTCTCTTTTTATCCCATTCCCCTTTTACCCCTCTCTACTGGAAGTGGACGTGGTCCGTTTGCAGTGGGGTGTGGGGATTTTGGGGTTTAGTCATCTGCTCCTGTGGAAGATCAAGTCTTAAGGTGCGTGTACTTGACAATCATCTTATCCTGTCTACTATCTCACCCCAGCGCCACCCGCCCCTAAACAAAACATTAAAACTACAACTATGTCCAGAAATCTTAGGCAAATCCTCCCTGGAGTGTTAGCGCATTAACTCCAATCCCATCTCGGTCACTCTGCCCCCTCCTCCAACGCAAATGAACTCACCGAGCACTTTAATAAAACTATCTCAGAGGTTCTAGACAAACTCGCCCCACTAAAAATAAAGATCCAAAAAATTGTCCCCTCTAAAAAATGGCTCACCCTTGACCTTAATAATGAAAGGCGCTCTCTGAGACTGGCTGAAGGAACATGAACACCGTTCTCTAAGGCAAAGTGTTTTCAGATAGAGTATATTAGTCGCTTTGTTTTCATACTCTGCGAAGTGTGTACATCACAGCAATTGGTTTTTTTTCTAGATAGCAAAAACCCTATTCTTTTTTCATGGTTATTTACAACACTCTCTTGCCTATTACTTAAGTAATTAAGTAATAGGCAAGAGAGTGTTGCAAATAACCACGAAAACAGAATACGGTTTTTGCTATCTAGAAAAAATAACGATTGCTGTGATGTACACACTTCGCAGAGTATGAAACCAAAGCGACTAATATACTCTATCTGAAAACACTTTGCCTTAGAGAACGGGTTTACTTGTGTTTGTGATTTGTGAGTGGAGAGCAACCCGCAATCTCTTTCACCCTCTGGGCTCCTTTTTTGAAGATATGAAAGAACATGGAGACAACGCCCTTCCCTATCCCATCTTGCTCTCTTCAGAAATGCCAGATCGACCTACAATAACACACATCTTTTCCGAGAAAGCCTTTTTCCTTTGTCTCCAACTCTCTTGTGCCAAAAATAGACCTAGAGAACTGTTCAACATT
The DNA here is from genome assembly GCF_964261635.1 of Lissotriton helveticus. Taxonomy (NCBI): domain Eukaryota; kingdom Metazoa; phylum Chordata; class Amphibia; order Caudata; family Salamandridae; genus Lissotriton; species Lissotriton helveticus. Next base: position 1,531,685,681 of record NC_136061.1, read on the forward strand.
ATTAGAAATCAAACCTCTCCTGCACTGTCTAACCCGGAGGACTCCATTAACAAATGTGAAGAAATCGCCACCTTTTTCAGTGAAAAAATTGCTAAAATTGATCGCGCCTTCCTCCACCCTCAACCGCCACCCACCCCCCAACTCCCTCGCATTTCCACCCCCTATTTCCCCCTTCCTGTGAACACCCCTCTGACTCCTCCTCTCTTCCTCTCATTGCTCAACCCTTCTGATCCTCTCCCCAATATCCCACTGCCTAAAAACAATGCCTCATGGCATTATTTCCTCCACGTATCTGAGCAGGAAGTCTTCAGCATCCTTACTAAACTCAAACCATCCTCCCACACTAAAGACCCTCTCCCGTCCGCACTCGTCCTAGATCTCAAACACGTTATTGTCCCCTACTGGACCAACATCATTAACACCTCCCTCGCTACATGAAATGTTCCTACGTCACTTCAACTCGGACAAATCACCCCCATCCCCAAAAATTCCAAAGCCGAACCTAATGTCCCGAACAATCTCTGCCCTATCTCCAATCTTCCTCTCCTCTCCAAAGCCCTCGAAAAAAATGTGCTCTCCACCAACTGGACAATCACATTGACACATTCAACCTTCTAGACCCCCTTCAATCTGGCTGCCACAAAGGATGTAGCACCTAAACCGCACTGCTAAGCATAGTAAATGATATTCATTTAGCCCTGGATAAGGGCGAGAGTTACCTACTTATCCCCCTTGACCTTACCGCAGCATTTGACACAGTCTACCACCCTACCTTACTCAACACACTCAAAGATCACTTCGGCATTAATGGCACTGTCCTTACCTGGTTCACTTCCTACATCCAACATCGAACTCAACAAATTAAAATTCAAAACAGCCTCTCTAAACCTACTCCTGTCTCTCTAGGTGTCCCTCAAGGATCCATCCTTTCCCCCACCCTCTTCAACCTCTTTATGGAACCCCTTATCATCATACTTAAACAAGCCAAAATCAACTACCACCTTTATGCTGATGACACCCAATTGTACTATAAAATTAGATCACATGCCGATATCCTTCACCTTAACTCTACACTAACCAAGATCCAAGCCTGGTTCCATAACAACCATCTTAAACTCAACCCTAACAAAACCGAGATCATTCTCTTCTCGCCCAAAAGCAACCCTCTCCCCTTCCAAGCATGGATCGCGGACCTTAACGCCCTAAACTAATCTCTCTCCCTCACTGATTCTGTCAAATCACTCGATATCCCCATCACCAATAAACTCACACTCAACTCCCATGTAAAAAAACTCAGCTAAAAGTGCACTCTTCACACTCCGCCACCTCAAAAAAATCAAACCTTTTATCCTAGACAACGACTTCAAACTAATTATCCAATCTCTCGTTCTATCCAAAATTTATTATGGGAATGCCCTCCTCTCTGGTACTCCCAAAATCCACCTCACCCCCATCAAATCCGTCCTCAACCTCGCAGCTAGACTAACAACTAACAGTCAACGTTTTGACCACATCTCCCCTACCCTCAAATGGCTCCCCATTGAAGGCAGATCCTGTTACAAAATTGCCTGTATCACACAGAAAGCCCTCTATCAGGTCACTCTAACATACCTCTCAACGAAAACTCAAAAAAGCTGGCAGCACCAGATTGTTGAGCAGCTCCAACACCCTTCTTCTCATTCCACATCATCTCAAAAAAAGCTAATCTAAATCCCACTCCTTCTATGGCAAGGCCCCTACCATTTGGAACGCCCTCCCCAAAGACCTCCGATGCAACCCCTCCTATGACAGCTTCAAGCGAGACCTTAAAATTCAACTCCTCACCAAATTCTTGGGGTAACTTAGAGCCTAGGTCCCCCCTCATCATACTACCGCCCCCTCAGGAGACTGTCTTACTTGTCCTCCCTACTTTATTATATAGTTTACTCGTAACAACGACCCACTGATCATAACTATTTTCTCTCTATTACGATTTATGCACGATGATCATCATGTTATTCTATTTATACTTTTATTCTCATGTGATGTTTGTTGTTATTTGCCTCATATATTGTTTATTTTATGTTTCCTCTCATCTCCAATGTTGATGTAAAATGTTCTGATACCCTCAAGTGCAGCCAGCACTATATAAAACCTTTAAAAAAAAAAAAAAAAAAAAAAAAATCAGGTGGCATTGGGAAGACGTAGTACTAATATTAATAACTTGGTGCCAGCTGCATTACATCTATAGTTGTTATGTCTTATCCTTGTAGAGCAGAGGTCTTCAAACATTTTTACTCTGAGCCCCCCTAAACAAAATGTTTTGAGGTCAGCCCGCCCCACCCCCGGGGCTTATGAGATGATTTCAAGAATGTTTTTTCTATAGCTTATGAACCACACTGAATATGAGACTTATAAAACAGCAAATGCATCAAACAAAAACAGACATTATCCCAAATAAACTGCTCCCCATAATGGGGGTGTTGTGAGCCCCTCACACTCTTTGAACCCAATGAAACTCTACCTGCTGCACTAATGATAACCGCAGTCCTGAGTAGCAGGCTATCTCCTCTGCATCTTTTACCTCTTCCCCACCATGATGGATCATCACCTCTGTCCTAATGCTTGAAAGGAAAATAAGCTCCAATGCCCCTTTTTTAAAGGTAGACAGTCATAACTGAGATGCAGTGGGCCCCTCAAATCCCTGGGCCCCAGTCCTGCTGCATCTGCCTCCTTAATGATAACCAGCAGTGTCTACTTACACACTTGGCAGCAGTACCAGCTTCACTAATGAATGTTCCTAAAAAAAACTCTTATATTGTCCCCTTCTTTGGGGTATATCTCTGAAGAAACTGTCTCTGGCCATTTGTAAACATAAAAATAAGTCCCCATACAGTGCTCCATATTCTGGGTCTTCTCTTTGACAAAATCTATGAATCTCGCTCCTTTCCTCTGTCTCCTAGACCATTACTGTGAGGTCCCAGGGATCAAGAGGATTAGGGCTCTGCATTTGAATGCAACCCTGCTTGCCTTCTACCTGCCACCCCATTGACTGAGTTTTCACAAAAAAACTGCCCCTGAATGGTTAATACTGACTTTGAGGTGCCTCTGCCTGAAAGCGAAGGGTGTGGTGGTAGTGCAGATAGTTAAAAAACAAAACAGCCTTCTTACCAGCTATTAATTGATTGAGTCACTTAAAGCCAGGGCCACTGGAATTATGAGTTTCTGCATCAGCAGTGTTTTCCACATAATTATAGTTTTACTGCATTTGCTCCCTAATCTGCAGATTTGTACTAAAGAAACATGATTCTAGCTCAAACGGAACAAACGTTACTTAAAGCGTGACAAAGTGTTCCGGAGCATTGGAAGGCCCGTTGCAAAGATTTACTGGTAATCTTGTACTTGCTTATTGCTGTATTTGGGTGTTATACTGGTAATAATGAGGTGAAATATTTCCCCTGACAGCGTTATCTTGAGTTAAAATGTCAAAATAATGAAGTAATGCTACCCACAAAATGTGGCGTATTGTGCCGCATAATTTACCTTTTCTTGCTGCATAATTTAGTCAAACATGCCGCATATTGTGGTCTTCTTCTGCTGAATAATTCCAGTGGCTCTGCTTAAGGCTTCATGGTGCCAAAGATGTATTCTTTTTGAGATGTAATGTAAGGATGTTATCAGTCGAGATCTGGAATAGGGGAGACACTTACAAAAATATCTGCATTGGATACAGATGCAGCAACCTATTTTAGAGTATGTAAATATTGTTTTAAAATAATGACTTACATATTCACAGTGCTTTCTGCCACAGGCTGGGACCTCATAGCACTATAAACAGGGCCACTGGAATTATTCCGCAGGAGAAGGCCAAATTATGCAGCAGGGTTGACTAAATTCTGCAGCAAGTGAAGGCAAATTATGCTGCAAAAGTGCTGCATATTTCTTCATAGCATTGCTGCATTATTTTGCAATTTGTACACTTGTTAACACTGCCCTGGGTTTTATTGCCCCTCATAAGTATCACATTAATACCCACATATAGCAATAAGCAACAGAAAGGAGGCCAGACAACCTTTAGAAAGGGCCTTCCACTGTGAAGAAATGTGTTGCTGCATTTGTAGTAACTTTTGAACCATTTGAGCTAGAAACAAGTTTTTTTTTTTAATTCTGCAAATTATGTAGCAGACAATGGATTATGTGGCAAATGCGGGAAATCCATAACTATGCGCAAAATGCCCAAACCGCACAATTGCATAATTCCACTGGCCCTGAGTATAAATACAAAGGTCACTATTCCTCTGCACCAACTAGGGTTCAATTATGTGTTGCTTAGCTTTAACACACAAAGACATCTGCAGTGATGGTAGTCACTAACTGAGGTTTCATAACCTAAAAGAGTGCAGTTATCACCGGTTAGTTTAACTTGCATTTCTTATCCAATTAAGTTGTTATTGCATTATTTTATACACACCTGCAAGACTGTGAAAGCACAAAACACGTAGGCTTTTTATTTTATTTTTAGCAACCTCTTTGACCCTGCTAGCACAGCAGGGGTGCAACTAGACCCGAACTTCGGGGGGCTAACACTCCCATTCAAACTATAATGACCTGGTCCTACTCAGGCAATGTTCTTTAGTCTCTTTTATACGAATGTACTGCTCGTTGAAAATCTTTACAACTCTCTCCCCTATCTTCAAAGTTCATGGGGTAGAAAGTACACCGTTTTCATGCCGGATATTATTAAAAAACCTTAATTTCTTACTAGACAGTTGTGCTGATTGGACAACACACAACAATGTATATTGTGAAAAAAATTTGAGAAAGCGAGATGACCCCTCACGGGCGAACCGCCAACGGGGAACTGGTCGGTACTCACCAGTGTTGCCCTGTTCTCATCATCGGCAGTCACCAAGCTTTAAAAGAAATGTGTCCAAACAAACATAGAGGTGTATGTGCAAAAATGAAGTGCAGTGGAAAGAATAATGAAAGACACATACAAAAAACGAACAATGTGCTGTAGACAGATAGGAAATGCACGCTTATACGACCTTTATTCCATTCCTTCGTGCAGCCTATCTACTTAAAAAGCTGGGCGAGGCTATTACTCATATAGCCACATACCACACGCCAACATGTTTCATTGCCTTGTATACTGACGGCAACTTCTTCAGGGCATCAATTATTTAGCCACTGCATCAAAAGCTGGACACACCATTCTTCACGACACCACGAGGCCAAAGTGACTCCTACCGGCCGTGAGGTACAAGTTAAAAATGAAAAGAGCAACCCCTCCTGTGAGTTGTCTCAAGTCTCATGTCGTTTCTTAACGATATTCGGAGACTAGCATCAGCGTTTACTCAGCCTGACAGGCCTGACAGGCTGAGTAAACGCCGGTGCTAGTCTCCGAATATCGTTAAGAAACGACATGAGACTTGAGACAACTCATAGGAGGGGGTGCTCTTTTTGTTTTTAACTGTTGTACAAACACACACCGTGTTCTCGCTATCAAGCCACCTAAATGGGCTGACAAACGACCGCAACCACCCAATCAAAGGTGTAGAATAAAATGGATTGTCCTGCGATTATGCTAGCACAAGGTGGAAAACAGTACGACTTAACTTACTGGTTAGATAGATTCAGTCAGTCACATAAACGATTTTCGATTAAACGTACTTCAGGCACAGATTACACGGGCGGCTCTTTAAGATGATAACAGAGGTCTAGTAAAAAAACGGGGAAAAGAAAAAAGGAAACATCGACATTAGACTTACTAAATGGGCTCATGATTTCAGAGTCCTGTATTAAACACATTTTCAGGGACTAGGTCAAACTTACTGGTTCCTCTTGTAAGGTTTGTCTCTCGATACGGCGGGAAGAGACTGTTCGTTTCTTCATATATATATATTTTTTTAAAATGGTAAAAAATTAAAGGTGATGAATGTATGCAATGATATAGGGGTACCTGACCTAGCTGGAATATATTATGGCTCGTGTAGATCCCACATGGACTACTGAGAGGATATCTTATGACCCTTTGAACTAAGGCTTGGAGCTGGAGCCAGGCAAAACACACTCTCTTTTAAAAAAAAACACACAGTGAGAGACAATATTAAGACAGATCTCCATGAATACGTATAATATATAATTCATATTGTGTAACTCTTTCGGCCGAGTTTGAATGTATATATAAATATGTATATATGTTTGTTTTTATCTACAGTGGTGTGTCCCCCACACATTGAGTACCCCTCTGCCCTGATGAAGGTGTGGTCTCTGTGGACCTGACACCGAAACGTGCGTCGGCGTGACTCGTGGAAGGGATGAATTTCCATCTGATCATGTTTTTGGATCTACTTGATTCTGTCCCCTTCCGAACTACCCCCCTTCTGTGTTATTATAACTTGATCCACCTTAGTTATTCTAATAGGCATTGATGTACTATGGAATGAAATGTATGTTTGTTTGTTGTATGGGATGAATGGGAAATGTTTGAAGACAGGAAGAATATGTGAGGGACCTCTAGCGTTATTTAATTAATTGTTGTCACCTATTTTTGTAATATGTTTCACTTCAATGAGACTATAGCACACTATATATAAAAATGACTAAATATTTAATAAAATAAAATGAAATTTTGAGAATACAGATCAGCTGTGTGTGTGTGTGGCTCCATTTCCTACCAGGTAGTCGTTTCCATAAAATAGTATCCCGTTGTGTGACCTACATATAGTGTCGGGGCAGGTTTTTTTGTCTTTTTGGCTATATGAGTAATAGCCTCGCCCAGCTTTTTAAGTAGATAGGCAGCACGAAGGAATGGAATAAAGGTCGTATAAGCGTGCATTTCCTCTCTGTCTACAGCACATTGTTCGTTTTTTGTATGTGTCTTTCATTATTCTTTCCACTGCACTTCCTTTTTGCAAATACACCTCTATGTTTGTTTGGACACATTTCTTTTCAAGCTTGATGACTGCCGATGATGAGAACAGGGCAACACTGGTGAGTACCGACCAGGTTCCCCGTTGGTGGTTCGCCCGTGAGGGGTCATCTCGCTTTCTCAAATTATTTTCACAGTATACATTGTTGTGTGTTGTTCATTCAGCATGACTGTCTAGTAAGGGATTAAGGTTTTTTAATAATATCTGGCATGATAACGGTGTACTTTCTACCTCATGAACTTTGAAGATAGGGGAGAGAGTTGTAAAGATTTGCAACGAGCAGTACATTCGTATAAAAGAGACTAAAGAACATTGCCTGAGTAGAACCAGGTCATTATAGTTTGAATGACTTTATGAGTGGAGGGCGACCTGTGTCCTGGTTTTCCCTCTGTGCTCCTTGTTGTGTTAATGGCTAACACTCCCAGCCAGGGTTGGCCCGAGCACTGGCCGCACACGCTGTAACAGTCTTTTTTGGCGACCCTCCCCCATTTTCTCCTCCATGAATTCCCTCACTAATACTCACCAGCAATGCACCTCATCTCTTTATAGCCCCTTTCAGACAAACATTTCAGTTTTTTATTGACGCTACTCATAGTTTACTCACACTTGGTTCTGTGATCCACATGGCACCCGTTCTTTGTAGCAGGCACATTAACCCTCTGCGCTGTGTGGGTGGTAGGAGTGCCCATGTGAGTGCAGGGTGAGCGATGTGACAGTGTGAGAGTAGGGTAAAAGGAGTGACTGCAGGGTGAGTGAGGTGACCATATGATTTTGGGTGCGGATGTAAGTGCAGAGTGGGACGAATGAATGCATGGTTAGTGATGGACTTGTTTGAGTGAGATTGCAGATTGAGCAGTGAGGGGGACAGGTGAGTGAAGTTTCACATGAGTGCGGGGTGAGTAGTGTACTCGTGTGACTGTTGGGTGAGGTACAGGGTGAACAGCGCAAGTGCATTGTGAGTGCAGAGTGATCGCTGTGAGTGTAGGCTGAGCGGGTGAATGGTGTGAGGGCATGTGATCAGTGTGAGAGCATTGTGATAGCTGTGAGTGCAGGGTGAGCGTGAAAGTGAAGGGGGAGAATGAGGAGTGAGTTGTCTGAATGCAGGGTGCATTCCCAAACACTTGAAGTAACTCAGCATGTTATTGATGACGGCGTAGGGTTCCAGATATAAGTTAAACTATTGCTATTATGGCATTATTCAGGGATCGAGGGTGAAGGAAATAAATAATGTGCTGATCTTGCAACAAACTTCCAGTCTTACGATTAGGGTTGCCAGCTCATTATTTTGATGTCGCAGACAGTACAAAAATAAACAGGTACGCACTTCGAACAGCAAATATAAAAAGAAAGCACTTTTAATTGTGTCAATGAATTGTGCTACATTGTGGTAAATTTGTGCATTGTTGTGACATTGTGGAAATGGGGCAAGTGAGTACATTTCTCTTGGGTTGTGGAAAATGGGCGAATATGTGCAATGCTGAGTTAGTAGTGTATGTCAAGGGGCATTAGACTGGGCAGTGAAGGGTTAATGTGTGTAATGTGTGGGTATCTGTTTTTCTAAAGTAATGTTATGTTGTCATTTTATCTGTTCTGTTAGGTTTGTACCATTAGTATGGTATTGCAATAGCGGTTAGTGTTGACCAAAAATGGCAGGGCGTGGTGACGGAAAAAAAACGTATCTTCGACCGGCTGCTTCACGCTCTTTTGCTCCTCTCCTCCCCTCCAAGCACAGGCTCCCAGACTCCACAGCAGCCAATCCTGACACTGCTCTCATGCTGCTGGTGGCAGCATGAACGGTACAAAAGGGGGTGGTGATGGACGGAGCATCTGAATCAATCAAACACTCACACCCAGTCAAAAGATCTGGGTTTAATCCATCACCGTTCTTTAGCCCACTCTGCCACCCCAGTTCAGACATGGCCATATGCAAATCAGTCTGACCCTGTGCCTCATGGGAACAGTCCAGCCCGAACTGACAAGCCATGTCTTCCCTGGACCGGAAACAAGCTTCCGAGGACCGGTTTCTGGCATTCCAGCCGTCTTCAGCCCGGCTTGCTTGAATGGCAGCATGAAAGCAGTGTCAGGATTGGCCCGAGTTCTGTGAATTTACGCTCCCAGTGAGACTTGGAGCCTGTTCCTGCTTTGTCCAACCTGGCAATGCAGCTTGGGCTGGAGACAGCTTCAGTGCGCATGACGGTTTGGCCGGCCAAACCATCTTGTTCACTGAAGGCAGGGCCCACCACTCCCCCTCAGTGCCTGTATTCCCCCCTGGCCTGCCCCCAAAGACTTGTCAGGAAAGGAAAAATGAAATGATAATAAAAAAGTGTTTATTATCAATTTAATTTTCATTTCGTGCCATTTTGGGGGGGGGGTGATGCTCCTCTGGCATAGCAAAGGAGCCGCCGCTGTGGTATTGTAGTGCTTTCATATGTGTGTCCTTTCGTACATTGGGAGATTTCCATCAATCAATTGTTAATGGTTTTGTTGTGTTTTGTAGTGATTTCTTAAAGGCTTTGTATAGTCAAGTTTATTGTTCCTTAACGTGAAACTAACATGAGCTGATTCTAGTAAAGCCCTTCCTAGTGGTCAGTGTCTGTGGTGTGCTGAAGCACTTTGGTGTTTTTCATTGAGCTGGGGGGTCAGTTGTCCATTGGCCCACCAGCTAGGGAGATGGTTTTCTAGGCAGCATCACAAGTCTGGTAAAAGTTATTGAACAATGTGTGCAGTACATTTACGTAAGATTATCTGAGTGCCTCCAAGGCGTATGTTGATGGGTTGCTTGGGTACAGCTGTGGAGCTGGCAGCACTTTGCCAACTATATACAGCGCCTGGATACCCCCAGGGGGTGATAAGCAGCGCTATACAAATACCGTCTGATTGATGGATGGATATGACTTTGGTGTTCTGGTGTGCAGTCAGTGAAGCTATCTTTTGTGTTTGAGAAAATAAGATAATTAATCTAGTTGACAAGGTGTTGTGTAAGTGGGTATTGTTGCAAAAAATAATGTTCTTGTGGGATGGGAGTTAGGATCAGAGAAGCAAAGCAGGAGAGAGGGAGTTACCAACATGAATTCTGTGTGTGTGTGTCTGTATGAGGCGTGTCTGCAGGGCTTTTTGGGCCTACCTCTTTGCAGAGTGCTTGTCTTAGCAGATGTTTCAGGGGTTGTCAGACACTCTTCTGGGACTCTCCTCATTGAGAGATATTTAGGATCAGTAGCTCAAAAGGAATAGCTCTTGAAGTCATTCTGCTCATTTTAACAGGAAGGAGAGAACAAGTTGAGAGAGCCGGAAAAGCAAGAAGAGACCAGAGTAGGGGAAAAAACGGAGATAAAAATGAAAAGGTAGATAAAGTAGACAAAAGATATCAGTCAAAAATATGAAAGAAATTAGTATGTAAGCGGTGGTGTGTGTGCCCAGTGAAAGCGTGCACTAATGGCTGGTGATGTTTGTACCCGGTGAAAGCGTGCACTGACGACTGATGGTGTCTGTTGAAACTGTGCACTAACAGTGTGGTTGTGTGTGTGTGTGTAGTTGTGTGTGTGGTTGTGCATGTGTGTGTAGTTGTGCGTGTAGTTGTGGTTGTGTGTGTGTTTGTGGTTGTGTGTGTGTGTGGTTGTGTGTGTGTGTTTGTGGTTGTGTTTGTGGTTGTGTGTGTGGTTGTGTGTGTGGTTGTGGTTGTGTGTGGTTGTGTGTGTGGTTGTGTGGTTGTGTGTGTGGTTGTTCTATGCTATGCTTTGTTATGCTATGCTGTTTTGTTGTGTTTTATTATGCTATGCTTTATTTTGCTATGCTATGTTTTGTTATGCTTTGCTATGCTTTGTTATGCTATGTTTAGTTATGCTATGCTATGTTTTGTTGTGTTTTTTTATACTATGCTATGCTATGTTTTGCTATGCTATGATGTGTTTTGTTTTGTTATACTATGCTTTGCTATGCTATGTTTGTTATGCTATGTTTGGTCGTATTTTGTTATGCTATGCTATGTTTTGTTGTGTTTTGCTATGTTTTGTTCTGCCATGTTTTTTTTTTTAACTTGTTTTTATTGGCATTTCGTTATCTGAACAATACAGACCATATAAGTAATCACATAAGCTAGAAAACGCAGGTTAAAATTCAAAGAGAAAGGAAAACAAGCGCAAGCATGTGAGTCACCATCATGGGGATCATTGGATTGGGTCTGCAGAGTCCGTACAGCGGTGTTGCCAAGTAACTGGGGGATAGAACATCGGGGAGGGAGCATCTGGGCGTGTGCACGGGCACATCAAGAAGAGATGGGAGTCGGGCGTTAGAGGGGTCAATGACTCTTGTTATGCTATGTTTTATTGTGTTTTGTTATGTTATGCTATGCTTTGTTTTGTTATGTTATGCTATGTTTTGTTGTGTTTTGTTATGCTATGTCTTGTTATGTTATGTTTTGTTATGATATGCTAAGCTTTGCTGTGTTTTGTTATGCTATGCTATGTTTTGTTAAGCTGTGCTATGCTTTGTTATGCTGTTCTGTTGTGTTTTGTTATGCTCTGCTTTATTGTGTTTTGTTATTCTATGCTATGTTTTGTTATGCTATGCTTTGTTGTGTTTTGTTTTGCTATGCTTTGTTGTGTTTTGTTATGCTATGCTTTGTTGTGTTTTATTATGTTATGTTTTGTTGTGCTATGCTATGCTTTGTTGTGTTTTATTATGCTATGCTTTGTTTTTCTATGCTATGTTTAGTTATTCTTTGCTATGCTTTGTTATGCTATGTTTAGTTATGCTATGCTATGTTTTGTTGTGTTTTTATACTATGCTATGCTATGCTTTGCTATGCTATGATATGTTTTGTTTTGTTATACTATGCTTTGCTATATTATGTTTGTTATGCTATGCTATGTTTTGTTGTATTTTGTTATGCTATGCTATGTTTTGTTGTGTTTTGCTATGTTTTGTTATGCTATGTTTTATTTTGTTTTGTTATGCTATGCTTTGTTTTGTTATGTTATGCTATGTTTTGTTGTGTTTTGTTATGCTATGCTATGTTTTGTTATGCTATGCTTAGCTTTGTTGTGTTTTGTTATGCTATGCTGTTTTGTTATGCTGTGCTATGCTTTGTTATGCTTTTCTATTTTGTTGTGTTTTGTTATGCTATGCTTTGTTGTGTTTTGTTATGCTATGCTTTGTTGTGTTTTGTTATGCTATGCTATGCTATGCTGTGTTTTTTGTGTTGTAATGGTATATTTGGGGATCTGGGACAAAAACCAGAGCCCTGACGAGAGATTTTGTGAGTTTGTCCTCAAAGGAAGAGCTGTTAGCATGAATGGTGCAAGTTTGATGGCATCTTCAAATGAATTGTTTGTCTGCACCCATTGTTCATCAAATCCTTCCAGAAAGGGTCTCATCCATAGAGGGGCACATGGCACTAGTAAAATGGCAGATGACATAATGCCAAGAAGTGATTGGAGAAGGCAAAAAGGAACTGATTTTCTTTTTGATAAATTCTGTGCCAACATCATGAGTTTCTTTTGTCTTTCTTGTGACAAGGATGCTTTGTCTTGCAATGTATCCACAATCGCTCCTTGGAAATGTATCTTTGTTGTGGGACAAAGGAGAGAATTTTGCTAATTGACTGGTGAGGCCCAAAGATTAAAATTTTTGCAGACAGGCTATTGTATCCTTCGAGGCTTGACGAGCGAATAGTGAATTTATGAGCCAGTCATCGAGATACGGGAAACCTAGAGGCCTTTTTGTCCTAATTAGGCCGCCACTGGGGCCAGACACTTCATAATTATCCAGGAAGTGAACCTGAGATGAAATGGGACTACTTTGAATTGGTAGTGAGTGCCAGCTACTCTGAATCTGAAAAATGTGAGATTCGGATGGATAGGAAAAAGGGAAATAAGCATACTGTTTTCATGAAATCTCTGTGTTTGATGAGGTGCAGGATTTCTTGAAGAGTGATCATACGAAACGATTGTTTCTTCAAGCACTTGTTCCGTTTCCTGAGATCTTCATGACCAAGAAGAAACAAGAATAGAAGGCCATTCTTTTTTGAGCATTTGGGATCTTTTCTATGGCACCCTTGCTTAGCATAGATAGTGCTTCCTTTCGGAGAAGATGAAGATGAGGTGGAGGTGCTCGTTTTGGTGGAGCGGTAGGTGGAATTTGGGTGAATTCCAAAGTATGGCCATTCGTGATGAGGTCCAGGACCCATTTGTCCAATGGGATCGTCTGCCATTGATGGGTATATTTTGAAATTCTTGCTCTACCTGGATGGTGTTCTGTAGGGCGCGTAACCAGCACTATAATATTGTCTTTGCTTCCTGCTAGTGTCTCTTGCTGCTGCTGTCTGCTTCCTCCTTGGTGACTGCTTGGAGTAAGCTGCTGCTAGTGGTGTCTGATATGGTTGGTGCTGCTGGTAGGTAGATCGAAAGGGCTGCTGAAAAGGTTGGCATGACTGATATCTCTGGTGTTCTCCTCGATATGAATAAGCACCTCTTCCGCCTGCCCCTCTAAAAGGTATTTTATGGAACTTCAAGGTGCCCAAAGATCTAGGGGTGTCAGTGTCAGCCTTCACTGCTTGTAAAGAATCATCAATGTGCTTGACAAACAAAGCATCGCCATCATATGGCACGTCTAAAAATCTTAGTTTGTACCTCAGGATGAAATGTTGTGGCCTTTAACCAAGATTATTGTCTGAGGACTGATGTCCAGAGCACAATCTATGATTTCCGGTGCAGATATTTCTCCTTCCTGCAGAATCTTCTTGTTTCTGTTTCCTCATCTTTCAGCCGGCAATCAAGATATGTGGCGATGTCCGACAACATCTAGCAGTCATATGTGCCCAGGATTGCCTGTAAATTCGCTGCACCTTCAGTTGTGCCTGACATAGTTGAGACCCGCTTACCAGTATTTTCAAGGCAACTGCCTTCTTTGTCAGGTGGCATTGAAATTGGGATGGATGGGTTCTTTGACCAACGCTGGGCAGCCTGTGTAATGGTAGAGTCCGATTTTGGATGTCCAACCAGACATGCAAGTCTTCAGGAGCTTCTTTGTACTTCTTATCGATTATTGATAGAGCTCTTGGGACTGTGGTAGCAGTTGTCATAATTTTAATTCCTTAGGGTACTAAAAGTGGGCATGAGGTTGGGTAGTGAGGGAAGTCAAAGCAAGTTTACAAAGTTGAGGTAGAGCTGAGGTAGAGCTGTGAAAAATGTGGTGAGACGGGCAGGAGGAGTGGAGAAGGAGGTAATTGCGATGGAGGGTGAAAGCCAAAAGGAGAAAGTTTCAATGCCAGGAGGATGGAAAGTGAGGCGCATAACTTGAAAGGGCAGAGTCATAGTCTGGTGACAGAAAAATGAGGGTAAGCAGCAAAATCACACCTGCCCATTCCTTTCCCCTGCATCTTGAGGGTTGAGGTCCAACATCATGCCCAATAATGTCCCAGGTACTTACCGGTAATCATCCTTACTCTGAGTTCAAGTCTTTCCTGATACAGTCCTTGCCTGCAAGGTTTGATCTTCATCCTGCCGAACCTGTTTCTAGGCTGTGGAAGCAGGGGTCGGGTGGAATCATTTTCTCAGGCCACCAAAGACTAGGGGAAGGTGAGCCTCTTGGATCAAAGAAAAGAACTTTAGTTTTGGCCAAATTTAATTAGAGAATATTGGCATCCATCCAACCAGCAACTCCCTTTAAATACTCTTTGAGCTTACTGAGGGCAGAATCTGAGTGTTGCTGGAAGGACAATAGTAGTTGGGTATCATCCGCATAAGATACCACCTGCACACCTCAAGACTCAATCAACTGGCCCAGTGGTGCTAGATGAAGATCGAACAAAGTAAGACTCAAAGCTGTAGAAGATTGTAGCTTTAGGCAAAGGGGTATTAGCTCGCAGGTAAGGACTGGATCAGGGAAGATGGACGAGGAGGTAATGCTCCGGTTACTTACCAGTAATCTTCATTACCCCGTCTTTCCCGTAACAGTCCAACCGCCAGCTCCGCTCCGCCGACCTCTCCCTCGCCACCATCCCCCGCATCCGAAGAGTGACCTCCGGCAGCAGATCGTTCTCCCACCTCGCCGCCAAGACCTGGAACACCCTCCCCATCCTCCTACAGCAGACCCAGAGCCTGCTAACCTTCAGAAGACTACTCAAGACCTATCTATTCGAGCAGTAGCAGCACCCTAAGCGCTTTGAGACCCCCATGGGTAAGTAGTGATCTTTACAAATGCATTGATTGATTGATTGATTGATTGATTGATTCCCACCTTCCTGCCCGTTGTTTGGGATTGTATATATATATATATATATATATATATATATATATATATATATTACTGGAACTTCGTTTTCATAGCTTTCTCTTAGTTTTTAGGCGCAGAAAAACGAAACGGACCTAAAGAGGTAGAGTTGCTGAGTTTATTTCATCGTGTGCACCACTCCGTCCGCCATGACGCGTTTCGGCCCCTGAAGCCCTTGATCACATGTATATATGTATATATATATATATATATATATAAACACGAAGTTTGCCTGCAAAAGGAAGGAGCCCACAAGCAAGGTGAAATCACGGCTTTTTATTCCTGTTGGGAGCAGCAGTGAAATGGATGCAAATTTCCAGCAACAAGCATCAAAGTCCAGCCTGACGCGTTTCGTAGTCTTACTTCATCAGAGGCTTGGGCTTGTACTCGGAGGCAAGCATTTTTATCAGGCAGCAACATACTTCCCGCCTCAGTGGGCGTTGCCAATCAGATGGCCTTGTGGTCTTGGTAGTCACCTGTCTTACTCGAGTGAGTAGCCTGCCCCCAAGCACCTAGATAATGTCACAATAAAACCCGTGTGGGGTGTGCTGTTATGCTTCTCAATTCAAAGCTGTCCATAGTCTGCCAACAAGTGCCCCATTGCTTCCATACCGGTGGCGTTTTTAGGCGTCTCCATGGGGGGCCAGCAAGCCCCAGGGCCTCCCTCCGCGGCTCAGGCTCACCGCTCAAACATAAACACGAAGTTTGCCTGCAAAAGGAAGGAGCCCACAAGCAAGGTGAAATCACGGCTTTTTATTCCTGTTGGGAGCAGCAGTGAAATGGATGCAAATTTCCAGCAACAATCATCAAAGTCCAGCCTGACACGTTTCGTAGTCTTACTTCATCAGAGGCTTGGGCTTGTACTCGGAGGCAAGCATTTTTATCAGGCAGCAACATACTTCCCGCCTCAGCGGTGAGCCTGAGCCGCGGAGGGAGGCCCTGGGGCTTGCTGGCCCCCCATGGAGACGCCTAAAAACGCCACCGGTATGGAAGCAATGGGGCACTTGTTGGCAGACTATGGACAGCTTTGAATTGAGAAGCATAACAGCACACCCCACTCGGGTTTTATTGTGACATTATCTAGGTGCTTGGGGGCAGGCTACTCACTCGAGTAAGACAGGTGACTACCAAGACCACAAGGCCATCTGATTGGCAACGCCCACTGAGGCGGGATGTATGTTGCTGCCTGATAAAAATGCTTGCCTCCGAGTACAAGCCCAAGCCTCTGATGAAGTAAGGCTACGAAACGCGTCAGGCTGGACTTTGATGCTTGTTGCTGGAAATTTGCATCCATTTCACTGCTGCTCCCAACAGGAATAAAAAGCCGTGATTTCACCTTGCTTGTGGGCTCCTTCCTTTTGCAGGCAAACTTCGTGTTTATATATATATATATATATACATATATACATGTGATCAAGGGCTTCAGGGGCCGAAACGCGTCATGGCGGACGGAGTGGTGCACACGATGAAATAAACTCAGCAACTCTACCTCTTTAGGTCCGTTTCGTTTTTCTGCGCCTAAAAACTAAGAGAAAGCTATGAAAACGAAG